>NC_091703.1:27702500-28952500 GCF_041296265.1 Equus caballus | reverse complement strand
ATCCTGGACGGGAGTAGGGTGAGGGACTGGATGCACTCAACAGATGGTAATCAGATTTTGTTACCATTGATTTTTGGTGAAAATATAGACATCTATATTCAATATGTCCTACCTTGGGTGTAAGATGACCCTGTATGTGAAAGTCCTTTTGAGAAGTGAAATGTTTTTCAATATAGAATAATTAAACAACATGCTTGATTTACAGTCTGGCACTGTATTTTACTTTACCTTTACTTTAATTCATTTTGAGCTTTTTGAGCTTTTGAGAATCACTGTGGCCATCATTTTACTGTTTTCCTTATCATTTTCTTCTGTTTTCACATTTAGTGTATTTATCTGTACTCTATTTAACTGAAATCTCTGTGTATATTTACTGTCTCTCTCAGTTGCTGTTGTTTGTCATTCTAGATTTGTCTTCTCTAACTTTACCTTTGTTTCTGAGCTTTTCCATTTTCACTTTCCTCATTTGGGCTCTTTTTCCATTTATCTAGTGATAACCACAGAAATCCAAAAGCAGGGCAGCAGTACAGGATCGTAGCATTTCACTTAGGAAGTGTGGACCTTTCCTCCCCATCTTGTCTCAGATAGAGGACCCTAATAGAGAAGCATTCCTGTTCTTCCTTTTACAATGATGTTGCTTTTCCTTAAGACTATTGGTGATTGTTCCTTGACTTGTATTCCTCGTACCCCACCCATCTGATTCCTTAGAATTCCCCAATAATTTTTCCCTTTTCCAGAACTTAGCTTTCTCAAATGTGATTTTTATCAGCCATATTCATTTAAAAATACTACTGAATATTTACGTTATTTTTATATAGCCTCTTTGTTTCCTCCTCTCTTATTGTCATAGGTATAGTATTGGGTATAACATTGTCCCATGTGTTGTT
The DNA here is from genome assembly GCF_041296265.1 of Equus caballus. Classification (NCBI taxonomy): domain Eukaryota; kingdom Metazoa; phylum Chordata; class Mammalia; order Perissodactyla; family Equidae; genus Equus; species Equus caballus. The sequence continues at coordinate 28,951,613 of NC_091703.1, read as the reverse complement.
TCTTATTTCCATCTCTCTGTCTCTGTGTATCTCTCTGTCTTTCTGTCTATCTCTTTATATATATATATCTCTATATCTCTATATCGATATAAAAATGTTCATTTTAAAGAATAATTAATAAGTGACTAGTCATGATATCACCACCTTTGTAAGCTAGAACCTGGACAGTACCTTGGACAGCCTCTACCCAAATGCATCCCTTTCTGTCTTCATCCATCTTGACTTTGTTATAATCAGCCTTTTGATATTTTTTTTAGTTTTAACTATAATATTTGATTATAACTATGGTTTTACCATTCATGTTTGCATTCATGAAAAACAGTTTGTTTTACCCATTTTTGAACTTTATGTGGAGGGATTGGTTCCTTTGTGACTGGCATCTTTTGCACAGCAATTTTGTGTGAAGGACATCCTTTCAATTTCTTTTGCTGCAGTTTATTCATATTTCTTGTACAACACTCTGTTGTACGAATAGGTCACAATTTTCCCTTTTACTGTTGATGAGCATCTGGATTATTTCTAAGTTTGGGTTACTACAAACAACACTGCTATGAACATTCTTATTCATGTGTCTTGGGACACATCACCAAGAACTACTTTAGAGAATATTAAACCGGGGAATGTAATCACAGGTCTGCATTTGTAGATAATGTCAAACTGTTATTCAAAGTGATCTTGCCAATTAATACTGGTAGCCTCAAGAGTGAACTGGGAAGAAAAGCATTAATAGTAGTTCTGTAATGCCCTCCCTCCTCTGGATACCCCACGCAGTATCGGTCTTTACTAGATCTTGTTTAAGTATTACGATGGGATTTTAACAGGTAGGGCGATAATGGAGGAAGTTCCAACCTAAGAATGTTTTTAGGAGGAGTTGCTTTCTCTCTCTGGGCTGAATCTTATAAATAAAACTGGAATTTCTCGTTATATGGGAAACAATTGACTACAGAATGGGAATTAATCACAGAAGCTGTATATACTCGTGTCGCTAATGGCATATAAAATCCAAGATACCTGGCCAGCCTCCTTGCAGAGTGGTTAGTTCCTGCGCTCCACCTCTGCATCACAGGGGGGTTTCCCCAGTTTGGATCCTGGGCACAGACATGGCACGCTCATCAAGCCACGCTGAGGTGGAGTCCCACATAGCACAACCAGAGGCACTTACAAATATAATATACAACTATGTCTTGAGGGGCTTTGCAGAGAAGAAGAAGAAGAAAAAAGAGAAGTAGATGGCAATAGATGTGAGCTCAGGTGCCAATCTTTTAAAAAAAAAAACCAAGATACTTCAAACCAAATGCCTTCTCTGAGCTAGCTTATCCTGCTAATTAGTAATCATCTATTACTCAGAAACAAAATGTGTTCCAGTCTGGAAAAAGCGATTTTATTTTTTTTTGATGTTGCATTTGACCTTTAGGGCCCAAGCTGGCCAAAGTAGATGTTGTTATTTATACCTGCCTTTTGCCTGCATAGTCAAGTAAAGATAAGTTGTTTTGAAATAAATTAATTGATCTTTAGTCGTGACTTCCACAGATGAAATATCCATCTACTTTCTTCTATTTTTCTTTAGTGATTATTTGTAAGTATCCAGGTAAACTCAAAATCAGTGGGAATATAAGTGCAAAGCCTAGTTAAATTCAAGCAAACCATGTAAATTTCATTTAAAAACAGTAATTGTGTTTTTTATTATTTGAGTAAATCATTAAAGCCTTTGGATATAAACTGAAGAATGTTATGGAGGATATGAGATTTTATCCTTTAGCCACATTAAAAGTTCGGTAATAAATTTAATGGTTGCCCTCCATTATATTCACTTTAAAGATTAGCATGTGCCTAATTATTAGTTTTGTGATCCTTTATAAGTTGATCATCAATGAAATTAAATGAAAAATTTATTTACATATTTACATTTAAAATTAAAAAACAATGATTTATTTATTATTCTTATGTAAAAATTCTTGTATAATCGTGAGAAAAGAATCTAAGGTTTTTGTAAAACATCTAAGTCATTAAAAGACGACAACTAAGGTAATTAGGGAGTTTTAGGGTGTTATCTGTCCTCTCTCAAATATATGAAATTAGAAAAGAGGCACGCTACTTGTCCTCTGGCATTCTTCTTGATGCTCATTTTCCCTGAGGATTACCATCTCTGAACAGCTCAGTGACATCAGCCAATTAATAGTATAAGACATACATTCCCCAGAGACTTCAGCCAGGTTAACAGGTTTGGTTCTTTGTCTGTGCTAGCCAGGTCACAGTGTAGTGTCATCCCACCCTTGCATGTTGCTCATAGGGCTTCTCTGTCATAAAGCCAGGTCATTGTATTTGAGGAAATAATACTGAGAGTTCAAAATTGCTTTTCTTCATCTTCCTATGATCGAGAGGCAAAATGCAGGTTTCTACTACTGTGTGAAAACATATGAAGCCATCATGAGAAAGTGTCCCCTCTCTTAGGAAAAATTTCTGGATAACCTAATGCTGGTGTAATCAACCTTTGTACTCACTCTACACAATGTGACTCCTGATTCTACATATCCAAGTTTCAACCCCAGTACTCTATTAAGGCCAGTAAGCTGGAGATGAGGTAGGAAAGCAGCTTAGGACCTGCAGATGAGGTGAATAATGGTGAGTGGAATGGAACTCGGTCTCTGCGTTGCTTTAGGAATTGGCAAGTTAAGTTTATTTCCAATTGCAATTGTTCTTGAAACAAAAAGCTAAATTGGTTTGCATATATGCCCTCTGGCAAAAGGAACAGACAACAGAAATTCACCAACTATTAGAACTAAATTTAATTGTTCGTTTTAGAAGCTAACAATTTGTTCCTAGACGTTTAATCCTATTGTAGTACATTTCTTATACCTTACTACGTACATACGGAAAATAATTTAAACATGACATATTTACATGTAATAAAATATACCCTTTAATAACAGAATAATAGTGTATGTGTCTATGTAAAAGTATTATGCTTTTCATTTTCAATTTGCTTTTCAAGGAAGCAAAAGTATAGACTTTCATTCTTTCCTTTTAACTTCTTATTCTCTGTGAAATTACACCATATTTGTTCTCTATGGTTAAATGGTTTCTTAGTATTTGTAGTTTTAAAATGTTTATTGTCTCCCATAAAGAGGAACAAAAATCTCTAAAATATGGATAGATTCTTCAAAATGATAGATTGCAAGTTAGAACAAGAAGGCTCCATTTTGTGAATATTGTGTCAGTGCATCTTTATGTTGACTTTATTGTTAATGAGAAATTATGATTCTTCAATCGAGTACAGATATCAATTCAAAGACAAAAAAGGCAGAAAAAGAAAAGTAACCGGAATGTTTAATTAACTGATGAATTAGGAAATGACAGAATTTTTTTCTATTGAGGTCACATTGGTTTACATTATATAAATTTCAGATATACATCGTTATATTTCAACTTCCGTATAGACTGTATTGTGTTCACCACCAAAAGTCTAATTTTATATGGGATTGCATTGAGGTGATGTGTAGAGTGCACTAGTGACCATCCCTCCATCCTTGCACGTACTCATGAATGACTCTCGTATGTACATTGTTGGTGCCCAGCTCAGATGCTCTTTACTGGCTGGAGTCCTCATTCATACCCTACTTGTTATGAGCATTGGCTGCTAGTCACAACCATTCCTTTTTTCAGAGAATTGCCCTCAGCCTAAAGGGAGCCACATTACCAGGGGGTTCCCCAAAACCTTCTGGTGGCTACCCACAGCCAATGATAGACTCATGGGATATGCAAAAGTCTGCCTTTGCCTTCAGGTGAAAATAATTCTGCTGCAGTTCATGCTCCAGAGCTATGCCGTTCAACACAGTAGTAACTAGCCATATGTAGCAACTTAAATTAATTAAAAGTAAATAAAATTTAAAATTCAGTTCTACCACATTTCAAATGCTAAGGTAGCAACATGTGCATAGTGTCTATTGTATTAGACAGTGAATATGGAATATTTCTACCAACCCAGTTCTATTGCAGAGTCCTGCTCCAGCTTCTTATGGGTTCAGGCTCTGCTGTTTTCCGTTTGAGATCACATCCTGGCTTACCAATTCTCTGCTCCTTTTGATTACCCCACTCCCTTTATCCTGAAAACATCCCCTCAATAAACCACATGCAACGTAATTTCTGCTTCAGCCTCTTTTCCATAGAACCTGGATTCAAACAGTGTCCATGTTCAGTAGACCAGTCATTTCCAATACAGTGATGGATCCATTTCCCTCTCATTTATACTTCCTTCATTGTCTCAGGGGCGTTTAGCCTGTTCCATTAGATGCCTCTTCTCTTGATTTTGATCATAAAATTGTGTTCTTGTGAGATATCTTTCCCAATTATATTCTTTTCTTGATGGTAATTTTTACTTAGAATGCCATCTTTGTTTTGTAGAGTCTACTTATTTTACCTATTCAAAATTTTTTCCTCCAAATATAATCTCCTTTTTAAATTATTTTTTGTATCCAAAGTAATAATTTATGTGTAATTTTTCTAATAGGACTTTCCTATGTCATGTCATATTGTGATGGTTACTAAGGACACCATCCTTTGTTCCTGTACCTAGGATGAAGGTGTCTAATATTTCCAGTCATTATTATTTACATAGTTTAATATGAATCAGTCTTTCTTATTGCATTATGTCAATCGATGCTTATCTAAACAGAGATGATGCTGACCAGTCAAATTACATAACTTTCTAACTATGGTAGGAAGGGAATGAAGTAAAATTCCTCATTTGGTTTTAGTCAAAAAAATATTCCTTCTCTTGGAAGATTGCTCTTGTGGTGGTGCAAACCTCTTCAGGAGGGATGGATTCCAAGTAAGAAAGGATGAAGAGAACAAAGTAACCTCAATCTGCAGAACATCCTCTTGAGAATCAATAAGATAATGCATCTTGCAACTCAACCTTTCCCATATCTGCTCTTACTAAAGGACACTAATTTTCCTGAATTGTAATGAGAAAAAAAATTAAAAGTAAGTATATAAAATTAACCTACTATCGATGGATGTTATTAAATTTTTATAATACCAAAATATCCTTTTCTTTTTGCCTTTCCTTGTATTACTTCTAGTTTTAGTTTTTGTGTTTTTTCTGAGGAAGATTATCCCCAAGTTAACATCTGCTGCCAAACCTCCCATTTTTGCTGAGGAAGATTGGCCGTGAGCTAACATCCATGCCCATTTCCTCTACTTTATCTGTGGAATGCCTGCCACAGCATGACTTGATAAGCCGTGTGTCCCCACCTGGGATGCAGGCCGGGGAACCCAGGGCACAGAAGCGGAGCGAGCGTACTTAACCACTACGCCACCAGGCCAGCCCCTAGCTTTACAATATAACTCTTTGACCTGTCATTGCTTTGGCAGTGTATCTGTCTTTATCTCTGTGTATTTGCCTGTTTAATTATTTTATCATAGGGAGTGACGTAAAGCATTACACTTTGCATGTAGACTACACAGTGGGGTAAGGATTAGAAAGGTTTACCCTGATTAGAATGTTGACAGAAAACAATCCCACCTCTTTCACGGATTCTACACACTCTAGCTGTTGGTAATATGTGAAAATGAAATCAGCAGAAGGAAAGGGAAGTGCTGCCCACTGGACTTTAGAGTTCTGATTCCAACTGACTATTCATAGCCAATGAATTTTCAGCGGTCTTATAAAATTGGTATGGTAATTTGAGGCAACTTGAGGGCAAGAGTTCAACACTGTAACTGAATAGTGGTATTGAACAGTATCTGCCTATTTGTTTTACCACCATAAAAAAGACTGGAGCAGCCTTCACAAATATGTTACAGGTTAGAGTACAGAGGCAAAATTGCCAAAATATGCAGAGTCAGCAGTATTAGTGATATTTGAATGTAATTTAATCTAGATCATAAATTCCAATATCTGAATGTATTTTAGAGATTATTTTGCATTATATTCTATTGCATGTGGGGTATGTACAATTCAGTCATGTAGGATTTTGAGACATACTTAAAATAACCCCTCTGCCTTTATCTGCTTCTCTTCTTATTCTTTCCGATTGTGCCCTAGTATTTCCCTCATTGTCCTTTTCTTTAATGTACACATGTTCTGATGTACTTTAGATCCTAATACACTCAATCTGAAACATCCCTTTCAAACGCATGAATAGCGCAAACACAAGGTCCATAATTTGATTTTTCTTATATTAACTATCAATGATATAACTTTTAGTGCTAATGTGGAACTACATTGGTATAAGATATGTCCACCTCAATGAGTACATCATTTATGAAAACAGTTACATATAAAATCCTATGGCTATGTCTTTTAACACAATAGATTCACCTCAATGCCCCCAATTTCTTTTTGAAGACATCTAAAAGTTTCTAAATGCTTAGTCTTGACAGGAGTGCTAACAAGGATGGAACAGAAAAATGGAAGTTCCTTCACTGGGTTTCTCCTTCTGAGTTTCTCTGACAGGCCTCAACTGGAGCTGGTCCTCTTTGTGGTTGTTTTGATCTTCTATATCTTCACTTTGCTGGGAAACACAACCATCATCGCACTGTCCCACCTGGACCCACATCTTCACACTCCTATGTACTTTTTCCTCTCCAACCTCAGCTTTCTGGACCTGTGTTACACTACTAGCGTTGTTCCCCAGCTCCTGGTTAACCTCAGTGGAGCAGACAAAACTATCTCCTTTGCTGGTTGTGTAGTTCAGCTGTACATCTCTCTAGGCTTGGGATGCACTGAATGTATTCTCTTAGGAGTTATGGCATTTGACCGTTATGTAGCTGTTTGCAGGCCCCTTCATTATACAGTAATCATGCACCCCCGTCTCTGTGCCCTGATGGCTTCTGCTTCATGGTTCATTGGTTTTGCCAACTCCTTATTGCAGACAGTCCTCACTTTCCTTTTACCAATTTGTGGGAGAAATAAATTAGATCACTTTTTCTGTGAGATTCCTGCATTTCTCAAGCTTGCCTGCATTGACATCAGTATGATTCAGTCTGAGATGTTTTTTGCCAGTGTCTTCATGCTTCTCATACCTGCTTCATTAATCATGTTGTCCTATGGTGGGATTGTCAGGGCCATCTTAAGAATAAAGTCTTCAGCGGGGCAGAGAAAAGCATTTGGGACATGTGGATCTCACCTCACAGTTGTCACCCTGTTCTATGGCACAGCCATCTATGCTTATCTCCAGCCCAGCAACCACTACTCTCAGGATCAGGGCAAGTTCATAGCTCTCTTCTACACCATTGTTACTCCCATGATCAACCCCTTCATATATACTCTGCGGAACAAGGATGTGAAGGGAGCAATGAAGAAGATTCTTTGGGAAAGTTATGACTCCAGATAACTGGGCGAGGAATACAGTTTAATGGAAGGGCTTTGAATACCAGAGCCCTTAAGATATTTGTGTCCTCTATGTGTCATCCAAAATTTCCCCTGACAACTCAAGGGAATTTTCTTACCTCCTTCTCCTATGAAAATTAATGTTTGAAATCTACGTTCATGGATTCATTGAAACCTCCGGAGATGCTGATCCAATGCTTCTAGAGCATCCACATTATATTTATCATTTTTAAAAACTCTAGAGAATTTTCTTATTAGCAACCCAGTTTGGGGATTTCATTCCATTTTACTTGCAAAAAGACATTTAAGTACATACCATCAAGGCACAACCAAATAAGAGCATAAAATACTGAAACACTGTAAGAAATATTAACATTTTAGCATTTTCTAGCAATTGCTGGAGGGATATCACTTATTCCACCATTTTGATCATGACTCGTCAAAGTCCACAGATTGACTATATCAGCTGTTTTTCACAGAAGTAGGTGGGGAAACTGAGGGAAAGACAGACTTTAAGCTCAAAGAAAAGGTTGCTGACATTGATCCTGATAAAGCCATTCTGGAGTTAGTCCCAACTGTGACCTCACCACCACGGCAGCCATATTATGCAGCATTCATTTCATAGAAGGCTGTACACAGGATCACTGGGTGAAGGGAGTGATGCAATGCTGCCAGTGACAATGGTAGCCATTTGCTCATAGTGCTTATGTATAATTTGGTCTATAGCCATAGAAGCATCAATGTGTGGTACAGAAGTTGGTTACTTTAAATTTGCTAGTCCCCTTTTTCTTTGTTAAAAGTGACTTTTGAGGACATTATCATATCTGAATAGTACATGACCCAAGTTCTATTTTATAGTCTAGACCATTTGCCTAGTAATGTAGCAAAAGTTTCAAAGGGTAAAATATGTTTAAATTTCTCTCTTTTTCCCATTTTATAAAATACTTTTATTCAGGCATCTATTGGTCAGGGCCTTTGTATCTCACATCTGGCAACACCCCATATAATTTGAATTCAGCGACATCAGATAACAATATAAGAAGTAGCCCCTTATTCCCAGGAAACCTCATGTTTTGTGGAAGTTTAGTCATATTCATCTGGAGGAAATTTAAAGAATAATGTGCATGTTAATTTTTTAAAATGTCTATATGCATAAACATTATAAACAACAACCTCATGAAACAATTATCATTCAATTCTGAATTATGTAATAATTCCAGAAAAAGTGAATCTGACACTGTAGCCCTGAGATCCCCATCAAAGCTCAGTTTGCAGTGTATATTTGTTTTGGGATATGAATCCTGGTGTTTGTATATATTTAATGTCATGAACAGTGTATTTTTCGATGGAGGTTAGAGCTTTGACAATGTCCTCATCATAGAAATATTTATGATCTTTGGTAGGTTTTTCCAACACATAGCACAGTACAGGTAAATACATATGTGTCTCTGAGTGGACACATACGCAAAAAAATTCATATATCATATGTCTCCTGTCCTGACAACTAACCCACATCCTCTGAGGCTTTGAACCTCCTCAGTTGGTCATGCTCATGACAAGTGATCTTGGAAGAGACACAGGTTGGCGAGGTGGAAATGACAGCTAGGAGAAATTATACATGTGTTCAAGATTCTATCTACATCCTTAATAGCACCCAAGTGTTCACACTTGTAATCAACACTTGGGAAAACATATAACTTGACACCATAGAAATGCTTACTGTATACCAGTATAAAAACAGTTTTGGAATACTATTTACACCCAGTTGTGACAAATTTCCTACTTTCCATTATTGCTGAACAGCACCTTGATAGTTATATGCAAACGGTCAATTTAAAATCCCTTAAATGAACTTTCTTTGGTGCAGAAAACCTCAAGGCTTCATGAAGCCATTGATGTAAGAAAATTTCTATCCATTGAAGTATATGGGGAAGCCATTATGGTTTCAACTGATGTGACCTGAATTTTATTTGAGCCAAGGAAGCCTGACTTTTGGACTGTCAAATGTGTACTTCACATCTGCTTTAATCATTACCCTAAAGTAAAAAGTTATACCCTTTTCAAGATAAGAATTAATGCCTCCCCTCTTATGTTAGCACTCTTTGAAGATATGTCTCCCTTCCCAGGACACCAGGGTCATGTTGACCTGCTGTGTACATGCTAATCTGTAAGAAACTTCTCCTTGAACTCTTGCAGGAATGTACCCCTGTCATGCTTGGTGTATGTATCTTTGTTTTGAAAAGGTATATATCTGTGCTAAAAATCACTCTTCTCCAGGCCTTGTTCTTCCCCTGAGACTCCCAGGATACAGTTCTCAGTTTGGCTCAAATAAAACTCTTTTCTTTTCTTTTGCAATGAAATGATTATTTGTGATTTGCGTCAACACTACAGAGACTATTGTTCTCACTGAGCAATTGGCTGTTTGCTCTTCAGGACACACAAAACGCTGCCACCAAACATATTTATTTCCTTTAAGTAAACATTGAATGGCACTTGAATAGTTACATTCCTTGGACATAAATTACAGATAATAAAGATCTCTGAGCCCCAAGACAAAATAAAAAAAAATTGAACAAGAGACCAAACCCAAGTTCGGTATTGTAACATTTTCAAATGGGATCTAAGAACTCTACCTTCTCAAGCTCTCCATGCTTTGTCTGTAACAGACTACAGAGTTGTGTCAACAGCCCTAAAAATTATTTGGACTGCTTCCTTTTCAATTCTCATCAGCAGCTGTGGAAAGGCTGCAGTGCTTTTACCCAAGGTTGGCTAAATTCTTTTGTCCCATCTGTGTTGAGCATGTGGAGTTCAGGACTGTCATTATGCCCTAGAACAATTCATGGATTCTTCCAGCTATAGGAGAGGAAGACAATTCCTCTACCCTCTAGGTCCTTCTGGCTTGTGTAAGAATTAAATTGACATGAGACAGAAAAACAGGAGAAAAGCAAAGTTTAATAACATGTGTATGTGGGAGAAACCCAGAAAAACTGAGTAACTCAGCCAGAATGGCTGAAGCTGCTGCCTTAAACACCATCTTCAGGTAGAGACAAAGGAAGATGTTGAGGGTAGTGGTGTGGGGCTTCCAAGGGGAAGAAGGCAATTTACATGGAAGTGTAAATGCAAATGTTTGTTAAACAAGTATTTGTTGGGCTCTCTATAGACAAGGTTATTTTATGATATTCCTGGAATAGGGCTTTTATCTTAAATTCTATTGGGCAGTTAGAGGGAAGGTCTAAGTTTCTTGCAGGGTCACTTGTTCTGAAAAATAAATCAAAGCAAAGAGATACAGTTTGGGGTGGGCAGTTCTGATCCCAACACAGTCCTTGTGTCCTTTGAGGAGCACAGAGTATACACTATTGGCTCAGGTGATGAGTGATCATCAGAGACCCCAAATGTCAGTCAGACTCACATGAAACACAATTCCTTTTTTGGTGGTGGGGGGTAGTATTACTTAAACTGGATTATTTTTTTTTTTTACTTTTTTATTGAGGTAACATTAGTTTATCACGTTATGTAAATTTCAGATGTACATCACTGTATTTTGATTTCTTTGTAAATTACATCATGTTCACCACCCAAAGACTAATTACAGTCCATCACCATAAACCTGTGCCTAATGTCCCCTTTCACCCTCTTCTCTCCCCTCTTCCCTGCTGGTAACCACCAATCCGATCTCTGTCTCTATATTTTTTGTTGTTGTTTTCTCCTCTATTTATGAGTGAAATCATATGGTATTTGACCTTCTCCCTCAGACTTAGTTCCCTTAGCATAAGACCCTCAAGGTCCATCCATTTGGGCACAAATGGCAAGATTTTATCTTTTTTATGTCTGAGTAGTATTCCATAGTGTATATATAGCACATCATCTTTATCTACTCATCCTTTGATGGGCACCTAGGTTGCTTCCAAGTCTTAGATATTGTGAATAATGCTGCAAGGAACATGGAAGTGTATATATCTTTATGCATTCCTGTTTTCATGTTCTTTGGATAAATACCTAGCAACGGAACAGAGGGATCACATAGTAGTTCTATTCTTAATTTTTTGAGGAATTCCCATACTATTTCTATAGTGGCTGTACCAGTTTGCACTTCCACCAGCAGTGTACGAGAGTTGCCTTTTGCCCACATCCTCTCCAACACTTGTTATTTCTTGTCTTGTTAATTATCGTCATTCTGATGGGTGTGAGGCGATATCTCATTGTAGTTTTGACTTGCATTTCTCTAATAATTAGTGATGTTGAACATCTTTTCATGTGCCTGTTGGCTATCAGATCATCTACTTTGGGAAAATGTCTGTTCAGATCTTTTGTCCAGTTTTTAATTTGGTTGTTAGTATTCTTGTCATTGAGGTGTATGAGTTCCTTATATTTTGTGGATATTAACACTTTATCAGACATCTGGTCTGCAAATATCTTCTCCCAATTGTTAGGTTGTCTTTCTCTTTTGTTGATGGTTTCCTTTGCTGTGCAGAAGCTGTTTAGTTTGACGTAGCCCCATTTGTTTATTTGTTCTATTGTTTCCTTTACCATTCAGACATGGTGCTTGAAAATATGCTGCTAAGACCGATGTCAAGGAGAGTACTGCCCATGTTTTCTTCTAGAAGTTTTATGGTTTCAGGTCTTATGTTCAAGTCTTTAATCTATTTTGAGTTAATTTTTGTGTATGATGTAAGGTAACAGTCTGATTTCATTCTTCTGCATGTGGCTGTCCAGATTTCCCAACACTGTCTATTGAAGAGATTTTCCTTTCTCCATTGTGTGTTCTTGGCTCCCTTGTTGAAAATGAGCTGTCCTTAGATGTGTGGGTTTATTTCTGGGGTCTCCATTCTGTTTCACTGATCTTTGTGTCTGTTTTTGTGCCAGTATCATGTTGTTTTGATTACTGTAGCTTTATAGTATGCTTTGAAATCAGGGAGTATGATACTTCCAGTTTTGTTCTTTTTTCTCAGAATTCCTTGGGCTATTCGGGGTCTTTTGTTGTTCCACATAAATTTCAGGATTCTTTGTTCTATTTCAGTGAAAAGTGTCATTGGAACTTTGATAGGGATTGCATTTAATCTGTAGATTTCTTTAGGAAGTATGGACATTTTAACTACGTTAATTCTTCTAATCCAAGAGCACGAAGTATCTTTCCATTTATTTATGTCGTCTTAAATTTCTTTCAACAATGTTCCATAGTTTTCAGTGTACAGATCTTTCACCTCTCTGGTTAAATTTATTCCTCACTGCTTTATTCTTATTGATACATTGTAAATGGGATTGTATTCTTGATTTCTCTTTCTGAAACTTTGTTGATGTTGTATAGAAATGCAACTGATTTCTGTATGTTGATTTTGTATTCTGCAACCTTATTATATTCATTTATTATTTCTAAGTTTTTTGGTGGATTCTTTAGGGTTTTCTACATATAAAATTATGTCATCTGCAAATAGTGACAATTTCACTATTTCCTTTCCAATGGATTCCTTTCATTTCTTTTTCTTGCCTGATTAATCTGGCTAGGACTTCCAATACTATGTCAAATAAGAGTTGCAAAAGTGAGCATCCTTGTTTGGCTCCTATTCTTACAGGGATTGCTTTCAGTTTTTCTCTGTTTGGTATGATGTTGGCTGTGGGTTTGTCACATATGGCTTTTATTATGTTGAAGTACTTTCCTTCTATACCCATACTATTCAGAGTTTTCATCATAAATTGATTCTATTTCCTGTCAAATGCTTTCTTTGCTTCTGTTGAGGTGATCGTGTGATTTTTATTCTTCAGTTTGTTATTATGGTGTCTCATGTTGATTGATTTGTGGATGTTGAACCACCTCTGCATACCTGGAGTAAATCCCACTTGATCATGGTGTACGATCTTTTTAGTGTATTGTATTTGTCTCGCTAGTATTTTGTTGAGGATATTTGCATCGATGTTCATCAGTGATATTGGCCCGTAATTTTCTTTCTTCATGTTGTCCTTGTCTGGTTTTGGTATCAGGGTAATGTTGGCCTTGTAGAATGAGTTAGGAAGCTTCCCCTCCTCTTCAATTTTTTGGAAGAGTTTGAGGGGTAGGTATTAAGTCTTCTTTGAATGTTTGGCAGAATTGACCAGGGAAGTAGTCTGGCCCTGGAGTTTTACTTTTTCGGTTGTTTTTTGATTACTGTTTCAATTTCCTTACTGGTTATTGGTCTATTCAAATTCTCTATTTCTTCCTGTTTCAGTTTTTGAAGGTTGTATGATTCTAAGAATTTATCCATTTATTCTAGACAATCCAATTTGTTGGCATATACCTTTTCCTACTATTCTCTTTTAACCTTTTGTATTTCTGAGCTGTCCTTTGTAATTTCTCCTCTTTCACTTCTGATTTTATTTATTTGAGTCTTCTCTCTTTTTCTTTGTGAGTCTAGCTAAAAGTTTTTCCATTATGTTTATGTTTTCAAAGAATCAGCTCTTAGTTTCATTGATTTTTCTATTGTTATTTTAGTCTCTATTTCACTTAATTCTGCTCTGATTTTTATTATTTCCTTCCTTCTGCTGATTTTGTGCTTTGTTCCTCTTTCCAGTTCCTTTAGGTGCAGTGTTAGATAGTTTGAGATTTTTCTTGTTTGTTGTGGTAGACCTGTATTGCTATAAACTTCTTTCTTAGAACAACTTTTGCTGTATCCCACATATTTTGACATGTTGTATTTTTATTTTTGTTTGTCTCTGGGTATTTTTTGATTTCTTCTTTGATTTCTTCATTAACCCAATCATGGTTCAGTAGCATTTTGTTTAATCTCCTCATATTTGTGACTTTTCTGATTTTCTTCCTGTAGTTGATTTCTAGGTTCATGTTGTTGTGTTCAGAAAAGATGCTTGATATTATTTCAATCTTCTTAAACTTACTGAGATTTATTTTGTGGCCTAATATGTGATCTATCTTGAAGACTGTGCCAAGTGCATTTGAACATAAAGCATATTCTTAGGTTTTTGGATGGAATGTTCTGTATATATCTACTAAGTCCATCTGATCTAATGTGTCATTGAATGCCATTTTTCCTTATTGATCTGTTTGAATGATCTATCCATTGGTGTAAGTGGAGTGTTAAAGTCCACTACCATTATTGTTTTCTATCTATTCCTCCTTTTTTTGTCTATAAATTGCTTTATTAATCTCCTGTATTAGTTTATATGTAGGTCTTGTTTTTTATCCGGTTGGTCAACCTATGTGTTTTGATTGGAGCATTTAGCTGATTGACATTAAAAGTAGCCATTGATAAACGTACTTATTGATATTTTGTTCCCTTTTTTCTGAGTATTTTAGTAGTTCTTCTCTGTTTCTTTCTTCTTCTCTTGCTCTCTTTCTTTGTGGTTTGATTGCTTTCTTTAGTATTATGTTTGAGTTCTGTTCTCATAATGTTTTGTGTATTTATTGTAGGTTTCTAGTTAGTGATTACCATGAGGTTGATATATAATAACCCATGTATATGGCACTCTATGTTAAGTTGATGGTCTCTTAAGCTTGACCTCTTGCTTAAAGCTCTACCTTTTTACCCCCATCTCTCATGTTTTATGTTTTGGATACCATATCTAACCTTTTTTTCTGCACATGTATCTGTTACTCTGTTATCATGGAAACAGATAATTTTGATACTTTTGCCTTTTGAGCTTAATATTAGCTCATAGTTGGGTCATCTGCTACTTTTACTGTATATTTGCCTTTACCAATGATTATATTGTATTTTTTTTTTTTGGATAATTTTCTTATCCCTATTTGAGGACTTTTCTTTCCCACTTACATAAGTCCCTTTACAGGCCAGCTCCGTGGTTGAGTGATTAAGTTTGCACACTCCGCTTCAGCAGCCGATGGTTTCGCTGGTTTGGGTCCTGGATGCAGACATGGCACTGCTCGTCAGGGCATGCTGAGGTGGCATTCCACATAGCACAATCAGAGGCACTCACAACTAGAATATACAACTATGTACTGGGGACATTTGGGGAGAAAAAGAAGTGAAAAAAAGGAAGATTGGCAACAGTTGTTAGCTCAGGTGCCAATCTTTAAAAAACAAACAAAAAAATAAGTCCCTTTGGCATTTCTTGTAGAGCTGGTTTCTTGGTGATAAACTCCTTTAGTTTTTTCTAGTCTGGAACACTCTTTCTCTCTCCTTCCATTTTGAATGACAATCTGGCCAGGTAGGGCTTTCTTGGCTGTAGGTTTTTTCCTTCCAGCACTTTAAATATATTGTGCCCCTTCCTTCTTGCTGCTGAGAAGTCAGCTGATAGGTTTATGGGGTTTCCTTTGTATGTAACTTATTGCCTTTCTCTTGCAGCTTTTAGAATTCTCTCTTTATCTTTAATTCTTGACATTTTAATTGTAATGTGTCTTGCTGTGGGCCTCTTTAGGTTCTTATTGTTTGGTTCTCTCTGTGCTTCCTGTACCTGGATGTGTGTTTCCTTTGTTAGGTTAGGAAAATTTTCAGCTATTATTTCTTCAAATAGATTCTCTGCCACTTTGTCTCTCTCTTCTCCTTCTGAGACATCTATAATATGGATATTAGTGCATATGATGTTATCCCAGAAGCCCCTTAGTCTGTCCTCACTCCTTTTAACTCTTTTTCCTTTTAGGTGTTCATCATCAGTGATTTTCTCTAGTCTTTCATCCAGCTAACTGATCTGGTCTTCTGATCTTCTACTCTGCCATCAAGCCCCTCCATGAATTTTTCATTTCCATTATTGTATTCTTCAGTTTTGATTGGTTCTTTTTTATATTTTCCAATTCTTTTTGAACTTATCACTGAGTTCATCCAATTTCTTCTTCCATGATCAGTGAGCATCCTTATGACTATTAGTTTGTAGTCTTTATCAGGTAGATAGTTTATCTCTGTTTATTTCTTTTTCTGAGGATTTGTCCTTTTCCCTTATTTGGAACATGTTCCTTTGTCTCCTCATTTTGCCTCTTTCTCTCTGCTTATATGTTTGTATTAAGTTTATCAGCTGCATCTCCCAATCTTTGAGAGAGGCCCTTATGTAAGAGTTGCCTTCTGAGGCCCAGCAGTGTGCTTCCCTCTCCTTGCCAGTTCCCAGTGTTCCAGAAGTGTCCCTTGTGTTGGCAGTCTGTGTCCCTCCATTGTGGCAGGGTAGCTCTTGTTGGAGGTGCCTGAAAGGCTAGGCTGTATTTCTGGCTGTCTGGTGGCACACTCAGCTGCCTGTGGCTGCTATGATCCCTTCTGTCACTTTATTGGGTGTGGCTAGCCCCCACACAGTTGGCTACAAGGTCTTATAGCACATTCCTGTTGCAGTTTTTCTGTTAAAGGATTAGGCCCCCAAGATGGCTGGTTACTAGGCTCAGGGCCTTACACGTGCTGCAGGCCTCTAGCATGCAAGCCTGTTGTCAGCTTTCTCAGGATTGCAGCTGTGTCAGGCTGGTCCCAGGCATGGGATCGCCCAATAATTTCAGGATTTGGAAAATGGGGCCAACCCACTTTGTGGCTGTTTGAGAAGCACAAGTGTGTTGCAGCTGACAAGTCCCACCTCCTGCAGGACTATACAACTCATCAACACAGGTCTGCCATGTGTGCACAACCCAACTCACTGAAGCAGACCCACTCGCCCTATCTCAGAGGCACCACACACTCCATCTATGTAGGCCTTCCCCTTGTACACACCTTGCCCTGCAGAGGTGGACCTCCTCACCCCACTGCAGAGGTACAAGGCACCCCACCGATGTATGCTCATAAGTTTCTCAAGGTTTGCTGTTGGGTGGGACCAGTCCCTAGGGAAGGCTGCCTGCCCTGGCTGAACTGGATTAAATCAGTACTCTAGTGGGTGGTGCAGACCCCTGTGCTAACAGTCCAGGGGAAGAACTCCAGTGGTGTTCGCCAGCATGTCAGTCAGCAAGCCTGTGTTGGGTCACAGTAATGGCTGCTGCCAATGTCTCAGTCCCTTGGGAGGTCGTCCCAGCCTAGGGAGGTCTCACCTCTCACTGAGATGTGCCCAGAGCCTATCAAGTGAGTCTATTTTCACCAAAGGACTGTGCACCTTTCTTTCTGGTGATTTTAGGTTGGTTTCTGAAATGGGTAAATTTATGCCTGGGCCCTTTAAGAGCAGGCTTTTTTATCCCTTATGTCTAATAGCTTTTCTGGAGGTGTCCTCATTGTTGTTAATAGCCTGCAAAGCCAGTTATTATTACACTTGTCTTTTTCATGCTGAATCCAAAAAATGCTTAATGTGGTAAAGATCCCCTGCTTAGATCCCCCACTCCTCCAGGAAAAGCTTTGTACCTTCATGGTTCCTGGGCAGCCATGAAGTGTCACTGATAGAAAGTGCCTTTTTCTTCTCAAGAAAGGAATTTCTGCCTCAAACATCTCAGTCAGCAATGTCTCTTGTTCTGGGGTTCTTTTTATCCAGTTTTCAGTTCTCTCTCAGGAGTAATTGCTCCAAGAGTAGTTTGTAAATTTATTGTGTCCATGGGAGAAAGTGAGTTCAGAGTTGTCCTACACTGACATCTTCCCAGCAATCCTTGAAACACAATTTTTAAACAGCACAAAATTTATTCACAATGGTGGAAGTACAAAACAGGAGCAACAACATATGCAATACCTATGAGGCCCCAATCCAGTCAGGCAGCTTCCTGAGTCTCCCTTTCTACAGTGGAATAATTGTGTTTTTTTTGGAATGTGGGACACTAACTTGTGTGGGACAAGTCAGCACAGAGAAGGCTTGGGAGTTTCTAAGTTTATAGTGTCCCCACCATTGTAACTCTGGTTTTAGGATTAATTTTTATTCGTTAGTACAACAGCAATCTTTATTTTGTATGTTTACTACATTCTAATCAGGCCCTATGCATCCTGCTATAATCATTACTAGATCTGTAATTGGTATATAGCAACCCTGTAAGACCCTCATGCACATCCTAGACAGGACATTTCAGCAGTTACTGTCTGCCAGAATTCTGCTCTGAACAGGCTCATTTAGGAGGGAGGAACAGATTACAGGTTCCGGTCAACCTTTTCCTTTGCAGGTGACTTCTGATCTGACACTTGTTTGTAATATAGTTGAGACCTTTCTTCCATATTTTTTGTATTGTAGCATATTTCAGGATTTGATCTGGCAGGCTCTGGGAATGTCATTTTATGAGGCCAGCTTTACCCTGATAGCAAAACCAGACAAGGACACCATAGAAAAAAAATTGCAAGTCAATATCCCTCATGAACAATGATGCAAAATTGTCAACAAAATATTAGCATACTAAATCCAACAACACATTAAAGGGATCATACATCATGACCAAGTGGGATTTATTCCAGGGACAAAAGGCTGATTCAACATTCACAAATCAATCAATGTGATACACAACATAAAAAAACGAAGGATAAAAATCATACAGTCATCTCAATAGATTTCAAAAAAGCATTTGACAAAATTCAACAACAATTTATGATAAAACTCTCAGCAGGGTAGGTATAGAGGGACTCTACCTTAACATAATAAAAGCGACATATGACAATCCCAGAGCTGACATCATAGTTAATGGCGAAAAGCTGAAAGTTTTTCCTCTAAGATCAGAAACAAGAAAAAATGCCCACTCAAGCTACTTTTATTCAATACAGTATTGGAAGTCCCAGCCAGAGAAATTAGGCCAAAAAAAAAAAAAAAAGAATCAAAATCAGAAAGGAAGATGTAAAACCCTATTTTCAGGTGATGTGATATTGTATATAGAAAGTTCTAAAGACTCCACCAAAAAACTGTAGGAACTAATAAACGAATTCAGTAAAATTGCAGCATACAAAATTCCTAGGAATCTGATATAGGTAACCAATACAATCCAATACAGATACTTTTCCTGAGGGAGAGGGAAACAGTGAATTTATTGAGCCATAGTATTTGTAAATACCCAAGTGGATGTGTCAGGAGTGGCAATGGACATAGAGGATTATACTCAGAGGGAGGGCTCAGAGCTTAATATATATTGACAATTATCTCTTTGATGGTTCCGTTGAAGTACCATCATTTTTAAAGATGAAATGTGTAAAACAGAATTAAAGATAAAGGACTTTGGGTTTCAGAAGAAATCAGAAGAGTAATGGTCACTGACATGTGAGAAGAGCACGACTGAGCAGTTTTATAAAAGCTCCCTGAAGACCATTTCAAGGAGGAAGTAGCCAATAGCATGGCACAATTAAAGGTCATCTGTGAAGTACACTGAAGAAAATGTATGACTTTAGCTATTTTGGGCCAACTCTGTAATTTTAAGTAATTAAATTATGAAAATTAGTGATATCACAAAGTGAAAATTATAAACAGAAATATTACAATCACATGAAATGTTATTAATTTTTCACATTTACATAATGCTTTAAAATTTATAATGCATTCTCACATTTTTTGTCTTACTTATTTATCACAACACTGAGGGACAATATCATCCTCCTTTTATAGCTGAGCACACTCTGGAAGAGGAGGATTAAATTCTTACTTGAAATGACACAGCTTCTAAATGATGAGGCCAAGATATGAACCTAGATATTCAGAGTCCAGAGTCATGCTTGGTACGGAATAATGGATTATCCTTTTAATAATCTCTCACTCTCATTAGGTAGAGAATAACGGATTAACAAAAGATGGCAATCCACTTAATGTTTTCATCAGTATGTTGTACATTCAAAGATATCCTGTGTGATTGCAAGCTTTGCATTTATAATTTTCAATTTTAAGATGTCATTAACTTTCATAATTTAATTACTTACAATTATAGAGTTGGTCCCAAAATGGCTAACGTTAAGAGAATGTTAACTTACTAAAATAGAAATTATTCAAATTGTTTTAAGTTTCTTGTACATTCAGCAACATAAACACAGATTCATTCATTGATCAAAGAATCAAATAAGATGCAGTAAACCAAACTTTGGAAGGTTTGTAACGCAAATGTTTTGGCCCAGGTATGTGTGTGTGCATGTTTTGGGGTTGGGAGGGAGCAGATGTAGGACATGCAGTGTGTGATCTATGGGATCTTCCCACACATTTTGAGTTAGAGCGCTCACAGTCAATTCCCCAGAAGACTAACTATACCTAATTTTCTTTAGGTTCTAGAAAATTCCCTCCAAGATGAAATAGTTTGGGAGGATCCTTCAAGAACATCATGGGAGCAATGAGGTGTCCAGCTCCAGTGTATATAAACTGTGTTTACATGAGAATCTCCAGAACACACCTTGTACAGGAGAGGGGTGAGGGACTGGATGTTGTACCAAACAGAAAGCGATTAAATTTTGTTATCAGCGACTTTTGCTGGAAATATAGATGTCCAGATTCAATATGTCCTGCTTTTTGTATGCGATGGTCATGTATTTAAATGTCCCTTCAAGAAGTGAATTATTTTTGATATAGAATAATTGAAGAACATGCTTGCTTTGTAGTCTTTCACTACATATGAAGTGAAATTACTTCAATGCATTTTGAGCTCTTTGAGCTTTTGAGAATGATTTTGACCATCATTTTATTGTTTTTCCTATTATTTTCCTTCTGTTTTCAGTTTTAGTATATGTCTCTGTTCTATTTAACTCAAATCTCTGTTATATCTACTGTCTCTCTCAGCTCCTATTTGTCATTCTAGATTTGTCTTCTCTACCCTTCCTTTTGTTTCTGAGCCTTTCCCTTCTCCCTTTCTCCTGGGGGGGCACTGAAACAGAGCTCACAAATTTAACCACTACGCCACCCAGCCAGCCCCACTTATATTATTTTTATGTAGCCTCTTGTCTCCTGCCTTCTTATTGTCACAGGTGTAACATTTGGTATAACATTGTCCTATGAGTTATTCTTATGTACTCTGGCTATCTCTCTGTCTCTGTCTCTCAGTCAATGTGTATCTCTCTCTATTCTCTGGATTCCATGTATATTTGTTTAAAAATTTGTTCTGTTTAAAAAATAATTAAAAGTGAACAGTTATGATACCACCACTCCTATTAAAAACTGGGTCCTTGATAGTACCTCACACAACCTCTTCCCAACTGCATCCCTTTCTGTCCCCATTGATCCTGACTTTGTTATAAACAGCTCTTTGATATTCTCTTTAGTTTTGACTATAATTTTTTACTATCCCTGTTGTTTTACCACACGTGTTATTATTTATAAACAACAGTTTGTTTTACCTGTTTTTAAATTTTATGTAGAAGGATCAATTACTTTGTCAGTTGCATCTTTTGCTCAGCATTTTTGTGTGAAGGACGTCATTTCAATTTGTTTAGGTTTAGTTTATTCATGTTTGTTTTTGTCTATTCCTCTGTTGTATCAATAGGCCACACTTTACCCATTTTTCTGTTGGTGAGCATTTGGATTGTTTCCAGGGCTTGGTAAATACAAATAATGCTGCTATGAGCATTCTTACACATGTTTCTTGGGGCACATGACCAATAACTACTTCAGGGACTAGTAAATCTAGTGATGTAAGTTGCAGGTCTCCATTCCTAGATAATGTCAAACTATTATCCAAGGTGATTTTACTAATTAATATTTGCAGCAGCAAGAATGAACTCAAGAAAAGCATTAATAGCCAGTCTGTATTTCCCTACCTCCTCTGGACACCCTAAGCAGTATTGGTTTTTACTAGTTCTCCTTACAAATATTATGGTGAGATTTGACTAGCAGGCAGATAACTGGGAAAATTCTGACGTAACAGTGTTTTTAGTAGGAGATAGGTACTTTACTTTCCTAGGCTGAATATTATAAATAAAACTGGAATTTCTGGATATATGGGAAAGAGTTGGCCATAGGATAGAAATTAATCATAGAAGCTCTCTATACTTGTGTGACTAATAGTATATAAAAAACAAGATGCTTCAAATCTAAATGCCTTTCTGTGGGCTAACTTATCCTGCTTCTTAGCAGTCATCCA
The DNA here is from genome assembly GCF_041296265.1 of Equus caballus. NCBI lineage: Eukaryota > Metazoa > Chordata > Mammalia > Perissodactyla > Equidae > Equus > Equus caballus. Next base: position 28,929,435 of record NC_091703.1, on the reverse strand, counting down.
TTACTCTGAAACAAAATATGTTCCAGTCTGGAAAGATGGATTTTATTTTATTTTTTTCAGCTGCATTTGACGTTTTGGGCCCAAGCTTGCCAAAGTCAGATATTGTTATTTATGCCTGCCTTTTGCCTTTATAGTCAAGTGAAGATAAGTTGTTTTGAAATAAATCAACTGATCTTCAAACTTGACTTCAACAGACAAAACACCCATCAATTTCCTTCCATTTTTCTTTCGCAATTATTTATAACAATCCTGGTAAAATCAAAATCATGTGGAACTGAAAATCAAAGACTGGTAGAATTCCAAGAAACCATGAAAATTTCATTAAATATTAAAAATTTTCCTTTTTGTTGTTGGAGTAAATCATTAAAACCTTTACATCTAAACTGCACAGTGCTACAGTGATTTGAGATGTTTTTCTTATCCACATTAGAAGTTTAGTAACAAATGTGGTGGTTGCTCTCTATTGTATTCACCTTAAAATTTAGTGTGTGCCTAATTATTAGCTTTGTGATCTCTTATAAGTTGATTATGAATTATATTAATTAAAAAATAATTTGCATATTTACATTTAAAATTAAGTAACTATGAATTCTTATTTATTTTTATATTTACATGTACAATTTTTTGCAATTGTGAATAAATAGCTCAAATTTTCTATAAGACCTTTAAGTCATTTGGAGATGAGAGCTAAGGTAACAAGGAGGTCTAGGGTGAGTTATCTATTCTCTGTCAAGTATATGAAATTATAGAAGAGATAGAGTAGATATCCTCTGGTATTTTCTTTGATATTTATTTTCCCAGAGGATTGTCCTCTTTGGATAGCTCAGTGACATCAGTTAATTAACAGTATAGGACATACACTCCCCAGAGACTTCAGCCAGGTTAAACAGTTTAGGTTCTCCATCTGTGCGGGCCTAGTCATGGCCCAGTTTCTCATGTTTTTCTTAAGGTTCTCTGTCATAAAACCAGGTGGCTGTACTGTGGAAATAACACTGAGAGATCAAAATTACTTTTCTTCATCTACCTACCAGCTAGAGGCAGAATGCAGATCCCTAGCACCGTGTGAAGATACGTGAAGTCATCATGAGAAAGTGCCTCTTGCTTAAGAAAAATTACTGGATAATCCAATGCTGATACAATCAATCTCTGCACTCACTTCACATAACCTGTTTCCTGATTCTAGATAATCAAGTTCCAATCTCAGTATTATATTAAAAGCGGTAAGTTGGAAAAGAGGTAGAGAAATAGCTTAGGACACACAGATAAGGTGAATAAAGGTAAGTAGAATAGAACTTGTTCTCTGTGTTGCTTTAGGAATCGCCAAGTTTCTTCATTTTCATTTGCAATTGTTCTTGAAACAGAAAGCTGAATTGGTTTGCATAGATGTCCATTGGCTTAAGGGACAGAATACAGAATTCACCAAATATTAGAACTAAATTTAATTGTCCATTTTAGAGACCAACAATTCATCCCTACATGTTTCATTATATTGTATACATTCATTATACTCCAGTCTGTACATATGAAAAATAATTTGAAAAGAGCATGTTAGGTGTAATCAAATATGCCCTTCAGTAATAAAATAGTAGTGTGTGTACGTATGTAAATGTATGAGATTATATGCTTCCCTTCTTTCCCTTTACCTCTTTATTCTCTGCGAAATTGCACGATAGTTGTTCACCATGCTTAAAATTTGTCACAATCCGTAGTTTTTAAATGTTCATTTCCTCCCTTAAAGAGGTACGACAATATCTAAAACATGTATGCAATCTTCAAAATGCTAGGTTGCAAGTTAAAAGGAGAAAGTTTCATTTTGTGAATATTGTGTCAATGCATTTTTATTTTGAGTTTATTGTTAATAAGATGATGAGTCTTCAATTAAGTACAAATACAATTTGAAGAGGGAAAAGGAAGAGAAAAGATGGCCTGATTGTTTAAATAATTGGTGAATTAGGCAAATGACAATTTTTTATGGGATCACATTGAACTGATGTATAAAGTACACTAATGACCACCCTTCCATCCTTGCACATGCTCATGAATGGATTGTTTTGTATGAATGCTGTTGGAACCCTGCACACATCCTCTTTACTGGCTGGAGTATCCATCCAAACCACACTTGTTATGAGTATTGCCTGCTAGGTTCACAGGCATTCCTTTCTGCAGACAATTGCCCTCAGCTGAAAGACAGTCTCATTTCCAGGAGGCCTCTGGAAACTGATGGGGGCAGCCAACAGCCAATGACAAACTCATGGGCTATACCAAAGGCTGCTTTTGCCTCAAGATGGAACTAAATTTGCTGCAATTCATGTTCCAAAGCTGTGCTGCCTAATACAGTAGTAACTAGCCACATATAGCCATTTAAATTTGTTAATTAAATTTAAATGAGATTTAAAATTCAGTTCTACCACATTTCAAATGCTCATGTAGCAACGTGTGGACAGTGGCTCCTGTGTCAGTGAATACAGAATATTTCTACCATCACAGTTAGTTCTATTGCAGAGTCCTGCTCCAGCTTCTTACGGCATCAGGCTCATGCTATGTTCCACCTGAGATCACATCCTTGCTTAACAATGTTCTCTGCTCTATTTGCTTCCCTCACTCTCTTTATGCTGAGAACATTCCCTCAATAAACAGCATTTGATGGAATTCCTACTTCAGCCTCTTCTCCCACAGAATCTGAACTAAAACACTGTAATGTTCAGTAGACCTGTCATTTTCAACACAGTGATAGATCCACTGCCCCCTCCTTTATATATCCTCCATTGCCATCAGTGTCCAGTCCTAATAAGTCTGAGTTCAGCTCAGGCCTATGAGACAGAAGCGTTATTAAAGAAGTAGCAATTCAGTCATAACCCCTGGGCTGTGGTAATATTTTTTTTTTTAAAAGATTTTATTTTTTCCTTTTTCTCCCCAAAGGCCCCCGGTACATAGTTGTATATTCTTCATTGTGGGTCCTCTAGTTGTGGCATGTGGGACGCTGCCTCAGTGTGATTTGATGAGCAGTGCCATGTCCGCGCCCAGGATTCGAACCACCGAAACACTGGGCCGCCTGCAGCGGAGCGCGCGAACTTAACCACTCGGCCATGGGGCCAGCCCCCTGTGGTAATTTTAAGAGCACTTTTTCACTATTCATTCAGGAACTGGATATGGCAGAGTTTAACATTTATCAGTGAAGGTTGTATAATTTGAAATACGTTAAATACAGACATTATCTTAAGATCTTTTTTCTTTACAATGTGTAGTTTGCATACTGGGTATCCATTTTTCTTGAAATATGTATTCTTCCACTAAAATTTTTAGTTATATTGTATGACAATATTGTGCAATTACTGCAATTGTAAGCTACTACTCTACCACCCGATATGTGTGAGTACTAAACATTTAACCTATCTCATTTATGCCTGTTCTCTTGATTTTTATTGGAAAGTTGTGATCTTGTGAGTTGTCATTTCCCATTATATTCTTTTGTTGATGATAGCTGTTATATAGAATGCCATCTTTATTTGTCTTGTAGAATCTATTTGCTTTTATTTTAGCTATTTGAAATTTTTTTATACATGTGTCTTTGGTTTTTCAGTTATTTATTTTTTTGTATCCAAAGTAATAATTGATGTGTAATTTTTATAGTAAAACTTTCTTATATTATGTGATATCATCATAGCAACAAAGGAGACTATTTTGTGTTCCTGTACCTAGGATGAGTGATTCCAACATTTCCAGTCATTATTATTTATATAGTTGCTCTAATATGAATCAATCTTACTGCATTAAGTCAATTGACGCTTATCTAAACAGAGATGATGATTCCCAGTCAAATTACACAATTCTTTAAATGTGGTAGGAAAGAAATGAAATGAAATTTCTCATGAAACCATAGTAAAAAATATTCCTTCTCTTGGAAGATTGCTTTTGTGGTGGTGCAAACAGCTTTAGGAGGGATGGGTGCTGAGTAAGAAAGGAAGAAGGGAACAAAGTGACCCAAATCAGCAGAACATCCTCTTGAGAATCAATGGGCTAATACATCTTGCAACTAGGTCTTTCCCATATCCAGTCTTCCAAAAGGGTAATACTTTTCCTGAATTGTAATGAGAAAAATTAAAGTAAGAAGGTAGAATATGACATTAGTATCCTAATTACCTCCCAGTGTGCTCTCCAGTGTGGCACTGGAAGCTATTGTAACAACAGAGACAATCACATTTTTTTTCTGTTTTAGTGGGCATCTTCTTTGCCTGATATTTTATTTTTCAACCTAAAATCATATTCATTTTTATACCTCTCAGATAGGTATCCATTCAACATTCTTTTTAATCACTATACACATTTTATCGTGTAAAGCATCAAATGGTTTGTAAAACTTCCTCTCCCAGGGTATTCTCTTTTATCAACCGCTGTATTGGTCCTCATTGATATGATAATATAAAATACATCATTATTTTATTATAATGGTGCATTGTTTTATTGGTGTTTTCCTTGGATGGGTTAGCAATTTAATTTTTCCCTCCTTGGCTTTTATGCATGCTTCTTTTATTAGATACAATTCAAAAATTAGCCAGCAATTCATTTCAGATGAGTGGCTCTATATTTGTGTATGTGTGCATGAAACCGAACCATGGTTTGTTTTTGACACCTGCTGTTCTGAGCAGGTGTCAGTCAGGGAATGTATCCTGTCCTTGCACATTTAGACTGTCTTCCTCTTTTATAATTATGTCTTTTGTGAATTTTTTTTTTGCATAGATTTTTTGTGTATAGCACTGATCACATCCTTTTAAGAAATGAAGGGAAGTATGAAATATTGTGAAATCCTATATCCTTGTCATGTGAGATGATTCCTCTGAATTTTAATACACTCATTTGATTGACAAAAAAGTAATGTGGTGGTTAAGAGTACAAACTTTGATATCAAAGGATCCTGGGTTTGTGTCAAAACATTTAGGAGTTTACTGCCCTTCAGTAGGGTATTTAATCACTTTAATCAACTTCTTCATGTGTATAAAGGAAACGGTAATACATTTCAAAAAATTTTTGAAAGGTTAGTTGAGATTATGCATGTAAATATTTTGGAATATGTCAAATACTCAATAATACCAGCTAGTATGAGTATTAATATTATCAAGTGTAAGTAGCATATCAGTTCAGCCTCCAACCTTTGGATACTGTAATTTTTCAAACTTTAAATGCAAAAGAATTTTTATTAATTAGATATTGTTATTTTTTCCAGATATGAGCTAATACTCTTTCATACTGTTGTTTGGGATTGAGTGTGGACTTAGGTTAGTTTAACTTATCCTTCTCTTTTTTTTTTATTATATGTGCTTTAATATTTCAAAACATATGACTGCTTTTGGTGTTTATTTTCCTTGCAACTAAATTATGGGACAAGGAAGACATTTATGTCAGTGATAGAGGATACTTCCCAGCTTCCTCTCTACCACTTAGTCTTCTTCCGTTTGATCTTTACTTGTTTTTCATTCAGATTTTATTAACATTTGTTTTATGCCAGTTTTGTACCAATTTCTTTTACACATGAGTGGGTCTATATGCTAATCTGATTTAGTTTTTTTTTTTTTTGGTGAGGAACATTGGCCCTGAGCTAACATCTGTGTGCCAATCTGCCTCCATTTTGTATGTGGGTCACTGCCACAGCATGACCTGATGAGTGGTGTAGGTCTGTGATTTAGATTTTAAAAGTCTTGGAAGAATAAACAATTTACAGTATGCCTAACCATTTGAAAATGATAGATCTGAATTATTCATTTTCTGATTCCACTTTGGTCAGTGTGTGACCGTGCTTACACAATACTAAGTGGCTAGATGAAAATGACAATCAACTAACCTTAGAGGCAGCAATGTATTTGCTTCAGTGGAACAAACTCTACAGATAGATCCTAGAATGATGTATATATAAAATTAACCTAATGTGGATGGATGTCCTTTGATTTTTACCAAACCAAACTATCATTTCCTTTATGCCTTTACTTCTATTACTTTTAGTTTCACAATATATCTTTGACTTGCCATTGCTTTGGGAATGCATCTGTCTTTATCTCTATGTATTTATCTCTTTAATTATCTTATCATAGGGAGGGATGTAAATCATTACAATTTGTACATAGATTACACAGTTAGATAACTTTTTAAAGTGTTACTTCTAATTAGAATGTTGATAGGGAATAATCCCACCTCTCTCAGCAAATTGGCACACTCTAGTTGTTGGTGATATGTGAAATCGAAATCACCAGAAGGAAAAGGAAAGTGTTAGCCATTGTTTTAAGAGTTCTGATTCCAACTGAGTATGCATAGCCAATGAATTTTCAGAGTTCTTGTTAAATTAGTATATTAATTTTAGGCATCTTAAGGGCAAAAGTTAAGCATTGTAATTGAATGGTGGCATTTTCTTAATGGGTCTGAATATTTAATTGTTTTACCACCAAACAAAAAGATGAGGGTAGCTCTCACAAATATAATGTATTAGGTAGAGAAGAGAGGCAAAACTCCCAAAATTGTGTATATGTAGCACTATTAGTGAAATTCTGAATGTAATTTAATCCTTTGTATAAATACATTCTAGGCCATAATTTGATTGATCTGAGTGCATTTTAGAGATTATCTTTTACTATATTCTATTACATGTGAGGTACCTGCAAATCCAGTTGTGTAGAATTATAAGACATGCATTTAAGATAACCTCTCTCCCTCTGTCCACATTCCTTTCTTATTCTTTCTGATCTCTGTCCCCATTTTCCCTTTTTCCCATTCTCTAAATTGTACATATATACTTACTGAACTTTAAATTCTATTAAACGCAATCTGAAACAGACCTTTTATACTTACGACTGATGCAAACACAAGGCCCATCATTTGATTTTTTTATATTAAATATCAATGATAATATTTTTTGCAATATGTGAAACTAAATTAGTATAAAATATGTCAACCGAAGAGTACATCATTTACTCAAAGAGTTGCGTTTAAAATCCTTTGGTCATGTCTTTTAAACATTATAGATTCTGCCCCCTTTCCATTTTGGGGGAGGCATCTTTTAAAAATTGCTAAATGCTTGGTCTCGACAGGAACCATGTGCAGACAAAGGATGGAACAGAAAAACGGAAGTTCTCTCACTGGGTTTCTCCTACTAGGTTTCTCTAACAGGCCTGGACTGGAGCTGGTCCTCTTTGTGGTTCTTTTGATCTTCTATATCTTCACTTTGCTGGGAAACACAACCATCATCGCATTGTCCCACCTGGACCCACATCTTCACACCCCTATGTACTTTTTCCTCTCCAACCTCAGCTTTCTGGACCTGTGTTACACTACCAGCATTGTTCCCCAGCTCCTGGTTAACCTCAGTGGAGCAGACAAATCTATCTCCTTTGGTGGTTGTGTAGTTCAGCTGTTCATCTCTCTAGGATTGGGATACACTGAATGTATTCTCTTAGGAGTTATGGCATTTGACCGTTATGTGGCTGTTTGCAGGCCCCTTTACTACACAGTAATCATTCATCCTCGTCTCTGTCTCCTGATGGCTTCTGCTTCATGGATGTTTGGTGTTGCCAACTCCTTATTGCACACAGTGGTCATCTTCCTTTTACCCTTTTGTGGGAGAAAGAAGTTAGACCACTTCTTTTGCGAGATTCCTGCATTGCTCAAGCTTGCCTGTACTGACATCACTATGATTCAGTCTGAGATCTTTTTTGTCAGTGCCTTGGATCTTCTTTTACCGGTTGCATTTATCATGTTCTCCTATGGTCGGATTATCAGGGCCATCTTAAGGATAAAGTCAGCAGCAGGGCAGAGAAAAGCATTTGGGACATGTGGATCCCACCTCACAGTGGTCACCCTGTTCTATGGCACAGCCATCTATGCTTATCTCCAGCCCAGCAACAACTACTCTCAGGATCAGGGCAAGTTCATAGCTCTTTTCTACACCATTGTTACTCCCATGATCAACCCCCTCATCTATACACTGAGGAACAAGGATGTGAAGGGAGCAATGAGGAAGGTGCTTTGGAAGGACTATGACTCCAGATGATGACACGAGGAAGACACTTTAATGGAAAGACTTTGAATACCAGAGCCCTTAAGTTGTCTGTGTTCTCCAAGATTCATCCAGAAGGTCCCTTGACAGCTCTCTAGAGAATTTCCTTACATCATTCTCCTATGAAAATGGGTGTTCAAAATCTAAGTTCATGGATTCATTTCAACCTCCAGATATGCCGATTCTATTTTATAGAACATCTGCCTTTTATTTATTGTTTTTAAAAGCTCCACAGTTTTTTCTTATTTGCGGTCTCATTTGGAAACATTATTCCATTTCTACTTGCAAAAAGACGTTAAAGTACATACCATAAAGGCACAGCTAAATAAGAGCATGAAGCCACTGGAACATTGTAAGAAATATTAACATTTTAGCATTCCCCATCAATTACTGTGGTGATACCACTTAGTCTTGCATTTTGGGCACGGCTCTGTTACAAAGTCCAAAGTTTGACCGTATGATCTTTTTCATAGAAGTAGGTGGAGAAACTGGGGAAAAAACAAACTTTAAGCTCAAAGAAAAACATGCTAACATCAATCCTGATGAAGCCATTCAGAAATTAGGCTTAACTGTGACCTCACCAGGGTGGCAGCCATTATGTGACATTCATTTCACAGAAGGCTGTACATAGGATCACTGAGTGAAGGATGTGATGCAATGCTGCTAGTGACGATGATAGCTATTAGCTGGTAATAACACCAGGTAGTGCTTATGTATAACTTTCTACAAAGCCATAAAAACAATAAGGTGAAGTATGGGAGTTGGTTGTTTTAACTTTGTGAGCCACTTTCATTTTTAAAAATGACTTTTGTGGACAAGATCTTATCTGAGTAGTACATGACACAAGTCCGATTTCAGATTCTACACATTTCACCTACAGTAATGCAGCAAAGGTTTCAAAGGGTAAAATATGTTTAGATTTTTCTCTTGTTTCTGTTTTACAAATTCTTTGAAACTGGTATCAGTTGATCAGGGCTTTGGATCTCATATGCGGCAAAGGCCTGATTTAATTTGAATTCAGTGACATGTTACAAAATTATGGCAAATGGCCCCTTAATCCCATGATATTCCCTGTTCTGTTGTAACTTGCTCAGATTTGCTATGAAAAATTTAAGAATAAATAAAGTGCATATTAATTATTAAAAATCTCTATTTGCCTAAGCTTTACAAACAGTCATCTCATTACAAAAAAACTGTCACAGGGCAGGCCGATGGCAAGGTGGTTAAGTTCAATGCTTTCTGCTTCAGTGGCGTGGGCTCACGGGTTCAGATCGCACTCAAAGACATGCACCACTCGTCAAGTCGTGCTGTGGTGGCGACTCACATGCAAAATAGAGGAAGATTCATGCATATGTTAGCTCAGGGCCAGTTTTCCTCAAGCAAATAAAAGGAGAAGACTGTCAACAGATGTTAGCTTAGGGTCTATCTTCCTCAACAACAACAAAAAACCATCATAAAATTCTGAATTATGAGTAATAAATATAAACATTCCAGAAAAATTTAAGCCTGACGTTCTGGCCTTTGATCCTCACTCAAGGTCAGTTTGCAGTATTAATTTGTTTTGGTGGTATGGATCCTGGTTTTTGTATATATTAACTATCATGAACAGTGTATATTACCAAGAAAGTTAGAGCTTTGACAATGTCATAATCACAAAAATGTTCAGATTTTTGGTAGGTTTTCCCAACATGTAGCACAGTGCAGGTAAATATCTGTGTGTCTCTGGGTGGAGACATAAGCATAACAATTATCATAGAGTTCCATATCCTGACAGCTAACTTACATCCTCCTTCTTGAACCCCCACAGTTGATCATGCTCATGACAGGAGATCTTACAACAAAGTCAGCATTTGGCAAGCTGGAAATGACAGCAAGGGTAAATTATACACAAGGGTAAATAATTTACAAGAGTAGATTATTATATAGATGGGTAAGATTCCATCTATATCCCTGATACATCAGAATATTCACACTTGAAATCAACGCTTGGGAAACCATATATTTTGATGCTATAGTAATGCTTAATATATACTAGTATAAAAACTGGTTTTGGAATACTGTTTACCCACAATGGTGACGAATTTCCCACTCTGCATTATTGTTCAACAACACTCCGATACTTATACCCAAATGGTCACTTTAAAATCCCTCAAACGAACTTTCTTTGGTGCAGAAAACCTCAAGGTCTCGTGAAGGCACAGAGCCTATTGTTCTGGCTGAGCAACTACTTCTCTTCTCTTAAGGACACAAACCGCTGCCATCAACAGATTTATTTTCTTTAAGTAAATGTTTGAATGGCATTTGAATAGTTACATTTATTGGGAATAAATTACAGATAATAAGCTGTCTGGGCCCCATGATAAAATTTTTAAAAAATCTCTTAGGAGGTCAAACACAACAAGTTCAGTATCGTGCTGTAACATTTTTGAAATGGGATCTAAGAACTCTACCTTCTCTAGCTCTCCATGCTTTGTGTATAACAGACTACAGGGCTGTGTCAACTGTCGCCAAAATTATTTGGACTCTTTCCTTATGAATCCTCCCACCAACAACTGTGGAAAGGCTGCAGTGATTGTACCCAGGGCTTGGCCAAATTCTTTTATCCCGTCTGTGTTGAGCATCTGGAGTTCAGGACTGTCATTATGCCCTACAGCGATTCAAGTATTCTTTTAGCCTTTTCACCTTTTATCTGAGGAATACAGGGTGCACTCCATTGACTCAGGTGATGAGTGATGACAGAGACCCAAAATGTCAGTCAGACTCACATGACAAACAATTCTTAATCAGAACAAAATTTACTCACAATAGCAAAGGATACAAAACAGGAGCGACAACACATGCAATATCTATGAGGTCCTGATCCAGTCAGACACAACATCTCGAGCGCCCCTTTCTACAGTGGAATGCATTTTGTTTGGAACATGGGGCACTAACTTGCCTGGTCCAAGTCAGCACTGAGAAGACTTGGGAGTTTCTCAGTTTATATGTGTCCCCACCATCGTAGCCCTGTCCTGGCTTTAGGAGCAAGCTTTACACATTAGTACAACTGCAGGCTGTATGCTGTAGGTTTACTACCCTCTAAACAGACCCTATACATCCTGCTATCAGCATTACTAGACCAGCAATCAGTATGTAGCAACCCTGTATGACCTTCATGCACCCCTAGTCAGGACATTTCAGCGGTTACTGTTTGCCAGGGTTCTGAGACCAGGCTCACTTAGAGGGAGGAACAGGTTACAGATCCCTGACAACCCTTTCCTTTGCAGGCGATTTCTGATCTGACCTTTGTGTGTAGCGTAGATGAGAGCTTTCTTCCATGTTTTTGGTATCGTAGCATATTTCAAATCTGATTTGCAGACTCTGGACACCACTGCATATGGAAATGTCTGTGGAATGTGGTTTTCTTGGAAGGTGGGCTCAGAACAGTTGCAGAAACGAGAAGATGAATGTCTCCTGAATCAGAGAGATCGGGGCATGGCATCCCAGAGATAGCTGTAGGAACAGGATAGTCTTGCTCCTTCTTAAAAAATCAATTGTGTTGATTTAGTTTTTGGTGGATTTATTTTAACCATTCTAAACCGAATAAAATCTACTGCAAGTTCTTCTAATTAGGCAACCGTTTCTGAGGATAGTTTAAACCTTCTTTGAGAGTGAAGGGGATCAGTTTTTGTACCTGTGGCTGTCGTCTCAGTGAAGCATCTGGGACATTTCTTTTCTTCCTTTTTTTTTTTTTGAGGAAGATTAGCCCTGAGCTAACTACTGCCAATCCTCCTCTTTTTGCTGAGGAAGACTGGCCCTGAGCTAACATCCATGCCCATCTTCCTCTACTTTATACGTGGGACGTACCACAGCATGGCTTTTTGCCAAGTGGTGCCATGTCCGCACCTAGGATCCGAACTGGCGAACTCTGGGCCGCCAAGAAGCTGAAAGTGAGAACTTCACCGCTGCACCACTGGGCCACCCCCAGGACATTTCTAATGGTTGGGTCATTTGGGATAGTCATGATCAATGCAATGTCATAGTCAGTTGTCAAAGCCTTTCTCAGGAGCCCATTCCTGATTCTATGTTAGCAGGCCAGAAATAGGGCCTACTGAGTATTTTAAAGGCCTTATTTCAGGTATTTGAAAACTGTTTGCAAGATTCTTTTTGGAAAGTTGCTTTATTAATTTATCTACCGGACTGAGAACTCTCTTGTTTAAATGTATTTAAAAGAACATCTTGGCTGACAATGTGTCATTTTTAGCATGAAATCCTCCTCACTCTGGGTTTATTTACTCCCCACTGGAAAAAAGCATCCCACACTTCTCAAAGAATATTTCTCCTCATATTCCACCACAACATGTTACATTTTTGGCTTGCATTTGAATTGAAGTAACACATATATTATATTTTAATTAATATATGTTAATATGTTATTACACATACATACATACACACATATATACATACACTAAGCATGTGCTCTACTTGTAATCTCTTGTAGATTAATCTCTTATCTCTTTCCTGAAGATGAATAGTAGAAGGAAACATGTTTCCTTTAGCTCAAACTACGTAGAAGGTACAGGCTTGTCAACGATGTAATTCCAATGTTTTCTGAAATAAGTACAAATATACACAAGTGAATATCATACTATAGTTTATTCCTGCAAGCACACTGTAAAGAAAAACAGCTTACCAGTAGATGGTGGGAGTATCTGCCATGACAGAATCTTGCTCTCCTCAAGAGCTCCATGGAATAAATCATGGCCCTTTTGCTGTTATAATAAATACACATAAGTTAAAAAATTTGGAAGGGTCATTCTTTCTGGCCCTCGATTAAAATTTGGATCACAGAGAGTAGATTGTGTTTGTAGGTAGAATAATGCTATAACACTCTCATTTTGTCACTGTGTAGAGAAATATTTTATTAAACAGTAGTAAAATCTGGCCTTAGGAGAGGAAGAGTAGGCGAGATGCAAGAAATAAATAATATCTCTTGTTTTTATTTATTTATTTTCCAGCTGTATTGAGATATAATTGACATATGACATTAAGTTTAAGGTGTATAGTGTGATATGATATGTGTATATATTGAGAAATGACTACCACCATAGTGTTTGCTAACACCTCCACCATGTCAGGTAATTACCATTTCTTTTTTTGTGGCAAGAACATTTAAGATCTACGCTCTTAGCGACTTTCATGTACATAATACAGTAGCATTAACTATAGTCACCATGCTGCACATTAGATCCCCAGAGCTTATTCATCTTATAACTGGAAATTTGTACCCTTTGATCAATAGCTTCCCATTTCTCCCACCCCCAACCCCTGATAACAACTGTTCCACTCTCTGTTTCTACGAGTTTGGTTTTTCTGGATTTTACATATATGTATTATTGTACAGTGTTTGCCTTTCACTGTCTGACTTGTTTCACAATAATTCCTCAAGGTCCATCCATGTGTAGCAATGGAGAGATTTCCTTCTTCTCATGAATGAATAATATTCCATTGTAATTACATATATATATGTAATCCTCTTTATCCATTTATCTGTTGATAGATGCTTTTATTGTTTCCATGTCTTGACTATTGTGAATAACACAGCAATAAACCTGAGAGATCACATATCTCTTCAGTATCCTGTTTTCATTTCCTTTGGATGTAAACACAGAAGTGGAATTTTGGGCCATATGGGAGTTCTATTTTAAATTTTTTGAGGATCCTCTATACTGTTTTCCATAGTGGCTATACCAGTTTACATTCCTATCAACACTGCACAAATGTTCCCTCATCTCCAAAAACTCACCAACACTTTTTATCTCTTGATTCCTGATGATAGCCATTTTTCACCCTTGGCTGTAGTGTGAGCTGTTGGTTTATCATATCTGACCTTTACTATGTTAAAGTATGTTTCTTCTATACCCAATTTGTTGAGGTTTTTAATCCTGAAATGATGTTGTATTTGTCAAATAATTTCTTTGCCTCTGTTGAGATCATTTGATTTTTATCTTTCTTTCTATTAATATGGTGTATCACATTTATTGATTTGCATATGTTGAATCCTTCTGCATCCCACTGAGAAATCCCACTTGGTCATGGCATATAAGCCTTTATCGTGTGTTTGAATTTGGGTTGCTAATATTTTGTTGATGATTTTCATCTATATTCATTAGCGATACTGTCTATTGTTGTCTTTTTTTGTAGTGTTCTTCTCTGGCTTTGGTATCAGGGAAATGCAGGCCTCATAAAATGAATTTGAAAGTATTCCTTCCTCTTCAGAGTTTTGGAAGAGTTTGAGAAGGATTGGCATTAATTCTTCTTTAAATGTTTTTAGAAGTCATCAGTGAATCCATCTGGTCTTGGGCTTTTCTCTGTTGGGAGGCTTTTGATGACTCATTCACTCTCCTTACTCATTATTGGTCTATTCAGATTTCTTTTTCTTCCTGATTCAGTCTTGGCAGATTGTATGCTTCTAGGAATTTATCCATTTCATCTAGGTTATACCTTCTGTCTGCATTTAATTTTTCATCATAGTCTCCTACGATCCTATGTATTTCTGAAGTATCATTTGCAAGTACCTTAAATAAAAAATGTGATGAATTTTTGCAAATTGGACACCTTATATAACCAGCATCAAAATCAAGAATCAGAAAGTGACCAGAACCTCAGAAGCGCCCCCTCATTTTTCCTTCCAATCTCTACTCCCCAAAGGAACCACTATTCTGACTTCCAATAAACACAAATTGATTTTGCCTCATTTTGAAGTTTATATAAATGTAATTGTACAATATGAATTGTTTTGTATCTGGCTTATTTCAATCAACATTGTGTTTGTGAGAATCATTCATGTTGTATGTACTTATAAAATGTTTATGCTTATTATTATATAGTATTCTAGTACATTATATACCACAGTTATTTTTAGCTCATCTTATTTAACTTCTATTCTCCCCACTAGAAAGTTTAGCTCCATGGGGACAGGGGTCTCTGTTTCGATCACTGAATAGCATCTTGTACGTAGTAGGTGTTTTATAAGGATTTGTTGAATTAAGTTAAGACCGACTTTTAGTCTCTCAGAAGTCTTCCAGTGTGCAAGTGCTGGGGCCTGCAAGCCTTGGATTATCTCTCTCTGGAGTCTATGATTCCTCTCACGAGACTCCTTAGTGCCCCTTTGACGTCCTTATTCCTCAAAGTGTAAATCAGGGGATTCAGCAGGGGAGTCACCAGAATACAGAAGAGGGCAATGCTTTTGTTCACGTCCTGTGAATAACTGGAGGGAGGCTGGAGGTACATGGACATGAGTGTACCAAAGAAAATGATCACTACCATTAGGTGAGAACCACAGGTTCCAAAAACCTTCCGCCTCCCCTGGGCTGACTTTATCTTCAGGACTGCAAGGGTAATGTGGCCATAAGATACTAAGATGAATAACAGGGGCACCACCAAGAAGAAGATGCTGACGGCAAAGATTTCAGCCTCATTGATGGAGGTGTTGGTGCAGGCCAGTTTCACTATCACTGGAACTTCACATAAGAGATGATCCACTTGGTTTTTGCTGCAGAGGGGAAGAGTCATGGCTAGTGAGGTCTGTACTACAGAATTGCCAAATCCTGTAAACCAAGCAGTTACAATAAGCTGCAAGCAAAGCTGGGGATGCATGATCACCATGTAGTGGAGTGGGCGGCACACAGCCACATAGCGGTCATAGGCCATGAAAGAGAGGAGGACACACTCCACTCCCCCGAGTCCCAAGGAAATGAAGAGTTGGGTCACACAGCCACCATAGGTGATGGTCTTGTCCTTTCCCTTAAAGTTGGCCAGTGTCTGAGGGACAGTGCTAGTAGTCAAACAAAGATCTATAAAAGAGAGGTTGGAGAGGAAGAAATACATACGGGTATGTAGGTGAGGATCCACAACTGATAAAAGTATAATCATGCCATTGCCTAGAATGCTCAAAATGTAGATGATCAGCATGACCACAGAGAGCAGCTTCCAGCTGAGGCCTGTTGGAGAAGCCGAGGAGGATGAATCCAGAGAAGGTGCTGTCATTAGCTCTTTCCATTGTAATCTACCTGTTGGAATTAAGAGGACTCTCCATTTGTGTTCTTGTTATTTTTGATGAGGAAGTTTGGCCCTGAGCTAATATCTTTTTGCTTGAGGAAGATTCTCACTGAGCTATATCTCTGCCAGTCTTCCTCAGTTTTGTATGTGGGACACCACTACAGCATGGCTTGATGAGCGGTATGTAGGTCTGCGCCTGGGACCTGAATCCTTGAAACCCCGGCCGCCGAATCAGAGTGTGTGAACTTCACCACTACACCATCAGGCCGACTCCAACAGGACTCTATACTTTTATCTTGCATGTTTAATCCACCTCTTTTTTCCTAGAGTGGGTAAGTAGAGCTTGGTTGTGAGCTTGAAGCATTTTCACAGTCACTTCCTTGTTGGCAAGAAAGGGAGTGGTGAATAGGTACTGTATATGAGTATCTTCTATGTTTCAGGCACTGGCCTAAACTTTCTATGTATTTTCTCACAACAACTCTATGAGCTTGGCATTATTATGATCTCTGCTGAACTGATGAGGGAACTGATGGTTAAAGAGGTTCAATGATTGTCCCAGGTAACTCATGTAATAAATGGCAGAGGCAGGATTAAACTGACTCCATGACATGAGTGCTTTACTGCCAGGGACACTGCCCTTTTATAATGGCATGAACTCTAAAGATTATTCAAGTTTCTCCAAAAATTAGATGTAATTGTCCTGAATAAGTTGCAAATTTGTACACCCTCAATCCTTCTATCTTTGTTTTCCATGAAGAATTGAAATATTTCAGACTGGCTTTCTTACTTCTGTTTTGTGCAGTGAAAATTCTATTTTCTGAAGATGCGTAAATGATAAAATTTACCATTCCCAATTTTATTCAAAGGGAATAAGGCATTTTAATGTACACACCAATGGAAGCTTTGTGTTGAGCTTGAAATCAGGTTTATTGACTGGAATCCCTGGGGATGGAGCCTGAAATCATGTTTAAAGATTGGAATAGATTTAAGAATTCATTGTATCCAAACCTCATGTTTTGGAGGACTAATCCTGAGTAATCATCATTGATACCACTTTCAGCAAAAACTCAGGAAACCACCAACACAATGTTTACTCTTTCCTTTTCTTTCACTTTGTAATTCTCTTTTCAAATTCTTCAATATAATAGTGTAATTTTTTTGCAATTCTCGCTCACCTCTTCTTATTAATACTAACTTGGCATGAATCATTCTGTTTTCTAGTAAAATCATTGGCCATATTCTTAGAAATAAATTTCTCTCTCTCTCAAACATACACACACACACACACACATCCCAAGATACAAGTTTAATAGTAAATAATACCTTAATGAGAATAACATCTAGTAATATCGCCATAGCCTAGAAAAGAGTCTGGCATATGGTAGATTCATAAAAAATATTTGTTGAATAAAAGAAAATATAGAAGAAGTTTAAAATCTGTAATAGTCTATAGAAAGTGAATTTAGGTGTTGTAGAAATTTATAAATGAAAAAGAGCAAAAAACAAATCTTGAACCATAGTTAATAAGCAGTGTTGACTATTCAAATTAAAGATTTCTTTTAGTGTTGTGTTGTATTCATCTTTGCAGGACTCTGTTAATCTTTTGTAAACACCACTTTTCTATTAACAAAATCCATGACAGGCAAGAGGATATTCTGCCACCTCTCTATTATGCCTTTCCTGTTGGATTCTTGGTTCCCTAATCCTTTTATTCCTAATTCCTTCCAGTATTGCTTTGGCAGCTATTGTTATTATGTTGCCAAAGGGTGAAATTAATTTGGAATAATAAGTTCTAAAATGCAATAAAATGGGGATCAAGGTATATGGATTCTAAGCACAAATCTACTGCTAATAACTTTGAGATTCTAAAGGCTGTTCCCCCTCCCCTACTTCCTGGCCTTCTCTCCCTCCAAATAAAAAACTGTAGTCAGCTTTTAATAACAAACAAAAGACAATGGTTTTAGCTCTTCACTGAAACCTGGTACCTTTGTGTTCAAATAGATCTATTGCTATGTTTTGAAAACGTACTCCTCAGTCCTTGCAAATCCTTTAGTGACAGCATGGTTCTTAATTTCAATATCTTCCAGATTATCAGGCCTTGTTTCAAATTACCCAGAATCATAAAACTCATGTTACTCACCAGAATTTACTTTATCACATGTTGGTGCTTACCTTTGTTTCTTCCCTCTATCCTTGTGCTTTAAGAGTCACAGAGAAGGAGCTTCTCCAGTCCATCATGGTGCCAGTTGAAGGCTCTTAAAATGCTTTCGAATAGGCTGTTGTTTCTCAGAGATCACTGCAACATCTCATAACTCAGTCCAGAACATGATTTTAAGTGATTTTGTTCTTCTCAGTGAGGCAAAGAAAGTGATCTGAAGCAAGAAAGTGTTTATTCTAATGCAAACATCTGAAATGCATTCTATCTACAAAAGTACAATAAAATTGACATAGGCATTTTAATATAAATTTCAATATGTTTTATTATTTCCCTAAGACTACCATAACAGAGTACCACAATATGGGTAGCTTAAGACAACAGAAATTTATTGTCTCACAATTCTGGAGGCCAAAGTCCAAATTCAAGGTGTCAGCAGGGTCGTGCTGCTTCTGAAACCTGTAGGGGAGATTCCTTCCTTGCAACCTCTTAGCTTCTGGTGGTTTGCTGGCAATTCTTGGAGTTCCTTGGCTTGTAGCTGCAGCACTTCAATCTGCGCCTCTGTAGGCAAATGACATTCTTCCCTGCCTATCTGTCTCTTCTACTTGTATTGTAAGAATACCAGTCATATTGGATTAGGGCCCACCCTAATTGAGTATAACCTTCCCTTTACTTGATTGCATCTGCAACGACCATGTTTCCAAATAAGGTCACATTAACAGGAACTGGGAGTTAGGACTTCAACATATCTTTTGTTGATGGGGCAGACAATTCAAATAATAGAAATAGTATATAGTATACCATAATCATGCTTATCAAATTATAACAATTCTTTATTATAAGTACCTGATATGCAGTGGTAAACCTAAGATGCAGGTATTAGTTCTATCCTATTCCAAGTTCATAAATGAAGTACATGGTGACCATGATAATTTCTAAGATTATTGTTGACAATGTTGCTCTTTCTCTTATTCACATTGATGTGTAGATACAGAGGTCTATAGTAATAGAAAAAACAGATTCCTCTCACTTGGCATGAATATCCAATGAAGGCTTTTCTCTTCATACACACCTTTGTTAAACTTCGCAGTTCTTAAACATAAATACAGATTGCTTACTTGTAAGACCCAGCACCAAGCATTTGGTTAGAAGTGAAAGAGAGAATACTTACATGTTTTCACTTTGCTAGTGTGGGGATATTCAGCTAATCTAGAGTTCAGATTCCCCCTTCAGTCCAGAACTTACTCTAAGTGAAGAACACACTCACGCATAGATACGAGATCTACAGGGAGCACCACTACCTTTTTGGGTCTAAGGAATTAAGAGCAAAAGCAAAAACCTTTTGGATTTAGGAATATTTAATACGGCATTAGGCTATGAACTCTTTAGTGGAAGAATAACAAAGATTATAGATATCCAACTACCTTCTGGAAGAAGCAAGATGATCTTTAAAGGACAACAATAATTCTATGAAACTAGAAGATTGACATACTGATGGGAAAGTTAATATCTGGCAGATGAAACGACATGACTGCTGGTCCTCCGTGAATGCTGGTACATTCAGTGATTACCAAGTGTTGTGTGATCATGGAATTGGAGAAATGTGTTAGGGGATGAAGCTGTTGGAACAGAATCCTTAGAATAAATACAGATCTGTGTATTTAAAATATGCCAACTTTGGACAGGATAATCCTTGAAAATGGTTAATCATCAAAGACAAGGAAAGTGAAAATTGCTACTCAGGCTCTGTTAAAGGTAGTACTCAATTCTTTTAAAAATTACTGGTTGCATAACTTCTGCCATTCCCTGGGTTTTCCCAGGAAGATTATCCACACATTTTAAAGAGTGTTTCTGTGCGTAAGAAGGAGTATAAATTAGAATGAATAAATGATTCTATAACCAAACAAAAGTTGAAATCTGTGAATGCTATGGAATCTGCCTGTGAATAAAACGTTAATACTAATCCTGAGGGCTAGTTTTATAAGCCACCAAAGTCAAAGTACATCCTTTAGAGTCTGATATACTTGAGTTTGTGCTTATTTTTATTGGTCCCAAGAGTGTCTTGTCCCAGGTAACTCATTAACCTCGGTTCAAGTATCCAGATTTTGTCTGTCTCTGGGGAGCAGCCTAAGAGGAAGGCTCTAGAGAAGTGACATCAACAGATAGTCAATCTTTTCCTGCCAAATTGACTAGGCGTCAACCTATTGTCTCAACTTACATTTCCCATATCTACTATATTGAAGGCATTTTTTGGCCACTCTTTATATTCTTCATGCTTATTTTCAGAAATATCACTTCTTCCTACTTTGAAGAGGAAAAAAAGAGGACATTAAGCATAAATATATGTGCCTTTCACTTGTCATAATAGTTGTATTCTTGGGTTATTACTGATTTACTAAAAAAATTGTTTTCTAATGCTGCTATCAAGTCTATTACCTGCAACTTTTTTGAGACCTTGTGACTCAGTTATATCTGATCTATTCCATTTTTGACTTTATATCCTAGTATCTCTTTATCCGTAGCCTAAAAATATGCTCATGTCTATCTGATTAGAAAAATAAAATTAGAATTAAGCACACCCACACACTGTTCTAGCTCTCTCCTTCCATTAACCTGCAGTCTTTCTGAAGGGACATAGAATATCTAAAAAATGCTTTCACTTGCCTTCTTCCCCTGTCTCTTTGGTGAAGCTCTTTCAGTGAAGTCGTCAAAACTCTTTCCATCACACAAAGTAGATGAGCTAACCATCATCCAGCTTGATGTAATTTAGCATTGATGATGTTTTCCTGCTTCAAGAAATCGTGCCATCCATTGACTTCTCTTTGTTTTTCTATTATTTCTTAAACTCCTGGTTCTCGGTTCTTTCTCACTCAGCACAAACTTCACTGTGTAGATTTCCCAAAGTTCCATCCTTGGCTCTCTTCTCTTCTCTCTCTACACTCTTCCTGAGATACTTTGCCACTTCTGTGTCTCAAACTGCTATCTATTTATATGATTAATCTTCAATCTATATCTACAATTTAGAACCCTCTTGAGTTCCATACTCAAGCAAATAGAATCTTGGCTATGTACACACAAATTATTTGTGAACTCAACAATTTCAGTGGTTTTACAATCTAACTTATCATCTTCTGAAAACAGCTCCTGTCTTTGCATGTCAAATTTCCAGAATCTCAATACCAAACCTTCAGTAACCTCAACAAGAACCTTATGAATTGTCCTTGACTCTTCCCTTTGTTTTGGTCACAACATTGAACCTAAGCTTTGTTGATTCTCTTTCTCACGTGTTTTCAGAATATATTCACTCTCCAGCACACATTTTCTATTTATTAGCAATATATTAGTTAAGATCTTTTTACCCTTGTGTGAATCAGTTATCTCCTAAGAGATCTTCCAACCAAATCAACTTTCAGCTTCTACAGTGTTATTTGAATTATTTTTCCTAAAACTAAAACAATCATATCACTTCCTTGCTTAAAAATAGTTTTGGCAACCATTATGTGCATGATTAAATAAAAAGCACATCATTAATATGTGAAACTGTGTTTATTCTGTGGACCTTCCACTTTTGGGAACAAATCTACAATGTACTAATCATTGAATACACCATTCCAGGTTAGGGCCAGAATTAGTATTATGCATTTATTACTCTATTGTTTCACTTCATCTGAAAGGTATTATCTTGTCCTATTTTCGCATACAACATATTCCATTCCTAATTCAAGACTTTGCTCAAGGATCATATTCCTTTTTTATGTTATATTTTAATAGAAATGGCTTTTATTATGAAAAATAATTCACATCCCAATATATAAACTTTTGTTATAATGGTTGTTATAACATGGGAATTACATCTGCTGTTTGTTACTAAAAACATCCGTTCCAGTTACCTTGCAACACAGCCTTTTTTTCCCACCAGCTTTATTGAGGTATAATTGATAAATAAAATTGTAAGATATTTAAAGTGTACAGCATGATAATTTGATATATGTATACATTGTGAAGGGCTCCCTCCCATTGAGTTAATTAACATATCACTTTCTTTACATATTTCTCTTTCTCTTATTTTTTTTGAGGAAGATTAGCCCTGAGCTAATATCTGCCACCAATCCTCTGATTGCTGAGGAAGAGTGGCCCTGAGCTAACATCCATGCCCATCTTCCTCTATTTTATATGAGACACCTGCCACAGAACGGCTTGACAAGCAATGCGTTTGTCCACACCCAGGATCTGAACCGCGAACCCCAGGCCGCCAAAGAGGAATGTGTGAACTTAACCGCTGCACCACCAGGCCAGCCCCATATATTTCTCTTTTTTGTGTGTGTGAGAACATTTAAGTTCTACTCTCTTAGCAAATCTCAATGATACAATAAAGTGTTACCAACTATAGTCACTTTGTTAGACAGTTGATCCTCAGACACTATTCTTCTTATAACTGAAAGTTTATACCCTTTTACCAGCTTCTCTCCATTTCCTTCACCCCCTAGTCCCTGGCAATTGCTTTTCTATTTGCTTTTTTTATGAGTTGGACCTTTTTATTTTTTGATTCCACATGTAAAGGATACCATATAGTATTTGTTTTTCTCTGTCTGGTTTATTTCATTTAGCATAATAACCTCCAGGTACATTCACGTTGTCACAAATGACAGCATTTCCTTCTTTTTTAAAGCTGATAATATTCTACTCCATTATATATATACCACATTTTCTTTATACATTCATTCATGGACACTGAGGTTGTTTTCATACCTTGCCATTGTGAATAATATTGCCATGAACAAGGGAGTACAGATATCTCTTCAAAGTAATGAGTTCATTTCCTTTGGATACATACCCAGAAGTGGGATTGCTGTAGTTCTGTTTTTAATTTTTTGAGGAACCTCCCTACTATTTTCCATAGTAGCTGTACCAATTTACATTCCCACCAACAGTGCACAAGGGTTCCTTTTTCTCCACATCCTCACCAACACTCGTTACCTCTTGTCTTTTTGATAATAACAATTCTAACAGATGTCAGGTAATATCTCATTGTGGGTTTAATTTGCATTTCTCTGATAATTAGTGATATTGGGTACCTTTTCATGTACCTGTTGGCCATTTGTATGTCTTCTTTGGAAAAATGTCTCTTTAGGCTCTTTGTCCATTCTTTTTTAAAGATTGGCCCGGAGCTTCCAATCTTTCTTTTTCCCTCTTCTCCCCAAAGCCCCCCAGTACATAGTTGTATATTCTAGTTGTAGGTCCTTCTAGTTCCTCTATGTGGGATGCCACCCCAGCATGGCTTGATGGGCAGTGCTAGGTCCGTGCCTCAGATCTGAACCAGCAAAACCCTGGGAGGCAGAAGGGGATCGCACAAACTTAACCACTTAGCCACAGGGCCAGCCCCTCTTTATCCATTTTAAATTGGGTTATTTGTGTTTTTGCTATTGAGTTGTATACGTTCCTTGTGTATTCTGGATTTTAACCCCTTATCTGATATGTCATTTGCAAATATTTTCTCCCGTTTGCTAGGTTGCCTTTCCCGGGAGGAAGCTTTTTAGTTTGATATAGTCCCACATGTTTGTTTTTGCTTTTGTTGCTTGTATTTTGGTGTCAAATCAAAAAAATCATTGCCAAACCAATGTCAAGAAGCTAACCTCTTGTGTTTTTTTCTAGGAGTTTTATGGTTTCAGATCTTATGTTCATGACTTTAATCCATTTTGAGTTGATTTTTGTGTATGATGTAGATAGGGGTCCAGTTTCATTCTTTGGTGTGTGACTATCCAGTTTTCCCAACAGTATTTGTTGAAGAAACTGTCTTTCCTCATTGTATGCTTTTGGCTTTTTTGTCATAAACTAATTGACCATATATGAATGGGTTTATTTCTGGGCTCTCTATTCTGTCTCATTGATCTATGTGTCTGTTTTTATGCAATATCATACGGTTTTGATTACTATAGCTTCGTGATATAGATTGAAATCAGGAAGTGTGATGCCTCCAGTTTTGTTCTTCTTTCTCAAGATTGCTTAGGCTGTTTGCAGTCTTTTGCAGTTCCACACAAATTTTTAGAATTCTTTGTTGCATTTCTATGAAAAATTTCATTAGAATTTTGATAGGGATTGCATTTAATCTATAGGAGGCTTTATGCGGTATGGCCATTTAAAATATATTAATTCTTCCAATCCATGAACACGGAATATCTTTCCATTTATTTGTGTCTTCTTCAATTTTTTTAATTAATTAATTTGTTTTTTATTGAGGTAATATTGGTTTATAACATTATATAGATTTCAGGTGTACATCATCATATTCTGATATCTGTGTAGACTACATCATATTCATCACCCAAAGACTAATTACCATCCATCACCAGACACATGTGCCCAGTCACTCCTTTCGCCTTCCACCCTCCCCATTCCCCTCTGTTAACTACCTATCTAATCTCTGTATCTACATGTTTGTTTGTTGCTGCTATTGTTGTTTTTATCTGCTCTTTATGAGTGAGAGCATATAGTATTTGATTTTATCCATCTGACTTATTTCACATACCATAATACCCTCACGGTCTATCCATGTTTTCACAAATGGCAATATTTCATCTTATTTATGGCTGAGTGGTATTCTATTGGGGATGTATACCATATCTTCTTTATCCAATCATCCCATGATGGGCACTAAGGTTATTTCCAAGTCATGGCTATTGTGAATAATGCCGCAATGGACATGGGGTGCACATAACTTTATGCATTTGTGTTTTCAAGTTCTTTGGATGAATACCCAGCCCCATATCTTTTGGGTAATTTCTATACTGTTTTCCATAGTGGCTGCACCAGTTTTCATTCCCGTTCCCTTTTCTCCACATCCTCTCCAACACTTGTTATTTCTTTTCTTGTTAATTATAGACATTCTGATGGGCATGAGGTGATATGTCATTGTAGTTTTGATTTGCATTTCCCCAATAAGTAGTGATGTTGAACATCTTTTCATGTGTCTATTGGCCATCTTCCCTGGAAAAATGTTCAGATTTTTTTTGCCCGTTTTTTAATTAGATTGCTAGTTATTTTGTTGGTGAGAGATATGAGTTCTTTATATATTTTGAATGTTAGCCCCTTATCAGATATAGGGTTTGCAAACATCTTCTCCCAATTGTTAGGTTGTCTTTTTGTTTTGTTGATGGCTTCCTTTACTGCACAGAAGATTTTTAGTCTGATGTAGTCCCATTTGTCTATTTTTTCTTGGGTTTCCCTTGCCTGATCAGACATGGTGTTCGAAAATATGCTGCTAAGACTGGTGTTGAAGAGCATACTGCCTATGTTTTCTTCTAGAAGTTTTATGGTTTCAGCTCTTACATTCCACTCTTTAATCCTTTTTGAGTTAATTTTTGTGTATGGTGTAAGATAATGGTCTACTTTTATTCTTTTGAATGTGGCTGTCCAATTTTTCCAACATTATTTATTGAAGAGACTTTCCTTTCTACATTTTATATTCTTGGCTCCCTTGTGGAAAATTAGTTGTCCATAGATGTGTGCATTCGTTTCTGGGCTCTCAATCTGTTCCATTGATCTGTGTGTCTGTTTTTGTTCCAGTACCATGCTGTTTTCCTAACTATAGCTTTGTAGTATATGTTGAAATCAGGGAGTGTGATACATCCAGTTTTGCTCTTTTTCTCAGTGTTCCTTTGGCTGTTTGGGGTCTTTTGTTGTTCTGTATAAATTTTAGGATTCTTTGTTCTATTTCTGTGAAAGACATTGTTGGAACTTATAGGGATTGCATTGAATTTGTAGCTTGCTTTAGGAATTACAGACATTTCAACTATGTTAATTCTTTCAATCCAAGAGCAGAGTGTCTTTCCATTTCCTTGTTTCTTCTTTAATTTCTTTCAACAATGTTTTCTAATTTTTAGTGTACAAGTCTTTCGCCTCTTTGATTAAATTTATTCTTTGGTATTTTATTCTTTT
Source organism: Equus caballus (assembly GCF_041296265.1). NCBI lineage: Eukaryota > Metazoa > Chordata > Mammalia > Perissodactyla > Equidae > Equus > Equus caballus. The sequence continues at coordinate 28,903,264 of NC_091703.1, read as the reverse complement.
TTTTTTTTGCAATTGTAAATGGAATGATGTTCTTAATGTGTCTTTCTGCTACTTTGTTGTTAATGTATAGAAGCATGACTGATCTTTGTATGTTGATTTGGTACCCTGCAACTTTACTGTATTGATTTATTATTTCTATAAGTTTTTTGGTGGATTCTTTAGGGCTTTCTACAGATCTGCAAATAGTGACAGTTTCACTTCTTCCTTTCCAATTTGGATCCCTCATTTCTTTTACTTGCTTTCTCTGCATCTACTTAGAAGATCATGTGGTTTTCATTCTTCATTTTGTTAATGTGGCATATCTTGATTGATTTGCTGATGTTTAACCATCCCTGCATCTCTGGTATAAATCCCACTTGATCATGATGTATTATCTTTTTAATGTATTGTTGTCTTCAATTTGCCAGTATTTTGTTGAGGATTTTTGCATTGATGTTCATCAGTGATATCAGCCTGTAATTTTCTTTCTTTGTGTTGTCTTTGTCTGTTTTTGGTATCAGGGTAATGCTGGCCTTGTAGAATGAGTTAGGAAGCTTCCCCTCCTCTTTAATTTTTTTGAAGAATTTGAGAAGGATAGGTATTAAGTCTTCTTCGAATCTTTGGTAGAATGCACCAAGGAATTATCTGGCCTGGGACTTTTATTTTGGGGGAGGTTTTTGATTACTGTTTCCATCTCCCACTGGTGATTGAGCTATTCAAATTCTCTATTTCTTATTGATTCAGTTTTGGAAGATTGTGTGATTCTAAGAATTTATTGTTTTCTCCTAGATTATCCAATTTGTTGGTGTATAGTTTTTCATAGTATTCTCTTATAATCTTTTGTATATTTGGGGTGTCCCTTGTAATTTCTCCTCTTTCATTTCTGATTATATTTAGTTTTTCATTTTCTCTTTTTTATTTGGTAAGTCTAGCTACAGGTTGGTAAATTTGTTTATCTTTTCAAAGAACAAGTTCTTAGTTTCACTGATTCTTTCTATTGTGTTTTAGTCTCTATTTCATTTATTTCTGCTCTGATTTTTATTATTTCCTTCCTTCTACTGATTTTTGGCTTTGTTTTTTCCTCTTTTTCTAGTTCCTTTAGGTTCACTGTTAGATTGTTTATCTGAGATTTTTCTTATTTGTTGAGGTAGGCCTGTATTGCTATAAATTTCCCTCTTAGAACTACTTTTGCTGTATCCCATGAATTTTGGCATGTTGTATTTTCATTTTTGTTTGTCTCTGTGTATTTTTTATTTCTCCTTTGACTTCTTCATTCATCCAGTAGTTGTTCAGTAGCATTTTGTTTAATCCCCATATATTTGTGGATTTTCCAGTTTTCTTCCTATAGTTGACTTCTAGTTTGATATTGTGGTCAGAAAACATGCTTGATATTATTTCAATCTTCCTAAAGTTTTTGAGACTTGCTTTGTGGCCTAGTATGTGATCTATCCTGGAGAATATCCACATGCATTTGAAAAGAATGTGTATTCTTAGGTTTTTGGATGGAATGTTCTGTATGTATCTACTAGGTCAAGTAGTCTAATGCATTATTTACGGCCAATGTATCCTTATTGATCTTCTGTTTGGATGATCTATCCATTGGCGTAAGAGGAATGTTAAATTCCCCTACTATTATTGTGTTACTGTCTATTTCTCCTTTTACGCCTGCTACTAATTGCTTTATATATTTTGGTTCTCTTATGTTGGGTGCATAGATATTTACAAGTGTTATATACTCTTGTTGAGTTGTTCCCTTTGTCATTCTGTAGTGCCATTCTTTGCCTCTTGTTACAGTTTCTCTTTTAAAATCTATTTTGTCTGACATAAGTATTGCTATCCCAGCTTTCTTTTCAATGCTCTTCTCATGGGATATCTTTTTCCATCCCTTCACTTTCAGATTGTGAGTGTCTTTAGGTCTGAAGTATATCTCATGTATGCAGCATACAAATGGGTCTTTTTTTTTTTCTTATCCAATCAGCCATCCTATATTTTTTGATTGGAGCATTTGGTCCATTGACATGTAAAGTAGCTGGTGATAAGAATGTACTTGTTGCATTTTATTACTTTCTTTGTGGGTGTTTTAATAGTTCTTTTCTGTTCTTTTCTTCTTCTTTTGCTCTGTTCCCTTGTGGTTTGATGGCTTTCTTTAGTGTTATGTTTAGGTTCCTATCTCTTAATTTTTTCTGTATTTATTAATGGTGTCTGTTTTGTGACTACCATGAGGTTCATATATAACAACCTATGTAAATAGCAATCTATATTAAGTTGATTATCTCTTAAGTTTTTGACCTCTTGCTAAAAGCTCTATTCTTTTATTCCCCTCCTCCCACATTTTATGTCTTCAATATCATGCTTAACTCCTTTTATGTGTGTGTGTACCTGTTAACTTCTTATCCTGGAACTAGATAATTTTAGTACTTTTATCTTTTGACCTTATTAGCTTCATAGGTGGTCGATCTGCCCCCTTTACTGTATATTTACCTTACCAATGATTTTATTTTTTTCTTGGGGGCTTTTTTGATGATTTTCTTATTCCTGGTTGTGGTCTTTTTCTTTTCCACTTAAATAAGTCCCTTGAGCATTTCTCATAAGGCTGGTTATTGGTGATAAACTCCTTTAGTTTTTACTTCTCTGGAAAATCCTTTATCACTCTTTCCATTCTGAATGATAACCTTGCTAGGTGGAGTATTCTTGGTCGTAGGTTTTTTTCCCTTCCACATTTTAAATGTATCGTGCCACTCCCTTCTAGCTTGTAAAGTTTCTGCTGAGAAGTCAGCTGATAACCTTTTGGAATTTCCTTTCTATGTAACTTGTTATCACTCTCTTGCAGGTTTTAGAATTCTCTCTTTATGTTTAATTCTTGACATTTTAATTATAATGTGTCTTGGTGTGGGCCTCTTTGAGTTTATCTCGTTTGGTGCTCTCTGTGCTTCCTATACCTGGGCATCTGTTTCCTTCCTTGGGTAAGTTTTCAGCTATTATGTCTTTGAATAGATTCTCTGCCCCTTTATCTCTCACTTCTCCTTCTGGGACACCTACAATATGGATGTTAGTGTACTTGATGTTGTCCCAGAGGTCCCTTAGACTGTCCTTGTTCTTTTCAAATCTCTTTTCTGTTCAGCCCTGGTGATTTCCTCTAGTCTTTCATCCAGCTCACTGATCCATTCTTCTGTATCAGCTACTTTGCTATTGAGTCAATCTGGTAAATTTTTCATTTCCAGTATTGTATTCTTCATTTTGGACTGGCTGTTTTTTCTATTTTTCAATTTTTTGCTGAAGTTCTCACTGTATTTATCTATTCTTCTCCCAAGATCAGTGACCATCCTTATGACTATTAGTTTGTTCTCTTTATCAGGTAGATTATTTACCTCTGTTTCATTTATTTCTTTTTCTAAGGATTTGTCCTGTTCCTTATTTGGAACATATTCCTTTGTGTCCTCATTTTGCCTATTTCTCTGGCTTATATCTATGTTTTAGGTAGATCAGCTATGTCTCCCCATGGAGAAGTGGCTTTATGTATGAGATGCCTTATGAGGCCCAGCAATGTGCTTCCCTCTCATCACTGGTTCCAAATGTTCCAGGAGTGTCCCCTGTGTGGGCTATGTGTGTCCTTCTATTGTGGTGGGTTGCTCCTACTGCAGGTGCACAAGAGGGCTAGGCTGTCCCCCCTGATCAATTGATTGTAAGACTTAGCTGCAAGCAGCTGCTACTGTCCCTTCAGTCACTTTTTTTAGGCAAATGCAGCCCTTGCACAGTTGGCTGCAAGATATAATAGTGCATTCCTGCTGCAGTTTTTCTGTTAAGTGGGTAAGCTCCAGCGTGGCTTTTGCTAGGCTAAGGGGCTCACAAATGCTGTAGGCCTCCAGCCTGCAAAGGCATTGTCAGCTCTCTTGGTGGTGCAGCTGGGTAGGCCCAGCCCCAGGCATGGCAGTACACAATAGTTTCAGGTGTTGGAAGGCAGGGCAGATTGCCCATATGGCTCAAAATTACTTCCAGCCACAAAGCACCTTGGCTAGAATGTTGCTTTTTTCCTCTCCAGAAAAGTATCTCTGCCACTTCCACCTTACTCAGCACTGTCCCTTTTTGTGGGCATTCTTTTTATTCAGTTTCTGGTTCTCTCTCAGGGGTAATTGTTCCAATGGCAGTTGTAAATTTGATGTATCTAGGGGAGGAGGTGAGTTCAGAGTCCTCCAATTTCGCCACCTTCCCAGCTCCTCAGCATAATTATTCAATTTTTTAGAAATAAAAGTTATAGTTTTCAGTGTATAGATATTCTGTCTCCTTAATTAAATTTATTTGTAAGTATGTTATTGTTTTTGATTCTAGTGTAAATGAGATTGTTTTCTTAATTCCTCTTTCTGATAGCTCAGTGTTAGCGTATAGACACAACAGATTTTTCTATGCTGTTTTCATATCCTGCAACTACTGAAGTCATTTATTCATTCTAAATTTTTTTGGTGGAGTCTTCAGGGTTTTCTATAGATAATGTCATGTCATCTGAAAATAGTGAAAATTTTACTTCTGCTTTTTGATTTGGATGTCTTTTATTTCTTTTTCTTGCCTAATCTCTCTGGCCAGAACTTCTAGTACTATGCTGAATAGAAATGGTGAGAGTGGGCAAGGAATCATATTCTTTATGAAGACTATAAAATCCCCACTTGCTTTCTATTTTGAGGTCCTACATTTCCTACCTAATTATTATTATTATTAAGCAATGGCCATCGTGTTAATTCCTGACTGCCTATGTTCCCCACTGGAAAGTGAACTCCTTCAGCACACGATCTACTTCTTCTTCATCTTTCTATCCCCAGTGCTTCATTCCATGTCCTATGCATTCTAGGTTCTCAAAATCTTTATGCTTAATCAATATCAAAATAATGAGCTGTAATTCTGGAAACCAAAATGTAGTTTCAGTGTAAATACTAATTGTGGTGGATTGAGAGAAAACTACAGAAATTATCTTATTCTCTCTGTATATATTGAAGGTATGTCTATATCTTCTGCAAGTAGATATTGATTTAAGAGGTGAGATTATAAATGTGCATGTGAGGGATCTTCTTCATATGTAAAAATAATTTATTTTTCTGTTTAAATTTCTTTGGCAGTGTACCATTGTCTTCAGAATGAAGTGTAAACTCTTAAACATAGCAGTCAAGGTCTTCCCTGATGTGGTGTTTCCCTGTTTTTATAGTTTCACAGATCCACTCTTTCCTATGTTGTTCCTTTCACTTTGAATATCCTTATACGGTGGATGTCTTTTCAACCATCATAGTTCAATTAAAATATTTCTTATTCTACGAAGTGTATCATTTTCTTCCAGGTAGGATTTATAATGCCCTGTTTTTATGCTCCCAGAAGAAGCTAAACCATTTTTATTACCAAACAGGAAAGAATTAAAATAAGTCATATAAGCAACTATCTTAATATATAATTAAAAGGAACCCAAAGAAATAAAAGAGAAAATGAAAAACAACAAAGAAAGAAAGAAAAATAAAGAACGTATTAATAAATTAATTTTAAAAAATATCAGAGGGGCTGGCCCAGCGGTGTAGCAGTTAAGTTCACACACTCTGCTTCAGCGGCCCAGGGTTTCCCAGTTTGGGTCCTGGGTGCGGACCTAGCACCGCTTATCAAACCATGCTGCGGCAGGGGTCCCACATATAAAATAAAGGAAGATGGGCACAGATGTTCCTCAGCACAAAGAGGAGGATTGGCAGTGGATGTTAGCTCAGGGCCAATCTTCCTCAAAAAAAGAAATCAGAATCTATTAGTTAAAAAGAAATTGGGATTGATTCTGTTCAGGAAATAAATCTGGTATGGCTTTTAAAGACAAGCCACTAATAAGGCTGTGAGTGCTCTCTAGAGTTACATATACTTATTATATAAACGACACTTTTAAGTCTGTTCCTTTCACTTAGAATTTCACCCCTTCAAATCTATCTAGTATTGTTAACTATAGTCACTATGCTGCACATTACATCCCCAGAACTTATTTATTTTATAACTGAAAGTTAGTACCCATTCCATTTCCTCCACCTCCCAGCCCCTGGCAACCACCATTCTACTCTCTATTTCTATGAGTTTGGCTTTTTTAAATTCCACATATAAGTGATATCATATAGTGTTTGTCTTTCTCTCACTTTTCTTACTTAGCATAATGCTCTCAAGGTCCATTCACATTGTCTCAAATGGCAGCATTTCCTCCTTTCTAATCGCTTAATAATATTCCACTTTATATATAAAGGTTATATGTGTGTGTATACATATATATATATATATAGGTTATTTTCATATCTTGGTTATTGTGGATAATGCTACAATGAACACGGGAGTGTAGATATTTCTCTGAGATCCTGGTTTCATTTCCTTTGGATATATACCCAGAAGTGGGATTGCTGAATCATATGATAGTTCTATTTTTAATCTTTTGAGAAACATTCATATTGTTTTCCATATGGCTATAACAATTTACATTCCCACAAACAGTTCATGAAGTTTCCCTTATCTCCACATCCTTGCCAACACGTTTTATCTTGTCTTTTTGATAATAGCCATTCCAACAGGTGTGAGGTGATATCTCATTGTGGTTTTGATTTGCATTTCCCTAATCATTAGTGATGTTCAGCATCTTTTCATATACCTACTGCCATTTGCATGTCTTCTTTAGAAAGATGTTTATTTAAGTCCTCTGCCAGTTTTTAAATCAGATTGGGGTTTTTTGCTATTGAATTGTACAAGTTACTTTTATATTTTGGATATTAACTCCTTATGAGATAGATGGTTTGAAAATATGTTTCCCATTCTGTAAGTTGCCTTTTCATTTCATTGATTGTTTCTTTTGCTGTGCATTTTAGTCTGATGTAGTTTTACTTATTCATACTCCCTTTTGTTGCTTATGATTTGGGCACCATGTCCAAAAATTGTTGCAAAGACCAACGTCAAGGAGCTTTTTCCCTGTGTTCTCTTCTAGAAGTTTTACAGTTTCAGGTCTTATGTTTAAGTTTGTAATCCATTTTGAGTTATAGGGGTCTAATTTCTTTCTTTTGCATGTGGTTATCCAGTTTTTCTGACACAATTTATTCAAGAGACTATCCTTTCTCCATTGAGTATTTTTGGCTCCCTTGTCAAATGCTAGTTCAGGGGCCGGCTCCGTGGCCGAGTGGTTAAGCGTGCTCGCTCCGCTGCGGCGGCCCAGGGTTCAGATCCTGGGCGCAGACATGGTACCACTGGTCAGGCCACGTTGAGGTGGCGTCCCACATCCCACGACTAGAAGGACCTGCAGCTAGGATGTACAGCTATGTACGGGGGGTTTGGGGAAATAAAGCAGAAAAAAAAAAAGAGAAGATTGGTAACGGTTGTTAGCTCAGGTGCCAATCTTTAAAAAAAAAATTAAAAAAAAAAATGTTAGTTCACTCTATATGTGATGGTTCATTTCTGGACACTTGATTCTGTTCCATTGGTCTATGTGTGTTTTTATGCCAGTACAATACTGCTTTATTACTATAGCTTTGTAGTATAGTTTGAAATCAGAAAGTGTGATGCCTCCAGCTTTGTTCCTCTTCTCAGGATTACTTTGGAAATCATTGTCTCTTGTGGTTTGATACAAATTTTTGGATTGTTTGTTCTATTTCTGTGAAAAATGCCATTGGAATTTGATAGAAATTACATTGAGTCTATAGAAGGCTTTGTGTAATGTGGAAATTTTAACAATATTAATATTCCAATCCATGAACACATGATATCTTTCCATTTGTTTGTGTCTTTTTTCATTTCTTTCATCAAAGTCTTGTAGTTTTCAGTGTAGAAATATTTCACTTCCTTGGTTAAATTTATTCCTAAGTATTTTATTGTTTTTGATGCTATTGTGAATAGGATTGTTTTCTTTCTTTATATTTTCAGTTATATCATTCTTAGTGTATAGAAATAAGTGGATTTCTGTATGTTGATTTTATATCCTATAACTTTACTGAAGTTGTTTATTAATTCCGTTTTGACTTTACAAAGCACTTCAGAATTCAGCCTGAGAGTGATAGTTTTGTACATATTGAAGTCGTTAAATAAAAATAAATGTCTCAAGTTGAAGAATTGAATTTCAGTTCTTCAGTTCAGAAAGAATTCACCTTTTATGAAACAAACTTAATAAAGGGAACAAAGTGTTATGTAGATAAGATGTGAAAATGAGCGAAAGAAACCTAAATCAAAATGGAATCAGAAGTCATGAAGGGAGGGCTTTCATGCATGTATCACTTACTGCAGCTTACAGCTCCCAGCAGGAAGAAAGATTTCTTTTTGACCCAAAAACAAGTTGCTCACCGCCTCTTGTAGCTGATGAAAAACCTTCACAACCTCCACAATTTCCTCCTAAAACCTAATAAAAGCTGGGGCTGGCCCCGTGGCCAAGTGGTTAAGTTCGCGCGCTCCGCTGCAGGCGGCCCAGTGTTTCGTTGGTTCGAATCCTGGGCGCGGACATGGCACTGCTCATCAGACCACGCTGAGGCAGCATCCCACATGCCACAACTAGAAGGACCCACAACGAAATATACAACTATGTACCGGGGGGCTTTGGGGAGAAAAAGGAGAAAAATAAAATCTTTAAAAAAAAAAAACAAAAACCTAATAAAAGCTGACTTTCCTTTGTCACCTCAGGCTTAGCTATGGTTTGCCATAGTTTGCTTGTCCTGAATTGCACTTCCTTTGCTATTTCTGAATAAACTCATTTTGACTAGCTAAAGCCCTTATTAATTCAATTTTAAAGTTGACAAAGGAAAGACATTTAAAGAAAAGTTAAAAAAAAAATCCTGGAAGCATCCTTGTAAGGTATAATTTGGGAGAAAAATCCTAACTTATGAGGATTTAGGTACCCATAAAGCTTTGCAACGATTGCACACACAAATAATGATTTATCTGAATACAACATTTATGAGTAGGAATTATTGCAGTTGCTTATTGGATATTGGAAAGCATTTAATTTGTCAGAATAGATATGTATTACTACATGGAGATAGTGATAAATGAGTAGATACATAAACAGATGTAGGTAAATAGTCATGAAATTTACCTCAGAAAAAAAATGAGGGAGAATTATTTATCAATGTTCTAAAGTTACTACTTAAATTGGAAAAATATCTGAAGGATAGAAGCAGTCCTCTTGTCTTATCTGATCAAAACCAACAATTACTCCAAAAACTAAATCAAATCCAACAGATGTAGAAGAAAAAACATAATAAAGATAAGAGTAGAAATATTGAAATAGAAAACAGATAATCAACGCAGGAAATCAGTAAGAACACAGAGTGGTTCTTTGAAAATAACAATCAAATTGATAAAATCCTAACAAGATTGTTAAACTCCTAGCAAGACTAATCAAGGGAAAAGAGAGAGAAAGGACACATTACCAGTATCAAGAATGAAGCAGAATCTTCTAAGAAAACAAAGTTCAGAATCAAATCTTGCATGAACAAAGATACAAAATTCCTTGACAAAATATTAGCAAAAAATGAACAATATATAAAAGCATAGTACATCATGACATAGTGATTTTGTTCCAAGAATGTAAGGTTATTTAACATTCAAAAATCAATTAATGTAATTCACCACCTTGATGGAATAAAAGATAAATATATAATCATCTCAATACATAGAGAAAAAGCTTTTGGTAAAATTCAAAACCATTCATGACAAAAGGTCTCAGGAAACTAGAAATAGAAGGAAACTTCCTCAATCTATTAAAGAGCATCTATGAAAAACCTAGAGCTAAAATCATACTTAATGATGAAATGATAAATGACTTCCTCAAAGATTGAGAATAAAGCAAATAAATCTACTCCTACCACTTCTAATCAACACTATGCTGGATATTCTAATCGTGCAATAAGGTAGAAAAAGAAAAAAAGCAAAAAATATGAAAGCAACAAGAAAAACCCATTATTTGGAGACAAAGTGATTTTGTATAGAAAAACCTAAGGAATTCACAAAATATAAGAACTTAAAGTGTATTTATCAAGGTTGTAAGATACAAGGTCAATTTATGAAAATAGATTTTCTTTCTGTATACTAGCAACAAGCAAGTGGACAATAAAGTAAAATATGGTAGCGTCAAAAACTAGAAAAATAGAATAAATTTATTACAATATATTCAAGACCTCTATCTTGAAAATACAGAGCATTATTGAGAGAAATTAAAGACCTAAATAAAAGGAGAGCTATACTATGCTCATGATTAGAAGGTTCAATATTGTCATGATGGGAATCCTCTCCAATTGATCTATTGATCCAATGTGGTTTCAATCAACATCATGGCCAGCTTTTTTGTAGAAATTGGCAAGAAAATTGTTAAATTTGTATGAAAATGGAAAGAATAGAAACAGAGGTAGGTGACTTGAATTAGGTGCTTCAAGACATATTGTAAAGCTACCATAACCAAAACAGTATGGAACTGTCATAAGGATGGAAAAGGAGATCAATGAATCAAAATAAAGAGTCCAGAAATAATCCCACATCTGATTGACAAGTTGTCAACTGAATTTGATAAAATTCAATGGGGCAAAGAATTTCTTAAAAGATGGCACTAGAACATGAATACACATATTTAAAAAATGAACCATGACTCATATCTCATACCAGACTCCAAAATTAATTAGCAATGGATCAAGGTCTTAAACAGAAAAGGTAAATCTACGATGCATACAGAAAAACAATATAGGAGAATATCCCTACTTTATCCTAGGGAAATATTTCTTAAGACATGAGAGACACTAACCATAAAAAAGTTACACATTGCACTTTACCAAAATAAAAAATTTCTGCTCCTCAAAAGATAACACTTAGAAAATTAATAGATTAACTACAAATTGGAAGAAAATATGTGCAATATATATATATATGATCAAATATTTGTATCCAGAATACATAAAGCACACATAAAAATCATTTTTAAAAAACGGCAAACAATTTAGTGAAGAGTAGGCACAAAGCTTAAACCAGATGTTTCACAAAATAAAATGTATACATGGCAAAAATCACATGAAAATGTGTTCAGCATTTTAATCATGAGGGAAATGCAAATTAAAACCACAAGTTCCCACTTTACAATCACTAGAATGGCTAAATCAAAACACAGAAACCCTGAGGCTGGCCCCATGGCATAGTGGTTAAGCTTGGCACCCTCCACTTTGGCAACCTGGGTTCGTGTGTTTGGATTGTTGGTGCGGACCTACACCACTCATCAGCCATGTTGTGGTGGGGACCCACATACAAAATAGAGAAAAACTGGCACAGATAGTTGCTCAGGGAAAATCTTCCTCAGCAAAGAAAAAAACCCAGAAACCCTGATAATACCAAATATTAGTAGGGATGCAGAGCAACTGGTACCCTCATGTGTTGCTTGTGGAATATAGATAGATAAAATTATCCTGGAAAAGTGTTTGGGCTATATAAAGTTAAATATACATCCTCTATGATTGAGTATTTACACTCCTGGGTATTTTCCTAACAGAAATGAAAACAGATGTCCACACAAAAGACTTGTACAAGAGTAGTCTTACAGTGGTTTTGTTCACTATAGCACAAAGCCAGAAACAATACAAACGTCTATAATAGAAAAATGGATAAAAATGTGAAAATTCACAGAACGTAGTTCCACTTATCGATAAAAATGAACAATCTACTGATCCATGCAACAACAGGGATGAATCTCAAAAACTTTCTGTTGCATGAGAGGTCATTTGAATGGATACTATATGTTTCTAATTTTGTGAACTTCTAGAATCATCAAAAGACCAATTTAAGATGATAACCAGAATAGTTATTTCCTTTGGGGATTTTGACTGGGAGGGGACATGAAGAAAGTTTTTAGGGTGAAGTAAACACTCTATGTCTTGCTTTAAGTGATAGTTACACAGATGTATACATTGGTTTTAAATACAAATACAGATTAATATCTCTGTAAACACAGATGCAAAAATTCAAAACAAAGCTTCAGGAAATTGAATCGAATGATACATATAAAAATAACAATACATCATAACCAAGAGGGACTTATCCCAGGAATGCAAGGTTAGATTAACGTTTGAAAATCAATCGATGTAATTCACCATGTTAACAAACTAAAATGGAAAAAAATGTGATCATCTCAATAGATGCAGAAAAAGCATTTGATAATATTTAACATACACTTCTGAGAAAAAATTCTCAGCCAAGTAAAAATAGAAAGGAACTTCCTCAACCTGACAAAGGGCATCTGTGAAAATATACAAATGTATTCATATACCAAAACATTAAATTATGCACTTTAAACATGTGCAGTTACTGTATGTCAGTTATACCTCAATAAAGCTGAAAAGAAAGAAAGAAAAGGAAGAAAGGAAGGAGGAAAAGGAACGAAAAAAAAATCATGCTACTGCTGACATTGCCATCTTTCCAAAGTATGTGGTAATATTTTAAATTTTAATTTCTACTTTCTTGCTACTTATTATGGTCCTTTTTTTTACCTTCTTAAGATGTACACTTAGGTCATTAATATTGAGAATTTCTTCTCTTCTAATGTAAGTATTCAAAACTATAAACTTTCCTTAAATTACTGCTTTTGCTATATTTACAAAGTTTTGATATGTAATGTTTTCATTTTCAGTCAAATTTTTATTATAATTTCTCCTTTAATCCATGAGTATTCTGATTATTTCATGGACTAATAATCTATGAATTTTTGCAGTGCGCCTTTAAATTTCTAAACAGAAGATTGTTTCATATTAATTTCTCACGTGTTTTGGTCAGAGATCATGGACTGAACGACAACTATCTTTAAAACATGCTTGAGGCTTTCTTTGTGTAATATTCCTTCTGTGTCTGATAAAAATGTGTCTTTTCTAGAATAAACGTATACCGAAAAGGGCATTTAATGCAGAGCAGGAACCACGGATCAAACACAGGAACCACCCCCGCCCCCATGGTGATCACTGCTGCTGGGAGGTAGCAGACTGTAGTGGTTAAGAACATGGGGTTTGGTGTCAGATACGTTGGCCATTCAAATTCTGGCTCTGTTACGCACCATCTGTGACTTTGGGCAATTTTATTTAACCTGTCTAAGCCTACTATTATCTGTAAATAAAAGCTATTTGTGCCAACCAAAAAAAAAAAAAAAGTGTCTTTTCTATTTTGGGGTACAGAATCTTTAGTTTTTCTTTAAATCAATTTTGTCAATTTTGTTGCTAGGATCCTTTATATCCTCGCTTTTTTTATTTTGCTTTTTTCATTTTCATCTACATTTCATCATTTACAATCTAAAGTAATGTTGAAATCTTATACTACATTAGTGGGTTTAACTTTTTCTCCCGTTATTTCTATCTATTTTTTGCTTCATATATTTTGAGGCTATTTTACTAGGGGTCTTTACATTTTAAATTCCTAGTGAATTGAACCTTTGAACTTTTATCATTAGTTTGTAAGCCTCTCCATGTCTAGTAATGCTTTTTGTCTTCAAGTTTGTTAAAGTCTAGTTACTAGATATTAACGTAGAAACACTGGTTTGGCATATTTTCTCATGTTTTACTCTCATCCTTTTCATGTCCCCATGTTTTGCTGTGTCTGTTTTAAACAGAATATAGTTTGATGGGTTTTTTCACCATCCAATCAGTCAATCTTTGTTTTTAAACTGAGGGAAGGGAGTGTTTAGCTCATTTAGAGATATTATAACTATTAAGATATTGAGACAATCATAATCTACTTTAGTTTTCTCAGACCACATAGTGTGAATTTTGGTTGCAAATATACACGTTGGCAGACTTGAAGTTATAAATTTTCAGCACAAAGCTTCCTCTCCACCCACCAGTCGCTCTATTCTTCTCCAAAGCCAAGAGAGGCAACTTTCTTTTCTGTGTTCTGCATGACAGGTGTATTTTTCATGCACCCTTACCTCAAGGTTGTTGCCTTTGGAGCCCCAGCTTTGTGTGATGATCTCTTTTCCAAATTTCCCCACCTTTGTAGACCATATAGATATACAATGACTTATAGGAAAAGATAAATGTCTTATTATTTGCATATTATATAATTTTCACAAGAAAAATATAGAATAAGAAACTATTTTTTATTTATTCCATCAGGAAAGATTTATTGAGTATCTACTACATGCTAGGACCTGAATGGTTTTGGTTGCAGAGGATTTCAAATAAAGGTGGAGATAGAAGCCAAAGATATTTTTTAATGTTTTCAGTCTTTGTAAAGATTTCGTCCATTGGAGAAAAAGATAAATCAAGAGAAAGAAATATTTTGCTTTACAAAGGTTGAGTTTGATTCATAAAAGTTAAATTTATCCACCAAAAGAGGTATTGATGTCAATATCTCCTTTTCCTCTGAGAGTAAAGAATTTAACACACTTTCACATCCATTGGACTCCTCAATCCTAGCCTCAAAAGTTTGATACTATATAGTTAAAAAAATTCTGTGCTATTATGGAAATATTTTATGTATTTCTTTGGTCTTAACTATTTGTTACCAAAGAATTTGATATGCTTTACTCTCTATATTTCTTGCTGTATCTCCTATATATCATTCTTCTCTTACTCAAGTATTTACCCCAAACTTTTTTAATATAGATATTTGTACAGATAACTTCTGCAGCTTTATACATTGAGAAGTTTTACAAAGGGTGAGTTTGATTCATAAAAGTTAAATTTATCCATCACGTGGATGATTTTGGCCAACAAATAATTGGATATGTAACAAGTGGTGTTTGAAACCAATTTTTAGCACGGAATTTGGATTTGTGGGTCATTGGCATAAGAGGAAAAACTGAAGCACTGTGAACTGTCTGTATGACATGAGTGATTGTAGAGAAAAAAGGGAAGCACTCCAATGACAGAAACACCTTCTGACTTGAAAAATAAAGTGTCCTTATCTAGTTCAATCCAGGAAAATTCTCCTTTTACGTTCTTTTAAATGACCTTTACTACATTTCTACATTGAATGCAAAAGGATACTATTTAATGTGTCATCCAGCTCATAATAGTGACTTACTATGCTTTTTAAGAAAATAGACACAAATAAACATTTCCCATAAAAGAAAAAAAATAATAAAATTATTTGTTTAACTTTTATCTTATGCTTTGTGTCAAAGCTATGTGTAGCAATGTCTACTTGAAAGTTTTAATTGAAAATATGGCTATTTAAAGGGCTCACTAGGATAAGACCTTTGTTCTTAAGCAGAATCATAGTGAAAAGACACTCTTGAATTTATTTCTAAGTGAAATTATCACTTGTAACTTCGCACAACCACCCTAACGCTTGTGTGTGTATAAATGTCAATGCATGCACACTTGCACACATACGGCTTCTATTCTTGTTTTGATTATTGTCACTTTTAACAGCCCCTTGAATAAAATTTGTTTTTAAAAACTGGAAACATTTATACTCATCCTGATACATTCAGACACTTGTGTTAAAATCTTAGCCCTACTATTCATGGTCTGTTTGATGATAGATATATTTCACCATGCCTCAGTTTCTTAATCTGCCAAATGAAAGGATTTGGAATGGATCATTCTTTTTGAACTTAAATCCATGTTGGAATCACACAAGGAATTTTTCAACATAAATATTTCCAGACTTACTAAATGTCAGAACTTCAGGGTTGGGACTTGAGAATCTATATTTAAAGCAACAACAACAACAAAAATCTCTCCAGATAATTTTACTTCAGCAGATCAGAGAAACAACATTGAGCTCAAATAATTTAAATGATATCATAGGCCATGTCTAGGCTAATGCTCTATCTTCTCCAGATAAGGAGATTTAAAGATATCAGAAGATAAAAGTATTTTAAGTATTTTGGCACTCCATTGGCTCAATTCCATGATAAAAATGACAATTATACAAAATATCAATGAGAACATCATCATATGGTTTTATTTAGGCATAACTTCTGTAAGTCAATGAACAATACTGAAAGATTCATTCACGGTTTTGATGGATTTTAATTAGATGTGGCGAACTTGGAAAGGAGGAGAAAAGATGATTGGAAGTGTCAGATATAAGATATCATGCAAGTTAAAATTTACCTATAACTCAGCTAATCATCAGCATCATATTTGGGGCTTCATAGTACATATTCCCAAACTCCATCCCTGGAGATTTTTATTGAGTAGGTAGGAATATTTGAATGAATCTTAAATTTTCACTTTAAGAATTATTTATTTCTATTAAGTAAGTAAAAGATGCGACTTTAGGAAAAGTCACTGTCACCTTACTTTCTAGACACAAGCCTCTTCAGTGCACCCTTTACATCCTTGTTTCTCAGTGTATAGATGACAGGGTTCAACATGGGGGTCACCAAGTTGTAGAAGAGGGTAAGGAATTTCCCTTGGTCCTGAGATGAATTATTTCCTGGTTGCATATACATATAGATAATATTCCCATAAAACAAGGAGACCACAGTAAGATGGGACCCACACGTGTTGAAAGCCTTCCTTCTTCCTGCAGCCGACTTGATCCTCAGCACTGCCAGGGCAATATAACTATAAGAGATGAGGATAAGCGACAGGGGCACCAGGACAATTATTACTGATAAGATGAAAACAGTGCTCTCCACAGCCACTGTGTCCACACAGGCAATTTTTATGAGAGCTGGCATCTCACATAGAAAATGTTTCACCCTACATCTCCCGCATCGTGGCAGCTTCATCGTCACTGGAGACATAACCAGGGAGTTGAGGAGTCCGACTCCCCAGGCCACAGACACCAACTTCCAACAGAGCTGAGAATGCATAATGACAGAATAGCGGAGGGGCTTGCAGATGGCAGTGAAGCGGTCATAAGCCATGACTGCCAGGAGAACACATTCTGTGCCTCCCAGTCCCAGGAACATGAAGAGCTGGATGGCGCAACCAGTGAAACTGATGGTCTTGTCTGGGCTGCCTAAGTTGAAAAGCAGCTGGGGGATGGAACTGGTGGTAAAGCAGAGATCTAGGAAGGACAAGTTGGTGAGGAAGAAGTACATGGGCGTGTGGAGGCAGGGGTCCAGGCGGGAAACCCAGATAATGACAATGTTGCCCACTAAGGTCACAAGGTAGAAGATGAGGACAAACACAAAGAGGATCTGCTCTAGCCTCGGTCTGTCTGAGAAACCCAACAAGATGAACTGTTCCTGGCAGCTCTGGTTGCTCATGGCAGTGGATAATCACTACACTCCTGCAGGGAAGCATACAGCAACACATCACGTTCTTAATGAAGCAGGCTAAGAAATCAAGAGACGAGGGGAATATCGAGTGATCATGCAAAAGAATTACATAAAGTATTAATAGTCTGTCCAGATGTAGATAACACATTTTAGGAAGAATGCCTCTTTTTATTGGCTTCTTTTATTTCTTTTTGTATGCCCAAATGATCATTGTAGACTATCTGGAAAACATAGACCTGTATAAAATAAAGGAAAAGATCACCCACACCCCAGAAAACAACCGCTATTGCAATATTATTTCCTTTTAGTCTTTTCTTATAAGTATATACAATGTAACACAACCTAAATCATAGTGTGTTCACAAATTTTGTATGTTCTGAATTTCCTTTCACTTAATTTTATATTGTGAGAATTTGCTTTGTCTTTAAAATTCTACAAAAAATAATCATTAGTGTCACTATAATATTCCTATAGCTATTATCGTTTTTCAAAACATTTCTCTGTAGTTGAACATTAAGGATATTTACAGTATTATTTTTGTAAAAAACAATTTTTTTTTTTGAGGAAGATCAGCCCTGAGCTAACTACTGCCAATCCTCCTCTTTTTGCTGAGGAAGACTGGCCCTGAGTTAACATCCGTGCCCATCTTCCTCTATTTTATACATGGGACGCCTACCACAGCATGGCTTTTGCCAAGTGGTGCCTTGTCCACACCTGGGATCAAGCCGGCCAACTCCGGGCAGCCGAGAATCGGAACATGCAAACTTAACCGCTGCGCCACCAGGCTGGCCCCCCCAAAATATTTTTTATTGTAAAGTATTTACAATATTTTGTAGGTCTTGATAGAGAGATTATGGAAGTACTCATTTTGCTGCACTCTAACTATCATGGTTTTCCCTAAATCTTTGACAATTGTTTGGTCAAAAAAAATCTTATTTTGTTTAAATTTGAAGTTATTAGTCATGAGGTTGATTAATTCTTTGACGTTTATTAGCTTTTCACATTTGGGAAAACATTTCTTTGTCACTAAGCTAGAATGTCACAGATCATAGAAAAGTCTCTTAATAGAACTCTAAAGTGACTTTTTGCATAACAATAAAAACAAAAATAAAGGCTGATTTTGTTTTACTCACTGGAATTCAAGGCACAACCTTATAATTTTTATTCCACAAGTAACTCCATAACAACACATAATTTTTTTGTAAATGATGAGATTCCTGCTTCTACTTTATCCTTTATATAAAGTTCTTATTTTTCTCACCTACAAATATATGCTTACATATTTCATAAAATTTCAAGTTTATGAAAGGCATAATTATGTAAAGTTTTCAAAAATTATTGTATGTTAACAATTTCTTCATGTTATGAATGATGTTCATAATTACATTTTTTAACCGGATATAACTGTGAGGTGGACTTATAGTTCTTTATCATATCAAATTTTAAAATAACATAGATTACAAAATGATTAGATATAATCATCTATATAAGCATAAAACTTATATTAATAGAAAAATACAAAATAATATGATAAAATTATAAATGATAGAATTCCATTTATATCATATATAAGTTTATATATAAATTCCATTGATATGATTTAGAAATTTTAATACATTGACAGAGAATGTATCATGTTGCTTTAACAAAGTAATATGCTTTTTTATCTCTAAGAAAGTGCTAAGTGTCAAATAAGAAAAAAATCCAGTTAAACCAATTTTTCATATTTTAGACTGATGGATCAAATAAAAGTTATAAATATGGACTTTATAAAACCTTTTCTATGCACAAGAAAATTCTCAAAATCTTTTCAGTACTTTCTAGAACCAAAGATTCCCTTGTTTGCATGACGTAATTGAAGAAGTAAAAGTTTTAGATTCATTTAGATGTGTCAAAAGCACTGCCAAAAACATATAGTTTAAAACACTCAAGGATGATTTCATGACCTGTCATGGAACGGGACATTTCTCAGCGCCTCAAATTAATAAAGATGTTTCCTGGACTCTACGTCACAGGATATGGTGTTTGAGTCAGAAGACAGGGTTTAATACTCTGTGTGTTGTCCTGTGAAGTGACAATTTCATTATCTCACAGGGTGACGTGAAGTTACAGCTTTCAGTGCCCCCTCTCGCCCAGGTGCATAAAGAGCGTTATGACTCTACCAATTACCACTTGAACTCGTTACTGTAACTAGTTCCCACTATAACTAGTGATCTTTTCTGGCCATCTGAATGTAGAACTGAGATCTATGAGAGGCAGGTGAGAGTGCAGGAGCCACGTTTCCATCTCCACCTCTACACCAGTATGTCACACATATTGATATCTTTACACATCATTACATGTGTTTGTAAAGTGCCTCACACATAATAAACCATGTTATAGATATTAGTTAATACTATTATAAACAGGAAAGACTAGTCTATGTTATACATGATCAAGAAAGAATCTTTCCCATGCCATTTTGTATATAGATATTAGTAGCATTGTCAGTAAAGGCTGAACAACTTTAGCCAGTTTAAATTAATTATAGCTGTATAGATGACCTGAGAAGATGACTTCGGGCTGGAAGCTATATTCTAAGTGATTTAAAAAGGGCTCTGCTGGTATATGTGTTGAAACAGCTTTATGTCAGATAAGTTAAGATCATCATCCTTGAAATAAAAGTTACTAAAAACATTTATATTGACAAATAATTTCACATTCAACAAATATTTATTGAGCTCCTATTACATGCCAAGCACTGTGTTATATGCTAAAGATACAATGATTACTTTAGTATTATTTTAGTAGGGTTTTTTTGGGTCTTTTTTTGCTTGAGGATGATTAGCCCTGAGCTAACATCTGTGTCACTCTTTCTCTATCTTGTATGTGGGATGCCTCCACTGCACGGTTGATAAGGAGAGCATTTCTGAGCCCAGGATCCAGGCCTGCAAACCCTGACTGCCGAAGTAGAGCTCAAGGAACTTTAACCACTTGGCCACACAGCCTCAGTGGTATTTTGATATGTAGTAATTTACCTCTCTGATCTATAGCGTAGTGGGAGAAAGAGACATTCATTGAAAACTCACGCAAATAAATGTATAATGACTATCAGTATTATTAAACCCTTGCTTAGTGCTGAGCACTGTGCTAAGTATTTTCTTGGAAAGATTTATTTAATCCTCATGCATGAATTTGAAGGATATAGGCATTAAGAAACTTACCAAAGGAACACAGCTGGAAAGTTGTAAATGTAGAATTTGGATCCAGGTCTGTTTGACTCTCAAACCAGCTTTCTAAACACCATGGGGCTAAAACAGAAAGGTAATATATTAACCCACAAACCCAGTAATCTCCATTTAATGCAGTGAAGGTCAATTGAGTTCTTTGAGTCCTTTAATCACAAGTTTGGTCCCAACTGAGGAAGAATGTCAAAGAAGTCCATGTGAGGTAAATCAAGCTAAGGAAATGTTGCCCAAACTCAGTTTTCTTACACAAATAAAAAGTACATAACTATTAATTAGTTCATAAGTTGCTGTACTGTAAATAAGTTTCTGGATTTTAAACTTAAAAAATGATAAATGCAAACATAACAATGTTATTGACAAAGATAAATTGCTAAAATAATCTTTTTTGGGAAACTGAATATTGCAAATATAACAAAACAATTATTGAAAAGGATTATGATCAAAATTATTAGAACAATGTGACAATTTGTTTTCCATGATCACAGTGTGACAATTGTTAAAATATGCCAAAAATCTAGATGCATTTTGCAAATATTTTATATCAATAATTACAGCCAGAATATATATTATGTGGCATGTACGTATATAGTGGCAGATACTATTGGTTACTCTTATCTATTTATTTTATTTGTCTATCTTTTTATCACTTATTGAACATCAGTTTTCTTTAGGTGTCAGATGGGTGGAAATGTGCTCAGACACACGGGAAGAACTGTGATTTTCTCTCTTATCTCTGTGATAAGCCCATTTTGCTAATCTGATTCTCCTTCACCTGTTATGGGTTTAGAGATGTTAGAAAGCTAAATCAATTTTGATGAGGCATGAGTTAACTGCTGACAGGAGCTGGGAGGTGTATGATAGGAGGAAACGTGGAAGAAAAGCAAGAGAGACAAGAAATAGTTCTAAATATGGTGAAACAAATTATAGAAGTTTGAGTATATCATAAAAGTTACACAATCAATGGAAGAATGACAATAATAATAACATAGCTGGTAATATCAGCCAAAGTATCATCAACAGATTTTAAAATTGGTAGATCAAATAATCAAGATATAAGTATATGTTTAGAATTATTAAATGAACTAAAACAGAAAGAGTTAAAAACTCATCTTTGGAGTGTGCAATTTGGTGTTAGAAGATCCTATATGAAGTTATTTTTGCTTTTTGTGATAAATCTTTTTGCACTTCTTGTTGCTTTGACTTTTGCATATATTATTTTAATAAAAATACATATTTTTAAAATGAAACTCACAATCTAGTTACTTAGAAAAATATAAATAGAAAATATACAGCCCAAAGCAGTATATTATGACAATATTTCAAATCATGGCTCTACCGTTACCAGCCATGACTTTGGTCAAAATGTTTAACTGCTCTGTTCTCAGTTTCCTCATCTGTGAAATAGGAATGGTGAAGTATCTACCTTATAGGAATAGTGTAAGGATGAAATTATATATGTAATTATATTGAATAACACAGTGAACTGTATCATAACAACGTAATAATGACTACTTATTGTTTTGTTCTGATTATTAGTATTATTTTCATTAAATTATCATCTCTTTTTTATTTCATTGTTAAATCTTTTGTATTCCATTGTGAAATGGAACCCAAGGAAAAAAAACATTTCAAAAATGATATAGACAAAAGTATCAGATGCTGCCAATATGTCGTGTAAGAAATAACAACATCAGTAACGGTTCATACTCCTCAGTGCAAATCTTGAGTGTTAGTACTTCTCATACTTTGGACCCAATTCACTTCAAATGTTAGTTTGAGTGATAACTTCTTTACACTTGAACTCAAATACCATTCATATGCTGATGATTATTAAGTCAATAGCTCTTAGATTTTTATTTTGAAATATGGACCTGCAAGTTCAACTTTTCCTAAATATCTTTACTTCAGCGACCAACAGATAGTTGAGAAAAAGTCACCATAGTGGTAAAGAGCCCAGATTCTGGAGCATGGTTTCAGATTCCAGTAATGCTATTGAGAAGCTCAGAGACCCTGGGCAAGTTACTTAAATATTCAGCGCCTCAATGTATCATCTGTAACATGGGCATAATAATAGTTCCTACTTCAGAGGATGGTTTGGAAGATTAAATGAATTAGTATTTGACATGCTTATATTTTGGTTAAGAAGACAGACATCAAGAAAAGTAAATGTGTACTTCAGTTTGTGGAATTATCCACCAGGACTTTCTCAATCTATCAGTCAAACTGACTCTGGACATGTCCAAATATATCCCAATCACAGGGCAATAGAGCTTCAGTTCTTAAGCAGATTGTTAAGGTTATGGGAAATTGTCATGCTCAGTACACAAGACAAATTTCAAAGAATTATTAGGACAATTTGGAGGTGAAATAGGTTCTGAAATTTGAGAACGTGGGATGTAACGTGCTGATGGATGACTCTAGCTTGATGATGCTCGCCCACCATTAATCTGTCTCCATGTTCTCAGTTCTTGAGAAGGCAGCAAAGGATAATGGGTGCGTCCATGTTGGTCACATCAATCTGAGTTTGAAGTAAGGCTCAGCCTTTTATGTAGCTATGTGGCCTTAGGCAAGTTATATCTACATGAGTGTCCTTGTTTGTCCTGTGGGGATGACAACAATAGCAGCAGCAGCCCTTACACTGGTGTAAAGATAAAGAAGATAGTTTATGACATGTTTATTATTCTGTGTAATATATATTCACTCAAAGATTTAATATTATCACAATAGTTATATTCCATGTAAGTGCTCCTGGCCACGGGGTTCAAGAACTGCTGGGCTTTAAAAGAGGATTACTTGTTGTGTTTACATGTGGTTTTTATCTGCAGACATCAGTTTCATCAAGGCAGTATACTGGAAGCAACTAGAGCTGTGAAGTCCACTGCATCCTGTAAATAGAATGAGTGAGTTTTTGGACTACAATTGTTGGGAGTATAGAAATGAAGAAAATGTCTATTTCAAAATTCCTTCTGCCTGACCATATCTACACTCTTGTAGTCTTATTTCTCCTCTCTCTATTATTGTTTGTCTCATTGCAACAAATAATAATGATTGTCTCTTTTAAAGAAATTTTAAGATTTCTTTTTCATCAATTGCCATCTCCTTATTTACGGTTCATTCAGCTTTTCTAGTTTGGTCTTTATTCAGAAGCCTCTATTCAACTGCAACTGTCCTACTTGCACAGAAATGGAAGCTTGGAGAATATTTGGGAAAAAATAAAACGTGAGTATATCATATAATTGACACTGTGCTAAATTCCAGGGGTAATATTACAAATAATGTATAGATGATCCTTGCCCTCACAAAGATTGTAGTCCAATGTGGGATTTCGAGAATAACAAGGGAACTATAATGGAGAGTGATATATCATGTGATTGGGAGGTGTATAGACATAGGGTACTTACCTGAAACCCAGGGGATGCAAGATGAGTTCTTGGGAGAAGTGGTACCTCAGATGAGAGCTTTAACATGAGAGGACCAGAAACAAGGAAAAGAGTGGCATATGGGAGAAGCTGAAAAACCTTGCTATTAAGGAATGATGAGGGAGTGACAGTCACTCAAACTGGAAAGATAATAAAGGCTAGTATGTGCATGGTCTTGTAGCTCGTGTTCAGGAGTATTGTCTTTTTGTAAAAAAAAAAAAATAACTATGAGAAACAACAGTGACTTAAAGTAGATAGATGACTGAATTTAAAATTTAGAACTTACTCTGGCTGCAGTGAATTAGAAGACAGTGATGCTGGACAATGGGAAACAACCATGAGATGGCTGCAGTTCTAGATAAAAAACAATGGTGATTTGCCACGCTGTGAAAGTTGTCATAGAGAGAAGTATACAGATGGATAAGCCATGTTGGAGAGAGAACCTGCAGTGCAGGGAGATTTATCAGATGAGAGACCGTAGACTGGGGAAGGAGAGTCTTCATGTTTGTGTCTGGCTGTTTGCGCAGATGCTTAATGAAATGGGAATACAGAAGGAAAAGGGTCACATTTAGCTTAATGTAGATAATCAGTTTAATTTGGGGGCCAAGCGGTATAAAGTTTCTATAGGACCTCATAGTGAACAGGTCTATTAGGCAGATGGATGTTTGCATCCTTTGCAACTTATAAATCACTTATATTCAATTGCCACCCCCATATATATATATATATATATATATATACATATAAGTTGGTTTATTTCAAAAACAAAAAGAGGGGCTGGCCTGGTGGGGCAGTGGTTAAGTTTGTGTGCTCCAATTTGGTGGCC
The DNA here is from genome assembly GCF_041296265.1 of Equus caballus. NCBI lineage: Eukaryota > Metazoa > Chordata > Mammalia > Perissodactyla > Equidae > Equus > Equus caballus. Next base: position 28,878,646 of record NC_091703.1, on the reverse strand, counting down.
TGGGGTTTGCCAGTTCGTAGCCCCAGCAAGGACCTATGCACTCCTTATCAAGCCATGCTGTGGCAGGCATCCCACATATAAAGTAGAGGAAAATGGGCACAGATGTTAGCTCAGGGCCACTCTTCCTCAGCAAAAAGAGGAGAATTGGTGGCGGATGTTAGCTCAGGGCTAATCTTCCTCAAAAAAAAAATAAATAAATAAAATAAAAACGAAAAGAACTTTTAGGAAATTTTCACCCATTTTTTAAAAAATTAATGTGACTAATCCATTTAGGCATAAATTAAGGCAATATGATCCATAAAACGTTATAAAGATTTAGGAAACAATTCCTTTGCTAATTGGTTTATTTTATTTTTCATTTGTTTCTGATTAGAGTCACTGGTCACATGAGGTACATGAATTATCAATCTATTTAAGAAATTTAAGACAGTCAACTTGTTCTCAAAACTGAGAGCTTTATGAAGAAGCTATCATACCTGTCCATGTTTAGAGATAAGAATAATGATATCCAATAAAATCAGCAGACTTTCCCAATATTGAAATAAGAACCTGATTCTACTTCAGCTTGAATTAGTGAAATCTTAAACTGATAGAAATATTATCTAATGTAATGAATCAGTTATTGTCGATGGATTTTTCAAATGTCTGAAAGATTTTGTCTTTTGATATCAAATTTCTTATAATATTCCAAGCTAAAGGAAATATTTTGAAACTCATTTTATTCATACAAGTTGTATCAGAACATATGGATCTTCTACAATTATTGGAAATAACTAAATATAGCCAAAAAGATGAAAGCCGGTGAATTTTAGTAAAACTGCGTATTTCTGACATCATAATTAACACCTGATGACTGAAGAATTTTTGAGGTTTAGATAGAAGTTCTGTGTCAGAATCCAGAAATCTGAACTTCCTCTGGAATTTCACAAACATGGATTTTTAGTACATACTTCATTTATCACCATGAATGCTACCTCTACGATTATCTGTCTTCTTGTCATTATCAACTATATTAAAAGTTATGTTCCAGTCTAGTATGTTCTTCTTTATGTATTTATCCTTACTGCCCTCTTTTTTCCTAGATATGTCAAAGGAAAATATAATCATTAATAACACAGTTAAGTATGCCTGCCAATAATATTCTTAGGGTTAAGAGACAAGCACCATGCAGTATGAAAAGACTAATTTATTGTTAGAAAATAAATAATTAAAATATTACTTGCCTCCTCTTAAAGGATCCATGAGGAAATATTGTCAGGATTTACTTCTGTTCTAAATCTTCTCTTACTCTTTTCTCTTTCTCTCTTCTGAAAATCAGTTTTGGGTCTAGGAAGTTGGTTGGTGGTCTCTGTTCTTGAGGATCTTTGCCCTTCTGTGACTTTAACTGTAACTTGCTTCTGAACTTGAAAATAAATCCAACAATTACTCCAGTGTTAGAGAGCAACTGCTTGCTAGAAAAGTGTATAACTTATATCGACAACCTTGGCTTCAGTCACTTTAACCCTCCACTTGTGTTGAGCTGAAACACAGTAGCAGGATTCCTGCTAAATCGGTACGCTTTCCATTTGCGAACCCATCCTGAGGTCTTTGCTGGCTTTAGCACATCCCACAGCAGGAGTCTGAGATTAGATCTTCAGACTCCTAAAGGACTATTCTGAAGTAATAAAGACCATTTATACTTTAAAATTTTACTGAAAGTCTCAGATTGGAGATCTAGAAATGCTTTATTCCCTCCAATAAAGCCTTTGGGAATATACGTTCCATTGAAGCAATTAGATAAGTTTGCCGTTCTGCCTAGAAAGGAAGACCAATGGGATGTGTGTAAGAAAACTAACATCTGTACTTTCTGTAGACTTTGAGAATGGGGGTGGTGGGAGGGAGGCACTTGTTTTCATTTTGAACAAGACTCCTATCTCTTTTAGCTCATCTTTGAAGCTGAGGGGACTTAGACAGGCCTGAGACCACTCCAAAAGATTTAGTGTCCTTTTAGGTACTAGAAGTTGTTTTTATATTTTTAATTTTTTGTGATTTCAAACCTACAGACGAGTTGTAAGATTAGTACAAATAATGCTATTTCCTCAATCATTTGAGAGCAGTTTGCTCCATCACACTAGAATACCTTAGTGTATTTCCTACAAATGAGATTATTCTCCTATATAACCACTATACATCCATCAAAATTACGTAATTTATATATATATTACTGTCATCTAATTCACATACCCCATTCAAGTTTTAATAATTCTCCCAATAATATTGCTTATAGAAAAAGGATCGAATCCAGGATCATATATTTCATTTATTTCTCATATCTCTTTAATCTTCTTCAATATGGGAAAATTCCTCAATATTTACTTGACTTTTATGTCTTTGACAATTTTGAAGAGTATAGAATAGTTATTTGATAAAAATAACCTGAATTCCTCAACATGGGTTTATCTGATATTTCCTTATGATTAGATAGGTTACACATCTTTGGCAGAAATATTATAGAAATGATGCTGTGTCCTTATTGCATCATAACAGGAGGACACATAAGTCAGTTAGCCCATTACAGATGATATGAACTTTGATCACTTACTTAAGATAATGTCGTCCAGGCTTCTCCACTGAAAATTTACTCTTCTTTTTCACTATAATTAAGAAGTATTTTATGGGGTTGTAAGTGTGAATATCACATTCCTCATTAAATTTTCCCCACCTGCTTTAGCACTCATTGATGTTTCTTGGCTGAATTAGTCATAACTATGGTTTTCTAATTCCACCATTCTTTCTAACAGTTATTAGTTAGCATTCTACTATAAAGAAAAATTAGTCTTTCTTCCTTCCTTCCTCTCTTCTTTCCTTCCTATATGAATTCCTAAATAGGAATTCAATGGGCTACAATATATTAATATCGTCATTTATTTTGATGTTTAAATTATCCCATATTTGTACAGTAAGAACTCCTTCTGTCTGGCTTCTATGTCTTTTTTAAAGAAACATTTTATTTTAAAATAATTTTAGATTTGCAGAAGAGATGCAGTATAGTACAGAGGGTTCGTGTGTACACTTTACCCAGCTTCCCTTAATGTTAGCATTTTACATAACCACATTTCTGGGGTTTTTTTTTTTTTTTTGACATGTCCCCATCATTCTTTCGACACTTCCTTACTTTTTAGCACAAAATATCCAGGATAATCTTATGTTTTGCTTGTCCCATTCCTGGATTAAGCCATTCCTCCAAAGGGCCCTAACCCACAGGGATCTGTGGCAATTTGCCTTCACTTTCTAGAATAGGAATCCTTTGCTCAGTTTCTAGTTATGGGCTAGTTTCAGAATCATGGAACTCAAAAGAGACCAGTTCCCACTGAGGAAGGATGTAGAACGCCACAGCATTCACATGAATTGAGGCTTCGTCTTGGTCTTCAGTAAGTTTCCCCAGTTCTTCCCTGAATGGCCCTGCAGTAGTTTACCAGAATTACTGTACACTGGGGAAATGGAAATTCTCAGATCTTTCAAGGATTTTTGGATACAGGGTCCAAAATAACATTGATACCATGTCACTCTCCCAAGCATGTGTTCACCAAACCAGAAGCTCCCTGAACCCCATACTTTAGGGATCTTTATGGAGGCTTCCTCAGGGAGGCATGATCGATTATTAACTCAATCCCTGGCCCCTATCTCCCCCAGAGAATTGGTAGTGAAGCTGAAAGTTCCAATCTTCTAATCATGGCTTGGTCTTTCTGGTGACCGGTCCCCATCCTGAAGTTACTCAGAGGCCTATCAAGCATTGCCTCATTAGAACAAAAGAACTTCTATTACCCAGAAACTTCCAAAAGATTTTGGAGCTCTGTTTAAAGAGCTGGGTTCAAAGACCAAGCATTAGAAAAAAATATGCTGTTTGTGCCTTTATTTCTTAGGAAATTACAAAGGTTTTGGGAGTTCTGGCCAGAAGCCAGGGACAAAGACCAAAATTTGTATTTCTTATTACATCACAATATCACCTTAATAAATGTTATTACATATCTTTAAACTCAGTACAAAAAATACATTATTAATAAAAACAAAATGGGACAGCCCTAGGAGAATATAGTCATAGTAAAATAAACTATATAAAGTTTAGAATTCTGGGGGCTGGCCCCGTGGCCGAGCGGTTAAGTTCGCGCGCTCCGCTGCAGGCGGCCCAGTGTTTCGTTGGTTCGGATCCTGGGCGCGGACATGATACTGCTCATCAAACCACGCTGAGGCGGCGTCCCACATGCCACAACTAGAAGGACCCACAACAAAGAATATACAACTATGTACCGGGGGCCTTTGGGGAGAAAAAGGAAAAAATAAAATCTTTGGAAAAAAAAAAAATAAATAAAGTTTAGAATTCTGAATATATAAAGTAGTCATTCAATTCAGTAGGAAAAATACAGATATTTTGAAACTAGATATACTGAAGATACTACAGATATACTGAAACTAGAAGATAAAAGAGAAATGTACAAAAAGAAATCCCAGGAAGATGTAAAATGAGAGCTGACAAAACTGAGAAAATAAATTAAACAATAAAGGAGAAAAATAATCTTAGAAATGAAGACTAAAATACAATCATATTATTTTCTTCCTTAACTATTTGAGGCTTTGAATTTCATGGAAGCACTGATTCAGAAAAATCCCAGAAAATAATATTTACTATTTTGTCATATTTTCTAGATACTTTATAATTGGTAAAATGAATATATTCATAACCTGTGTGAAAAATTCTGAGTATGGATTATATCTATTTGCTTTTACAATTTGCTATTAAGTTTTTCTTCTTATTGTGATCATAAAATTATGCCTCTAATGTTCCTACTTTTTAGAATTAATTGAAGTGTTCTTTATGGTCTAACACATGGGCATTTTTGGTGAATGCTCCATAAGCATTTAAGACAATTGTGTATTCTGTTTTAACCGAAAAATTTTTAATATTTTTTAGAACAGTTTTAGATTTATAGAAATATTGCAAAGAAATTACAGCGTTTCCATATATCCAAAATCCAGTTTCCCCTATTATTAACATATTAGTATGGTACATTTGTCACAATTAATAAGCCAATATTGATACATTAGTATTAATTAAAGGTCATGTTTCCTTAGTTTTACCTCATGTCTTTTTTCTTTCCATGATCCTATCCAGCATGCCACATTATTTAGTAGTATGTCTATATTGAATTTCTCAGACTTTCCTTGTTTTTGGTGACCTTCATAGTTTGGAGAAGTACTGTCCCTCAGTTAGAGTTTGTCTGATGCTTTTCTCATAATTAGATTGAGGTTGTATGTTTTGGGGAGGAAGCTCATATAGACAAAGTGCCATTCTCATAAAATTCTATCAAGGGCCTACACTATCAACGTGACTCATGCTGATTGATATTGGTCTTGATCACCTGGCTGAGGTAGTATTTGTCAGATTTCTCCACTGTAATGTTACTCTTTTCCCCCTTTCAGTACTTTCCGTACACTTTGGAAGACGATCACTACATGTGTATCACAGTTAAGGAGTGAGAGTTATGCTCCACCTCCTTGAGGGTGAAGTATATACATAACTTATTTAACTTTTTTTCTGCATGAGAGGTTTGTCTATTTTTCTCCACTTGTTTATGTGTTCAGTCACTTATTTATATCAGTATGGATCATAGATATTTATTTTATACTTTGTGTTGTAGTTCAATGCCATTTTATTTATTTTGTTGCTCAAATGCTACAGCTTTGGCCATTGAGAGTTTTTTCAGTTAGCTCTTACATCACTTTGACATGCTCCCATCATTGTGTTGTTTTTGAGCATTTCCTTATTTTCTGGTACTATATAATGCTCCAAAATTATCTTGTATATTTCCTTCCTTAGCCCTAGAATCAGGCATTTCTTCAAGAAGTTCTGGTTCTTTTTGTTGGAGAATGGTATTAGAAATCAAGAATTGGATATGAAGTTTGCTCATAGTTCTTGGGATGTCAATGCTTCTGGTCTTTCTGGTTGAGAGCAAATATATGGAGGTCTCTGTCTGGTTTTAGTATTAGGGTAATGCTAGCCTCATAGAATGAACTAGGAAGTTTTTCTGCTTCTTTTATTTTTCTAGAGGAGACTGTGAATGATAGGCGTGATTTTTGTCCTTAAGTGTTTTGTAGCATTTACCAGCGTAGTCAACTGGGCCTGGTGCTTTATTTTTTGGAAAAGTATTAATTATTGATTCAATTACTTTAACAGGAATAGGGTTATTCAAGTTACCTATTTCTCCATGTCTGAATTGTTTTAGTTTGTTCTTTTCAGAAATCAGTCCATTTCACCTGGGTTATCAAATTTATAGGCATAGATTTGCTCATGGTATTCCTTAATTATCCATTTAATGTCCATGAGATCAGTGCTGGTGACCCTGCTTTCATTTCTAATATTGGTAATTTGTGTCCTCTCTCTCTCTTTTTTTTTTGTGTGTGTGTGTTTAGGCTGACTAGAAGTTCATCAATTTTATTGACTCAGCCCTGGATTTTGTTGATTTTCTCAATTGTTTTCCTATTTTCAGTTTCTTTGATTTGTGTACTAATTTTTATGGTTTCTTTTCTTCTGCTTGCTTTTAGCCTACAAATATTTAAACTTGCAAATTGGATCCACATTTTAAATTATTGAGTTTCTCTTTTTACTGATTGTTTAATTTGTCAGTGACTGTGCAGGTTCAGCTGAATTTTCTTACTGAGAATGTTTTTATGTTAATTCATCTTCTAAATTCTTATAGTTTAGCTTATGAAGAATGATGTTCAATGATTTTATGGAATATCTTTATCGTATATAAAACTCCATCACTACAAGTGCCCTTTGTTATCTTGTTTAATGCTTTGATTCTTAGTTTAAACTTGTCTGATACCATGTTTGAAGTTTTCATTTTTTGTTTTTGTTTTTGGTTTTTTTTTGCATGTTTGATGTGCCTTTGAAACTCTTTATGTCAACCTTTTTGTGTCACTTTGTGGAAAAACTACAGAGGATTCTTGGAAAGTTACTAATTGAATTTTCTCTCTGCTTCCAACCTAAAAATATCTACCTTATCCTTTACAACTAACTGCTTGAGGGATCAGATAGATTGCTTGAGTGAGTTTTCAGACTTTTTTAGATATCCAGGTCAAGATACAGTTAGGACTTCCTCTTTGGAAGTCAGCAAAATGAGAAAAATTACTCCAGAGACCCCTAGAGCACATCCTGGAAAAATATCAATTCAGCTCTGTAACACCCAGATAGAAATATACAGTAGCCCCACATATATACATTGAGAGTTTCTCTACTGTGTACTGGTGTCCCTGGTTTCTATGAGACTGGTGAGAACATGAATGGGTAGACTTTCTTTTCTTCTGTTGCTAGGAGAAAGCTGGGAAAGAGTCTTGGGACATGGTAGCAAAACCTCGCCATTGCTTAGTAGCATCCTGGCTGCTGTATGACCAGCCTTTAGAGGTACAGACCAATTTTCTTGTTAACACTCCTAGGACTTCCACCATTCAAGACACCAATAACTCAAGCTCCACTGAGCACAAATCATGAAAATAACACGTTTAAGGAATCCAGCATCCAGTCAAAGGAAGATTTCTGAAAGCAATCAGAATAGGATCTGTTGGTCACCTCCTTTGAGCTGAAGATACATATATCTAATTCCCTACTCAATAATAATACCTGAAAGGTCCAAAACATAATCCTTAATGTTCTACATTGATTATTATATTTTCTCTATATTCACTCTCATGATGAGTGTCATATCATGGCACAGACCAAAAATCTATGTCATCTTGAGTAACTGACTTTTCTTTATAGATTTATCTATTAACAAGCCTTATTGGTCTTGATTTTAAAATGTATTCTGAATCCAATCATTTTTCATCATCTCTATTGCTATCACAAGATACAATCATTTCTTAGATAGCCAATTGCATTACCAAATTAGCTGGTCTACATACTTCCTTTCTTGCCCCCAATTCCTACAGTTAATTCTCCAACATGGCCAGAGGCCTCTTTTATAATGTAAAACATATCTTGCCAATCCCCTGATCAAAATCATCTAATGTTTTCTCATTTCATCAGAATAAATTCCAAACTCTTATTAAGGATTATAAAATGTAACATGATCTGGCTCCCACCTACCTCTACTACTTTATCCTCTACCATTATCTAGTTTGCTTACTTAAATGTATCTGCAGCTGTAGTTTTCTATTCTTAGAATAGACAGCTTATTTCTACATCATGGTATTTGCACTTGCTATCCTCTTTGCTTGGAAATCTCTTCTTCTATGTTCCATCATAGATGACTCTCACCTTACTTATCATTGGTACCAAAATTTCTCCTCCTCAGATAGGCCTTATTTTATCTTATAAAAATAGTTATACCCATCATATTCTATGCCATTGATCTGACACTATATTAGGTATCTACTTGTTTAATCTTTTCTTTTAAATCTTCACTGCTAGAATGGGAATTCCATGATTGTGGGAATTTGTATTTGCTTTCTTTCTGCAAGTTCAATATGTATAAAAACCTGGAAAATAGTACATGTTCTAGAACCATTTGTAAACTGAATAAATAAAGAAGGAAAAAAGTTAAATCAAGTGACAAAAATATTAATCATTGTGAAAAACCTAGATTCTTTAAGTCATCTTCCTGTAGTAGAACAACTGTGTCCTATATAAGACCTACTTTCTATGGCATTGTTTGTTTTATAAGAGGAAGTAAAGTTCTCCAAGATGATCCCAAATAATATGCTTGGGGGACAAAAGGATGAGGAGTTGGGACCTGAGCAACAGGAAGCAAGAAGAAGCAGATGCCAACAGCAGCTCTGTTATCTGGGTAGTGAGATGAGCAAGCTGAGTTTGAGAATGCCATAACAAGTTAAAATATACAAGAAGTTCTGAATGTTCCAAGGCTGTGATAGCTCCTTGATTACCAGCAAGAGCAAACCATTTACGCAGGAAAGTTCCCCGGTTTAGTTCTGTAGGACTCACAGACTGAGTTCAAGCCAAGAATTTATAATAAAACATTAAAAAGCACAGATGAAAAGAAACCTTGTTGGTAAGAGATCCCAGAAACAAGTGAAAATAGGTTTAAATACTTGAGGAATGTAGTGTTTTTAATTGTTTGATACAAAGTTTTAAAAAACTCTTAAAGAACATTTGAAGAAACACTTTAAAGAAGCAAAGGATTCATACACGAAATGTAGATTTGAACATGAGACTATTGGCAAATAGGCACATTTAAAGTAAGGAACTCCTAGATATGTGTGTGTGTGTGTATACTCATATATAGTTATTGACTTTAAACTACATATGGGTTTAAAAACAGGTTAGACATAGCAAAAGAAAAAAGTAGTGAACTCAACTCTATATGCAAAATAATAATAGTAAGATTAAGAAAAAAACCAAAAGGGCAGCATGGAGGGATAGGTGATGGACATTTAAAAGAGATAATGAGATATAGGGAGGAGAAAAGGAAAATATCTAAAATATGTGTAATGACTCTGTGAAGAACAGAAAGGAAAAATAGAATGACCAGATTGTGAATTTTTTGAACAAATAAAAATCATGAAGCCATAGATCCAAGAAGACCAATGTACACAAGAAGCATTTTAAAAAAACTCCCATCTCTGACACATTGTAGGGAAATTTCAGAGCATCAAAAACAAAGAAATAGTATCAACCAAGATAACTACTAAAATGGATAAAAATAGGATTTAAACATTCTAGAAAGTATGAAGAAAAATGAAATAAGGAGAGAAAACAAAAAAAACCTCAAAAATTCAGAAAAGGACAAGAAAAGAGAACAAAAACAAACCATAGAAGGGGATAGATATCAAAATAAGTTGGTATAAACAAATCCAAATATTAATATTCACAACAAATGTAAATGGACTAAACTCAATTAAGAGGCATAGATTATCAGTGTGAAGAATAAAAGCAAAATCTTTCTAAGGAAATCATTCAAAGCGTGAAGACACAGAAAGATGAAAGTACAAGGAAGGAAAGAGGCAAACAAGTCAAATACGATATCAACAAAAAAACTGGAATAGTTATTGCTGAGTTGCCAGATGTTGAGGTGGTCAATTAGGACAATGAGCCAAGCTGCAAATAACAGGCAAGACTATTCACTTACTGTGACAACGTAGGCAAGAGGCAAAAGAGAAGGATGTTGGCTCCCTAGTGTTCCATTTTTCCCATGGAAAGTCACTCTTCTGAGTAGGGGGAAACCAGTTCTCCACCTCCTGTGTGTCTCCTTTACTCTCACACTATTATTGCACTCACAACACTTCATTTTACACCTCTGATGACCAAATGTGTGTGAGTTTTTCCCCACACCAAGCAATTCTCTACAACACCAGCTGGGTGTCCTACAATTTAACTCAATTCTGACACTATCTACCCATCGTTAAGGGCTCAGTCCCACAAGACTGCTCCCACCCCACTTCAGACACCAGTAGCAAGATCAGGTTGTCACTTGTGCTTCTAGTTGATCTGCTATAAATCTGCGGTTCCTGTGACCCCCTCCTCACATTTGATTAATTTGCTAGAGTGGCTCATTGAACTCAGGGAAACACTTATTTACATTTACTAGTTTATCAGAGTATATGATAAAGGCTATGGATGAACAGACAGATTAAGAGATACATAGGATGAGGTCTGGGGGAGTCCCAAGCACAGAAGCGTCTATCCCCTGGAGCTGGGGTACCTCACCCTCCTGTTGTGGATGTGTTCCAACCTAGAAGCTCTCTGAATCCCCTACTATTGCAATTTTTATGAACACTTCCTCACATAGGCATGATCAATTATTAACTCCATCTCCAGCCCCTCTCTCCTCTCTGGAGAAAATTCCAAGCTTCTAATCATAGCTTTGACTTTCTGGTGACTAACCCCCATCCAGGAGCCAGCCAGGAGCTACCTGGGAGCCCACCCAGAGTCACCTCATTGGAACAAAAGATGCTCTTAATGCTCTTATCACTGAGAAACTTACAAGGGTTCTAAAGAGCTCTGTACCAGAAACTGGAGGCAGAGATCAATATATATATTATCTCACAGCACACCCTCTAGTCTCTGGCTACAGATCCCTTACAACATGATACACAAATCAAAAGGTACTGCACATGGCCAGAATCCCATGCTCATTAATAATCATTCCAGACCATCATCATATTGTATGAGAATGTCTCCCAGAATGTGAGGCCACTCAGGTTTGCACACTTTCGTTCAATCTTGTCAGGTTCCAAAAGTAGGAGTGGTCTCAACAAACATAAGCCTTCACCCTTTTAGGCATCTGATATAATTGAGCTAAGAGACACTATCATCTCTTGCTCTGAGCCTCTTTCAAGATATTAATGTTATACTAGATTTCCCTCATTACATAAATCGTGCATTCATTACTTTACTCTTAGCTACTATCCCTTCTTCTATTTATACTGAAACTTTTCCGCCTTTGGAAGGGACATTAAGTTTGGTTACTGTACTGGTCTAGACTTCAGGCAGCAATAATACTCTAGCAAGTGTTTCCCCCTCAGTTTATTCCCATTCAGGTAGCATACGGTTACACAGATGCAGAACTAGTGAGCTATATTTACCACCAGGCAAGATAGCTGCATTTGCTGATAGCTCTAGTTTTGCCAGATAGAATGAAGGCACATCCTGCCCCATCAGGCCCTTGGGGACTGTAACCCAAATGTTAGAAATATAGTTAGTTTCGTGCTTGGGATTAATTCTTGTTTCCCATCTTTGTAGTTGCAACCATGGTCCTGTGACCATTGCATCAGGTAGGGAAAAAAATGTTGATGTGATGTAGGGAAGAAAGAAAAAGAAAAAAAAAAGAGAGCCACTATACCAACGTCCTCCTTCCTTGGAAAGAATTACGTAGTCATACCAGCATCCTTCCCCACAATCTCTTCCCCAGATCCACCAGATAAACAGAAATCTATCTGGTGGGGACCCTCCTTAAGCCTCACTTGTGTTATTGAGTGTGAGCACACACTCATGAAGACATGTAAGCCAGCCCTCCATGTCTTAATTTCCCCCCATTTTAGACAACTGATGTTTCAATTGCCCATTCCAATTCTCTATCAAACTAATAGAATATCTCTCTGACCATTGTTGGACATTATGGGCTGTAAAGTAGTATGGTTCATAAACATACTTTATCTACTGTTTTAAATTATTAAGGTTTGTTTTATGGCTCAAAATATGGTCTATCTGGTAAATGTTCCATGTGCACCTGAGAAGAATGTGTATGAAATTCATTTTATTTTATTCAGCTTTTGGCAGTTCTTATAGACTTTGTGATAGACTGAATAATGTCCCCCAAAAGAAGTCCACATTGTAAAGGGATTTGGCAGATGTGATTAAATCAATGATCTTGAGATGATAAGGTAAACCTAGATTATCAGGATGGGCCCAACGTAATCACAAGAATCCTTATTAGGGCAAGAGGGCAGCAAGAGAATCAGAGTCACACAGAAGGAGAGGTAACAATGAAAGCACGTGTCAGAGACAGAGACACTGAAGATGCTACATTGCTGACTTTGAACATGGAGGAAAGGGCCATGAGCCAAGAAATGCAGGTAGCTTCTAGAAATTGGAAAAGGCAAGGGAATGGATTCTCTCCTAGAGCCTGCAGAAGGAATGCAGCCCTGCCAACACATTGATACTAGGACTTCTGACCTCCAGAACTGTAAAATAAAAAATTTGTACTGCCTTAAGTACAAGTAAGTTTGTGATACTTTGTTATAGTAGCAATAGGAATATACATCCAGATCTATATTCAAAGGCACTAATTGTTTCCTCAGCTGGGTTGAATATATTGATGATCCCATTGAACACGTTTTATTCTGTGTGTTTTTCATTTCTAACTTCTTTCTTTGATTTTTTCTAATAGTTTTCATCTCTCTGCTGAGAGTGTCCACCTAACATTGCATGTTGTGCTCTTTTTCCATTTCAACTTTTTGCATGTTAATATTAGTTATTTAAAATTTTTCTATCAGATAATTTCAATATTTGTGTCATTTATAAGTCTGATTCTGGTAATTGCTTTGTCTCTTGGGCATGTAGTGTTTTATCTTGCCAAATTACTTTATTTAAAAGAATGGTACAAATGGAAGAACTTCAGTGGATGTTTTGGTACAACTTATAGAAAATGTAAAGGTAACCCTAACATGATTGCACTACCTTGGTGATGAAGAAAGTCACCCTTGTGGCTATGGGAAAGGTAGACTTGGGTTAGTATTTGTTATCACTGTCTTCCCAGGGTGTGCATGTCAAAGAGATACTCTGCCATGCCAGATTTTGGAGCCTCCATTTTGCACTAGTTGCTTTTGTGGTCACCCAATTCTTTGATGAATTTCTTCTACTCATTCAGGTGTCTCAATGAAATCACACAAATGGTGGTGGTTTTGTCAATGGCCAGTGTGTGCATTTTGTACTGACTGATTCAGACTTTTTTCTAAGTGTGTTAGAATATACTAATACACTAAGACTGTGTTTTCTAAATACACTCCACTGCATTTAGCCCATTCTTCCAGTCATCACTATCTATCTACCAGCTTGGAGTAAAAGAGACTATGATGATTTGATATAAAAAAGACTTCTATGCACCCATCTTTCTGGAGACAGGAAGGTAGTTTAGAAAGCCATATAGCCAGCGAGTAAGGCATAGTTGTCCATTCCATCTTTAGGTTTGGCAAAGCAGAATACTAGAAAAGGAAAAAACTTGCAGAGAGTGTTGCCAAGAACCCTGGAGAAAAATGGACCAGAGTGATACTCCCTGGGTGCAAAACAAAGATATAATCAAGGAATAACCCCTACCCAAGGTAGAGAGATCCAGAAATATTTGTCCTGAGTGATTTCAGAGTGGGCCTAAACCAGTGACCATTTGTCAAGTGGAAACGTTAAATACAGTTTCCTTGTCTTTGTTTCACCATTGCATATTTGATGTTTGGGAGCAGATAACTTGTCTCTTTAGAGTTCATGTATATGGACCTGACGTAGATTAGGAGATCGTTGACTTCAGATATCCTGTACGGTAATCACACTTGATGCAGTAAATTAGATGAGAATTTTGGGGATTTTAGCACAAAGGTTAATGTCTGCACATGAAGGAAGTGAGAATAATTGTGACAAGAAGAAAGACTGTGAGAAATTGGAAGTTTTTTAAAGGAAATTTTCTGCCATTTGGCCTTGCAATTCACTAAAAGGAAGGGGACGTTGATGTGGAGTTGGCCGTGTAGCATGTTTTAGCCAATGGAATACAGGTAGATGTGATGCAAGTAGAGGCTTTACATGTGCTTAGGTGGCTTGGCACGCCCCCTGCCACTTCTATAGTCTCTATGAGAACAGGCTTCTCGTAGCTACTGTCACTTTAGTCTGGACCTCCAAATGAAACATGGAGTATCAACCACATCTGAAGTCTGGATGTAAACCAAGTCAACTTGCAATTTTAGACAGAATCACCAGGGCTGATCTCCAAACCTATGAGTGTGAAAATGAAATTTTGCTATTATAAACCGCTGAGTTTTGAGATTGTTTATTATATAGTAACAAATAGCTGCTATGCAGTCAGCAATAACCAAGATAACTGACTTTAAAATTTTTGTCAATCTGGTGATTATGATTTGGTATCTCATTGTTTTAATTTAGACTTACCTCATACTTAATTAGATAGATCATTGTTTTAATTTAGACTTACCTCATACTTAATTAGATAGATCATGTTTTCACATATTAATGGACTATTTGCATTTTCTCTTTTATGAATTATCTATTCATCTATTTTGACCATTTTTTCACTTGGGTACTTTTCTTTTTTCATTTGTGTTTTCTCCCATATTGTACACATATTCTTCTGAATTTTGCACAACAATCATTTGTTGGTTGTATGTATTGCAAATATTTCCCCTCTCTGTCACGCTTTTCTTTGTCATGGCTTTTGATGAATAGAATGACAACTTTATTGCAGTCAAAGTTATTTAGCTTTTTAAAGTTGTACTTTTGGTGTTTAAGAAATTCTTCTTTGCTTCCAAGTTATAATGATATTCTTTAAGAATGCTCTGGCTATTCTTGGCCCTTTGCTCTTCCATTTGAATCTTCAAATTAGCTTGTCAAGTTTCATTGAACACTCCTTTGGTATTTTGACATAATCTAATACTGGAGTCTTTTCATACTTGGGCAAACATACATCCACTCCAAAAACAGAACAAAACAAAATGAAAACAGAAAAGGATATTGTGAATTACTGAGAAATCCTGTGAACATTGTACTGCCATATTTTATGCACTATATAGGCAGATAAATTCCATTCTTAAACTAAAGTGAGGTTCACAGAAACATTGGTATCCAAATTTGGACCAAGAGAAATTTGTTTTGATCTTTAGAAGTGCTTATGGCAATCTATGCATCATTTCATCATCTGATCACTGCCTACCCCTCAGGCCTCTTCACTCATCACACTCCATGACAATTTATTCTCCAGCAATATCCTATTATGAGTATTACCATTGAGTTTCCATGCTATTTCATGCTCTGTGAATTTTTATTACTTTTAGAAACGCTTGTCATTTTAGATGTTTTGAATCCCTATTTATTCTACAGGACAAATGTCTACAAAAGACATCCATGGACTGAATTAATAACTCCTTCTACTTTGCTGTCATTGAATCGCACACGACATTGCAATAACTTATTTACATGTTTTTCTCACTATGCTAATTATTATGCCCTGAGTTAAATGGCTCCTCTACTATGATTTTTTCTGGTTCTGTCATCAGAGTAGTGCTGGCCTCAAAGGATGAATTTGAAAGGTTTCAGTCTGCTTCAATTTTCTGGAAGAGTTTGTGTAGAACTGATATTATTTCTTACTTAAACATTTCATAGAGTTCACCAGTGAAACAATCTGGTCCTGGAGTTTTCTTTGTGGAAAGGTTTTTTTAACTTAAATTTCTTTAACAGATATAGAACTATTCAGGTTATCAATTTCTTCTTGAGCCAGCTTTTGGTAGCATATGTAATTCAAGAAATGTTCTCACTCTATAAATTGTTGAAATTATTTGCATAATTTTTAATAAGATTCTTTTATCATCCTTTTAACATGTGGAGCTTCTGTAGTGATATCACTTCTCTCATATCTAATATTGGCAATTTGCGTCTTTTTTCTCCTTGGTCATTCTAGGTAGAGATTTATCAATTTTATTCATATTCCCAAATACCTGCTTTTGATTTCACTGGTTTGTATTTTATTTTACTCTTTTGTTTTCTATCTTATTGATTTTTGTTTTCTATCTTATTGATCTCATTTCTGTTATTGAAATCTGCTGTTCTGTTATTTCCTTTCCTCTGTTTACTTTGGATTTCCATTTGCTCTTTTTTTTCTAGTTTCTTAAGGTGGAAGTTGAGCTTATTGCTTTGTGATCTTTCTTCATTTACGTTTAACGAGATTATCAATATGCTTGTATTTAAATTTGTTGTCTGTCATGCTTGTGCTTCCTATTTTTCATCTGTTTTTTGTTCTTTCCTGTATTTTCCTGACTTTTTTTACGTTAATGAATCTTTTATGATTCCATTTTGTCTTCTTTCTTACCTTCTTAACTATACTTCGTTTTATTTTTTATTTTACAATATACATCTTTAACTTATCACAGTCTAACTTCAAATAATATTTTACCACTTCATCCATCCATTGTGCTATTTTTTACTACATTTTACTTCTACATATATGTCTTTAACTTATTACAGTAACTGGTTTTAACTGGTTCATAAAAATTATTTCAAAGATGTCCATTTTCATTTGTAAACAGGAAATCTATAAATTAGAGAAGAGATTCTTTTTTGACAAGAATGTATCTGAACAGCCTCGAGTATGCATTACAGCCTTCTCCAGACATGACAGGTGACATAAAATTTTGTTCAACTAACTCCTACTTTCCCTTTCTGCTTCTTTCCAGTAATAAGTTTCCAGGACTGATGGATTGGAATTTGCTTGGATTTTAACACTGTATTGTTTGAATAACAATATTTAGTTATTCTTATTTATTAATTAAATAAGAACATGTTTCTGTATTCCAGGAAGTAAGAACAGTTGCAGCCGAGTAATATCCTGTTTCCACGATGGGTACAAATGCCAACGTGTTCTAGATATCCTGGATTTGTGTATGTGTGTAGATGTTTGTCTCAAACATGAGAAGAACCATATATATATGCCTATGGCATGAGAAGTAGAACATTTTTCTAACATTTGCTTTCTGATCTGTCTCTATAAAATGATATGGGCGAGGGAAAATAAGCTTATGAAATATCGAAAGTTTTTAAAGCAGCTAATTTTAAAACACAATTAAAAAGATGTTCCCATGTTTTCATGACTTACCTCAGATTTCTTTGGGATCATATTGAATTCCCCCCTTGATTTTCTTTACCTCTGCATCATCTAAGTCAGCACATCTTTTCTTTTAGGTAAATTAGATTATTTTTATAAATAATATTTCAATAACAGGCTCAGTCAAAATGGTATGTGGTGCAATTTTGATATCTTTCACCTTCTAGGGAAGTTTCATAGAACAAGAAAAAGTAAACAATCAGAAGCAGAGCCTGCTTCTCTCATATGTTTCATGTTTGAGCTAATTTGCGGATGTTCTTTTAAATAAAGTACACACTTACATTATCCAAATATAGCCATTTTCTCAGCTAGATTCCCTATTTAGACAGATATAGAAGCCATTTAGACAATCAAGTGATTATTAGAATGGAATTGTAAAAGAGCTATCATTTTACTTTATATACTGTTATTCGATGTTATACTTCAATCTGATAATTTTCATTCATGAACACAAATTAAGAATAATTACTTGTCATCTTACTTACTATTTATTTTTCTTTTTTTCCCTCACTGTGTCTTCTGGGCAGAGCAGTAGATTTCTTAGTCAGCTGATGCTCCATGTAATATAGGCATATTTCAAATAAAGCAGATGGCTATGAAGAAAAATGTTGACCCAATTTCCCTGAAGACATATTGATAAGAGGAAAGGATAAAGAATATTTGTTGTAACATCTCTAATATCCACAAAAGTTATTTGTGCATATGAATCATTACATTAGGGATTAATTACCTGAATAAAAATTAAAGACTTGAAGAGAACAAGAAGAAAAGCCACAGGCCAAAAGGAAACATTTGCAAAAGACATATCTGTTAAAGGACTGTTATCCAAATATACAAAGAACTCTTAAAACTCAACAATAAGAACATCAGTAATCCAATTTAAAAATGAGCAAGATCTGAACAGATAGCTCACCAAAGAAGAGATACAAATAGCAAATAAGCACATGGAAAGATGTTCAACATCATATAGCACAGGAAACTGCAAATTAAAGCAGCAATGAGATACCACTATAAACTTATTAGAATGGCAGAAATCCAAAACTCTGACAAGACCAAATACTAGCAAGGATGTGGAGTGACGGGAACTCTCATTCACTGCCGTGGGAATGCAAAATGGTACAGCCACTTTGGAAGATGGTTTGGCCATTTCTTACAAAGCTAAACATACTCTTACCACATGATCTAGCAGTCACACTCCTTGGTATTTATCCAATTGAGCTGAAAATTTATGTCCATACAAAAACCTGCACACAGATTTATAGTAGCTTATTCATAATTGCCAAAACTTGGAAGCAACCAGGATGCTCTTCGTTAAGTGAACAAATAAGTAAACTGTGATACATCCATACAGTAGAATATTATTCAGTGCTAAAAAGAAATGAGCTATCAAGCCATGAAAAGATATGGAGGAAACTTAAATGAATATTACTAAGTGAAAGAAACCAATATGAAAAGGCTATACACTATATAGTTCCAACCATATGACACTTTGGAAAAGACAAAACTACAGAGACAGTGAAAAGATGAGTGGTTGCTAGGGGTCAGGGAGAGGGAGAGATGAATAGGTGGAGCATAGATTATTTTTAGAGCCATGAAACTATTGTATATGATACTATCATGACATATCATTATACCTTTGTCAAAATCCATAGAATGTACAATAGCAAGAGTGAATCCTAATGTAAACTATGGACTTTGGGTGATAACCTTGTGTTAATGTAGGTTCACTGATTTTAAAATATGTACCACTTTGGTGGGGGATGTTGATAACGGGGCGGCCATGCTTATATGTGGGCAGGGGGTATGTGTGAAATCTCTGTAACTTCCACTCAATTCTGCTGTTAACCTAAAACTTCCTTAGAAAATAGTCTGTTAAAAAAAATTACTGCTCTTATGTGGGATATTGATGGGGAGGCTGTATGTGGAGGAATGTAGGTGGAATATGGAAACTCTCTATACTTTATGCTCAACTTTGCTATCTAATTTTTGTCCATCACCATACATATGTTCCCCTCTATCCATTTTGCCTATGCCCCAACCCTCTTCCCCTCTGGTAATCACTAATCTGTTCTCTTTATCCATGTATTTGTTATCTTCCATGTATGAGTGAAATCATGTGGTATTTATCTTTCTCTGTCTGGCTTATTTCACTTAATGTCATACTATCAAGGTCCATCCTTGTTATGGCAAATGGGACGACTTTGTCTTTTTTATGGCTGAGTAGTATTCCATTATTATAGACCATATCTTCTTTATTCATTCATCTGTAGAAGGGCACTTGCATTGTTTCCATATCTTGGCTCTTGTGAATAATGCTTCAATGAACATAGAGGTTATTAAGTTTCTTTGAATTGCTGATTTCAAGTTCTTTGGATAAATACCAAGTAGTGGGATAGCTGGATCATATGTAATTTCTATTTTTAATTTTTTCAGAAATCTCCATACTGTTTTCCATAGTGGCTGTACCAGTTTGCATTCCAAACTGTAGTGTATGAGGGTTCCCTTTTCTCTACATATTCTCCAACATTTGTTGTTTTTTGTCTTAGTAATTATAGCCATTCCTACCTGTGTAAGGTGATATCTCATTGTAGTTTTCATTTGCATTTCCCTAATAATTAGTGATGTTGAACATCGTTTCATGTGTCTGTTGGCCATCTGTATCTCTTCCTTGGAGAAATCTCTGTTCACATCCTCTGCCCATCTTTTGATTGGGATGTTTGTTTTTTTATTGTTCAATTAAATGGCTTCTTTATATATTTTGAAGATCAACCCCTTGTCAGATAAATGATTTACAAATATTTTCTTCCAGTTGGTGGGTAGTTTTTTCATTTAGTTCGTGGGTTCCTTTGCTTTGCAGAAGCTTTTTAGTCTGATGTAGTCCCAATTGTTAATTTTTTCTTTGGCTTCCCTTGCCCAAGTAGACATGGTATTTGAAAAGATGCTGCTAAGACCAATGTCAAATAATGTACTGCCTGTTTTCTTTTAGGAGTTTTATGGTTTCAGGTCATACATTCAAGTCTTTAATTCATTTTGAGTCAATTTTTGTGTATGGCACAAAATAATGGTTTACTTTCATTCTTTTGCAAGTGGTTGTCTAGTTTTCCCAACACCACTTATTGAAGAGAATTTCCTTTCTCCATTGTGTGTTCTTGGCTCCTTTGTCAAATATTAACTGTCCATAAATGTGTGGGTTTATTTCTGGGCTCTCGATTCTGTTCCATTGATCTGTGTATCTGTTTTTGTGCTAGTACCATGCTGTTTTGTTTACTGTGACTTTGTAGTATATTTTGAAATCAGGGAGTGTGATACCATCAGCTTTGTTCTTTTTTCTCAGGAATCCTTTGGCTATTTGGGGTCTTTTGTTGTTACATCTAAATTTTAGGGTTATTTGTTCTATTTCTGTAAAAAATGTTGTTGGAACTTTGATAGGGATTGCGTTGAATCTATAGATTGCTTTAGGAAGTATGGACATTCTAACAATGTTAATTCTTCCAATCCAAGAGCACGGAATATCTTTCCATTTCTTTGTGTCTTCTTTGATGTCTTTCAACAACGTTTTATAGTTTTCGGTGCACAGATCTTTCACCTCTTTGGTTAAGTTTATTCCTAGGTATTTTATTCTTTTTGTTGCAATTGTAAATGGGATTGTATTCTTAATTTCTCTCTCTGGTATTTCGTTGTTAGTGTATAGAAATGCAACCGATTTTTGTATG
This sequence comes from Equus caballus, assembly GCF_041296265.1. Lineage (NCBI taxonomy): Eukaryota > Metazoa > Chordata > Mammalia > Perissodactyla > Equidae > Equus > Equus caballus. Next base: position 28,857,567 of record NC_091703.1, on the reverse strand, counting down.
TTGCGACTTGACTGTATTCATTTATTGTTTCTAAAAGTTTTTTTAGTGGATTCTTTAGGGTTTCCTATATATAAAATCATGTCATCTGCAAAGAGTGACAGTTTCACTTCTTCTTTTCCAATATGGATCCCTCTTATTTCTTTTTTCTTCAGCACTCATTCTTAACATACCTCAAACAATATAGCCATAGGTAGTAAGGTTAAGGATGTGGAGTGTTAGACAATCATAGTGTCCAACACAAATACAGATATTTTTACAATAGTAGCATCTAGAAATATTGTTTTCACACAGAGGAAGTGATCCAGAAATCTTTTCCACATCTTGGAAACTTTAGGGTGAATTTATACATTATAGAAAAATTGAATAAACCATCACTTGAGTCTACCAAAATAATTTTAAAGCAGAGATATGGGTTCATGATCACCAAACAGTACAAAGGATAACATTTAACTACAAAATGGTTGAAGTCATTCAGAGTGCATAACTACATAGAGACAACTAGTTGAGTGGCATAGCTCACATAACTTGTGGTCTTATCAGGTCCCCACCAATTTGCCAGCATCTGAAGATAATGCTGATTTTGAAATAGAAATATAGGAAGGAAGAATTTCTTGACATTTCTCTCTCCTTCACCCTAAACATTTAATCCATCACCAAATTTGGTCAATTTTCACTGTAAAATATGTTCACTCTCTCTACTTCTTCCAAGTTTCCTTGCCGCCACATTAATCTAAACACCCATCATCTTTCTCTTGGCTTCCTATAATAGTCTTCTATCCCTATGTCAACTCTCTTTCTTTTGCAATTCATTCTCCACACCGCAATTGGAGTGATATTTACAGGTGTATTATCATCATGTTATTCGTATGCATGTAACATTTCAATGGCTTTCTGTTATACTTGAAACATAAACTCCTTAACATGTCCTTTATAATCCTATGTGATTTGGTTCCAATATATTCCTCCAATCTCATCTCTCTCCTTACTGCATCCCACACTATCCTTGTCTAAGTTCTTTGACATGTAAATTTTTTTCCTGCCTCCTGTTCTCGAAACTTATTATTCTTTAAAACTGTTACTAATTCTCTTTCTGCTTCTTGAACTAAATAATGCCATCTCACCCTTTAGATGAGGCTTCAAAATATGAAATATAGAGTTAAAAAATTCCCATTTACTAAGACATTACTTCTTACAATCAGAAACAAACATGGCATTTAGAGAGGCACTGTTAAAAATTACACAGAAAAAAAAAACTGTTGACTAAAATCAGTTGAATACCAAATTTATTGTGTGGTGAGTACTAAAGCCAGCATAATTTTCTCTCCCTACATTAAACTGGGGCTGGACACACTTTCCAATCCCTATTTTAAACAGTACTGAGACCAAGCAATAATAACTTAGTTTCTTGTTCCGGGAAATACCAACTAAACAGCTCACTAATCAAGGTTTCCTTCAAGACTTTTGCCTTGCTGTGCCTACCAATCCAAAGCTACTATGTTATAAACGCTGCTCAAACCCAACCAGTTCTCTGTCTTTCAAGGTTCACCTTATAATCACTCATCCCAGGTCCAAAAACCTTATAAATACCCTTCCCTAATTTTTGTCTTCTGAGACGCTACTAGACTGTCAAGAGAGTATTTTCCATTTTGTCAGTAGGTCCAATAAATTCAGCTTTGCTTGATCAACACGTTTATATCATTGTCTTTGGGGGATTTGACAGTCAGTAGATACCATGCAAGTTTTTGTGCACATCTGCATGCATTCTCATTGGATACATGCCTAAGATTGAATTGTTGGGTCATAGGATAGGCATATGTAGTACATTGTTAAGTAATGGTCTCCTCCCCATATCCATGTCTTTTAATAGTTCTCTCATACATTAACTATGTGAATAGCTTTAGCCAATAGGACATCAGCAAACATGACATAAGCAGAGGTTTAAAAAGTGCTTGCACATGGGGCTTGTCTTTTCAGAACACTTATGCTATGTGAAGAAGCCTGGGTTAGTTTGCTGAAGACTTGTACCCAACCATGAGCTATCACCAGACATATGAGTGAAGCCATTTGAGACAATCTTGTTCCAATCAAGCCATAGTATTGCAGCAACATTTCCCAGTCTTGTCTTCCCTGAACAAGACTAGTAAAAGAACCACCTGGCTGAACTCAGCACAAGTTGCTGATGCAGAGAATCATGAACAAATTAAAGGATTATTGTTTTATGCCACTAAACTTTGAGATGATTAGTTAATGTGGCAATAGATATGGTATATAATTAACTTTAATAGAAATTGCCAAATAGCTTTCCAAAATGGTTGCACCATTTTAATACTCCCATCAGAAGTGTATGAAAGTTCAAGTTGCTCCATGTCCTCACTGACATTTGGTATTGTCATCTCCTGTATTTTTAGCTGTTTTGTGCAGTGAGATCTTATTGCACTTAGAATTTTCATTTTTTGATGAGTACTGAGTTGAGAATTCTTATATGTTTATTAGCCATTTGAATATCTTTTTGTGAAGTTCTTGTTCAAGTCATTTGTCCATTTTTAAAATGTTTATATTTTTCTTTTTAGTATTGATGCTGGAGTTCTTTATAGGTTCAGGATGTGTCTTTCTATCAGGTATACAAATGGTAAGTATTTTCTCCAGCACTCATTGACTTGCCCTTTGATATTCTCAACAGTGTCTTTAGATGATCAAAAGTTATAAATTTTGACAAATTCTAACTTATCCTTTTTTCAGTTATCCTTTTGTTAGTACTTTTTGTGTCTTGTTTAAGATGTCTTCATTTACCCAAGGCCATGAAGACATTTTTCTATGTCATCTTTTCCAAGCTTGTAGTAGATTGTTTCCAAGATGTTCACCACAAATTTCTTCCCTCTGCACACATAATGTGGTTCCTCTAATAATAGAAAGAATATATTCTTCTCTTCCACTCAAATATGGGTTGGCTGCCCATAGCAACTCACTTGACCAACAGAATGTGGTGAAAGTGACATTCTTGAACTTTGGAGGTTTGGTCAGAAAAAGCTTTAAAGCTTCCACTGTAGTTTCTTGTAAGAGTCACACTAGAGGAACTCAGCAAGTGTGTTAGAAGTTTAACTACTCTGAGACCACCATGGTGGTGAAGGAGCGGTCCTAGTAAGCAACCATCTCAGATGATGCACCAGAGACATAAGTGAAAGAGCATATTGGATATTTTATTCCCAAAACATGTTACTTGGAGAAGAAATAAAGCCCCAGACAGATGGCCCCATATGAGCTGTAACAGCTATTTTCAACCTTTTAAGCCATTCTAGCTGAGGCTCCAGATATCTAGAGAAGAAATGAGACATCTCTACTGTGCCATGATCAAATTCCTAAACTACGCAATCATGAGCATAATATATTGTTGGTTTTATACTTCTAAAATTTATAGTAATTTGCTACGCAGTGATAAATAACAAGAACAAAACATAAGTTTAGCTTTTACATTTAGTTCTATAGCTCATCTCAGTTTAATTTTTGTGTATGGTATGAAATAGAGTTAAGTATCATTTTTTTCCCACACGGATATTCTGTTACACAAGCTCCATTTTATGCTAAAGAACTTCTTCCTTTTTTATTGAATTGCTTTAGTGACATTTAAAAAATAAATCAAGTGAATATTTGTTTATGGATCAATTGCTGAACTCTTATCCTGTTCCATTAACGTTTGCCTTTCCTGTAGGGTATTTTTTTCTTCAAGATTATTTTGGCTCTTCTAGTCTTTTGCATTTTCATGTAAATGTTAGGATCATCTTGTCGATATCTATAGAAAATCCTGTTTGAATTTTGGTTTGGACTGTATTTGTAGATCATTTTGGGAAGAAGATACATCTTAAAATACTGAATCTTTTTTATTTGAATCTTCTAGATTTTCAATTAATTTTTATTTAGATCTTATATGAATCCTCTAGATTTTCTTTAATTTTTCTCATAAGTATTTGTTAGTTTTCAGTGTGGAAGTTTTTCACATCTTTCATTGTATGTTAAACCAAACTTGCATTACTAGAGAAAATCCAAGCTAAAAGTAGGAGCTCATAGCATGCAAATGAGGAATTGAATGGGAGTGTTTTATGATTAGACAGTTTGATCATAAAATGTTTGCATTAAATATAAACTTAACACCACCAGGACTTAAACATTTGTGGTGATTTGAAAGTCAGTTTTGAGAACAATGTGTCAATTACATCTCTAAGTCAGAAAATTTCATAAAGGTGAAATCTTTATATTGTTTGTTCACAGTCTTAAATGGTTTCTGCCCCAATATGACCAGGAATTTTCATATCTGTAACCAAATAGACAGGTAATCACTTCTTTCATGCTACAGGTTTTCCGCAAATGCCTGTTAATCTGTGACTATCCATTCCTTCTTAGAAGTGAAGCATTACTGTGATTATGGTACAATGGAACAGTCTGCTGAGGGGACAGGGCTTGTGGTTTGTCAGGTTTTACTGGAGATGGCTCTGGCTTGGCCATTACCTTTAGAGGCCCATAAATGTTGGTATCAGTAGGTCTTTTGTTTGGGGCTGGACAATTTACCTAAAGACGAATATTCAAAAATCTTCTGTAGATTTATAAACAAGTCTGGTAGTGATCTCAGAATCAATAGGGGAACATGGATGGGGCAGTCTTACAATTCAATATATAGACTTTCATCCATTCCATCTATTTTCAGTAGATTAACCAACTATGCTGAGCTTGGTATTTGAGAGTCTGGTTTCCTTTTCAGCCTTGCAGTGGATTAGACCACAGTTTTTTGTCAGAGTTAAGGGTAGGATGATCATGTGGTTGGTGGAGTGAGAGGAGAAATTAAAGTCTATTTGGATCTTATACATTTTTCCAAAGGTTTCCTTTGAGACTTACTTGTACCCTCACATTCAGAAATAGCTAGGTGCCTCACAATCCAAATCCTATCTAATGTTATGTGAAATAGATCAGCTTGCTTGTGCTCCTCTCTCCCTCCTTCCCAACTAGGTTAGTTTTCAGTGTTTTTGAGCCTAATAAAATGATTAAGCGATAACCTGATTTCCAGCTTCCCAAAAAGTTGTTGCTTCTCTCCTCTATTTAAAGGTAAAAAGTATTAGACTTATACAAATAATTGTGATTTATTTAGATATTTCATAAACAGACATGAACTCACCACCTGACTGGAGATTCTGAATATTGATAATAACATATCTACCCATAGGTTTCTCATCTTTCCATATCCCTGCTCTCTTCCATCAGAGAAAACCACTGCCTTATAGTTTATGTTCATCATTTCCTTGTATTTAGTTTTATGACACATATATATAGTCCTGAAAAGTATATGGTTTAGTTCTATTTATTTCTAGTTTCTAAACAGGGCAGTACATTGCATGTAATCTTCTGGGAATTACTCTTTTTCTCTTAATATTATTACTAAGATTCATTCATAGTGGTGTGTGTCAAATAATAAGAAATATGTATATTGGTCTCCGCCTCCAGTTCCTGACATAGAACTCCTAAAACCCTTGTAAATAGAGGAGCTAAGAGAATCTTTAGTTCTAACATTTAGTCTTTGGCCCTAGTTCCTCAAACAGAGCTCCTAAAACCTTTGTAATTTCCTGAGTGACAGGAGCATCTTACATGGAGTTCCTAAATTCCTTGGAATTTCCTGGGTGATAGGAATGTCTTTTGTTCTAATGAGGTGGCTCTTGCTGGGCTCCTGGATAGGGGCTGGTCACCAGAAAAACCAAGCCATTGTTAGCAGCTTGGGATTCTCAACCTCCCCTTCTCCAGAAAGAGGAGAGGGGCTGGAAATTGAGTTAATGATCAATCATGCCTACTTGAGAAATCCTCCATAAAAATCTCAATAGTATGAGTTCAGAGATCTGCGTTGGTGAGCACGCCAACTGGGAGGGTGAAGCACCCCAACTCTATGGGGACAGAAGTTCTAGTGCTAAGAACCCTTCTGGACCTCACCCTATGCATCTCTTCATCTGATTGATCATTCATATCTTTTAATATATCCTTTATAATAAACCAATAAGTGTTTCCCTGGGTTCTGTGAGCCATTCTAGCAATTATTAAACCCAAGGAGGGGGTTATGGGAACCAAGATTTATAGCCAGTTCGTCAGAAGTACAAGTGGACTACCTGGGACTTGCAGTCAGCATCTAAAGTGGAGGCAGTCTTGTGTGACCAAGCCCTTAACTTGTGGGATCTGATGTTAACTCCTGGTGGATAGTTTCAGAACTGAATTTAAATGTATGATACCATGCTGGTGTCAGAGAATTGCTTGATGTGTGGAAAACCACACACACATCTAGTTCAGAAGTATTGTGAGTGTGAATAAAGGAGAAATACAGGAGTGTTTTTTACAAGACATTGCGTAGTTGTGTGTGTTCATTCCTGTTGACCACTATGTGGTATTCCTCTTAAATATACTACAATTTATTTATTTATCTCCATTAAAAAATCAGGAAAGTTATGCATGAATCTTTGTATCATAAAAAAAGGTTATGCTTAATTCAATTCTGTGCACTTAAGGATAAAAGAGATAGGATTTTGAGAAAGAAGTAGTCATAGTTTGAGTATAAGTGATTAAAACTTGGAAAATTTTTCAATCATCTTGACCTTAAAATTAAATAATATGGCAATGTGTACGTGTGGTATTTGAAGTATGGCCTATAATGATCTACCTTCATCAATTCAGACTCATACACTAATTAGCGCAATGGGATCACCTTTGAGTTTAAGAAGGAAAATCAGAAGTCCTTGAAGTTCATTCTTTCACCCTCCCATTTCTCCCTACTCCTGGGAAGGGAGATTGGTCAAGGGGCTCTCTAGAACCATAAACTACACAACATACACACTATACTCCTGAAGATACTTAATGAGGCTATAGTGAGTTCTATAAACTATTGTAAGTGGAAAGATACTCACAAGGTATGTTTGTCATGTCAATCTTGGCTCTCCCCCCACTCCTTGGTAACCCCCATTCTATCCTCTGCTTCTGAAATTTGACTATATTCAATGCCTCATATAAGTGGGATCCTTTAGTATTTGTTCTTTTGTTTCTGGATTATTTTTCTTAGGATAATATCCTCCAGATTCATTCATGTTGTTGCAAATGGCAGGATTTTCTTCTTTTCTTAAGGCAGAGCAATATTCCAATGTATGCATAGGCCATATTTTCTTTATCTATTCATCCATCAATGGGCATTCAGGTCACTTCCATGTCTTGGCTATTATGAATAATGCTAAATGAGCATGGGAATGTAGATATCTCTTCCAGATCCTGAATTCAATTCCTTTGAATATATACTCAAAAGTGGGATTGCTGGATCATATGATACTTCTATGTTTTAATCCTTTGAGAACCTACATATTGTTTCCCATAGTGGCTGCACCAATTTACATTCCCATCAACAGTGTACAAGCGTACCCTTTTCTCCACATCTTCATCAATGTATGTTATCTTTTGACTTTTTGAAAGAAGACATCCTAACAGGTGTGAGGTGATATCTTCATTGTGGTTCTGATTTGCATTTCCCTTATGATTAGTGATGTTCAGCACCTTTTCATATACCTATTGGCCATTTGTATATCTTCTTTGGAGTAGTATCTATTCGTGTCCTTTGCCCATTTTTAAAATCTGATTAATTGGGTTTATACTCTTGAGTTGTAGGAGTTTCTTACGTATTTTGGATATTAACTTATCTTAGTTTGAGCTGCTATGATAAAAATGCCATAGAATGAGTGGCTTAAACAACAGAAATTTATTTCTCACAGTTCTGGAGCCTGAAAAGTCTGAGATTAGGGTGCCAGTATGGTCAAGCTCTGGTGAGAGCCCTCTTCTTGGTTGCAGACTGCCATTTTCTCCTTGCATTCTCACATGGCAGAAAGTAGAGAGAGTGGAAGCAAGCTCACTTCTGTCTTTTTTGCAAGGACACTAATGCCATTTATGAAGTCTTCACCCTCATGATCTAATTACCTTTCAAATGCTCTACTTCCTAATACTGTCATATTGGGGGTTAGGTTCTCAAAATATGAGTTTTGGGGGTACACAATCCTTCAGTCTATAGCAACTATTTATCAGAATTTGGTTTGCAAATATTTTCTCCCAGTCTGAATGTTGCCTTTTCACTTTGCTAACTGTTTCCTTTGCTGTGCAGAAGCCTTTTAGTTACATGTAATCCCATTTGTCAATCTTTGCTTTGGTCGCCTTTGCTTTCAGTGTTGTGTTAAGAAATTATTGTCAAGGCCAATGTCAGGAAGCATTTTCCCTATGTTTTCTTCTAGAAGTTTTACAGTTTCAGGTCTTATGTCTAAATCTTTAATCCATTTTGAGTTGACTTTTGTGTATGGTATAAGAAAAAGGTCCAACTTCATTCTTTTGTATAGGAAAATACAGTTTTCCCAACACTATTTATTGAAGAGATTATGTTTTCCCCATTTTGTATTCTTAGCACCCTTGTCAAAGACCAATTGACCATATACGTGTGGGTTTATTTCTGGGCTCTCTATTCTGTTCCATTGGCCCAATAGATTTTTAATATATTCTGGTCACTGCTTATTCTTGGGATTTTGAAGCTAGACTCTAACAACGTCAAAAATTTACTTAATTTTGTGTTCTTTTTTTTTTTATTGAGGTCAGATTGGCTTTTAACTGTGTAAATTTCAGGCATACATTATTATATTTCAGTTTCTGTATAGATTGCATTGTGTTCACCACCAATAGTCTAGTTTATATCTGTCACCACACACATGTGCCCCTTTACTCATTTTGACCTCTCCAACTCCCTTTCCCTCTGGTAACTACTAATCTGTTTTCCTTACCTATGTGTTTGTTTGTTTATCTTCCACATATGTGTAAAATCATACAGTATTTGTCTTTCTCTGTCTGACTTATTTTGCTTAGCATAATACCCTCAAGGTTCATCTATGTTGTCATAAATGGCAGGATTTTGTCTTTTTTATGGCTTAGTAGTATTCCATTGTACATATATACCCCAGGTTCTTTATCCCTTCATCCGTTGATGGGCACTTGGGTTGCTTCCACATCTTGGTTATTGTGAATAATGCTGTGATGAAATAGGAATGCATAAATCTTTTTGAATTTTTGATTTCATATTCTTTGGATAAATACCCAGTAGTGGAATAGCTAAAAAGAATTCAACACTTTTGTTTCCTTAGGTAAGCATGTGTTTGATGCCACAGAATAATTAAATTCCTCATTTTACTCTTCTATGATCATCTTTACAGGGACTTGTTAGATAACATTTTTAAAGAAGGCTGCCATATTCCCATAACTTAGGGCATAGTTTGTATGACAATGATATTAAAAATTGCAGTAGAAAAAATATGGTGGTAGAGATACATTTTTGTTTTTCAGATACACAATCAATTCTGGAATTTTAAGAACTATTAATTACACAAAGCAAAACAAAATTTTTATTTTTCTTTCCTTTTTCTTCGTAAAGAAGGAAATGTTGGCATTTTAAACGAGAAACCAAAAGAAAGAAGTTACTATTTATACTTAAAAACTACATATACTTTTAATTTAAATTTTCTTATCAATTATAATTGTGATATTTAATTTAATTTCACACAGAATGGATATGAATACATATGTCTTTGTGGAGTTTTGTGAACCCTCCTTTCTTCTCAAGTTGATAAATATTATTTTTAATAAGCCTTCCAATGATGACTGATATTCTCATATTATGGATTCATTCCTAAGTGACAGTTTTTAAAAAATCATCTCCTAATGGAATAAAATATTCCAATGGAAAGAAGCCTGAGGATCTTTTTAGCACTTCTAAAAGTAGTAAAAACTTCTGAGTCCAACAGAAGAATTTCTTTGGTACCACAACAGAGACAGGGTAGATAGTTTGTTGTGAAAACTCCTGAGCATAACTTCAGGGAGTACACCAGGAATAAAATGGAGATCATATAGGATCAACAATCAACATGTAATTTATTTTATAATAGATGTATGGCACTCATTTCATATTCACGTTTCTTCTGTTATACCTCTACAAATTATTTTAGCTGGATGTTAGGCCTCTCATAGCACAATAAACATTTTGTTTTTGATTCTCAGTCTTAAGAATACTCCCAATAAACTTTCAAGACAGATATTCTGTAAAATACAGAATATGCAAAATAAATGTGCCTTTCTAATTATTAAATTCTGTTCGTAATTTCCTAAACATATATAAAAGAAAAAGAAGCATAGAAGTAGAGGCTATTCTGGAAATCACCAGATCTGTAACACATGTTATGAAAGGTTATATCATCACAGAAGTAGAATTCTGGGTGTTACCTGACTTAAATCTCTAGTGCCTTGAGAAATGGTATATGCAACTCTGCACCAGAGACAAAAAGAATTTTCTTCTACCTCCACGTCGCAATACATTCATTAAAAGTAGTTTCTGTTTTGAGTGTAACTTCAATGCTGTATGAATATGATCATTCCCACTGCCCTTCACAAAGGCCGTCCCCTAACTTTCCAGCATACCTATGATTTGCAAACATACATTATTCCGCTCATATCTACAGAAGACTTTTTTGAAAATATTTTCACTGGTTTTAATGATTGATTAGCAATGAGAAATGGGTAACAAATAAAGAATAATTAAATAGGGACTTTGAGGGCATTGTATGCAAGAAAATCATTTTAATATGGAGGGGAGAAATATCCTTCTTATGTCAATTTGAAGAGGTTTAAAATTCTGAACTGTTGTTACCATCAGTTACCATCAAACCATGGATGGTGAAATTCACAGTAATTCCCCTGGAGCTTATGATTCAAATTTAGGGAGAAAAAAGTTTTGTTCCCAAAAAGTTGGGGATGATTTTTTTTTTGAGGCAGATTAGCCCTGAGCTAACATTCGCAGCCAATCCTCCTCTTTTTGCTGAGGAAGACTGGCCCTGACCTAACATCTGTTTCTATCTTCCTCTAATTTTTTTTTTATATGTGGGACACCTGCCACAGCACGGCTTGATAAGCAGTGTGTAGGTCCGCACCTGGGATCTGTACCCCGGGCCTCTGAAGCGAAATGTCGTAACTTAACCACTATGCCACCGGCCAGCCCCTGGGGATTTTTAATACCCATTGAGATTTCAAGATTCCTCAATGACTTTTTTTCTTTCTCATCATAGAGTTTATGTTGAGTTGATAAAAAAAGTATAAAACATTTGACAGCAAATTTCAACTCAGTCAGTATATTGTGATAGATTCACTTATAATCTTAAAGAACAAAGACAGAATTAGACATTGCATCTATTAAAATGAAGGAATGATTTCCAGACGTAATTAAGCAGTTAAAATTAATAATCATCCCAAGCTATTATTGACCACTTACGCTCTGCATGGCATTTTAATAACTTAATATTTGGACTGGTGCTAAAAAGGATTAAAATAATAAACAGCCCTACTATCAAAGAACTTACAGTCTAACAGGAAACATATGAAATATATAAATATAATAATAATATTAAGCAGAAAAACTGTCATTTCAGCATATAAAAATGTGATAGGTTAAAAGGAGTGACAGAGCATTTTTCAATCAAAGGGTCCCAGATAATTTAAAAAAATATGTTGTGTTTGAGCTGACCACTGAACCATGGGAAAGATTTGGACACAGGGCAATGTGGGAAGGGGTGATGTCATGATATTTATAGATAAAGAAAAAAGAGTGAACTTCTATATGGTGACAATTCTCTTAGAGGGTCTATGGTATACCCAGCATTCTTGAAAGATTGTACAAGTAGTAAAGAAAACGAGACTGAGGCTGATTATTAGGTGACCTGTACATGCACTAAACACTCTGTAGCAAAGACACTGTTCAGTGGATAAAGGCAAAGGTTCAGACTTACACACACCACTTTTGAATCCCACTTATCTACTGTGTGACCCAGGTTAATTTACATAGGATCTATAAACCGTAGTTTTGCCATTTAAAAAATCAGTTTGAAAATACCTACTTCCTTTTATTAAGAAGCTTGAGACTACAAACTTAGTTTTATAACATAAATAAGATGTATAGTTCAGTTTGTAGGGAAAAAATTATGCTTCAGTGGAAAATTATGCATTGTCTAGATTCTAGAGGACATCCCTTCAAGTTATCTGATTCTGATTCTGTGGCAAGTATTTTACCACATTGTAAATTATAGATAACTGATAGCAATGCAGAATAATTCCTGCCTGTGACACGCAAATCCAGTCCTGTCGGGTAGAGGTTGAACTGGCTTCCCTGCGCCGCCGTAGAAGCAACTTTACCTTCATTTACACATTCGTCTCCACATTCCTTCACTTCTCATAAATTTGTGCTTTTTGTCTGGTTATTACATTTTCTTGGTTTCTTCATTAATTGAGTTGAATAAAATCTTTAACACATGTTTATCTTATATCTATATGAGAGTTATTTCACCTTTCTTCCGGGATTTAATTCTTTTTACTACAGATTATTTTGCAAAGATATATCTATTTTATGTGTAGCTGTGATTGATTCCTATTGACTCTGGATATGCTTCAGTGTATTTATCCATGTTTTTAAAAATCTAAGAGTGTTTGACACATTGGCTAAATTTATTATAAGAGCAAAATAAATGATAGTGTTTGAAAAAAGTATTTTGCCTAGGACTTCGTAACTTAGCATATCTCTCTTGTTCATTATTGTCTCCCCAAAACCTTCTTCAGTGCCCCTTTCACTTCCTTATTCCTTAAGGTATAGATGAGTGGATTCAACATAGGAGTTACCAGGTTGTAGAAGAGGGTGAGAAACTTGCCTTGGTCTTGGGAAGAGCTGTTTCCCGGCTGCATATACATATAGATGATGCTCCCATAGAACAGGGAGACCACAGTGAGGTGGGAGCTACACGTATTAAAGGCCTTCCGTCGTCCAGCAGCCGACTTGATCCTCAGCACTGCTGCAGCAATGTAGCCGTAGGAGACAAGAATAAGAGTGAGGGGCAGTAGGACAATGAGAATGGCGAAGGTAAAGGCCAGCATTTCCACTGGGCGAGCATCCACACAAGCCATCTTGATCAGTGCTGGCATTTCACAGAGGAAATGGTTAACGCGTCTCCGGCCACATCTGGGGAGAGTCATTGTTAGTGGGGACATGACAATGGCATTGACCAAGCCACTCCCCCAGGCCACAGCCACTAGTCGTAAACACAGCTGGGGGTGCATAATGACCAGATAGTGCAAGGGTTTGCAGATTGCAACATAGCGGTCATAAGCCATGACAGCCAGCAGGATGCACTCAATTCCCCCAACAGAAAGGAAAGAGAAAAGTTGGACAACACAGCCAGCATAGCTGATAGTCTTATCAGGACCCCAGAGGTTTACCAGCATCTGTGGGATACAACTAGTACTGAAGCAGAGATCTAGAAAGGAAAGGTTTGCCAGAAAGAAGTACATTGGGGTATGAAGTCGAGGGTCTAATACACACAAAAGGATTATGGTTGAATTTCCCAACACAGCCACTGAATACAGAATAAAATTTACTATGAAGAGCACCATCTCCAGCTTGGGACGATCAGAGAAGCCCACTAAGATAAAAGCATACTCTGAGCTGTCATTGGCTTTTTCCATGGCCTTCCTTTCACATCATCTGTATATCAGACAAGAATAAAATGAAGAATATTTAATATATATTTTCTGAAAACCATTGAATATCACGATTTATAAGGAACATATAAGCTACGAAGGCTAGCAACCCATCCACCATTAAAACAGCTTCTCCCTAGCCATCCAAGCTGTTCCTCATTTGTTCAAACACATAAGGCAAATTATTTCATTGTTGGAAAATTCTGACTTATAATCATCATTCTTTTATTAAGTAGAAATTTTTTCCCTTATTTATAAGACAACTATAATTTTATTGAAATATACATCATATCTAATCTCTCTTCATATGACAGCCATTAAAATATTTTAAGACAATTACTACATCTAAACTAAATTTTCTTTAGGCCAAGACGTTCAATTTCCTTCAACTATTCTTCATATGACAAGATTATCAAGTGTATTATCACGCTAGCAGCTGTCTCCACATAATCTCAATTTGACAATGACCTTCCGGAAATGTGATAACCAGGGCTAAGCTCAGTATTCAAGATATGATTTGAAAAACACAGGGACTATTACAATCTTATTAATGTGGTATAAGTATCCATTTACTTCATAGCATCCAGGTCATCATTTTATTATTTGGGTTATAATTGTCCCTACTAAATATCCCAGTTCTTATTCCCATAAAATGCTGTCAACTCAGATCTCTATCATTCATTTCTTTGAAAGAAATAGAATCCTGCAGCCTAGATTGCCAGGGTCAGGGAGGATTTTTTTGTCCAGAAATAAAACAGCAACTTTGGATGTATTTGTCTTGTGGTAGTCTTTTATAAACATCAAAACAACATGATTAGCTTGCAGAAGAGAAGTGCATGGCAATAGGGATGACGGAGAGAGAAGGAAGGAGAATGTGGTAAATAAAGAATTTTTAAAAGTAAATTAAAAAAAGATTGACCCTAATTTGGCTAAGAAGAATAAATAAAGCTGGATTCATAAAAGACAGGTTCCTAATTGGAATAGAGGATACTAGGATAATAATGAAACATCAGAGATGGAGAGACAAGTGTGAAAACAGCAGAATAGCAAGTACAGATGGAAACATGACAAACCCTTAGTCATGTTGATTCTTTGACAGCTTAAGCATAAATAAAAAGACTAAAATTATTAAATAGATATTTTAAAATATTTAGACTGCTGTATGATTTAGAGAATCAAGGGGTGCTTCAATTAGTGATAGTATATTCAACTAGTAAGCTGGGAAAAAATAAAGACAGAGCAGAGCATAAATTATTGTCACAAATATTTTGATTTTCAAATAAAAAATGTGTCTTTGGTGAAAACTTCTCAACTTCAAAGTTCCTATAGTAAATTTATTTTCCACAGCCAAATGCAGTATACCAAAGTAAAAGAAAGAAAATTTTCCTGATTTTCACTGGTCATATAAGCTTACCTGGTTTCAACTTTCCCAAGGGACCTAGGGAGAACACATATTAATGCTTTTTTCTCTGATTGAGATTTATTATGTGGGATATTGTGGAAGATTGTGAGTGTAATATAGGTAGAAAACAACACTAAGGTGATATGAGACCAATGCATCAGAAAGTATACAGAAGTGGTTACAATGATCTCAGCTTGTCCAGAAACAGAACAACAGTAAAGCCCTGAACTGTCTCCCGTGCATTAGATTCTAGTTTCTTCCTGAATGTAAAAGAGTTGTTAAAGCCATGTGATTCCTTTTTCTTATAATTTGACTGAAGTGACAGAGTAACAGTATATCACCACCGCAGAGAAAAGGTAAAATGGAGTAATTGCCATAGGGCAGTTAAATTATGAAGAAAAGAAGCACTTGTAATAGAAAATATCATTAGCATTTGTCCTCTGTCTACTTGCCATTTGGGCCAAACATCCAGCCTTCAGGAGGCTTTCAGGAGCTGTCAACCAAAGACCCAAAGCAAAGACTTCCTGCTGACCCCAGAAGATAACCTATGCACATTTGGAAGCTCTTATAGATCTAGGCAGAAAAAAAACAGAGAACTAATTTCTTAGCATTGAAGATGGTGCCTGGATGTTGACATACATGCTTTCTTGTTAAGATCACGGGGACTGCACACTCCTTTGGGTAATTAGCTGGGCTGCAGAAGAGAATAGAGGAGTATAGCCTTAGGGGAAATCTTGGAATAACATCGGATGATTGGGAATCAAAACTCTTAGGTTCTTTCCTTGGTTTCTGTCTGGGGCCACAGTTGTCCATAGCCTCAGAATTTGACCTTTCCTTCCTATGGTCATATTCCCGGTGTTTGGTGGGGTGAAAAGATCAAGTTTGGTAACATAGTACAAATATGAACCACTTTTGAACACCTCTTTATCCTTGAACTGAAATGAGATTTAGTCCGTTTTCTGAGGAAAGAAGAATTTTAAAGTCTAAATTTCTTTATATTGTAGTATAATTTTCAAAAGGATAATGAAAAATATTTCTCTTTGTGACTTCATTTGTAAATATTTTTTTTAAAGATTAGCACCTGAGTTAACAACTGTTGCCAATCTTTTTTTTTGCTTTTTGCTTTTTTCTCCCCAAATTCCCTGCCTACCTAGTTGTATATTTTTTTAGTTGTGGGTCCTTCTGGTTGTGGCATGTGGGATGCTGCCTCATTATGGCGTGACGAGCGGTGCCATGTCCGTGCCCAGGATCAGAACTGGTGAAAACCTGGGCTGCCAAAGCAGAGCACGCGAACTTAACCACTCGGCCACATTTGTAACTTTTATTTTCACTTTGATTGCTAAAGTTACTGGAATGTAGTAAATATAAAATGAATATGTGGAATTTGATTGGTTGATGTTCTTTAAATTATATTCAAACATAAAGCATAAATCACACAGATTACTCTTTGGAGAAGGTAAAATTGCCCTCCAAGAACCTCCAAAATGAGAACATCATCTCTGCGACCAGTGAAATTAAGGACTAGAGAGATTCCAACACGAGTGCTATGTACCCTAAGAATAAACATCAATCATACTCACTGATGCGACACACTAAAGCTTACATGTTTTCCCCAACTGATGTTATTTGAAACTCATGACTGACCCTACAAAAACTCATTTCACAAGCAGAACATATATATAAGTTACCTGGGTTTTAAATTGTATCATTTTATAGTTATAAAAATAAGAATAGAGTAAAAATGAATGTAGCCATCAGGTATTATGGCTAATGAAAAAACTGCAATGGCCCAATAAGTTCCCAGGTAAAGCCTGCTGATAGTTTTTGAAAACAGAGAAATATATTTGCAACACATATGTGGAACAAGGAGCAAATATTTTTAGTGATCCAAGAGCTTTTTCCAACAAATAAACTTTTTCAAATAAATAAGGATTACACTTGCCTGGACAAGACAAATGGACAGAGGATAATGAGAGAAAATTTACTGAAATAGTAATACATATGGTCCTAAAATACATATTTTTTCAACCTCACTTATAATTAAATAAACACAAATCAAAACAACAACGAGATATTATTTTTCTCCTATCATATTGTAAGTACTTTTCAGTTTGGTAATATGCAAAGTCTATGAAGATATGAGAGAATGGCGCTCTTACACACTGTATGGGGGAATGTAAATCAGGTTTAAATTTTTGAAGGATGGTTTTACCAAATTTAAATTTGGCAAATGCACAAGTCTTTGACCTATGAATTCCATTTTCCATAATTTATTAGGATTGCTTCCATAAGTGCATATAGATATATATATACCATAGTTACATTGTGGCTAAAAAAGGAAATGGACTAAGGTCCATAGACTAAATAATGATTAAACAAATGTTTGCACAGTTGTAAAATAAGTAGCATAAAATCACAAAAAAATAATTTAGTGTGTGTGTATCAATATGGAAGAAAAATAAAATATACTAAATATATTTTAAGTATATTACACAATAAATATTTTAAATATGTTTAAGTTTATTGAACATATTAAAATTATGTTAAATATAATTTGTGCTTTAAAATAATATATTAAAATTAATAAAATATAATTATGTTACATATACAAAATATATTAAACAAAAAAATAAAGTTTCAAAATTTCAGATATAGTGCATTCCCATTTCTATGATTTACATAAATATACAAAAATAATTGGAGTGTGAAGGAACTAGATTTTCAGTTTTCATTCTTTCAGATTAAAAAAAATTGTTAACATATAGCCATATAAAAATGTAACATTTAACAAGGATCATATGTTACTTTAACATTTAAAAGAGTTAACTAAAATTTTGGAAGTGAATAAAAATAATTTACCTTGACTTCAATATTTAGATTTGGCTCCAGAACGATCTTAACTTCATAAAGTATATATATCTTTGCATCTCATTCCTGGAGCATAAAAATATTGCGATCAGTTATATGCATGTTTTAGAAAGCTCGTGTTTCTGTCTTTGACTGTGACACAGGACCACATTGATCCAGAGCTCTCCAGCTGCCCAGTTTTCTGACCCACATTAATATAGTGACATAATTAAATTCATTACTCCGTCATTTCCTCATGATTTGGTAGAAAATAATAAATACTTTTGCCTCTGTCACAGATTGACTTTTAGGTAGAGAAAACAAATGTTTTTTAAAATCAAAGCAGAAAAATGATTTGTAGAACTGAGAGCCAATCACAATTCGATTGATAAAATCTAGCACAGTTTCCACCAGATATTTGCATGTTCCCTCTAAATTAAACTTCACTTTGATTCTGTAGGCTCAGATAGACCTCGTAAACACGGCACTACCAAAAGCATTTTTACACAAACTACTATTTTTTTTTTTTTTTTTAACGAATTGGCTTAGTTTTCTTCTTGCCATTTTTCAAGATAGTAGTAAGGATAAATGTGGAAGAAGACTAGATTTAACAGTACATTGTTTCCTGCCTGTAAGTATTTTACAGTTCTTTATATGAACATAAAATTAATGAATATAGATAACTAAGAAGAAAATGCAGAGTTTTGAGTGATGTGTTTTTTCCTGTTCTCCCTGTCTTCTAAGGGAAAAGAAAATATAGGCTGCCTATTATCTTGCTTATCAAGTGACTTATCTACCCTGATAGTTATGCTCTAAAGGAGATGAGAAAGGAAAGATGGAATTATAGATTGGAAAAACTGAAGAATGATAAATGTTTAGATCTATTGATAAAAATAGTTTTTCTTAGGCCATTTCTCCTTTCTGGTAAAAGTGAAAGATGGCTACACTTGCTCATGTGGTTCCCTCTGGATAACTGTGGAAAATCTTAAGGGATTCTGGAGGATGAGGTCATGAGTAACATTTAAAACTAGAGTAGGCAGAAGAGCAAGTTTCAACTTTTGCAGTCCTTTTTAGAAGTTGGAAGGAAAAATAAGACCCTAGAGATCTCATTATAATGATTATTAGTATGGAGCTACCGCTAACAATGGTCTTGTCCACAGGGATCCAGCTCGTGGAAGAGTAGAACTGATTAACCTGTTCTCCCCATGCTGGATACAGCTATTAAAAAGTTTCAAATGAGTTTCATTATAATTCATAAAATAGAGAAATCTCTAGGGTTATCTATCTTAGAAGAGAAACAGTCAATTAAGGGCTGATTGCAGTGGAGAGCTAACGCGAGTCAGCGCCTGTCACTGTGGTGTTCCCTTAGCCTTACAGTTCCCTGTCAGAGCTACTCAGCAGCCCCGGGGATTTACCCAACAATATCACGCACATCATCAAATCTCAACTTTCCCAACATAAGTGGAATAATCACCCCTTCCCTTCTGGATGGCATTTTGTTGAGCAGGCGCTTAGTAAGTGTATCTAGGAGAACTATTCTCTATCAGTGACATTTTTTTGTTGTATACTTACTTTTCAGCAATAATTCCCATAAAAACTTCTAATGCAGAATTACTCTGGGAATGCAATAAACTTTTATTCACCAGACATACTTGCAGGCACTGTGAAAGTCACCTAGTGTATAAATAAATGTTATGTACCTGCCCTTAAGGATTTCACAATGCAGAGAAAGGTAAGCATGAGGAAGTTATAACATTGTGTCAAAATTACTGTCCTACTCAAGACAGAGAAAAAGATAAACATTGAGTTATTCATTCTATTGTGTTTGCTAATTGCTCATTATTTTTCCACTCTGTGATAGTTCCACTTCCCCTTAAGTATTGTGTTCTCTGCTTTATTCCCAATGATTAACAGACATCTGGTCTTGTCCAAAATGTCCATAAGACATTTGGTGCACAGCAAAAGTTCCTTGATATTTGGTTCTGTCCAAATCTTTCATCAGACATTAGGTCCACAGCAAAAGGTCCTTGATAATTGGTTCTGTCCAAAATCATTTGGCATGAAGAAAATATTCTCATGGATGTTTTGGACAGGACCAAATGTCCTGCAAGGTTCCCAATGCCTAGCCAAGTGTTAGCACATAGTAGTTACTCAATAAATATTTGTCGATTATATTACTTACTCTATGAGATGATAGTAAATATCACATGTTGAAGACTTGCTGTCTTCTACAATAAACTTTTTGAAAAACAAAAGCCATAGATCACTTTTGTTGGAGTAGATTCTAAGGGCAAATGATTGTAGTATTGACTTTTATATAGATAAAAAAATGGTGACTATCTATATACGCGTTATTTCTTCTTCATGCATCGCCATTTACCAAAAGTAAATATTTCTTAGTTTACTGACAATTATGTACATGTAATTTAATAATAAATACAAGTAAATGGAAACAGGTAATACATAGCAAAATTAAAGATTAACATATACTGTGTCCCAGAAATTTCACACCTACAGAAAAAATCTATACCCAAGAGATATATCTTATACATATACCCAAGAGGTAAATACAACAAGGTTGATAACAACTTTATTTGTAATAGCAGAAATTGGGCACCTAAATGAATGCCAATTGGGGTACTGATTAATACGCTGCGGTCCATTCATGCAAAGGAATACACTAGTACAGAAAATGAATCAAAATAGACGAATCTCACATGACGTCAAGGGAGAGCAAAGAAAGTTTTGCACTGGTTGGCGTGATCATGCAGGGAGTTATAAGTCACATTAACAGTTTAAACTTTACAATAATTGCAATGGAGGGTTTCCCCATACTGACTGTGAACAAGTCCCTCCATATGTTGAAACAGTATATTCTCCATGTAACTTCTCTCTAGTTCTTTTTTTTAGAAATGACACAAATCGAGTCTAACTCCTCTTCTACGTGACATCTTCCCAAATGTTTGACTATATCTGGCATTTCTGTTTCCCATTTTGTTCCTTTGAATCATGTAATCCTGTGATTTATAATAGAAATACGTATACATAGGTCTCTCTCCCAAGTTCCTGACACAGGGCTCCTGAAACCCTTGTCATTTCCTGGATAACAGGAGTGTATTTTGTTCTAATAAGGTGATCTAGTGGGTCCTTGATGAGGACTGGTCACTAGAAAAAGCAAGCCATGATTAGAAGCGTGGAATTTTTCAGCCCCACCCCCATTCTCTTGAGAGGGAGATGGGCTGAAAACAGTTAATGACCAATCATGCCTATATGATAAATATTAAAATTATTAAAATTAAGATGTTAAAAATATTAAAATCCCAATGGTAGGGGGTTCAGAGAGCTGCCAGGTTGGCGAACACATCCACACTGGGAGGGTGACATACCCGACTCCATGGGGGTAGAAGTTCCTGCACAGGGACTCTCCGAGACCTCACCCTATGTATCCCATCATCTGTTGTTCATCTGGGTCCTTTATCATTATCCTTTAATAAACTGGTAAACATAAGCAAGTATTTCCCTGATTTCAGTGAACCACTCTAGCAAACCTGGGGAAAGGATCATAGGAACTTCCAATTTGAAGTTGTGGGTCACCTGGAGACCTACTACCTGCGAATGGTAGGTTAGGAGCAGTCTTGTGAGACTGAGCCCTTTGCCTGTGGGATCTGACACTATTTCCAGGTAAATTGAGTTAAATTGTAGGACACCCAGCTGGTATCATGGAGAATTGTTTGATGGTGTGGGGAAAGGTTCAGAGATGGTCCCAGAACCTTTTAGATCTTCAACAGAAATGATTATCATGGGTGCAATTTTGTTACAAAAACTCTCTAGACAGAGTTATACACACAGTTATATTTATTATAAGGATTGAACTGAATTCAGTTATTTATGTGTAGTACAATGAATACATGTCCTCAGTTGTATTCTTATGAGAATCACTACCAGTCCTCTAATTTCTAAGAATATAACACAAAGTAAAGGCTTTTGTACCGATGTTCAATTTCATCCTATAGAATTAATTAACCATTCCTTTTTTTTTTTTTTTTGAGGAAGACTAGCCCTGAGCCAACAGCCATTCCCATCTTCCTCTACTTTATATGTGGGACGCCTACCACAGCATGGCTTGCCAAGCGGTGCCATGTCCGCACCTGGGATCCAAACCGGCAAACCCTGGGCTGCCGAAGAGGAACATGTGCACTTAACCACTGCGCCACCAGGCCAACCCCAATTAAGCATTCTTGATTGCTGTTATCTTTAGATTTGTTTCTATGTCCTATATTATTTGCAATCTCTCTCCCATTGTGTGACCTGTGAATCTAATAATGCTGCCTTCTTTCCTTAATCTCAGTTATTGATTGTATATTAGCAGACAATAAATACTTATATCCTATTACAATAAAACCTCTCTTCCCAAGTAATGTTCCATTAATCAGCTTTTTAGTGTGGATATGCAACTAGATATAAACAAATAGAACTCTACTTTTTTCTAGCTTTCATTATGTCACAAAAATATGTTAGGAAAACTGTCTCAACTTTTAGAATGCAACTAAAATATATTACATTTAAAGCATTTCTCTACCATATCAATCTGATACTTCTACAAAGGTGAGATATGTTGGTGAAGGTGTGGAGAGATTGGAACCTTTTTACACTGTTGGAGGGGTGTAAAATGGTGCAGCCACTGTAGAAAACAGTATGGAAGTTCCTCAAAAGTGAAAAATAGAATTACCATATGATCCAGTAATTCCACTTCTGAGTATATACCCAAAGGAACTGGAACAGAGTCTCAAACAGGTATTTGTACACTATGTTCATGGCAGCATTACTCATAGCCAAAAGGTGAAAGCAAACCAAATGTCCATCAATAGATGAATGGATTAGCAAAATGTAGTATATTCACACAATGAACTACTATTAAGTTTTAAAAAGGAAGGAAATTCTGACATCCTACAAGATGGGTGAAACTTGAAAACATTATGCTGAGTGAAGTAAGTCAGTGACACATACAAAAATTCTTTATGGTTTCGCTTATGTGGGATGTCTAGATAATAAAAAGCATAGAGACAAAAAGTAAAATGGTGGTTACCAGGGGCTGGGGTGAGGGGACTTTGGGTAGTTATTGTTTAATGGCTATAGAGTTTCAGTTTAGGAAGATGAAAAATATTCTGAAAATGGATGGTGGTGACAGTTCCTCCAAAATGTGAATGCTCTTAATGCCACTGAACTTTTACCCTCATATATGGCTAAAATGGCAAATTTTGTGTTATGTATACATTACCACAATTTAAAGACAGCATTCAACATACATTTTCCTTAAAAAATGGTTTGGATTAGAAAACTAAATTTCTCAGAATTTCAAAAAAATGAGATAAAGTTAGTTTAATGTCTTATTCTAAATGAATCATTTATATATTTTTAATAATCACAAGGTAACTGATAATAGCTTAGTTTAGAATTTCTCTATAAATCATTTTCTACCAATATAAAATTATATACCAGTACAAAATCAAATCTACCAGTATAAAATTAATTGAATCAATTAATCCTTCATTTAAGAAAATTAAAAACTTTCAATTTTGATTTTTCTTCTGTGTTCATAATTCACCAAATTTCACTTACATTGGGTTTGCAATGCACATTTGCTTCTGGTAATCTGATTTATTGTGTATTTGGACCTTTAGCAATGAATTCATTTTGAGCGAGGAAAGTCTTATATTATGCTTTCAATATCCTCTGTTAGTATGTTGCTTCCATTTACTCTTTTAATGATGCTTATTTCTAACAGGAAAGAGGACTGAAATCAGAACTTGGCAAATCAGATTTATTTCTCTTATCTGTTAGCATTATATTATGGCAAAAGCACATGGTGTTACTATAGGTTTTAAGGAGTAACAATAATAGCTGTATTTTTCTATTATTGTATTTTCTATGTGTGTGATGTATTTGTAGAAGAAAGCAAGAAAAAAGATGGATAGCACACAATTAAATAACTATATCAAATGTGACTCAAGAATCAAAAGAAACAACTGATAATGTAGGTACATGCTGCTTCCTCAGCACTTTGATGACTTCTAAAGGGGATACGGGGGTTGAGCTTATGGTGTAAAGGTTAAGTTCACGTGCTCCACCTCGGTGGCCCTGTTTCATGGGTTTGGATGCCAGGTGCAGGCATACCCACCACTCATCAAGCCATAATGTGGCGGTGTCCCACAAACAAAATAAGGAAGACTGGCATAGATGTTAGCTCAGTGACAACCTTCCTCACCAAAAACAATAAAAATTAAATTAAATTAAATTAAATTAAATTATAAAGTGATATGAGGGCTGGCCTGGTAACGTAGTGCTTAAGTTCACACGCTTGCTTCAGTGGCCCAAGGTTCGCAGGTTTGGATCCCAGGTGTGGACCTAGCACCACTTGTCAGGCCACGCTGTGGCAGCATCCCACATAAAATAGAGGATGATTGGCACAGATGTTAGCTCAGCAACAATCTTTCTCAAGCAAAAAGAGGAAGATTGGAAACAGATGTTAGCTCAGGGCCAATCTTCCTCACAAATGAATAAATAAATAAATACATGCATACATACATAAATAAATAAAAACAAAAGTGATATGGCAAAATATATGATATAGTCTTTCTCTCAAGGAGACTAAAATGTAATGAGACTATTGCTGTGCAAGAAAATGGTATGAAAGAAGAAATCACTGAAAATCAGTATATCATGTGCTATTTTAAAATCTAGACTGTAGGTGCTTTAGGGTTTAAGAGAATGGTGATAGTATTAACAATTGGGAGAACCATGAAAAAAATTTCAAGGAAGTGAAAATTAGCTAGGCCTGAAAAACACGTAGGATTTGATCCAAAAGGAAGTGAAAAGGGATTCTTCCCATTAGGAGGAAAACATGCATATAGAAACTTGGCAAGAGAATGGAAAATCTGGGCACAATTCTGGAGAAAAAATCATTGTGGTTTTTATTATTAGGCTGACATGGGAGTGGTATAGAAAATTTAAAACTAGGGTTGTTAACCTCAGCTCCAAATTAAAAGTGGCTATTTTTCAGTGTTTCAGTAAACCTCCTCCAATCATATGAAAAAATATTTGTGTGAGTGTGTGTATGATATTACTGGAGAAAGAATTTCTGGCTTTTATCATATTCTCAGAAAGGTCTAAGTTATACCAAACGTACAAATATTGATGTAAAGTTTGAAGATGTTGAAGTTACACAGTTGCTGGTGAAGTGGTAGACAAGTTTCCGGTACTTGTTCAATGAATACGCTTAGGCAACAGAAAACTAACATAGCTTTCTGTCAATGAAATTGTATTTGAGGGAGATAATCACAATAGTTCTCTGTAGGAATGATGAAAATAGGGCAACTTGAAGAGAAGTAAGTTAGTAAGCCAAGTAAACGTTAAGCATTTACAAAACTTATTATTTGCATACTCCTTATTTCTTGATTAAGAAGACTCTTGCAACTAACCTTTTAAAGGCCTCCTTTACCTCTTTGTTCCTAAGTGTATATATAAGGGGGTTCAGCATGGGTGCAATGATTCCATAGAAGAGGGAAACCATCTTTCGCCGGTCTTTGGAGTTAGGTGATGGTGGTTGCAGGTACATGGAGATAGCTGTACCATAAAAAAGTGACACGACAATTAGATGGGAGCCACATGTCCCAAATGCTTTTTGTCTACCTTCAGCAGATTGGATTCTCAACACTGCTTGGGCAATAAAAGCATATGATATAAGAATGAGTGTCAGGGGTATTAGATGGAATACCACACTTACAAAGAATAGTTCAGCCTCATTTGCTGTTGTGTCAACACAGGACAACTTGAGCAGAGCAGGGACTTCACAGAGAAAGTGATCAACTACACGGGAGCCACAGAGTGGCAGCTGGACAGTCAGCGTAGACAACCACACTGAGTTGCCGAAACCAGTAATCCAGGATGAAGCTGCCAACTGGAGGCAGAGCCTTCGGTGCATGACAACTGAGTAATGGAGAGGACGACAAATAGCTACAAACCTATCAAAGGACATGACGGCCAGCAGAACACATTCAGTGGCCCCCAGGGCAAGAAACATGAAAAGCTGAGCCACACAACCACCATAACTAATTACCTTCCTGGCGCTGTATAAATTCACCAGCATTTGTGGAACTGTACTCGTGGTGTAGCAAAGATCTAGGAGTGACAGATTGGTAAGAAAAAAATACATGGGAGTGTGGAGTTTGGAGTCCAGGCATGACACTAGAATAATGGTCAGGTTTCCGAAGATAGTTATGATGTAAGAAATGAAGAAGACCACAAAGAGTGGAAACTCCAGCCATGGTTGATCTGAGAAACCTAAGAGGACGAACTCCTGTGGGATGCTCTCATTTACCCGATTCATGATCAATGTTTCAACTCTTCATTTCCTGAAACATAAAAATTTAGGAAATCAATAAACACACATTTATTGACTATTTTGATTATTTTTAATCACTTTACTACCTGTTTGAAGACATTTACAGAACTGATATTGCTTGTAACATGAAAGATACTTATTTGGAAATGTTCATAATTACCTAAGTATTCTAACATTTAATCTTTCTATATCTGTATCAGCACTTCAAAAATGAAATCAAAAATTTAAAAAATAAATACCTGATTTAAACAATTTTAATAAAACCTGTTCTTTGATTTGTTTTTTTCATTTGGTTGATCTTCATTTGCACTACTTTCCGCCTAGATAGCTATTATTAGGAAGTTTCGGCTACAATCCCTGCCATATTATTTTTTTTCCTAATTTTTCCTCAATGCCAAGGAGATTGTTTTCTCATCTGAAACAATTAAAATGAATTAGACCACCCCCAAAACTATGCAGATAGGTTCTATCAAGCTATCAGACACATTTCAAAGAAACATGTCTTTTGCCTTTTAGGAGTTGGTAGAATCAGAATAAAAAGATGTTATAATATGGAATTTGGAGCCAGACAAGCCTAGGTTCAAGTCTCTTCTGTATAAATCATTAGTTATATCATACTGGGAATGTTTCTTTCTCTCTATGAACTTTAGGCTCCTCATCTATAAATTAGTATAATAATACCTTTCTGCTGTGGTGGTGTGAATGTGAATGAAAGAAACTGCAGTGATCCAAGGTCTCTGAGATGTTCAGAGAGGAAAATCGCCTATGATTTTTAAACTCTAAATATCCTCGAGTTACAAATGGAAAGTGACTCTGATTTGAAAACTTACCTTCCCATTCCCTCCACAACTCCAAAACTGTCAATCTCAACAATAGAGGTGATAGCAACTATCTGATGTGAATTATAAATGTGATCTTTAATGTAAATTGTCTGGCGTAGTGCCACAAACAATGCAAGTGAGAGTACTATAGTCATGCAGGAACTTTGGCACATTTAGAGCAGCGGCTCTTAAGAGCCCTAGGACTGCTGGGCGTACTAACATAAGTCAAAGCTACCAGCTGAAATTTATCCATCTCAAAGTCGTCTCCCTTACTAACACCACCCTCTATTATTTTATTGTGATTTTGTTAGGATAGAAGTGTGAATTTAAGGATAAGAACATAATTTTTGAATTATTGTCGAATGTGTATTTTAATTTTGCTCACGTATTCTTCAGCTCTCAGTACAGAGTGGTAGGGACGATTTTTTTTTTTTAAAGATTTTTTTATTTTTTCCTTTTTCTCCCCAAAGCCCCCCGGTACATAGTTGTGCATTCTTCGTTGTGGGTTCCTCTAGTTGTGGCATGTGGGACGCTGCCTCAGTGTGGTTTGACGAGCAGTGCCATGTCCGCGCCCAGGATTCGAACCGACGAAACACTGGGCCGCCTGCAGCGGAGCGCGCGAACTTAACCACTCGGCCACGGGGCCAGCCCCGGTAGGGACGATTTTTATAGTCCCTCAAAAAATTCCTGTTGCTATACAACTGTCAATAAAATGAAGTATGAGATATAGATATAAATTCAGATATAGATGTGAATGTGCATAAAAGCTGAAATCTTCAAGGAAAAAAACAAGTTTCTGTTCATTTAGCATGCTTCCATGTGTTTTACATAAGGCAATATAATATTGCATATGTCAGTATTCACATATGTGTAAAAATTACCTGGAAGTACACAGAGGTGTTAAAAGTTGTTACCTCCAGGGAGTGGGAATGGAGAGAGAGTAAATAAGACTTTGATATTTAACTTTACTCCCGCTCATTCTAACTTTCAGTAAACAAGTATTATAATACCTTTTACTATAAATATTACTGTATATTATATAATAACTTTAAATGTCTTACTCACTTATACTCTGCATTTTACTACAAGGACCAGCATTGCTTTAGACTTTAATACCATAAAAAAACAAATCTTATAAAAATTTAGCCTTTTGTTTCTTAATGGATTCTTAAAACTGAGTCTGAGTTAAGGCTCCACGTGAAGATTTTCTAAAGGGTGGAGTAGGGGGACATTGGGCATCTTAGTAGCAAAAAAAAAAAAAAGCCACAGATTAGAAGAATTCTGAAAAGCTGGACAAATGGAATTAGTAAAGGGAGATTTCACAACTTCAGTTTCCTTGAGTTACTCAATTGTTGAAAAAATGTTCTCAAATTCATATAATCGGGGAGACTGTATGCCCCAGCTTACCAGGGCTGCTGAGCTTACTCCTACGGCCCTGATGTAATTATTAAGAGAACCCTTCCACTCTCAGAAGGGTTCTTGTTTGGATGAGGAGTTGTAAGGTCTCCCTAGCTGTAATACTGAAGAGAGAAATAATTTCCTAGTTATTCTTCAGGAGGAATCTCATCATCGAGGACATTGAATTTGTTTCTCCTCCAATCTGAGCCAATGGTCTTTCCTTACTGGCTCTAGACCTGGCATTTCTCCCCTTGAACTCAGCCAAAAGACGGCCTCTCCAAGAAGCCCTCACTGCGAGAGCGGGAATTCAATTAACTTTTCACCATTTCATGCTGAGTTTTGGTAATTACAAAAGTAATGAACTTGCTTTTGTTATTATCAACACAATGCATTGGTTGGTGTGCAATGTCATAGGTTGTGTCTCTTCATGGTCCACAGTAGTGAGAACATGGGGAAGGGGGAAAAGTATCAGTCCTGGAGAAGGCAGGAGGGGATAACAATGATGGGCCAGAAGGCAAAGCAGGAGAACAAAACTTCTAGGGAGATTGTAGTTCGCCTACTTCTCATATGCTTACTTTTGGGGCAAATTTTCTCGACCTTTCAAACAACCAGTGACTTCAAAATATATCCCCTCTGAAAAAGAGATCTTCCTATTAAAAAGTTGAAATATCATTATGTATTCAGAAGTTCAGTAATTTGTATTGTTATTCTTAATCAGTAACACTAGGTTGGAAGGATTTATTAACAACTGAAACAAACTAAGAAGTCCTTAACTATGTCTGTGAAAGCCCAGCAAGTAGGCTAACTGATTATTTACCTGATTACATCTGTGCAGATGGTGGCCAGTCATGGCCGAGGCCTCAAAAAGCCACACAATCTGTATCTCTGCTCCTGAGTAGAATTCTTTGTGCAGCATCTTCAGAGGCCATTTTTCTCATTTTGAGTAACAGCTATTCCCTTGGTCAACATACGTAGGAACGTCTTTTAACAATGTGAGACACAAAAAGGATCAAAAATAGGTAAGGGAAAGTGAGTATTTTCAAAAGCAGCAGTTGAAAGGAGCTATTTGGACTTTTAGAACTTTCACTATATTTGACTCAGGATATTTCAATTTATATTGCCTAGATAAATAAAATCTATTACACCTCTTTGCCTATATATTGGTTGACATTACATTCTCCAGCCACATACTGGATTTTCTCACTCCATGACTGAGATTCTAGGATTCAGAATGATAAATTTCAACAAAGTCTTGGAAACTTCTTTTTAAGCTTTTACTATGGAAAGAGCATTAAGATAAGAAAGATGACAAGTGTGGTAGTTTTGATCCTGCCACTAAGTCACTGCACAACTGGGAAAGTTTCTCAAAGTCTTTGGAAAGCAATTTAAGCTTCTGTAACACTGGAATTTTCTGTTTTCCATTCAATATAAAAATTGATTGCTTCTAAGTTTTCTCAAATTATCATGCTTCTGTGAATGTATAGAAAGCTTTTATATACTACACTGAGCTCCCATCTTCCTGCTGGCGTATAAGGATAAATAATAGGAGTATTTTATTCACACAACATTGCAATTTGGCTTAGTTAGATGGAAGTTTGTCAATATTTTTTTTCAATTTCATAAAAGATTAATTTGGGCAGAAACCTGAATTAGGAAGCTCAGAGACGTTATTTTCGCCAGCTAGCACATCACCGACTGAAGGTTAGAACCCAAGACTACACTTCTCTAAAATTTTAATTTTAAGTGATATGATAATAAATAGTTCATAAGAAGAGTGCTCAGAATACTCAAATTTCAGTATGTTTTGTATAATTATTTACAGGAAAGTATTCTACATACCTCCATTTCAAGAATTAGAGAGCGGATGATTCGTGTGTCTGTGTGTTTCCAAGAAGTTTTGAATTCTAACAGAACTAATTAGAAGAATGCAGACTCAACCACCTCTTCATAAGCTATTCAATTGTAAAATGGATATGATGAAGTTTGTTCAACTTCTCCTTGTTCCACACTTTAAGTGGCAAATTCTGAGATCTCCATTCAGGATTAACTCAGAAAATATAAGAATAGGAATAAAATATTGCAGACAACCAGAACATGTTTTTCTGGTATTATATTGGAAAATATTAAGGTATTAACTGTTATTTTCAGAGTTCTCCTCACCAGATGTGCAAAATAAATCAGGATAGGGAACTTCCTTTATTAGTGTTAGTCTGTGCTCTAGTTTACAAGGAAAAGTAATAATCCTCATGTGATTTATGTTAATTGACCATGATATCCGATGGGGAGAGAGAGGAGATCTCTGTGAAGCGATCTTTCATTTTCAGCTTAGACTTACTCCACAACACGTTTCTCTAGAGACCATCTCTTCAACTTTTCTCCAAGACAAAAGACAATGACAATAGGGACTAAAAAACTTTATCAAATAAAGATTAAATTTTGTGTCATCAAACCGAGAGATAGCTTCCTTTTCTAATCTACTAAGTGAGTTCTGTGAAGCCACATAGAAAAGAAAACTGCCCATTTGCTTTGAAATTCTATCTGGGGTCAATTCCTATTCGACAAAACAGACATCTATTTAATTTACCATAGAAATATTTTTATTACTTTGTTTTATATATCCAAATATTCTATCTTTTTACATATACATTATATATCCAAATATTCATTATATATCCAAATATTTCTATCTTTTCTTTCACAGATTTTGTATTTCTAGGCTTAGTTAAGAAGCTCTCCATCATTTTAATGTAGTCTTCTAGATTTTGGGGGCAAGATTTAAAAAGCGATTCATGTTTTTCTATAGTCTTTTTCATCCTGGATTTACTTTTATATGTTCTACTATGTAGTTCCATATAAATTTTTCAGATGAGTAGACACGGGAAAGATATATTTATAATAATTAAAAAGGTTAGTATCTATAACATGAAGAGTTTTTAAGAAATCCAAGTAAAAACACAAATAACACAATAGAAAAAAAATGCCAAAGAATGTGAATATATAACTCAGAATAACAAATCTATATGAGAAAATTTTGAATTCCAAAATAACGAGGTAAATCTGTTGAAGTAATGATAATAAGCCACTTATTGGATTGAAAAAAAAAACGTATAACCAGCGGTAACTCCTATTCCTAACATTGAGGAAGGGAAAAGCCTACTCTCACAAATTATGGATAGAAATTCAAAGTGTCACTGGAGTTTTAGAAATAAATAGGACAGTTAATCTTGAAAAAAACATATACATCCATCAACCTAGCAATACCATTCATGGAAATCTATCCCATAGAATAAAATTACCAGTATAGAAAGAAACAGGAGCAAGAATTTTTATTGTAACATTGTTTGTAGTGGCCAAAGATGGAGAAATAATTTACTCCCTCAATAGGGAATTGACTGAGTAATAATTACTGTGATATTGAGATATTTCTGAGAAAATGAAGATGCAAGAAAAGTAAAGTGAACTTAACCACATAAAACAATGACTAAAATTCTCTAAATATAATTTTATGCACCATATGCCTGTATGGGATTACATGAGAATGAGAAAAATAAGGAAGGACACTTGTTAGATGCTTAACATGGACAATCCAAAGGGGATAAAGTCTGATATTTGTGGAAGGAGAAGGAAAGGTCATCAAGAGGAACAGGAAAAGAAAACATTGACTTAAACCCCCCAAAATAATATATAATATTCTAAAATTACTCAAACTAATAACAGTTGGTACGTCTGAAAGTATGAGTGGGCATGAGGGTGGGATCAATCAGGGAAAAAATGATGTATGTAACATAAAATTTCCTTTTTTCACAAGTTCTTGTAACATTTAGGTAATTTAAATAAAGTAGTATTTTAAAAAGAAAATAGAAGGCTCAGTAAATAAGAAAATAAGTAAATAAGAAAATTTTAATTTGTAGAATAGACCAAGGTAAACAAACTCAAATTTTTCAGTAGTCCTTAAAGTGAAACATTAAGAAATAATGCCCAGTTATCGAGGGCCAGGAAATAGGAGAGAATCTTCAGAGTTCAATAGTAATACTAACACTATCCTATCAGTGCTCATCGTCCTCACCAATGCCCTACAAAATAGCTACACTTCTGTCTTCATTTTGTTGATTTAGAAACTGAGGCTTAGAGACATTAAACAAACTCCTAAATTCACAGGCTTTTTTGGAAAACCAGGGATAAACTATGAAATCCACACTCTGGTTCATTTGAATTTAATTTCTCCTCCTTGGCTAGTGCCAACCTCTCCCCTCACTCCTTCTTACCCTCATTTGCCAGAGGGCTACTTATTGGCATAGTTCTCTCTTGTTTTGTAAGGGAAGATCTCCTGGAATGCTATAATTTAGTGTATTAATTTCTGACCATCCTACCAACTATCTTATGTCAGAGTGGAACAGACATGGCCACAGTGAAATTTTAGTGACTAACCTTGTGGGTTGGATCCCTCAGGCTATATCTCAGGAAGAACTTCCTATGCAAGGGAGAACTGAGCATTGAGAGAGACAAACCTCTAATAGTACATTAGGAAGCACTAAGTATTAAATACTGAGAGACTAAGTAAAAATCTGAAGACCTATGGGTCAGAGACAATTTCAAACTTAGAGATAATAAAGTCACAACTCATTGCCAAGTAGATATGGAATCTAAAGAACAGCATCTTAGAGAAAAACAAGGGAGGGTCTTGGGCTACTGCCACAAATGTTGATGGGTATTTATGTTTGGATTAATGGTGGCTGAGAACATTGTGTGTGGATGGCAAGGACTAGTTTAAAGTGTAAATGCAAGTAGGATATCCGAACTTCTTTCTCAGTTCCTATTTCCCTTTTCAAGATGGAAAGGTCTAGGCTATCATTGGGTTCAGCATGTAAAGGCTCAGATTAAACTTGAAATATCATGGGATTAGATGGTCTCCTGTGAACTGATATTATGACTCAAACAAATCTTAATTACTGCCCCAGGTGTTAGAGGTGACATGGTTCTGGAAGGATTTGGGCATTTTCATACATGTAATCCTGGCATCTTATCCCAGGAAGTTAGGTACACATTAGGTTAAGGGCACAGCCTAGCTAGGCATCCAAAAAGTAGGAATTCAAGAATGGAGGCTAAATATAAATGCACAGAAAAATTTGTGAATGGTATGAAACTGAGAACCTTACAGAGTTTGATGGCCCTAGAAATAGTATTGTAGTTTGTGGCAGCAAAGGAATGTGTGAGTGTATTAGGAGGAGAGCTGAAGAAATCCTTCACAATATTTATCTCATTCCAATGCCTGAATTGTGTTAGAAGATGCTTTATACTTTTTTCTTTGCACTGGATGCTCAGCAGAAATTATTGAGTGGAAAGAGGCTCTTCCATGTATATAATGATGAATGCTCTGTGGAAAGGAAAAATAGTGAGCGAGAAAACCCATATTTATATAAAAGTTTGGGTTTTTTAGACATTTGCTGAATATGAGAAGCAAATTCTGTGGTAATAACGTAGAAAATCTGAGACAAAGGTCTGTGGAAGATCTGAGACAAAGTTGTCTGGAGTAGGGGGTATAGATGGCCACGTAAAAGTTGTGTTTTCTGTAAGAGAATTTCTATAAATGCAGAAAAGACTGGAGATGATGGCTCACATAAAGAAAAATGAGAGTGATGTGGGGAGATGCTGAAATTCTACTAAAGTTATAAAGACAACCCATACTGGAACCCATAAGAGTGGTGATTTTAAAGCAGTGAATACTGAGTTCACCTGGTATGAATAGTACTAATTAACCAAAGGCAACAATGAAGTTTCTTTCAAAAAAGGGCAGTCTAAAGAGTGATTCTCTCACTTTTTCATGATGCTGCAACTAACAGAAAGGAGTTATTTTTGATACAAAGATGAAAGTGCTCTTTTGAGGTTACCTTTTGAAAACAACTCCAGTAGTAAAGCATGTCATTTTTATTGTCACAAAATCTTTATAAAATCATCTTTACATTTCATTTTTTGTTTGTTGCTGGTGTAAATACGATTGATTTTTATGTATTCTTCATTTTTCCAATGACCTTGATAACCTCTCTTAACTATTCATAGTTTCTGTGTAGCCTCTTTTGCATTTTCAA
Source organism: Equus caballus (assembly GCF_041296265.1). Classification (NCBI taxonomy): domain Eukaryota; kingdom Metazoa; phylum Chordata; class Mammalia; order Perissodactyla; family Equidae; genus Equus; species Equus caballus. The sequence continues at coordinate 28,823,007 of NC_091703.1, read as the reverse complement.
TCATGTCATTCCCAAATAATGACAATTACATTCCTTTTTTTTCCCATTTCTTATGCATTTATATATTTTTCTTGTTTTATTGCACCAGGTAGGACCATCAATATAATGCTGAAAAGTGGTGTAAGTGAGCATCCTTGTCTCATCCAGCATTTCACCACTGTGTATGATGCTTGCTGGAGGTTTCTTGTAGATATTCTTTTTCAGCTTAAGGAAATTTCACTCTATTCTTAGTTTGCTAAGATTTTAAAAAATGAATGGGGGTTGAATTTTATCAAATGTTTTGATTGAATTTATAGAGACTTTTTCCCAATTTAAGAAAACTTTGATAAATAACACTAATTGATTTTAAATGTTGCACTGCTCTATTCCTGTGATAAAGTCCACCTGGTTACAAACTCTTGTACTTTCTACAGAATGCTAAATTAAATTTGCTCATAATTGTTTAGGATTTTTATATCTGTTTTCATGGGTGATTGGTCACTGGGTTTCCATTCTTGTAATGTCCTTGTCAGATTTGGTATCCAGATTATGGTGGCCTTATAAAACCACTCATGAAATTGTATGAGTTTGATTTTCAGAGCAACTGTGTAAGAAGTAATCACAAAATCCCTGGGCTGCACAAAAAAAAAACACTTATTTTTGCTTATTAGTTTCTGGGTCAGCTTGATAGTTCTGGTTCCTCAGATCTCATTCCTTTCTGTGGACTGTCTATGGACAGTGAAGTTTGACTCGATAATTTTGGTGATCTTGTCTGAAGCCTCAGCTGAGAAAACTGGACCAACCTAGCCCTATTCCATATGTCTCATTCTCCAGCTTGCTATTCTGAGCATGTTCTTAAGGTTAAGTCAGAGGAGCATGAAAGAGAGTTGAAAACATGCAGAGCCTCTGGCATATTCTGTTGACCAAAGCAAATCACAAGACCAATCCAGATTCAAGAGGTCAGGAAATAGACTTCACCTCTTGATGGGAGGAGCTACAAAGTCACACTGCAAATGGCATGAATACAGAGAGGGGTGCAGAACTGGAGAGATTTTGGCAATCAATCTATCACAGTCCACAGTCTTTCTGTATAATATATATAACTACTTTCTTCCAGAATCGCCAAAAATCTGTCCAATCATGGCATCATGCACAAAGTCCAGGATCCCAGGATCTATATGAGGTTTAGATGCAGCTCCTGTTAATCTGTAGACCTACTATAATAAAAACCATGGTGCTCCACCCAGATAACTTCTTCAGATAACCACTTTTCTTCTCCAAAGTGTTGGAAATACTGGCTACTGACAAATCACATCACTAGGATTTCTTTGTTCACGAGGAAATGCCTTGACCAAGGTTATGCCTCCTCTCAACTTTACAAAGGCCCGTTCTCCTTTGCCTCTACTGGGAAAATCTTAAAGGCCATTCCAGCTCCAGAACTCCCCAAAAGACTGTCTGAGTTTCAGCCTTAGCTGTAACTGCATTTAGGATTTACCAATAATATGGAAGCTTGCCATCTCTGAGTGGGTCCCAGAGCAGGACAGGGCTCTGCAGTAAGTCCAAACTGCAGCACAGGCATAGTATCCCACGATCTTAGAAGGAGCCATGTGAAATCTCAGGTAAGTCCCAGTAAAAGAGTCGCAGTGCCGCCCTCTAGGGTCTGAAAGCCATCTGCAATAGAAAACCATATGCTTTTCTAAAATCAGCTTTACAGTATTAATGTCTGGTAGGGACAGCGCTCCTTCATAGTTTTAATTTTTCAGTGTCTTCCTAGCTTTTCTTGCATTTTTATTTTTCCATATGAACTTAGTATCAATTTGTTTCAGGCTAATGCTAATGGTCTTTCTTTAGCTCTACCATATTTTATATATTACAATAATGCAACAAACACTTAGTGCTTACTACATGCCAAGAACTGTTCTAAGTGCTTCCATGCATTAAATCATTTAAATATAAAAACAGCCCTTTGAGAATGGCAATATTATTATCCATATTATATAAGTGAAGAAACTGAGATACAGAGACGTTAAATTCAAGGTGGAGATGGGATTCCATTCATTCGAGGAAGTCCTCGTTATTAAACACTTGGACCTTCTCTCTGTGGAATCCACATAACCTCAAAATTAACTTTATCCTGACACACGTCTTTCAGATTTTGGGGAAGACAGAGTGTCTTGGAGCAGCATATATTTTACTGAGACTTTGTGTATGTGATTCTCCAGATAGGGACTATCTGAGTATCGATAGGCTGGAGCTGCATGTGATACCACAGCAAAGGGCCAGGGGAAAAGTGCGTGGTAGTTAGTGAAAATCTCCTAGGACAAACTTCAGAAATTGACATCTTGTGACGCGAGTCTTGATTGCTTATTATTGGACATGGGCTATTGTGATGATACAAGAGGAATTAACTAGGGGGAGCTTATGAAAGCAATATACCATGCTAAGAGGAGTTTGCAAATCTTTCTCCTAGGATTGCATGTCCCATGATTCTGGTGACCGGCACGAAGCTCTACATTCTCTTGCGTCTTTAAGCTAATCTCCACTCCACTCCTATAGAGGGCTACAGCTGAATGAGAAGGGGTTCATGATGTGCTGTGAGGGTTAATTCCAGCATATCTGGAAATAAGAGATATACCTGCCTGGCACTGACCCTAGTCAAGGCAGGAAACATGCTGATTAAGAATGTTGCTGTATAACTGTTGGTGCAAGGAGTTTTAGGAAGGTTTTTACCAGCTTGTCAACATTGTTTATTGATAAGAATGAGATGGATGATTTGCACCTGGTCTCAGTGAAACCTCTGAAGGACTCCGTTGTTGGGTGTGGTTATTTAGCAAGAAGATGTCTATGTGACCAGCAGAGTATAAGAAGCCCCGTCTGAGACTACTTTTGGGGCTCCCTGTTTTCAAGGAGTTCCAGGCATATATGGGTAGTTTCTAATCTGAAACAGAAAGTGCATCCATACAGTTCTTACAGAGAAAGGAAAATTAGACCTCACGCCTGGCTTCTCCAAACCTCTTGTTAGGAAGCAGCCTGTATCTGTGATGCATATCCTTACTTTAACGCTGTTGCTTTTTTGTTTGCTTTCCTAAAATAAACTGTAGATTCTTACGCATTATTTTGGGTCCCGTGAGTCTTCTTTAGCAATGGAACCCTGTCTAACTGCCATTGTTAGTGCACATGACGGTGGTTTTAAAATGGAAAATAGAGGAATTTTCAGAAATGGCTTAATATGGGAAGCCTTCTTGTAGAAGTGAATTTTCAACTGACCATTTAAAAGGTGATATTTATTCAGAAAACTCTTAGAGGGTACTTGTGACATACTGAAAGCCTGCCATGTATTTTCACATATTCCATATAATTTAATATATAGGAGAAAAGTAACAGCAAGAGAGAGCTAGGAAAAGCAGGAAAGAATATTTCAGCTAAAATGCTAAACAAATACTAAGATAAATAGGCAGCAAATACTTGTCTTAAATCAAAGAAAGAAAGATTAAATTGTAACATCAGCTCCCAATTAAATTAAATATTCATTTCGAGCCAGATCTGAGGACTAGCCCAGGGCCTTCCCTAAGGAAGATATCAAAGAAATGGGGGGTACAGAGCCGTTATATACCGTCTTGGAACAAAAAGCGTACATTGCATATGACAAGAATGTCCCCTTTACAATTGTCATAAGATGCTTAGCTGGCACAGCAGATCAGTGGTCACCAGGTCAGTGGTCACAAGGTGAGCACAGCAGGTCGGTAATTAATACTTAGTTCCCAGGAAGAGATGCTTATCCTTAAAGAAAGGCCGATATGGGGAGAAGTTACATCCCAATCTTTAAAGGCATGATTCTCGTCTTTGGGACATTGTAAATATTTAAAGTAGACATACAGTGCATGCTCAACAAGCCAAATCAGACCCTTCTGGAAAAACACGATCATGCCAAATTAGTTTTAACCCAAATGGCTTCCTAATACACTTCAATATATCATATTGCTTTTTATTTATTTATCACTTTCAAGTATTTAAATAGTAGTTTGTTTCTTCCATTGCTTCAACTGTATTTGAATTTTTAATAATAAAATTGTCACGCCTTCTTTCTATTTCACAGTGAAAAGAATAGCAGTGAGAAAAGAACTTGCACAAGCTCCCATGCTCAAAGCTACCTGACTATGAGCATCTGTGCTCACACACTTTGCCTTCTCTCTTAACTATTAGGAACTCTTCCTCCTGTTTAAAACCAAACTATCCCCTCACGAACTGGATCCTATTTCTTTTCATCTTCTCAAGATCATCACTGTTGCAATTTTCTTCTCTCTCTCCTGCATTTTCATTTTACTGCTGTATCATTCCCTTCCCTCCAGTTTATCAACATGTTCTAATTTCTCTCAACTCAAAAATAATTCTCTTTTGATCTTCCATCCCCTTACTATTACCATCCATTTCTCTACTTCCCTTTAGAGTTAGACTCCTCAGAAGGTTTGATTTTATTCACTACCTCCATTTCAGATCCACTTTTCGTCTCTTGTATATACTCCAATCAGGATTTTATTCTATCACTCTACTTGAAACAGCTCTTTGCAGGTTTGCTGGTGAGACCCACATTACTAGATCTACTGGTCAATTTTCATTCCTAATCTCACTTGAACTATTAACAGCATTTTAGGCACTTGATCACTTATTCTTTCTGGAAACACTGCCTACTCTTTCCTTCCAGGAAAACCCATGCTTTTAATTTTCCTCCTACTCACTGAACACTTGTCAATCCCTTTCTATTGTTCCTCCTCATCCTCCTGACCTAAATATTGTGCTTACTACGCCCTCTGCTGGGAGCTCTCTTCTCTCGGGTATCCGCATTGCTTGCTTCCTTATCTCCATCAGGTCTTTGCTTGAACATATTTTCCAAGCTCTTCCTTGACCCTCTCCATTTAAAATCACAGGCCTCCTGTATTTCCTAGCACCCAGCCCTATTATACTCATCTTCACACACTTATGAATGTTACTATCATGAGTTTGCTTTTTTTATTAGTCTATTTTCTCTCTTATCCACCAGAATGCAAGCTCAATGCAGTAGGCATTTTTTGTGTATTTTGTTCCAATACCCAGAACAATGCCTGGCACTATATATATTTGCTGGATGAGTGAATGAGGAGGAAAAGTGTGAACATAGTCAAAATATAAAATAGGTTAAAGTTGTCTTCAGGGTCCTTGTACCACTCGTCAAGACAACAAGATGGAAAATGATCTGATAATCTGATTAATAAGCATTTATTGAGATATCTTCTCATAGCTCTTAATTTAAAATCACATTGAGTATAAACACACACAAGCATATATGTAATATTTATTTCTCCTGGAGGAAGTTTAAGCACCGTGGCTAAGAGATACACAACTGTGCACAGTGGGTTGAAATCCTGATGCTCATTTCTACCTAAACATCCATCTGTTCCGTCTGTGTAAAAGATCATTCTGTAAGGATCAGGCATTTATTGATGAAATGAAGAAACTATAGAGGATAAAAATGAAATGTTTCTGCTTTTTTTATTATGGAGAATAGTCTATTATTCCCAGAAGATGGTAGAACAGTTAGAATATATTTGATTCTTCCTACTTTATATATAAGTAAGTAAACTTTATAAACTACTTTGTAAATTAAGTAAAAGGTCATGCTGGGCCATCATCATGTTATTAAGGACATAGTGACCTTTTTTCCCTTAAGATCTGATATTCATCATTCCCTATCACCTATAATAGTGGTTCTAAATTTTTTAGAGAAGAGTGTGATGAAACTTATCCTTTTTGGGGGAAAAAGGGAAATTTTGAAGAGAATTAGTCAGGAGTTCCATAGGGAGTTTCCAGAATGGATATATCTATGGAAACTTATACTCTATCTGCTGATCTCCTGCTCCCAGTCCAAGATATTATTAATTCTAAAGTAATGCATCTAAGCAGCACAGAGATGAGATAAAAATTATTGTAATCATTGTTCAATAGAGATTGATTCTAAAAGGATTTTTCATTTATTTAGAAATGTATAGAACGTTTTTATGCCAGTAAGACACATAGTATAAGTTGTTTTTCCAGAAGAGATGAGAAATGCCAAGTCTTCAAATTCTGTGCATTGGCTGCATTAATAATGCCCTTAATAAACATCATCATGGCTCAGCATCATCTTTTACTTAGCTTATAAAGTAAGAAGAATCAACTATATTCTAATTTTTCTACCTTCTTATGGAAATAGTTAAAACTAAATTAAAAACCCATTCTTTCCAGCCCTAACTAAACTAAAATAAAATCTAATCTATCTGGACAAAGTATAAGAGTTAGTGCTCAAAAATGGGAAAATATGCACATTGTGCATATTTATTAAGTATTTGGTATTTTTTCTGTGGCCTTTAGATTCACCTTAACTTTCTTAAAGATTTTTAGGGGTTTAAATGAGAAATTGCTAAACCCATCCTTTATCCAGCTCCCAAAGATGCCACTGGCAATACTTCCAAATTTTTGAATCCTTATTCACTTGCAGAAATTCTAGCATATTATATGTTTTCCTAGGTTATGAGATGGGATTCAACCAATTAATAATATTTCAGGTCTTAAGAAACATGCCTGCCTTTAAGATTCCTTCATTTGATACAAATCATTCTAATCAATTTCCGTTATAACTGGTGAGGTACTGCAGTCATTAATGTAAACGTGAAGAAATGAACATCCAGAGAACACCCAAGCATAAAGATTCCAACAGTTCCCCAGAGGTCATCTCATTCTTCTCTGCCTCTATCCAAGTTTATCCTTATAACATGTGGGAAAACTGGAGACTCATAATCTTTAAACATTTTGAGCAAAAACATCCTTTAGCCTTCTTTTGTCATTAATAAAGTATTAACAATTATTGAATATGAACTAGAAATTCTTCCTTCTATATAAAGCAAATACCTCATGGTCGTGCTTTATATCTTTTCCTCTCTACTTTCTATTGCCTCAGATAGGCAAATATAAATATCATTAAACTCAATTATATAAATGATTCAAAATATGCAGGATCCATATATAAGTTATAGTATTAGAGGTACTAGGCGCTAGATAATTGAACAATTTATTTTGCCTCTCATTCAGGCATTTGGCACTATAAAGGCACATTTGACCTTTCTAGGAAAAATAAGTATTTTTTTTTTTTTGCTACTTCTAAGTTCATTCTTTTCATATATGTTGAGGATGTACTAAGTACAAATCGTTAAGATAGAAGCTGGCATATACAAAAGTGCCTGGTGTCTACCTTCATGGCTGGTATTTTGCAAGCATAGGTCACTTTTGGTCTTGGATTGGAGCCCTCCTAGTGATGAATACTTGACTTCGAGGGACTTGAGAGGAGTACAAGTGATTGCCAACTCAGGAATATTGCATTTTCTCAACCTAGCTAAACCACTGAATTCCTCATTAAGTGCTTTTTCAGTCTTTAATGCCAGAACGTCCCTTTATTGGCTGGGTATAACAACATACATAGAAGATGGGTCAAAAGACAATCCTAAAATTTGATCACTTTCTACTAAGCTTCTGCACTCCCCTTCCCTAGCACCTTCTTCATGGCCTCTTTAACGTCTTTGTTTCTCAGTGTATAGATCAGGGGGTTGACACTGGGAGTGATAATTGTGTAGAAAAGAGTAAAGAACTTGCCCTGATCCTGGGAATAAGTGTTTGCCGGCTGGAGGTACATGTATATGATGGTACCATAGAAGAGTGAGACAACAATTAAGTGGGAGCTACAGGTGTTGAAGGCTTTTTTTCGCCCGGCAGCTGACTTGATCCTAAAGACTGCTCCTGCAATATAACCATAAGAGATGAGGATGAGGAAGAGTGGTGCCAGGATGATAAAGATTGCCAAGGCAAATGCCAGTGCCTGAAGGGTCATGGTATCTACACAAGCCATGCCAATTAGTGCTGGCATCTCACAGAGAAAGTGGTCCACTCGCATGTGCCCACAGCGGGGTAGCATCAATGTCTGGGGTGCCATTATGAGAGAATTGCTGAAGCCACTCAGCCATGCCACTGAAGCCAGCTGCCCACAGAGACGTGGGTGCATGATGACAGTGTAGTGCAGGGGTTTGCAGACTGCAGCATAGCGGTCATATGCCATGACAGCCAGGAGGACACACTCCACCCCTCCCAGAGCCAGGACAAAGTAGAGCTGGATGGCACAACCCAGATAGCTGATGGTCTTATCTGGACCCCAAAGGTTGTAGAGCATCTGAGGGATGGAGCCTGTGGTGAAACACATGTCTAGAAATGAGAGATTGGCCAAAAAGAAATACATTGGTGTGTGCAGCCGGGAATCCAGAGCAGAAAGCAAGATGATGGTCATGTTGCCAAGAAGAGTCAGCAGATAAAAAGAGAGGACAACCACAAAGAGGATCAGCTCTAGGTGGGGACGGTCAGAGAAGCCAACCAGGAAGAAGCCTTCAAAAGAACTTGTGTTGTCCTTTTCCATCACCTGTGACCACGTATTACCTGTTAGGAGAAAGATGAGTATCTGTGAAGAACACAGACATATTCCCTCAAAATGGAATGACTGGTAAAATGGTAGAACAGAAACTTCCTTGGAAATGCTGGATGCTTAACCCAGAATTTCAATAGCTATTAATGAAGTCATTATTTGGTCTGAAGAGCACAGTATGCAGTGGCTTTTCAGGCTCCTGGCTGTGCCTATTTACCAACATTTTGAATCATTCTTTTCAGTTTGGCAGGGTGTAAAAAGTTACTTTCAAAAGCTGATAATCTTACAAGGGAATAAACACTCAAAATTATCCACTTTTTTTTTAAGGGGAAGCGTCAAATTCTAGTCATATGTAACCTGTGGATGGAAATAGTGGCTTTGTCTCTGGATCAGAGAACTAGGCTTGCTGTTAGGTGAAATCTCATTCTAAACATTGTCTCATCAATATTGGGAAACCTAAAGTCATATCCAAACTCAACAGGGTACAAATGATCAAGCAAAATCTTAGGAAGAAGATGACCTCTTTATTGTTTATAGCTATGCCTCCGATTCATTCACTCCGTTTACTGGAGCCTGACTCTAACATCTCTCCTACCCCTCTACCCAGCCCTGTCCTAAACCTCTGTGATAAAATTGTTTTACGTCACCAAGGTGTATTTTAACCCTGGGATTGGGTGACTTTTCTGAAGTTGTGAATGCTTTCCCATAAAGATGAAAAAGAGATAATGCATTTCCCAGAAGTAAAGAGTTTCCCAGAACTCAACCTCAATGGAATTGACATTCAATGTTCTTTTAACAGCATTTTCTCTCCTCTTACTCACATTTTATTCTTACAAAGAACTCCACTTCCAGGAAGCCTACATTGATTAGTTTATTTATCTGTGTCTTATGATCCCATAGGACTGAAAGATTTTGTATCTTCTATGATACTTTATACTTCAATTATTTGCCAGTGGTTTATGTCCTAGGGTGAGTGTATTGTCCAATGTTAACCAAGGGCAAAGTCTCATGCTAATATTTTTGCATAATTTCCTAAGCAGTTAAGAAGTAATAGAGTTGTGACTCTTATTAAAAGAGAATGTGTTATATCTCTCAGGTGCATTAGGAGGCAAAATAGGGTCAAATCCACTGCTCTAAGAATGCTTTGCCATAATTGAATCATGCTGTGGCATGTGTTCTGAACAACAGATTTAAGATTTTGTACATTAAAACTTTGACACTTATTGGAGATTATAGGATTCTCAAAGTCATCACTCCAGAGGCCGCAAGAAGCTTCTGTAGTGGTGATGAATGGATGCAATAATATCTAGGTGGATAAACAATCCACTGATTGTATAACTGAGGACTGACACTTTTAACCAAGCCAGGATTAAGGGCTTTCCCTCCACTTCTTATAAAATGGAAATTTAAAAACATATATAATGCTTAAGAAAGAACATATATGTATACACGAATGATCTTGGAGTGTAGCTACCAAACTGATGATAATGGATGTCTCTGGAGAGGAAATTGGATTAAAGACTGTGGCTGTCTCTATATCTATAATGTTTTATTTCTTTAAAAATAGCTGGAAGTTTGATCATAAGGAATAACTATTAATTCTGAATGGTGAGTGTATTTTTTGTCTTTTATCTGTATTTTTTCTACTAGTCTTTGTAAATTTCTATATGTTTAACATCTCAAAATATAAAATAAATATAAATTACAAATTATTTAAATGTTAATGTAACTAATATTTATGGACCTTAAGAGCTAAGCACTAAAGTTTACCATTTGACATAGTTTACCTCATTTCATTCTCAAAGTGACCCCAAGAGGGGTGGGCCCGGGGCCAAGTCGTTACATTGGAGACCTCTGCTTTGGTGGGCGGGGTTTCGCTGGTTCAGATCCTGGGCGGGGATCTAGCACCTCCTCAAACCATGCTGAGGGGGCGTCCCACATAGCAGAACTAGGACCTACAACTGGAATATACAACTGTGTACTAGGGGCCTTTGGGGAGAAGAAAAAGAAGAAGAAAGAAGTTGGCAACAGATGTTAGCTCAGGGCCAATCTTTTAAAAAACAAAAGTAACCCCAGGAGGTCAACAATTTTGTTATTCAATCTTACAAATTAAGCTCCTGAGGCCAAGAGAGTGAAGAAATAAGCTACCCCAGATCACACGGCTGTACATGGAACCGACTGGAACCCCTGAGGTTTTACTCTAGAGATCACTCCATCAATCTCAGCAATCTCATCAATCTCAACACTCATCAATCTCTAACTATAGACTTAGGCAGCACAATAATTATATCGTCTGCTTATAAAGAAACTAAATAAGTTGTAAAACTGAGACTGCAACTCATTTCTTTGAAAAGAAAGAAAACTCCGCTGCACACTTTCAAAAGAAAACTTTGTTGCACAAAGTTTTCGATAAAGTTTTATTGCTTATAAATTGAATAAAGCAGGTAGCAAAGGTGTAGTCACATTTTTATTCAGGAAATGAGATATGTAGCTAAAATTTGCCTGCCAGGATGTCTTAAAACTGCAGTCATTGGGCACAGAAACTCCGTCAGCGTGAACGTAGGCCTGGCATCCTTTGGCCCTTCCAGAAGGGAGGCAGGGCAGCTGTGCTTGGCAGTGACTCTCTCATTCCATGGTTATCATTACTGGGGCCCAGGACAGGCCACCCCAAAATATCGCACAATAGCAAACTGATTATTTTGAATTAAAGTTATTTAAGAAGCAAAAAGGGCTTTCTGATTCTCCCGTCTTTGTTCCTCCTGAAAGCAGGAAATAAATCTCCTACGTAAAAGGTGCCCTCCTTGCATCCTTATCACCAGAGCTGGGGATTCAGGGCCGAGGAGCCTGCATAGACAAACCTTGCTCATTTACTACCTCCAGCCTAAACTCTACTTAAATTCCTCACTAATTATGTACCCCAAGCCTGAGTTTCTTTGTCCTGTCAATTTTTCACAAATTTACGTTTGTTTGTGTAAAAAATATATATACTGCCTATTTTCACTCTCTAAGCATCATTTCTTTATGGTCTCCAATACGTATGTATTAAACTGGATTTTCCTCATGTTAATCTGGTCTTCTGTCCTAACTGTAGATTAGCAGGAAAAAATATTTGTGAAACTAGTTTCTTGGACAAAAGCAACTCTAGTACTCTTTTGAGGATGCCTCTTGCATCCATTTGTTAAGCCGCAAAAAGCTTATTGGTTTGAGTCACTAGCAAGATCCCACTAAAAACTTCCACTACCTATACGTTAAACTGGATTTTTCTCCTGTTAATCTGGTTTTGTGTCAATTTTATTATTAGTCCACCCATAAGAATACAAGACGGAAAGAAAGGGGATTTTCCCCCACCCCTACAACATACTCAGAATTTCCTTATGTGTGTGTATGCATATATATACACATATGTATATGTACAGGTATATATACATATGTTATATATATGTATACATATACATATATATATGCTGGCCCTTCCAGAAGAGAGGTCAGGGCAGCTGTGCTTGGCAGTGATGTGTATGTATGTGTATGAATGTTTATCAACTATATAGTAGAGTACAAACCCAAGTTATTTTCTTTTTTATTTTGTTTTCTTTCTTTGCTTTTTATCTTTTTTCTCAGATCAACCAAAGGACCCACAAAGCCTGAGATCATTCAATAGGATTATTCTCATGAATTTTTCATTCTGATACAAAGTTTTCCTAGTTGCTAAACCATCCATTCACTGTCTGCCTTTCTCTTCATATTATCATATCAATATTCAGTCTCTACTCTTCTTTACCAAGCCTTGCCTTAGTGAGGACTGCCTTCTTGCATCTCTGAACTGTAGTAACTAATTGCTGATTCCTCTGTTTGCCAAGAATATTCTTTTAAATGATATATGTGTGTCTACTCTCCGTGTTGGAGTTCAAAGTTCCACTGTTAATACTCAACACTCACAATTACTGAGAGCTCGTTATTCCATATACTCTCACATGATGCAGGACCATAATTAGTATTTTTAGTCTCAAAACTTTTCAATTCAGTAGATTCCACTGCTTTTTAAATTCACGTTTTTTGGAAAGAACTCCATTAAAGGGTTCAAAGTCTCTCTCTGGCTTCCTCATAGAGGGAGTTACATTAAAGCACAGTCTTTAAAATGTAATCAAGCCTATTCAAATAAAGTGCATAGACATTTAGGCTATGAAGTATTGGCATAATAAATCTAATTGCCCATGATTCAGCAATAGTCTAAGGTTCAAAAACAAAACAAAACAAAAAAGACAGATGATTGGATAGAGGTCTAGGTTACGTTTCTTTCTACACAGGATCATTAACTTACCAAATTTGACTGCAACCTCAGAAATGCCATGTCCACCATTCCTTCTCTTTCTTGGGACTTCACTTGGAAGTCCAGGTGGGATGACCATAGTGAAAACAAGAAGAGAAAAATGACATTTAAGAAATTTATGAGAATAGGAAGGAGATAGATAAAGAGGCAACAGGACCCAGCTGAGCTGAATCTGGATGGAGAATGTTGATAAGCGCACAATAGTTATACCACCTGAAGGCCCCAAATATCCACATACCCTCCTTCCACCCCAGATAAGGAGCCAGATAAGGAGCAGCCTGAAGGAAGCTAGGGTATCTCTGATGTACATTCAGCACAGAGAACACTTAAAGATCAAAGGATTCAAGTTTCAAAAGGAAGAAGTTTTTATGGACTTCAAAGTTGATATAGGATTGGGTATTTCCTTTTCTGCTTCACCCTATGGAATAAAACTTCCTTTTCAAAAATTCCCTTAACTAATTATCTCTAACAAAGGTTGGGAAAGCATACAGTCTCAGAGGAAATATCACTCTTCCCAAGACAAACACACACACAAACACACACAGAGGCACATTATAGATTCACCCAAGAGAGAGACTGAGAGAGAGCACAAAATCTTCCTCACTGGGTCTCAGTAAGATCAGTAGTTAGTCATGAACATTAAGGCATGGAAAGTGGCCACCTCATACCCAATTCAGAGTAGAAGCTGGAATCAATGAAGAGATGTGGGAGCATCTACATGCGCCTGGTTTCGTTTTATGATGCGTGTCCTCTGCTACTTCCTCAGGGTGTGCAGTGCAAAAAACTATTCTCAGTCCTTTACCATTTTGTTTACTTAAGATTAACTTTCTGTGGAATTTCAAGGTCCATTATAATGAAGCTTAACTTGAATATTTTCCATTTAAGACAGATACATTGAGAAAAGGAGAGCAGATTAAAAAAAAGAGATTGATTTTGACACAATACCAAAAAATCAGCCAAACTATTAAAATAATCTCATTTCAATTTGCCTAGTTTGGTAAAAATTACTAAAATATCTTAGGAAAGTTACTATCTGACTGACAAATGACTTCAGCTGAGTCATTAGAATAAATTAGCAGGTTTTGGTTTTTAAAAAGGACAAAAAATAATAGCGTGCACAGTCAGATGAACCATTCCCCTGAGAGTTACATCTTATACTTAAGTTATTAGGTGGCATTACCATCTCAGCCTAATATTTTCTCATGAAAACTAGGGAGAAATGCATAGAGAATTTGATGCTTTCAAGAATTTCCTATCTGAAATAATTAGTGCCTCTGATAAATGAAGGAGATGAGGTTCTCATCAGGTACCTAACTCAATGAAGGATGTGGAATTGGGTAGCCAAAGAAGAAATTCTAGAAGCAATCTTTAAATTTTTTGCCACTTCACTTCCTCCTCTTTTACTAACACTTGGCCTGTCACCACCCCTAACCCATTACAAATATATTTAAACTTCTAACTGATAGAAATATTATAGCAGTGGAAAGAGATTTTCTGTGAAACAAAATAATATAATCCAAGGGTTATAAGCGATTACAAGAGATGCTTCCCAGAATATTACCATATGATTTAATATGTTGTAATATGACATCATAGAAGTTACCAGAAAAAGAAATGAAATCTACAAGTCTCTCATCTTTTACAAGTCAGCCATTTTTTCCATCAAATGCAATTATATTTAAATGAGTTCTCTTTTATTACAATTTAACCTAATTTATTGTCATTGTAGCTTTTGTGGAGGTAAACGACAGATTATTTATAAAACTTTTATCACATGTATTAATAAAATTTGATGTCAAATGTTCATCATTTTTTTATCCTTGTTTCCCAAACCTTCTTTTCCTTTTTTTTTTTCTTTTTTTTAACACTGTATGATTTTAAATTTACTGAGAATTGTTTTATGGCTTAGCAGATGGTATCTTTTGTTGAATGCTATGTGCACTTTTGTAAAGAATATATACTGTGCTGTTAGTGGTAAAGTGTTCCTTAAATGTCAATTAGGTCCGGTTGGCTATGAGCGCTGTTCAAATCTTTTCTAGCCCTCCTGGTTTTTGTCTACTTCCATCAATTACTGAGAGAAGAATGTTGAAATCCCAAACTGTCACTGTAAATTTGTCTATTTTTCCTTCTAGTACTGTCAAACGTTGCTTTATTTATCTTTGAGCTCTGTTATTGGGAACAAACAGATAGGTCAATTATGTTTCCTTGACTAATAGATTCTGTTATCATTAAAAAAATGCTTCTTTTCATCTCTGGTAAGATTCTTTGTTCTGAAATCTTCTTTATCTGACATTCCACCTTCAGAGTGACCAGTATTTGCATGGTTTATCTGTTCCCAGTCTTTTAAGCTATTTGTAACTTTATATGCAGTCTGACAATCTTTGTCTTTTAATTGTTCTTGGATGCTTTATATTTTATGTTATTGTTGATATGGTTAGGTTTTAACCTACTACCTTGCTATTTGTACTTTGTTCCTTTTCTTTTCTTTTTTTACTATTTTCTTTTGGATTGAGCATTTCTTATTATTCTATTTTATCTCTACTGTTTGTTATATTTTATTGGTTCCTTTAAGGTTTACAATATACACCTTTAACTTATCATAGTCTATCCTCAAATAAAATGCCTCTTCTCATATAATGTAAAACATTTACAACAATGTAATTCCATTTCCTGCTCCCTGTCGTTTGTACTCTTGTCGTCAAGTTTTAATTCTGCATATGTTATAAACCTTACAACACAACCCCCCCATACTTATTTTTCTTGATTTTTGTCTCTTTGTGATTTGTCTAGTCACCAAGTCTTAAAACATCTCAGTTTTCTCGAGCCATCTCTTTCCCTGAATTCTTATATTCAATAAGTTTCTAAGTCTACCCATAACATCTGTCTTTCACATCTCTGCCTTCTTTTTCATTTCCACTCTCTTTCCCTAGCCCAGTGCCTTGTTAACTTGTCCCTGATGTGTTACAAGAGCCTGTTCATCAGTTCATCTCTAGTGTCTCACTACTCACCGTCATCTTGTACTGTGGTATAAGTGGAGTCTTCCTAAAATATAGGTGTTATCAAGCCATTACTTAAATTCCTGTGGTGACCCTTATTGCCTAGAGAAATATACAAATATTCCCTAATGTTGATGCTGGTTCTGGGCCAACTTACATTCCCAGCTCTACCTAAAAGAGCTTCTGGCCAGCCCGGTGGCAAAGTGGTTAAGTTCACACATTCTGCTTCGGTGGCCCAGGGTTCGCTGGTTCAGATCCCAGGTGCGGACCTACACAATGCTTGTCAAGCCATCCCGTGGCAGGTGTCCCACATGAAAAAAAGGAAGATGGGAATAGATGTTAGCTTAGGACCTGTCTTCCTCAGCAAAATGAGGCTTGGTGGCAGATGTTAGCTCAGGCCTAATCTTCCTCAAAAAAAAAAAAAGAAGAAGAAAATAAAAAATAAATTAAAACATAAATAGAAGAGCTTCTGTTTATTTTATACTTCAAATGCACTAAACTACTCACCATTTTTCCTAAACAATAAAAAAATGAATCTTCTCTGGAAGACAATTTGGAATCAAAGAGAAAGAGATTAGCCTTGAGAGAGACAATGGCTCAAACTCCAGCTCAGAAACAATCAATCCAGGCTTAAAAACTAGAAAACCTCGTTTACTATCATTGGGGAAAAATTATTTTGAAGACTTCCTGTGAAAGTTAAATGAGGTAAAAAATATTAATTATCTAGCATTGTCCGTGACATAAAGTAAATCTTTGATAATTTTGACTTTCCTTACTCTATGTCCCCTTGCTTATGATGTTCTCTCAGAGGGGAATGTTCATTCTATTAAAAATAATACTAAAATAATCAAAGTTCAGTTGAAATATTCTTCCTGGAAAATGCTGTTATTCCTTTTTGTTAAACTTGGCTGTTCTTTCATCTGGGTTCCAGAAGCTCTTCATTCACAGTTCTATTTTAGCACTGACTACACTCAATATTGGATTTTAGTTTATTTTAAAGAAAACTTAAAGAGGTGGATTATCAGGAAGTGAATTCTTGATTAAGAGAATAAAATGCATGTAGAGAGAGAGGAGAAGGAAAAATTTAGAGGAGTATAGAAAAATGAAAGAATTGAAATGCTTATGGTGCTTGGTATGTGAGGGTATATGATAGCAGGGGTAGAGGATAGTCAAGTGGAGGGAAAAAAAGACACTTAGCTGATCTAATTAAAAGATATCATAAAGAAACCCCTTTGGTGGAAAATGACATTTTCTAGTGCCTCTATTGTCCACTTACACAAAGGCAAGTGTACAATAAAAAATTATTAGGCATGAAAAGAGCAAGACCATATGATCAGTAATCAAGAATTTTTCTTTAGAAAAATCCATAGAAGGGCCGGCCCTATGGTGTAGTGGTTAAGTTCAGCATATTCTACTTCAGTGGCCCAGGTTCACAGACCTACACCACTCATCAGTCATGCTGTGGCAGCAACCCACATATAAAATAGAGGAAGATTGGCACAGATGTTAGCTCAGGGCTAATCTTCCTCAAGCAAAAAGAGAGGAAGATTGGCAACAAATATTAGCTCAGGGCTGATCTTCCTCAGCACAAAAAAAATAAAGTCCATAGAAAGAAATCCCTGGATAATTCAGATTTTGAAGTTGAAAATATGGACAAAACAGATGAACTCAAGATAATTTCACCAAAGATAAATATAAACATACGAAACATAAAAAGAATAGAATGTACATTCTAGAAATTAAAAGTAAAATAATTGAAATTAAAAACTCAGTCTGAGTTTAATATTATAAAATAGGAATAGTGACTGGAGGACAAGTAAGTGGAAAAAAACAAAAGTAACACCAAGAAAGAACAAAAGTGAAAACAAATTATGAACATAACCACATATAGGTCCTACACAAACGGTTTAAGATACAAATAGTTAGGGTATCAGAAGGAGACATGAGAAAGAGTGGGGCAGAAACAAAATGCAAACAAACAATGGCTAAGAATTTTCCAAAGATAGCGAAAACATCAACCAACATATTCAAGGATTTCAGTAAACTCTAAGAAAGATAAACTGAAAAATAAAACTTCATAAAGGTTTATTTTCTTCAACATAATGCCAAAAGCATAATTCATAAAAGAAGAAAATCAATAAATTGGGCTTCACCAAAATTGAAAACATTGCTTTGTGAAAGATCCTGTTAAACGTATAAAAGAACAGAACAGCTCTAGACTAAAAGAAACATATATTTGCGAACTATATATCTGACAAAAGATTTAGAATATGTAAAGAACTCTCAAAACTCAGCAGTAAAAACACAAATAATACAATTAGAAAATGAGCAAAAGACATAACTGACGTTTTACTACAGAAGAAATATTGATGGCAAAAACGCACATGAAAGTATGTTCAACATCATTAGCCATTAGAAAGATGCAAATTAAAACCATAATGAGATCACTATACACTTAAATAAAAGAGCTGAAATTCAAAATAGTGGTAACACTAAATGCTGACAAGAATTCAGAGAAACTAGATATCACATGTATTGTTGGTAGTAACGTAAATAACACAACCACTCTGGAAAATAGTTTTATAAGAAACTAAACATACACTTAACATATGACCCAGCAATCATACCTCTGGACATTTATTCCAGAAAAATAAAGCTTATGCTCACACAAAAGTCTAGATGATATGGTTTATAGCAGTTTTGCTTGTAATAGCCAAAACACACAAACAACCTCAATGTCCTTCAGTGGGTGACTGGTTAAACAAACTAGGCTGCATCCATACCAGGAAATACTACCAGACAATGAAAAGGAACAAGCTGTTGATACATGTGACTGCTTGGAAGGATGTCAGGGAATTAAGCTGAGTGAAAAAAAAGCCAGTCTCAATGGGTTGCATACTGTATGATTCCATTTATGTGACATTCTCAAGATGACAAGCTTATAGAGATAGTGAACAGATTAGCGGTTGCCAGGAGTTCAGAATGGGAGTCAGTTAAGAGAGGAAAGAGATGGGCGTTAACTGGTAACAAGAAGGAAGCTTGTGGTGATGGAACAACTGTGTATCTTGATTGCGGCAGTGGTTACACAAATCTACAAATGTGACAAAATTGTGTAAACTACATGTACACACAAATGAGTGTATGTGAAACTGGTGAAACCGAGAAAGATTTGTGGCTTGTACCAATGTCAGTTTTCTGGTTTTGTTTTTTTGGGTTTTTTTGAGGAAGATTAGCCCTGAGCTAACTACTGCCAGTCCTCCTCTTTTCTGCTGAGGAAGCCTGGCCCTGAGCCAACATCCGTGTCCTCTACTTTATATGTGGGACGCCTACCACAACATGGTGTGCCAAGCAATGCCGTGTCCGCACCCAGGATCCGAACCTGCCACCCTGGGGCCGCCAAGAAGCAGAACGTGCAAAGTTAACTGCTGCGCCACCGGGCCAGCCCAGTTTTCTGGTTTTGACATTCTTCTATAGTTACTTGAGATGTTTCATTGGGGAAAACTAAGTGAAAGGTACACAGGACCTCTCTGTATTATTATTCTTGCAACTTCATATAAATCTGTGAGTTTTTCAAAATAATTTTTTTTAAACTAGGATGAGGAAGATCTGTATGAACAAATACAGAGTGATTTCCAGGGTATGTTGTTAGGTGAAAAAACAAAGATCAAAGAGTGTCTATTACATGCTAACCTTTCACAGAAGAAAGAAGAGGCTATAATAAAACATCCATATATCTGCTCTCTTATGCAAAAGGAAATACAAGAAGGATAAACCAGAAACTAATGAGATTGGATATCCACCAGGGGTGAGCATGGAATAGAATGTAGAGAATTGTGGCAGGAGACAGCCTGGTGGCATAGTTGTTAAATTCAAACACTCCGTTTCAGCAGACTAGGATTTGAGGGCCTGGATCCCAGGCGCAGACTTACACATTGTTCATCAAGCCATGACTTGGCCACATCCCACATATCAAAAATAGTGGAGGATTGGCATAGGTGTCAGCTCAGAGACAATTTTCCTCAAGCAAAAAGAGGAAGATTGGTGACAGACGTTGCCTCAGGGCCAATCTTCCTCACGAAAAAAAAATGAAAGAAAGAAAGAATTGGTGAATCAGAATGGTGTGGCAAGGATGAAGGGGATTGACTCTTTTCTGAATACAACATTTTGAGTGGTTCTTACTCTTATAACTTTAATAATGTTTCACATAGTCAAAATTTAAATAAGTAATTAAAGTCAACCAGAATGGAGATTACCCAAAAGGAATACAAACAGTAATAAATGAACCTACTTGTATGACAAATGAGCAGCATAACCTTTCTAAAGAGGATGAGGAAGAAAAGAACTGACCTAAATTAACTTTGGGAAAGAGTATTTGACTACCAGGCAAAGGGCAGACTAGTCTAAGGTTATGACAAAAAGAACTGTACACAAATATTGTACTCTAGTTAGTAAAATTATTATGACCAGGAGTATAGGTTAGCAATTCTGAAACTATTTGTATTGTTATAATTGAGCAAATAATTAAATATATTATGGATCCTGAGAGCCAGCTTTCCTACTGCCAGAGAAAGAAGGTACAAACAAAAAAAAGGAGGGAGGCTAGAATGAACCCTGCGATATTTGATTGGAATCAGAGGCATCAGTATGAACTTGTGGGTACACACACACACACACACACACGCACGCATACAGAGGGATAGATAAATAAACTAACATATATATGTGTATGTACGTGTGATTATACACATATAGATATATTTCTAAGCTCTGTTTTCTGAGAGAAACTTACTGGGTTTTTAAATATTTTATTAATTATTTTCTCTTACAGTTTTTCCTTTGTTGGTTTTTTTTTTCTTAAACATTGGCAGCTGAGCTAACAGCTGTTGCCAATCTTCTTTTTTTTTTCTCTTTCTGCTTTTTCTCCCCAAGTCTCCCCAGTATATAGTTGTATATTTTAGTTGTGGGTCCTTCTAGTTGTACTATGTGGGACGCCGCCTCAACCGGCATGATGAGTGGTGCCATGTCCACACCCAGGATCCGAACCAGAGAAACCCTGGGCCACCGGAGCGGAGCACGCAAACTTAACAACTGGGCCACGGGGTCGGCCCGCTTTGTTGTCTTTTAATAAAGAAATTCGAAGATGACAATGGAAGGTACTCTTTGTGTATGGAAATCAGAAGTCTATAATTTCTCACTTGTTTTATTCAAACATCGCAAAACATCTTTCAAAATTTCAGTTGAGCTTTACCAACTTTTTGAAAAACTTCTTTATATTCCTTTGTGTCCCGGATTCTCTTTTAAGTCTCTGAAAATATACTCCTTCGTTAATTGGAGTCCTTAGAGTGAGTAAGTACCCATATTTTAAGGCTTGAGCAGCAGTAGAATGGCTATCCACTGCCCACATATTTCAGGTGCTTGGCATCATCAGAAATCTTCACATTCCGGCCCTGCGTCTTATGTCATGATGCTGATAAGTCAGTAGGATCAGAAGTCAGACTATTCCTAGAAGCCATTCCTACACCAGAAGGGTTAACAATAACTAACCTATACATAAAAGCGACTATGGACCACATAACTGTATTCTTAAAATAGCTTTCACTTAGCCAGATGGCAAAAATTCTCACAGCTACTGCATTACCACTGGACATGAGAATTACAACAGAGGGAAAATGGAGCGGAAAAGAGAGTGGCCTGAACTAATTATGGATACAATTTTTTTGCAAATGTTACAAAAACACATGTTTGTGTGAACACTTTGTTAGGATCCTTCCCAGAGTCTTGGAAGGGGCCCCATGCAAGTGATAGACTACAAAGATTAAGCTCCATCAATTTCGTGGTAACTCCATCTCTGACATTGCCCGTGAAGCCACCCAGACCAACAAGATCCGTGCTGCAAAGTACAAACTTGGCTCAAATCTGAATCAAGAATTCTGCCTCCAGCCAAGATAGAATAGCTTTCAGACGTCTTCAAGAACCAGAAAAGTCATAATAAGTATAAAAAATCATTTGTGTAAAATATCAGAGAGCTACAGAAGCAAAAAAGACAAAAAATGAATATTCAGTTAATATTCCATGGAGTGAAGAACCGTGAAGAACCGTGAAGAAGTCAGCTGAAGGTGCTTTTTCCCTGGGAGAACTTGCGGATTCTGGATGCAAGCAAGAAACCAATAACTTATCTGCAGCTGGTAAAAGGACCACTAGTAGGGAATAAAGAAAAAAACTAAACAAAACTTTGTCATTTCTGTCATGCTAAAGTGACAAAAATGGAGAACTGAGGGCCTGAAATACAAGGCAGTTTTCCTCGAAAGGTATTTGACAAGGCTTTAAGTTAAGTAGGGAGGGAAATTAAAAGCTATGCCAAAAACCTCTGAATACACAGCTGAATTTTTAATAGTCTTACAGTACTAAGGAATTAAAGTTTAGAGTTCATGACTAACCCAGAGGATGGATCCGGGTTCATACATTAGTCTCTCAGTTGAAAGACCTCAAAGACTGTACCATAACAATAGGGATAACAGGAGATAGACCAAGCCTTTCCAATATGGCGACCCTGTCTTGACTCAGCTTGGGCCCTACCTGCAGACAGGGGCTCAATATCCCACTCTGCCCAGCAAAAGAAAAGATGACCCTTGTCTGGAGGAAAGTATCATCTGAAGACTCCAATTTTTATATGCACTGACAATCAATTCATCCAACAACAGCAGAATTCTAATTCTTTTAAAGGGCACCTGGAATATTTACCAATGGTAAACCATATTCTGGGCTGTATACTAAGCCTCAATGAATTTTCAATGAAGGATTCAAGTCATATAAAGTATGCTCTCTCACATAATGGAATTAAATTGGAAATCATTACTAGAAAGATTTCTGGAAAATCTTCAGATATTGAAAGGATAATAAGGAAATATTTAAAACAACTTTTTGTTAGTAAATTCCTTGGAAAACAAACCACCAAAGCTCATTCAACAAGAAAGAGATAACCTAAATAACCCTACAGCAGTGTTTCTAAGCCACGTGAATTTGCCTCCAAGAGGAAATATGCCAATGTCTGAGAATGTTTCTGACTTTTATAAATGGGGTTGGGTTTGGGGTTTGGGGACGCTACAGGTATCTAGTGGGTAGAAGCCAACTATTTTGCTAAATATCCTACAATGTGTAGGACAACCTCCCACAACCAAAATTATCTAGATCAAAATATTAATAGTCCTGTTGCTGAGAAACTCTGACCTATAGCTATTTAAAAAATTGAATTTGTAGATAAAACCTTCCCACAAAGAAAATTCCACTCCCAGATGGCACTGTTGATGAATTTAACCAATTGCTTAAGAAGAAAATAAGGCCAATTCTCTACAAACACTTCCAGGAAACTGAAGAGGAGGGAATACATTTTATGAAGCTAAGATTATCCTAATATGACAATCAGACACAGATATTACAAAAAATGACAAAACAATATCCCTCATGTACATAGTTGCTAAAATCCAACCATATATAATACAATACATCATGAGCAAGTCTGGTTTCTCTCAGAGATGTAAGGTTAGTTTAAGATTCAAAAAACGAATCAATATAATTCACCATATTAATAAACAAACAGAAAAACCATATAGCTATATCAATACATGCAAGGAAAAGCATTTGACAAAATATAACATCTGTTACTGGTAAGAAAAAAAAAAACAAAAAACAAAAAGCACTCTGAGTAAACTAAGAATAGAAGGAAATGTTCTCAACCTGATAAAGGACATCTACAGCTAACATTAAACTCAATCATAAAAGGCGGAGTGTGTTCCCCTGAGATGGGAAAAAGGTAGGGATATCCACCTTTGCTATTTTTCTTTATCGTTGGTTGTATTGGTAGTTCTAATAATTCAAGAAAAGAAATAAAAGGCATGCAAATTGGAAAGGAAAAAGTTAAAACTCTATTTACGGAAGACTTGATTGCCTATGTAGATTATCTTTGTAGATTATCTATGTAGATTGCCTATGTAGAAAATCTTACAGGAAAGCTATTGGAACTAATAAGTAAATTTAACACGGTTGCAAGATACAACATTAATACACAAAAATCCATTGTATTTCTGTGCACTAGCAATGAACAATTAGAAATTGAAATTTAAAAAATAATACTATTTACAATAGAAACATGAAATATGAAATAGGGAGAAGTCTGAGAAAAGATGTACAAGAGCAGTATACTGAAAACTAGAATACATCGCTGAGGGAAATTATGTAAGACTGTTGTATAAATACTGTGGTCAGGATGCAGAAGACTCACAGTGTTAAGATGTCACTTCTTCCCATATTAATTATGGGTTCAATGTTATTGTAACCAAAATCTCAGCAAGATTTTCTTTATAGAAATTGGGAAGCATATGTAAAATTCAGTCCATTTAAAGGTGAGTACATTCATACAATAGAATACTACTTAGTAATAAAAGGGAATGAAATATTGATACATGCAACATAGATGAATCTCAAAATAATTATGCTGAGTGAAAGACACTAGACCAAAAAAAGACAGAGGACATATTGTATGATTACATTAATATAAAATTCTAGAAAATGCAAACTAATCTACAATGACAGAAAACATATTAGTGGTTGCCTGACAACTGTAGAGTGGGAAGGATTGGGAGAGAGGGAGATTCAAAAGCGAGAAATTACAAAGGACGAGAGGAAACCTAAGGCTATGAGAATGCTGTTATTTTGATTGTGT
Source organism: Equus caballus (assembly GCF_041296265.1). Classification (NCBI taxonomy): domain Eukaryota; kingdom Metazoa; phylum Chordata; class Mammalia; order Perissodactyla; family Equidae; genus Equus; species Equus caballus. The sequence goes on along the minus strand of NC_091703.1, from coordinate 28,798,510 downwards.
TGATGGTTTGTCAAACTGTACTTATCAAGCTTATCAAATTGTACACTTCAATATACTGTTAGGAAAATAAATAGGCAATCCACAGACTGGGAGAAAAATATTTATAAATCATACATCTGACAAAGGATCTGTATCCAGAATATATAAAAAATTACTCTTACAAATTAATTATCAAAAGACAAATAATCTAATTTTTTTAATAGGCAAAAGACATTCTGGGGTGTTTTCCAAAACCAAAAATGAATTCTCTGATTCTCTGGACACCAACTGCTTGTTCAACCATTCAATTCAATTCTGACACAAACTATTCAGAGTTATCATCAGTTCCCATAGGTTAAGGGGTTCAATCTCACAAGCTTGGTCCCACTTTAGATGTGAGTAACGTGTCCCAGCCTCCTGTACTTCTGACTGACCAGCTGCAAATCCGGGGTTCCTGCAATGCCCTTCTCGGTTTTGATAATTTGCTACAACAGTTCACAGAGCTCAGGAAGACATTTTCCTTATGTTTACTGGTTTATTGTAAAGGATATTAATGAACAGCCCGATGAAGTGGTACATAGGGTGGGGTCCAGAAGGGTCATAAGTGCAGGAGCTTCTGCCCCCAGGGAGTTGGGGTGTGCCACCCTCCTGACATATGGATGCATTCACCAACCCAGAAACTCTCTGAAACCCATCATTTAGGGAATTTTATGGGAGTTTCATCACATAAGCATGATTAATTATTAACTTAATTTCCAGCCCATCTCCTCTTCCTGGAAGTTGCGTGGGTGGTGGAGCTGAAATTTCCAGGCTTCTAATGATGGCTTAGTCTTTCTTCCAACCAGCCCCTGTTCTGAAGCTATCTAGGGAGCTGGCCAAGAGTAGCCATATTAGAACAAAAGATGTTCCTATCACCCAGGAAATTCCAAGGGAATTAGGAGCTCCATGTCAGGAACTGAGGACAAAGACTAAATACTTGAACAGAAGACTCTCCTGTCACCCCTACCACTCAGGAAATTACAAAGGTTTTAGGAGTTTTGTCAGGAATGGGGAACAAAGACCAAATATTCATTTCTTATTATGCCACTGACTTGAACAGACATTTCACAAAAGAAGATATGCGAATGACCAATAGGCACATGAAATAGGGATTGTTGTCATTAGCCAGTAGGGGAATGTATATTGAAACAGTCACTGACTAGTTACCCTGAGGAACTCAAGGGTGGGTTTGGATATTTTAACCATTTTTTGAAATTGCTCTTTTTCCTTTTGTTATGTTAAGGAGATGAAATCACCAACCACCCTGAGCCGGACCAAGCCTCACCACGAGAGCTATGCCTGTGACCTTTGCCTTATTTTTAATGCTAAGATCTCTCCAGGAGGAGCTTAGGACTTACCACCATAACCTGCAGTGTACGTGGAAGCATGTTTCCCAGCTGAGCCTGTGCAAGAGAATATCCATCTATCCCTTTTGAATATTCATTCCCCATCCAAAATAAACACCCCTGCTTCCCTTTGTTTAGAGACACCAAGACTCTGGAAATGATTCCTCATGGTCTCCTATTTGCTGCAAATATTCTTTACTTTGTGAGACAACTACTTCTGGTGTGGAGTCTGATTTAACTCACCAAGAGGGAACCCACTTTAGTTTGGGTAACAAAACCACAATGATATATCTACACACCCACTAGATTAGATAAAATTGAAAAGACTAATGACATCAAATGGTGGCAAGGATATGAAGCATATCTCCAAACATAGTTGGTGTAAGTGTAAAATGGTACCTTTTTTGGGAAAATTATTTGGAAGATTCTGAAAAGCAATTACACACCTTGATATTTACCCAAAAGGAAAGAAAACACATGTCCACAAAAGACTTATACAAGAATACTCACAGCAGCCCCACCCATTAATAATAACACCAAACAAGAAACAATCAAAATATTCTTCAGCAAGAGAATGGATAAACAGGTTATGGTGTATTAATAAAATGGAATATTATTTGGGAAGAGAAATGAACCTACTACTGATATATGCAATAACATGGATGAATTTCAAAAATATATACACAGTTGAAAAATCCAGACAGGAAAGTTTACAAACTATATATCTTAGTCCATTCAGGCTGCTATAAAAAAATACACAGACCGGGTAGCTTATAAAACAAAAGAAATTTATTTATCACAGTTCTGGAGGCTATATGATGAATGAGAAGATAGCATCATTTCTGTAGTATTCTTGGCAAAAATGAACAACAAAGAAAAGTCAAATGTCCCAGTTGAGAGACATTTTATAAAGTGACAAGCCTATATTCTTGAAAAACGTCGATGTCATAAAAGGCAGGGAAAACTGAAGAATTGTTCCAGATATGAGGAGACTAAAGAGACATGACAACTAAATGCAACACATGATTCTAGTTTGGATTCTGGACCAGAAAGAAAAGGATGGTTATAAAGGACAATTTTACAGCAATCGAGAGAATTTGAATGGCGTCTGTAGATTGGATGGTAGTATTGTATCAGTGTTAATTTCCTGACTGTGATGCTTATACTGGAAAAGTACTAGGAGAGTGCCCTTGTTTTTAGGAAATACACTCTAAAGAATTAAGGGGGACTAGGGCATCGTGTTCACAATTTACTCGCAATATGAAAATGGTTCAAAAGATTTACGCATAAACTTTCATATGTGTATACACACACATATGAGAGAGAGAACCATAAAACAGGAGTTGTTTCTTTGTATAAAGGCTTTTATTTTTTGTATGTTTCTTTTGGCAGCATGCAATTAGGTGAGGATACCATTGTCATGACTGCCCTTGCTTGGAGCAAGCTTCACCACTCCCTCTGACTTCTTAGAACACTACCACTCTCTTGAGACTCTAGTATGAAAAGTTCATTTTAAACTTTAGTAGAATTTGACTATATCCCCGCCCCACCCCTATTTCCTCCTAGATAACCCAACATCTCCAGCATTTCATGCTATTTCTTCTGTAATATTGTCACCAATTAATTGCCCTGAGGAACTCAAGGGTGGGTTTGGAAGCATCTAACTCTTTTTCCAAATTGTTTTTTTTCCCTTTTATTATGTTAAGGAGACGCAATCATCAGCTACCCTGAACCAGACCAAGCCTCACCAGAAGAGCACTGCCTATGACATTTGCCTGATATATTTTTTTAAAGATTGACACCTGAGCTAACAACTGTTGCCAATATTTTTTTTTTCTGTTTTTTCACCCAAAATTCCCCCAGTACACAGTTGTATATTTCAGTTGTGGGGTCTTCTAGTTGTGGCATGTGGAACACCACCTCAACATAGCTTAATGAGTGGTGCCCTGTCCACGCCCAGGATCCGAACTGGAGAAACCCTGGGCTGCTGAAGCGGAGCGTTTGAACTTAACCACTCAGCCGCGGGGCAGGCCCCCTGCCTTATTTTTAATGCTGAGATCTCTCCAGGAGGAACTTAGGCTTTATTACCATAACCTGCAGTGTACCTGGATGCATGTTTTCCAACTGAGCCTGCACAAGAGAATACCCACCTTTCCCTTTTGAATATTCATTCCCCAATTGAATAAAAGGTCCCTACTTCCCTTTGTTCAGGGACCCCATGAGTTTGGAAATGATTCCACATGGTCTCCTATTTGCTGCAAATATACTCTACCTTAGGAGGCAACTACTTCTAGTAGAGAGTCTGATTCAACTCACCAGGAGGCAAACCCACTTTGGTTTCAGTAACAATATTTCTCTTACAGAAAACACAGATGGTTTGCCTACCTTGCTACTGCAAACTTTGATTCCTTGCCTACCTCACTCTCGCAGAGCTTTGTTCCAATATTTAATTCATCTTCCATTAAAAAAACTCACAGTCAGAGAGTAACATACCAATTGAGGTTGTTGCCAAAGTTCTTTCCAAGCAAAAGAAGAGAACTATGCTAATAATTTGCTTTCAGAAATATGAGCCCTAATCATAAGAAGGGAGGCACGTGACTCTTTGGGTAACAGTGTCAAAGAAAAAAATAAAACAAAAAAGAACAAAAATGGAACTTCTATGTTATGTAACCAGTTTCCTAACATACTGTATTTTAAGCTCTCGAAGCTTGTTTCTACATCTATGAATCTATAGAGATAATGAATCACTCTCAGAGGGCACTTACAAGGACTGAGTGAAATAATCCTTTCAAAGGACTCAGCACAGTGTCTGGCTAATAATAAACTCAGCAGATCCTTGCCTACTATCAGGAGCTGGATAAGTGAGCATTACTTGGTAATTTCTAAATTTAAGGACTTCCGAAACAATTTCAATTTTTACACACTTGGTTCATTCTGCAGAATAGATATTTATCATTGTTCTCATTTTTCTTAGCCCTTGTTTGTTTTCTTTTTAAACCATAATTTTGTTCATTTAAATTACAACCTATTAAAAAAATCGTAAAAAAAAATTCACAAACTACTACAATTTTTCCCCTGACTATCACCACCCTTACTGCTGCTTTTCTATCCAGAAATAACCATCAGTATTAATTTAAAAAATGTTTTGATAGGAGTGACATCAGCATCATGGTGGAGTGAGCTTTCCCAGTAATCTCTCCTTTCCACCATACAACGAAAAGGACATTCATACTTCAACAGAGAACATCCAAACACAACACAAAAAAAGTCTGAGAGGGGCCGGCCCTGTGGCCCAGTGGTTAAGTTCATGTGCTCTGCTTTGGCAACCCAGGGTTTCGCCAGTTCGGATCCTGGGCACCGATATGGCACCACTCATTAGGCAATTTTGAGGCAGCGTCCCACATAGCACAACTAGAAGGACTCACAACTAAGATATGCAAATAAGTACTGAGGGAATTTGGGGAGAAAAAGCAGGGGAGAAAAAAGATTGGCAACAGTTGTTATCTCAGGTGCCAATCTTTAGATAAAACAAAAACAAAAATACGTCTGAGAGACCCATGCAGCCATACAATGGAGGGCCAAGAGGCTGGAGTCCCCCTTGGAGGAGGTGGAACAAAGTAAGAGAAAACTTTGCTCCCTCCCCTGAAGATTGAGATCTGGGACCACAGGAGGCCTCTGAGAGGAGGGGACATTCGTTGGCAGGAACATCAAGGATCCCCTTGCAGACTAGAGGGAGGCCCTCTACCAGGGCGAAAACTTTTGCAGGGAGTGACTTCATCAAACCAACACCCCAGGAGAGCAGATAGCTAGAGCAGAGCAAGAAAACCCTGAGAGCATGCAGGAGAAACACCCCACGCCCCACCCACCCAGCACCAGCTGCAGCACCTGGGATCTCTGGGGAATGCAGAAGGCTCAGAGTACGTGGCTCTTGACCACCACCCAATGGCAATAGGCATTAACTGTGACAAAATAACACCAGGATGTGAAAAACAAAGCCACTCCCTCTAGCAATATCAAACATTATATTAGATCTCCAGACTAGAGAGAAAATGACAAGTAGCCAGGAATCAGTCCTGAGGACACAGAAATATGTAATCTACTTGACAAAGAATTCAAAATGGCTATCATCAAAAAACTTACTGAGTTAAAAGAGAATGTAGAGAAACAATTCAACGAGCTCAGGAGCTACTTCACAAAAGAGATTGAAACTATAAAGAAGAATCAATCAGAAATATTAGAGATGAAAGACACAATGGAAGAAATAAAACAAAATATGGATTCCCTGAACACTCAAGCAGACATCATAAAGGAGCATATCAGCATAATTGAAGATAGACATGTTGAAGTGCTCCAGATAGAGGGGGAACTAGGACTAAAAAGAAATGAAGAAAGTCTTCGAGAAATATCCAGCTCAATTAGGAAATACAACATAAGAATTATAGGTATTCAAGAAGGAGAAGAGAAGGACAATGGAGCAGAAAGCTTGTTCAAAGAAATAATAGCAAAGAACATCCCAAACTTAGGGAAGGAGATGGAAATCCATGTGGAAGAGGCTATCAGATCTCCTAAATATGTCAATGTAAAAAGACCTACAGCAAGGCATATAATAATGAAACTGACAAAAGTGAACGACAAAGAAAGAATTCTAAGGGCAGCAAGACAGAAGAAAGTAACCTACAAAGGATCCCCTATCAGGCTTTCAAAGAATTTCTCTGCAGAAATCTTACAGGCTAGGAGAGACTAGACTGACATATTCAAATCTTTGAAGGACAAAAACTCACAGCCAAGAATACTCTATCCAGCGAACATATCCTTCATATATGAAGGAGAAATAAAAAATTTCCCAGACAAACAAAAGCTAGGGGAGTTCATAGCCACGAGACCCCCCTCCACCACAGGAAATCCTCAAGAAGGCCCTCATACCTGAAAAAAAAAGGAGAAAGAGGTTACAAAGCACAGAATAAGGAGATAAATAGGTAGACAGAATTAGAACAGGTTAGCAAATACTCAAGTATAGCATTAAAGACAAAGGGAAGGAAAATGCCAAAAACAAAGATAACCTTGTCATTTTAACCACAAACTCACAACGCAAGATGGAATAAGATGTGAGAAAAACATCTTAGGAGGGGAAGAGGAAAGGGACTGAATCGTTTTAGTCTAAGGAAATAAGAGGCCATCAGAAAATGGACTGTCTTATCTTGGAGGTTTTGAATACAAACTTCATGGTAACCACTAAACAAAAAAGTAGAACAGAGACACAAATTACAAATAAGGAGAAAACAAAGAAACACATCATAGAAAACTACATAATTCAACTAGTATACCAAAATACACAGGATGAGAAACAAAGGAAATGCAGTAGAACCGGGAAATGAGTGATAAAATGGCAGCATTAAGCCCTCATATATCAATACTCACCCTAAATGTAAATGGATTGAATTCTCCAATAAAAAAACACAGATTGGCGAGATGGATTAAAGAGCAAGACCAAGAAATATGCTGCCCCAGGAAACACATCTCAGCTCCAATGACAAACACAGGCTCAGAATGAAGGAATGGAAGATGATACTCTAAGCTAATGGCAAGCAAAAGAAAGCAGGTGTTGCAATACTTATATCAGACAAAGCAGACTTCAAGATAAGACAGGTAAAGAGAGACAAAGAGGGGTAGTATATAATGATCAAAGGGACACTCCATCAAGAAGAAATAATGCTTATAAATTTCTATGCACACAACACAGGAGCACCAAAGTACGTAAAGCAACTATTAACAAACCTAAAAGAAAATATTAATAATAACACAATAATAGTAGGGGACCTTGACACTCCACTCACATCAATGGATAGATCATCCAGACAGAAAACTAGCAAGCAAACAGTGAAATTAAATGAAAAGCTAGACCAGTTGGACTTAACAGACATACATAGCACACTCCAACCAAAAATAGCAGAATCCACATTCTTCTCAAGTGTGCATGGAACATTCTCAAGGTTAGACCATATGTTGGGAAGCAAGGCAGGCCTCAATAAATTTCAGAAGATTGAAATAATAACAAGCATCTTTTCTAATCACAATGCTATAAAGCTAGATATTAATTACAAGAAAAAAGCTGAGGAAGGGACAAAGATGTGGAGACTAAACAACATGCCATTGAGCAAGCAATGGATCACTGAAGAAATTAAAGGAGAAATCAAAAAACATCTGGAGACAAATGAAAATGAAAACATACCATATCAACTCATATGGGATACAGCAAAAACCATATTAAGAGGGAAATTCACTGCAATACAGGCTCACTTTAACAAACAAGAAAAATTCCAAATAAGCAATCTCAAACTACACCTAACTGAATTAAAAAAGAAGAGCAAACAAAGCCCAAAGTCAGTAGAAGGAGAGAAATAATAAAAGAGCAGAAATAAATGCTATTGAAACAAAAAAGGCAGTAGATAGGATCAATGAAACAAAGAGCTGGTTCTTTGAGAAGATAAACAAAATTGACAAACCCCTAACCAGACTTACAAAGAAAAAGAGAGAGAAAGCTCAGATAAATAAAATTAGAAATGAAAGAGAAGAAATAACAATGGATACCACAGAAATCCAAAGGATTATAAGAGAATACTATGAAAAACTACATGCCCACAAAATGGACAATCTAGAGGAAATGAATAAATTCTTAGACTCTTACAACCTCCCAAAGCTGAATCAAGAAGAAATAGAGAATCTGAGTAGACTAATCACAATTAAAGAAATTGAAACAGTAGTCAAAAGCATCCCAAAGAATAAAAGCCCAGGACCAGACGGCTTCCCCTGGGAATTCTACCAAACTTTCAGAGAGGACTTAATACCTGTCCTTCTTAATACTTATTCCAAAAACTTAGGGAAGATAGAACACTTCCTAACACATTCTACGAGGCCAACATCACTCTGATACCAAAGCCTGACAAGGACAATACAAAAAAGGAAAACTACAGGCCAATATCACTGATGAACATAGATCCAAAAAATCCTCAACAAAACATTGACAAACCTAATACAGCAATACATCAAAAAGATCACACATCCTGACCAAGTGGGATTTATACCAGGGCCACAGGGATGGTTCAACATCTGCAAATCAATCAATGTGATACACTACATTAACAAAATGAGCAATGAAAACCACGTGATCTCTCAATAGACGCAGAGAAAGCATTTGACAAGATCCAACAGCCATTTATGATAAAAACTCTTAACAAAATGGGGATAGAAGGAAATTACCTCACCATAATAAAGGTCATATATGACAAACCCAAAGCCAACATCATACTCAATGGGTAAAAACTGAACGCCGTCCCCTGTGAGAACAGGAACAAGACAAGGATGTCCACTATCACCACTCTTATTCAACATAGTACTGGAGATTTTGGCCACAGCAATTAGGCAAGAGAAAGGAATAAAAGGAATTCAAATAGGAAGTGAAGAAGTGAAACTCTCGCTGTTTGCAGATGACATGATCTTACATATAGAAAACCCTAAAGAATCCATCAGAAAACTATTAGAAATAATTAACAACTACAGTAAAGTTGTGGGGTACAAAATCAACCTACAAAAATCAGTTGCATTTCTATACTCTAATAATGAACTTACAGAAAGCTAACTCAAGAATATAATTCCATTTACAATCACAACAAAAAGAATAAAATACCTAGGAATAAATTTAACCTAGGAGGTGAAGGACTTATACAATGAAAACCATAAGACATCACTGAAAGAAATAGATAACGACATAAAGAGATGGAAGAGATTCCATGCACGTGGGTTGGAAGAATAAACATTGTTAAAATGTCCATACTACCCAAAGCAATCTACAGATTCAATGCAATCCCTATCAGAATCCCAATGACATTCTTCATGGAAATAGAAAAAACAATCCTAAAATTTATGTGGGGTAATCAAAGACCTCGAATTGCTAAAGCAATCCTGAGAAAAAATAACAAAGCTGGAGGCATCACAATCCCTGACTTCAAAATGTACACCAAGCCATAAGGATCAAAACAGCATGGTACTGGAACAAAAACACAGATCTATGGAACAGAACTGAAAGCCCAGAAATAAAACCACATATCTACCAATAGCTAATCTTCAACAAAGGTGCCAAGAACATGCAATGGAGAAAAGATAATCTCTTCAATAAATGGTAGTGGGAAAACTGGACAGCCGCATGCAAAAGAAGGAAAGTAGAGCATTATCTCACTCCATACACAAAAGTAAACTCAAAACGGATCAAAGACTCGAAGATAAGTCCTGAAACCATAAAATTCCTGGAAGAAAATATAGGTAGTACACTCTTTGACACCGAACTTAAAGGATCTTTTCGAACACTATGGCTTCTCAGACAAGGGAAACAAAAGAAAAAATAAACAAGTGGGATTTCATCAGACTAAGAGCTTCAGCAAGACAAAAGAAACTAGGATCAAAATAAAAAGACCAATTGGAAGAAATTGGGTTCACCAATTGGGAGAAAATATTTTCAAATCATATATATGACAAGAGGTCAATCTCCATAATATATAAGGAACTCACACAACTGAACAATAGAAAAATAAACAGTCTGATCAAAAAATGGGCAGAGGATATGAACAGAAATTTTTTCCAAGAAGATATACAAATGGCCAATAAACACATGAAAAGATGTTCAACATCACTAATCATCTGGGAAATGCAAATCAAAACTATACTAAGATATTACCTTACACCTGTTAAAACGGCTACAATCACTAAGATTAAAAATAGCAAATGTTGGAGAGGGTGTGGAGAAGAGGGAACCCTCATACACTGCTGGTGGCAATGCAAACTGGTGCAGCCACTATGGAAAACTCTATGGAGATTCCGCAAAAAACTAAAAATAGAAATACCATACGATCCAGCTATCCCACTACTGGGTATCTACCCAAACAACTTGAAATCAACAATCTAAAGTAATATATGTACCCCTATGTTCGTTGCAGCACTAGTCACAATAGCCAAGACATGGAAACAATCCAAGTGCCCATCGATTGATGACTGGATAAAGAAGATGTTGTATACATATATACAATAGAATAGTACTCAGCCATAAAAAAAGAGAAAAATCATCCCATTTGCAACAACATGGATGGACCTGGAGTGAACTATGCTAAGCAAAATAAGCCAGGCTGAGAAAGACAAACATCAGATGATTTCACTCATATGCGAAATATAAACAAACATGTAGACAAAGGAAACAGTTTAGTGATTACCAAGGGAAGGGGGGTGGGAGATGGGCACGGGGGTGAAGGGGAGCACTTATATGGTGACAGACAAGAAATAATGCACCACTGAAATTTCACAATGATGTAAACTGTTATGAACTCAATTAAAAAACAATAAAAAATAAATTTTCAAAAAAGTTAAAGTTAACTTTCTGCTCTTTTAAATCAACTAACGAAAAGCTTGAAGAATCAAAAAAAAATGTTTGGATATACACAAAGTCTAAATTTGTTTTTTTTCCAGTTTTTCTTCATGCTCCTTCATCCTCTTCCTCTCTGCATATTGCCCTCTGCCCCTCTCCGGGATATTCATGTTAATTACCTAAGAAGCAGCCTTTCTTGCTGTTCTAGGGAAAAACATATTTTCTCATGTAATCTCATACAGACACACAATACATAATAAAATCATATTTTGGTTGTTTTCAATCATTATTTTATAAAATTAGGACCATGTTATGTACATTTTTCTGCATTTCTGTTTGCTCATTCAACTATGCCTCAGGAAAACATATCCAAGACATTTGTTAGAGCTATAATTCCTTATTTCACATGGATGAATATTTCCCATTCTGTTAATATATTAAGTATTTAGCAAATTTTCTATCAAAGCATGCTATATTTTTCTCCATCTTTGGCCATTAAATCATTTCTACATCAAACATGATTGTCCATTTGTCCTTATATACTGTTAGATTCTTTTCTATGGGAAAGATTCCTAAGAGTAACAGCTCTAGGTCGAGAAAATATGCCATTTTTAGTAGCCATTGCCATATTTTTCCCCAGAAAGCCTGTAATACTTTGAATTTCCTCCAGTAATCTCTGAGTAGCCTTTTACCTTCATTCTCATTAGCAATAGAATTCCATTATCCTTTTTCTTCCAATCCGGTGAAGAGTTTTATCGTTACTTTAATACAACCTTCTCTATTTGAGAATTTTGTCATATTTTCTATACCTATTGGTCATGTGGATTTGCTGTTCTCTATATTGTCTATTCCTATAATTTGTCATTTTCCTATTGGGCCATTTGTGGGGTTTTTTTTTTCAAATTTGTTAAAAAATTGTTTTTTCTATTTAATAGATCCTTATCTTTTTCAGAATTATAAATAAATGTCTTCCAAATCTACTCATCTGGAAAAGAAACTGAAATGAATTTGCATATTATAGGACATAAAAAATAAATATTTATTCTGGCAGGATTAGAGACGCTAATATAAAAAGAAAGAAAAATTTAAATCTTACAAGAGTATATACACAACCTTGAGTTGAAGAGAAGCTTAAGGAATCAAGCCTAGAAATATAAAAAACCATGAAAGAAAAGATGGATCTATTGTCTCTATATTAATTTTTTAAACTGTTTTACGTGAAATGTATCATAAACCAAATTAACAAGAGATTATCTTAAGGTAAATTAAATAGAAGTCTATTTTCTGATACGGAAATATAGAAATATAGAGAATGTTACATGACCTCAGATGGATTCTTAGAGAATTTACACATGGAATAAAGAATTCCTTCCTGAAAGAAGTGGCTTTAGAGAAGTCAATGAGTAGTTTACAAACGAATACTAATCTCAATTCAATAGCACAAAATTCAAACTCTGTTTGATGTTTTAGTCCCCATTGTCCTTCCTATTGTCTTAGAGTTGTTGAAGATTCAGTCCCTGGAGGAAGAGTTTGCTGAGCAAATCAACGGCAAAGAGGAATATCACTTCAGAGATCTCCTCTCTCCTCCCATTGGGTATGCGGTGAATTACTATAAACTATGGGGGAAGAGTTTGCAATTTATTGTTTAAGATTTCTGCCAGAGACCAAAACCAACAGCAATAGTGTTGATAGAGACAGTGTGCCATACTTTGATCCATTTTGCGAAACTGGTTGGAAAAAAACCTCTGAAAACAGCAGTGGATGCCCTAATTCCAAGTGATGTGATTCCAGAACACCACATTCTGGCCATCTGTGACACCGTCATTCTAGTTGTGTCTGAATGGAGACCTCATGACTTGCCATAAATTGAGTGTAATTAAAAGAAGTTGAATGAATTTCATCAAACCAGTTCTACAACTAAATAATATATGATGACATTATTGTATCTGTGAACTTTAAATTAGTCTTATTCGAATTCAAGGCTTCTTGGATATAAAAATAAATTGAGCTATCACCAATGCTTAAAATGGAGGTAAGTAGAACACATTTCAAAAAATCACTATGCAAAATCTGAGTGCTTTAAGCACTCAATTCATGTTCTGTATATGTTTTAAATCTAAGCAAAGACAAAATTATCTGCTAGGAAAAATCTGATTCATTCAGCTTCAGCTTCTATGAATATATAAATATATACACTCTTCATATATATATATGTGTATTATATATAATGTTATTTTGAATGTATTTGTATTCTCTATGGGAAATAAGAACTTTATAGCAGGTCAGTCTTAGGTTCTAGTCTTCAGTCTGCTACTTACCAGCTCTAGGACCTGGGGAAAGTAACTTCTCTGAACATATAAATTCAGTTTCTGCTCACAAAATTAATCTTTCATGAACAGGAAAATTTCCTTTTACAAACTTTCTTGTATTGCTAAGCTAGGTTACAATGTATCAGCTGTGACAATCACTCTTATCGTTCATCCTTATACTCCAGCAAGAAGACGGTATCTATGTGAAACTTAGAAGTCTATGTCATAGGGATATGAGATAATTTGAGAAAACCTAAAAGTAAACAGTTTTTATGCTGAAAGGAAAATATCAACCCCATCATGTTACAGAAGATAAAAGTGACATCCAAAACTTTTAGCTAATTTGTCCACTTAATGACTCTCTGGCAGATTTGGGCCTAAAACTCTTGTTACCTCTTCTGTCTTGATACTCTGTCCATAGTGCAGCTTACAAAGATGCTTCCAAGGCTCTGTTGAACCTTCTCTTTTTGAATGTTCAAGTTCAGATACGGAATGAGAGAATTCAATAGAGAGATGACAGACATAAGGTCAACCAATATACAGGTTTAAAAGGTGGTGATGACGTGTATTCACCTAGGCAAGTATTCTAAACTATGGGTTTAGAAATTTTAGAAATATAGTAGAACGTTTAAAATGTGTAAGAGTAACAGAAACAGAATACAAGAGAATAAGCAAAGTTGATACTTTAGAGTCAATAAACTTTCAGGCAAGAAAACTGAAAATCACATGTATACATATAATTCTGTCAATTCTAAAATGCCATTAATTGCAAGATTAGTAGCTTTTGATTATGACAGCTTTTTGACAAGATGCAATATCACATTAAATGTGTGCATTGATTGCTTGACCTATCCAAATATCAAATATATTAAAATATGAATAATGGAGTTCAGAGAATTTACTTTACACATACAGAGGAACATTTTCCCTGTACAATATGCGCATTTGCCTGTAGGTATGTGTGTGTGCCTGCACATGCCTATAAACACACTTGTCAATAGTTTTTCAGCCAATTAGATGCAAAATGCCCCATCATCCTTTAGAAAAGTTCCTTACAGATTCAGACTTGATGTTAAGAAAGTATGAAGTTAAATTTCTTTTAAAGGTTTGTACCCTCGGGGATCAAAGTCTTAAACAAAAGCAATGCTAATCTGAGAGCAGGGTACAGACAGTAAATTGGTGAGTGGGGAGATTTTAAACAATGTATTATGAGAGTAATGTCTGCTTATTAAAAATTAGAAAGAAGAAAAACAGGTAAACTTACAAATAACGCCTCGTTTACTCCTACTCCTCCCCATTTCCCAGGAGTAGTACTTCCTTCTCTATTCTTCAGCGTAACTTTTGATTATAAATTAGTACTTCTCTCTGTATGTATATATAAAAATATGCTTTATTTCTTTTTTAAATTGAGGGTATCATGCTTTACAAATGTTCAATATCTGCCTTTTTTCATGTAAACATACATTTGAACATCATCTCCCAGCTGTATCTGTGACTATGTATCTCAGATTTCTTAGATGAGAGCAAGGGGACATTTTTTAGGGGACTAACAGTTCTAGAATAAGTTCAACAAAATTAAAAGACATTGCTAACGTTTTGATGAACATGAGTTATAGTGAAAAATGTATATTTTCATACTGATAAAATAATAAAATAATTTAGAGTGTTCTGTTAAGATTTCTTTGGAATGAATACATTTCAGCAGGTAGAGTTGACAGATTGGTACCTCCAGAAAATGCAGGGCCCTTAATAGCCTTTGCCCAAAGCACTCCAGAGTTCTTGCATCGATACCACTATTTACAAATGAGGAGCTTGAAGATCAGAGGATAAAAAACACTCCCAAGGTAACGCGACTATGTAGGCAGACTAGACATATGAGCCCAGGCCCATCCACTTCAAATTTCATGTTTACTCCATAAATAATCCTATAAGAATTCTGAGTTTCCAAAAGAAAAAGGATATATCTGTTTAAATTGTGTCTGATAACTTACTAGATTCTGTCTACATTGTTTTTTTCAAGAGGGGGAGTAAGATTTAAACAATTTTAACAAATTCATACAAACAGGTAATCTTATTGGCATTAAGGAGAAATTAGAATGAATTCAAGTGACAGGAACTGTGTCTATGTCTACCTAATAGTAGGGATCTAGGTAGAAGGAAATGAGAACAATGAACTTAGAAAATAACAAAAGGTCAAAACAAAACAAAAGGTCAAGGGTCAATTCTGTGAATGTGGAAACTGGCGATATGCTTTAAAATTTTTAAATTCATTTTGCTCACGTGCTATTATACAGAAACACTTTTGAAATACTTGGAAAGATATTTATTTTGTTATCAATACATTTTTCACATTATTAATAGCATCAGTCTGTAAATCTATGCAAATTCTTGGCAAAATGATTATAACTGACAATAAAGAAATATGTTTATGAACTCACTGAGTTTATATTTCAGGGAACCAAGAGTTGAAGCATTTAACATGAATCAGGTAAATGAGAGTGTCCCACAAGAGTTCATCCTCTTAGGCTTCTCAGATAGACCGTGGCTGGAGCTTCCACTCTTTGTGGTATTCCTGGTTTCCTATATCTTGACCATCTTTGGCAATTTGGCAATAATTCTCGTGTCACGTCTGGATTCCAAACTCCACACCCCCATGTATTTTTTTCTGACTAATCTCTCACTCCTGGACCTTTGCTATACCACAAGTACAGTTCCACAAATGCTGGTAAACATATGCAACAGCAGGAAAGTAATTAGTTATGGTGGCTGTGTGGCCCAACTTTTCATTTTCCTGGCCTTGGGTTCCACTGAATGTCTTCTCCTGGCCGTCATGTCCTTTGATAGGTTTGTAGCTATTTGTTGCCCTCTCCATTACTCAGTGATCATGCACCAAAGACTCTGCCTCCAGTTGGCAGCTGCATCCTGGATTAGTGGCTTCAGTAACTCAGTATTGCAGTCCACTTTGACTCTTCAGATGCCGCTTTGTGGCCATAAAGAAGTGGATCACTTCTTCTGCGAAGTCCCTGCTCTGCTCAAGCTGTCATGTGTAGACACAACAGCAAATGAGGCTGAACTATTCTTTATCAGTGTGCTATTTCTTCTAATACCCGTGGCACTCATTCTTATATCATATGCTTTTATTGTCCAAGCAGTGTTGAGAATAAGGTCAGCTGAAGGTCGACGAAAGGCATTTGGAACATGTGGCTCCCATCTAATTGTGGTGTCACTTTTTTATGGCACTGCTATCTATATGTATCTGCAACCACCATCCCCTGCCTCCAAGGACCGGGGAAAGATGGTGTCCCTTTTTTACGGAATCATCACACCCATGTTGAACCCCCTTATATACACACTTAGAAACAAAGATGTAAAGGGAGCATTTAAGAGGTCGATTGCAAGGGCCTCATCAATCAAGAAATGGGAATATCCAAATAATAGGCCTCGTTAAAGACTTGAAGTTTACTTATTTTAAAAATGTAATTCTCTCCACATTGCTTTATTCTCACTACTCTTAGAACTATAATGGCGATCTTCCTCAAATAAAATGTCATTGATAGAAAACTACATTTATTTTCTACTGTCTAAATATATTGATTGCACAAGTCCTGAGAACTGGTCTGTTATGACCCCCTAAAATAGTGTAAACTTACAAGATCTCAAGCTTTATACCACTGGTTGGTACACTTGGAGAAGAGTCTTAAACTTCTGTGAGACCATAAAAAAAGCTGAAGAAACAAAACATTTTTATACACATGCAAATGCATTCACACACCATGAACTTTTTTTCAACTGTAGGAGTCTAACAGAAGTCCCTAAAACCATCCGTACTCCCCTCCTCTTGATTATAAATATAAGGTCCATAGCCCTAGCTTAAATTTTTAACACCGTTCCCACATCAGCGTAATACTAAAATCCACAATGATTTTTCCTCCACAGTTTTGCCTAGACCTTTCATTCTCTTGTTTGTATATTTTCCACTCCCAAATTGAAACATGCTATTCTATTTTATCTACCAGATAAAATTGTAGCTACATTTTAGACCTGAACCAAATCTGTGTTTTTTGAAAATTTTCTCATGATTCCCCTATTGTCTGTGTTATTTCTCTCCTTTTAACTCCTAGAGCACTTAGAGTTTAAATCGTAAAAATAGCACATCATATAATGATTTCCATTGCTTGTTTAATGCATTTTTCTTGTGCAAGAAGAACAACTTATTAAGTCCCTTTTTGTTCCCTTGAGGTAGCATAGACTGTAATTTGTACTTCTTCCATGTGGCCTTCAGAGCTCACCAAAGTGCTAAGGAAAAAACACACTGAGTTGGTTATTTTGTTGGTTTTATGATTTGTCACACTGTAATCATTTTAACTGTTTTCTTCACTATCCTTTTTCGCATTTTTTTCTTCTGCTAAATATATTGCAAAAGCAGAAAATACAATAGCTGAAATATACAATACACACATTTCTCCTTAAGACCTTACAGAAACAACAGACCTTGCTGCCTCAGTGTAATTCTAACACAACACAATGGATCTTGAAAGTTTAACGTGCATCAGACTCACCTGAATGGCTTTTAGCATTCATATCATTGAGAGTCACCCCACCCCCACGCCCAAAGTTTCTAAGGCAGAGGGGGCAGGGAGGGCTGGGAATTTGCGTTTCTAATTTCTAATTGAATTAATGCTGACAAGGGACCACACTTTAAAGACTGCTATGCTAATAATTAAAATAAATAAAGATGCCTTGTTGAGTTCCTATCTTTTATCTTTATCAATGACAATTATCATTAAAGGGAAAATAAAAACAAACACTGAAAGAGTGCATTGAAATTTGAGAGGACATTCCCCAATGAAGAAGTGTTCATATTTTGAAATCCAAATAAATCACATACTGGACCTCCAGAGATATATTTTGATGTGATCAAAGTCAGCGTCAGTGACCGTTAAAGAATTGTGAGAAAATAGCAATGAAACTAGAGTACTGGAAATCAAGGTATTTTACATTTTTTAAAATGATCCACTAATTGATTCAACTTACCACATTATTTACTGGGAAGTTTTAAAATGATTTTAACAAAATTCTACAAATATTTTACTATCAGTTGCTTTGAGATTTTTAAATGTAATATATAAAAATATATGTGTTATATATAATTAGAGTGTTTTATATATTTTAAAATATGTTTTAATTATTAAATATATTATTTGATGTACTATGTTATTTATTATTTAATGTAATATACTATTTAATATATTATTTAATGTACTTGATATATCATTTAAAAGTATACATTTATTATATATATTATATATAACTAGAATCTACTCTGGATTCATTTAGGTCAACAAATAATAACCTCACTTTGTCTATTTTCATAGAAGTACTAGACTGAAATAGTAAGGAAATGTTATATATGTATAATACATCTCAATTTCTGAGAAGAATTTGAAAACAATTACTATCATATAGTTTTGTATAATATGGAGCAATAATGACTAAGATGGTAAAGTAGTTCTATTTGTTCTTATCTGCTTGTAAAACCTTCACTCAAAAGGCAATTGATAAAATGTTATCACTCTGGAAGGAAGGTACTATTGTTACAGGACTTATATTTTTTCACCCTACTAGAATATGCACTTATCAATAACTTGTATGAACTTAAAGACGACGGGCATAATAGACCAAAAGAGACACTAAACTGAGAGAAATTGATAATTCTATAGAAGTCAGAAATAAAGTTTAAAAATAAAAGTAATAAAAAATGAGTGAAATTTAACATAAATTAATACTGTATAAATTAATATAATTCATATTCTATACTACAGGATAGTAGAAATATGACTCACAGTGAGTTCTATAAAATCTCAGCTGAGAACATACTGATGGTAAAACATGTTGATTTTTAGAGGCTGGCCCTGTGGCCTAGTGGTCAAGTTCAGTGTGCTCTACTTCAGTGGCCTGGGTTTGGTTCCTGGGCTTAGACCGACCCCACTCATTGGTGGCCATGCTGGGGCAGCAACCTACATACAAAATAGACTAAGACTGGCAACAGGTGTTAGCTCAGGGCAAATCTTCCTCAGCAAAAAATAAATAAATAAAAATGCATATTTTTGGCTTCAGTTCTAGAATTCACATTTTAAGAGATACATTGTAGAAATAAAATGCTTCTGCAGAATAATGACCAGAGAATTGAGGAATCAGAACATCATTCCTCTTGATGAATTATTGAAGACATAGATTTGTTTAAACAGAGTAGAAAATGCTTTGACAAAGCATGATACAATAGTTCTCTTTAAGTATTTAAAGGGCAGTCATGCACAGAGTATAATTTGTTCCATAAAGGTTAGAATTCCTACTAATGGGTAAAAATAAAACAGATTTTAGCATGATATAAGAAAGAACTCACCAAAAAATTAACATTATACCATGATGAAATAGTTGAACACTTCTGGCGATGTGGGAAAATAGAAACCTATATAAAATAGAGATCAAATTAAATAATCTATCTAACACCTTCTCTCTTTAAATTCTGTTTAGGAATTTCCTATAGTTAAATCACATTTGCCATAACTATTTCTGTTAATGACCAAAGGAACAAAAATAGACATAGAGAAAGTGATAGATATAACCAAGCCAAGTTTGGGGAAATGTCATGTAGAAGAAATTGAGTTGATTCTTGTGGCTTCTGAGGAAGGAGCTAGGCAGAAGTTTCTCTGATTCAACATATGAAAGTCAACACTGGAAAAAATGGAATAGCTTGAATCGGTAAATATCTCTGTGGAGATATAATTTTCAAATCCTGGAGGGAAGTTGGACTACATGACTTGTAAGATCCTTTTTAACCCAAAAAGTCTACAGCTCTGTCAATAACAGTATAGGAGGGATTTGGTTAGATATAAAAAATAACTTCCTAAAGATAAAATTTGTGATATAGTGAAATATTTAAATAAAGGTAACAAGGAAGTAGTCAACTGTATTAGTTCCCTAGGGCTGTCATAACCAATTACCACATAACTCATGGCTTAAAACGACAGAAATTTATTGTCTCACAGTTCTGGAGGCCAGAAGTCTGAAATGAAGGTGTCATTGTTGTCATACCCCCTCTGGAAGCTGTGGGAGGTAGGGAAAAGATCTGCTCCTTGCCTTTTTCAGTTTCTAGTAGCTGCTAGACTGCCTTGATATTCCTTGATTTGTGGTCGCATCGCTCTCATCTCTGCCTCCACTTTCATATCTCTTTCTCCTCTGTGTGTGCCCCAGTCAAATCTCCCTCTGCCTCTCTTATATACATATGACGGCATTTAGAGCCACCCAGGTAATCTAGGAAAAACTCCTCTCCTCAAGCTGCTTGACTTAATCACATCTTTTGCCACATAAGGTAACGTTCACAGGCTTTAGGGATTAGGAGGTGAACGTATCTTTGGGGAGAGTCATCATTCAACTTATTACGCCATCTATAACCTTCAAGACTATGTAGCCCAGCATCCCCTGAAGAAAGGAGGATAACGTTAACTTTTAAGAGGGGTTTTTTTTTAGATTCTTAAGCAAATTAGCAAGAAGCAAACTTTATTCCTACTGCTGGCAAACTCACTATCTTATTATCATTAGAATTTTTAAACTATATACATTTTCCTCTTTAAAACCATAGAACAGACAGATTATATTTTTTCAGTACATACATTGAATTGGCCATTGGGGAAAAGTTGGTGGAAAAATAAAACTCTTGTGCAGATATGAGAAATTAATATAATTGATATTGTTTTTAAAAGTTTTATGAACATTAGAATCATATAGATAGCAGTTATTAAAAAGATAATAGAATTTGTGTATTTGTGTATAATTTAAACATAGACACAAAATACACTGTTGTATTTACACTTTCACTTGTCTCCATTATGTATGTTAATAATAACAATCATAGTCACTGTAGGGACCTGGAATTGGCCACACCAAGATATGTGTCTTTGGCATCAGGATTATTTGAGGCTGATTGCTTTTGATAAACTGGGACAGGGAAGGAGGCTCTGAGGAATGGAACTTGCCCTTTGTTAGGACACATTTACATTTGTAAGGTAAATCTCTATCTGTAAAAGGTGCCTCCCACTCTGTACTAGGAAGAAGAAAGGAGATGACCTTCTCTCTAGAAACTCTTAATCAATACCAAAGGCAAGGACTTAAATCTGCATTTTATTGTGCTTCTCTGGTAACCTCCTGTAACTGACTTCTCTCCCCCTCCCAACGTTGGGCTCTCCTTAAAGATTAAGCATCTTTTTTTCAGGCTGGGAACCGATTGTGGCTCTCATCTGTGACCCCCCCAGCCTGAGGCAACACACCTGCCATCCTGAGGCGTTCACTGGGACAGCAGACCTATCTGTCGTTTCCATCCAGCGCTGTGCTGACAGAGCAGCCTCGTGACTATTGTAAAAGGGACATTTCAATCATATGTGAAGCACCCTGTTTGGGGGTATATAACCACTCTGTGCACCCTGATGCGGGGTCGGTGAGCCGAGGAGTCGAAAGAAAGATTTCTTAGACTCTTAAGATCTGGCAGTAGTGCTCTTTTATTTAGAGACTAGAATAGCATAGGGACAGGACCCATGAGCAGTCAGAGCTTCTGCTGCTGCCATGGGAACATGACCCATGGGCAGTCAGAGCTGCTGCATGGGGACAGGACCCACGGGCAGTCAGAGATGCTGCTGGCATGGGGAGCTGCTGCTGCCACCGCTGGCATGGGGACAGGACACATGGGCAGGCAGAGCTGCTGCCAGCATGTTGCTGTTGCTGCTGCCACTTCTGCTGCAAAGTTGGGTGGAGAGTAAGGCTAAATTTAAGGCATAGGTATGTGAGTTATCTCTTTACAAGACAAAGGAAAGAATATGTAAAAAAGTTAAAATGGTATCAGTGCCTGTAGGGTCCGGCCATTTGGCGGTCCCACAACTTTTAGATAAGAATCAAACCGGATTGAGTAAATGGCAGAAGTCACCGCTTGAATATTATCCTCAGCTAAAGACAAAGGAGGATTTGGGGGGGCAGGGGTCAGTTACATGAGGTTGCCAGACAGTAAACGACTTAAGTCCTTGCCTCTGGCATTGATTAAGAGTTTCTAGAGATAAGGCCATCCCCCTTCTTCCTGGCACAGAGAGGGAGGAATCTTCACAGATAGAGGTTTCCCTTAGCAAGGTAAATGTTTCCCAACAAAGGGACATGCAAATTCCACACCTCGAGCCTGCTTCTCATCTGTAGTTTTAAAACTAACCAGCCTAAAAATCCTCATCACACCCCACTTCTTCGGTGCCCTTTCTTCCTTTGGGAAGAAAGGCCCCGGGCCATGGTTCCTCATAAAGCTTTGTTTAATTTTCTCTTGCTATTCTGTCTCATGTGAATTTAATTCGTTCTCCAGCCAGACGAACCCACATTTGGGAAGAGGAAATGTCTTCCTCCCCTACATCCCACAGACATATAATAGGTTTTTTTTACTTCATTTTCAGTACCAAAGTTTGCCCAATGTTATACTCCAAGGAAAAGACACAGATTGTTAGGTTGAATTTAAAAAGCAAGACACATTGTATGCTGCCTATAAAAAATATACTTTAAATAAAAAGACATAGGTAAGTAAATAGTAAAAGATTGGAAAAAAGAAAACGATGCTAACACGAGTCAGAAGAAAGCTGGATTGGCTATATTATTATAAGACAAAGTAGATTTCAGAGCAAGGAATATTTCCAAGAGCATAGAAAATCATTTGGTAATAATAAAGGAGTCAATTCATCAAAAGGACATGTGAATCCTAACATTATATGTATAACAGAACTTCAAAATTCATAAAGAATAATCTGATAGAAATGAAAGAAGTAGACAAGTTCACAATTATAGTTGGAGATTTCAGCATCCTTCCCTCAATGATTGATAGAACAAGCAGAGAGAAAATCAGTAAGCATATAGAAGGTTTGAACAATACTATTGTAGGGGAGGAAGACACTTCCTCTTCCCAAATGTGGGTTCATCTGGCCAGAGAACGAATTAAATTCACATGAGACAGAATAGCAAGAGAAAATTAAACAAAGCTTTATGAGGAACCATGGCCTGGGGTCTTTCTTCCTGAAGAGCACCGAAGTGGGGTGCACAGAGTGGTTATATACCCCCAAACAGGGTGCTTCACATATGATTGAAATGTCCCTCCCACAATAGTCACAAGATTGCCCTGTCGGCACAGCGCTTGATGGACACAGCAGGTAATGGGTCTGCTATCTCGGCGGGTGTAGCCGGAGGCAAGTCTACTGTCTTGAGCTGGGTGGCCACAGGTGAGCGCAGCAATCAGTTCCTAGCCTAAGGAAAGATGCTTAATCCTTAAAGAAATGCCAATCTTGGGAGGGGGAGGGAAGTCAGTTACAGGAGGTTACCAGAGAAGCACAATAAAATGCAGATTTAAATCCCTGCCTTTGGTATTGCTTAAGAGTTTCTAGAAAGAAGGTCATCTCCTTTCTTCTTCCTGGTACAGAGAGGGAGGCACCTTTTACAGATAGAGATTTACCTTACAAATGTAAATGTGTCCTAACAAAGGGCAAGTTCCATTCCTCAGAGCCTCCTTCCCTGTCCCAGTTTATCAAAAGCAATCAGCCTCAAATAATCCTGATGCCAAAGAGACATATCTTGGTGTGGCCATTTCCAGGTCCCCTACACTATCAACAAAAGTGATCTGTTTAACATTAATAGACAACTCCACCCGACAACAGCAAAATATACATTATTTTCAAGTGCACACAGAACATTTACCATGATCCAAATGTGTCAATATATTAAAAGCATTCAAATCACACAACATAGGTCCTCTGACAACAATAAAATTAAATGAGATATCAATAGGAGGAGGATATCTGGGAAATCTCCAAATTCCCAAATATTTGGAAATTAATAACACATTTCTAAATAACACATGGGGCAAATAGAAAAATTAAAATGGAACTTAGAAAGTATTTTGAATTGAATGAAAAGGAAAATACAACATATCAATGTTGAGACATGCAGATCTCTTTTTTTTAAGAATGAGAGAAAGAGGGCGTAAAATTTTTGCCATCTTCATATTTGCTGCTTTCTGTAAAATCTGCACCGTAATTTTTACCATGTCACTACTTTTCTAGACTAATATTGGCAAGTTTAGAACACATTATCTAACTCTTGAATATGTTAATGACTGTTACTAAATATTTTAGAATAAGTTTGTAAAACTAGGAAAAGATAAAGCTTTCTGATATGTGAACAACCCATTTCACAATTTTCCTCAGTGTTGAAGCATGTTCTTCAGTTTTGCTATAATACAATTTGTTGCTATGAAAATCTGCTTAAGACCATTTCCTATAATAGCCAATATAACCCAACTCATTACATCTAACAGAACCTCAGAATAAGGTTCCTTTTCTGAGTTTATCCAGATGGATGGTCAAGGGCAGAATGGTAAAGAAGTGGCATGTTCTGCAGAGGTTGACTGTGGCCTTGGACATGTTATTTAACCTGTCTGTTTTCTTGTCCCTAAAAGGTTGCATTATGTATGATGTGGTTTGTTGATTGAGCTCAATTGTTCATAGATATATATATGTAAAGTTTTCTTTATAATTTTTTGTCAGCTGCTGAATTTTTTTAGGTTACATTAGAGTTTTAATTAAATAGGTTACTTTAAAGTTTCAAATTTTTTTCTGAGGGCACATGGTGTATTTATTACCTCCTGAGCATTTGCTGATTGAAGTACAATAATATATCTCTTTCTTCTTCTCTCTCCATGTTTTAAATAAAAATATTCAGGTCTGGTTAACAAGGGGAAATTTTTTTGTAGCTCACCCAAAACCAAGAGAATGGATCTTAACTACTGAGCAGTGCATTTGTGGGGACCTGGAATTGGCCGCCCCAAGATATGTCTCTTTGGCATCAGGATTATTTGAGGCTGATTGCTTTTGATAAACTGGGACAGGGAAGGAGGCTCTGAGGAATGGAACTTGCCCTTCCTTAGGACACATTTACATTTGTAAGGTAAATTTCTATCTGTAAAAGGTGCCCCCCTCTCTGTACCAGGAAGAAGAAAGGAGATGACCTTCTCTCCAAAAACTCTTAATCAATACCAAAGGCAAGGACTAAAATCTGCATTTTATTGTGCTAGTCTGGTAACCTCCTGTAACTAACTTCCCTCCCCCTCCCAACTTTGGCATTTCTTAAGGATTAAGCATCTTTCCTTAGGCTAGGAACTGATTGCTGCGCTCACCTGTGACCACCCAGCTCCAGACATAGACTTGCCTCCTGCTGTCCCCACCGAGATAGCAGACCATTACCTGCTGTGTCCATCAAGCACTGTGCCGACAGGGCAATCTTGTGACTATTGTGGGAGGGACATTTCAATCACATGTGAAACACCCTGTTTGGGGGTATATAACCACTATATGCACCCCACTTCTTTGGTGCCCTTTCTTCCTTTGGGAAGAAAGGCCCCGGGCCATGGTTCCTCATAAAGCTTTGTTTAATTTTCTCTTGCTATTCTGTCTCATGTGAATTTAATTCATTCTCCGGCCAGACGAACCCACATTTGGGGAGAGGAAATGTCCTCCTCCCCTACACATTAACGAGTACATAAATGAATGAAAGCTAAATAAATTTTTAAGGCAAAGAGGTTTAAAAATTACAAGATAATTCCACTTATAAATATTTATGAAATTATTCATATAGCTTACATGAAATATCTTTTGTAAACAATAAACAATGTTATGACTTCCAACACTCCCTCACATTTCATAAAAATCACAAAGCTCATGAAAATCTCTATTCAGGCAACAGAGTTGGTGATAATATCATCCTGGTGCATGATTTGTCCTACTTCATCTTCAGCTTTTTGAAGGGCGTTGCCCATAGGCGCAGTGACTATGGGAAAACACGTATTAGGTGTTGTAAGCATAAGAGAATTTTAGTTCAGTTATAGATGTTTGTTTCCATGGCCCCTAGTTTATATCCCTGAATTTCATAAATACCCACATGCACAATTTTTCATGTTTAACTTCTCTAAAAATTATGGTTCATCTCATAATCACTGTTGGCCAGGAGGCAGTCATGACACAGTTGCTATCGCAATTGTGAATTGCAATACGTGAATTTCATTGTTACTCCTGAAAGCCTAACTGGATAGCCTCACATGTTAATAGGAGTGGGCTTACCTTAGACCAAGATTTATTAACTTTGGGTCCATGGAACCCTACAAGGCCCATGAGTGGACTTCAAAGGGTCAGGGAAACCCTCAAAAGATGTGCACACTTTTATGTGTAGTTAGAGTGACCAACAGTCTCAGTTTGCCCTGGACTCTCTAGGGTTTAGCATTGAAAGTTCTATGTCCTGGGAAACCATTTGGTCCTGGGAAAACGGGGGTAGTTGGTTACCCTATGTGTAACTAGACATATCTCTGGAGAAAACATCAATAATTTTCATCAGATGACATCAAAATAGTTTAACTTTTTACTTAGGCTCAACCCCTGGCTACTATTCTTCAGGAAGAGGTTGGATTTTTCTGATTTTCAAGTTACCTCTTTGGTCAGGGCCAGCTTCAGCCATCTTTGATAACTGACATTCAAATAGGTATACTTGTATCTGTTTCTACGTACATCCTTCGCAGATACCTCTAACCTCCCATACACACACACATCAACTTATGAGTATTTAGACTAACTTATGAATATTCAGTCTCACAGATCTGAAACCTGAGTGCCTTTACTGAGAATTAGACTGGACAAGAAGATATTTGACAGATACTTTGTAATCCAGTTGAGTTAGTAGTCAAATTTTAAAAAGTCAGCTGAAATCTAGGAAGAAGAAATCACATATAATATATAACCAGGTAGGTGATGGAAAATCCATCCAAGGTCACCTTTATGACCTACATTAAGTGAGGTCATAAAGGTGGGTGGGGCCCTGATCCAATTGGATTGGTGAGGTTGTAAGAGACACTAGAGTTCTCTCTCTCTCGACACACACGCAAAGAGGTCATGTGAGCACACAGATTAGGTAGCTGCCTAAAAGCCAAGAGAAGGGACCTCGGAATAAAGCCTACTTTACTAGCACCTTGATCTTGCACTTCCCAGCCTCCAGATCTGTGAGAAATAAATTTCTGTTGTTTAAGCCACCCGGTCTGTGGTATTTTGTTATGGCGGCCACAGCAGATTGATACAATGTTCAAGGTCTGCCCATCCTTCTGTATTCCCTGTCCCTGAAAACGGAAGCGGTTTCCTCTCAGTGGCCCCCGTAGGAAACTTGAAAGTCAACCTTTACTGGTTTCTGCAATTTAATTTTGAAACTGTCTTTTCCAGAGTTTTGGCCTCTCTTGACTGACCAGCTGCCCCTATTCTCCATGAATTTCTTCTTCTGAAGTCAACACTGGATGATCTTAAGGATATAATATGCCGATTTCTTGTGGGAATAATGGAAAGGGACATAAGAGATAGTCTATAGTTTAGATTCTAGACCAACTTCCAAACGGTATGGTTGCGGTAACCAGAATCTAAAAAGAGAAATGAAGCTATTCTAAAGAGAAGCACCAGGATTTTCTTCTCAGTGTCACCCCTTAGGACCCAATGATCTGAGTCAGGGTACTTAACTTTAGCGAATCCTCGTCTTTTCCTTTTGTTTATTTTGGTCATCTGGAAAATGGAAGTAATATTTGTGTTTCAAGGTTGCCGTGAGGATCACGTGAGGAAATTACCATATATGTGATTTGCACACAGGAGTGCACGAGAGAAGTCTAGAAGGATAAACAGCAAAATAACTTTAGTAATGGTTATTCCTGGGTGGTGAATTTCCAGTCATTTTGGGAGTAATTTTATCTCTTAAAAGATGTTTTTCTGTAGTCGATATGTGTTACATAATAAAAAAATAAAACAATAAAAGAAAAAGGAAAAGTGTGCAAGGGATATGATCAAAGTTTTCTCAAATTATAAAATGTTTTCTAAGAAAGAGAAAAAATGTTTAACTTCATGGGCAAGGAAATGCAAGCGATGAAATTCTACTTTTTAAAGTTTTAACTTAGCAAATATATTAAATGTGAAACCCTATGCAGAAGAAGCTGCACTTGACATAATTACCAAAAAACATGCTGTTGGGGCCTTTCTTGTTCAAAAGAGAATGCTCACTCAGATCCTCTTGACACTAAACACAAACAAAACATCTACACACTGTCACAAGAAAGTTCTCAAATGCCCTTCAGATTGATTTCACCTCCTCTGTAAAGACTTCTTCCTCTACCCTTGTTCACACGCGGGCATCTCGCAATACTTTACACTGTGTCTTTTAAAATACTGCATAGCCATCACTTCCCAGATGCCTCTTATCCCTAAAACTGAAGTCACTTGAAGTTGAAACTGTCTTCTCTTCATCACTCATTTTGTGACTCCTCTGTGCCTGGTACAGGGCTTCAGACACCCTGGATCTCCATAAAGTTGAGTGGCAATTATGTATTTTTATATTAATAAGTGTCGACACAAAATAACCAATAACCATTCTACAGGTAAGAGAAATAAGGTGAGTTTATTATGAGCCAGAGTGAGGATTATAACCCAGGAAGGCCTCAGAAAGCGTTCCAGAGAAGCATGGTTTTCAGCACAGTCTTATATTTTTTAGAACAAAAAGGATACATTAAATACACCCAGGATACATTTTCAAAGCTTCAAAGAGGTCTTTAGTTGCAAATTAGCAGGTCAACATGACCCTGATGTTGGGAAAGGGACTGATACAGGCATTACCACAGGGCATAGGAGGGGAGGTATGGTTCTCACGTTAAGAGAGTGCATTCTTTACTTTAATGGTTAAAGCAGATCTACAACCTATGTTTGATAGGCCATAAGGCAGCCTTCTTTAGTTCAAGCTGAATCAGTTTGAACTTGAATAGTTATCCCATATACCTCAATATGTGAAAATCTCTTGACATAAGGTATAAATATTCCTATATTCAATTCCTGATTTCATTCATTATCATTGAGTGACTGAGGACAAGTGACTTAACCTCTCTACTCCCTCAACTGAAAAATTAGGACAGCAATCCTGGCTTTGGAGGGTCTTTTAGAGGTGCTCAGGGAAGTACGCACTGAGTGTATTTTACGTGGCCAGAACTTCAATGGCATTTTCCTTTTTTTTTTTTTTTTTCACTGAATAGTATGCCATTTTATGGATGTATTATCATTTGTTTATCCATTTTCCTGTTGGAGGACATCTTGGTTGCTTCCAGTTTTCGGTGCTCATGAATAAAGTTTCTATAAACATTGATGCACAGGTTCTTTTTTAAAGCTCCAGTCACCCTGGGGATGTCAACCTAAATAAAGAAGTAAACTGAGGCAAGCCCAAATTACCAGAAATTGAGTTTACTTGGGAATAGCAGAGGAAATTGATGTCAGGAAATGTATGCTGTAGCAAGCTACAGGCAAGTTCATTAAGGGTTTAGGGTGGGCTGTATTTATAGCAAGGAGGGCAAAGAGGAGGAAGTCCAGCCAGAGTTCAAGCAGTAAGTTCACTGGTTTGAGGATGGGGAGAGATTCTTGGCCAATGTTCATTGGTCAGGAGATAAGTCTTGGTCTTCTTCAATCAGGCATTTATGGGAAATCAGTCTTTCCATTCTTAAATTTCCTTCCTCTGAAAGTGTATGCATGAAATTCTCCATTGCATATCCTCTGGCTCCATTTTAGATTGAAATCCTCTCACAGGGACAAGGATTTGAATCTCACCACCGCCCAGGGGTCCTGGGACTAAACATGCACATTCCCTGACCTCTGGGATTTTCACTTCTTAGAAATTTTCTCCTTGTCCATCAGCTTGTTACTGAACCAGGTTCATTTTTGCCCACCTCCCAGAAAGCCAAACACTGAGATGACGAGATTGCAGCAGAGAGAGGATTTACTCACATGGCAGCCACATGAGGAAGCGAGAGCATGAGCCTCACATTCACTTCCCCGAAAACAGGGACTCAGGGATATTTATGGGATGGGGACAAGGTGGTCTGAAATGTGGAGGTAGGTGATTGGAGGTGAGAGGTGAGGTAACTGATGATCTGAGCAAGCGTAGTCAGACTCCAGGCCTCTTCAGAGGGCACATGCTCACAAAATGGTGGCGTTAGCATGATCTGAGGGTGGAGTTTTTAGCCTGTTGACGTCAAAAGGCCAACTATCAGACCTCTGTGTGGGCCCAGTTGATGAGTTGGTGGTCTCGCCTGGCCTGAAGTGGACAAGCAGTTCTAATTCCTGAAAAACAGGTCATACATCCATTACCATGGTGACCCAGGCTCCAGGAAGATGTTATCCAAAGGAGCCTAGTGGGAGTCAGATAGCATATTCCTAAACAACACAGTTAACAATGGGCAGATTAAACAGCTAAAAGCTATAATCAGTAATTGCAAAAAGGAAAAAAACTTCAGTTCCTAGCTACTTAATCATCAACGGTTATTTGCCGGTTTCAAGCTTACCTCCTCAGATTAATGAAGACCAAGCCTGCCCCAGGGAGAAAAGCCCAAGGCATCCTGTCCTATATACTGATCTATGTCATCCTCCTGGGAAGCATAGGATGTCCTGACCTGATCTGATCTGATTCTTATCCAAAGTTATAGGACCCCTGATAACCAGACCCCACCTGCACTGATCCCATTTTAAAGAATTTTTTACATGATCTTTCCTTTGTCTTCTAAAGAAACAACTTGCATACCTATGCCTTATAAATTTAGCCCAACCCTCAACTCATTGCAGCTCTTCACTGCCCATGGATCCTGTCCCCATGTTACTCCCTGCTACTCTCTGAATAAAGGAGCACCACTACCAGACCTTGAGAATCCAAGAAATCTTCCTTTTGACTCCTCGGCTTGCTGAGCCTGCATCAAGATGAGCCTCCCCCACACCTGTAAATTCACTGTCTTCCACCTTTGAGCACACTTTTCTCTCTCCCAAGGGAACTTCCTATTCAGCATCCAACAGACAGCAAAATTATTTCCTCCACATTTTTGCAAACCTGGTTTCCACTGCCTGGATGCCTCTGGGAAAGAGAAAGAGGCAGAGCAGGGTTGGGAACAGGAAAAGCTCCTCTTTCACCCTCACGGAGTAGAAGTTACTCTTTCGTAAGAGAAATTTACATTTATAAGATAAATCTCCATTTGTAAGAGTGTCTCCCACTCTGTCCCATGAACAGGAGAATGACAAAAATCTCTGGAAAGTCTTATCAATGGAGAAGGCACCAACATAAATCTGCATAACAACCTTATCCTTCTTTATTGTGCTTTGCCTGAAAATCTCCCATAACTAGATTCCCATTCCCCCTCCAACATCTTTCTTTTGTCGTTAGCTGCAGATGGTATTTAAGGTGGTGGCTTGAGTCACTTCTGGGACTTACTCAGTTTTCCTGGGTCTCTCCCCTGTATACAGGAGGTATACATGTTATTAAACTTCTGTTTGCTTTTCTCCTGTTAGTCTGTCTTTTTATTACAGGGGTGTCTCAGCCAAGAACCTAGAAGGATAGATGGAAAATTATTTCCGCCCCTCTACAGGTATGACAGCAGGGAGGCTGGTGTGCCTTAGTGAAGTGAGCAAGGGAGAGAAGAGTAGGAGGCAGACTAGAGGTAGAGGTATGAAGATGTTGATGCAAAATAATCAATAACCATTCTATAGATAAGAGAGGTAAGGTGACCTTGACTTGAGCCAGGCTGAGGACTATAACCCAGGAAGGGAGTCTTCACAAAGGAAGAAAGCATTCTGGAGAAGCATGGTTTTCAGTACAGTTTTATACCTCTTTAGAACAAAGAACATACATTAAACACTCCAAGGATACATATTCATCAAAGTTTCACAGAGGTATTCAGCTGCAAACTAGCAGGTCAATATGACCCTGATGTCCAGGAAAGGGAACTTACCTTCAGGAGTATTAATACGGGCATTACTGACACTGGTGGGCATAGGAGGGGAAGTATGCATCCTTATCTTCAAAGAGGGCATTCTTTACTTTGAGATAATGTTTAATGCATTCTTTACTTTAATGGTTAAAGCAGATGTACAATGTATGTTTGATAGGTCATAGTCAGGCTTTTTAGTTCGAGCCAAATCAGTTTTGAACCAGAATAGCTACCTCATATACCTCAATATGTGAAAATCTCATGTCAAAGGGAATCAGAATATGCCACCTCAAAATACGCCACTTTAGTATATGGATTATTTTGTGCTGAAGGCAATGGAGAATCAACAGATGCAGAAAGAAACCTTGGAGTTTCCCTTAGCTGACTAAAAGCAGAAAAATCTGAGAAATGAGGACTGCCATAAAGCTCTACTCTGGGGGAATTTTATGGCCATGAAGAAGATGGAAAGTCAGCACCAAGATGAGTCTGCACAAACAAACGTTACTAAAACAACCTTTATCTTCTGTTAATTTCCCCATATATTTCCTTTCCACAATTTATCACTCCTACAAGCCCAAACCTCTCTTTCGTTTGTCAAGTTATTTCTCCACCATTTTTCACCCCTTTTGAAATGATATATCAGCTTCCATGTCTAGCTACTTCCTTGGCTTTTTCACTTATTTTCTGTGGAGCACCTGTGCACATAAAATTAAAAATAAAATCTGTGTGCCTTTTCTCCTGTTAATGTCTTTTGTCAGTTTAATTCCATCTTTGAAGATAAAGATGCATACTTCCCCTCCTGTGCCCTCCAGTATCAGTAATGCCCGTATTAATACTCCTGAAGGTAAGTTCCCTTTCCTGGACATCAGGGTCATATTGTCCCAGTTACTGAACATAAGAGGGTAGAGGGAAAGCTTTTTCCTCCCCTTCAGGTAGGATGGGCCACTGTAGGATTTGTCTTTCACAGTGGGTGAGAGGGTGCCACTGGAAGTTATGAATAGAGCAGGGACATGACAGATTATAATACAAACAGGGCAGAAGCAGGGAGAGAAGTCAGGAGAGTATTGCAATAATTTAGGTAAGAGATGCTGGTGGCATGGACCAGGGCGGTAATGATACAGATGGTGAGCAGTGGTGAGATTTGGGGTACATTTTGAACGGAGAGCTGACACTGCTGAAAGATTAGACATGGCCTATGAGAGAAAGAGAGGAGTCAAGAATAATTCCAGTTTCCAGATATCCTCTTCTCAAGTCTGTGGGGATGACTGAAGAGGAGCAGACTATGCCAACCCAAAATATGCCAGTTTGGCATATGGATTTTTTTTTTTTTTGAGGAAGATTAGCCCTGACCTAACATCTGCTGCCAATCTTCCTCTTTTTGCTGAGGAAGGCTGGCCCTGAGCTAACATCCGTGCCCATCTTCCTCCACTTTATATGCAGGAGGCCTGCCATAACATGGCTTGCCCAGCGGTGCCATGTCTGCACCTGGGATCCGAACCAGCGGACCCCGGGCGGCCGAAGCGGAACGTGCACACTTAACTGCTGCACCACTGGGCTGGCCCCATATGGATTATTTTTAATTAAAGGTATTTGAGAAACAGCCAGTGGAATAAGGACACTCCTTTTACTCTGTCTCATGTCATTTTTACTGTTAGACCAGCAACAGAACCTAGAAGGGTAGAAAGAAAATTTTTCCTCTTCTACAATCATTTCGAATTAAAGTTAATTAAGAAATAGCCAGTACAAGAAGGACATTCTCACACTCCTTTCTCCCCCTGAAAGCAGGAAATAAATCTCCCATGTGAAAGATACCCTCCTTTGTACCGGAAGAGTAGAAGGCATCCTTATCACCAGAAGCAGGGAATTTAGGGCCGAGAAGGTTGTATAAACGCACCTTGTTACTTCGTTAATTTACTACCCCAAGCCCAAACTCTTTGTCTTGTCAATCTTCACAAATGTATTGTTTCTATTGTCTAAAAGATATAAAAGCTGCCTGCTTTGGTCATTTCTTTGAGTCTTATATCTTTATGGGGCTCCCACATATAAGAAATTAGTTTTTCTCCTGTTAATCTGTCTTACGTCAATTTGCTTATTAGACCAGCCAAAGAACCTAGAAGGGAAGAAGGGAAAAGTTTTCCACCCCTACACCTGCATCATGGCTCACGTCCAGTAGAAGAAAAAGGAAATCTCTTTCAGTTCTTCAGTAGAAGTCCTTATCTTCAAGGTGAGTAGGTCGACATGAGTATGTGCCCATTTGGACCAAAGACAATACAGCCGGGGGAAGCCCTGCATCGAGTAGGTTAAGCCTGGATTTCTGAAGCAATTACTGCCAACAGGGTATGGCAGTGCCCTGATTATGGTTCTTTAAGTGTGGTATGACCTGAGAATTTGTTACAAATGCAAATTCTTGGGCCCTACCCCAACTTACTGAATTAGAAACTCTAGAGTTTGTGGCCCAGCAATCTGTGTGTAACTGATACCAGCTCAACACAAGGTTGACATAAGGGAAGCCACATTATAGAAAAGAGACCATATTGTAACTTTGAGTGACCTCTGACTAACTAACCCAACTGGATTGGCACCCTCCAGGAGATATACATGCTCTTTAGATTTCATGGCCCCTCCCAGCTGCAATAAGGTGATCACTTTGTTCTTTTGAGTTCCCTGGTAATGTGATGACCCCCAGACAGAGATTCTATGCTAATATCCAGGACAACTGAAAGATCTGGTGTGGCCACTCCCAGTCTGCAAAACCAGAGGGTCAACATTCCTATCCCCCTCCCCTATAACCCACTGGCCTATATAACTGCTTCAAGATCTGTGGACCCCCTTAAGGTGGCTCTGAGTTAGTCCCCCATCTTCCTCCTTGTTGGCAAGCTATAATAAAAACCCTTTCTCTCCTACCACCTTGCCTCTCAACTGTTGGCTTGTCTTGTGCTGAAGAAGACCCCCTTTCATGGTAACATAACAAGCCCTCTAGGGGATTCTGATGTATGCTGAAGTTTGAGAACCACTGGTTCAAACTAATTGGAAGATCTTGAGGTTGGAGCTTTGTATTGTTAATTTGAAGAGGCAAAAGATGAATGCTGAGGAGTCAATCAACATTGTGCCCCTCAAGGGTGTACTATATGTACTGTTGGGGAAGTGGGAGTACCCCCCCCCCCAACTTTTCCTTAAGGTTCTTATGGCTGGTCAAATAATTAAAGAGGCAGGTTAGCAGGAGAAAATCAAACGAAGTTTAATAGCATGTATACATGGGAGAAACCCAGGGGAAACTGAGTAACTCAGCCATCTGGCTAAGGGTGCTTGTTTAAATATCTTCAGCTACAGACAAAGATGATATTGGGGCTAGTGATTTGGAATTTCAGAGGGGAAGCCAATTTACATGGAGATGGAATGCAAATGTTTGTTAAACAGGTTTTTCTGGGCCCAAAAACGGGTTTGTTAGTGTCTTTTTATCACATCTATATTACATTATACTATAGCCATCATATGGTATGAGCTCCTTCCTGGAACAGGCCTTCTATGTTAAATTCTTTTAGGTAGTTTTTGGGGGGAGGTCGGATGCTCTTCCTGAGTCTTCTGAGCTTTTATTGTCTTCAGCTCAACATAATGCGCATACATGAGTGGTACATCTTGGGGCAGCCTGCCCTAACGACATCATACAACACCAAGATAAGAGGCGCAAATTCATTCATTTGTTCAACTGATAAATACTTACTGAGCATCTAGTAGGTGCCTGCATGGTTTCAGGCATTGTAGATACACCAGGCATCTGTTTGAGGTCTCTAATCTGGTAAGAGGACAGAAAATAAAAGTAAAACTTATGGTATGTCAGAAGGAACTAACTGCTATAAAGAAAAGCACAAAGCCAGAAAAAGGGGAGGATGTGTATGTTTTTCTGAGGGAGGGTGTTGTCTGTCAAATAGAGTGTTCAGGAAAGCCCTCAAGGATAAGATGACATAATTCATAATAATAATGACATAATAATAATAATAGACACTCTTAAAGAGGAGAGAGACTGAAGGAGATGAGAGACCTGGCTAAATATCTGGGGGAAGAGCTTTATGGGCATAGGGAAGAGACACTGTAAATGCTTGTTCTGGGCTTGTGCTTGGAGGGTTCTGAAGAGCTGCATGGTTCCTCATGGTTGGAGCCCAGTGAACAAGGCCTGGAGTGAGAAGAGATGAGGTGTGTGTCGGGGGAGGCAGGCATGGAGTGCCTTGTGCATGACTTTAAGGAATACAGGTTAACGTATATCCAGTTACACATTATCTCCTCCTCTCCCCTAATCTAAGCTGAGGCCCCATGTGTTGCCTTCATACAGGAGAGGCTGCAGCTCCTGAAGAGGGTAGGAGTGAGAATGAATGAATGAGCAGCACGGGGAGGATGGTACTTAACGAAGACAACCTTCCCAGTTAAGAGGGAGAAGAGAGACACCAGAGCTACTGGAGAAGAGATTCATCCTCGGCCCAAAGCCTGAAATTGAGTGTAAATGCATGTGTGTGTGCACAAGCTTCTGGGGAGTGTGTCCAGATCTTTTATCACATTTTTGCAGGGATCTGTGTACCCACATGTTAAGAACTTCTCACTCTAAGGGAAGATGATCAGAAGCAGCAGACCAGCGCCCTTGGCTTTGAGCAATGGTGAGCTTTTAAAGGTGTGTTTAACTTCTGAGTTTAGCCCTTGTGTTTGTACTCAGAGACGGCAGAATTTCCCTGAAAAAGAAAAGGATTGCTGGGAAAATTTGCACTTCATGGGAAAATTACAGCATACCCTTCTGTGTCACCTGATTCTGGTTCTAGGGGAGCTATTTTACAACTCTGTAAATTGTAGGTAACTGACAGCAATAGAAAATAATTCGTGTCTATACACATGCAAATTAATTCTGTCCCGTGATGGGACATTTTCCCCCTTCCCAGCTCCCTTGGGCCCCCCTCCCCGCTACTGAAAAGCCAGTTTTGACCTTATTTACGCATTCTTTTCAGTATTCCTGATGTATAAATGACACCCATTCTTTGCATTCTCCTGTGAACTGGTAGGACCACCTCATCGGTTACCCCATTAATCAGTAAAGTAAAATCTTGTAAAAGAGGTTCCTTTTTATATTTGTCTGAAAGTCATGATCGTACCTTTATTGGGAAAATTATCTTTTAACGAGACTTTTGTTCGCGATTTGACTGGAAGGAGTTTCTCGTGCCACCTCCATAACCGTGGCAACCGAAGCAGACGGCAAACCCACAGAATTCCTTAATCCCCAGTGATCAACAGACAACAACGCTGGGCTCCAGTTTCCCTTCCCCTTCCCTCTGGCTCCTCCCCTCCCTTTGCTCCCCCTTTCCCCTCCTTCTTCCTCTCCTCGGGTCTCTTCCTCTTCGATCCTCCTCTTCCTTTTCTTCTTTCTGTCCCGCCCTTGTTCCCCGTTTCTTCTACTCTTCTTCCTTTCAGGAGCTGCCCGGGCGTGGAGCCTCCTCAAAAACACAAAATATTCCCCGCCTCCCGAGCAAACTAGGGAATTAGGCATCCAAGGCTTCCGGGGATGCTGAAAAGTCCGGAGCCTCAGAGCACTCCGCAGTTAGATACCCAGGGCCCTCGAGCGGCGGCGGAAAAGATGCCGAGGGTGCTAGATGCCTCGCTAGTTGCGGGGCCGAGGGGCTAGTGTCGCCGGAGTGGTCCGAGGGCGCCGCTGAGACGCGCCAGGGACTGGCCGCCCACGCCAGGGCCGGTCGACCCTGTCGCGGGGGACGCTCCGAACTTGCAGTGAAAGGGGGATTTTCCTGAGAAGAAACGAAGAAGGAGCATTATGAGGTTCTAGTGAATAAGAGCGAAAAAGGAAGCATCTTTTTGTAAAGGAAATATGAATATTTCGATAAAAATAAGAAGGAGAAAACATTTCCATTCTTAGCAGGGAGGTCCCCTCGCCGAGCATTGGTGGTTCAGTGGTAGAATTCTCGCCTGCCACGCGGGAGGCCCGGGTTCGATTCCCGGCCAATGCAGCGGTGTGTTTGAGACTTTTTTTTTTTTTTTTCCCTAATTCTCCCAATCATCTTGGAAAGGCTCCAGTTTAGAAGACGAATACTTTTTACATTTGAATTTTGACCTAATCTTACGTTCTGTGACAATAAGACCTGGCTCGATTCTGCCAGGTGAAAAGGACAGGTTGGCGACGGGCTGTTTTCCTAATAGGATGGTCGAAATTTTGCTTTCAGAATATTTGAAGTCAATGTACTCTGGATTTATCTACCTGTTTGAAACATGAGTATAACCAATGAATGACGTCTGAATTAAAAAAAAATCATTTTTTCACATATGGAAGCAGCAACCTTTAAAGGAACATAGAATAAAAGACTTACTTCAAAGCCACTGTCGCGTGTCTAGCAGAGTGGCGCAGCGGAAGCGTGCTGGGCCCATAACCCAGAGGTCGATGGATCGAAACCATCCTCTGCTAGTTGTTTGTTTTCCCCCTGGAATATATTGGAAGTATTTAAAATGTAATCGTCCCAACTCTGTACCTAAAAAGACCTTGGGCAACCGCAGGGCAAGTATATTCAGCCCACGGATGGCTTGTGGTCAAAATAATTCACAAATCGGAAAGTTTTTAATTAAGAAATGTCAAGTGCTCCGTCTCAGAAAGCAGAGAATTAATAATAACTCATCAGCTGCAAGGTCTCCATTTTTGCCTGCTCCCATACTGTAAACAAGAATGCACATTTAGAGTTCAAAAGAACCGTATATCACTAATTTCAGTTTTAGAGACTCAGTTATAGGGAGTTGGGAGTATTTAACGACTCTCCCAACAATCCCTCCCTTTTTGTTCCGTTTTCCTCCTTAGCACTTATCACTATGTAGTATACAGTATATTTTATTTATCCATTTAGTATTTTCTCCCCCATGGGACATAAATTCACAAGAGCAGAGATTTTTGTCTGTTTTGCCACTGTGGTTGCTATAGTATCCAGAACACAGTGTGGCTCATGTTAGGCGCTGGTGATTTGGTAAATATGTTAAAAGTTGCAATTTCTAATACACCAAACACCAATTTTGACATTATTTTTCACCTTCTTCTTCTACCTTTTAAAAAATTACAGAAGAGTACAAAAATGACCACACAGAATTGATCTACTATTTAACATTATGGCATATTTGCTACAAATCTCTCTTATATTTAAAGAAAAAATAAACCCACATAAAACTGAAGTACTCTTCAACTGCTTCCCCACTCCTAATATCCCCTTTCTCAGGGCAAATCTCATGAATTTGATGTGCATCTCTCCCATTTCATTTTTTTTTAATGACTAATTTTCATTTGCAAAGAGGCTAGGAACACCTAGCATGAATGCTTTCATTTAAATAACACAATGTTTATGTTCAAAAACATTTATTTTATGAATATCCACATCAAAGGCTTTCCTTTACAATGCTGTTGATATTAAGTCTATTTCTGTGTGTTAATTTATGACAGATTACATACAAGCATACCTAATGTTTACACAGGTGTCTAGAATGGGAGGTCAAAGGGCTATATTTGATTTTCAGTCGGTTACAAAATGGAGGCAACGTCTTTATCAACTTGGCAATACAGGTTTTAGAAATCCTGTCATTAAAGTTCTTTTATTGACTGTATTTAATTGTTTTGTCACATGAAATTCCCATCACAGTAAAGAACCACACTATTCAGTTTAGGTGCTAGGTGAGACCCCATTCCATTTTCACTTTGCCTACATAATATGCCCATATAATTCCCACCTGAAATGAATTTTAAAACACTATTCTCAGTGAGAAGCTTTCTACTCTCACAGATCACCAGAGGCACATGTGATTAATCTAAAAGAAAAAAATTGCCAAGAATGATGAAATATTATTCGCTATTTTCTCCTGGGTTCTTTTTAAGAAATGGATTTTCAGTTTGTTCTTGGATAATGTAAAAATAGATTGAGCATCTTCTCAAAGAGGTAAATTATTTACCTCCTAATCTTCTACAAGGCACTAATTCTGCTCTCTAAGAAGAGTTTCTTATTAACAAGCATAAAAATGAAAAGAGAACACCTGTATTAAGATAGTCATTTTGAAAAGAACCAGAGACCGTGGGGCCTCAAAGCACACTCTCTGTATATAGCACTGCTTTTTCCCAAGATTGAAACGAAGCTCGCCATATGTTACATTTGCTAGCGACAGTTAACAAATAACCCTCATGAGATTGATTTATGTTTACCACCAGATTATTTCTGCTAGAAGAGACTTCTAAGATCACTTTTAGTTGAGGAACAAGGGACCAGGAAGATCAGACAACCCCTTCCTTGCAGCTGCAGAGGAACAGATCCTGTAGGGCTTCATAAAACGGACCTGGCCACTGATGTTTCTGATGAAGGATTTTCAAAGACATCAACTTCAGAGATTGTTACTATGACCTATGGAAGTAACATTTAAATTCTGTCTGTACGTGATTGTTTTTCTCTTTAAAAATATATTGCCCTAGTAATAAGATGCTAATTGGCATCTCCTTTTTGCCTCAAGATCATTATCTTTGTGATATTTCTTTGTTAAATCAGAAGAAGACAATTGATTCTTCCTACTTCACCCATATGTGTGGAGGTAAAATAAAAAAAATTAAATAAAATCAATGACTCACTAGATAGATAGCTGATTTAAACAGAATTCGAGAGTAGAATTTGAGAGCATATGCTTCATTTAAATAGACATAAGGGGCTAAAAAGGGAGGAAGAGAAGCTGGGTTCAGGGAACAAGGGTAGATCATTTGCGGCAGGCAGGGATACTAGGCAGGGAAGAGGCGGAGCTTCAGTTTAAGATCCTTGTGGCCTCTACCTTCCTCTTTCCTCTTACTCATTTTGTTCAGAAGAGATGGGCAGGAACACTAAAGAAAAGGGAGGGAATTTTGAGACAGGACCAAAGAAAAGTAGGTAGAGGAGAACATATTACAATAAGACAAATGTAGCATAATTAGAAAAGAATAGGTTTATTTATTCAGATAAGTATTCATCCACAATAAACAACGCGAAACACCTTTCACCATTTTTACCTCATTACTGGTGGTGAGCTTGAAGAATTTTAATTTTTTTTAGCTCACTTCTTTATCCATTTACTTAACTTGCAGAAAGTAGCTCTTGAATGTCTGCTGTGTGCGTGAGCCCGTGCTCTGCCCAGAGCTGCCCAGTGAGGAACAGATACTTTTCAGCTGAGGAGTTAGGAAGCTGCGGACATCTGGGCATTGGACCTGGGCTGTGGTGGCAGGGAAAGTATACTGGGCAGCTTGTCATGGGCACCGAAATCCCTGTTAATGTCCAGAGATCTCCAGCTGTGAGATTAACGGTTTGATGAAGCTTGCAGACATTTTTGGTTTACTCTGCACCATGTTACATATTTTTTATTCATCACCCATATTGAAAATTTAGAATATTCCTTATTAAAATGCATATCCTCTTGGAAAACTGAAAGACTCACTGTCCCTGGGCCTGCAGCCCCACAAGGCAACAGTCAAGAGAAATCGCGTTGCACGGGCTTCGTATTTCTCAGTTCCCACGTGTTAGCTGGCATTTATCAACATCCTTGGCCTCTGGTTGTTCTTACAGCAGTATCAAGATAGGAAACTATGCTATTAAAATGGGGAAAATGAAATACAGTGTCGAAAGTCTGTGTGCTTCAAGAAAAATAGCAAAGAGCTCCTTTGTGGAGATGAGGCATGGATTCTAATATCCAGCCAGTTTTGCTCTTGTCTGCTGGGCCCTTGTGAGCATTTGACTTAACCACCAGTTTAGGGAATATCACAACTATCTCTTTAGCCCCAGTTTAACTTAAATGTAGACATTTTATGAAAGACAATTTGGAATAGAAGGTTGAGATCAAAGCATGGAGAGTGGCCTTAAGTGTTGAACTGTGTTCCCCTCAAATTTATGTTTGAGCCCTAACCCCAATGTGACAGTATTTGGAAATAAGGCCTTTGAAGAGGTAATTAAGGTTAAATTAGGTCATAAGGGTGGGATGCTAATCCACTAGAACTGCCGATGCGCAGACAAAAGACCATGTGAGGACACAGCAGGACAGCCAGCTGCCAGCCAAGGAGACAGGCCTCAGGGGAAACCAGTCCTGCCAACACCTTGTTCTTGGACTCCTGGCCTCCAGAACTGGGAGAAAATAAATTTCTGTTGTTCAAGCCACCTGGTGTGTAGTATTTTGTTGTCGCGGCCCCAGCAAACTAATACATGCATTTTAATAGACGTTTGGACTTGGCTAAGCAGTAGACACTGTCAAAGGAGGACTAAGAACAGAAACATTTGGAAAGGAAAGGAAAAGTCTCCCTTCAAAGAGGGCAGAGCATTAGACTTTGGGGAAAAAACACACACACACACACACACACACACACACACACGGGCAAACACACACGTATTTAAGGGGGAGGGAACCTGCAAAATGACCAAGGTTACCAAGTTTACATTGGCCTGTTTATGGTGGAAAAATTGCAAGTTAGTCACCTCATAATTATAAGCCCTGACATATCTTCAAAGAGCAGCCCAGCAAACATTACGGGTATCATTGTTTTGTCAGGTGTTTAGGTTTACAGGAAACGTTCAAGCGTTTACTACTTTGAGGACCAGAACTAGAGAGCACATAACCCTATCATTTTTAATTTATTTTAGTGTGCACAGTATTTTGGTTTTTGATTTTTTTTATTTGGACAGCTCTGACCAAACCACAAAACTCAACACGGCTTTCACCCTCTCTCACCCCCTCTCATGCCCACGAGTCAGTCTTGGAGAAAATGAACTCCAGTGGTTGAAGGGAGACAGAAATGGCAACTCTCACCTACCCCAACTCACTGATTGTCAGCGGAAAGTTGCTGTTAGGAAGGAAGCGTTTCGATTGGATCTGGAAAACACAGCGCCTTGGACCTGTGCTTCTGCCTTTTTGCCACAAGATGGCAGAAGAGGGCAATAGTTCTATGCCGTCCACACTGAGTGTAATGATCTCTCATGATCTCTCAAGGACGGAGGGAAAAAAATCTGTCAGAAAGAGAGCAAAGAACAAAAGGAGGAGATGAGTATGATGCCGACGAGTGCAGGAACACGATGAAATTAGGGGACTGCTCTCCACCAAGTTGGGTAGCTGTCGGTAGGCTCTGTTGTCAACCCCCAAGCCTTAATGACTGGCGCAGGGACAGGGGAAAGAGAACTCCATTCTAGGGAAGTGAATGACAAAGCCCCTGACCTGTTGGCATGACTTCGGGGAGGTTTGTTGCCTGCGACAGGAACAAGACTGTTCGTCTGAGATTGAATCCATTCCCACAGCTTAAAGGAAAGTGACAATAGAGAAATACAGGGAAAATTAAGGGATAATTTTGAAGCCTGGAGTAGGGATGCGGGTGGAGGGCTTGTTATTTTGTGTTAATGAAAAAATAGATTTACAATACCAATCACTTGCTCAAGGGAGGGGATGACAGGGTGGCAGAGGATGTTAACGCTTTGAAATGCAAGAAAGGAGAATTTAGGCACTATTGAAAGATGCAGGGGAGGGGGAAATTGAAGGACTTTCCTCTTTCCACAGTGCTTTGGAAGTCTGCACTCCCTGGAATTGCTAGCTAGCCCACGCTTTTAGACCATTTTCTGTCTCTGTGGTTTTTTTCTGCTTTTCTTTAAACACTGGGTTCTCTGATTTCTGTCGCAGGATTCCTAACCGTGAACTCTCAAATCTCATCCTGAAAACTGCCCTCCTGCCCCTTCACCGATGAGGCCAGGCATACCTCCCAGCCAAGGCATTCTGATTAAACATTGGGAGAACGCGGCTTTTCCAAGTTGCTGGATTCCTTGTCAAATATTTTATGCTTAAGGAGCTTCCTCGACCTTTAATGTTCCCGCTGCTCTTTGACATAAATAATTTCAATTCACCCTAATATCTCCGTAGGGTACGCAGGGTTGATGTTAGTGACTATTCGGTGGTGTGTGGGAAATGGGCACACACAAGTTAACTTCGCTCAGTATCCGACTGCAGAAGACAGAATGTTAATTTTCAGTTTATGACTCTGGCTCCGGAGTCTGGTGCACTCCCGCGGATAACGAAGTCATAGTTTTACTTTCCAGAGAACCTCTCAGAACAGCACAACCCGACAACAGACTATGTGGCAAATGGCAGCCCATGGCGGGCTTTTCAAATAGTACCGCTGCCCAATCAGGAACTGGTACGTCAACTTGCATTGATACAGTGTAGGCAAAAGCGAAAGTTTTGCTATCGTAGGACAAAATTGAAATTCTTTTTCAAAGGGCGTCAAAGGAGCAGTGACATTTGCATCCCACTGCG
Source organism: Equus caballus (assembly GCF_041296265.1). NCBI lineage: Eukaryota > Metazoa > Chordata > Mammalia > Perissodactyla > Equidae > Equus > Equus caballus. The sequence goes on along the minus strand of NC_091703.1, from coordinate 28,754,248 downwards.
CCTAAATGTTTAGCCAAAACGCGCGTGGCGGGCTTTTTAACATTTTACCCTCCTTTCCAGTTTTCTTCTGCTCCCAAACCAGCCCCCAACCCTTCTAAGAGAAAGTAGACTACAGACAAAATGCACCAGCTATTTCTCTGAAAGTGTGGGTGGCTCTGAAAAGAGCCTTTGGGTTGTGGGTAGTTGTGGGTAGCTGCCGGCAGGCTCACTTGGAGCTGGTGTACTTGGTGACGGCCTTGGTACCCTCCGACACAGCGTGCTTGGCCAGCTCCCCGGGCAGCAGCAGGCGCACGGCCGTCTGGATCTCCCTGGAGGTGATGGTCGAGCGCTTGTTGTAATGCGCCAGGCGCGACGCCTCGCCCGCGATGCGCTCGAAGATGTCGTTGACGAACGAGTTCATGATGCCCATGGCCTTGGACGAGATGCCGGTGTCGGGGTGGACCTGCTTCAGCACCTTGTACACGTAGATGGAGTAGCTCTCCTTGCGGCTGCGCTTGCGCTTCTTGCCATCCTTCTTCTGCGCCTTGGTCACCGCCTTCTTGGAGCCCTTCTTCGGGGCAGGAGCGGATTTAGCTGGCTCCGGCATAATAGAAATGAGTTAAGTCCTCTAGAAACAAAGAATGTGCGCCAGGTGGGTCCTGACGTTTTTATTTACAACTGCATATGTAAATGAGATATAGCAAAGTCCTACGTCTGATTGGCAGATACCAGGGATGACGTCCACGTCAATATTGTCCAATCAGAACACGCATTCAAGGAACTGTATTTGTATTGCTTAAAATAGAACTTCAGCTTTAGCCAATGAAGCAGCTTCTTTTTCGCGCCGAGCTGCAGCTATAAAGTGTGCATCTTTCTACTTTCTATTTAGTCACCTCTGGGGTAGATCACAGATATTCCATTATGTCTGGACGAGGCAAGCAGGGCGGCAAAGCTCGCGCCAAGGCCAAGACCCGCTCTTCTCGGGCCGGGCTGCAGTTCCCCGTGGGCCGAGTGCACCGCCTGCTCCGCAAGGGCAACTACGCCGAGCGGGTCGGGGCCGGCGCGCCGGTGTACCTGGCGGCGGTGCTGGAGTACCTGACGGCCGAGATCCTGGAGCTGGCGGGCAACGCGGCCCGCGACAACAAGAAGACGCGCATCATCCCGCGCCACCTGCAGCTGGCCATCCGCAACGACGAGGAGCTCAACAAGCTGCTGGGCAAAGTGACCATCGCGCAGGGTGGTGTGCTGCCCAACATCCAGGCCGTGCTGCTGCCCAAGAAGACCGAGAGTCATCACAAAGCCAAGGGCAAGTAAAGTCTGCATTCATACTTAAGTTTCTAAGACAAAAGGCTCTTTTCAGAGCCACACACCATTTCTGTGGAAGAACTGAGCACTTTGTTCTACCTAAGTTTTTAAAACATTAAGTATCTAATCTCTTTTGGTTTGACCAAGTTAACTCAAGAAGGGTAAAGATCATTCAGTTTGTAGTTCGTTCAATCATAAGGCCATGAAACCCTCACTTTTGTTGTCCCCTCCCGAGGAATACACCGTTCTGGGTAGTTAAAAAGCAGATTTCTAGTGGTTTGCTTCAGCAAATAGTTAAATATTATGCCAATTTTTTTGGTTTTCTTTCTGAGTCTATCACTGGCAGAACTTGAAAGTCCATTGGTCAACTACAACCGTCTTAAATTCCAACGCTCTTTTCAGTGCTACCCCTATTTACAGGAAAAGCTCTAACACTAATCAATATAAATCTATCACCACTCCATACCTGCTGACTAAATTAAGTACACAATTTACATATTTAATAGTCCAATCAGCTGTTTGATTGCATCAAAATCAGTTAATGAAGATGCCATAACCACTCACTGGTATTTAGTCACGGACGTATCAAGCTCCCCGTTCCCCACACCGTGCTGGGCAAACTAAAGTTCTGATGTTCCAGGGGGCCGGTGTGCCAGAGGCTATTTGAGAATTTTCTTTGTTCTAGGTCTTGGTACAGTTATTAAAAGCAGAACTTAATGGTGCGGTTACGAAACGGTACTACTTTTTAGAGAGACTAACGAAGATATTCTGCTGTAAATCTTTTCCACTTTGAAAAGGGAAAAAAGCTCCAATGAAACTGCATTTCTTAAAGGACAGTTTAGGCGCTGACTTCCACAAATTCCAGGTCAGATTCCCTTTTCACTGGTGGAATCTTAACATTTTGCTCGAAAACAGTAAACTCAGACACGATGGAGTACAGCATGGAAAACAAAACCTTTTCCGCGGTGGTAAGAACCAAATGAAGATTAGATTAAGAACCAATCAGGTTACGCCTGCAACCATTCTGACCAATCAGGATCGGATCATCAGTATAAAGCCTGGTTCGGCATCAATTCTCCAGTTGCTCGTTTCTGCAGCATAAGTTCTCTAGCTATGGCTCGTACGAAGCAGACAGCTCGCAAGTCCACCGGCGGCAAGGCGCCCCGCAAGCAGCTGGCCACCAAGGCGGCCCGCAAGAGCGCGCCGGCCACGGGCGGCGTGAAGAAGCCCCACCGCTACCGGCCCGGCACGGTGGCCCTGCGCGAGATCCGCCGCTACCAGAAGTCCACCGAGCTGCTGATCCGCAAGCTGCCCTTCCAGCGCCTGGTGCGCGAGATCGCGCAGGACTTCAAGACCGACCTGCGCTTCCAGAGCTCGGCCGTGATGGCGCTGCAGGAGGCGTGCGAGGCCTACGTGGTGGGGCTCTTCGAGGACACCAACCTGTGCGCCATCCACGCCAAGCGCGTCACCATCATGCCCAAGGACATCCAGCTTGCGCGCCGCATCCGCGGGGAGAGGGCCTAGACTGTCCTTCCTAAGCTTTGTGGGGTGAGCATTTGTCTTTTCCCTAAAGGCTCTTTTCAGAGCCACTTCCATTTTCATTCAAAATTGCTGCTGCACTACTCGTTTGGGTATTTAAAATGTAAGCTCGGGGAAGTGTTGAGGAAAATTCCGAAGAAAGAACGGAGTTTTCTCCAATAACTAGGGCATCTTATTTTCCCATGTGCAAAATATGTTCCATAAATGTGACTGCTAAGACCGTATGTGCTGTAGAATTAGCTTCTTAAGCAAGGTAACAGCAGTCACCCTTTAAATGCAACAGTGTCTCTGCACGGTCGTCAGTTGGACCCTTGCGACCGCTTTGACTCAAATAATCCACATGTAAAGAATTAAAGGGAATCAGTTAACAGGAAAGGAACTTTGCCAATGCCAATCAAGTAAAATAGGGTTCACAGCAATAGACAATTGGCACCTCCCTCCCTCCCTCCCTCCCTCCCTCCCCCACCGCGGGTATAAACAATCTGGGAGAAAATTTCTGGTTAAGTTTGTTCTCCGATGTATCCACACCACGTGGAAAAGCACCTTGCATGTTGGATCGTTCTGTAAAAGTAAACTGATTTGAAATGGACGGGTTTCTTCTAGGTTAAGTTGGACAATGTTGGGTTTTTGCCTACTATCTAGCAGTATGGGCAGACCTCCCATTCTCTTACTGATACTCAGTTTCTTTTATACAACTCCAATAAAAACAAAAACCTAGAATTTGGCTGAAACTAGCTCTTTACCAAGAAAACAGGCTAGTGTTCAGACTGAGCGTTTTTGTTCTGAGAATTGAGTTCCTCGTTGTTTAGCAGTAACACCTGGTAACTCTATAGCATAAAGCAATGAAATGTCTACTCTCCTTCACAACCATTCTAAGATTGTGACATAAAATTAGCAAATTAGCCCTCTTTTTTGTTTCCCAGCTTCCAGGAGCCTGTAATGCAGATGTGTGCGTGAGGAGTCATCCACAGGCACCATGCCATCAACATCTGGATGCTGAGCCCTGGAAGCCAATCATTTGACATACTGGTGACTTCCCTGAGGTAGAAGCCACAGTGAGACCATTTGGGGTAGTGACACCCACTATCCCACCTGAGAGCACCCCTATGACTCATATCCCTTACATGACGATGCTCACGTTTGCAATACTAGCTCCGGGAGAGTGTTCCCTCCAACTCTGTGTGAACCTATGTTTTAAGTCAAATAAGTTTTGCCCCATTTTCTCTCCCAATAGACTGTACATGTCATAAGGCTAAAGATTTTTTGTTCTGTTCACTGTTGTATATCTAGAATAGAAAAAGCCTGACACTATATTCTAGTTGAATGAATGTATTGTTAATTTTCTACCTTTTAGACACAAGGTAGCTCCCAGGCAGCCTCAGGGAGTTGCTGAGCACTTCCCACCTCCTGCATTAGACATTTCATCCAGATAGTTTTTGTCGCCACTATTTTGATTCCCACGGTAAGTAGATAAAATATCAATGACAACTATGTAAAGCTTTACAGTTTCCAAAGTATTCTCACATCTTTTTTGTATGTGAACCTGACAGTAGCTCCTGGAGTTTAGACAGGACGTATATTACTCCCTCAGTAGCTCTAGAAGTATGTTTTTGCCAAAGTGTCCAAGTATTAGGGGACAAAGACGGTAGATCTCAGTTTGGGATTCTCTCAACAAATCCTAAAAGGGAAGGAGGAGATCTGGATAAGCCTTCAATGGTTGTAGGAAAATAAAGAAGAATTAGTTTAAAAAAAACCAAGCTGGCCAGAGGCAGAAAGCCCTGTTTTCCTTTAAGTGGACAGCAGAAGTTAAGCTGTTGTCTTCCAACTCCTCAGCAAGGACATCTGCTGGGTTTTGTGAGGCTTTTGAGATCCGAACTTCAGATCTCAGGAGTGTACTATGACTCTGTAAGGACATGTTCTATTTGAAGCCTAAGTTTGGGCATATATAAGATGGTTTTTGGAAATGATCAAAAAGTCTTTGATAATCTTCCCTTCAAAAAAGTGGGGCCTAATTCCTCTCCCCTTGAGAGTGGGCTGTATTTAGAGACTGGCTTCTAGTGAACAGAATAAAGCAAATGGCATGACGTCAAAAGGATGGTGAGCTACTGCAGAGACGAGGTCATAAGGGGTACTGCGCTCCCCACTTGCGCTCTCTCAGGTGACTTGCTCTGAGCAAGCCTGGCTGCCATGTTGGGAGGACACTCAGGCAGCCCTGTGGAGAGGGCTGCGTGATGAGAATCTGATGCCTTTTCCAACAGGCACTGAGGAACTACCAACAGCCCACGTGAGAGAGCCATCTCTGGCCCCAGTCAAACCTTGGGTCACCACAGCCCCTGCTGACAGCTTCACTCCACTTCTTGAGAGACCCTGAAGCAGGCCCATCCAGCTAATCACTTTCTCATTCCTGACCTTCAGAAACTGTGTGAGATAATATATTTATTGTTTTAAGCTGCTAAGTTCTTGGGTAATTCATTACACAACAATAAATAAAGGATGCCATAGAAAAGACAAGAATAGTTAGGAGACAGCAGATAGACTCCACTGGTCTGGGTGAGACGGCCACATCCCGCAGTGCTGCACCTCCCCACAGGGAAGGCTGGACTCACAGGAACTTGCCTTAGTCATTGCTCACGAAGTAGCAGGATTCTCTTTTCCTGCTGTCCAGAGAGGCTGGAGACCAGCTTAGGACTGCTAAGGATCTAGAAAGAGGATGAAATCTATTGGCTGTTCAGGTAGGGCTGTGTTGCAGGTATGTACCTGGTATGATCACTTCTAGCTATCAACTTTGGAGGGGAAAAAAAAATCTCACTTTTTTTTCTTTTAGTTCACCTAGCAAAGAGTAAGACTCCAAGGAATCAGATTCCACGTGACCAGACGTTGACTTACAAATCACCATTCAATATTTTTTTTAAAAAATTTGCCATTTCCCAGCAGAATAGCTAACAATTAAAATTTGTATGTCCTTCACTTTATAAAGCTTTTTTACATTTATTGTCAAATTTGATTATTAAAAGAAAATTGTGAAGTAAGTTGCAACTGGGAAACCCTAATTAAGGCCCAGCTATTTCACAAAGAGGAGTTCTTGGCTTGGGAAGGATGGCATTAATGCAGCCTGGGCTAGAGACTACAGCTGAATCCTTCCTGCTCTCTCTCAGGAGCCAGCCCTTCTTTATGGAAAACTTCTACTTGTCAGAGGTACCATTTCTAACGGTCAGATATACTTGTTAAACAAACCATTACACATCATTATTCTGTGACTCTCCTTTTTCCAGACCCCACACCAATATAGGTTAACAATCAATTAGATTACAGGTTATGTTAGATGCCATTTTCCTTAACTATGAAATGAATGCTTTATTTCCTTGAGACTTGCTAGCAAGGTTAAGTGCAGTAATACAAGAAAGTGTCTAGCTCAGTGCCCCAGAGAACATATTAGTTACACAATACGTACTCATTGAACCTAATTTCATCTCGGAATCTTAGTTTGGTGCACTTCTCATAGAACTGGGGAAATACAACCAAATCCTCTGATAAGATTAGATTGAGGAGTCACTGTTGTCATTGATTGAGATTTTAGAAACAATCCAATTTGATCAGTAACACATAAGCAAGTCATTTTACTGATGTGACTTCTGCTGATGGCCAATCCTATTTCTTTGATGATATCTGTTAGTTTCTGTCTCACAAGTTGAAATTTCTCCATGGTCTCTTCCAATTCTGGACACTATTTGGAACACAGGAACGATCTCTGCTTAGCAGGCAGGAAAGATGTTGACACAATTAGATGAGAAAAAATGCTTTCAGAACTGCTCTCCCCCAAACACCCCTCCAGAAAGCTTGAAGCTCTGAGAGGACATAAACAGGAAAGCAAGCAAAGTCATGAAGAATTCATTATAAATGAAGCTTGGATGATACTCACTCTGCAATGGGATCTGCAGCCAAAAGTCTTTCCCACTGATGTGGTTCTCGTTATGAAAGAGGTTCTGAAATGTAAAAAATGGATATTTTATATATCTTTGCCAATGATAATAAGGTTTCTGATATGGACAAGATTAGAAATAGTATAGGAACTGGTAGAAGCTACATTAATTTTTTTTACCTACATTAGTGGCCTGGAAGAGGGTTTATAGGAATGATAGTTCTGTGTAAAGAAATATGCCTTGAGTGTATTTATCTCTTATCTTGAAGAAAAAATCTCAGGTTTTAAATGAAGATACGTGAATGGTTAATAATTATATGAAAAATTTTTAACTCCACTTGTACTCAGATAAACGCAAAGTAAAACAACAATGATTAACACCCATCAGATTGGCAAAATCAGAAAGCTGGGTATAGTATAACCAAGTGTGGGTATGGGAGGTAGAACTTACTTTCATGTGTTGGTTTACTGATGATGGTTTTGCATGAGATATTTTGAAGAACTGGCTAACTTACTTAGTACAACTGGGTGCACCCAGGATGATGCCCCAAGGAAACTCTCCTATAGACCCATAAGAGGACAAACCAAGAATATTCATTAAAGTGCTATTTGTGATAGCAGGAAGATAGACATAATTCAAGAGAATGAATAAATAAAATATAATGGATGCATAATAAGAAATACTCTTTCTTCGAAGGTCAAGAAACAAGTAAATGGCAAAAACAAGACTTGAACCCAAGGCTCAGTCAACCTTGCCACTGTCATTCAGTTTATTCCTGAACACACCTGTGCAGGATCTCCAACAACATTTTCTCACTCTACTTCCAAATAACTGGAAATAACCACCAAAACCAAAGGCACCAAATCTAAGTACTTCTTAAAGAACATGACTTCAGAACACCAGTGGCTTAGTCTGCTTGGGCTGCTATAACAGAATATCATAGAATGGGTGGCTTATAAACAGGAGAAATTTATTTCTCACAGTTCTGGAGGTGGGAAGTCCAAGATCAAGGCACTGTCAGATTCAGTGTCTCCTGAGAGCCCACTTCTTGGATCACAGGGGGCCATCTTCTTCTCGCTGTGTCCTCACATGGTGGAAGAGAGGATGGATTGCTGGGGTCTCTTTTATAGAGGCATTAATCACATTTATGAGGGCTCCTTGCTTATGACCTAAGCACCTCCCAATGGCCCCACTTCCAAATACCGTCATATTAGGGATTAGGTTTCAATATATGAACTTTGGGGAACAGAAACATTTAGTCTATGCCAACCAGTCTGCTTTTAAGAATAGAAGCTTAGGAACTGTGTTCTTAGCCTCTGTCCCTGTTCTGAAGCCAGGAGGATGAAAGAGTGGGGGACCCCACACCAGGGACCCTCACCTTCATTTTGACTCTTGTTCTCTCAATAACCAACCCTGGAAATGTTACTAAGGTGAGGTGAGTGAAAGAGAATCAGAGTTCCTGGCAACTATTGTTTGATATATTTCAAATATGGAAACCAGTTAAATTAAGAGAAACTTAGAAGGGAATATGAAAACCATCATCGGTCATATGGTAGTAAGAAATTGAGGAAACAAGGCAGGGCATTACATAAAACAAGGAAGGAGTGCCAGGCTGAAAAGCTGTGTATTTTGGAGAACACATTTAGGTCTTGAGAGAGTCTGAGGAGAAAGTAAGGGGTTTCTCTGATAAAAGAGTTTTGCAAATCAGGTTTCCAGCTATGAGGAGACAAGTATGGCAGAGTGAACTTCAGGAAAGAGGGTGTGGTAACACGGAGAGGAAGAGGCCTGGGAAGACAGTGGATTCTGTGTCTTCAAACTTCTTTAACTGGTCTTAATAGCACGTGGAGGCATAGAAGCTTAAGGCAGCTTAAGGATGAGAGAAGGGATGGTGACTGCTCTGAGGTGTGATGCTTCCATGCTTCCATCCTTCCATGTCTCATATTTAAGGGTCTGATCTGGTAAAAGGCCAATATATGTGGAAGGGTGAGACGCTACGGAATGGAAGAGAAGATTTGAGAGGATAAGTTCATGGAGTGGAAAACACTCCAAAGGGCTAGTGGTGTTTTGGATTAGTATATGTGTGTTTATGCATGAGTGTGTATGTGTTTTGGGGACAGGAGAAACGAGAATTAGGAGAGCTACTAATTACCAGTAAGCAAATTAATTTTATGAAGAACAATGAAAGAAAGGTGAAAGAGCTGTAAAACACAAGGTACCAGCCAATTCCGAACCTTAATCAAAACAAACCAAACAAAATCAGGTGTCAAGGAAATAATATGTAGCATATCAAATTGAAAATATAACAATAGTGAAAAGGCTTGAACCCAAAACTTGAAACTAATAACGTTAAGAAATTGTCAACTAAACAAATATGGATCAGTAAGAAACCCCCATAACACTGGAAAGGCAAGTACACCCCATTTATTCTTCTAATTAAGGAGGAAAGGAATCCTGGGGAATTTAAAACTCTATCAATATTTCTTTTGGAAAAGAATCTCTCTCCTAAAGTGAGAAAAAAGGATCCTGATGCGGGGTCGGTGAGCCGAGGAGTCGAAAGAAAGATTTCTTAGACTCTTAAGATCTGGCAGTAGTGCTCTTTTATTTAGAGAATAGTGTAGCATGGGGACAGGACCCATGGGCAGGCAGAGCTGGTGCGTGGGGACAGGACCCACGGGCAGTCAGAGCTCCTGCTGCTGCTGCAAAGTTGGGTGGAGAGTAAGGCTAAATTTAAGGCATAGGTATGTGAGTTATCTCTTTACAAGACAAAGAATATGTAAAAAAGTTAAAATGGTATCAGTGCCCGTATGGTCTGGCCATTAGGCGGTCCCACAACTTTTAGATAAGAATCAAACCAGATTGAGTAAATGGCAGAAGTCACCGCTTGAATTTTATCCTCGGCTAAAGACAAAGGAGGATTTGGGGGAGGCGGGGGGGGGGGGGGGCAGTTACAAGAGGTTGCCAGACAGTAACCAACTTAAGTTCTTGCCTCTGGCATTGATTAAGAGCTTCTAGAGATAAGACCATCCCCCCTTCTTCCTGGCACAGAGAGGGAGGCATTTTCACAGATAGAGGTTTCCCTTAGAAATGTAAATGTTTCCCAACAAAGGGGCAAACAAATTCCACTCCTTGGAGCCTGAATCTCATCTGTAGTTTTAAAACTAACCAGCCTAAAAATCCTCATCATAAGCCATTTTAAAATTAAGCAGCCTAAAAATCCTCATCAGATCCTAAGTATTTATCCCAATTATTCGACAAGAATTTTTTGGGCAACTCATGTCAGTTAGCATTATTATTTGCTAAGAAAAACAAAAAGGAAGCATTTTCATAGTACTTAATTTAAATGGAAGAAGATTCTTAAGTTCTTTTTAAGCTAAGAAACACACAGAGTCAGTCTATGTGTTTCCTCTGCAGGTGGGAGAAGAGAATTAACAAAGTATCTAATTTAACAAAACGAGTTATAACTTTTGAAAGATAGATGTGAATATCAATCTTTCCAGGGCAAAGCACTGTCAAAGCAACCAAACCAAATTACAGATCTTTCAGAGTATGTTACCTTCACCAGATAAAGGAGCACTGATAAGTTTTTTTCAGTGTTTCAAGACCTTGTCCTGAAAAGATTGGCCTTAACATATTCAAGAACAGCTGCTAGCACGAAGCAAAATGCTGCCTGGTTTTTCTATAGTTGCAAGGGAAGAGGATCTCTGAGATTATTCCACCAGCTGATACAAGGTTTACACCTTCAAGGTTAAGCACTCAGATGCCAATATGACCCAGGGAGAAAAAGAGGCCAGACTGCAAACACAATAAAAAATAGATGAATAGAACATGGGCATGTAATGTTTTGCACATACAGTAGTCATAAAGACCTTGGAAACTGACTCCTAGAATAAAATTAGATATTTGTTAAGGAGCAAATAATCAATCACTCACTTTGAAATAGAAAGGGTAAACATTACTGTTGCTGGGGAAAAGAGAAAGGTGAACGTGGGTGGAAGAAGGCAAAGTTTCCTGGGAGAAATGGAATTTGATACCTGGAAGACAAACCAGGGCCAGAGGGAGGTGATTCCAAACAGCTGGAGTCATGGAAATCATCCACCGCTCGATCTTTCAGTTTCTTTTCCTGGGACAGAGTCGTTCCTGATCTCTACTTTATGCACTTTATTTGAAAATTGAAGGTACAAGGTTTCTGGGTGTTGATTTCCCCGTTCAACAAAGAAGGGAAGGGGGAAGAGGGAGCTCTGAAAGGCGTTTTCACTAGCTCATCGACTCGTCAAGGAACTGGTGGGTAAAGCTGATCTTCTTCAAATTTCCTAAAGTGTTTCTAAGCCGGATGAAGAAAATTTGAAAAACCCAGTTCTCTCCCCAAAATGTGGCAGCGAGAGAGGAAAGGGAAAGCTAGACGATAGGATGACTAAAAGGTAATGAAAAGTGTAGAAAAGTCAAGTTGAGAAAGGTGAGGAACTCCACCTTGAGGCTATCTATAATTAGGCAGCATTAATTGCAGTCAGCCACTTCTCAGGCTAATCGAGATTATACAAAGGCACTTTGCATACGAGAAGGTTTCACAAACGCTCCCAAATGCCTGTAATCACAGCTCTCGATGGGCCACTCAATTTCAGCAGCCACAAGGCGCTAGAGCAATCGATTCTAAGAGGTGACAGGAACAAAACAGACAGCAAGGCCTGACCCAGACAAAGGAATGGCTTCCAGCAGTGGGAAAGCGCAAAACACTGTAGGGGGAGAAATTAGACAGAAATTTTTAATTAGGCATGTCTTTGGGCCAGAGTTTAAGCACCGCCCTTTCCATTTTTCCTGAAAACATGGGCAGGGCTTCGGGTCTGTGAATTCACTGAGCGGATATAGCTGGCTCGGGGCAGTTCTCAAACAGGTCCGACATACCACTATATAAAACACTGCTGCAGAGTCTTGAAAGGTTGTATTTGCGTCAGCTGCAGACATGTCAGGTCGTGGTAAAGGCGGCAAGGGTCTGGGCAAAGGAGGCGCCAAGCGCCACCGTAAGGTGCTGCGGGACAACATCCAGGGCATCACCAAGCCCGCCATCCGGCGCCTGGCCAGACGCGGCGGCGTCAAGCGCATCTCCGGCCTCATCTACGAGGAGACCCGCGGGGTGCTCAAGGTCTTCCTGGAGAACGTCATCCGGGACGCGGTCACCTACACCGAGCACGCCAAGCGCAAGACGGTCACCGCTATGGACGTGGTCTACGCGCTCAAGCGCCAGGGGCGCACCCTCTACGGCTTTGGCGGCTAAATTTGTCTTAACTCACTGTTTTGCTACTCAAAGGCCCTTCTTAGGGCCACCCACAAGATCTGTTAAAGAGCTGTAGGCATTTTTCAAGTGCTCCGTTTTTCAGCAGGCAACAGCTTCGGGTTGCTGTTTTCCGGGAATTTATGATCTGTAATAGTAATGTCCATAAAACATGGCTTGCGTTTCGGTAGCCTCCCACCTCAGCCCCCGCCCCTCCAGCATCTTCATCACCTAGCAAAGTGACGTTATCCAGCCAATGTTAAACATACGCTACCTGTTTTTACAATGATTAAGCGACAGGCGAGCTCATATTTACTGTCGACAACATTCGCGCTACAGTGGCAAGGGCAGAGTAAAGACAATACGGCCCTCTGCCTAAAATGCTATGACTTTTTAAAGGTAAAAGTTGCTTAACCCTTGTTTTAGTAAGCTTTGGTTCCTAAGCACTCTGAAATTTCAGAATACTGGCGTAGCTCATAGTGGCTAGAATTTCAAGCCGCTTCAATGCTTTCATGTAACATTCTCAGTTCCCTTTCATGTTATGTCTTTTTGTCAAGAATCCAGTCATGAAACCTTTCGTTTAAAATTAGTGCAAGGTACTTTCAGATTCTGAAGACAACATTTTCTTGAGAATCTTGATGCATCCTAGAGGCTTTTTAAAAAGCCAGGAAGATACTTTGCACATTATCTTAGGTGAAGTCGAGGCGGGAAAATGCTTCCTTTCTTTACTGAATTAAACCAAGAACCAATTCTGTGGGCGGGGCAGGGTGAGGCAGCAGTCTGCTGTCGAATCAGAACGCGAGGGGCATTATAAATACTGGGACGGCTCGCTCTTACTCTCATTAGTGCTAAGTAGTTGGCTCTGCTTCACTATGGCTCGCACAAAGCAGACAGCTCGCAAGTCCACCGGCGGCAAGGCGCCCCGCAAGCAGCTGGCCACCAAGGCGGCCCGCAAGAGCGCGCCGGCCACGGGCGGCGTGAAGAAGCCCCACCGCTACCGGCCCGGCACGGTGGCCCTGCGCGAGATCCGCCGCTACCAGAAGTCCACCGAGCTGCTGATCCGCAAGCTGCCCTTCCAGCGCCTGGTGCGCGAGATCGCGCAGGACTTCAAGACCGACCTGCGCTTCCAGAGCTCGGCCGTGATGGCGCTGCAGGAGGCGTGCGAGGCCTACCTGGTGGGGCTCTTCGAGGACACCAACCTGTGCGCCATCCACGCCAAGCGCGTCACCATCATGCCCAAGGACATCCAGCTCGCCCGCCGCATCCGCGGAGAAAGAGCTTAAGCTTTCCTAGTGCTAATTTGACATGTCTACCAAAAGGCTCTTTTCAGAGCCCCTCAGTTGTCACCAAAAAGGAGCTGTTCTGAACAACATGCAGTGGCCCCATATGAAAGAAAATGCGAAGTGTTTTGATGGGATAGTTATTGTGGGTTCAGTTACTTGGGAGAATAGCCTGTGGAGGTGGCTGTGTATTGTGTAAACCCAACAACTTCATTCCATGGGAACTCCTTGCTCATACTCTGCGCAGTGAGGAGCTGTTTTCTGGATAAGCATTCTTAAAATGGTACAACCATTTCATAAACACTGGGCTACACGAAGTTACTGAAGGGAAGGGGACTCATGCCTTTAGGAAAGTTGTAGTTCAACTTACTGTGGATAATGGTGCAAATGACAAGTGTAGCTTAATTTTGCCAAAATATCCCTGTAATTTGACTTAAAATGTATCTCTTAATCTTTTCTGTGACACTAAGAAATAGAACAAGTATTGTCATGAGTGTTTAAAAAATTTGGTAGCTTTTTTGTTGCTTTGTAATGTTTAATAAAGCATTTGTTCTGGGCTCTGCATGTGTCTGATTATACGGTACATGGTGGGCCCACAAAGGCCTGGATGCTTTGACTTGCAGGTTGTCGACTGCAAAATGAGCTCCCATTAGCTAAAAAAAAAAAACAAAAAATTTGCCCAAGTGTTTTCAAAATGTGTCTGTCAGTTTAGGAAGTTGGATTTTCATATTTTAGATGTTTTTCTCCAAATAGAGAATAAAACGGAATTAAAGATGTCATTTTAAAGTTTTTCATTGTTTGCACACTTAAATTTTAGGTTTTCTAACCAAATTGGAGTCCTTATTAATGTTGTCCAAAATGTTCAGCTTTTTAAAAAGTCTCTTCACTTGCTTTTCATGTATGGCTATCATTGCCTCATTTTGCTGTTTACCTTTTTGGGGTACTCATCCTAACTCCAGGAGGTAGCAGTTATGTGGAGGCAAGTTTTCTCCTGAGTGTTTGCAGGCAGGTCAGCCACCTGGGCCTGCCTTTCTTTCCCCTATGTTCATATTTGCCCTTCCAGAGAAGCATTTTGGAAACTCTTGGACCTGATTCAGCAAAATGGTTCTGATCCATGGAGCCAGAAGCCTACAGACTAATTTAGAGCTCCTTTAGTGGCTGGCTGTTAGGTGTGGGGACAATATGATGCCGCCCCTTCCAAGCTTCAAAGATGCTTGTCTCTCTCCACCCCTTCTAGGATCTCACCATCATAACAGAGCTGAGGCCAGGTGTTCTAGGTTCAAACTCAGAGCTGCCAATTACTAGCCGTATAGGCTTTGGCAAATTACTCATCCTCTTTCTGGGACTAAGCTGGTACAGCTGTAGAATGTGACTAATTGAAACTTGTAGAGCATCTTAGGTTAGTTCCTGGCACTTAGTAAATGCTCAGTGAGTGTTAGTTCTTATTGTTATAACCCTCTCCTGCCCCTTAAACATGGAGGGTTTTTTCTCTCCGGAGCTTCTGAAAGGTTTGTGATAAAAACAGAGGAAATGCTTGATCAGAACATTTTCTTGTTAAAATCTTTTAGTTCTCAATTTGCATTGTTCTGAAAAAGGCAAATCTGTAGCAATATATCAACTGTGTCTACATGGAGGAGTTCAAAATACAGCAAAAGGGGCAGATAGTAAATAGTTTAGTTAGGTTTTGCAGGCCACATATGGTCTCTGCCACATCTTTCTTTTCTAACACAATTTTAAAATATAAAAATCATTCTTAGCTTGAGGGTCATACAAAAACAAGCCACCGTCCAGATTTGGCCATGGTTAAATAAAATTTCAACTCCAGGAGCTCCTGGAGAGAAGATGGAGTGTGTTGGTTAACAGTTTTTCACAGGGAAGCACTGACTGCTGATTGCATTAGAGATCCTAGCTATTACCTCATCTACTGTTGTCCAGGCACAAAATCCTGTCCATTCTCCATCCCACCCCCAAATAAATAGCAAACTTCACTCTCCATTCCAACTTATGATTGTTGCCTCAACTCCCTCAGATGTTAGCGTTTTCCTGAATTCTTCAGAACCTCTGTATATAACCTCCTGTCCTTCAATACCCAATCCACCCTTCTCATAGTCAGTAGTCAATTATTTTTCTAAAATACACATCTATCTTCACTTAAGCACATAAAAAAAATCCACGTTGATGTCTTCTGGTTGTTTACAAAAGAGGGTATTCCTAACGGTGCAATTTGTTCAGTGTTGATGGAGGCAAGGAGTTTGAGTGAGAGCGTTGGGAAGAGCACCTTGAAAACCTGACAAAGTCCCATGTCATCTAAACAGTTTGTGCTCTTGAGGGCTACTGGAAGAAGGTTTCAGAGTTTTTCTAAAGCGCATTATCTGGGCTAAGCATTTTTCATCCTTATTTAATGGATTTACATAGGAACTAAAGGGACAAAGCATCTCAATCAAAAACATACCGAATTTAAGTTTGAATTTGAATCCAAGTCTTCAGATCCTGAAGCCAAAGCAATTTCTATTCTTCCTGCTGCAAAGTGGAAGAAATCACTCTGGCAATTGAACTTTTCCAGGGTACAAAATACTATTCTCTAAAGACATTGGCATGTGGAAACTCCCAGGAGGCAGAACCGGTTTTTAAAGTAAGGTCTATGTGGTTAACTTGGAGCTGTAGGCAACCAGCCACCCTATGCCTGTGTTACTTGCTACAGTTTGAAACAAAGTTTATGCCCAAACCAAGTAGCCTAGTGTCTTTCCTCCTGCAAAAATCAAAGGCCTAATTTAGGGACAAATCCTTTTAAAAAACGTTCGCTTGATACTTAATAGAAATTTATCGCAACGTGCAACTAACTAGCGCGATGCCTGAAGCCAGGTGGATTCATATGAAAAGCTGAAGGGATTTTTAAAAATATCTCTCATCAACTGCGCGTGACTCATGAAAACACAAACAAATACGTGAACCTGAAGGCTGTTTTCCTCCTTTGGAGCTTCAAAGCCTCAAATTTTGTACTATTATTTTCAGCATTTAATCAAATTTTGGGGACTAAGAAACACAATTTGGGAGTCCAACCGGGAGAGGCGGCTGCCTGAGGGCGGTGGATTGGCCGCTCCACCAATCACAGGGCAGCACCGGCTTATATAAGTCCCGGGCCCGAGCACTACAGCATTGCAAAACTTGCTCTTTGGATTTTGAATCTCTCTTCCTCTAGCGGGTACTCTCATCACTATGTCGGAAACCGCTCCTGCTGAGACGGCTGCCCCGGCGCCGGTGGAGAAGTCTCCTGCCAAGAAGAAGGCAGCCAAGAAATCCGCGAGCGGTGGCGCAGCTAAGCGCAAGGCTACCGGGCCTCCAGTCTCTGAGCTGATCACTAAGGCGGTGGCCGCCTCCAAGGAGCGCAATGGCCTGTCTTTGGCTGCACTGAAGAAAGCCCTCGCGGCTGGCGGCTACGACGTGGAGAAGAACAACAGCCGCATCAAGTTGGGCCTCAGGAGCCTGGTGAGCAAGGGCACCCTGGTGCAGACCAAGGGCACCGGCGCTTCGGGCTCCTTCAAGCTCAACAAGAAGGCGGCTTCCGGGGAGGCGAAACCCAAGACCAAGAAGGCGGGGGCAGCAAAAGCCAAAAAGCCCGCAGGGGCCACCCCTAAGAAGCCCAAGAAGGCCGCGGGAGCCAAGAAAGCTGTGAAGAAGACCCCCAAGAAGGCCAAGAAGCCCGCGGCCGCTGGTGTCAAGAAAGTGGCTAAGAGCCCCAAGAAGGCCAAAGCTGCCGCCAAGCCGAAGAAGGCTGCCAAGAGCCCCGCCAAACCCAAGGCAGTGAAGCCGAAGGCGGCGAAGCCCAAAGCCTCGAAGCCTAAGGCAGCCAAGCCCAAAGCTGCAAAGGCGAAGAAGGCGGCTCCCAAGAAGAAGTAGGTAGTCGGCGTTTAGGACTGACAAAACCCCAAAGGCTCTTTTCAGAGCCACCCAGAGGTCTCCGAAAATAGCTGTGCACTGAGTCACCTATGCAATCATTGTCACGTTCTCACCGGTTTACACAAGAGCTGTGAAACAGTACATTTTTTTTCTTGACGTGACATAGGTATTCGCAGCTTTTCTCTTGCTTGTGGTCGTTTTAAAGCGAAACTGTTGATGTTCGCTAATGGCATAGTAAGCAAAGTTCAGGCGTTTAAATCCTAAACCCATAGGAGTTAGGAGCCGTTGCCAGTGGCACCCCCTGTAAAACTGTCCCAGAAATCTTGTATGAGTCGGTGACGGTCGCTTTTTAAGATGTTTGAATTCTCGGTGCGTAACAAGGGAGAGGCTGAAATTTGAAAATCCCGCGCCGCGTTACCATTGGGCAATTCCTGCCCAATCGGCAGTCCTACTTAGATATATGTGCCACCTAAATGCCAGTTAATATACTACTTTAGGTGATTGCCTGGCAGTATATGCATCCATATAAGCCACAAGATCTAACCAGGGGAGGAGAGGGGCAAATATCCTATACGTGAACGCTATGGTGCATTTAATATTTTAAAACTAAATCGACACAGAATAGAAAGTTAGCTGGTACAGCTGTGGAGGTATATACTGAATTTTGCTTTTTCTGAACGGATATGTAAAATTGAATTTAGTGCTTGGACACATAAATTGTAAGCTCAACAAAACATTACGTGTTGGTCATTTTTCTTTGACTTTTAAAGTCTATTGCAGTAATCAAGATAAATACCAACTTCTAACTACCCTTACCCATTTCAGGGCCTAATACTGTTCTTTCCTAACAAAATTCCTGTTTTTTGCAGACGCTCCAAGGAAAGCACTATAGTAGGGATCCAAGAATCCTAACATGGCATGTAAAATCTGAATATGAAAAGTTACTCCTTAAAATTACTTGCTAAACTTGTAGAAGAAACGATTTCCTTCTCCCAGTCAACAGTGACAACCAGATTAAGTGAAACTATTGTCCCAGCTCTTCTGTAGAAATAGTAGGTGGCTCTGAAAAGAGCCTTTGGTTCGGAAGAGGTTGTTACTGAGGCCTTACTTGCCCTTGGCTTTGTGGTGGCTCTCGGTCTTCTTGGGCAGCAGCACGGCCTGGATGTTGGGCAGCACACCACCCTGCGCGATGGTCACTTTGCCCAGCAGCTTGTTGAGCTCCTCGTCGTTGCGGATGGCCAGCTGCAGGTGGCGCGGGATGATGCGCGTCTTCTTGTTGTCGCGGGCCGCGTTGCCCGCCAGCTCCAGGATCTCGGCCGTCAGGTACTCCAGCACCGCCGCCAGATACACCGGCGCGCCGGCCCCGACCCGCTCGGCGTAGTTGCCCTTGCGGAGCAGGCGGTGCACTCGGCCCACGGGGAACTGCAGCCCGGCCCGAGAAGAGCGGGTCTTGGCCTTGGCGCGAGCTTTGCCGCCCTGCTTGCCTCGTCCAGACATCGTTGAACAGCACTAAGCAGAGAAAGTAAAATCTGAATTAAACCACTCAAAGCTGCAACACTTATAGTCTTTACTGGGCGCGAAAAGGAAGCTGTGTCATTGGCTAAACTTACGGTTTCACTTAAACCAATGGAACTGTGGTTTTGAAATACTTTATTTTCATTGGACAAATATGTGACGTCATCCAGATTTCACCACCAATCAGACACGTGATTTTGTCAATCACCCTATTTGCATAAGAAACTGTAAATAAAGGGGATACCTACCACCCCACACTCATTCTTTCTTACTTTTCCGTGTCTTTGGCAGTTGCTTTTCGTCATGCCAGAGCCCGCCAAGTCTGCCCCTGCCCCGAAGAAGGGCTCCAAGAAGGCGGTGACCAAAGTCCAGAAGAAGGACGGCAAGAAGCGCAAGCGCAGCCGCAAGGAGAGCTACTCCATCTACGTGTACAAGGTGCTGAAGCAGGTCCACCCCGACACCGGCATCTCGTCCAAGGCCATGGGCATCATGAACTCGTTCGTCAACGACATCTTCGAGCGCATCGCGGGCGAGGCGTCGCGCCTGGCGCATTACAACAAGCGCTCGACCATCACCTCCAGGGAGATCCAGACGGCCGTGCGCCTGCTGCTGCCCGGGGAGCTGGCCAAGCACGCGGTGTCGGAGGGCACCAAGGCCGTCACCAAGTACACCAGCTCCAAGTGAGCCTGCCGGCAACTACCCACAACCCAAAGGCTCTTTTCAGAGCCATCCACGCTTTCTAAAGAGAACTGGCACCCAGTTTATCCCGTTTTAGAGGAAGACAAAGGCAGGTCTTAATCCGAACCCTTTATTGTTCCTAATTTTGTACAAAAGTTAATTTTTGGTCTTGTGTGTTTTAAGTAAGATTTTTTTGTGTGCATTACAAAGATCAAATCCAAAGTGAATTTTGTTGTGCTTATTTCACTTAGTATCCAGACTCAGTGCTGAGAGTCACTGATTAAATTTGTGGCTAAAAGATTTCAAATGCTCTTTCATGTGAAAAAAAAAACCCCTAACAACTCTTAGTGAAAATCATTGGATGAACATCTACTTCCTTTACAGGTTACACCACCATTTTTCATCTCTACCCACCAACAGTAGGATGCCCTGAATATCACACCAGTAATAATTAGTATACTTTTAAAAAATTTTATCCTTGTGCTTCCTGGCTTTTTTTGTGTGTGTATGAGGAAGATTGGCCCTGAGCTAATACCTGTTGCCAATCCTCTTTTTGCTTGAGGAAGATTGTCACTGAGCTAACATCTGTGCCCATCTTCCTCCGTTTGTGTGCGATGCTGCCACAGCATGGCTTGACCAGCGGCGCTCATTCCTCGGTCAGGATCTGAACCTGTGAATCCAGGGCCACCGAAGAGGAGCACAAGAGCTTAACCACTATGCCACTGGGCCGACCCCTTCACTTGCCTTTTAATGTTTCACCACTTTTCAGGATGGCATTTCTGTACACTGATTTTTACATGGTCAAAATTTTTCTTGGGAAAAAAGTTTTAAAATGTAGGTCAGTTTCTTTTCTGAGTCAAGTCAACTCCATGATACATTTCATTGTATTCCCCCCCTCACCTTTTTTTTTTTTTCTATAATAAGGGAGACATTCTAAATGAAATGGCAATCTTTTTGAACTAAGAAAGAGAGAGAGTGGCAGGAGGGCATTTTCCCCCCGAGGGAAGCACAATCTCCCATGTTTAGGCAGGTGTTTTAGAGCTTGTTCAAGAATCAATGTGGGAATACAAGTCCCTACGACTCTAGAGACCATCAGATATTAAGATCTTAAAGTCCAGCATCTTTATTGTCTTTCTAGCTATTACTCAATCTTTTTCCATTAAAGGACAGTAGGCCCTAGAAGGGCTTGTGTGAATAAAAAGCACAAAATTTTGGCTGAACTCTTTGAGCTCAGAGAGCAAAAGACAGAGTTAAGAAACCAAATCCACTGACACAGACTGTGGCTGTCTTCCCTCCAGCCTTGATAAAGTGGCTGGAAACACTTGGATAATAGTAATGAGGTTTAATATTAGTCCATTTCCTTACTACATCAATCAATATCGAATATAAAATTACTACTATTACTGATGCAGTGAAGAAATCAACTAAATTAGGCTCACAAAGGTACAATTATTTCCTGAAATGTACCTTAGAGCTGTTCTCTTGATGTAAAGTCCCTGTTCGTCTACCATCCAAATCCTGTCTTTCCTTCAAAGCCAACCCCAAATCTAATATCCTCTGAAATCTTCCCTGATTATTCCAGTTTGCATTTGTTTCCCTTCTTGAAGCTTCTCTAGAGTTTTTTCTTTCCTGTTTCCTGTTTCAACCTCTTCCACATCCATACACCTTGCCTATGTGCAAACTGGGACCTCCCTCTCTTTCCCGTATCTTTGCAATTTCATCTCCATTAGACCTAATAATTTCAGAAGTGTAATTTATTTCTAAATAGTCTTCTTATAATACTTAACATTTTTGTTTTTGTTTTATAATCCTTTTTTTTCCTTTGGTGAGGAAGATTGCCCTGAGTTAACATATGTTGCCAATCTTCCTCTTTTTGCTTGAAGATTGTCCCTGAGCTAACATCGGTGCCAATCTTCTTCTACTTTGTATGTGGGATGCTGCCAAAGCATGGATTGATGAGCAGTGTGTAGGTCCGAAACCAGAATCTGCACTGCCTGAACCGCAGGTTGTGGAAATGGAGCACGTGAACTTAACCGCTATGCCAATGCTTTTTTAACTGACATTACCTATCTCCTCTATTATGGTTGGTCTATGAGACCTATAGTGGTACCCAGTTTTGAAATTAGGAGACCAATTCCTAAAATATTTGGCCACTTACTTCAAGAGGCCAGCATTTTGACTTCTCTGAAACCCATTTTCAGTATCAGTAAATTGGAGATAACAGCAATTCATAGTCACATGACTATTGGGAGAATGGGTGAAAATGCTTTGTGAGCGCTTTAAGAATTGTGGATTATTATGCACAAATATATTTTTATATATTAAAAATGAATCTTATACATTTATTTAGTATTTGAAAGGGTTAGGACATTTTCACTTACTCATCGAACTGAATCTCAAAGTTCAGCCCATACAGTGTTGACTATAGTTGTTTCCTAGTTCATTTTTAAATTCAGTAAATATTTGTTGGCTACATATTATTTCCCAGAAACTTCTCTAGGCACCGGAATTATAGCAGTGAACTAAACAGAAAAAGAGTCATGGATTCATAGAGTTTATTTTCTCTGATATGTCAATATGGGAACAGACGAACACATAACAAAAAGAGTGTGAGAAGATATTAAATGTTTGGGAGGAAGACAGAGCATAAAATGAAGATAGGGAGTGGTTTTGTGTTTTCCCCTTTAAATAATATAATCACAGAATGCTCATCAAAAAGGTGAAATTTTAACACCTATGAGATGAGGGAGTGTGCCATTGGGGAAGATTATTCTAGGCAGAAAGAAGAAGGAACAAGTAAAGAAGCTCTGTGGTATATCTGAAGTGGGGAGGTGGCAGTGTTGAGGGGTGAGGAATACCTGGTTTTAGTCAAGGCACAGCAGGTGGCCAATGTGGCTGGAATGGAGGGAGCAAGGAAGAAAGTTGTTGGAGGTGGGGTAACTGAGGTAGGAAGGGGGCTTTCCAGAATGTGTAGGACCCTATATGACAGAATAATGGCTTTGGATTTTATTGTGATATATTTCAAATTCTTAGTAGCTGCAGAAAGCTGTGGATTTGGGGTGATCAGCTGTGACTCATCTCAACCCATGATTAAGGACTTCAAAGGGACAACATGCAAGGTGCTCTGTGTGTGAGCATCATTTTGCTTCTTGGCTAAAACCTCCTAGGGAGGTTAGAGGAAAGGAGGATTCCTAGGTTAAGTCAGGGCATCAGGGACCCCAGAGAATTACCAGACCCTTTCCTACAGATATGAGCTCTAGGCCCTTTACTCACAATATTTACTTTTTGTTCCAGAACAGTATCCTTCTCCACAGCCTCCTGAACTGAGCAAATTCTTGTGGGAAAATCACCAATTTTGAACCTGCTTCCAGCTGGGGTCACCAGGGACCACACAAACCGAGGGCCTCTGGCAAATAAGACTGTCTTTCAAATACTAAATGCCATGCCCACCATTTAATACGTATGTCCACTCCTGAATTTTAACTTTTCTGCCACTTTTTTCTTTAACTTTTTCTGGCTGACCTTATTTCCACCTTGTCTCAAGCCAAGAGAGCAAAATCTCTCATATTTCTTGTCATGGTACATTGTCCATAAAACTAGCTAATAATCAAATGACCGCTCTCACTGGATCAGTTACATATTCCCAGTTTCTCATTCCTCTTGCATCCAGTGGTTCATTGGTGGTAGAACTTTGGAAAAAAATATGTCATTGCCTTGCTTCCACCTCAGAGATTGTAATTTAATTGATCAGGAGAGAGGCCTGGGCATCTAGTCTATTTGAAACTCCTCAGATAATGCTAATGGCTATGGGGGTGGAGAGGAACACTGTGCCAACCATTGGAAGTAGCCTCTAAGGTCGCCCAGTGACATCCTGCCTTCTGATATTTGTGCCTTTGTGTAGCCCTTCCCACATTGTACTAGGGTTAGCCAACAAAATATGGCAGAAGTGATGGCACGTCACTTCCAAGGTTAAATAAGAGACTTCCATCTTCATCCCTCACACTCTGTCTTGGATCACTTGCTCCTGAGGAAGGAGAAGGAAGCCAGCCCTTGTCGTAAGTAACCCTACGGAGATGCCCACATGGTGAGGACTGAAGCCTCCAGCCAACAGCCATATGAGAGAGCCTTTTCTTGGACCTTGGGAGGGAGCTCCAGTCCCAGTCAAGCCCTTCTTCCCAGGTTGAACCTCCTCCAAGAAACTTTCCTGATTGCCATGTTCCAGAATAATATTTACTTCTCCAAATTCTTACAGCAGTTAATATTAAATATAGTTTAATGTTATGTTATTATTATTACTTATATACACAATATTATATTTCATATAACTTCACTTATATATTTATAATATATAAATTTTCTATATTATCTAATATAATTAGCATTATATTAATAAGATATAATTTATATATTTATATACCATATCTAGATATATAATTTATTTAGAAATATAAAATGTCATCATAGTATCATTTTGCTATGTACTGTTTTGACATTGCTTACATTGTTTTATTCAGTAGTGTTCACACTTGAGTCATTTGAGTGCCACTTTTACAAATTTTTTTCTTTTTGTTATATCTAGGTACAATCCATACTATTATTTACTTAAGATTTTTCTTTAAATATACTCTTTAGAAGATGAAATCAATTTATTTTAAAAGACAACTTTACATCCCTACTCTAGTGGAAAATTTCTACCTCTGACCATAAACAGAAGGTCAATGTAAAACAATATTTTTAAAATATACATATTATTTAATGCCAGTTTTATGCTGTTTGCTGCCTACTACTTTGAGCCTGAGAGTCGTTCTTTGTCATACAGTTAGAAAAGGGGGGTGAGGAGGTGTTAAAACATGATAGTCAGGCCTTAAAGACCCTCCGCACGAAACTGGCTCTTCTCCAGTTACTTGAAGATTTAAATAGAGTAGGAAAGAGAATGATATATTCACTCTCTGTTGCAACATTTCAAACACCAAAGTCCGGGGACTAGCCCCAGGGCTGAGTGGTTAAGTTCGTGCGCTCGGCAGCAGGCGGCCCAGTGTTTCGTTGGCCTGAATCCTGGGCGCGGAGATGGCACTGCTCATCAAACCACGCTGAGGCAGTGTCCCACATGCCACAACTAGAAGGACCCACAACGAAGAATATACAACTACCTACCGGGGGGCTTTGGGGAGAAAAAGGAAAAAAAAAAAAATAAAATCTTTTAAAAACAAAAACAAAAACAAATACCAAAGTCCACATACTACTTACAACAATTTCCCATGCCCCCAGTGGTACTTCATACAGATCTGGGAAAATGCCAGTTTAATTAATGTATTATTTAATTGAGCCACTATTATATGCCTAACTCAGGAAATATAAAAATATACAACCCAGAGAAGCTCACATTGTGGTGGAACACATAAAAATTATACTTATTTTTATTTCTCACACTATTTAACAAATACTTATTTTCTTGAAAGAAAAAAATCTATACAATGCCTTTTTCGTAGTAACTTTCACATAGGAACCTCATCCAGGTCCAAGAACGTGCTCGGAAGCAGTGTACGTCATCTCATAAAGTCCTTCTGAGAAAACTGGGGCCTTATTATTGGCTCCATTTTGCAGAAAATCAAGAGAATCACAGGCTCGTTAAATTTTCCAAGATACCCAGCCAGCAACCATGGAGTAGAGCATCAGTCTCCAAAGAGTTTCCAGGGCCTGTGCTCCTTCCATCTGTTTAGGCTGCTTGAGTAGCTTCTTTATTAATGTGGACTATCAGAATGACCTGCTTTGGTGCTCTACCCAGTTTTTATATTTTCAGTATTTTATTCTCATTCTTGTTTTTCTCTTGCTTATTGCCCTATACATCTGGAAATTCTTGATTCAGTTTTCTCTAATACATTGCTATTTGTGGGACTACTGAACATCAGAGTTTACAGTATGGCTCTGCACTTAAGGATCTGCCCTCAAGGAAAAAACTGTACAGCGCTTACATCTTGCTTTTGGAATATGGATGAAAAATAACTTTATCAGCTGGCATTTATTAAGTGTGTACTATCTTCTAGACACTGTACGTTCTCTAATTTATTTTTCCAATCCAATGAGGCAAGTACTAGCAGTATCTTAGGTTTACAGACAAACAGACAGATGATTCAGAATGTCACATTATATTAATGTGTTGGCTGCTATATTAGTTTGCTATGGCTGCCACAGCAAGTTACCCCAGACTGGGTGGCTTCAACAATAGGAATTTATTTTCTCACAGTTCTGGAGGCTAGAAGTTCGACATCAAGGAGCCAGCAGGTTTGCTTCCTTCTGAAGGCTGTGCGGGAAGGATCTGCTCCAGGCCTCTCTCCTTGGCTTACAGACGGCCATCTTCTCCCTCTGTCTTCACATGTCTTCCCTCTGTACATGCCTATGCCCAAATGTCCTTTTCTTTAAAGGACACTTTTCATATTGGAGAAGGGCCCACCCTCAAGACCTCATTTTAATTTAATTACCTCTTTAAAGACTCTATTCCCAAATACAGTTACTGTGGCACTGTGGTTAGAACTTCAACATAAAAATGTAGGGGCGGCATGGATATAATTCACCCCGTATCAGCTGCCTTCCTTTAAGTAGAATAGCCATAGAAATCAGGGGTGCTCTGGACTAGGCCTAGCTTTGGTTCTTTGACAAAAAGCAATGAGACTGACAAGAGGAACTAAGAATAAGGAAAAGTTAATGTTTAAACTGCTATTTCAAAAAAATCTATTGAAAATAATTAAACAACATTCGTGTGTCATCTACAGTGATACCTTTTAGTCTTCACGTGCGCAAATCTGGACCGCTACCCTCTGGGAGCGAGAGCATAGAGGGTCTTCCCATTGGGGCTGCTGCTTCAGAGAGATGACTCTCATGGTCTATTTCATGACAGCCTTGAAGGCAGAAATTACGGTTAGATGTGAGATATACTAATAGCTCCATTCAGGGGCCTGGCCCGGTGGTGTAGTGGTTAAGTTCGTACACTCCATCCCGGAGTTTGCAGTTTCAGATCCTGGGTGTGGACCCACACACCGCTCATCAAGCCGTGCTGTGGTGGCAGCCCACATACAAAAAATAGAGGAAGGTGGGCACAGATGTTAGCACAGGGCCAATCTTCCCCACCAATAATAATAATAATAATAATAATAATAATAAAATAATAATAACTCCATCCATTGGGCAAGTTTCTCTCTGCTCTTTGGCAGCACGATTTAGCTGCAAATTGGCACACATTTCAGACAAATGATATACAGGGTGTCTGCAAGCACTATGTGATTGCAATTTTTGAACGTTAACTTTTGGAAAAGTTACATATAGATTTTAGTTTATCTTAATTTCAGTACAATATTCAACAGGGAGACTTTGCTATACATGCTTGTTGCCCTCAGGAAAGGAAAACATTATTAATTGTATGATGATAGGGAGGAGTTATATGACCCTCCAAAGAGAATTTGACCAGAGTTCCCCAAGAAAAAGTTTCCATTTTATTTTTTTCCTGTCCTTGGGAACAAAAGGAGGAAAAACATTTTTTAAGTAAAGAATGGCATCTTATTTGTGCTATTAAAACAAATATGAACAGCTCATCTCCATTTATTTCAAAAGAATTTAGTTTGATGGTATAACAACAGACCACAGAATCTATCATTTTTACAGTGAAGGTCACTGCCATGAGGTTCATAAACAGACTCTGTCATTGATCCTCCAGCTACTTAGACAAAGTACTCCCCTTTTCTGTGCATCAGTTTATTCATCTATAAAATAGATACAGAATGATAGCAGCCTTAAAGGTCTATTGCAGGCCATTCATCACCTTCCTGCAGAGAATGAACTGACGGCAGGGATACTGGAGCAGCAGGGCACAGTGCAGACGAATTTGTATGTATTCTTCTATAGTTCTTAACTCCATCAAATTACAAGTGAAAAGTTATTTAAATTATGGTTTGTAGCTTGTAGAAGTCTGTGGGTGGGAGTAAGCAACTACTGCAGGTTGATACAGCTGAAGAATTAGGCATCCCAACTTAAGAAGTCAGGACGGTATTCAAAGATTTCCCTCCATCTAGATTTTCCAATCCAACAAAAACACATTAGAGGATCATCAGGGCGGCAGAACTGGTGAAGCCATTGTAGATGTCACTCTTAGCTCTCTGATGAACTCAGTGTTCTGATGGCTTGAGAAGAATCGTCTTAGTGCAAGAAGTGGTGGATGTAATTGTAGAAAACAGGGTGGAAGTGAAAGTTCAAGGAAGAAAGATGTGATTAGCAGATAAAAATGTCCTAGTTGGTGAGGTGAAGATGTTTGAGTGGTTGAATGTTAAGCTCCTTGGTGTGGACCCTGCAAAAATATAGAGCCAGAATGAAATGCCTATACTTCAAGAAATTTGACTCAAATATGACATATACTTTTTTAGGTACATCCTATTTCCTTTACCAATAAGGTGGTGGAATTAATCTCTGTGTTTTTAAACTTTGTACTTCACAGACACTTTAACTATAAAAGTTACTGATTTCTTTAAATTTATAAACATGACTTCTTGACTCAACAGTATAGTGTTTAGTCTCTTCCTCTAGTCCTATGACCAGTTATTTATTTACATTCAATTGGCCATCTCTTTTCTTTGGTCATTCACAACTAACTCACCATGGCAACTGATTTGCTAACTTGAGCATCATTAGTGAGAACTTGAGTTAGTACATGAGGAATCCATCCCTGGACCAGAGGGAATGACTGTACCGGCCCATATCAATTTTATACAACTGCATTTTAAAGATTTTAAGGATTGGAAGTCCTAGAGAAATTTAGGTGCTGACGTTCAAAAAGCATGTTAATGACTACTATACTATTGATTATATTTCCAGTAATGGTAGACTAGACAACTCAAATCAACCCTAATGCTTAAAACAACTACAAAACAATCTGATTGAAGGGATCAGGCAGCTATCAAGAGAATGAAGAATTACAGAGCCAAGAATCGGAAAAAGAAGAAAACCCAGAGTATTATGCAGCTGGAAAATAAGACAGAAGGAAAAGCTTCATATGCTGTTATGGAATGATCTTCAAGATATATATTGTCAGTGAAAAAAGCACGTTAGAGAAAATGGTGTGTAAGATGTTACTGTTTATCTAATAGAGGGCTGTTAAGAATACATGCATATATTGCTTATAATTAACAAACAATGGAAAGATAAACCATAGTATGAAAAGTTGACCTTGGGACTACGTAGAATATTTTATGTAATAATAAAACCAAATTTTAAAAGCCCAATCCTCAAACATAAACAGCAAAATGAAGCAAATGGATCTGTGTATCCAGATGGCAACATAAGCACACAGGAAGGAATGTTCCAAATACTTTTAAAAAACAGTAGTTCCAGCATTCCTAGTGTGACATACCCTAAGGCAGAAGCTCTCAAACTGTCCAGTCTCATGACCCATTTACACTCTTAAAAAGTGCTGAGGATCCAAAGACATTGTGTTTCCACAGGTTATAGCTATTGACATTCACCTTATTAGAAATTAAAACTCGGAAAATATTTATCAGTTCATTTTAAAATTACAATAATAAAGCCATTTTAACATATCTATTCTACAAAGATAGCTATATTTTTCAAAATAACAAAAGATTTAGTAAGAAGAGTAGCATTGTTTTACATTTTGCAAATATCTTTAATGTCTGGCTTAATAAAAGAAAAAGATTCTTGTATTTGTTTCTGCATTCAATCTGTTGCAATATAACTGTCAAGTGAAAATGACAGTGGAAAAGGAAAGTAAGTTTCAAGATAATTATGAAAACAATTTTCTCCTCACAGATCCACCAAAAGGGTCTCAGGGACTTTCAGGGTCCCCAGACCACAGTTTGAGAATCACTGCCTTTAGGACAAAAAAGAAAGCAAACCTTTCATTTATTTATTTAGTAACCATATTGTTGGTGGTACCATTGGGGTGGCTGTGTCAGAAGCTGATACACAGGATAATTTGAGAATGCCTCAGGAATTAGAGTTTGGATTCCCAACAAAGGCAGTCATTAAACTGAAATTTGCTCTTCTGAAATGAAATTTCAGTGAGTGAAGCATCAGTGGGTTTCTCAGGGAGCTCTTTTTTGAGCCTTGATCTATAGGACTGCAGGAGGTGGAGCTTTCGCTAATGTAAGTACAACAGAATCTTAATAGCGAGAGAATGGGTGCTCTCTGGGGCGCATGATGCTGATCTCAGCCATGTAGGGATCAATGACCTGGGAAAAGATGAATTGTGAGATGTGCAGTGTGAACTTCATATTCAGTTCATCATAGTATTTGTTCCAATTGATTGTTATCATGGATTCTTGGCTTTTTACATGCTGAATCTATTCCAATTAACAGCGATTTTTCTGTTTAATCTTAATTCTCAGATTAGCACTACTTACACAGTGGGGATTCTTTCAGTCTTTCTTGCCTCTCTCCTGCTCTTTTTTTTTTTTTTTTGTATGGAAGATTGGCAACAGATGTTAGCTCAGGGCCAATATTCCTCTATTTTATGTGAGAGGCGCCACAGCGTGCCTTGGCAAGTGGTGCTAGGTCTGTGCCCGGAATACGGGAATCCCCGGGCACGGAAGCAGAGCCTGTGAATTTAACTACTCCACCACTGGGCCGGCCCCTATTGCTCTAACTCTTTTTATTGTTAATCCAGAGATCTGAGATCATCCTTGCTTTCAGTCAGTATGATGTCCTAGACTCATCGGGAATTCCCTTGCCTCAAAACTTGTAATCAGTTCCTCTTCAAGGACTTTAGCTTCTTGCACAGAGAGAGAAATCTCCATAGCAGGGTTTATGTTCGATTATTCTGCACGAGTGCTGATGTACCCAGCTAGCTCAGGGGACTTTGAGACCACTTTAATGACAGATTAAAAATACTGTTTGTAAAGGCTAAGTGCATGTTACCCTTTACACTGAAAGTTTTTTATCTTGTCCTAGCATAAAATACTTTTTTAATCTAACTCATTTTTCTTCCTGAGCTAACAGCTTCGAAAAAATTTTAGAAAGCATACAATGGACTCTTATCCAGGTACATATTAAAAGAATTCTCATGATACATTAAGAATTTTAATATTCCACTTTGATGGGCTAGCCCAGTGGTGTAGCTGTTAAGTTCCAGTGCTCACTTGGGGGCCCTGGGTTCTCCAGTTTGGATCCCGGGTGCAGACCTACACACCACTCGTCAAGCCATGCTGTGGCAGCATCACACATAGAACCAGAAGGACATACAACTAGGATATACAACTATGTACTGGGGCTTTGGGGAGAAAAAACCCCCCAAAACCATTGCCATAATATTCCACTTTGAGCTTTTGCAAAAATTAATATAGTCCACAGCTAATAAATATGAGAATACTCTTACTATGGTGGGGTTTTTTTTCAATGTATAGTTCCAAATGATTCTCCCTGTCATTATCATCTGCACACCAGTTATTTCTAAAAAATGGAATTTTAACATTTCTAACCACTCTTACTCCAAGAGGACACCAAAAAATACAAAGGCCTTGAGTGTCCTGTTTCTGATTATTCCATTAATTCCACTAAATATGTATATGTAAAATATATGTATAATATCTATATTTCAGTGTATGTTTGAATGCATAAAGTGCATTTTGCTTCATGGACTATATAGCTAAAATTTGGAAGGATAGGATCTATCTATACTCCCCTTCTCCCTACTGTTCTGTACCATGAGCATGAAGTATTTGGAGACTGGACAGACTATGCCTCTGTGTTTTTTGGCACCTTCTTGGAATAAGAATTTTGTAAAAATTATAATATAAAATATTTTAGTGTATATGTCTACAAATAATACATATTTTATATGTATATATTATATACATCATAAATATATGCACATATATAAGCACATATGCACTCATAATGATTTTAATTGCAGGCAGCATTGAATTTCAATTTCTTAAGGCTTTTGCCAAATACAAATACATTAACACATACAGAATACCTTAATATTCCACTGATTTATTTTCAAGACGTCAGTTAAAAATGTTGGAAACAAACAAGTAAATTAAGATGAAGCTACAGTGAAATCAAATTAATAAAGAATTATTTTTAAAAGGCTGGTGTTACATTTATACAATGGTATCTTTCAAATTTGAGTGGGAGAATTTTATATGGTTCCATATTCTCAAAACACTGTTTCACAAGAACCAACTGGTAAAAGACACTGGTATATTTGGATTATAACATATTTTAGATGCAGCTCCATATTTACATCACATATACATACCCCTAATATTAATTAAAGTGCAACTTGATAGTTTTCTTTTTGTTAGACAAGCGCGGGAACTTCAGACACTCACCATCATCAAACATTTAGTTCTATGCTGATCCTGAATATTTGCATGAATAGGCCATCCTTATACTCTCAATTTTATACTCTGTATTGCTTTCACAATTAAAGCAGACATGATATAAAAAATCATTTTTAAAGAATTAAAACACATCAAAAATGTCAATTTATTAATGGATCTGTTCTTCATTCTAAGCATCTGAGGAAATCCTCTGGGAAATATTTTGTTTCTATGTTTTATTATAACATATGTTAAAATTATTCTTTTTAAAGTCATGTCTAATATAAAAATTCAGAAATTTGGAATTATAAACAAATTATAAAGGAATATTATTTATTTTAATAAGCACATTAATTAATAATTTAACTGTTACATTAATTGATTTGATTGAACTATCAATTTAATTAATTTATTGAGATAATTAATATTCATTACTTTGATATAATATACATTTTATATAATATTATATATTATAAATAATTATAAATAAATTATAAATACAGTTTCCAAAAAGATATAGTCCAGACCTATTCAATCTGAATGTGAGACGAAGATTCAAAGTAGTGTGCCTCTTCCCCGGTCTCAAGACCTTAGCCTTGAGAGACTTTTCACGGTAGGCAGTCATTTACATCTTGCCATATGGCAAATTAAACATATTAAGTCACCTATATATTTTCATAGGCAGTTTGAACAAACAGGAAATTTGGCATCAAGTGGTCAATTGGTAGAATAGCATATGTTTTGTTGTTCTTGAGTGACAAGATAGTTCAGAAGTCAACTAGCTAAATACGTAAGAAATGCATAAACAACTATATGTTGCTTTATCTTTGCCTTTTTTTTTAAGACTTTATTTTAGGTTCACAGCAAAATTAAGAGGAAGGTACAGAGATTTCCCATATACTTTTTGTCCCCACATATGCATAGCCTCCCTCATTATCAACATCTCTCACCACGATGGTACATTTGTTATAACTGATGGACCTACGCTGACACATCACAATCTCCCAAAGTTCATAATACATTAAGCTTCCCTCTTAGTGTTGTACATTCTGTGGTTTGGACAAATGTATAATGAAATGTATCCATCATTATAGTATCATATAGAATTTTTTTTCTAAAGATTGACACCTGAGCTAACAACTGTTGCCAATCTTCTTTTTTTTTTTTCTGCTTTTTAATCCCCAAATCTCCTCAGTGCATAGTTGTGTATTTTCACTTGTAGGTCCTTCTTGTTGTGGCACGTGGGATGCCACCTCAACGTGGCCTGATGAGTGGTGCCATGTCCGCCCCCAGGATCCAAACCAGCGAAACCCTGGGCCGCAGGAAATAGAGTGCGCCAACTTAACCACTCGGCCATGGGGCTGGCCTCTCATATAGAATATTTTCACTGCCCTAAAAATCTATTCTCCACCAATTCATCTCTCCCTCCCCCCAAACGCCTAGTAACCATTGATCTTTTCACTGCCTCTATAGTTTTTGCCTTTCTCAACATATCATACAGTTGGAATCATATAGTATGTAGCATTTTCAGATTGGTTTCTTCCACTACTAATATACATTTAAAGTTCCTCCATGTCTTCTCATGGCTTCACATCTCATTTCTTTTTAGCACTGAATGATACTCCATTGTCTGAATGCACCACAGTTAATATTTATCCATTCACCTACTGAAGGACATCTTTGTTGCTTCCAAGTTTTGGTAATTATGAATAAAGCTGCTATAAACATCCACGTGCAGGTTTTGCATGTACACAAGCTTCAACTCCTTTGGGTGAATATCAAGGAGCACACTGCTGGATAGTATTGTTTAATAAACTACATTAAGCATTGACCTCACAGGTCATCCATGAACACAGGTTGCAACCCCCACTGCTTCTCCAAATGGCTGCACTAGGACCTGGCCTGAGTCTCTGCCCTTGGGTCTTGAAATTTAAAGGTTCGCCTCAAATTAATATCCTTGGCATCCCAGTGTAACCTTACAGCTTTTCACAATTTCTCCATCAAAAATAATTGCTTATTTCTAATGTAAACACAGACCTTTGGCTGAGGCTCTTAAGTTATTCTTCCTTCTATCAGGTGTGGGAATTGTTACAAACCTGCAGTGGGTGGGGTTATTTGTCCTCAGAGTCTATCCCCATCTAGTTCTTAGCATTGTTCTTTGCATTTTTAGGCCCTTAATAAACCCTTAATTTGAATCAGTCACATCATTGACCCCTAGGAATACTTATGTGAGTGTTCAACTCTATAGGAGTTGATAGAAATTTTTTTTTTTTCCTTTTTCTCCCCAAAGCCCCCCGGTACATAGTTGTGTATTCTTCGTTGTGGGTTCTTCTACTTGTGGCATGTGGGACGCTGCCTCAGCGTGGTCTGATGAGCAGTGCCATGTCCGCGCCCAGGATTCGAACTAACGAAACACTGGGCCGCCTGCAGCGGAGCGCGCGAACTTAACCACTCAGCCACGGGGCCAGCCCCTGATAGAAATTTTTTATCACTATTCAGGTCTGGAAAAATTTCCTTGTGTTTTTGTTAATTTGTTTGTTTTTTACTACCACACCTCTTCTTTACTTCACGAAGTCTCCCAACAGGCAGCATTTTTATGATTTAGTGACAATATCAGAAAAGGTGAACCTCTGAAATAGAAGTTAAAAGGTGTTAGGAAATGGATAAACTAGTCATCTGTAGAAGCAATACCCATTTGAGAAGGTTTGGATATTTTTGGAGGATGAGATGCGTGCGTGTTCCGCATCAGGGAATCTAAAATGTAACTAAGATAAGTGGTAGCCAAATTAAAGTGCCCAATATAATGTCATAACTGAAGGATGGTAAACTACATGGAATCTAGACAGGAGTAAAAAAAGAGTTAAGCTTTGTCAGTACATTTTGAACAATCTCCGTGGAAGGAAGTGCTGTTTCCAATGACAAAAACATAAATTTCTCTAGGCTGAACAAAGGCCATTTTCAGGTGACATAACTTGGAAAAACTGTCCTTCAGAGTCTCTGATCTATTTCTATGCTCCAATCAGTTCCCTTTCTGTTCTATAAATTGTTCTTTAGGGAAAAAAAATAATTGACCTAAAATTATTTGGGGCAAATCACATGAATTCTTGAAGATACTAAGTATAAACCCCAGTGTAAAACAATAAAGTGACATCCAGGTTTGGATTAGCTCAAATCAATTTCCCAAGGCTGATCAATGATGGCATAAATTAATCAAGATAACTTCAGCAACAAAGGGTTAGACCCTTACCTTAGCTCACCAAGGTGCAAATAACCCACAAAATCTAGCTTTGAGTTTTTTTTTTAAATTTTTCTCACCCTCTCTTTTAGAAATTTTAACTTTCTAACTACTGGAGTGTAATGAACTTGACATGTAAACCTTGTATAGAGGGGCCACCAATTTCTTCTGCATGCTCCTTTCTATTCTGCCCACAGGCTTTAGCCGGCCCCTCCTTCATATTCTTCTAGACATCTTCCCCGCTGACAATTCCAAGTCATCAAGCACTCTCTGATAGACCAAACTTATATATATATGTGAATATATGTATATATGAATACCTATATATATATATATATATGACTATATGGAGAAAATATATATATATATATATCCTGGGCCTGGAGAATGTGTTTAGGTAACTTAATCTCTCTAAATGCTCTTCCCATTTCCTCTCCTGAATTTCATCTGCTGTTTCCTCATTCTGTAAAACAAAACAATATCAGAATTTTCTGCCAATGATCTGAATTAATGGATGAATGGACAGGATCAAAGGCACATGTACTCTGAAAAGTAGTGATGAAAAAAACCCCAAATGTATGGCGAGTATACTGTCCTCAAATATCTTGAGAGGGACATGGTAGGAGAGAAGATACATAAATGAAAAAGTATAATTTCTCTTCTAACAGAATTGAGGGAGGGATATACATACATATATATTTAAATACATAAAATATATACAAAATACACACATGCACATGTATATATACACACCGCCATCAGGGAGCTGTCACAGAGATTTTGAGAAGCTGTATAAACAGGAAGTTTACAAGAGCTAGAGGAGCTGGAGGAGCTGGAGGGGGCAGCTACTGACTCTAACTGTAGCCAAAATCTTGAGTGTTTTAAGTCCACAGGCCATTTTAATGACCTCTGTCTTCCTTTTCTCCTACTCTTTAAAAGAATGTTAATATTATCTAGAGAAACACTATTAGGTTCTCACGTATGAACTTTCCTTTTTGACAAATATACGATGCCTAGAAGTTGTTTCTATACACAGGTTGTTTCCCTCTCTATTCTATTTTTCAGCACAGTATCTGATACATAAAGGGAATCCATGTAACGTCCACTTAAAGTATAAAGCAAAGTACATAAAACACTCATGATAGAACTGCTAATCCCAAATCTAGAATGTCGGCGTATTTACTGTTTTTTCCCTATCCCCTTGCTCTGCCTTTATCCCTGAGGTACCCACTGCCTGATATTTTAAAAAATTTATTCATGAAGTTCTCTTTAACAGATACTTTGGTTCTATTTTTGAGCTTTATAAAATGTTATATATGAAACTTCTGAGATTTATGTTTCTGAAATTCAGCCAAGTACTGTGTATTTCAATTATTTTCTCTGCTATATGATATCCCATTGTGTGAATATACCTCAATAAATGTGTTTGTTCTTTTGGCCATGAACGTGTGGTTGCTTCTATTTTGCTGTTAAGAATAACGCTACTCCATTTTGTATGTCTCCTGTTGCGTGTGCACACAATATTCTCATGTAAACACCTCAGAGTGAAATTATCAGTGGAGTGTTGTAACTGGATAAAAGGTATCGTCAAAAACCTTCAGCTGATACGGTTCAATGTGGAAGCGTTTCCATGCCGTTTTCCGGCAAAAACCCAATAGTTTTAAATATGCCATTCCTGAGGGCTTAAAATGGAGATGGATTTTGACTTCCTGAATTGGCGAGGGGGTGAGGGAACAGCCCTTCTCCTGCTCTACTTCCCAGTTTCTTAAAATTTCTTCCACTTAATAGAGAAATAGTAAATGCAAGTCACACAGAGAGAAAAATATGCAGCAGACCCTGACACAAAGGGTAGCGAGTAAAACCTAACCCCTTTCGTAGGGGAATTTCACTCAGAGAAATGAGGAGAGGGTGAAATGGCAGATTTCCTACCACAAAGCCACACTTCCCAGAATTCTCCCAATTAGGACAGACTCGCAAAGGGAAATCGGTGGTTAATTTCAAACTGCCCGCGCAGCGTCTGGATTGGCTCTCGGTGTCAACGCGGCGCCTGACTGACGCGTAAATTGGGTTCACTTCCATTTTTTTTCTTCTGCCTTTCTAAGTTAGTATGTGGCAAATACAAAGTCAGGGAAAGGGAAGAGAGCCACCACAGCCCCCAAACGTAAACTCAAATAATTGAGACGATCTGTATGTTTCTTAGAGTGTGCCAAGCGCTTCATTAGTTCAGGCACGCGGCAAAATGAAGGACAGCGCTCAAGGAATTGCTGGCGAAAACTTCTGCTAGGGTAACATTTTTAAAGGTGAGCGGATTTTGTTTGGGGACAAAGGGTACATTGTTTTTCTTTACTACATTTATCTAATGAACGCGATGCTTGTTCATAAATGTCTCGAGCGTTGCTGCATCACGTACATTGTAGTGAAAAACTCGAACAAGATCAAGATGTGGAAACGCGGAAACGGTTCCTCTGTAGCAAATAAGAAACACTTACCGCTGTAAAAAGCGAGTGCCAGTTCTCTTTGGAATACTGAGTGGCTCTGAAAAGAGCCTTTGGGGTGTGGGCCTAGCTTGACGAGTCACTCCGCTGCAGACGGGCTCACTTGGAGCTGGTGTACTTGGTGACGGCCTTGGTGCCCTCGGACACGGCGTGCTTGGCCAGCTCCCCGGGCAGCAGCAGGCGCACGGCCGTCTGGATCTCCCTGGAGGTGATGGTCGAGCGCTTGTTGTAATGCGCCAGGCGCGACGCCTCGCCCGCGATGCGCTCGAAGATGTCGTTGACGAACGAGTTCATGATGCCCATGGCCTTGGACGAGATGCCGGTGTCGGGGTGGACCTGCTTCAGCACCTTGTACACGTAGACGGAGTAGCTCTCCTTGCGGCTGCGCTTGCGCTTCTTGCCGTCCTTCTTCTGCGCCTTGGTCACCGCCTTCTTGGAGCCCTTCTTCGGAGCAGGGGCCGACTTAGAAGGTTCAGGCATGGTCGACAACGATGGCAGGAACACCAGAGGGTAATAAGAAGAATGAGTATGAGACTGTAAATGTCCTCTTCATTCACTGCTTCTTATACAAAGAAGGCAGTGAATAAAGTCCTGTCTCTGATTGGTGGAGAATCCTTGAAACGTCATGTTGATTTTGCCCAATCAAAATAAACGTATTTCAAAACCACGATTCCATTGGTTTAAGTGAAATTGTAGTTTTAGCCAATAGTACACTTTCATTTTCGCGCCCAGTAAAGACTATAAGTAATGTAGCTCTGGTTGGCTCAATTCAGACATTAGCCTGGTCAGTGGTTACACCCTCATCATGTCCGGACGAGGCAAGCAGGGCGGCAAAGCTCGCGCCAAGGCCAAGACCCGCTCTTCTCGAGCTGGTCTGCAGTTCCCCGTGGGCCGAGTGCACCGCCTGCTCCGCAAGGGCAACTACTCCGAACGGGTGGGGGCCGGTGCTCCCGTTTACCTGGCGGCGGTGCTGGAGTACCTGACGGCCGAGATCCTGGAGCTGGCGGGCAACGCGGCCCGCGACAACAAGAAGACGCGCATCATCCCGCGCCACCTGCAGCTGGCCATCCGCAACGACGAGGAGCTCAACAAGCTGCTGGGCAAAGTGACCATCGCGCAGGGTGGTGTGCTGCCCAACATCCAGGCCGTGCTGCTGCCCAAGAAGACCGAGAGCCACCACAAGGCCAAGGGCAAGTAGAAGTCTGGCATAGCGTGCAGCTTATATCTCCTGTCCAAACCAAAAGGCTCTTTTCAGAGCCAACCACTTTATCACAAAAGTGAGCTGTGTCTTCAAGTGACATTGTTCCAGGATAGCAGCGAGATGTTGAATATGAACTAATACTATAAAGAAAGTTTGACTAAGTCATTTAAAAAGTATATTGTTTTATTTTCCTAAGGCCCTGAATTAGTTTGCCTTGTAAAGAACAAAACCTTTACTGAATAAATACAGCTTGAATTTGATAGACCCGCTAGGGCAAAATTTGGATATCCTGGTGATAACCTGTGTAGGATTAAATGTCCATCTGGGACAAAAATTGAGCACCCTATGATTTGGTCTTTGAATCTAAGGACACCTCACCCTCCAAAATGGGGATGCTGTAGTAATCCAGGCAGGTAAATTCCTCGTTTCGGTATCAGTTCAGGCAGAGAATACAATTCATAAAGGACTGTTTACATAAATGGTAGTGAAGTAAAGGTGGTGTGGAATTGATTAGGAAGGTCGTGTGCCTTAACAACAAATATTACGAAAGGTGGACATTGTAAATCAGATTCTTTACCTTACCACATCAGGATCATATAGTCCTGATATTGCCGATTTTTGCTGTCCCCTTCCCCCACCATCATCACTCACAGCCTTCTCAGATCACCAAGTCACCCCAGCTAGAGAGCCTTCAATTCCTCTCCACCTAAGTGCACATCAGCTAGTTTAGTTTTTCCTCATGAATATATCTTAATGGAAATGAATTTCTATGGCATTTCTAGTCCATTGGAATAAACATATTTTCCAAGTCTTGAAATATTTGTATTTCCTATATTTAAATCTCAACTACAATCACATGCAAATAATATTCCTTGGAATAAAAGTGATTGCAGCAATCACAAAAAGGAGGTAAATACTACCTTTCTTTCCTTTTCTTTTTAGTTTATGATTATTTGATGTTGCAGTACCCAAATCCTGATTTCTGTGAATCTTATTATTCAGTTTTTCCCTCTTAAAAAGTCATCTGCATTATTTGTGTAAGTTTTAAACAACTATTTCTCTTAGAACTAGAAATGTCAAGTAGAATAAGTGAAATAGCTCCAAAGGAGACCCCCTTGACTTCTTTCGTTTTTAATAATATAATATTATGTTGTTCTTATTATTGATGTTGGTGATGCAATTACTAGCACTTGCTTTATTGCATTGTTTCTGTTCCCCCCTTTAAGAACCACCACATTGTTAAAATCATACCATTATAATTATTGTTGTGGTTTTGATTTATCAAATCAATGAACCTATAATCAAATAACTGACAAATGAATATAAATTTTTATATTTTAGGTAAAATAAAATATTCAAGTGTGATATGTATATCATTGTTTATAATTCCACATTTTTTGAATTAATTGACTATTACGCCAATCTCATTGGAAAAAGCACCTACGAGTTTACTTGATACATGAACAGAAACTATCCGCATAATCAGAAACAAATTAAAACTTGGATTTAAAAGTGAAGATAACAAAACTTTCAAAAAAATCTTGCTGGGGCCGGCCCAGTTGCCGGGTGGTTAAGTTTGGTGCACTCCACATTGGTGGCCCAGATTTGGTTCTCTGGTGTGGACCTACATCATTCATCAGCCATGCTGTGGCGGTGACTCACATACAAGACAGAGGAAGATTAGCCACAGAGGGTAGCTCAGGATGAATTTTCCTCAAGCAAAAAGAGGAAGATTGGTGACAGATGTTAGCTTAGGCAAACGTTCCTCAGCAAAAAAAAAAAAAAAAAAGTCTTGCTAAAATAATTTAGATATTTTTAATTGCAATTAAATCCTGAAGAAGTTTTTAGAATGTCATGGTTTATACTTTAAAGTTATTTTCATAAAAGGAAAAGTTCAATTTCAGTGGCAGAAGATTTATGAAAGTATTATTTAAACTTCCTTTCTGGAGTTAGTCTTCTTATTAATTTCTCTCCTTACAGACTCTGGACAACTACGAAAGCACCCCACAGTGTCTTTCCATATTAGATTTATTGTGCATCTTATCCACTAATTTACAAAGTCCCTTAGAGACTGAGTTTTATTTATATTTACATCTCCCTAGACCCTAGTTTAATGACAAGCCCATAAAATACGGTCAACAAATTTGTTAATTTCATAATAAAATTAAGTGATATAAAATAAGAGCAAAAAAGAAGTTGAGGTTAAATGAGGATAAGATTGCATACAGGAAAATGTAGGGATTGTTAAATGAATATTCAAAGTAGTTAAAATGGAGGAGGCCGACTTAAGATCAGAGGGGTCCATGGCGCAAAGACCAGTTGGAAAGACTTATCCTGCCTTATCACTTCACGATAGTAATTTATCTGGAAAAAGGTTGATCTGGATGACCTTGTTAATTGAGTCTACCTCCTGCTTCTTCCAATCTATCAACAACCTCATATTTAAATAAATGCTACTGATTTTAATGAAAATTAATTACCTACCGGAATAATGAAAAAGCTTGAGTGACTTTGGGGTCCAGTAGTTTGGAGGAAGGCAGGGACACTGGACAAGGGGCAAAAACTAAAGGCGGAGAATTAGGGAGCTCCCAACAATACACATTTCTGAGGCTCCCAAATAATGCCTTTCTCCTAAGATTGTTTTTTGTAGTTTTTATAAGTTTCTCCTTTTCCAGACTTTTATCTCTGCTTACTACTGCAACTGTTTATATAAAAATATTAATTTTACTGCTGTAGTGGTAGTGTCTGAGGGTGGGGTTTTGGTAAAGATGGAGCAGGAATGGGTCCTTTACTGTGACTATCCTCCACTTATATTTTTAGTTGTTAGGATACTAATTAAAAACTGTTTCAAAATAGAGAATACTTGATAAAAATTTACATCCATATATCAGAAATTTGCACAGAAGAACAAGGTAATAGATGTTTATTTTATTCAGGCTAATAAATATTAAAATATACTTTGACCAAAAATAAATGTCAATAAAAATCTATAAATGCATGTTTAAAATGACTCTGGACTTGGTGTTAATAACAGATATGTAGTAAAAACAAATGTTATTTAATATATTATTTAATATGAAATATACAATATTTTAATGTATCTTTTTATTATTTATTAATGTAAATATATTTTAATATATTTGATAGATATATAAACGAAGAACCTAGGAGGGTAAAGGAAAATTTGTCCCTCCCCCACACTTTCCAGGTTCTTTTGACTGGTCTATTAATTAAATTAACATAACACAGATTAACAGGAGAAAAACAAATTTCATTTCTTATGTACTGGAGCCTCACATAAACATAAGAGGTTCCAGGGCAGTTAGGCAATTGAGGATTATATGCCATCCTGAGATTTGGAGAAGGGGATGGGGGCCTGAGGCTTCAATGG
Source organism: Equus caballus (assembly GCF_041296265.1). Classification (NCBI taxonomy): domain Eukaryota; kingdom Metazoa; phylum Chordata; class Mammalia; order Perissodactyla; family Equidae; genus Equus; species Equus caballus. The sequence goes on along the minus strand of NC_091703.1, from coordinate 28,712,221 downwards.
GAAGGAAGACAATTCACAGGAAGAAGGAAAGAGCAAATGTTTGATAAACAAATGTTTGTCAAGCTATGCAGAGACAATGGGACACAGAGAGGAATTTGAAGAAACAGGCCCTGCCAATCTCCCCCACAGTTTACCACACTAGCCCATAATTTTCGTAGTTATCTCTGGTGATAGCTCTCTTCCTGGACCAGGCCCCCTATCTAAATTCATTCAGGCAGTTAACAAGGAGGTAAAAAGCTCTTCCTCAGTCTCCTGGGCCTTAATTGTCTTCAGCTTAAAATAATCTACATGCCAAAGTGGCACATTCTGGGAATACTGGTTCTGAACCCATTCAATATAAATACAGAATATTTTAAATCTAGTTACTAAAAATAAAAATTACTTATTATATTAAATAGAGGTAGGCTCTATATTCAGTATTTTATAACAGTTATCTCCATTAATTCTTACAGTAACTTCATGAAGTAAGTACTCTTCCTACTCCAATACAACTTTATAGATGAGCAAAGATTTTAGACAGCATAAGCAAGTCAGCTAAAATTTGGTCAGTAGAGAAGATTTAATTTAAGACCAGGTTTTTCTAACTGCAACGTTTCAGCTTGTAACCACTTTTCAAACAAACAATTGAAGAATGAGAGGTTACGTTAAAATAGTTATTGGAGTTTTAAAAATTACATTAGTGTTGAAACAATTTCAGAGGATAACCCTATATTTGTTGGGGGGGAAATAAAAAAGAAAATTCACTGTATGAATAAAAGATTATTCCATTTTAAATATTGTATGAAAATCAAATCTTTAGTTTGGTCACTAAAAAATAAAAGGCTTTTAAAAAAACTAGAAACACCAAGTTTCTGGATATGAGAACTTGATTTTTAAAGGATTTTAATTCTATTCCAATTAATTTATAAAGTTAATGCAATTATGATTAAAAGCCCAAAGGAAATTGTTTTCAAAGTCCACAAAATGATTGCCCAAAAGAGGAATCTTGTGAAACTAGATTAGGAAATTTTGAAAATAAATAATGAGAACTGCGGTACCAAATTATGATCTCTAATACAACTACAGTTTAAATTTTTTGATGTAATAGAAAAGAATAACTTGGGGGAAGGAAAATTATTTTCCCTCCACCCTTCTGGTTTCTGTGACTGAGACACTCTCCCACCCTGGTAATAAGTCCGATTAACAAGAGACAAACAGAAGTTTAATAACATGTACATCTCATGTACATTGTGGGAGATCAGAATTGGCCACCCCAAAATGTATCTCTTTGCCTTGCCTTGATTATTTTTAAGAACAAAAGACTCTGAATGAGACTTTGACCTTCCCCCTAACTGCCTGAAAGAATTTAAGAGAGAAGGGCTTCCTGTCCCCGGGACAAGCCATCACCATAGATAACTCTGGGTATCCATAGACCGTGAGGGTCCTTGTTAAGCCCATTCTTATCAAAGTTCTGTCTACCAAACACTTGCTTTTCCCTTTCCGTGTGAATTGCCTTCCTCCCCTTTGAAGCCCCAAACCACTATCCCCAACACTCTCCTCTGTCTTTAGCCAAAAATAGTAGTTAAGGGAACAGCCTCCCCCATTTTGGTGAGTTGCTCAGTTTTCCTGAGTGTCTCCCATGTATACAGCTTTGTTTGATTTTCTCCTGTTATTCTGTCTCAGATGAATTTAATTCATAGCCCAGACAGAAGGACCTAGAGTGGGTAGAGGATTTGTCTTCCTCCCCTACAATATGTGCATGGGAGACACCAAGGAGAACTTAGTAAAATTCCCCTAAATGCCCCAAGCCACCACCTTAAAAGACATCTTCAGCTAAAGACAAAAGAAAGATGTTGGGGTGAGGGGATGAAAGGGAAGTGGGGAGAGGGGGAGACCAGTTATAGTGAGGCAGGAACCAGCCTAATGAGACAAGGCCATCTGCAAGGCCCCAGGCCTAATGAGATAAGGCCCTAACAAGATGGGCCTTAACCAATAGGCAGGCTAGGAGATTCAGACAGAGGCCACCAAGATCCCCATTCCACAGCCTCAGGGCTTTCCTGGGTTTAGGCATGTGCCCCAGCACCCAGGAGTCCACTGAATGTGACCCTAGGCCCATCACCATAGTAAAAAGCACACCCAGGGGTAGAGAGCTAGCGTGTTAATGATACATGCATCACATGAGGTGGCATATTGAACAACAGCACAGGTGCAGGGAAAGCCCACCTCTACATGCCATCACAAGGCACTCCTCCCCAGCCTTGGCCTAATAAAATCCCCACAATCCCGCTCCCTAACGAGCTGGCCAGCTGCCCCTTTCCTTTCTGTACCTGCTTTGTTGTGCCTCTCCTGTGCACAAGCTAATAAAACTTTTACTTTTCTGCTCCCATTGGTTGTCTCTCTTGATTTCTATCCTGGGAAACAACAAGAACTCAATGTTCTGGTAACAATAGGAGGTTGCTAGGAGAAGCTCAGTGAACAAGGGTAAAGTTGTTAGGTAGATTTAAGTTCTGTATTTTCTTCACTGATGAGAATTTCTTGTGATTTAGAGTCATCATTCTGTTCCTGGTACACAAAGGGAGATACCCTTACCAATGGAGATTTCCCTTATAAGTGTAAATTCCCCTTACAAAAGGCTAAATTCTAATGTTTTTAGAGCTTCTCCTGTATATTTTTTCTCAAAAACAATCCTTATGAGAAACAGGCATATTTTAGAGTGGCACATTTTGCTACCCTTCATTAGAATTTTCAGTATAGTATAGTATACCCAAGTATAGTGAAGAAGTAAACTTATGTTAAATGTGGAAAAAGTGAATTATTTAAAAAACTAAAACTGGCTGCTAGGGAATTGGTTAAAATTGTACTATGGAGAATTCATAAGAAGGAATAATAAGCAGACACTAAAAATAACTTTTTTCACTCTCTGGGCTCAGAGCTACTTTGCAGTGACATGGCTAAACATACCAAACAGGTAGGAGTCATTGGTAAATATGCTGTCCATTATGGTGCCTCTCAGGAAAATGGTGAAGAAAATTGAAATCAGCCGTCACGCCATGTACACTTGTTCCTTCTGTGGCAAAACCAAGAGGAAGAGACGGGCTGTGGGGATCTGCCACTGTGGTTCCTGCATGAAAACGGCAGCTGGTGTCACCTTGACCTGCAATCCCTCTTCTGCAGTCACAGCAAAGTCAGCCATCAGAAGACTGAAGGAACTGACAGACCAGTAGAAGCTTTGCCGTTTCAAACATTGTTAGCCTATAACAAATGGGTTCATTTAAGTAACAAGAAAAAAATTCTTTTTTCTCCTTAGATAAGGGAAATTGAGTAACATATAATGTGTAAAGAGGTTCCAAAACTCCAAGTCTGCCATTGTGCAAATTTTCTTTGAAAAAATATGTACATCTATCTCTTCACCAAGACATTGAATTAGCTAGCAGTGGTGATCTCTGCATGGTGGGATAACGGGTTGTTGTTCTTTTATTGCTTATCCTTTTTTGTATTTTCCACAACATCAATGTTTTGCGTTCTCATTCAAAAGTAATTTTTAAAGTCTTAAGACGTGGTAACAAAATAGTTACTACGGTTCAAAACAGTACAAGGGAACATAAAAAGGCCTGTGTGTTGCCAGTAGATGCCCCTCCCCCACTCAGGGGAGAATTCCCGCCTCCTTTCTTGCGTTCTCAATTCGGTCCGCCAACGGACCTATAAAGGCCTGCATCGGCCGGCGCGGCGACAAAGCGTTGTGGGGTTTTGTCTCTCACCATGTCTGGTCGTGGCAAAGGCGGCAAGGGCCTGGGCAAAGGCGGCGCCAAGCGCCACCGTAAGGTGCTGCGGGACAACATCCAGGGCATCACCAAGCCCGCCATCCGGCGCCTGGCCCGGCGTGGCGGCGTCAAGCGCATCTCCGGCCTCATCTACGAGGAGACCCGCGGGGTGCTCAAGGTCTTCCTGGAGAACGTCATCCGGGACGCGGTCACCTACACCGAGCACGCCAAGCGCAAGACGGTCACCGCCATGGACGTGGTCTACGCGCTCAAGCGCCAGGGGCGCACCCTTTACGGCTTCGGCGGCTGAGTGTTCGCTCTGTCAACTCCGTTCACGTAACAAAAGGCCCTTTTCAGGGCCCCTCACCCTGTCATCTGAGGAGCGGTGACGCTGGCTTGACATTCATATTTCGTGGAGCTAAGTGTCCAGACCACAACAGGCTGGAGTGGAGTCACTCCTCTGCGTCGCCATTTAACGCCGGGCGGAGTCGCCTGCGTGCTCCACCGCACCCGTGTTCAGCAGAGGTCCCCACTGCTGTTTACCAGCCTTTTAACCAACAACTTTTACAAGTGCAGTTAGTAGGGGATCTTGATTTAGTTTGCTCAAGGAGATAAGCTTGTGGGGAGTCTTTAGAGGTTGCTATGTTCCGTCTAAATGTAAAACGTGTCTAGTCGACTCAGGAGGTCACTGGTATATTCAATGTGCCTGGAGGAACAGTAAATAACCTATTGCTGGTCTCAGTCATGTTTACCACAACGAGTGGAGAGAACAGTTTAAATTACTAATAGACTTGAATGTGTAAAAGTATTGAACAATGACGCTCATAATCGGCACTCGCTAATTTACGTGGTGAAATGTCATTGGTGATTACAAACTCGTCAGAGACAGTTACAGGAACTGATTCAGATACAGCAAAAGTACAAAGTTTATGCACCACGTGTGGAGGGCAGATGTGTTCTGAGACATTTTTTTCTTAATTTGAGTTTATCACTAATGTAAACATGTGTACATGAGAAATGCATTTATTTTTAGCTCTTGAAAAATTGTCAGATCTGGCATCGATGACCAGACCCATGTATACTTGGGACATAAAGAATAATCTCTTCATTTAGGATGTAAAAAAGAAAAAAATAATTTAAAAGTTAAGATGTAAATATCTTGTTTTACAACTTTACTACCAAAGTGATGCAAGATGGTAAAAGGTTTAAGCACAACTATTAGAAGCCGATGGCTTGGGATCAAAGCTATGCCTACAGTTTCTAACTGTGAGAACAGGCTAAATTACCTATCTTTTCTGGCCTCAGTTTCTTCATTTAAACAATCACGTGATGACGATAGTAATAACTAGCTCAAAGGATTGTGAGGATTAGTGAGTTGATAAATGAAAAGTGCTTAAATACCAGTGCCTGACACAGTAAGTGCAACATGAAGCATTTATTATTACTCATTTATGCCTCAACTCTAATTGCATCTGACTTTGTGACCACTGGGTGTGAGCAACTGTATTTAACCATCACATTCCAGTCAAGATTCAGCTAACCATTGCATGATTAGATTAGGAGACATTCTAGTCTCCGTTATGGTGCTATTGGAAATACCCTAATGTCCGATGTTTTTTTCAAACAATTTTTGCAAATGGAGATTGAAGAGGTTCAGAATAGGCCTCCCCAAGATGTGCTACTTTGACATGTTGAATGTTTTGAGCTAAAGGCAATGGAGACCTGGCAGGCTCAAGAGAAACTTTACCTCTCCCTTAAAGAATTCAAATTGAGAAGCTTGCCCATAATGAGCTATTACTGGAAATAAATTTTTTCTGACCTGTCTGTATGGCGTCTAATTACTGAACATCTGTTCTTATTGTTCTGTGAATCACCCTCATCTCTGAAGCACCAGGTCCTCTTGCCTCAAGATGGCATAAATACCTCATTTTACCCCTCTGTGTTCAAACCTCTCAAGTATGTGGGGTCTGTGACTCTCTCATGCATGTGGGGTTCTCTTATGTATGAAACTAAATTTTATTTTTTCCTGTTAATCTATCTTATTTTGATTTATTAGACCAGCTGAAAGAACCCTGAAGGGTAGAGGAAAATTCTTCCTCACCAACAAGGTATTATCTTGATTATTTCTACAATATCATAACTGTTTGTATTCACAGTCTGGGTGGTAAATGAAGGACAGGACAAGCCTTCCTTCGCTTTCCAAGAGTGCATTCAGCATAACTGGATAGGTTTGCTGTGACTTTTGTTTTCCCCTAACTCCATGTTCTCACTAACTTTCTATTAATCTCATCTCATTTTTCTGAATAGAATAGAATTTAACTGCCAAAAAGAAACCCAGACATCATGTGGACCAGAGATCTCTTATGTGACAACATGTAAGAATTACGTGGAAAAGTTTTTCATTTGTTTAAATATCAATTACTAGTTCTTTCTCTAGACCAATTCAATCAGAATTTCTGGGGTTGGGTTACCTCAGATATGACTCATTAGTCCTTCCCATTGATACTGGTCCCACAGATCTTTTCCAATCTAGGAGGACATCTCAGTCTTTTAAAACCATTGTTTTATCAATTTCAACTTTAAATAAGAGAACACACTCAAAGGCTGTAGAACTGTAAGCCCCAAAGCTCTGAGCCACATTAAGGGACAAAGGATCAATCCTTTGGTGTAATGAGAGGCTACAGGTTCTGTTCAAGAGTTCAGGTTCTTACCTTTCTCCCAAGAGAGGATTTAGTTCAAAGCTCACAGGTTTATTTTATATATGGTTAATGCATCAAAGTTTGTTGCATAAAAAGATCTTGCTATAAACATCTGCTAGGTTCAGTGGTCAGAGACAAGACATCAAAAGCCTAAGACAACAGCTTAGCTTTACTTTCCAGCTGTACTGGGAAAACTACTTCTAAAAAGAAACCGTAGTCTTTACTCTAAAATCAAACCAAAAGTGTAATGACTAAATGCCCTGAGATTTAGCATGTATTACTTAACATAGATTTGTTAAGGACTCTACCTTAGAGAGTATACCTTAATAGAGTCAGTTAGGAGGGGTCTCTGTTGATAGCATCAGGAACATTACTTAATTCATTTAGTCACTAAATATTACTGATTGACTGCTGGCTTCAGCCACTGTGCTTGGCCCTGGTGATACAGCAAAGAAAAAAATTCCTGTCCTCATAGTATTTATTTTTTACTAGGGAAAGACAGAAAATAAACTAATACAAAAATCACTTTGCTGCATACAGTGGCCGATTACTAGCCTTCATTTTATTTGACCTATTGGAAACATTGACATAATTGACCCCACAATTTCTCTGTGATATATTTTCTTCACCTGGTTCTATTTTACCGGAGGCTCTGTATCTATTGCTGGTTCATCTTTTCTCCCAAAACCCTTAAGGTTGGGGGACACAGGGCTAAGTTTTTACTACTTCTCTCTCTATGCTCACTCTTTGGAGATCTCACCAGGCTCAGGCTTTAAATACCATCTGTACATCAATGACTTCCAATTTTATATCTCCAACCCAGCCTTCTCTCCCAAACTCTAGACTTGTACCCAACTCCCTACTTTCTTTCTTCCTGTGGATGTTTAATAGACATCTGAAGGTTAACACGTCCAAAATAGAACCAATATTCCCCCCTACTAATCTCCTTTCATGAAAAGACTTCTCCATTCAGTTAATAATAACTTCATCCTTGTCCTTTTTCATACTTACATTCAATTCTTCCAGAAATCCTCTTGGTTTTGCCTTCAAAATATGTATGGAAACTGATCAATTCTCAATACCAAAATGCTACCACTCTGGTGTGAGGACTATCATCTTTCCCTTAGATTACTGGCTTCAGTCTCCTCAGCGGTTTCCCTGCTTCCACTTTTGATTCCCCACTGTCCTGTGGGAAATTACCTTGGTGCCCTGGTAGCCTTCAAATACTACACTACCAGGCGAGCTCCCCGGACACAAAAAGATTCAGATAAAATGCTGGGGATGCATGGTTTTTAAAGTCAATTTAAACACATAGCATGAAACAAGGGGAAAGACCTGGGGTAAGATAAGACTTAGGATAAGGGTGCAAGGAGATGAACCACAGTAGCTGAACCATGGGTTAAATAACGTTCAGATATGTTTCTCTCTGCTGTATGAGCCTTCCTGACGGTGTGCAAGCAAGGTGTGATTATGAAGACAGGAGTCCAGGTTTGGGCAAGAAAGTCCACAAACACAGGGTACCCTTGGCCAATGACAGGCATTTAGTCTATTGGAGATGATTATGGCTGGCCACAGTTGTTGCTCACGGTCTGCCTGTCCGATAGCCATGGGTTTTAGTTGTGTATCTTGGGCAAAGGACACATGGGGCCAGAATGGCTATCCCAAATATATTTAGTGTATCATGAATATTTATTGCCTCCAGTATCTCACGTGTCCAGGTTATCAAGTACAGCTAGTGCCTCAGGAATATTACGCATCTCTCGGTCCTTTATTCCTTTCTCTGTATACTTAACACACACATGCTCTACTTTCTAACTACTAATATGTATTTAATGCATCTTATGAATTTCAGCCATCACATTTCTTTCTCCGTAGCAGAAATAAAACTCTGCAAATAGTATAAGAAATACATATTTCAACATGTTTAGAAAACCAAGATCAAGGACTTATCAAATATAATCAGGCCATTAGGTATTTTATAAAACAGTACTTTAAATTTTATCTTTTGTTCAAGTTGCTCTGTTTTAATGACATAGTTGTGAAAAGGGATAAAGGCCTACTTGTTTTAAGGAGGATCAATTAGTTTTAAGCCTATGTTAATAATCACATTCCTGTGAAAAAGCATTTTGTATAAAATCCAATCACTCTTCTGTGTTGTTTTGTACACAGGCCAATCAATATGTATCATACTTTCTACAGAGTCATTATTCCTAAGTACTCCTGACAATTATCAGAAGTTCTTCTAATAGAGTATCTTTCTAAAATTTTAGGAATCAGTTTGAAAAAGACAGCAACTGAAAGTATAAGAAGGCTTTAGTAAAGAAACTTTAACAACAATCAAATCAGTTCATTCATCCTAAGTCATTAATTCTTACTTTTCTGATCTTGGGTTAGGTAGCCTGCTTCTAATATGGCTTGGAAAATCTTAAATCAGTTCTGTGGTAGAGTCTGACAGGTACCTGGTACGGTTATTTATTAAAGTTCTTTTGATGCTCTGGAAAACTCAATTTCAGATCTGTATTTTGTAGCAGGAACGTTTAGAGATAAGTGTTTGGAGAAACAGTAACCATCTGTTGATGATAAGAGAGAATATATCTGGTTAATTTAGTAGATTAATCAATATTATAATATGGAGTAAGATAGAATCCTCTATTTAGGTCTAGTGAAGACACTGACAAATCTCCAAGGGCCTTCTGATATAGCCCATAAAGTATTTGCTATTATTGCCACCAAATGAGAAGGGCATTTATACCCAGGAACAAAATCTGTTGGCAGTTTTCTGTTAGTATTTCATATGAATATAAGTATGCTCTATCCGACTTAAAAAGTATAATTGCTAAAAAAAAAAAAAAAAAAAAAGGGAGAAGGCCGGCCCGGTGGTGCAGTTGTTAAGTGCCCCCATTCCGCTTCAGCAGCCCGGGGTTCGCCGGTTCAGATCCCAGATGTGGACATGGCACCACTTGACAAGCCATGCTGTGGCAGGCATCCCACATATAAAGTAGAGGAAGATGGGAACGGATGTTAGCTCAGGGCCACTCTTCCTCAGCAAAAAGAGGAGGATTGATAGCAGATGTTAGCTCAGGGCTAGTCTTCCTTAAAAAAAAAAAGGATACTTGTTAAACATTTATATTAACATTTTATAGAGTTAACTTAGGGATGTGTTTCCTTTTTTTGATTTGCCCTCTTTTTTTATATGGCACAATATATAGCAGAACAGTTCTCATAATTGTATACAGCTAATTACAAACATAAAGTAAATCTTTGCTTATAAAATGAGAGAGCAAATATTATGTGTGGCCTAGTGGCCACTTGGGAAACTACAAAAATAGTTTAGATATGAGTAACACCTTAACGGTTTTATTATTCAAAATTTGAGGCCTGGATTTAGAAAAGATAATATCAAAAATTTTCTAATATTTCTTTACATCAGGCTAAGAATGGAGGTCATAGATTTCTAAAGAAAAATGCTAAAATAATAGCTGTAAAAATAGCACTTAAATTGTGCACAGAATACTTCAGGATTTTTTTGGTGCTTGTTTGGTTCTTAAGAATCAAGAGATGTCAAAGTTATTCAAGAAATCAATGAAAAGCCACAAACAGATAATAGACCCTCAGAAGGTGACGGGAAAATATAGTTAAAAACAAAATCTCCTGATCCAGAAAAACCTCTCCACAGAAGTAATAGAATCACAAGTTTTATTATTGAACAAGCATCAACCCAGAATGTGATGCACGTCACGGACAGTCTGCTAAAGGGATTGCAAAGACAGAAAGACATCTCTCATACAGCTAAGTTGGTACGTCCCACTCAAAACAGGAAAGTTTTGCAATTTGGCGTCATGTGATAGTTGATAGGCCCACCTCCTCCAAGGAACCTGGGAGATAAGAGTGTTCTCTTCCTTAACGATTCTATTTCAGAGATGCCTCTAGAGTCCTTGAGGAAACATTCCTGAATTGAGAGAGTGGCTAGATGCTGATTTAGCATTTCATTTTACAAAGGTTAACTCTTGGGGGGGCAAGGGAATTTTTAAAGTTTTTAACTTCAGCCTCCAAATATATAAATCTGGTCATTGTCTTCTCTTTTTATGTACATGTGGGCAATTGTTACTTTAGTCTGTGTATCTGCATTCGTCAAGCTTTCCATCAACACCCAAGTTTTCATCTTGGGTTTCTTCCTATGGTTTCTAAGACCTCCTCTGGGAGGATGCAAAGGCCTTCTCTGAGTTTAGGCCTGGATTTATCTCCTAATGTCTTGTTTAATTCCTTTTCCACTCTGTACCAATGGTCTCTTTTGAGTAGCCCTCCTGGGTTAGAGGGCTGCCTTGTATTTTTTTCATCCTAGAGAACATTTCTATAATTCGACCTCATTTCCTTATAATTTAGTTAAAAGCCATTTTAATTGCATCCCACCCTCACCAATTGTTCTGTGGGATGTTACTTAAGTTAGCATGTAATTGCTCTACCAGCTTTCTACACTGAGTGCTAACTAGGACTAGAACAAGGGGCCAATGACATACTTGGTCTATCAAAGAGACATGAAAGGGTAAGTATCATTGGTCACAATTGTAGCTTGCAAATTAGCCTGTTTTACAGCCATGAGTTTTATTTGTTTCTTGAGCAGAAGACAGATGGCACCAAAATAGGTGTCACCAAATTGTGGTGGAATTTTAAGTCCTCATGTCTGACCAGGCCACATCTCAGGAATTAGGGCTAAGGTGTCAGGTGGACTTCTCATTCCTTCTATCCCATTCTAACATACACGATGTACCTTATTTACAAATCAGAGAATACTATTCTGCTCAAACCTAAAACCCATGTACTTGGATGTTTCCTTCTGACTCTGTCCTATCATGCTTTCTATTAAAATGGAAACATCCCACTAGAGTACTGTTACCCGATGAAACACTTAACAAATCTGAATTCAATGCAACTACAAGCAAACCACCAACTTTTGCTTTCTCCCTAACCCAAGAACGATACATAAGATAAAGTCAGCAATTAGGAATGTAAAGCCAGAAATAGAACGCAAAACCCACGGGCAAACTAGCATCACTGCTCCTCAGGTGAAAGGGTGGGGGCCCTGAAAAGGGCCTTTCAATTTGTCAAGGGAAAAGAGACGAAAGCACTCAGCCGCCGAAGCCGTAGAGGGTGCGCCCCTGGCGCTTGAGCGCGTAGACCACGTCCATGGCGGTGACCGTCTTGCGCTTGGCGTGCTCGGTGTAGGTGACCGCGTCCCGGATGACGTTCTCCAGGAAGACCTTGAGCACCCCGCGGGTCTCCTCGTAGATGAGGCCGGAGATGCGCTTGACGCCGCCACGCCGGGCCAGGCGCCGGATGGCGGGCTTGGTGATGCCCTGGATGTTGTCCCGCAGCACCTTACGGTGGCGCTTGGCGCCGCCTTTGCCCAGGCCCTTGCCGCCTTTGCCACGACCAGACATGGTGAGAGACAAAACCCCACAACGCTTTGTCGCCGCGCCGGCCGATGCAGGCCTTTATAGGTCCGTTGGCGGACCGAATTGAGAACGCAAGAAAGGAGGCGGGAATTCTCCCCTGAGTGGGGGAGGGGCATCTACTGGCAACACACAGGCCTTTTTATGTTCCCTTGTACTGTGTTTTGAACCGTAGTAACTAGTTACCAAGCCTTAAGACTTTAAAAATTGCTTTGGAATGGGAATGCAAAATTAAAAATTTACGTGGAGAAAATGAAAAACGTGATTGTCTTCATAATATCCCATCACAAGCATGTTCTATGATACATTTAAAAATCTCTAGTAGTTAACAATAATGTGCTTTCTAATTTTTTTCTGTTTTCAAGGAGACCTGTACATAAAAAACATCGTTTACTCTCTCCTAAGAGGCTTATATCCTTTCTCCTCTTTTCCTAGTAAGATGGTATTTAAACCTAAATTCTAAGCAGCCTCTTTGAGATATTCATTTTTCCTAGGCTATCTCTCATGTATACATGTTAACAAACTTGTTTGTTTCTCTCTTGTTAATCTGTCTTTTATTACAGGGGTCTCAGCCAAGAAGTTAGAGGGGTACTTTTCCCTCTCCTACATAATTCACATTTATTCTATATGCACGTCTTAGTCTAAATAAAGCACCTATAACAATCTTTACTTTGTTTAAACTTCTAATACCTTTGCATAAATCTTTACCTAGAATTGCATGTTTTAAAACAACTCCTAAACAGTATCTTATAGCTAAAATAAGGATATAATCACATAAGATCCTCCTTAAGGCTTCTTCTCAATTTCCCCACCTTCAAATATCACCATTGTATCAATAAAGAGAATATTCCATATATAGAGTTAAAATCAAGTTATAGTAAGCATAGACAAAAGATATGAAAGAAGAAAGGGAGGGAAGTTTGTCATTACTTTTGTTAGAAAGACTTCTTGAAAGCCTCAGGAAGTTTCTTAATCTTGAGCCGAAAAGAACACAGAGTCTTTGCCCTAAACCACTGTATTTTGCTGAGTGTGCCTACCCTTTCCCAAAACATGGGGCCCAAAATTCATCTGACTTTTGCTCTTTTATTATTCCACAAGAAATTCAAGTATATTTAGCATCTCTAGTAGGACTTAGTCTCTTCTAGACGTTCCACAGTTCTCATGAGACTAACAACAGAAGTAGACTTTTCTTTTCAAAGAACTTAACTCCTGCTTCAGAATAATCAGCTGCGACATTTGGATTTAAATGTGAGTTTGTTAACAATCTTGGCACACTGGAATAGAATACACCCAAGCAAACTGAGGGCATGAAGACTGTAGCCGAGGCAAAAATTTCTCCTCTATCAGGGTCTCTGGTTGGCCTAAGACCTCAAGTGACGTAAAGCGGATTAACAGGAGAAAAGCATACAAATTTCATTGATTTTTTACATGTACATGGGAGCCTTCACAAGAGAATAAAGACCTGAAGAAATGACCAGAGCAGGAAGCTTTTATACCTTTTAGACAAAGAAACAATTAAATTTGTGAAGAATTGAGGAGACAAAGGGGTTTGGACCAGGGATAGCAAATGGTGAAGAAGTAACAAGATTTGTTTATTCAGCCTTCTGCCCTAAAATCCTGTCTGTGGTGATAAGGATGTTTCCTTCCCTCCTGGTACAGGGAGGGTGTCTTTCACATGGGAGATTTATCTCCGGCTTTCAGGAAAGAAGTGGAGGGAGACCAGAGTGACCTTCCTCCTTCTGCCATTTTCTCAAACTCCTTCGGCTAAAGATATTCAGTATGTCAAGGCACCATATTTTGGCGTGGTGCATCTTGAAGCTCATCAGAATGAACAATGGCAAGTCTCTGTTTCTCCCAAACTCACCTCCTGAAACCCCTTTCTAGAGCACATAGATTGCCAGGCTGAAAGCTGGACATCATTCCAGGCTTGTCCTTCTTCACCTTCCCCTGTAGGTCAGTCTGCAGCAAGCCCTAATCTTTCTGCCTCCTTTATCTGCTAAATCCCCCTTTCCTGCCCTCTTCCTCCTCTTTCTGACTGCTGTCTCTGTCTTAGTTCAGACCCTCACCACTGGCTGTTTTTTCCAGCCTCTTGAACTTGGATCTCTCCCACTTCCAATTTACTCTCAACAGAGCCATCAGAATATAAATCTGAATCATACATTTTACAAGATTTCGAAATCTGCATAGACTCCACCTTCCCCTGGTAGATAAACTTTATAGCCTTCTTCAAGGTGTACAAAGGCCCTCAGTATCATAAGGTCCCCCTCCCACCTCCTGCTTACCTGTCTACATTTATCTCCAGCCATTCCAGTGTCTCGCAACTCTAAAGGATTACTTCAGCCTACTCTGTGTTCAGATTTCTCAGCCTAGAGTACCCTTCCCCTCCCCCACTACAGGATTTTATCAAATTAGGCAGGCTCCACTTTGCTTCCTTCCCAGTTTCTTTAGAGTTATTTTCTTAACTATTTCATCTGAGGATGCTGGGACTTGCCCATTGCAGGAATATTTCTTAGCACATATTAGGCATTCAAGAGCAGTTTTCTGAATAAATGTGAAGGAGTGAATAATGGTGGATGGATTGAATAAGCAAATCTTGAAGTTTTCCTCAAGAACAAGTACACGCACCACGCTGTACTTTGTTTCCTGCAATCTACACTCTCCAATTCCTTACTCTTGAGTAAAGATAGAACAATAATTCTTCCCCAGGTTTCTGCCACTAGTAACCTAATGCAACCCCCTAAACCAAACATGCTCTTTGGCTTCCCCCGTCATCAATGGCACCAGGCTTTTCTGTGAACATAGAAAAGACACATTGCTTTACTGGATATGTTCATTCAAAGAGAACTGAAGAGGTGGAGAAGGAAAAGAAATTTTGAGCTTTCCAACTCTTCACTCAGCCTGACACAAAGAAAGGACTCAGGTTTACTTTTCAAACCATGCTTGTTACACCACAACTAAAAGCTATTTAATGCCTTTAACAATGCTTATAATTTTACAGAAGGGGATGGAAGGTGGTGGACCAGGGTGGGGTAAATTGTATGGAGAGGTAACTAGGCGAGAAACAGAAAACAGAACACAACCTAAATTATGCTGTCTCATAACTCAAGTCACCAAGTCTTGTCAGCACTGTTATCTTTAAGATTACCTTAACTTCCGACGATAAAGACAGAGATTTTGATATTGAACCTGAAGTGAGGTTGCTCACCTGTTGCACAGCAAGCCAATCTGACACGAGATGTAGTGGAAGAAAGTAGGAATTTTATTATAGCACAGTGCTGAGTAAGGAAAAAGGGAAGTTAATGCTGAAAGCCCAAACTCCCCGAAAAGCTAAAAGTAAGGGTTTTTATTTGGGGCTTTATGTGGGGTGGGGGGGCACATGGCCTTGTTGGTTGGAGCTTTTCCACCAGCCTGTGTTTGGCCTTGAGACTACTTGCAGAGGAGGAAGAAGAGATGAGAATCCAGGTGGTTGTCCTTGGCCATTTGTCTTCACGGCAGATAGTGGATTCTGCAGCCAGGAAGTTAAGGAGTAAGCAGAAAATTAGTGCTTTGGTTTTAATCCCATAGATGCTGAGCTTAATGTAGGGAAACCCATATCAGGGCGAGTGTCACTATTAAAAAGATTGCATAAGGTTGTGAGCCTGCTACATGTTGAGGAGCAAAGCACTCAAACACAGTGTGAAGAGTGCTCCCCGCCTTCTCAACTGAGACCAACTTCCGGATAATGCTCCGACTCCGAACTACAGCTCCAAATGCAATAACCAGCGTTGTCTATCCAGAGAAAAACTGAAAGGAACCCCCAGAAACGGTCCTGACGTCCGGGCTACTCTCACTACACCGCAGGATTTTCAAATACGCAGCCCAAAGGGCAGAGGCATTATTTCCATTTAATTAAGTACAAGAAATTTGAGAATAAAAGGCAACTGGAACTTAAAAGTGGAAAAATATAGATACACGAAGCCAGTCCCAAAGGATACCTAAAAAAATTACTTCACCTGGTTATTTATACTTACATAGTTCAATGAAAAATAAAACCGCCAATTTTGCTTTACACAGAAAAATAAACGTAATAGCGAACAAGCTCTTTCTTGGGAAGTGTTAGGTGGCTCTGAAAAGAGCCTTTGGGTTCGACAGTGCCTACATTGGTCTACTTGGAGCTGGTGTACTTGGTGACGGCCTTGGTGCCCTCCGACACGGCGTGCTTGGCCAGCTCCCCGGGCAGCAGCAGGCGCACGGCCGTCTGGATCTCCCTGGAGGTGATGGTCGAGCGCTTGTTGTAATGCGCCAGGCGCGACGCCTCGCCCGCGATGCGCTCGAAGATGTCGTTGACGAACGAGTTCATGATGCCCATGGCCTTGGACGAGATGCCGGTGTCGGGGTGGACCTGCTTCAGCACCTTGTACACGTAGACCGAGTAGCTCTCCTTGCGGCTGCGCTTGCGCTTCTTGCCGTCCTTCTTCTGCGCCTTGGTCACCGCCTTCTTGGAGCCCTTCTTCGGGGCCGGAGCGGACTTGGCGGGCTCAGGCATTCTGAACAGCTGCAAAGGTAAATGTACAAGCAGAAAAACCACAAGAGGCACCTCTTTAATTACAGTCTCTTATGCAAATGAGGTGGAGTAAAGCTCTCTGGTGATTGGTGGTTACTCTTGGGTGACGTCATCTGGTTTCGCCCAATCAAGATACTATTCTGCACAGTCGCGTTTCCATTGGTCTAAATGAAAATGAAACATGAGCCAATCATACAGCTTGCTTTTCGCGCCCAGCAGGGCCTATAAAATATGCACTTCAGCACTTTCGTTTCAGTCAATCCTGACAACAGCTGCTGCATTCTTAACGATGTCTGGACGAGGCAAGCAGGGCGGCAAAGCTCGCGCCAAGGCCAAGACCCGCTCTTCTCGGGCCGGGCTGCAGTTCCCCGTGGGCCGAGTGCACCGCCTGCTCCGCAAGGGCAACTACGCCGAGCGGGTCGGGGCCGGCGCGCCGGTGTACCTGGCGGCGGTGCTGGAGTACCTGACGGCCGAGATCCTGGAGCTGGCGGGCAACGCGGCCCGCGACAACAAGAAGACGCGCATCATCCCGCGCCACCTGCAGCTGGCCATCCGCAACGACGAGGAGCTCAACAAGCTGCTGGGCAAAGTGACCATCGCGCAGGGCGGTGTGCTGCCCAACATCCAGGCCGTGCTGCTGCCCAAGAAGACCGAGAGCCACCACAAGGCCAAGGGCAAGTAGAAGTCGACTCGTTTTGCAGCAACTCAAATCTCCCAGTCAAACCAAAGGCTCTTTTCAGAGCCACCTTCCATTTTCTTGGAAGAACTGAGCACTAGCTTTTAAAGCTTGACTTGTGAAACGCAATATAGTAATTGGATTAGTCTCGTAACTCGTTGTGTGATGTAGAGTCTGCTCACTCTCAGATGTCATTACCCCCCCTTCGCCATCACGAGCCTGTAAGTGAAGGAAAGTACTGGCCGGCGAGCTATTTGCTTTCTGAGAGGCAAATGGGGCAGTTTTAAAACACTTGTTTTCTGGCTTTTATTAAAAACATCCCGCAGATCCAGAGGTCAACTCAAACTTCTATGCTAGGCCAGAGGCCACTTTTGGAGCCTTTGGATTTGTGAGAAAGACCTAGTTTCATGTCTAAATTTGTTTCACATTCTTAAACTAAGGGCATTTTAAATCAGCTTTTTTATTGGAAAAATCAACTGAGGTGCTTGATAAAGTGATCATGTCAGGATAAAAATTCTAAATTCTGCTTTTAAAATGTGGTTTTCTTTGTCTTTTTATTGTGACTTAAAGATCTTGTTGAAACACGCATGGAATTAAATTCTCCTTTTTTAATAGTTGGTAACTTCTAACCCTGGGATGGGGGATTAGGTGTATCAGGTATCATGCAAGGGACCTATCCTATGGGCTTTGCCAGTTGCTAGTGAGAACTATTGGATGTGGATGGAAACTCAGGGAGTGATTCAGCTTGTCCTAACCAGAAGTTACTGGTGATGGAGAATTAGATTCATTAAGAGCTAAGGATTTACAAGTAACTCGTTTAAATTAGAGACATACACACTGCTTCATGACCATGATGAAACCAGCACCCCACTGCCCCAAATTAATGAGACAGTAGATTTCTGTTACAACTTTGAATTTCTAGGATAGTAGAACAAGAAATTATGCTACAGTGAAATTATATTATCTTAAAATGAAAAGAAATCCTTGTAAGGATGCATTTGTCTGTGAAGTTATTAGCCCTAGAATTCCTCATATGCAAATCAGAGTTTTCTTGCTGAAAAATAAAAAAAATTCTTAAACTTTTAAGTGTTCAAAGAATAGAAAATTGAGGGGAGAGGATACAGAATTGAGCTGTCTAGTATAGTAACCTCTAGCCAATTGTGGCTATTGATCACTGGACACGTGGCTAGTCTGACTTAAGAAGTGCTATACATGTATGATACACACTGGATTTTGAAGACTTAGTGCAAAGTAAAAAGGAATTTAAAATATCGAAGAATTTTGTTGATTACATGGGAATATTTTGGGTGTATTGAGTTAAGTAAAATACATAGTATTAAAAGTAATTTCTCCTGGATTTATTTTGTTCTCATGTGGATCCTAGAAAAATTTCTAGTGTAGCTCGCATGTCTACTGGAAATCTCTGGCATAGAGTGAATAACTTTACAGGGAAAACAGAAAAAAATGTTGAGGGCATGGTACCTAAGAATATCAGAGGGTTTAAGGCACAACAAATAAAAATTCCGAGTCCTTTAACCAATCCCGTGACAGTTGGGTAGTTCTGGCCTCCTTTTGTCCAATCAGCTTCTGACTGTCACTATAAATAATGCGGCCAGCCTTCACTTTTTACACGAATCGAACGTTCAGGCCATGGCTCGCACAAAGCAGACGGCTCGCAAGTCCACCGGCGGCAAGGCGCCCCGCAAGCAGCTGGCCACCAAGGCGGCTCGCAAGAGCGCGCCGGCCACGGGCGGCGTGAAGAAGCCCCACCGCTACCGGCCCGGCACGGTGGCCCTGCGCGAGATCCGCCGCTACCAGAAGTCCACCGAGCTGCTGATCCGCAAGCTGCCCTTCCAGCGCCTGGTGCGCGAGATCGCGCAGGACTTCAAGACCGACCTGCGCTTCCAGAGCTCGGCCGTGATGGCGCTGCAGGAGGCGTGCGAGGCCTACCTGGTGGGGCTGTTTGAGGACACCAATCTCTGCGCCATCCACGCCAAGCGCGTCACCATCATGCCCAAGGACATCCAGCTCGCGCGTCGCATTCGCGGGGAAAGGGCCTGAGCCTCAAGGTCTCCCATTCATCCCCAAAGGCTCTTTTCAGAGCCGCCCACATGTACACGGAAAAGGACTGTTTCCTTGTAATCCTTACTGATGCTCGTTTTATCCGTGGCACATAATCCCAGTTTCCTGGCATTTTATAATCTAGTTTTTCAGACTGGAAGCTCCTCCAGCAGGGACTGTATCTGGCAGTTAAGTTCCCTACAGGTGCTCTTCTCTGTCGTGACCGGCTACTGCCCCAATTTACACTACCAGTTTTAGCTGTGGTGTAGGTTAATCCTTTTTCCCTAATACACAAATCTCATCCAAGCATTCAAGTAGACTTTACTGCACATTGACTTGTATAGGTATGTCATCTGTATCTATCAACTTGGAAACAAGTGGAAAGAATATAGTTTCATTCTTAGTACTTTTTAAAAAATTAGATAACTAGTGCAACGTTAAACCATCTACTCGTGATCACCCTCATTACCTTCCTGTGAGTGGGGTCATGGGGAGTAGTAGAACCTATGATTTTCCATGTCTGAAGTAAGGGTGATGCTAATACGTTACCAATTTAAACTGTTTTGATACCTCCTATTTGAATCAGCATCTTAAGCAAAATAAAAGAGTCCCCTTTCAGTAATCAGTCTTCCTCTGGAAAGGAGGATAAAATACTTGGAGGGAAGCAGTGACCTCCCTGCCAGCCCGCCCTCCTTGAGGGCCCTACTGATCCAAACTAAAGCCAGTTTCTAAACAGGTTGGTATTGAGTGTGTAAGCAGTGCCTTCTTTCCTTCTGGGGTGGGAAACAGAGCTAGCTATTTATAAGTCAGGGAGGGTCCACAACAGAGATAGCCATTTCTACACTGATCACTACTTTTGCTGGCTGGATAGGGTACCCTATCCTGGAGATAGGCAGTCAATATATTTCTCTGAATTAATCTTTCAGTTCTGATTTTATGAAGATTTATTCAGTGGCAGTGAGTAGGTCTAGTTATGTGGACATTTCTAAGGATGTGGACACAGATACTTCATGTCTCTCAAACACTCCATGTGTTGAACTGTCTGTTAGCCTTCTACAGGAGCTCTTTCTGGACTTTCAACTTGCTTTCATCACACCATACAAGGAATTATTTTGGTATAGTGATGGCACACAAAAAAGAATATTCAATGACACCAGACCATTTAGGCTCATGCTAGTAGGTAGATGGTGATGCCAAGTACAAAGATAAAAATCATTAGGGAAGTAGTGATGATGAGTGTGGGATATGATTTTGAGTTTTGTGGAGATATTCAAGAATTTCAGAAAGTAGATGAATATTTATGTCGAAACTCAGGAGATAAGTCTAGGATGGACGTAAAGATTTGGGAGTCATTAGTACAGAAAAAGTGTTTAGAACCAGCCCTGATGGCCCAGTGGTTAAAGTTCAGCGCGCTTGGCTTCCACGGCCTGCCTGGGTTCGGTTCCCCCAACGCGGAACCACATTCCTCGTGTCAGTAGCCACGCTGTAGCGGGAGATCAGATAGAAAAACCAGAAAAACTTACAACTATACAAAGCTATGTAATGGGCTTTGGTGGGGGGCCGGGAGGGAGGCGGGAGTGGTTGGGGAGGGGGTGGGAAAAAAAAAAAAGAGAAAGATTGGTAATAGATCTTAGTTTAGGGCGAATCGCCCCTGTGGAAAAATAAAAGGAAAAAAGTATTTAAAACCAAGAGAGCGGCCTACAGATCCCTTCTGGTTTCTTCCTATGTCTTGTAACCTCTTATTACCAGTATCAAACTTCTTGTCATTTGTCCGCATATATCAGAAACCATGAGTCTGGTGATGCTTATTTTCTGCTGGAATCCCTATCCTTTCCTCTAATTCCCAAATCCCTTTAATCCTCAGATCAGACGTTCACCTCTATGCTTTTCTAATATCCTGTGCTTACTTCTCTTGCTACATTGTGTCCTTGTTAATTGTTTACTTTTGTATGTTTCTCCCATTAGACTGAGTTTCTGTAGGACAGGCAGTGTTTTATTAACATTGTATCCTCAATGCGTGATACCTAAGTGTGAAATAAATATCTATGGGAAGCTTAAGTATGTTAGAATGAAAGAGGAAACAAAAGAAATAGTCTTTGTGTCTGTTTTTTGAAATTGCAAAACTGGCAAGCGTCATGTTTGGATCTTTTCCAAGGCCTAGAATAAAAGGACCTTGTTATGCCCAAATAGAAATACGGACAAGATACCAGTCTTTTATCTCACTATGCCTCTTAATGGCCTTTGACATTTTCAGAAGAGGAGTTCATATTTTTTCAAAGTGCAGGTCTCTATCCTTTGCTTTTGGAACCAATTTACTAGCTTCCAGTACCACTGTTGTTATAATCAAGCTTGGACCACTGTACTTGAACATCTGCATATTTGGCACTATGGTAATGTAGTCAGGTAACATATAAATACAAATTACATGCAAGTGCTTTTAGTTAGCTGAGTTCAAAGCAAGTTAAACTTTTTAAAAAGGATTACTAAAACTAAGCTAAAAACTAAAACCCCCAGTGGGTTTCTGTGCTTCATTTATAGAAACTCCTGTGTTCCTCCAAGAGACCCCTCAAAGGTAGCACATCACCTAAAGCACCTACCGCTAACTCCACACATGAGCCTAGATATTCATCTTGGGTCAATTTATTGATCCTGCAGATTCAACT
Organism: Equus caballus; assembly: GCF_041296265.1. Taxonomy (NCBI): domain Eukaryota; kingdom Metazoa; phylum Chordata; class Mammalia; order Perissodactyla; family Equidae; genus Equus; species Equus caballus. The sequence continues at coordinate 28,690,389 of NC_091703.1, read as the reverse complement.
ATGACTTCGCAGTTATACTTGTAACACAAACATCAACTTACTTTCTTGGTAAAGGCTGCTAGATCCCAGTACTTATGGACAAGATCAAAGTAGCTAGGACTTTAGCCTAACTAGCAAGAGTGAGTGATGTTCACAAGTTGTAGTGAGTAAAAAACTGAAGCGCAGTGTCACCTTTTTCATGATTATAGAAGTGGCTCTGAAAAGAGCCTTTGGTTTAGTTGCTTCCAATGCTGGTCTTTACTTGGCCTTGTGGTGGCTCTCGGTCTTCTTGGGCAGCAGCACGGCCTGGATATTCGGTAGGACACCACCCTGAGCGATAGTGACTTTGCCCAGCAGCTTGTTGAGCTCCTCGTCGTTGCGGATGGCCAGCTGCAGGTGGCGCGGGATGATGCGCGTCTTCTTGTTGTCGCGGGCCGCGTTGCCCGCCAGCTCCAGGATCTCGGCCGTCAGGTACTCCAGCACCGCCGCCAGGTACACCGGCGCGCCGGCCCCGACCCGCTCGGCGTAGTTGCCCTTGCGGAGCAGGCGGTGCACTCGGCCCACGGGGAACTGCAGCCCGGCCCGAGAAGAGCGGGTCTTGGCCTTGGCGCGAGCTTTGCCGCCCTGCTTGCCTCGTCCAGACATCGTTAAGGATGCAGCAGCTGTTGTCAGGATTGACTGAAACGAAAGTGCTGAAGTGCATATTTTATAGGCCCTGCTGGGCGCGAAAAGCAAGCTGTATGATTGGCTCATGTTTCATTTTCATTTAGACCAATGGAAACGCGACTTGCAGAATAGTATCTTGATTGGGCGAAACCAGATGACGTCACCCAAGAGTAACCACCAATCACCAGAGAGCTTTACTCCACCTCATTTGCATAAGAGACTGTAATTAAAGAGGTGCCGCTTGTGGCCTTTCTACTTGTACATTTACCTTTGCAGCTGTTCAGAATGCCTGAGCCCGCCAAGTCCGCTCCGGCCCCGAAGAAGGGCTCCAAGAAGGCGGTGACCAAGGCGCAGAAGAAGGACGGCAAGAAGCGCAAGCGCAGCCGCAAGGAGAGCTACTCGGTCTACGTGTACAAGGTGCTGAAGCAGGTCCACCCCGACACCGGCATCTCGTCCAAGGCCATGGGCATCATGAACTCGTTCGTCAACGACATCTTCGAGCGCATCGCGGGCGAGGCGTCGCGCCTGGCGCATTACAACAAGCGCTCGACCATCACCTCCAGGGAAATCCAGACGGCCGTGCGCCTGCTGCTGCCCGGGGAGCTGGCCAAGCACGCGGTGTCGGAGGGCACCAAGGCCGTCACCAAGTACACCAGCTCCAAGTAGACCAATGTAGGCACTGTCGAACCCAAAGGCTCTTTTCAGAGCCACCTACCACTTCCCAAGAAAGAACTGCTACACTTTGTCTACCAACTCAAAATTGGGTGTACTTTTTAGGAGGTACTATGGGTGATATCTGCAAACATTTCCGATATCAGCTTTGTTCTTACGTGCAGAAAACTAATTAACATGGAGTTAGCATAAATATACAGGAAATAAAGGAACAAGTTAATATCTGAACAGCTTTTCAGCTCTTTAAAAGGAAGAAAAAGTAGATGGCTCTGAAGCCTCTTACAAGTGAGGACGGAGCTGCAAGATAAAATGGAATCGGCCGCCGAAGCCTTTAGAGGGCGCTTGAGCGCGTAGGCAAAGTCCATAGCGGTGACCGTTTTACGCTTGGCGTGCTCGGTGTAGCTGACAGCATCCTGGATCACCTTCTCCAGGAAGACCTTGAGCACCCCGCGGGCCTTCCCGTAGATGAGGCCCGAGGTGCGCTTAACTGCTGCGCCGGGCCAGACGCCAGATGGCAGGCTTTAGTGGTGCCCTGGATGTTGTCCCGCAGCACCTTACGGTGGCGCTTAGCACCACCACTACCTAGAGTCCCGGTCCTGCCCTTGCCACGGCCGAACAGGAAGTTGAGGGTAGACCAGAATTCTAAGGACAAAAGGAAAACGGCGCATCCGTGAGAGGAAAGAAAAAGAAAAAAAAAAAAAAAAAAAGCCCAGCTTTTTATTTGACTCCTTCGGACCAAATTGAAAACTAGAGGAACGTAGGCGGGAAAGCCTCGCAGTTCTCGATCCGTCCCCTTCCTCGTTCCAAACAAAGGTGGAGGAGGAGGTACCAGCCAAGGCTGCCCCCGAGTCACTGAGGCCGTCTTTGGTAAAGGTGAGGCAGGCTGTTCGGTGGCTTCGCAGGGAAGAGAGGATGCTGTAGACTCAGAGATGTGAATACATTAAGCAAGAAAAAGGGATTAGTCAGTGAATGTGCGTCTCCACTTGCTTGCCAAACTGCAGATGTATGCACAAGGTGTAGTGAAGGTCGCAGACCAAGTGGGATTAGGAATGGAAGGACTGGCTTGGGACCCCAGCTCCATCACTTGCTATGTTACCATAAATTTAACCACTCTTGAGTACTGATCTGTAGAATGAATGTACTGTTAGCAAGCACAGTGTACAGCATGGCATGTTACAGTGCTCAACGTCTGTTAACTTGTTGGAACAGCTCTATTTTTCAATAAGGCAAAACAGAAGTAGTTTACCCAAGGTCACAGCAAAAACTAGGGTGAATGCAATTTAAGCAGCCAAATTTAAGAGTCTATGCCCTTAGCAGTAGAATCTACTGCCTATCGTAGGTCACAATCCCCACCTCTGTACAGGTGGAAAGAGTAAATGAAGCACTGAAATAGGCTTTTGCTTTATCAGTCACTCTTACATGGCAACTTTTCATTTATTCAAGTTTATTGGGCATTAACCACATTCCTAGTGCTGTGCTAGATTCTTAGCCCAACTAGGCCACTTGGTTACGTGTCTTGCAGCAAGTTACATAAGATAGGGATCTCCATATCTTTCCTCTAAAATGGGAATAACTTGAGGATTGCAATGATAAATTTAAAGTTTAGCAGAACTTAATCACTCAATGTTCTTTTGTCCTTTTTGCCTTTGTATCTTTGCATATGTATCAGAATCATATGAGATACTAAATGCGAAGGCCCATTATTACAATAATAAAGCATTGTTTTTACAGGAAAGCCAGTAAATCAATGGGGCTCTGGCTAAATTTCTGTTAACGATCTTCGGCCATCTGGTTGCATTACAGTGTTAACAAAACTTTAGTAATGCTTTTTTTATCACCTTTTCCAGTTTCTAAAAGAAATCTTGGTAACAGTAGACTAGCTCAAAGTGATCAGTAAACGTTAACTATTTCTACCCTGCCTTCTAATAATCTTCAATGGCTTTATTAGGAAACAAGGTGCCAAAGTGGATTTAGAATGTTTTTCTTGCTGCCACCAAAACCCAACTGTATTTCCTAAACCATTCTTCCACCCAATTAACTAACGTTTTATTCAGCATCTATTATTTGCTATAGGCCGGTCATTATATACTAAAATAGGAATGGAAAATCCTGGATAAGGCTCCCTGACTTTAATTCTCAGCCACTGCTGGTGGCCCTGAAAATTAGTAGAACTTTCATGGAGGAAATTTTGGCAATACCTATGAAAATTAAAAATGCATATATCTTTACACCCAGCAACCCTGCCTCTAGGAATTTACCATTCTTGAAAATGTGCAAAATGACATGTGTGCAGGATTTTTCAGCAGCCCAGTTTGTAGTACAAAAGACTAGAAGCAATCTGCATGATCAACAATAAAGCAATAAATTACAGTACACTATCCTACCTGATGGTAAAAGCTAATGAGAAGGCTCTTTTTCGTAATAGCAGCTAGTATTTATTGCTTACCATATGCCAGATAATGTCCTAAAAAGTTCCTTACATGCATTGAATCATTTAATTTTCATAACAACCTTTTAAGTTAAATTACTATCGTTATACCTGCTTCACAGATTATAAAATGGAGGTTCTGAGAGGTTGAGAAAATTGCCTGAGGTTGCACAACTAAGATTAAAATGTCTAGCTTCCAAATCCATATATGTAACCACCGTGTACTATACGCCCTCTCCAGGTATTGATATGTGATGATCTCCAAGATTTACTGTCAAGTGTAAAAAGCAAGGTATAGAATGGTACACAGTTGAATTTTGTATAGATATATGTTTGTATACATGTAAAATATCTGTAGAAGGATACTAGATAAACTGCTAACATTTGGTTGCCTCTGAGGAAGGAAAGCTAGATGGCTTAGAAGGAGGGATGGATGGAGGATCTTTTCGATTGTAACCCTCTTTTGCTCTTTAATTTTGAATCATATATACGCATTGTCCATAAATAAATAAGTAAATAAATAAAACACATAAGATAATAAATGCTTCCATAGAGATGTGTATGGAAAGCCCAAGGAGCACAGAATAAATAATATTACCAGTGGGGGTAGGGGGAGTACAAAATTGCATTCTAGGCAGATGAAGTAAGAAAGTGGGTATCAGCATTCAAGGAATCAGAAATGGTGGGTGGGGCTAAAGTCTACAGAGACAGGCAGAAAGGAGCAGCCCAAAGGGCTGAGCATGTGGTCTGACTGAAAGTTACCCCAAGGGCTTCCTCTGTACTATGAGCAGCCTTTTCAAAATGATGACAGAACTTCAGGATGAAACAACTAGGTATGAGCTGTGAAGAGCTTATCGAGTAAGATTCTGAAATATGCACAATTCTAGATGCCAATTTAACATTGTATGGTTAGTTAAATGGATCAGGCTCTCAGATTATTTGTTAAATTAATCTAGCAATCAGGATTTTCTTTGTTCCTCTGAGCATGAAGGAGAAAAAGAAAGTACCATTGATCTCCTTTGAAACTAGTACATAGTCCTGTTTTAGTAACCAGTTAAAAAGACAGATGTCAAACACAGCATTGTTACCCTCACAGCACAGGATCAAATAAGCCAACGGATAGAATTGCATGCTGCATAGATATCTATCTAAGGGCTGTGCAACAACGTCTAGTGTTTGGATGTCCTAGGAGATCCCTTACAATCAAGTGACATTCCTGAGTTTTCATTAATCGAGAACAAACAACTCGGTGGTAGTTTTGAATACTGGCTCAGAACCCCGTGCTGGTCAAGAGAGAATCTAACAACGCATTAGATCACATTCTTTTGACTACTTTTATAAAGGAGATTTGTAACTGTAGCTTCAGGGGAGAGGGGCTACTTGCTTAGTTTTTTGACAATCATCTTTTTAATGATAGACTTCCATTTTTAAAGCTAAGTTCTGAAATTTTATTAGTCAATATTATAAGAAAGAACAGGCCTGAGTTGATATTTTACATGGAGAAATAGAAAAAAGGCTGCAGAGGATTTTATTTCATAACAAGAGAATGGGGGCATGTAGTGTCCTTCAATAGGGCTTTATCTTCCACCACCCAGGAGGTGCCTCTTTCTAACATACATATTGGCTGACTGTCAATAATATCCTTTGGTTTTTGTTATTTTCATATTTTTAGCATAGGTACAGTCCCCATCTTCTTTCAAGCAATTTTTTTTTCTGAATTTGTTCGCTGTAACCTCATATTCTCCTATAAGAACCTACTCTTTCATCTGTCTCAGAAGGTTTATAAGATCTGAGCTATAACAAAAGTCTAAATAATCCATAGAGCTTAGGGCTAGAAAACCTTACGCAGGGTCCTGCAAACCTGACATTCTCCATCAGCCTGTCTTCCTCTGCAGTGTTTCCATGAGCCTCAGCTGCTAGAAACTGGATGTAGTAATGGAATGCTTCAAGCAAGGGCTTTATTAGGATGCTTGCATCTGAGGAATATATTCACGATAACAAAACTCACAAGAAATAGTCATCAAACTAGAATTCACTGTATTAATTGTAGTGGGAAATATGCCTGGCCTAAGAAATGACCACAAATTATTGATCAGAAAGTGCTTTCATGAGCAAAGAATCAAATTAAATGAAGTCACTGGATTCCTAAGGAATGTTTCCACTAATCTTTAACAGCATTATAACTTGTCTCTTTCCTCTTGGTATAATTGTATCTTAAACAGTCATACTCGCAATCTAACTTGAACCAGTTCTCTTTCTGTGAATGGTTTTCAGCTCATCAACAGCCCTCACATTTCAGTTTTCCTCTGTTCAGATTCTAAGCATTCCGTCTAAACTCCCATGCACATATCTGTCATTAAATTCTTGGCATTTCACTTTATTTTCTATCATTTTCTATTTGACTGCATGATTTCTTAATATCTGAGAAACTAAAGGCTTGGGAGTGCTTTGTAAGAATCTCATCCATCTTATTCCTGCTCATATTATGGCCAGCTTCTATTTCTATACTTTGTCTTAAAATTCTGGGAAAGAACCTCACTTGAGGCTTATAAAACTGAATTCCTGGATGACAGCTCCACAAGATGCACTCACATGTTGGAGACGTTAGCACAGTTCAGGCCCTCAAATGTGTTGATTTGTAATCTTACTATCTGTATGGGAAAAAAAAGACTACAGACTCCAAATTTTAAAATAAGACTTTGTCATTTATAAAAGTTCTGCTGTAGGAAGAAAGAAAAAGGGACAAGAAGACCTGCGTACATAACCAAGCAGATGAATCCAACCCCCCTTTCAGTGACCCACAGATCTTTCTGTCCCCATCCATGCAATGAAGGTAGGAGTTAGAACTTTTAGATACCAGGACCCTGGTTCCTTGGCAAAAGAAAAAACAACTGAGGATCTGAGGTCCCAGAGGTGTGACTTCACCACCACAAAGAGGCAAATGCCATTTTGGCTACTGCGCAATCACAGACAAGTCAGTAACACTCATTGCACCAGTTTCCCTATCTGCAAAATAGGGGTAGAAAATTAGCCCATTTTCACCAGGAAGTTGTTTGAATCAAGTAAAAATATATGTAACGGGGAAATAATTAAGCATTATTCATTAGGAAAGAAGAATAATATAGAAATTATTGCAAATTCCAGGTATAAGTCAGGCAAATCATTAGAGAGCCAGTAATTTTACCTCTATGTGACCCCATCAGCCAGTGTAAAGAATATTACTTTATTTAATCATAAAACATGAGCACCTATTATATGACAGGCACTAGTCTAGCCTTGAGGATACATAGTAAAAAAAACCCTGAAAGTTCCTGTTCTTGTGGCACTTTGAAGGGAGGAATGAGCCTGATAATAAAAAAATAAATTAATAAAATCCTTAATATGTCAGCAAGTTGATAAGTGATTTGGATAAAAGTAAAGAGGGAAGGAGTAGGGAGCTGGGGGTTGCGACTTTCAGCAGGGTGTGCAGACAAGGCCTCACTGAGGCTCCTCGGCGTAAAATGATGAGAGAGTGACTACCTGGGGGAAACCACTTTAGGTGGAAGAAATGACCCAAGTCAGGTCCCTGCTTAGCATGGTCTGGGAGGACCAAGAGGGGCCAGTGTGACTGGAGCAAAGGGAGCCATGGGGTGAGAAGTCTTGAGCTTCACAGGTCTGCCTCTTTTTCTCTTAGTCCAAGTTAATTTCTGCATAGAGCTCCAAAAACCTGCAAGTTCTTTAAATAGCTGCTGAAAAAATGAAGTGTAAAATAAGAGAAGATGGCCCTCCCTCTGCTAGGATATAGATCTAGGAAACCAAACAGTATTATAACACTACCCCGAAAGAGATGAATTCTAACAAGGAAGTCTTGGTCTCAGCCGTACTCCCGGCACCAAGACCGGAGGCTGGAATGTACACTGAATGACATCCCCACAAGCATCTTTTTATACATAGTCCCTAGAGGGAGTTTTCTCATCCCTAATCATTTACCTAATGTTTTTTACTTTTCACAGTTTGTTCTGCCCTCAGAGCCAACAATTTTGTAAACAATCATGATTTTCGAAAATACATAACAAATTCTTAAATAGGCCATAAGAAGACATGGACCCTGGTGTTGGCTGAAGAATTACTTATGGTGGCAAAAAATTGGGGGCAGTCCTATTGGGTAATACTGAGGGACTTGACAGGGAAAATTCCTGAATGTGGAGTTGTTCTGGTTACTTTTACTGCATAATAAGCCTGGTGGCATAAAACAAACATTTTTATTATAGTATAGTTAACATTTATTACATTCATGGACTATTCTGTGGTCAGGAATTAGGACAAAGCATAGTGGGGATGGCTCTCTCTGCTCCAAGATGTCTGGGGCTTCAGGTGGAAGCTCACTGGCTGGAGGTGATTCTCGGGATAGCTGTTGAGGGCTAGAGTCATCTGAAGGCATCTTCACTCATATGTCTAGCAACTGATACTGGCTGTCTGCTGGGACTGTCAGCCAGAACACTTACACGTGGTCTGGGCATCCTAAAATTACGGTGGCCTCGGAGAGGTCAGATTTCTCTTACGATAGCTCAGGATTCCAAAGGTGAGTCTCTCAGGACACCCAAACTCACGCTGTGAATTCTCATCTCAAAATAAAAGTCAAAATCCTAACAAGGTCCTACACAGCATTGCCAGTAGTATATGAGAAGATGATTCAATGAGAGGGTACTAAGGCGGGAGCAGGGATTTCACTGTTAGAAAAGGCCCTGAAAATCCAGATGTAGTATACAAGGTCGTTTAGCAAAAATTGTGCCATCCTAAGGATAATTCGTTGTGTAGGACTGTCCTGAACATTGCAGGACTTCCAGGATCTCTGGTCCCGCCCTGTAAAAGCCAGTTGTGCCTCCAGCCATTGAGACAACCAAACACTCACGCATTTTCCAAATGCCCCTCTAGGGGGCAGTGTAGTTTTGTGGAAAACCATTATTTACAAGTTAGGCTCTAATGTCTCGGGGATGAATATTTGTCACAAGAGATACCTGTTACGCTGTCCTACTTGTTGGCCCCATGGTGTAATGGTTAGCACTCTGGACTTTGAATCCAGCGATCCGAGTTCAAATCTCGGTGGGACCTTCCCTCTTTTTTTCCACTTCATTTTTCTCCATGCGATCTCGTCCCTTAAAACTAGCATTTTCCCTGTAATCCAGCCCACCATAGTTCGGTCATAAGGAGCGAAAGTATCGTTGTCAGTCTTCGGAAGTCGGAGCCCTTCTCCTGGAGCAAGGCCACGTGCAGAAACCAGTACTACCAGAAGCAGCCGCCGATCCTGTGACCTGTGCCGAGATCCGGGTGAGGAGCGGCTCGTCTCTCCGTTGCCTCCCCTTGCCTTGATTCCTAGGAAGGAATTTGCGTATGAGTGCAAAAGGACTTCCTGTTTTTAAAAGAATAACCATGTTACTTTAAGACTGGAAAAAGGAGTCTAAAACTGAGAAGTGATAAATACCTGATTTGAGGGCAATAAACTTGGAGAGGTTTTGCCCTCCCTCCTGGCTTTACTCTCTGTCGAACGCTCTCCCAGGATGGCGTCCAAGCCCACACAAGCAGGGCAACTGGCTATGCAGTCCGTGACCTTAACCACATTCAAGCCACCTCATTTCACATAGTTGCAAATTTCTTCGATTCTTTTGTAGACTTGCTTTTAGTAATGCCTCTCTCTGCATTTCAGTTAAGTTGATCTGTGTTGTATTGCTCTTCAGCAACCCGAGAATGAGCAGCTTTTGCTGTCACCCTGGAGCATTCTAATACAAGTCCTTTCCACTTGCTGGGAGCAGCTTTCTACATTTTAATGATTGCTGCCCTAACCTGCCCACATCTCCGGCCTCATTTGTCACCATTCCTGCCACACACACATCCCCAAACTATCTTCTGGCCGCCAGCCATGGGAAAAGTACTTCTATTCTTCCATTTTTTTCCGCTCCACATTTTCCACCTGCAAAATGTTTTCGCCTTCCCCTCTCTGCCCTCATGTTACAGGGTCTAACTCTCTACTCATTCCTCAGATATGAACTTACACGTTTCAGTCCTTCTCATTGGCTCTGTTTATCTGGATATCTGGGCTTAAGTGCTCCATCTGTGTTTTCTCAGCACCCTAAAATCCCCTTCTCATACTGATGAGGATTATTTTGGGCTGGTTACTTTTGAAAGCTGCAGACAGGAAGGAAACTCTGAAGGGTGGAATTTGCTTGCCCTTTGCTGAGAGATATTTGATTTGTGAAGGAAGTCTCTATCTGCAGGGATGTCTCCCTCTCTGCACCAGGAGGAAGGGGGGATGACCTTATCTCTAGAAACTCTTAATGAGGAAGCATAGGACATCTTGACTTAGTCCGATCTGATTCTTATCTAAAGTTATATGACCACCCAATAACCAGACCCCACCTGCACTGATACCATTTTAACGATTTTTTCATGATTTTTCCTTTGTCTTATAAGGAAATAACTCACATACCTATGCCTTATAAATTTAGCTCTAACCCTCAACACATTGCAGCTCTTACTGCCCATGAGTCCTGTCCCCATGCCTGCAGCTCTTACTGCCCATGGGTCCTGTCCCCATGTTATTCCACACTGTTCTCTAAATAAAAGAGCACTACTGCCAGACCTTGAGAGTCCAAGAAATCTTCCTTTTGACTCCTCCGCTCACCGAGCCCACATCATTTCCACCTCATATTTTTTTTTAAAGATTTTATTTTACTTTATTTTATTTTCCTTTTTCTCCCCAAAGCCCCCCAGCACATAGTTGTACACTCTTCATTGTGGGTCCTTCTAGCCGTGGCATGTGGGAAGCCTCCCCAGCGTGGCCCGATGAGCAGTGCCATGTCTGCGCCCAGGACTCAAACCAACGAAACACTGGGCCCCCTGCAGCAGAGCACACGAACTTAACCACTCGATCACGGGGTCAGCCCCCACCTCATATTTTAATTGCTTGTTTAATACTCCCTTGAAGCCAGGTACCTGAGGGTTACTATAGATATTAAACCAATTTGTTGTTTTCCTGTCTAACTGGAGGGGTGACTCAGGGGTCTCAAGGATTTGTGAGCTTGTTTTTCAGAGGATTTCTGAGCTTGTTTTGCAGAAGAAAGAGAATGCCTTCGGAGAGGTTGCGATCACCCAGGACCAGCCATTGGCAGTCGTTGAAGCCCAGAAGTCAGATGACCCAGGGGATTATGGGGTGTGACCCCTTTGTTTCTCTGAAGCTCCTCCTGCCAAACCCCTTAGCTGTATAAACCCCCCTGCTTCTGTTCTTGGGAGGCAGACTTGAGCAACCCCAGGCTTCCACTTACTCGTTTTGGCCAATTTGAATCAATCTGTCTCCATCTCCAAGCACTGATGTCTCACTGTTTGGCTTGCTGTGCATTGGGCACACAAATTTGAGATTAAGAGGTTCAGTATCACCCTCTCTCCTGTTCTAAACAGCAAGTTCTCCTAGTGGAGAGACCAGTACTGTGGCCTTGATCACCTTTCAGCTCTCAGTCCCACAGTCCCTGGCTCCTGTTAGGAGTTCAAAACTACTTGTGGAGTGCATAAACTTTCATCTAATCTGGTCTGATCACCCCAGAACCCGGGATAGCTCATGTCCACGTTTGGTTCCAAACCATCCTGCTCCGTTTCTTCCCAGATTTCTTCTCACTCCTTTTCCTTCAATAATCCCAAATCTATGCCCACTCTGAGACTAAGTATTTGTCCAAGACTGAGCAGAAGTCCCCCTGGAGGTGAATGTCAGCCATGAGTCTGTCTCAATGACCTCGTTCAGTAGCTAATGGTATGGGCGGGGGGCGGGGGGGTGATAGGAGATTGGACCACTGCTTTTTGAATGTTTTGAATGAAAATTCGCCTTAGGGAAGAAAGTCTCCTTTCACTACATTCTTGTCCTGAAGTCAGCACCTGCCTAGTTTTGTTACCTGTTGGCAGTAGGGAGCCCAGCGCCTGCCATGGGCCTAGCCTCTGGAAAGCACTAACTGCACGTTTGTGATTAAATTGAAGATTTTTGACTGCTGCACAGAAAGCAAAGATTTAGGCGGAAGGTGCTCCTGTTTCCTTTCTGAGGGTGCAGGAAGGAGACATTAGCCTCTGAACTCTGCACTTATTCATCCCCTACTGCATGTGGCTCTCATCACTGTTCGCCTAAGGGTGGGATGCTGGCAGGGCTGGAGGATGTGGTCCGGGAGAAACGCAGATGTGTTGTCTCTGCCGGACCCAGCTGCTACTGCTCAAGTCACAGGCACTTCCTGCACATGGCGCACATTTGTTAACCTATCAGAAGGCCTCAGGGTCAAGGCCATGGGAACTATTTTTCCCTTTGGCATTGGAAAATGTGATTGAACTAGTGTGTTCATCCCTGGCTGGTTATGTCGAGGGACTGGAAATCTACAGGCTTTCCCCAAGAAGATTTAAAATCATCTCCTTTGTGAGGATCTGTTCCTTGTTTCCACCAGGCTTTGACAGTTTGGTATCTCCCCTGGAGAATTTTATCCTCTCTTCTGAGGATTTCCCATCTCCTCTGCACAAGCAACAAACGGTCCTTGCCCATCCTCAGTCTGTTCTAGGCTTGAGAAAAACTCTCAACCCAGGTTTCCAGAGAAGAACTGAAGGGGAGGAAACTTTTTCCCTTTTTCCCTTCTAGGTTCTTTGGCTAGTCTAATAATTAAGTTGACATAAGATAGATTAATAGGAGAAAAACAAATTTAATTTCGTACATATAGGAGCTCATAAAAATATGAGACTCAACCAAGTAACCAAAGCAGGCAGCTTTTATACATTTTAGATAAGGAAACAATAAATTTGTGAAGAATTGACAAAGAAATTTGGACTTGGGGTAGTAAATTAGTGAAGAAGTAACAATATTCATTTATACAGCATTCTGGGTCCAAATTCCTGTCTGGTGATAAGGATATCTCTCTACTCCTGGTACAGGGAGGGTATCTTTCATATGGGAGAGTTATTTCGTGCTTTCAGGAGGACAAAAGAGAGTCAAAGCGTCCTTCTTGGACCTGCTGATTCTGAAGTAACTTTAATTCAAAATAACCAATATGCCAGAGTGGCACACTGTGGGGTGACATACTCTGCTCTGCTTCAGAACTAATTTAAAGACTTTGTCCAATAAGAGCCATCTTGCAAAAATCTCGTTGCAAGGGAATCCTGCAGGAAGTCTGGTATTTACAGGGAGAGTTACAGAGTTGTGGGGGATTTTGTTGTGTATTTGGGGTGTTTTGGCGGGGGGCGGGGGGGGGGGGGGGGGTTGCGCTTTACCGTCTGTGTCCACAAGAGGGCTCGCCGTCCTCTAAACCGCCTTCAGTGCCGCTTCGCTTAAAATCTGAAGTCCTGGGAGGCAGCCCCAATCCGCAAGCCTCGAAATTCAATTTCCACTAGGCCGGCTTTCATCTGGCAGGCATTGAATCGCGGTACACTACTTGGAGAAAAATGGGTTCCCCTATACCATTAAGGCAGTTACCGAAGCACTCACTCCTAAATTTATGCTGCTGAGTATCTTTGCGCTTCGAGCCAGCCAAACGCCAGCAGGGGAGTTTATAAAGATACCGCGTTAGGACGCGACTCAGAACATTCAGAACATTCACCAAGATCCATCACAGAAACTGACTTGTGTCGTGGGTTTTCATAAAGAGTAGGCCTGCATGTGTGTGCGGGAAACCGATATGGCAGGTGGGGATGGGGAAGGTTCTTTGTGTCCATTTGGAAGTCTCCCAGCGCGTATTTTCCCCTGGTGAAAGGGGAGCAGGAGGACGGGAGGGCTGTGCTCTGACCTGAGAAAACCCCCGAGGGGCCTTGCCTTCCCCCACCCCCTCGCTTCACCGGCCCCCGCTCCGAGCTGCGCTCCCAGGGCTGCAAGGTCCTCCTCCAGCCTCGGCGTCCAAATACTTTTCTTTCAGTTTTCCCTAAACACCAATGTCTCCCCCGTGAGTTTGGTAAAATCTTTCCATAACGCATTCGCAAAAGCAACATACACCACCTAACTGAAGACGATTTTCCGTGAAAGCCATAGGCTCTCATAAAGTAGTGAAAGATCTCAGGTCTGCCTCACGTTCCTCACCTGTGAAATAGTGATCATGGTCCCCGTCTCACAGGCAGATTGTGAGCCTGAGGTGAGGTAACAGTACAAAACACTTGTCACAAAACCTAGCCCTCGGTAAGGGCTCAATCCTGTTTAACGATCTCATTTGTTTTCCAGTGTGGAAAGGAATGGAGGCCGCGGGGCGCAAGTTCCGGAACCACTCGGGAGGAGATGCAGGGGTGGAGGGGAGGATTCCTGACGTTTGAAAGTCAAGATTTCACTTTAAGACTCTAGGTAAAGGATGTTTGGGTGCAGGCATGTGACAGGTAAGCGTCCATGACTTAACCCCAGAGGAGGAAAAGCAGAATGTGCTTATACATTTTAGACAACCAGATCAGGGGACGCAGGAAGAACTATATCATCAAAGAATTTATGAAACACTGGCAGTCAGCAGGCCCCATGGTGTAATGGTCAGCACTCTGGACTCTGAATCCAGCGATCCGAGTTCAAATCTCGGTGGGACCTGAAACTGACCTCTTTAGTTCTGTTCTATTTCCGTCTCTCCTTTCTGTAAACTACTGGTCATTTTGCCATTTCTACCAAATCTTTCTTATTCTGGCTCCTAGAAAAACAATTTTCAAATAAAATGTGCAAGAGATATTTTAACTACAATCATGAATCCCACTCCGTCTTTCTTCCCCATTTGCCAGTGGTATTGTGTGTGCCCACGGGCATTGGGGGGAAGTTGAGCTGGAGACACACACATCTAGTTTGGGTTTAGTGGCATGTATTTATGGATGCTGTGGTCTTTTCCATGTAGTTAGGCTATTGCTAGGAATACTCCTACTGCCCGTTGTGCCAACTCACTGGGAGTCGTGACAGGAAGATGCAGGGGACAGAGGTCATTTCATGACATGGACATCTTCTGTGGCATCTGGCACTGGAAGTATGAGGAGAGTGGAGGAGAAACAAGGTTTGAAATGTTTGAAGACAGAAGACAGTCTGTGGAATATTCTTCCAATCATTAGTAAGTGGAAGATTCAGTTCTCAAAGAAGGCTAGTCAAAATACAAGTTCTTTCCCATCAGGAATGCACTTGAAAATGCAGCATAGACAATTATAACATACTGGTATCTTTTATTTTTTTCTTTCCTGCATCGATGAGAATCACATGCAACAACGTTTATCAGAACTCCTGAGACTGCAGGCGAGTCTGAAACAGTGCTACGAAAGCGAGGGGCCCGCAGCAGTTCATAAACAAAAAGAACAGGAACAGAGGACTTTCCAAATTCAGGACAACAATCTTAAAAATGTGCATGACTTTACTAACAGTGACTTAGAAACCAGAGAGATGCTTTTCTAAGCAACTGTTTATGGAAAATAGATTTCAACCAACCCTGCTAGAGGAAAGATTGAATTATTTTACCAATCTCTGTATAGAAAATATGACAAAATTTTGTCATATGGAGAGGTGATCAAAGACTACACAGCCAAAATGACCCAGGAAAAGAATATTATAGAGACATGTCAGATAGTTAATTAGTAAAATATTATGTCACTTTTCTGGAATTTGTAGGTTTTTGGTATTTAACAGCCTTTTTTTTAAGTTATTTTTGTATTAAGGTATAATTGCCATATTGCATTAGTTTCAGATGTACAACATAATGATTGATATTTATATATATTGCAAAATGATCACGACAATAAGTTTAACATTTGTTAACTTAGGCGAATGTTAAATTAGGCTTAGGCTTTCATTGAAGCACACTTTTATTAAGCCTTTGTTGCTCAAATATTTCTTACGCAAGCGTTTCCAATTAAATTTTTTTTCTGAGTTCTCTTATTAATTGCAACATGTTTTATAATTTTATGTTTTGTATTGAAATCACTAATCTCTCTGGAACTTGATTTTTACATGGTTGAGAAGTAAATGTCCATCTTTGTTTTCTTCCATAGGCAAAGTTAGTTGTACCATGACTATTTATTTTTGAAACTACCTTTGCCTACTAAATTGAAATATTAACTTCGTCATATGTTAAGTTCCATGTATCTTTGTATCCATTTTCTCAGTTTACCTATTTCCTTCTACGTAGACTTGCGACAGTGCTAAGATCTTCTGATTTGATTTTCTTTTCATACATTTTACTTCCCCTAGAGCATTCTTTCCCTGGTATTTGACATTTTCAGGGACAGGGGAATAAGACAATAAAGTTGGGGAGGTTGGAGATTCAAATAATGTTTCATTTTGTAATTTCCAGCTTCTGGTAAAGAATTGAGAACAAATTGGGCTGCTGATGAGCATACATATGAAGCAGTTGCCTGGGGTAGAGAAACCCCAGGGGTTGGATTCCAGTCCTTTGGAGCTCTGGTTAGAAATGAATGTAATAAATCACGCACAGGAATGAACAAAAGAGTGAAAAAGCAGGATTCCCCCCAAGTAAAAAGGCAACGTAGGTTTACAGTAACCAATGTTCTCAGGCAAAAATAAGTAACAATGTTCTTCCTTTGACTATAAGAAAATGTGCAAGAAAAATATAAAATCATATTCTACCTTAGTGCGTATTCTATCCAGTGGAAGATAGAACATTAATTTTTTGCAGCATGGAATTTGTCACCTCCTCTTCCTCTACTATGGTGGTAAGATTTGTCTCTGTTTTGAAATGAGTGAGAAGGAAATTACCCAGTCACGTGGGAGCGAAAGAAGGAAAATACCAAACACATTCCTAGGAAATAGGTACAGCGTCAGAGGTGAATTTTATGAAATCAGTTTCCTCAGAGGCTGTCTTCTCCCTGAGACTCTGGAACCTACTTACTTGAAAATATTTAGCAGAGGATGGTTTCGATCCATCGACCTCTGGGTTATGGGCCCAGCACGCTTCCGCTGCGCCACTCTGCTCTTGGCTTGGCTGTCCTACTCTTCTTCTTTATCACGTAAAAGATAAGCCACTTTGCCAAAATAAACATTTTTCATTTCCTTATCTGTTTGTCCTGCACTTCCTCCATTTTTCCCCTTTCCTTTCTTGGCCTTTCTAAGATCGCTTCCTTCAAGAATTAGATGACCCTAGCAGTCATTTCCGAGGGAGGCGCGCTTCCCCAATCTGCAAAAGATGTATCCAGCTGTGACATCTTTTCTTTAGATGCTGCTCTGAGCTCAGAGGAGGAACTTTGAAGTATGTCAAGCAAAGCCCTCAGAAGTCCTTCCTCAGGAATAACCAAGGAAGGCATGGAGTCATACTTACTGTCCTTAGGGAGGAAGTATATTAGCCAGCATACTCTGTTTCCCGGTCAAGAAAATTTCTATGAGGAAACTAGAAGCAGCATTTCCCTGTATTGACATTTGCAGCCTCCTGGGCACCTGGTCTACCCATGCAGGCCTCTGCCCTTGGATTCATGAAAAGGGGCTTCTGATCCCTTTAGGTCATGTCTGCAGAGAGCTCTCTCCCACCCTCAGGGAATGTCTGCTCTCTCAGACCGATGGCCTGGATAGAGACCTCTGACACACTTTTATCCTGTGCTTTATTGGCCAAGTCCCTTCCTCAGCTTTCCTCTTGTTCTTTTCACCAACTTCCTTCTGTCTTTTCGGGGGTTTCTCTGTCTTCATTAAAGAATTGTTTTTCCAGTCCTAGGTGACCATTATTCTTCTAGAGAAGGAAAAATAATTTTCCCTCTACCCTTCGAAGTTCTTGGCTGGGAACTCTGTAACAAAAGATCAGCAAAAGAAAAACAAACAGAAACTGATTAACATGTATACCTCATGTATACATGGGAGATACCCAGGGAAAAAGGAGGAACTCATAGTGGTGGCTTAGAACTAAGGCTTAAATATCATCTTCAGCTAAAGACAAAGGAAAGAAACTTATAGAGGAGGCCAGTTATGGAGAGGTGACCAGGAAAAGCACGGTAAACAAGGGTAAGGTTTGTACACAGATTTAAGTCACTGCCTTCTCCATTGATAAGGGTCTAAAGTTGTCTCCAGAGGTTAATCTTTGTCTTTCCTAGTAGAAAGGGGAGGACAGACAACTTCGTAAATTTATGTCCTGCTTTTAGGCAAATACAGGGAGGGCAGAGAGCTTTTCTTAGATCTGCTGCTTCTCAGTTGCCCTCAGCTCAAAATAATCCTTAGGCCAAAGTGGAATATTTTGGAGTGGCATATTCTGCCATGCTTCACTCTCCAGCAATTCCATTTGAGTTTTCTCTCTTCCTTCCGCAAGAAACAGGTCGAGACACTGGGGCAGATATATTGGGGTTAGGAAGATGTTTCAGAACAGAAGTGTGAGAAAACTGGTGGGAATGATTCGTGTGGACAAGTTAGATTCTGAGCAAATCAGATTCAGTTCCCAGAAGGACTTGACCTGGGGCCACTAGATTTGGAGTCCTGGGAACTGTCACTTACCCCGTAAGGATGAGATTTATCACCTTCTTTTAATACCCCAGCTCCTGTTGCCTGGAGCCTGAGTTTTCACTGGACCTCTCACTCTGCCACTATGAAGCCTCCAGAGCCTCAGAAGGCTGCCCGTCATGTGCCTGAACAAGAATCTCGATGGAGAAACAATTTTATACCCCAAAGCCAGAATTCCTCACGCGTCCTCCCCTCCACCAAGGCTTTCCCTTTCAAGGTATTTAAGGCTATAGCACCTGGGCCTCTGGTCACTGGAAAACCAGTGAGACAGTGGAAGGAGGAGATTGAGAGCTTGCCATGTGACAAGCAGTGCTTCCCTCAGTTACTGCTCACCTTGCAGTTAAACGTCATCTGTTTTACACATGAGGAGACTGGGGCACACATCTGAGATCCTTCACCTGCATGCGCTACTTCATGTCCACGATATTTATCAGGATGCTATCTTATTCCTAAAAGGTAAAGGATCTGGCACTCCGGAAGAAAGGTAAAGGTAAAGGCATTCCTAAAAGGTAAAGGAACAATTTTAGGGGATTTTACAGAAATTATGTCAGGAGAAGCTAGACTTACCAGAAACGGAAATAAGTGTGATAGAACCACGAGGCTGGGAAAGTATTCTTGTACTATGCGACTGTTCCCATAAAGAGAGTGGGAAAGAGATGAGCGGATCCTGATGTGGAGGTTTAGAGAGGAAGGGGTAGAGGGAATCAGCAGTCTTCCAAATCCAGAACTGAAACAGGGCCCCCCGTTTCCGATCCCATCGTCAGGAACGATACCCAGGGAGAACCCCCAAATGTACCTACCGACGTTTCTCGGCCACTACCTCTCGCGTCCCTTTCCCCGCGTTCATAGGGGGACTGGCAAGTTATAAAATTCTGTAAAGCAGTCTTTGCTGCTTCACTGGGGGCTCAGTGTCAGTTTTCCCAAGAAAATTTCGCAGAGAGCTTGGGCGATGGCCTCAGCGCCGGAGCGGTGGGCAGAGCTCTCCTCCGAGCGGGTAGATTCGGCCGGACAAACGCAGGCGAGCAGCTCTGGCACCTGATTGCGTTTTCGGGGCTCGTGAGGCGTCTGTGTTCCAGGGACACCGGCCTTTCCGAGTTGACACGGAGTCCCTGGGACGCGCCGCCTGCTGGAGACCGCGGGGAAGAAGCAACCCCGGCGGCCCCCCGCGCAGCCGGTTCCAGTTTCCTGAAAAGACTTTAGAAACGCGGCTTTGAAAGGCTGTCCTCACTAAGCCCTTCGTCGCCGCTTTTCTACACGTTGCGAGTGAGATCCTCGTCCCCTCAGCCAATTTTCCACGAGGCGAGAGGCCAGGATGAGGTCGGTAGGGACCGTTTCCTGTCTGCACCAGGGACTGGAAACCTCAGGAGAGAGGCTGAGTGAAAACGCTCCACCGGCGATTCACACTCGTCACAACGTGGGATGGGATCTGAGCCGCCAGGTGTGAACAGGTGCAGCGAGGCCCAATTAAGTTTTCATCACATTAAGTAGCCAGACGCTGCATCACAGCCAGAAGACCTGACATGTTGTGTTGCCTGTCACATCTATGGTTTAGGCTAAGAAAATTTAGGGATGGGGCATGTTATGGACTGAATGGTGCCTCCAAAATCATATGCTGAAGGCTTAACACCCAATGTGACTTTACTTAGAGACAGGGCCTTTAAGGAGGCAAGTAAGGTTAAATGAAGTCATAAGACTGGGGCCCTAATCTAATACGACTAGTGTCCTTATAAGAAGAGGGAGAGACACCGGAGATGTGTACCCACAGAGAAAAGGCCCCAGGAGGGTACAGGGAGAAGGCAGCTGTCTGCCACCTCCGGAGAAATCAAACCTGGGACACTTTGATCTTCAACTTCCAGCCTTCAGACTGTGAGACAATAAATTTCTGTTGCTGAAGCCACCCAGCCTGTGGTACTCTGTTACGGCAGCCCCAGCAGACTACACAGATGTCTATTGTGTGTATGAGTTTGTCAGTCAAACCTTAAGACTCCCTGCAATGTTTATGCAGAGTGGCCACGCTGCCTTAGGAGTGAGGTCGGTAGTGTTCACATGGTCTCTTAAAAATATCAGTTTCTAGATGTACAACTTCCGGTTTTACTCTTTCTCATATCTTACCCTTAGGTGGACACACCTGCCAGGCCGGCCTTAGGTTCCTCTTTGTCACTTCCTCTTGTAAGGTTCACCTTTTTCAAACTTTTCAAAAGAAAACACCTTTTGCCACTGCTGAGACCATGATGGCCTGGAGGCTTGCTGCCTCCTTCACTAACGCCTGGTGGGGCTGGCCCAGTGGCAGAGTTAAGTTTGCGCATCCTACTTTGGCGGCCCGGGTTTGCTGGTTCACATTCCAGGGGCGGACACATGCATGGCTTGTCAAGCCATGCTGTGGCAGGCATACAGCATAAAATAGAAAATGATGGGCATAGATGTTAGCTCAGGGCCAATCTTCCTCAAAAAAAAAAAAGAATACCTGGGCCAAGAAGCCAGTGCAAGTTGTGGGGGGACTTCGCCATTGGGAGGACTTGCTATAATTCTGGCCCCACTCAGCCCCTGCATCAACTACGCCATCATGATCCACCAGGCCACACTCAATGCCTCTCTGAACTGATGGGGACATGCACAACATGCCCAGCCAACCCCAGGACCCCAGGGCCCAAGCTTGGAGTCGCCGAAGAAACTGTCAGCACCTCCACTGACAGGAGGAGGCCCCTTCCTCTGTGGCCTCCAGTAAAAATGTGAAAACTGAAAAAGGAACTCTTATCCTTTAAGAATATTAATATAGGGGCCGGGTCGGCCTGGTGGCGCAGCGGTGAAGTTTGCACGTTCCGCTTCTCGGCGGCCCGGGATTCACGGGTTCGGCTTCCAGGTGCGGACCTGGCACCGCTTGGCAAAAGCCATGCTGTGGTAGGCGTCCCACATATAAAGTGGGGGAAGATGGGCATGGCTGTTAGCTCAGGGCCAGTCTTCCTCAGCAAAAAGAGGAGGATTGGCAGTAGTTAGCTCAGGGCTAATCCTCCTTAAAAAAAAAAAGAATATTAATATAGTTAATTGCCCTGGAGGGTAAAAATCCTCTGGAATAAATTAAGATACAGTGTAAATATTGATGTCTGAAAAGCCCCTTTAAATCAGAACACTGGGCTCAGTTCCAGTTGCTTATTTCACATAAATTCACAGATGAGGATGTAAATATTTCCTGATTTCCTTGTAAAAGATCTGTTGTATGACTGAGGATAGAAATTATATACACTGGCAATAATATAGAGTTTTGTATTTCTATGAAATTTTATTTGAAGTCCTAGAAACAACAATTATTAATTTTTGCCAACATTTTTCTGATACCGTAAATCTACTGCTGTGAGAGAAGGATGTGTTCCAGGCCTCTCTCCGACGGCTTGTAGACGGCCATCTTCTCTCTGTGTCTTCACGCAGTCTTTCCTCTGCATTTGTGTCCCAATTTCCTCTTCTTATAAGGACACCAGTCATGCTGAATTAGGGCCCACCCTAATGATCTCACTTTAACTTAATCGCCTCTACAAAGACTCCGTCTTCAAAAACAGTCACACTCTGATGCATTGGGAGTTAGGACTTCAACATATAAATTTGATGCGGGACACAATTCAGCCTGTAGCAGATGCATACGTATTAAGGATTATCGTCTCTTCTTGGAGAATTGATTCCTTTATCATTAGGTAATGCCCCTCAATATTCCCAATAATTTTCCTTGCTCTGCAGTCTACGCTGTCTGACATTAATATAGTTTAACATAGTTACTCCAGTTAATATACAGTTTAATATAGTTACTCCAGTTTTCTTTTGAGTGGTGTTAGCATGGTCTATCTTTCTTCATACTTATACTTTTAATCTGAGTCTTTATATCTAAAGTCAGTTTCTTGTAGACAACATATAGTTGAGTCCTATTTTTTATCCACTGACAATCTCTGGCTTTTAATTGATGTATTTAGGCCAGTGGGGTTTAAGGTGACTATAATATAGTTGGATTGATATTTACCGTATTTGTGTTGTTTTCTATTCGTTGCTCTTCTCCTTCTTTGTGTCTTCCACTCTCTTTCTACATTCTCTGGCTTTAACTGAGCACTGAATAAGATCTCATTTTCTCTCCTCTCCTAGCTTATCAATTATACTTTTTTTTGGCGTTTTTTAGTGGTTGTCTGAGTTTGCAGTATCTACAAGATTTACACCTAATCCAAGTCCACTTTCAAATAACACTATACTTCTTCATGAGTAGTGCGAATGCCTTATAACAGAGTATTCCCAATTGCTCCTTCCCATTCCTTATCACCTTGCTTTCATTCATTTCACTTATCCATAAGCTAACATCACTGAATATAATGTTGTCATTATTATTTTGAAGAAACTGTTATCTATTAGATGAACTAAGAATAAGAAAAATATGGAGGCGACCTAGTGGCCTAGTGGTTAAGTTCACGCTCTCCCTTATGGTGGTCTGGGGTTCACCGGCCTGGATCCCAGGCAAGGACCTATGCACCGCTTATCAAGCCTTGCTGTGGCAGGCATCCCACATATAAAATAGAGGAAGATGGGCACAGATGTTAGTTAAGGGCCAATCTTCCTCACAAAGAAAAAGAGAAAAAGTTATTCTCTGCAACAGAAAGAGTCACAAGTACTATTCTGCTGCTGATGTGTTCATTGGCTGATAATTGATCTTATAAAAAGATCTTGTGCTAAATTCCAGAGACTGTGAACAGTCATGAATCTGAGGATTCAAGGGACCTTCAGTCCCTTCACTTGGGGTAGGAGGTTCCCTGTCTTACGGCTGTAACCCCCAATTCTTTATGGTCCCCGACAATATGCCGGGATCTCTACTAGGCAGTAGAGTAAGAGGTGCAGCATTAAAGACGAAACACGGGTCTGTCCTCAAGGAGCCTTCACCCATGAAAGAGACACAAACACCAATATCAGCCTGAGTCTCTAGGGAGACCCACGGAGAACTCTGCATGGGAAGCAACCCTGCCAAATGGAAGGATCAGAGAAGGCTTTCCAGGGGTGAAGGCATTCACACCGGGTCCTGAAAAATGACTACAATCTTACTGTGCTTCTTGCTTCCTGAGTCTTAGGCCTTGTTTTTATGTTTTCGTCATAGGAGAGTGAGCTGCCGAATTAATAAACTTTGTCCTCCTGGGAAAACTGCCAAAGGCGATGAGGCTATCAAAGAAGCATTTCCTCAGGGTAGGAATAGAGAACACCCGGATTCTGCTCCTGCTGCACTGCCAGGACCCCTAGTCTGATGCAGCCGGAATAAAGCGTGGACTCCATCTCTTTGTCCATAAGCCGAGGTCCCTCTTCTCCCAGAGACAGTGTGTACCTCAGTACGTTCTTGTTCTCATGGCATCTGTCACTCTTCATCAAGTGCCCACTGAGTGTCCAGAAGCCAGGGTTCTGTCCTAGCAAACATTCAAAATGATCCACACAGCCATGGAGTCTCAACTCCATGACATTTCAGCAAGAAATGACTTATTTTTCTCCAACCACTGCATTAGGATGTGTCTTGTTAAATCTCTCTTTCCTGTCATGTGAGCAAATTCCGTGATGGAGGACACATTTGGTTATTAAAAATTTCCATCTGAAACCAGATTTCTTAATTTCACAGTCTCCCCACAGTTCGCGCCTGAGGGGGGATGGAGAGGCAAGTAAAGGAGATGCAGGAGAGGCAGAGGAGGGGGCAAACTGCCTGCTGAGAGAGGAGGAGGGTGCAGGGTCGGGTGAGGCTGAGACACCCCCTCCCCACTTCTTCAAGGCCCAGCTTCTCTATTGTTTGCAGAGCATAAAAGGGAAAGAGACTTTTGTCTCCTCACTTAACTGGCTGCTGCCTGAGGCCTGTCTCTATTGTGGTTGCTGCTTATAACAAAGACTGGCCCAGACACCTTCTGTATGGGGTGAACCTGTAAGTAACCCCTCACCTGCAAACCACACTCCCTACAAGGAGGCGGGTGGCACTGACCTCTCGCTCTGCTCTTCCTCCCTGGTCTTCCTGTGGAGACAGGGAAGACGGATGGAGATGGTGGCTGGTCTTCAGAATAGTCCTACCACCTTTAGTAAGCCTTGAGGAAGGCAGATGGCCTCATTTGGGGCAGCGTTTTTAAGAATACGGAGTATTGAATAAATCTTGTTTTTCAATAAACACCACAGTCTCTAATCAAGAACAACTAGAAAAGTCCCGCTCACTATCTCTCCGATGAACACTGCCCACTGTGAAGGCTGAAGGGTCCCCATTGCTGTACGGTCTCTCTCAGTCCTGCTACCTGGGCTTGCAAATGAACCCACAGGGCTCCAGGAGTAAACAGACATCAAGTGCGCTGATGTGCAGGGTGAAGGGAGACTCCCTTAGTGCGCCTCCCAGATTCCTGCTCCTGTCTTGTCACCTGGCCTCCTCCACCAGGAAGCCTCCGGGAAGGGACTCCACCACGCAGGATTAGGGATGCTAGCTCTGAGCCCAGGCTCTGCCACGGGATCACTGCCTGACACTTCATCTCTCTACAACTCCTTTCCTACTCGCGTCGCAATAGTCACCATCCTTTTTCAACAGCTCTCTGAAATGTTTCAAAGTATTAATACTTCTGATAACAAATGCGTGGGCTTTTTCCTCACACCAACCAATTCTCCAACTCTCCAGACACCAACTGGCATCCTACAATTCAATTCCGTTCTGACACTACCTAGAATTAGTGCAGACCTCCCAGGTTAAGGGCTCAGTCCCTCAGGACTGCCCTCACTTCAGGCACCAATTGCAAGTCACAGGTCTGCCGTACTTCTGATCAACTGGCCACAAATCTAGGGTTCCTACGATCTCCTCTTGAGGTTTGATAATTTGCTAGAATGGCTCACAGAAAATTTGCCTGGGTCCCTAGAAAAACTCAGGAAAGCACTTTATTTATTATTACCGGTTTATTTTAAAGGATACAAATGAACAGCCAGATGAAGAAGTACTCAGTGCAAGGTCCAAAAGGGTCCCCAACACCAGAGCTTCTGTCCCTGTGGAGTTGGGCTGTGCCACCTCCCCGCACATGGGTTCATTCACCAACCCAGAAGCTCTCCAAACCCCATCATTTAGGGGTCTTTATGGAGGCTTCCTTACACAGGTGTGATACATTAAATCATGGTGGTTGCTCACTGAACTCAACCTCCAGCCCCTCTCGCCCCCCACCTCTCCAGAGGTTGAGGGGCCGGAACTGAAAGTTACAACTCTCTAATCATGTGGTTGGTTCCTCTGGGAACCAGCTCTTGTCCTGAAGCAATCTAGGGGCTTAGCAAGAGTCACCTGATTAGCATAAACTCAGGTATGGTCGAAAGAGGCTTATAATAAATAACAGGAGACCCTTCTCTCAACCTTATCACTCAGGAAATTCTAAGGGTTTTAGAAGCTCTTTGCCAGGAACCAGGAAAAAGATCAAATACATATTTCTTATTATATCACAGTACCTCAACAGCTCAACATGTACTTTGAAATATTATCTACCCCACAATGCTGTGAGGTAGTTTCTAAGAATAAAGATGACAGAATCAAATAGAGTGACCGAAGGCTTACATGAAAGGACTATCGAACTGCATAAAACGTAGGAGCAGAATTAAAAGACATGGGGTGACGATGTAACTCTAAGACCAACAATGGTGAGAAGCTACTTGCATTCTTAGGCTAGAAGGGACAAGAGAGAGAGAAGGTACCAAAACCTGGTGAGACCTGTCGGAGACAAACTATGGCCTTCTATAAAGCAGTATATCCATTGCCAACCGGGGGCCTAAAAAGGAAGAAATTAGGAGAATTGATATTCTGGCATCTCACTTCTCCCACCCTCCAATCCTCATTTGGTACTTCTTGTTGGCTGAATCTAACCAAAAACCAGTGTACAAGGAAGTTCAATTAATATAGTCTATAAAAATAATCTCCCAGGACACAGAAAAGTGGAGGAAGGTTGAGGGGGGATCTAGAGGGTCAAACAAAAAATGTACAGCACTAGGTATTACTAGATATCAGAGATGAGGAAGCTTGCCTGGGTCTCTCCAGACTTCGGACCCCAAATCTTCCTCTTGAGAGAAAGATCCAGGCAGTGCTCCAAGTATGGCTGTGCAGTTCATGCACTACACAGAGATGGTGGGCAAGGGGCCAAGCAAGGGCGGAAGGACAGAATGTCCTCTGCTCCTGAAGCCGTGTGCCCTGGGGCAGAGCTGAATTTGCCCAGAAAAGGTGAATTTTCTAATTTGCCCTCCCAGAGGGGGCAAAGTTTTTTAATCTGCATAAAGTCACAAGTAGGGTAGCAGTGGTCCTATTCCCAAGTGACAACCCCAGTCCCTACTAGCTCTGTCAGTCTTTTCCAGGGTTGCCATGTGCCTGTTTACAGATGGAATATTAGTCCTGTCAGCCGTCTCATTGTGTGAACTGGCAGGCAAACACGTCCTCCAGGACACGTTATCCCTCTTTGGCTGGTCTGTGTCCTGTGCTCCTTCCAGGCATATTGGCACTGTGATTCAGCATTTACACTGGAGGAGGAGCAAACAAGGGAATCTGTTTCTTTATCTTTTTCAGCTTCTAGAGGCCACCTGTATTCCTTAGTTGGTGACCCCTTCCTGGCATCACCCCAACCTCTTGCTTCCACCCTCACATCTCCTACTCTTGACTGATATTCCTGCTCCCCTTTTATAAGGACTCTTGTGATTACACTGGGTTTACCTGGATAGTCCAGGATAATCTCCCAATCTCACCATCCTTATCTTAATCACATCTGTAAAGTCTCTTTTACCATATGAGGTAACACATTCCCAGGTTCTAAGGGTTAGGATGTGGACATCTTTGGGGGACCGCTATTCTCCTCCACACCCCTCGTTTACTTTTTAGGCGTGAAATGGCTAGACCAGTGTAATTCCATCCCCTTCCTTCCTGTGTATGCATCAGAGAAGATTCATGCAGGGCGCTCATGCTGCTGAACTGCCAATACACTGTGCTGTTGGAACTGGCGTGATCCTCTCAGTGTCCCTCAGCTGGGGCTTCTTTCTTCTCAATCCTTCTGGAAAATCAGGTGAGGAAAGTGCTATGTAAGACACGAGCGCCCATGGGCGAGAACTTCTGGAGAGAGGCCTTTTCCAAGGCCTCATCCCTGAGGCCATAAGCATAATCCATTTCTCCTCTGTACAGCCAGAAAAGGGCTGCTGTCCTTCACAGCGTCTCGCAAAAACAGCCACTTTGGTTGAAAGTAACTTATCGAAGATTACAACCTCTGCACACAGCCTTGCAAGTGTGTGCTCAGTTTTCTTCTCATTCATAAATAACGTTGAAATTCATGTAGGCAAACCTAGACTCTAATCTTAGACTAAAGACACCAAGTCGTGTTGTGGGGAAGAGGACTGATTGTCCAAATCCCTCAGTCAGGAAATAGTGAGGCAGTTCTTGAATCCAGGTTTAACTCCCACTTTTGTGTTAAACTTTTAAAAATGGCACTTCTATTATACTAATTAACTCACTGGTTCTGAAACACCGGTTTTCATTGCCAGCAGCTCCAGGAAGAAAATCAGGGAAATGGTAAGAGACCTAAGGGAAAACTCTGTTTTTCTCCTCTACTCTCAAGACTTTCAATAGCAGATGTGTGGGGTTTTATCCCACACCAACCAATTCTCCAGTTCTCATCAGACATCAACTGGGTGTCCTTATAAATTTTACTCACTTCCAGGTAGACAACTATCTACCTGGAAACAGCATCTGATCCCATAGGCTCAGCCCCACAAGAATGTCCCCATTTCAGAAGTCAATCGCAAGTCCAGGTTATCACCTGTACTTCCAACTGACTGGCTATATATTGGGATTCCCCTTCCTCGAATTCAATCACTTGCTACAACAGCTCAGGAACTCATGGAAACGTTTACTTATATGTTTACCAATTTATTATAAAAGGATAAAACTCAGGAACAGCCACATGGAAGAGATGTATGGGAGAAAGAATGTGGAGCTTCCACGCCCTCTCAGAATGTGCCACCCTCCCAGCACCTTCAGGTGTTCACCAAGGTGGAAGCTCATCAATCTCATTTTGGGAAGTTTTATGGAGCTTAATCTACTGGCACTCCCCCCCTCTTCACCCCCCAACCTTCCCAGAAGCCCATGAGTGAGGCTAAAAGTTCCAACCCTCTAATCATTTGATATTTCTGGTAAACAGCCCCATTTTAAGGCTATCTAGGGGTCCCACCCTAAGTGACCTCATTAGTAGAAACTCAGGCATGCTCAAAAAGGGCTCCTTATAACAAAAGACACTCGTATTACTCAGGAACTTCCAAGAGTTTTAGGAACTCTGTGCCAGGCACCAGGAACAAAGAGCAAGTATATTTCTCATTATACCACAGGGACTTTTCTTAAAATGACCTTAAAATAACCAGATTGGGCCCAACATGGAGTCACTTATGATAAGCCCCACTTCAGCAAATCAAAGCCTAACTAAGTTTCTATGCTCAGCTCTCCCAGAAAAGGAAGCCCTAGGCCAACCAATCAGGGCTTACCGGTTCAGCAGAAGTTCCATGACCTGGCTCCAAGACGTCTTGAAGGTAACCCTGCTTTAACCAATCAGCAAATGCCAGTATAACTTCCCTTGTTCCTGCTCACTTCAGTCTATAAAAATCTCTTGCCTTGTACAGCTCTTTGGAGCTCCTGTCTGCTAGGTTGGATGCTGCCCAATTCATGAACTGCTGAATAAAGCCAATAAGATCTGTAAAATTTACTCGGTTGAATTTTGTCCTTTAATAATGAGTTGTTCTTTATTCTCCAATGGATACTTCCAAATTGTTTGGGATTAAAACTTTCATTTTTTTATGAAGTGATGTTGATGGCATTTGAAAACTAAAGCCACTTAGTGGGAGAGCACCTCCCCTCCAAACCCATGATTTAGGTTTTATTTTAGGCTTTGGAATGGTTGTTGAAATGCTGGGAATATGGGTGAATTTCTCCATGAGAGGTTCCCTGTGGGCTGGCCTCCTGCACAGCTCCTTGGAAACTGCGTATAGCTAGCTCTTAATGCAGAGTGCCTGAGCAGCAATTCAGGTCATCTGTCTACCCTAACTTGTAAGCTTCAAATTCTCTAGTCCTTGTTCACACCAGGGAGGATCTGGGGTTCCCCTCCTCAGGAATGCTGAGCTGGCAGAACAGTGCTGGAGCCCAGTTTCTGCTGCTTCACGCTGCTGTTGGATCCCAGCCCCTATTACCCTGTGGCTGGCGCTTCCCTAATCATGCAGCTGAAAATTCTCACAGCCTAAGAACCAGGGATGCTCTCCAAGAATCAACATGTAGCTCTGAAGGATCTGCACACTCCCTACTGTTCCTTCATGGTGAAAGACTCCTAATAAGCACCAGCCCAGCAGCCTGGGTTGTGTACTGTCAGGTCACCTGCCTTCATTGAAAAGAACCAGAGCCCCAGCACATGGCACTGACTGAGCTCCCAGCAAAAAGCCAGCACCAATTTGCCAACCATGGAAGTGAGACTTCTTAAAAGTGGATCCTCCAACTGAGCCTCTCCAGTTGACACCACTTTAAAAAAAGACAAGCCGACCCTGACCAAATTGCAGATTTGAGAGCAAGATGAATGGTGTTTCATTTTAAGCTACTATGTAATGGGGTGATTTGTTTTGCAGCAATATATAAATGGAACAATAAAAAGCAAAAGAGAATGCAAGATCTTTTTCACCCTCCTTAGTGACGGAGAGATGTTAAGTACTCAGTTTCAAATATGCTGAGTGTAAGATACATGGTTACTCAAGCAGCGATGCTCAGTAGGTAAGTTCTGGACTGCACATGTGAGGGGAGAACCAATAAGTTTTCTTGAAGGGCCAAGAAAGGATTATATCAAGGTATTATATATGAGATGGAGAGAGAAAAAGGGCCAAAGACTAAGCTTTGAAGAATGGCTTGGAGATGGCCTCACAGAAGGGAACTTATAAGAAAGGGTAAGAAAGAAAGGAGGAAGAGTGTGGTGTTACTGATGACATGGGAAGAGTGTTAAGAAGTTTAAATATCGAGAGGGCAAGTAATATTAAGACCAAAGACTGTCAATTGGAATGTACAACAAGGTCATTGGTAGTGATGTAGGCTAACGCCACATTGGAGTGGGCTGTAGATGGCATGGAGGGCATGTGGTTGGAGACGGTAAACATGTAAATTCAGCTAAGAAGGGAAATTGATAAGTAGTGAAAGAAAGCATGGAATAGGGGCAGATTCTTAAAGGCATTTGTGTTTGACTTAGGACTTGAGCATTTTTGAAAGGAGCTATGCATGTGTAGGGGTAGGGGGTATACAGGAATTCTCTGTGCTTTCTACTCAATTTTGCTATTAACCTAAAAAATTAATTCTATTTAAAAAAAAAAAGGGAGCCAGCCTTGATGGCCTTGTGGTTAAAGTTCAGTGCTCTCACTGCTTAGGCTGCCCAAATTCACTTTCCAGCCACAGAATCACACCGCTCATCTGTCAGTTGCCATGCTGTGGCAGTGGCTCACATAGAAGAACTAGAGGGACTTACAACTAGTATACACAACCATGCACTGGGGCTTTGGGGAGAGAAAGAAAAAAAGGAAGATTGGCAACAGATTTTAGATCAGGGCAAATCTTCCCCTGCCAAAAAGAAAAAAAGGATGGCGGATGGATTCCTGAGAAAATAGGAGGAAACAGAATTGAAGTGGAAGAAGAGGCCCTCTTCCTAGGGAGAAGGAAGAACATCTGTATTACAGAGGAAGGAATGAAAAAGTGATGACTACAAACACAGAGACATGTTGAAATATATATGAATTCAAGACATGCACAATTTTTTAACTTTAATTTAAATGTACATTTTTGGACATAAAGTTAGAGCTCTCCATTTATTCAACAATATCTGAGGATCTTTTATGTGCCCTGTGCTGTGGATACAGCTACAAAAAATGCATGGTTCCTATCCTCCGTGCAACTTAGAACTAATAAAGTATTTAAACTCTTTCAAGCTGTGTTTTAATATACATTAAATAAAACAAGTAATAATAATTATTAAAGTATCCAGAGTGTTAAAAGGTAAATTGAGGCATATTAAAAATTTTAATAGTTTATTTGAGCAAAATTTTGAGTCAAGCAGTATCCACTCTAGCAGATAGAAAGGAGTTCCAAGGAACTGTACAAAATGAAAGACTTTTGTAGGCAGGAGGGAGAGGGAACAATCAAGTTCCTCTACTATACCATATACTAGGCAAAAAAGCAGATTGGTTATTGAAGGTTACTTTCCATTAGGGGATAGGAGGGGTCTATCAGGCTGATTATCTAACTAGTGCTCATCAGGTGATTCCTGATTGACTGGTTTAAGATTCCATTTCTGGGAGAACCAAAATTGTAATTAGTTAAGTCTCAGTTTGGAGATGTGGGGCTTAGCATAACTGACTCCATTTTGGGTCTGTTTTCTTGCCTTTTAACAAGAGTGTTGAACATTCATCAGTGTGCCTGTCCTCATTAAAGCTGTACTTTTAGCAGCAGTCACAGTAAACTCAGAACAAGACGAGGATGCCAATTATGTCCCTACCAATCACCATGGTTGGCCCTGGAGGCCCTGATCAGTACATAGTGCTTAACACAGCAGAAATCTAAAAGTTAGAGAGGACACAAAAATCAGCTCAAAATGGATTGAAGACTTAAACGTAAGACCTAAAACTGTAAACTCCTTAAAGAAAACATAGGGGAAAAGCTTCATGACATTGATCTTAGCAATGATTTCATGGATACGACACCAAAAGCACAGGCAAGAAAAGCAAAAATAGACAAGTGGGGACTACATCAAACTAAAAAGGAACATAAAAGGAAACAATCAACAAAGCGAAAAAGCAGCCTGTGGAACGGGAGAAAATATTTGCAAACATATATCTGATAAGCGATTAATTCCCCCAAATGTATGAGGAATGCCTATGACTCAATAGCAAAAAAACTAATAACTTGATTAAAAAATAGGCTGAGAACTTGAATCGACATTTCTCCAAAGAAGACATACTAATGACCAACAGGTAATATAAAAAGATACTGAACATCACTATCATCAGGACAATGCAAATGAAAACCACAATGAGATATCTCCTCACACTTGTTAGGATATCTGTTACTGAAAAATAAAAGATAAGTATTGATGAGGATATGGAGAAACTGGAAATTTTGTACACTGTTGGTAGAATCTAAAATGGTGCAGCCACTACAGGAACAGTATGGAGGTTCCTCAAAAAATTAAGAATAGAATTATTAGGTATTTATCCAAAAGAATTGAAATCAGGATCTTAAAGAGATATTAGCACTCCCATGTTCATAGAAGCACTATTCACAATAGCCAAGATGTGGAAAAACCTGAATGACTGGTGACTGTTATTTACATACATGCAATTGAACAGGATTCAGCCTTAAAGAAGGAAATTCTGCAATATGTAATAGCGTGACTAAACCTTGAAGACATTACGCTAAGTGAAATAACCCAGCGACAGAAGGACAAATACTTCATGATTCCACTTATATAAGGTATTGAAGATAGTCAAACTCATAGAATCAGAGAGGCGAATGGCAGTTGCCAGGGGCTGGGGAGAGGAGGAGAAGAGAGAGTTGCTAATCAGCATAAAGTTTCAGTTATGCAAGATGAGTGAGTTCTAGAGATCTACTGTACAACATCGTGCTTCAAGTTAACAATACTGTATTGTACACTTAAAAATCTGTTCAAGAGGGTGGATCCTGTGTTATGTGTTCCTACCACAATGAAATAAAAATTTAAAAGAGAAGAAAAAATAAACTAGTCGTTTTTAGACCATATTATCCTGAATATATGTATATATATTAAAAAGCTATAATGACTACAATTCTTTGGTATTGCTGCAGTAATAAGCAAACAAGTGGAAATATATATACAGTCTAAAAACCTATCCATGTATTATAGAAACAGTATATAGTAAAAATGGCATCTCACATCAGGAAAGAAATGATGTTATACTCAAAAAAATCATTTCAAAGTAACAGCTTCTCGGTGTGGAGAAATAAATAGACCCTTGAGCTACACCATAACAAAAAAAGAAAAAGAACCTAAAAGACTGAACATTACAATGAAAAATCAAAACTCTAAAACCTTAGAAGAAAACATGGGACATGGGGTTAGAAAAACATTTTTTAAAACAGACCCTAAAAGACTCAGCAATTTGAGGTACTGAACGCATATCCAGGGAAATTATAAGCTGGGGTGGGTGGGAGGGGAATTGGGGAGGGGCAGTAACACTGTGCTCCCTTCAGAAGGATTTGTCATTGCCTGAAAGCAAAAACAGCTTGCTGTGTCTGACAATCAGAAGTGGATGAATAGAATGTGATATATATTCATTGACAGAAACCCTCTCAAATTTAAGCGCAACAAATTAAATTTAAATATATTGAGAGGAAATGATTTCTAAACATCAAGTGGAGTGAAAAAAGAATGATGCACGTAGTATAACATATTTATATAAATTTGAACAAAAACGCCAACAAAGATCTGTATCAGTTATGGACAAATATACAAATAAAAGAGCAAAAAACGAAGGGCTTGGAAGGCCACACCGAATGAATGATAATGGAGCCTATGGGGAGAGGAGGGAAGGGAGGGGAGTAAGCCCTGGGACGATGGATAAATAGGATGCTGCTTCATACGTAAACATTCATTTCTCACTAAAACTAAAAAGACTAAGCAAAAATAACAAAATATTAAGTACTTCTGGATTGTGGATATCTAGGCAACTGTCGACATGCCCATTTCTAACCAGGCCAGCACACTATCTCCATCATCCCTGCAGGAGCCTCTAGAGTAAGTGCTGACCAACACTTGGTCGGGCAGGGGCATCTCCCTGCGCTAGCAACTTAAGACCTTGCAGGATGCCTTCAATGCCACCGCAGAGTGGAACACACCCTAGAGCTTCCCAGACATTCCCCTACTCCTCCTACCTCTGCCTCTAATTCTACTGAGATGCTGCTTTCCCACTGGGGGATGCATTCCCCGCGAGCTCTTATTGGTTTTTCCATTGGCGGCTGCATTGACAGCGGGTTCTGTTTGGTTTTCCCATTGATGGACAGATTCCCAAAGGTAGTTCTGATTGGTAGTTTTTAAACATTTGCCAGCTGCTTTTTCCCAACAATCCCACCCAACCCTAGTCCCTGAGTCCCTCACCCTCTCAGTGGAATGCTTTTGTGAAGGGCAGAAAGTTACCTATGTCTGCCTACAGCCTCTCATCTTCTTTGAATAATAGTGCTAGTGCTGGCCATTACCTTCAAGGGGCTCATTCAGGCTGTGAACAGGATTGAGGTCTACACCCTGCTCTGTCCTCATTGGCAGGTGTCCTGAGCTGATGCCATGCCCTCCTCCCTCACCTTTCTGAGCTCGAAGGCATTCTGCCTTGCTGCCAAAATGATGTCCTTGTTATTTCCTTTTTTAAATGAAAATATTTTTATGGCTTTTTATATGACGTCTTTGTTGAACATGTGAAGCAACATAGGAAAATTAAAAGCTCTTCCAGAACCTTAAATCATATTACTAAGCAAAATAAACCAACTCTGAAAAGACTCCCTACTGTGTGATTCCAACTATATGATATTCTGAAAAACGCAAAACTATACAGTCTATAAAAAAGATCTGTGGTTGCCAGGGATTGGGGTTCGGAGAGTGAATGGGCAGAGCATGGAGGATTTTTAGGGCAGTGAAACTGTTCTGTACGATATTATAATGGTAGGTACGTGAAGTTATACATTAGTTCAAACCCCCAAATGTACAACACCAAAAGTGAACGATAATGTAAATTATGGACTTTGAGTGATTAAGATGTGTCAATGTAGGGTCACCAGTTGTAACAAATGCACCATTCTGGTTTCCCTCTGCACCTTCCTCTCAATCTTGCTGTGAACCTCAAACTGCTCTGAAAAAATTGTCTTTAATAATACTAAAAAACAAAACAAAAACAAAAAGAACGCACGCACATAAAAAAAGAAGCCCCTGAAAACCCGCTCAAACACGTATAACAATCAGATAGTTTGGTCTAGCCCAATGCAAACACATCTGTATATATCTGTTTTTTAAACTTCTAAGTTATAGTTGTTATTCCATTCTACTGTACTGTAATCTATTTTATTAAATCCCATTTATTGGAAATCTGTTTGTTTCTAGTTTTTCTTTCTCATAACGACATCTCCTACGAACACACCTGACCCCTGTGCCTGGGACATGTTGTCCTTGAAGGGTAGCAGAATATGCCACCCCAAAATATGCCACTTTGGCATAAAGATTATTGTGAGCTGAAAACAATAGAAGAGGAGCAGATACAAGAAAAGCTCACTGTCCTCCCCTGTTTGCCTAAAAGCGGGACATAAATTTGTAAAGGTGTCCCCCCCCCACCTTCCTACCAAGAAAGACAGAAGTTAATCACAGAGACAGCTCTAGACCCTTATCAGCGCAGATATGGCACCAGAGGAATCTATAAAACAAACCTTGCCAAAACTAGCCCTTACCTACCATTAGTTTCCCCGTATATTTGCCTTCCCACAATTTGCTACCCTAGAAGATCAAAGTCCTTTTCCTTTGTCTTGTCC
The DNA here is from genome assembly GCF_041296265.1 of Equus caballus. Lineage (NCBI taxonomy): Eukaryota > Metazoa > Chordata > Mammalia > Perissodactyla > Equidae > Equus > Equus caballus. Next base: position 28,654,638 of record NC_091703.1, on the reverse strand, counting down.
CTTCTCTAAAAATGTATTGTTTTTTGTTAAGATGCTATATAAGCCCAAATTCTAACCACCCCTTTGAGTTCCTCATCACTGAGTTCTGTGTATTCAAGATGCACGTTAATAAACTTCTGTTTTTCCCTTATTAATCTGTCTTTTGCCCAGGGCCCTAGCCAATAAACCTAAGATGGATAGAGGGAAAACAGCTTTTCCTCCCCTACATCTTCTTCCTCAAGGCTGACCACTTGCTTAACTGACTCCTTAATTTCTGATTCAAATGCCCAACCCCTACAGGGAGCCTGTCCTGACTTGACTGCTCTGAAGCTGACAGCTTCGGTGGAGGCTTCATTGGAACCCATGGATTACAGAGCCCTGGGGCTGGCACTTTTGTTTCTTGTGCTCTGAAGCTGACAGCTTCGGTGGAGGCTTCATTGGAACCCATGGATTACAGAGCCCTGGGGCTGGCACTTTTGTTTCTTGTGCTCTGAGAAGGTGCATCTTGTGTCTCCTGTAGAAAAAGTTGGAGTCTAAAGAGACTGGAGACACAGATCCTGCGGAGAGGTCACTGCTAGAGTCATGTTTAGACCTACCAAGGCCTCTGGGCAGTGGGAGCAAGCTCTCTATATACAATCTTCTTTTTCCACATAAAACAAGAATACTGCCCTCCCCTCCTAGGCCCCCGATGTTGCTGAGCAAGAGCTCGCCTCAGAAGCCAACATTGTGGCGCATCAGTCTTTGAGGTGTCGACGAAAATAATCCATAACCAATCTATAAATGAAAATTTGGGAGAGTTTATTCTGAGCTGAAATCTGAGGACCATGGCCTGGGGCCTTTCTTCCCGAAGGAACAAAGGGCACCAAAGAAGTGAGGTATACAGAGTGGTTATATATCCCCATACAGGACATATGATTGAATGTTTCGCATATGATTGAAATGTTCCTCCCACAATAGTCACAAGATTGCCCTGTCAGCACAGCACTTGATGGACACAGCAGGTAGTGGGCCTGCTATCTGGGCGGGTGTAGCAGGAGACAAGTCTATTGTCTCGAGCTGGACGGCCACAGGTGAGCGCAGCAATCACTTCCTAGCCTAAGGAAAGATGCTTAATCCTTAAGGGAATGCCAACATTGGGAGGGGGAGGGAAGTTGCACCTTTAGCTCAAGGGCTTTTGCTCTTGCCATAGGGAATCGCTAAAGCAGATATACAATGCATGCTCAACAGCCTGGGTCAGGCCCTTTTGGAAAGACAAGATCAGGCCGAATTAGGTTTATACCAAATGTCTTCCCCATATTCTCCAATATATCCTATTGCTTGCCATTTTTATTTGTCAGAGGGAAGAAAGGCTTTATTGGAAGAATGATCATCAACAAGAAGACAGGAGGCCAGGCTCTCAGATCTGTCTCCTGCATCCAAGGTATGGGGTAAGGTTTAAGGGATCAGGGAGGACTGGCTGGTAGTCGAAGTGCTGACAGGGTGAGTTTCAATTGGCAGTTCAAAATTTTTCTCTTCTGTGCATGCTCCTGACTGGCTCAATGCTCCTGAAAAATAGCTTTAACATCCTACTAAGATGGGATCAGTTATGGGAGGTTACTAGGAAAAGTACAGTAAACAAGGGTGAAGTTGTTATGTAGATTTAAGTCATTGCCTTCTCCATTGATAAGAGTTTCTAGAGATTTAGAGTCCTCCTCTCTTTCCTTGCGCAGAGAGGGAGGCACCCTTACAAATGGCGATTTCTCTTACAAATGTAAATTTCCCTTACAAAAGGGTAACTTCTACTAGGTTTTCAGAGATGTTCCCGTCTGCTGTTTCTTAATAACCATCAGCTCAAAGTAGCCCTTATGCCAAAGAGGCATATTTTAGGGTGTCAAATTCTGTTCCTGGTCCTGTGGTTACACTGACACTAACTGTGAGGTCACAAGGGAGGCAGAGAGACCTCAGGAGAAGACTCATCTACAAGAAATCATAAGGACTCCCAGGGAAGCCGGGTACCTGGGGGTTACTGTAAATATTCAATATGAACATGGTTACCTTTTGGCCTTGTTCCCAACACAGACACAGAAGAAAAGAAGTTAATCTTGTTAGTTTGCTGTTTTCTTGTTTAATCTGAGGCGTGACTCAAGTGTCACAAGGATTTATGAGCTTATTTTGAAGAAGAAAAAGAATGCCTTTAAGGAAGTGACAAATAAATGGCAAACAAGAGGATTTATCGGAATATATGAGGAAGCCATTTGGTGTAAACCTAATTTGGCTTGACCTTGTTTTTCCAAAAGGGCCTGACATGGCCGTTGAACAGACAGTGTGTATCTGCTTTAAGCATTTGCTATATACCAAACACAAGAACAAATGGCCTCAAGATAAAGATGTAACTTCCCCCACATGGGCATTTCCTTAAGGATAGGCATCTTTCCCTAGGCTAGGAACTGATTGCTGTGCTCACCTGTGACCACCCAGCTGGCGACAACAGAACAGCCACCCTGCTGTGCCCACTGAGACAGCAGACCTTCTACCTGCCGTGTCCATCAATCACTGTGCTGACTAGCAGTCCTGTGACTATTCTAAAAGGTACATTTCAATCATATGTAAAACATGCTCTTTGAGGGTATGTAACCATTCTGTACACCCCCATTTCTTTGGTGCCCTTCCTTCCCCAAGGAGCTATATGGTCCTCACATTTGGTTCAGAATAAACTCACCCCAATTTTCTTCCTTTTTTTATATATATATATTTTTTTTTTTTTTTGAGGAAGATTAGCCCTGAGCTAACAACTGCCAGTCCTCCTCTTTTTGCTGAGGAAGCCTGGCCCTGAGCTAACATTGTGCCCATCTTCCTCTACTTTATATGTGGGACGCCTACCACAGCATGACGTGCCAAGAAGTGCCATGTCTGCACCCGGGATCGGAACCGGCGAACCCTGGGCCGCCGAGAAGTGGAACGTGCGAACTTAACCACTGTGCCACTGGGCCAGCCCCACCCCAATTTTCATTTACAGATTGGTTGTGGATTATTTGCATTGACTGAAGTTATGAGCACCAGGTAACAAGCCCCCAGCTGCCACTGATGCCCAGAAGTCAGATTGCCCAAGGGCTTATCTGGAGTGAAACAAACATGATTACACCTTTGTTTCTCTGAAACTACTCCTCTCTTGCCCCTTAGCTCTGTAAAACCCTCTGCTCTCTTCTTTTGTTAAAGTGAATTGGAGGAGCCTATCCTCCCACCTTCTCATTTTGGCCAATTGGAATAAACCTTTCTCCATCTCCAAGGACCAGTGTCTCAGTGATTGGCTTACTGGTCATCCGGCACATGAAGTTGAGATAGGGAGGCATCACCAGGAGGGAACTGGCTGAAAACCTGAGGCATACACTGAGGGAAGTTTTCTTTCTCTTCTTTCTCTGCCCAGTGGCTTCTCCCTGACCCCTTGAGACTCAAGGTGGTATCCAGGGTGCCCTATCAGCCCTCTGTCCCCAAGATCTCAAATGCCAGGAGAGGGGGTGCAAAGGGGACCTCACACAGAAGAGTGAGGGAGTCAGTCTCTCCTCATCTGGTTTCATGCCTTCAGGAGGCCAAACCCCTCCTTTCCCATGCATCCTGAGGGCCTTCTCCAGGAAAGGATTTTCAGCCTGAATTTTAAAGTTGGAGCAGGAAGAAGGGTCCCACACTTCTATCCACAATGAAACGAGGGCAGGGAAGGCTCACACCTTGCACTTGCAAGGATGATGGTGGCCTAGAGATGGTGAAAGGGCACGGGAGAAAGGGCTGTGTGGCCATGCCCAAGAGCATCACTTCTGCAAACAGCTCATCCCCAGCCTCACCAGGAGATGGGGCCTATGAAGAACCTGCTACTCTTGAACAGCTCTCATGACTTGGGAACTAGCTTCGAGCCACACTCCAACACCACGTGTTCACGAACCTGGAAGCTCTCTGAACCCAGTCCTGTTGAGCTTTTATGGAGACTTCATTACATAGGTATGATTGATTAAACTGTTGGTGATTGATTCGACCTCCAGCCCCTCTCCCCTCCCTGGAGGTCAGGAGGCGGGGATTGAAAGTTCTAACCCTCCAGTCACAGGATTGGCTCCACTGGCAACCAGCCCAGATCCTTAGGTGCTTTCCAAAAGTCACTTAATTCATTTAACAAAAGACACCTTTATTATCTCAACACTTAGGAAATTCCAAGGATTTTGGGAGCTGTGAGTCAGGAACCATGGACGAAGAGCAAATATATATGAGAAATATATTTTTGACCAAATATAAATCACAACATCACAGCATGATTCCTAAAATCCAAGTTGTTTCTCCAATATATCCAAGTTGCAAAAACTTTAGCTTTTTAATGCAGTCCATTTCATTTTTCTTTTTCTTTCTTTCTTTCTTTCTTTCTTTCTTTCTTTCTTTCTTTTTCTTTCTTTTTTTTTTTTTTTTGAGAAAAACTGGCCCTGAGCTAACATCTGTGCCCATCTTCCTCTACTTTATATGTGGGACACCTACCACAGCATGGCTTGACAAGCAGTGCCACAGCCGCACCTGGGACCCGAACCAGCAAACCTCCAGCCGCCAAAGTGCACACTTAACTGCTGCACCACCAGGCTGGCCCCAATGCAGCCTATTTCAGATGGAGAAAGAAGAAAGCAGTAGACATTGTCTACAGCTCTATATAAATTTATTAATCATTATGGTGGGCTAAATAATGGCCCTCAGAGATATCCAGGTCCTATAACCTAGAACCTGTGAATATTACCTCAATTTGCAGATGTGAATAAGGATCTTGAATTGAAGAGACTATCCTGGATTATCCAAGTGAGTCCTAAATGCAGTCAGAAACATTTTATAAGAAGGAAGCAGAGGGATATTTGACTATAAAGAAAAAGAATGTGACCCTGAAACAAGATGCTACACTGCAGGCTTTGAAGATGGGAGGAGAGGCCATGAGCCAAGGAATGCACCTCCGGAAACTGGAAAAGGCAAGGAAGCTTATTCTCTCCTAGAGCCTTGGGAGGAAGTGCTGTCCTGTTGGACACGTTGATTTTGGTCTACTGAAACTGGGTTCAGACTTCAGACCTCCAGAGCTGTAAGAGAATAAATGTGTGTTGTTTTAAGCCATCATGTTTGTGGTAATTTGTTAAAAAACAGACAAATACAACTAATAAAGTCATTTTTATTGATTTCTGCATCCTACCTCCTGTGCTAGGCACTGTGCTGAGGACTGAACATTCAGAACTAAAAGATAACTATTTTGCTAGAGTTTACAATCTAGTAAGGATGACTGGTAAGTAAACCAATGTTCCTACTACAATAAACATGTGCCTGAATACTCAAAATGCCAAATTCATTTCCAATCTTTTTATTAAAAGAAAAATCAGCATATATAAAACATTGTTAAAAGAGATTAAAGAAGACATAAATAAATGGCAACACATCTTGTGTCCACGGATTGGAAACTTAAGAATGTTAAGATGTCAATACTACTCAAAGTGATCCACAGCTGCAATGCAATCCCTATCAAAATCCCAATGATGTTTCTTTGCAGAAACAGAAAAACCCATCCTAAAATTTATATGGAATCTCAAGGGATCCCGAATAGTCAAGACAATCTTGAAAAACAAGAATGAAGTTGCAGGATCCACACTTCCTGATTTCAAAACTTACTACAAAGCTACAATCACCAAGACAGTATGATACTGGCATAATGGTAGACATATAGACGAATGGAATATAATAGCGCCCAGAAATAATCCCTCACATATTCAGTCATATGATTTTTGACAAGAGTGCCAAGACCATTCAATGGGGAAAGGACAGTCTTTTCAACAAATGATGCTGAGAAAACTGGATATCCATAGGCAAAGAATGAAGTTGGATGCTTACCTTGCACTGCATACAAGGATTAACTCAAAATGGATCAAAGACCTAAATGTAAGAGCTAAAACTAAAAACTTTTCGAATGGAACGTAGGAGAAAATCTTCATGACACTGGATTTGGCAATGACTTCTTGGATATGACACCAAAAGCACAGGCAACAAAAGAAAAAATAGATAAACTGGACTTCAACAAAATAAAAAACTTTTGTGTATCAAAGGACACTACCAACAGAGTGAAAACACAACACGCAGAATGGGAGAAAATATTTGCAAATCATATATTTGGTAAGGGATTAATATCTAGAATATATGAAGAACTCTTACAACTCAATGACAAAAAGACAACCCAATTTAAAAATGGGCAAAGAACTTGAATGGACATTTCTCCAAAGAAGATAAAGAAATGGTCAATAAGCTCATGAAAAGATGGTCAACATCACTAGCCACTAGGGAAATGCAAATCAAAATCATAATGAGATACCACTTCACACCCATTAGGATGGCTATTATCAAAAACTTGGAAAATAAGTGTTAGAGAGGATGTGGAAAATTGACATCCTTGTGCATTGCTGGTAGGAATGTTAAATGGAGCAGCCACTGTGGAAAACAGTATAACAGTTCCTCAAAAACTCAAACATAGAATTACATGATCCAGCAACCCCATTTCCAGATATATATCCAAAAGAATTGAAAACAGAGACTTAAACAGATATTTGTACACCAGTGTTCATAGTAGCATTATTGAATATGGCCAACAGGTAGAAATAACTCAAACATTCATAGATGGATGAATGGATAAACAAAATGTGGGTAAAGACCTACAATAGAATATTATTCAGCCTTAAAATAGAGTGAAATTCTGATGCATGCTATGACATGGATAAACTTTGAAGACATTACGTTAAATGAAATAAGCCAAACATATATATGATCCCTCCCATATGAGGTACCTAAACCAGTCGGATTCATGAAGACAGAAAGCAGTGCTGTGGTTATCAGGGGTTGGGTATTGGAGAGCTGGGGAGTTATTGTTTAATGGGTATAGAGTTTCAGTGTGAGATGATGACAAATTCTGGAGATGGTTAATTGTAATGGTTGTGCACCATTGTGAGTGTACTTAATGCCACTGAACTGTGACCTTAAAAATGGTTAAAATAGGGGCCACCCCATGGCCAAGGGGTTAAGTTCACATGCTAGGCTTTGGTGGCCTGGGGTTCGCTGCTTCAGATCTTGGGCACAGACCTACGAACCACTCACCAAGCCATGCTGTGGTAGCATCCCACATAGAAGAACTAGAATGACCTACATCCAGGATATACAACTATGTACTGGGGCTTTTGGGAGGAAAAAAAAAAGAGTAAGATTGGCAACAGATGTTAGCTCAGGGCCAATCTTCCTTACCAGAAAAAAAAAAAAAAAGGATACCTCGGAAAAAATTACCTATAAAAGTTAAAATGGACATTTCTTTGAAGTCCCATGCACTATACTGTTCCACTGGTGTTTTCTTTTAGAGCATTTTCATATTCGGGGCACTTTTTTCCTTTCCTTATAACTTCCATTTATCAAAACCAATAATATCAAAACTCCATGATCAAGACCACGAAAGTCTTTTGCCCAGTGACCCAAATCCTTCGCAAATCCAGGCCAGGAAACCTCAGGGCAAATACAGAAGAATTTGAATTCAAAACCTTCCTCAGGACTATCCTATGCTGGTTTCTCTGTCTAGCTCATGCACCCCGACATTTAGCTCCTGATTACAAAGAATGACTTTTTAGAACCAGGATCCCAAGGAACAGCCTTGGAGACCCACAGCCATCAGAGTGCAGGAAATGCTTGGCAGGGAGAGCTGGGGGTGGGGGTGGGGGAGTGGAGGTTGGGGTGTAACTAGCAGTCTTCAAAGAGGTGGTGGGCGTACCAGTCAGATCACTTGACTCAGCTTCTTCCTATCCTCATACAATTTACCACCTTCCCCCAGGGCTTAAGCATTCAGCTGCTCTTTCACCGGGTCTGTTTTCTGCATATCTCTGTGATTTTAACTTTGGTATTGTGCTGATCTCAATCTGGTTTTTGTTAGTGTTTACTTGACACTGAAAAATCTACCATCTTGCTACATAGGCATCTGCATTAGTGGTGACTGCTGCATACTAGGAAGATGTTTTAGCCACTGCAGTTCTTACTCATCCTGGTGAGGGACATGCAGGTAGCCTCCACTCTCTGCTATGTCAAATTGTGGCTATGATTAGTCTCCGTAAAGTCACCTATGGCACTAAGCTGGAATTTCACTGAGGAACATTCCTAGAAGTGGGATCACTGAGTAGTAGTTAACAAGGCTTCCGGAATAAGCACTCATCATGCCAGTACAGCAAAATCTAAGACCTAGATTTCTAAGACTACACTCAAGAATTCCATGTAGAAATTCATACCTAAGTTTTTATCATAATTATTGGAAACAGAGGAAGGATATCTTGCTCACATGTGCCTGAGAAAGTCCCATGGGAAGGTTACCCTTGAGGTAAATCTAAAAAACAGTAAACTTTAGGTAAAAAAAAAGTAGGGGAGATATTTTGAGCAGACAGACTTTTTAAGTTTGGGTTCTTTCTATTAGTAAACATTTCTTTGTTACTAATGACCTAAAAATATTTTCAGCAATGTCATAATCTTTTATGGGGCTGTCTTTTTAATAATTTTGAAATAACATAGGTAAATCCATTTTATAGACTCTCATAATAGATATTTCTGCGCATGGAGAAGATCCATGAATTTCCCAGTAAATCTCTGCCCAGCAAAAGCCCAGTAGCCCAACTGTGGATGCTCCATCAATTGGTGCTCTTAGCTTACCATCACGATCTTCTCATTGGTACAATTTCAAGTATCCCTGTCTTGTGGGGGACTTGACCTGGGTCTCTGACCAGAGACAGAAGTGTAACTTTTGCCTTGTGCCCACAGCAATCTAGGTTGTTCGGGAAAGAGAGAGCTTTTCTTTTTTGTTTTATAGTTGTGATCTTTTAAGCCAGGTTCCTGGGTACTGGTCTGTCAATTGATTGTGTACAAGTGATGGCCTTATGATGACAATTCAACATTCTGACACCAAACAAAATAATGACTATTCTTCCATAGTCTTCATGGATTACAGGGTTTTGCTGTATCGTTGTAGCAAGGAATCTACTATTTGGGTTTGTGAGATTGAGTGTTACCAGGATCTTGTTCAGTTGTGCTTGTTAGAAAGAAAGAAACTGTGCTCAGCCGCTACAGAAGGCAATTTGGCAGGATCAATCAACATTTCAAATTCATATGTCCTTTGATGTGTATGTGATGAGTGTGCAAAGTACACCTGCACACAAAAGAAATTATTATATTCAAATTATTCACTATAGCATTATTTGTAATAGAAAGATTGGGGAAAACCTATTTATCATCATAATATAATTAGTTAAATAATTTATGGCATATATACAAAATGGAATAATGTGCATAATTAAAAGATAATAAGGAAGATCTTTATTCATTTAGTCATGATTACTTCCAAAGATATCTCTAAGTGAAAAAAGCAAGGTGCAGGACAATGTGTCTAGATGCTACTACCATGGGGATGGGGTGAGAGGGAATATATGTTTGTTTCAGATTGTACATGCACTTTTAAACCTCTAGAAAGATAACAGGAAACCCACGACAGGGGTAACCTGTTGAGGAGGCTGCGAATGGGGCAGACGGCAAATAGATGTAGGAAGGTGATGTTCATGGCATCTGTACTGAGGATGTTTGAACCAAGTGAACGTTTTACCTCTTTTAAAAACTGAGGAATTTAAGAAACACTATAAACTCATAGGAAACGGCAAGAGTAGTCTCTGGAATGGTAACGAAAGTGAAGTTCCTTATTCAAAACATAAATACTTTAAGGAAAAATTATAAACACATACTAAACGGGGCTGGTCGGAGGACCAAAACTGATCCTGAGTCCTCGCAGGCAGAAGCGCCATTTGAGGCCACTCGGGGAAACTCTAGGCAAAAAGAGAAGCAAGCTCCAGAGTGGCGTTCAACACTGGTCCTGGAGGTGCCGTGAAGACAAGCCTGGGAGTCTGAGGAGAATCATCGGATCCAGCGAAAATCGGCCTCTCCTCTAATGACTTTCTACAGAAATTGGACCTGCCACTAGTGACCTGAACCTGTGAATCCAGGGCTTGTAGGTGTCTCAGTAGGTCAGACCAAGATCCCCCATTCTGACTCCAACCCTTTGAGGAGTAACGTTGACTACCACAAGGACTTCCTAATGGACACGGAAGAAATGCTCTTACCGTAGCATCTTCGCAGCGGATTTTTTGGGCCAAATCCACAGAAGTGAAAAAACTGAACTCCTTATTTCAAGTCGATCAGCCGTTTTTGGTTTCGGTGAGGAAGCCCGTCTCTTTTTATTCAGGCACAGGTACAAGGAGGGAAAGGACATCTTCCCTTTTTCCAAAAACATGCAAGAGTGAGCACAGGCATTCTCTTTCTCAAGCTCTTTCCACTCACAGGAGGTTCTTTATTATTGTTGCTTTTTGGTTTTGTTGTTAAAATAAGGAGCTTACAACCATTTTGATGGTTTATAGCATTTATTGAAGAAAATGGGTCAGTTGCGACTGGTGCATTGTGGAAGGCGGAAATAGGAAGAGTTAGGGAATTGCCTGCTTTATTAGAGCCAAACGTTAAGTGACAATGCAGGCTTAGCGTGATTTTAAGACATAAAGAGAAAAGAAATTATTCTGTTAATTACGTGATTAATTAGTTTAGGTGATTTGAGCATCATGAGGATAATGCCGCTCTTAGGAGTTTGGTCTTCAAATCGGCCAGATCAGGGTCTAATTCCTCCGCCAGTTTCTCTATAAGTGCCAGTACGCATATCCAAATGAGGTTGCCACTATTTTCATGGAAAATCTTCTCTTTGCTTCAGCAATTAAGAGCAGAGAATAGAGTCCTCAATTCCCTGCTTGTCTCAAAACGGAATTCTGTGCCGCCTTAGAAATCGCTGAGAAAACTCCCTTTGCAGAAAACCCAAATGTCCTGCCCTCGGGATTCCAAGGAAGCCAGTCTCATCCTTCGCGTAGCAGGAGGGGGTCTTTCGCTGCAGGCGCTTCCTCAGGTCAACGTCACCAGGAACCCTAACAGCCCGGCGACTGGAGCTAAAAAGGGAGAGTGGGGCCCCGGAATCTATCGGGCAGCCGGGGGAGGTAGTACGATGCGGGCTTCAATGTGGCTCCGGACTACGGAGGGAGCGAGAAGGTTCGTGCTTCTGATATAAACAAAGATTATATTTGGTTCAAATGGAGACTGTCAGGAACAAAAAAAGAAATAAAGCAAGAATAATAATAATAGACACCGAAGAGAAACAAGAGTATGTTTCCGCCCGGTTTCGAACCGGGGACCTTTACGCGTGTCAAGCGAATGTGCTAACCACTACACTACGGAAACACCTGTGAGTGTCAAAACTGAAGGAAGTATGTCCGAAAAATCCAGATCTGGAAATCTTTTCAGAAGTTTTTTTGGTGTGGTCCTTTCATATCTCTCAGATTTTCTATTCGTTAAAATCAAGAATACTACGTCTTGATGGTTATTTGCCAAGCAGATATTAGAACATATATTCACCAGATATATTTACGAGAATGTCCAGCAATCTATTCATAATAGCAGTCCAAAGAATGGAAATTTCCCAAGTGCCCTTCCCTAGTTGCATGAAAAAATAGAATGCAACAAGAAAGAACAAATTACAACTTATATGGATGAACCTCACAGACTTGTTAGCCAAAAGAAACCAGACACCAAAAAGGACATACTCTATAACTCAAAGTGTTTAAAATTTACAAAGTAGGCAAGACTCTTTCCCACTATTAGAAGTCAGAATAGTGGTTCCTTCTGGAAAGAATCGGGGGATGTTCTTGATTTGCATGCTGGTTCCCTGGGGGGTTCAGCTTGTGTAGAATCATCAAGACGAACATTTATATATTGGGGGGAGGGTTTTATTGGAGGAATTGGCTTATGCCAATTGTGAGGGCTGCTTAGGCAAGTGTTAAATCCATAGGGCAGGCACTCAGATAAGATAGGTCATCAAGAAGGGCAGGCCAGAAACAGTATCAAAAATATCAATGAAACCAAAATTTGGTTCCTTGAAAACTTCACCAAAATTGACAAGTGTTTAGCTAGATTGAACACAAAAAAAAGGAAGGAAGAGGAGACAAATTACTAAAATGAGAAATGAAAGTGGTGATATAACTACAGATTTTACAGAAATAAAAGTGATTTTAAGAGAATATCATGAAAAATTGTATGACTGCACATTGGATAACTTAGATGAAATGGACAAATTCCTAGAAACACACGATTTACCAAAGCTGAAAGATGAAGAAATAGAAATTTGAATAGACCTATATCTAGTAAGGATATTGAAGCAGTAATCAAAAATGTTGCAACAAAGAATTGTGTAACCCAGACGGTTTCACTGGTGAATTCTACCAAACATTTAAAGAAGAATTAACATCAATCCTTCTCAAACTCTTCCAAAAAGTTGAAAAAGAGGGAACATTTCTTAACTCACTCTACGAGGTCAGCATTCTCCTGATACCAAAGCCAGACAAAGACATGACAAGAAAAGAAAACTGCAGACCAATATCCCTTAAGAATATTCTTGTAAATATTCTCAACAAAATACTAGCAAACTGAATTCAACAACATATTAAAAGGATTATGTACCGTGATCAAGTAGAATTTATTCATGGACTGCAACAATGGTTCAACATAGGAAAATCAATCAATGTAATATACAGCACATTAATAGACTGAAGAAAAAACCCATGTGATCATCTTAATAGATGCAGAGAAAGCATTCGACAAAATTCAAGATTCTTTAGTTACAAAAACACTGAATAAAGTAGGAATAGAAGGAAATTTCATCTTCATGATAAAATCCATTTATGAAAAACCCACAGCTAACATCATATTCCATGATGAAAAATTGGAAGCTTTTCTTCTAATATCTGGAACAAGACACGGAGGCCCGTTTTCACTACTCCTATTCAGTATGGTATTGTCAGTTTTAGTCAGAGTAAGTGGGCAAGAAAAATGAAATAAAAGTCATCTAAATTGGAAAGGAAGAAGTAAAATTCTCTCTGTTCACAGGTGACATGATTTTATTTGTAGAAAATCCTGAAGACTACACACACAACACAAACGTTAGGGCTAACAAATGAATTCAGCAAAATTGAAGGATACAAAACTCAACATACAGAATTCAGTCATGTTTCTATACACCAACAATGAACCATCCAAAAAAAATTAAGAAAACAGTTTTCTCTACAATTGCATCAACAAAAATAGAATATTTAGGAATAAATTTAATCAAAGTGGAGGAAGATGTGTACCCTGAAAACTATAAGACATAATTGAAAGGAATTAAAGAAGATACCAACGAATGGGAAAACATCTGTGTTCAAGGATTGTAAGACTAATATAGTTAAGATGTCAATAATGCCCAAAGCTATCTACAGATTTAATGCAATCCTTATCAAAATCCCAACATGTTTTTCCAAAAATATAAAAATCTATCATAAAATTCATATGGAATCTCAAGGGAGCCTGAATAGCCAAAACAATCTTGAAAAAGAAGAAGAAAGTAGGATCACTCACTTTCTGATCTCAAAACTTACTATAATGCTACAGTAATCAAAACAGTGTAGTACTGGCGTACAGCCAGATGTACAGACCAATGGAATAGAACAGAGAGCCCACAAGTAAATTCTTGCATATGTGATGAATGGATTTTTGACAAGAGTGCCAAGACCACTCAATGGAGAAAGGATAGTCTTTTCAACAAATGATACTGGGAAAACTGGATATCCATATGCAAAAGAATGAAGTTGGACACTTACCTTGCACTGCATACAAAAACTAACTCAAAATGGATCAAGGACCTAAATGTAAGAGCTAAAGCCATAAAACTCTTAGAAGAAAACATTGGGGAAAATCTTCACAACATTAGATTTGGCAATGATTTCTTGGATATGACACCAAAAGTACAGGCAACAAGAAAAAAAATAGACAATTTGGACATCATCAAAACTGAAAACTTTTGTGCAAAGGACGCTATCAAGAGATTGAAAAGACAACCCACAGAATGGGAAAAAATATCTGTGAAGCATATATTTGATAAAGGATTAATATCCAGAATATATAAAGGACTCTTACAACTCAACAACAACAAAAAACAATTTAAAAATGGACAAAGGACTTGATTAGACATTTCTCCAAAGAAGATATACAAATAGCCAATAAGCACATGAAAAGATTAAAAACATCACTAGCTATTAGGGAAATGCAAATCAAAAGCACAATGAGATACCACTTCATACCCATTAGGGTGACTAGTATATTTTTTTAAAAAAGAAAGAAACTAACAAGTGTCAGGGAGGATGTATAAAATTGACATCGTTATGCTTTGTTATTGAGAGTGTTAAGTGGTGCAGCCACTATAGAAAACGGTTTAATGGTTCCCCAAAACGTTAAAAATAGGGGCCAGCCCTGTGGCCTAGTGGTTAAGTTTGGCACACTCCACTTCTGTGGCCCATGGGTTCAGATCCCAGATGTGGACCTACACCATTTGCCAGCCATGCTGTGGCAGCGACCCCCACGTAAAATAGAGGAAGATTGGCACAGATGTTAGCTCATGGCCACTCTTCCAGAGCAAAAAAAAAAAAAGTTAAAAATAGAATTACTATATGATCCAGAAATTTCAATTTTAGGTGTATATCCAAAAGAATTGAAGGCAGGGACTCAAACAGGTACTTGTATACCAACAGTCACAGCAGCATTATTCAGAACAAGCAAAAGGTAGAATTAAGCCAAATGTCCATCAACACATAAACAAAATGTAGTATATACATACAATGAAATATTATTCAGTCTTAAAAAGGAATGAAATTCTGATATATGCCACAATATGAACCAACTTTGAAAACATTATGCTAAGTGAAATAAGCAAGATACAAAGGAAAAATATTGTACAATTCCATTTATATGAAATACCTAAGATAGTCAAATTCATAGAGACAGAAAGAGTAGTTACCAAGGACTGGGTATGGGGGGAATAAGGAGTTATTGTTGAATGGGTACAGCGTTTCAATTTGAGGTGATGAAAAAGTTCTAGAAATGGATAATGGTTATGGTGGCACAACAATGTAAATATACTTAATGCTACTGAATCGTACACTTAAAAATGATTTAAATGACAAATTTTACATTATATATATTTTACCACAAGAAAAAAAATGCCCTAGAAAAAATATGTATAAAAACTGTAAAGTAAAAGGGATACAGAAAGATATACAACACAAAAGTTAACCATAAAAAAAAGTAGGTGTGAGTGTATTAACATAAAAAAAAGTAGACTTTAAGACAAAGAGTATTACCATAGAGACATTTCATAATAAGAGGGGCATTTCATAGTGTTAGAAGAGAAACATTTTATAAAAGGGAGATATAATAATTCTAACTGTGTATGCATCCAATAACGTAATTTCAAAATACACAAATAAAAAAGACATGAAAACTTGTGTCCACACAAAAATCTGTACTCAGTTGTTCATAGCAGTTTATTTGTAATAGCAAAACACTGGAAGCAAACAAAATGTCCCCCAAACTGTTAATGATTAAATAAACTACCATGGAATACTACCCAATAGTAAAAAGGCAAGAATTATTGATACAACAAAATGGATGGATCTCAAGGGTTTTAGGCTGAGGGAAAAAGGCCAATCTTAAAAGGTCATCCAGTGTATGATTACATTTATATAATGTTCTCAAAATGACAAAATCACAGAGAATATGAACAGATTAGTGGTTCTCAAGGGGAGAGGGAAGTGGGTATAGCAACAGGAGGAAGAATTTTGTGGGGCTAGAATCATTTTGTATCTTACTTTTGGTGATAGTTACATGAATCTATATGTGATAAAATGACCTAGAACTATCATGTGAACATCTTGTACCAATGTCAAATTCCTGGTTTTGATTGTGCTACAGTTATATGTCATGTAGCCTTTGGGAAAATCGGGAGAAGGGTATAAGGGGCTTGTCTGTACTTTCTTTGTAATTTCCTGTAAATCTATAATTACTTCAAAATTAAAAAGTTAAAAAAATCTGATGGAACTAAAACTAAAAAAATACACACTCGTGGCTGGGGGTTTTACCATACTTCCCCCCAGTAATATATAGAACAGATAAAAATACAATCAGTAAGGATAAAAATGATTTGAACTACACTCTTAACCAAACAACTTGACCTATTAGACTTGTACAAGACAATATCAAACAACTGCCGAATACTCTCTAAGTGCAAATGGAAAATTCACAAAACCTGGGCCATTAAGAAAATTTCTCTAAATTGTTAAAGGACTGAAATAACAAAGTGTTCTCTAATCAATACAGAATTAAACTAGAAATCAGTAACAAAAAGGAAGTGAGAATATATCCAAATGCTGGGAAATTAACATCACACTCCTAAATTACCCATTAATCAAAAATGAATTACAAGAGGAATTAGAAAATAGCTTGAACTAGAAAATAATGAAGTATAAAATATCAAAATTTATGATTAGCCTCTAAAACAGTTTTGGAGAGAAAATTATAGATTTAAATGCATATTATCCAGTCAGACATGTAAGAAGTTGGGAGTCACCACTCTGTCTCAAAAACAGGTAAAAAACTGAACAAACTGAAAAAAACAACTCTTGTTAGATCCATCAGAGAACTGAGGTCGCAGGGCAATCCACTGACCCCAAAGTGGACAGAGAGATAGGCAAATACACAGAATCACCCCTTACCGGAGCAGAAACCCACAAGCACAAACCTCTGCAGGGAGGAGGGCTGGGGCAGAAACTGAACTGTAATTGAGGACTTGCTGGAGGGTTAGCTTGGACAAGTCTGAGAGATAAAAACCTCCCGGGCACCCAGTCGTCTGGGTAAATTTTACCTCCAGGAGCTCAAACAGTTTCTTGCAGCAAATATGGGAGAAAAATCCCTTTGTGCTTCTGGCAAAGGAAGAGGAAAGGAATCATTTTTAAATATACCAGAACATTCTGTTCTTCTTAACAAGGTCTGCCCTCAAGAGAAACTAGTTAACCAAAGCCTAACTCCTGCGGTTTTATCACAGCCTAACTGACCCGGGAGGAAGGCAAACATCCTCCTCCAGCGAGCTGGAGCCTTTCTTGTGGAAGAAGGGAAATAGTCAATTCTAGCCCCATTTAGACTTCCAAGTGGGAGAAGGCAAATACCTAACTTCCACTCCCTCTAGACTTCCTGAACTACCGAAAGCAGGGGGAAAAACTGAGAAATATTTGTGAAGTTCACAGTTTAAGGACAGGCTCACTCAAAGACTGGGACCTAATCACAGGACTATAGAATGCTTCCCCTCCCCCACATCTTACCATCACGTTACTAAAGACCTATTTACAGCAGTTCCTTTTATCCAGGATGTCACATCCAGCTAACAAGAAAAAATTATAAGACATTCTAAGAGACAAAAAACACAGTTTGAAGAGACAGAGCAAATGTCAGAACCATGTTCAGATATGGCAGGGATGTTGGAATTATCAGATCAAGAATTTAAAACAACTATGAGTAAGATGCTAAAAGCTCTAATGGACCAAGTAGACAATTACAAGAACAGATGGGCAATGTAAGCAGTGAGATGGAAATTCTAAGAAAGAACCAAAAAGAAATGCTAGAGATCAAAAACACTGTAACAGAAATAAAGAATGCCTTCTGCTCTGTGAAAGACATTGCCAAGAGAAAAAGATATGACAGACTGAGAGAAAATATTTTCAAAAGACATATCTGATAAAGGACTGTTATCCAAAATATATAAAGAGTTCTCAAAACTCATCAACAAGAACACAACCCATCAAACAAGGGACCGAAAACCTTAACAGATCCTCACCAAAGAAGATATACAGAGGCAAATAAACATATGAAAAGATGCTCTACATCATATGTCATCAGGGAAATGCAAATTAAAACAACAATGAGACACCACCACACACTTATTAGAATGGCCAAAATCCAGAACACTGACAACACCAAATGCTGGTGAGCATGTGGAACAATGGGAACTTTCTTTCATTGCTGATGGGAATGCAGAATGGCACAGCCACTTTAGAAGATAGTTTAGCTATTTCTTACAAAACTAAATATATTCTTAGAATACTATCCAGGAATTGCACTCTTTGGTATGTACCCAACGGAGTTGAAACTTACGTCCACAAAAAAACCTGCACATGGATGTTCATAGTAGCTGTCTTCGTAATTGCCAAAACTTGAAAGCAATCAAGATGTCTGTCAGTAGATGAATGGATAAATAAACTGTGGTACATCCAGATAATGGATTATTATTCAGCGCTAAAGAGAAATGAGCTATGAAACCATGAAAAGACATGAAGGAAACTTAAATGCATATTACTAAGCAAAAGAAGCCAATCTCAAAGGCTACACACTGTATGAGCCCAACTATATGACATTTTGGAAAAGGCAAAACTATGGAGACAGTAGAAAGATCAGTGGTTGCCAGGGGGTAAGAGGACGGGACAGATGAATAGGCCAGCACAGATTTCTAGGGCAGGGAAACCACCCTATATGATACTATAATGATAGATTTCATTATACATTTGTCCAAACCCATAGAACATACAATACCAAGGGTGAACCCTAATGTAAACTAAGGACTCTGGGTGATAAGATGTGTCAGTGTAGATTTGTCAGTTGTACCAAATGTACCACTTTAGGGAGAGATGTTGATAATCAGGGAGGTTGTGTGGGGGGGCAGGGAACATATGGGAAATGTCTGTACCTTTTGCTCAATGCTTCTATGAACCTAAAACTGCTCTAAAAAAGTAGAATCTATTAAAAGAAATAGTAAATGCATGTATGAAAAAAGAGGAAAGGTCTATGTTTGCGGATTTTACCAAAGGAAATAAAGTTTTGAATTTTAAGCTAGGCGGAGAATAGATTTAGAGAGCCAAGCCTGGGAGCTGTATGGAGAGTAGCGAAGAACAGATATTAAGGGCCTAAACTAGGGACCCATAAAGAACAGAGGGAAAGGATATTTCACAGAGTTTGAGGTAAACTCAACAGAAGTTGGCAATCATTTTGATGCTGGGTGAGGAGGTGGAAAGGAATTCTGAGGGACGTAGGAGGACGAATTCCAGTGATTCCGTCGTCATGTCAAAACGTCAAGAAGTAAAAGTCAAGTTTGGTCAGCGCCAAGATGTTTGGGATTTTTCTTATTGTGGTCACGGTTTTAGTATAAGGCTCATAGAACTTAAAAATTTCTGGACTGAATACCTCCTAACCTCAGAGTGGTGGTTGTTTTGCATCACTTTTAAAATGCAATTGTAGACAATGACTCAGTAACAAGCCTGACTAGAGAGAAGACCATACTTTTAGGAGCTAACGCTGATGAACACAGGAAACTCAGGTTGGGTTTACAGAGCCACACCTCCCAGCAAGGGGTTTCCGTAGTGTAGTGGTTATCACGTTCGCCTCACACGCGAAAGGTCCCCGGTTCGAAACCGGGCGGAAACAAGCCAAAGAGCTGCCAGCTTTTTCTCTTTCTCATCAATTAATGTCGTGTGTTTTACATAGACGCCTTTTACCTTCCCAGCCCAGCGCATTCTATCGCTAACATGAATGCTATCCAGCGCGCAGCCTTGCGGTATTGAATACAGTCTTATCTCTTGCTACGAGGATCCCCCAAGACAACAGGAGGCAAGAACATGATGGGAAGAGGAGCCGTCTATCTCCTCTGTCACCAGGCCAGGTGACATTTAATAGGACCTGGAAGAAAGAGGAGTTGTTTGAGAAAAGAATAACATGAGCCAGGAAAGAAACATTGCGGTTGGAGAGAAGATTCTTTTACAAAGTCCTAACCTGAAGAATATTTTTTATAGTGTAACATTTCCCTATTTAGTACCTTTAAGTTCTCATGTCTTCTAGAATTACTTGATATCATTGACCATCACTTTAGATTCCACTCTATTTTTAAGTGTCCTTTAAAATCCAGGCTTTTGGCAAATAATTGCACTCTCAGACAGGGCCAGCTTTACAGATATGCAAGCTATGCGTTTGCAGGAGGCCAGGCACTTGATTTAATGCTTTGCTTTTGCTGGTTTGAAATTCTCAATAATTTCTAAACAAAAGGCTCTGCATTTTCATTTTGCACAGGGCCCAGAAATTATGTAACACATTCTTCTCCCAAATGCTCAGAAAAGGAGCAATCATCCAATTTCCTCATTCCTTAGAGGCAGAAACAACAAGCTGAGAGCAATGCCAGCCTTTGCCTGACAAGGAATGTGGTGCACATTACCAAGGTGAGGGGGCGCATTTGTAGAATATAATACTTTGAAGACATGTCCTAGAATATCAAAAGAAAAAGATCGGCTAAAATATGAAAACTTTATTTCAGGGTTTGATGAATTTTTTCCAGCCTTTATTTTAATCTAAGAAATGATCCAGGACTTCAGGTCTCAATTGCCTCCAGTGTCTTGTTAGGTTTTTTGCTTTGTTTTGATTTGGTGTGTTTCTTCACTTATCATCCTTCTTGCTCTCTTTCAAGATGTCATCATGTTATTCCACTTTCCAAAATATTCAATGATGTCTAGAGTTCAGAATCATGCAAGAAGGAGGAATGGTTATCACGGCGCTCAATTTATACAATATGCATGTCCTATCTTTTTCTTGCCTTCTTTTAGACTTGTATTAAAAGCAAAAATGTTAAGGGAGACTGCAAGTTTCTTAACAAATGTGGAAAGTAGCTATAAAAATTTTAAAATAGAAAATTGTAGTTCAACTCTAGGTTACAGCATAGACTTTGCTAATTCGAGGTGAATAATTTCTTAACTCCCTTTTCTACTCTCCTGGGCAAAGTGCCTGAAACATCAAGACTCAGCATCTGAGGCTTCAATTAGGTATAAATCCAAGTTGTCTTAACCAGTGACAAGAATTTTCCTTCAAGGACTTCACCTTATAAAACCACAAGGAGAAAGGCCCCGCTGGGATTCGAACCCAGGATCTCCTGTTTACTAGACAGGCGCTTTAACCAACTAAGCCACGAAGCCCCATGCCTCATACCTCCTAGTCACATATTATTTTACAAAATTTCACACCTCAATCTGTTAACATTTTTTATTTCAGCAGTTTCCTTGGGTTTAATAAGCTGTACCTGGGCCTCAGTCAGAACCAAAGAAGAACGTTCTCGCTGTAGAGTGAGAACGTTGAGTTGAGACAACTTCCTTTAGGAAACTGCTCTAGGAATGCCACTAGACTATAGGCTCTGGCAGTCGGGTAGGGACCTTGCTTGTTTTGACAACCATTGTATTCCTCAGGCCTAGCAAGGAGTCTGCCTTCTCTTATAAGCTCTCATTTCATTTGTTCACTCTGAGGGTGAGTGATATCAGGAACAAGGCCCTGGATTTTATCCGCATTTTTCTCTAACTTTTGGCCCCCAGTGATTCCGTCTTTCTGACATGCAAAATATACTCACTCCCTTCAAGTCTGATTCCTTTACGTCAATTGAAGTCCAGGACGGCATCATCTGGATCAGGTAAAGGTTCAGATGAGATTCCTTGGGGAGGAATTCTCAAGTGAGATTCTTCTTAATTTTGAACATCTATATGCTTAAGATACAAGTTACCTGTCTCCTAACGGACAGGCACAGGAGGCGTAGGATAACCTCTATACACACTCCCATTCAAAAAGAAGAAAACCAGGAGGTACGCTAGTCCATTATAATTCTAGAATCCAGTGGGCACACGATGCTACATTATTAGGACTCAGTAGTGCTGTCCGGGAATGATTCTCCAGGGCTCTTGGTTCCACCAATTGGGCTCTCAGTTCCACACACCCGTCCTTTTAACAAGAAATTTTACTTACTTGCGGCCAAGTAGTCTTCTTAGCCTTCTTCCTTCCCATAGCAGTCTGGGAGGTCCAAAGTCCTCTTTTCATTTTGCACTGTCCTCTATCCCTTTTAGTTCAAGGCATCAGGGTCCAACTACAATTCCCTTTAAAAACAGGTGATTTTATGAAAGTTGTTGGAGTTTATTCCTTCAGATCTGGAGTTGGTAAACTATGGTCCATAGGCTGAATCTGGCCAGCTATCTATTTTTATAAAGTTTAATTAGAACACAACCAAATTCATTCATTTAGTATTATTTACAGCTGCTTTCCTGCTACAACAGCAGATTTGAGTAGTTTTAGAAGAGACCGAGTGGCCCAAAAATCCTGAAACATTTACTATCTGGACAGTTAAAGAAAAAGTTTACCAACCTCTGTGTTAAACAAAAGCCTCATTTGCAAACCTCATGAAAATAAGCCCTGTCTCCCTTGGCTTTCTATAAAGCTACTGGACGACCACTTTTGTTGTGTGGATAGGATCTGTAAGGCAGGTGCTTAAGATGCTTAGGAGTTTGTTTTTCTGTTTAGATATGACCTTAACTCACTTTGGGGGTCTTAAAAATGGATTTTACAATCACTCCCTTGGCTTCATCTTTAAACCACGTTTTCTGACAGTGCTCTGGAATTGATTTTCGCCTGAAAGTCCTTTCTTAATTTTAGCATCATTTTCCATCTAGAGCAGCTGGGAATAATAAATAGCTTTCCTTTCAAATTCTATAAGTTCTGGTTCATTTATATTTAACAGTTCTTCCCTTAACTTAAATCTCTCATCTCACATTTTACTATAAAAAGCAAGAAAAGGCTAGGCAACACCTTCACAAGTCTGTCTGGAAATGTCTTTAGCTAAATTAGCCAGCTCATGGTTTGTTTTCACCATTCCGTGATACTGCAGGCAACAGTGTTCCTAAACTTTCTACAACTTCATTAAGGATCCTTTTTCTGTCTGGTTCAGATAACATTTCCCTTGGGATTCATTTGATCCAACTGTGGCTTGCCTATAAACTTTGTTAGGGTGGGTCCAAACCTTAGTTGGGCTCATTTTGCTCCCATACTTAGGTTATACCTTTGTGAGAACTCCACCTAATGCCCCATAAATTATGAGGTCGCTTCACTATAGCTGGTGAAGACTATTCCCAGCCCTTTACAGCTTGCTGTTTTCCAGTAGTTCTTTCCCCAGCCTCATGGAGTTTCAACCCCACTCACGCACCAATCAATATTACACCAAAGATACGAGCAGATCCCTCTGCAGACTCTGGAGCTCTCTCTTTGCACAGCTTTCTCCTCTCTGGTATTCTGTCCCACGTATTCTAACTGCAGTTAGACTGTGAAATCCCATCGTTGTGCTCCCAATTCAGTGTCTCTGTCTGGCTCTGTCTGAAGTCCCCCTCACTCTGCTGAGGCCTGGAAACTGCGTCTAGGCAATAAGCTATAATCTTTGTAAGATTCACCTCATTTGTTTCCCTTCTCTCAGGGATCAAAGTCCTGCACTGACAGCTGACAAATGTCTGAAAATGGTCATTTCACATTTTTATGTCCAGCATTCAAATTGTGTACAGGGGAAGAGCAATTCCCATAGCAGTGACTCCTTCACAGGTCGAAGCAGAAGTCCTCATCTCTTTTTTCCAGTGTTCTTTTTCAGTAGTATTATAATTTTAAATGCCATCCATGTTGCTGCATGTACATCTACTCTGCTACTTTGGACATCGCTTAATATTCTAAAGGATGTATTTACAACAGTTTACTTAACCACTGTCCAATAGCGAAAATAAGGTTTCTTCCAATTTCAAAAGACCACAAATGATGCTGTGATTAACTTCCTTTCATGTGTACTGTCTGCACATGCGTCAGATTTGAGGGGGTGGATAGGGTGGGGGAAGATTCATACCAGGAGCAGAATAGCTCCGTCATAGAATGTGAACATCCTTCATTTGAGTAAGAAGTTCTCCAGAATGACTTCGTCAGTTTAAGCTCCCACCAGCAGGACATGAGAGTGCTTATGTCCCTAGTCCTGCAATAATTGATTTTACTGAGCTTTTCAATTTTGCCAGTCTAATGGCAGTAAAGTAATATCTCTTTTTACTTTTTATTTCTGTGACTACTAATGATTTTGGAATTTTTCGTGCAATCTTTCTTAGTCTTCATATATTTCTCTCCTAAATTGCCTGTCCTATCCTTTGCCCGTTTCATTTGGATCTTGCTGATTTTCGTGGCCTCTTGCTATATATATTAAGCCCTTGCCATTTTTGGACAATTCAAATATATTCTATTATCACATTTATCTATTCATGTTTCTATTTGGTCCTTTATTTTACATATTCTTAATTTTAATGTAAGCAAACATTAGAATTATTTTAATTTATTGCTTGTGCTTTTGAAGTTCTTAAAAGTTCCTCTCTGCTCCCCGGCACCTAAGGATATTCTCCTTCATATACTTTCAATAGCTTTCTTTTTCACTTTCACATTTAAGTATTAAACTTCACAGCTCATTCTACTGTGCAGCCCATGTTAAGAACGACAGTAATAAAGTGTTTTGAAAACTTTTGTATCTGATTCTATCTCTGATATGTTTTTTTGTGGAAACTTCCAGTCATCTCCATCCCCATCCCAACTCAGTTCTTGCCCCAGCACTCACAGATCTGAATTTCCTTCAGCATTTGGTAGAAGCAGGAATCTTTCAGGCCATATCTCCTCTTCTAGGAATGGAACCTTGATCTGGTCAGAGACAGAACTCAGATCTGGACAGCCAAAGGACTAGAGGGGGCCATTCTGTGTACATGAACTTATCAGGCAGAGAGAAAGATCTGGCTACGGGCCCGTTCAGTCTGAATATCCCAAATAAGTGAGGGGCTTCTTTTTCATCAACTGAGATTCTGGGGAGAGTTGTCCTCAGACCCACTTTGCATGTCTGCTACAGCTGACACCACCTTCTCACATTGTGGCGCTTCTTCTGGTTACCTGAGGGATGTGTCACACACTGGCGTTCAGTACTGTTACATAAATTAATTATATTCCAACCTGTGCTTCAGGATTCCATTTCAGCTCTGTCTTCTCCAGAGACTCAAAATTTCCCATCTGGGAGCTTTTTTCAGGGACTCTTTAGTTCTCCATGACAACCTTTAGCACGACTAACTGAGGGTAGTGAGCAGACAAATGATGTTAGAATTACCTAGGAGTGCTTGGTAAAATTAAGATTCTTGGGGTCCACCCTATATCTCTTTAGTTAGGATCATTACAAGAGGAGTTCTGGAATCTTCATTTGTAATAAGTCTCCCCGGAGGATACTTTTGGCCTCAAGGATTAGACTGTCCACTGTAACAAGAACGGGCTTATCAGGGAAGAACTTGGAGCCCCCGGGCGGTGTCTTACCGTCTGTGTAGCCTGCACCGAGCTCAGTGTGTTCCTTTGACGGACATGCTGGTCTGTAAAGTTAAAGCATTTCATCATTAAAATCAAAGTCACCAAATTGAACTGCTCTGTGTCCACCAGAGATTTCCAGATTTACTCCCAAGGCGAGCTCGTTTTAATATAACGTCCCTTGGACCCCGGCGCTGTTGCCTCCCATGCTTCAGCGGGTCTGGAGCGGAGGCTTGAATTCAGCAGGCAAAACAATGATCTCTTTAGGAAAAATTGGGACAGCGCCTTTGGTGAAGCCGAGGTAGTAGGTGGCGCTAATGCGGTGATTTCTCTTACTCTCTGCCTCCCTCCCCGTTCTCGTATTTCTTTTCCTATCAAGTGAAAAAAAAATTTATCTGGAAGTTAAGAAGTGATCTTATGAGGGGAGTTCGAAAAAAGTGGGCGCTTTCTGAAAGCACAGAAAGCATGCTGTATTTTCTCTATCATAATCCCCCTCATATTTTAATACAATTCCACAAAAACAAATAATTCAGCATTTTCTTAATGCTCAGCGCAAATACATTGGTTCTAATAAAAAAATAATTGCGTAAAGTAGGAGCCCAGTCACCGGGATGGCCGAGTGGTTAAGGCGTTGGACTTAAGATCCAATGGGCTAGTGCCCGCGTGGGTTCGAACCCCACTCTCGGTAGATTAAGTTTTCCTCTCCAGAATCATTCGTGAGAAAATACCACCCTTTTTCTATCCGTTTGCGAAAACGTTACGCTGCTTTTTTGTCTTCAAGCCCAAAGAAATTGCCTCAGCAGGCAGTAATAAGAGCGTGAATTATTTTCCACCACGGTCCTATCAGATTGCTAAAATAAGAAACAACCCAGCAGTCTGCCTAATGAGATTTTAATACTCTAGGCCTTTCACTTCCAAGAATGGTAACCTGGTGGCCATTTGTCCCTCAGGCAACACAAAAGAAGCTCTAACTCTCTGTAGCCCCCAGGAAGTGAGAACCACCCGCGGGGGGATTCTCTTTGTTTCCAAATTGCTGTATTCAGAAAAGTACAACCCTGCCCAGGCTGTCCCTCCAACTCACTCTGGAAAGCATGGTTGAATCCTCCTCAGCAGAATGTAAGGTTTTTTGTTTTGTTTTTTCCATTGTGACTTGTAAAAATGGTCCCTTAGTGGAGTTTTATTTGCATTTCTCTGGTTGTACTTTTGTTGAGCATCTTTTTATGTCAAAGAGCCATCTGTATTTCCTTCTCTGTGAACTGCTTATTAATATCCTTTATTCATTTTTCTACTTAGTTGTTAGGTCTTTCTCTTACTATTTGTAGGAACTCTTTAAATGTGAGTCAATTAAACCTTGTTTTGATATGTCACAAGTAGTCCAGTTTGTTATTTGCTTTAGAATTTTGTGGTAATTTTGAACATGTACACTTTGGGCTATGCAGTTGAATTTATCAGCCTTTTCTTCTGGTTTTACGTCTGACTTAGATATGCCTTTCCCCACTACAAGATCAACAAGAGTAACAAAAGAACTCTATGATTTCTTCTAGAATGTCCATGATTTTTTTAATATTTAGATCTTTGATTTATTTGATTTTTTCCGTGTTTAATATGCGAGGTATAGATCCAATGCTACTTTAGTTCCAGAGGGCCACCAATAATCCCAACGCCGTTACTGAAGAGCCACATTCTGCCCATCAGTTGAAATGCCAGCAGACTAAATTCTGTTCTAGTTAAAATCCAGAGAAGCAGAAGCCTGGAATCTTTAGGATGATTTGAAAGAGCGTGGACTTTGGAACTCAACAATCAAATGTTCTAATTCCGACTTTCCCGCTGACTCTCTGAGCCTTGATTTCTTCATTTGTTAAATGCAGATAATAATCCCTACCCCATGGAAGGCAGTTGTAAGGTTTAAAGTATCTATCTATGTATCCATCTATATCTATGGAGAGGCAAGATTCATCCCTACCAAAGGTGGGTTTTCTTATCTTTGTTTCTTGGACGGGGTAGAGAGAGGATGCGTGGTGGTTTGTCTCTTCTGAAATGAGACGACAAAGATTTTACACAAATTGGAACTTTCTAAAGAGAAAACACAGCAGTCTCTTAGTGGTCAGTTAGCAACGCTGTTTAGAGTGTAATGCTGATGACACCAATGTCCGGGTTCCATTCCTATAGAAGTTAACTTATGTAGTTTTCCTCACAAGAGAGTCAACTGCAGATCCATGCCCATCTCTGCCACAGGGAAGATCTGAACCTGTTGTATCTGGCACTTGTTTTTATTAAATTCTTCTAATTGTCGGTGATGCTGGCAATTTCTACTTAACTCCAACCTCTGTTGTTGTTTCTTGAGTAGGCAGATTTCTACAATGGCTCCCAAGGTGCCCTTCCACTAGTATATAAGACCTGCACAATCCCTTGGACTGTGAATACAATTAGGGTATGTTATATAGCACAGTCGACTTTCAGAAAGGGAGGTTATCAGGGGTGAGCCTGACCTAATCAGGTGAGCCCTTAAAAGAGATTGGGCTCTTCCTAGAGTCAGAGACAGAAAATGTGAAAGGAATTGAGAGATTTGAAGTGAGGTAGAGTCTCTGTTGCTGGCTCTGAAGATGGAGGGGACCGATGGAATGCAGCTGGCCTCCAGGAGCTGAGAGCACCCAGCTAACAGTCAGTGAGTAAACAGGGATTCCACCATCACCGCGAGAGCTGGAATACAGCACTGTGAAGGATTTTAGCCTTGTTAGATCCTAAGCAGAGAACCCAGCCACCCAGTGCCCAGATTTCTTACCTACAGAACTTTGAGTAGATAAATGGGCATGGTTTTAATCTGCTAAATTGTGATAATGTGTCATACAGCAACAGAAAACTAATAGATTTGTTTTTTTTTTTTAAAGCAAATAACGTAAAATGCAAAGATGGAAACGTTATAGCGGAAAATTGAACTGTGTAGGCTGGGGTGTCAAGTACCTCTGAGGGCCACTCTCCATCTAAATACCTTGCTCTCCCTGTCTTTTTCTTGGGGTCCTGCTGCTGAGGGAACTTCACATGCTTCCTTCCAATAGATATCTGGAAACTGATATTAATTTAGTTTTTAGATTAATATAAGCATATGTTCCCTAAGTGTGTAAGTATAATTTATAGAGAGAGAAGTGTGTACTTGTAGATATTAATTTCACATCTAACACATAAAGTAACAATAGCTACCAGTACATCCCTCAAACTAATTTTTTTGTAGCATGCATCTTGACATTAGGAATGCAGCACTGGGGGAAAAAAACTAAGTCTCTACCCTCCCAGGCTTTCTAGGTAAGGAAGAGACCCACAGCTGTTTTGTCTTTTCAACAGGAAACTGATTCAATATGCTTTACTAGTCTGTTGATTTAAATTTAAACTCATCCAAAAATACCCTCACAGAAACACCCAGAATAATGTTTGACCAAATATCTGGGAACCCCATGGCCCAGTCAAGTTGACAGGTAAAATTAACCATCACACCAGTTTAGTATAAGAGAAAACAAGATTAAAAAATAAGGAAAAACAATTTTCACCAACCTTAGCATAGTAAGAATGAAAGAAACAGATGCAACATGTTTTTCTTGTTTAAATTTTTTTTTTTTTTGCGTGAGCAGGTTATTCACCTGGTTCAAAAATGAGAAAGTATTAAAAGGCATAAGGAAAAGTGTTTGGTGCCTCCTTTCCCTCATCTCCCCGGTTCTCACCAACACCTTTGCTTTAGCTTCTTATGCATCCCTCCTGACTTTTTTTTTATGATACTTGCAAACATGAACATAGTCTTATTTTATCTAATTTTTTATTGAGATCATAATAGTTTACACCATTGTGAGATTTCAGTTGTACATTATTTCTTGTTTGTCACCACACAAGTGCTCCCCTTCACCCCCTGTGCCCACCCCTCAACCCCCTTCCCCTGGTAACCACTGAGCTGTTTTCTTTGTCCATGTTTATTTTATCTAACTTTTACATAAAATGGAAAATATTTAACCATTATTCTGCAGCTCTTTTCTTCACTTAATATATGTAGGAGATTTCTATTTTATCAGTACTTAGCTTACAAATAGCACTTATGAGTTTTCTTACTGCACAAAAGTGTGACATTTTAAAACAAGTTTACCCATCCAGCAAGGAGCTGAATCTGAAAACTTCTTTTCCATCGCACCTCTAAAGGAGGGAAAGGGAACAAAGTGTAGGTTTATTGGAACTAGAGGGAGGAGGAGAAAAGACATCCTTAATTTTTTTTGCCCTAATGAGGGACAAAACGCTTTTGGCCTAAAGCCATGTGGTATTCCCAGACACCTGAAGTAGGGGCTTGGAAGCAGCTGGTGATAAAGGGAAATTATACATTCATTCAACAAATATTTATTGACCCTTGCTCTTCAGAGTTAATAATTAGCTATCTATTATCTTTCAGTAAAGATGCTTAAGAAATAGCATTAAGTAAAAAACACGTTACAAGAAAGTTTTTAAAAGATGATAATCCCTTTTAAAAATGTACAGATACAGTATATGTATATAAATGTCCAGAAGTAGACACACAACAAAATGTGCTTAACACACATAAAATGTGTTTTGTAACACATAAATTTTCTTTTTTTATTTTTATTTTTCCTTCTTTTCCCCAAAGCCCCCCACTACATAGTTGTATATTTTAGTTGTGGGTCCTTCTAGTTGTGGCATGTGGTACACCACCTCAGCGTGGCTTGATGAGTGGTGCTAGGTCTGCGCCCAGGATCCAAACTGGCAAAACCCTGGGCTGCGGAAGTGGAGCATGTCACCTCAACCACCTGGCCAGTGGGCCAGGCCCATAAATTGTGTTTCTTCTAACACATAAAGTATGTTTATCTTTGGAATGTGGCAATATACATATATTTTTTTCTTAGCCATATATTTTTATGTGTTTTGACAGTAATCCTTGAAAATACTTCTATAATTAAAAAGGGAAAAAAGTAAATTCAGAAATAAAGAGTGAAAAAACAACCAATCAATCCTTGGGATCTTTAAGCCAAAGATACCTCCAGTACAACTGGGGGAAAATGAAGTAAATTATGAAATACTTAAAGTAAAACTTTAAAAAGAATCATTTTCCCTGGTGCTCAGAGTCCCTTACTTGGGACAGGAGTCATCTGACCTTCAGTCCATATTCAGTATTAGTGATAAAGAAAGTCAAAACAATATAATATTAGAACAATTAACATTCCAGTTTACTATCAGGATTCTATGAATTTGCTTATCTAGATAGAAAGATTCCTCTGAAGGTCATCACTCCCTGGTAAAAAGATAAATTTGCTCTTAAAAGGCAGTGGAGCACAGTAGTTCAGAACAAGGACCCTGGGGCAGGCTGCCTAAATCCCAGTGAGGCTACCCCTTACCTGAGACCTTCAAAAGGAAAAGTGAGTGGACACATGGACACGGGAGGCCAACAATCTTGTCTCGCAATTCTGGCTTTGCACCTTACTCCCTCTGAGCCACAATGTCTTCATTATTAAAACGGAGCTAATAATCACTAGCCCACGGAGCCGTTGTGAGCAGACACATACACATACACGCACATACACACATACACAGTGCCTGGTAAACAGCAAGTGCTCAATAAATATCAGTTTCCTTGCTCCTTAAAGAAAACCGTTCTCTTCCTTTATAAACTATCCCTAATGAAAATGTTTCTGTCTACTTTCTGTAGCTTTTAAAATATTCTAGACATTCATTTCTCACTTATCTAAAAAGTCTGTATCATCTCAGCAACACTTGTATCAAATAGTCTTTAGATAGTCTCATTGGAACAAGCAATGTTTCACCCTAGAATCTTGGGCATAAGCCTCAGTCACGAGGTCCAACTTCCGTCTCTAGGATGCCCATGCTGTCCTTTTTCACCGCAATGGTTTTATGTGTAGTAGGGCCAAATGGTTAGTCTTCTGGTGACATCAGATGATCGGATACCAGAGTGAGGAAGACCTCTCCACCAAACGTAGAGACTATGCCCACCAGAAACATTTGCTGCAATGACATTGTGGGAAAAAACTACCAGTCACAACACTTCCAGAGAGAAGAGGATTTTTATCAAAACTCAAATGTCACAGATAGGGAAGGAGCATGTAATAGACAAGGAAACACCCCTACAGAATAGGAGGCCCAGCAAGGGTATATTTGTAGAGATAATGGAAATAGGCACCTACATACTTTAGGAGCCAAAACAAAAGGCTGCTGATCTGTTTCTCCTTCAAACACACAAACAATTCTCCTCTTCACTTTTCTCTGCCATGAAACACACCCATGGTCCTGGGCTCTAGAAACAGAACAAGGGGAAGAAGTCAGTTCTTTCCAGAAAATGCGACACTGCACTTGGAATAAATGTGGGTGGCTGAAATCTCCAGTTATGCATGGAGAGTCCTCTTCATTGCGCTCACTCTTTCTGCTTGGTTTTAGGCTCAGTTTTGTCTCTTCTGATAGGATGGTATCCATATGGCTTGGCTGAGATTTTAAAACTCAGACAGATCCAAAACACGGGGATTTGCAAAGGCAGAAGGCTCCTAAGAAATTAATGATACTGATGATTCTGGGGAGGACAATCTCTATGTTTCAAAGAGTTTAACAGGACCCAGAGACTAAAGTGTGAGTTGCCCACATAAATTTTTACTATTACCCTACAACACATTGTCCCAGCTGACTTCCTGGGCATGCGACTTGGGCAGTTGCACAGGGTCCTGCCATCAGAAGAGACTTCCACTTGGTGTAATGCTCTCCTGTCATTGTCTCCATGTTGTTAATAAATTTTGAACTAGAGGTTCACATTTTCATTTTGCACTGGGCCTCACAAATTATGCAACAGGTCCTTTCACCAACGAATTGCCCCAAGCAACTCAAAGGAGGTTTCAGAAGCACTTAACCGTTTCTCCAAATTGTTTTTTTAGTTATGTTAAGAGATGCAATCACCAACCTCTCTGAACAGGTCAAACTCCACCACAAGAGCTATGCCTGCCCAGACAGGCTGAGAAATGCTCAAGAGATGACCTTTGCTTCATTTCAATGTTAAGATCTCTGCCCCAGGAGGAGCTTAGGCCTTATTACCATAACATGTGAAGTATGTGGAAGCATGTTTTCCAACTGACCCTGCACAAGCGAATATCCACCTCCCTCTTTTGAATATTCATTCCTCATCTGACCTAAATGGCCCCTGCTTTCCCTTGCTTGGCTTTGGAAATGATTCCCAATGGTTTCTATTTGCTGCAAATAAATATTACTTTGTGTGACCAGTACTTCTGGTGAAGGCTTTGATTTCAACTCATAAGAAGCGGACCCACTGTAGTTCGGTAACAGCCCTACACATTGTCTTCTATTTTCTATTGTCAATAAAAAGATGGGGCTGGCCTGGTGGCGCAGTGGTTAGGTGCACACGTTCCACTTCAGCGGCCCGGGGTTCACCAGTTCAGATCCTAGGTGCAGACATGGCACTGCTTGGTAAGCCATAAAGAATTAACACCAATCCCTTGCATACCCTTCCAAAAAACTGAAGAGGACAGAACACTCCCAAACTCATTTTATAAGGCCATTTTATAAGGCCTGATACCAAAGCCACACAAAGACACCAAAATAAAACTATAGGCCAATATCCTTGATGAAAATATATGCAAAAATCCTCAACAAAATGCTAGCAAATTGAATCCTACAGCATATTAAAAGCATAATATACTATGACCAAGCAGGATTTATCCCAGGGGTACAAGGATATACATCATCATCAATAACTCTCAACGACTGTTCAATTAATTTAATACACCATATTAATAGAATAAATGATAAAAATCACATGATCATGGGGCCGGCCCCATGGCCAAGTGGTTAAGTTTGCACACTCCTCTTCGGTGGCCCACAGTTTCGCCAGTTTGGATCCTGGGTGCAGACATGGTACTGCTCGTCAGGCCATGCTGAGGCAGTGTCCCACACAGCATAGCCAGAAGGACCTATGACCAGAATATACAACCATGTACTGGGGGCGCTTTGGGGAGACAAAGAAGAAAAAATACAAAAGAAGAATATTGGCAACAGATGTTAGCTCAGGCGTCAATCTTCAAAAAAAAAAATCACATGATCATCTTAATAGGTGTAGAAAAAGCATTTGAGAGTTTTCAGGATAAAAACTCTCAACAAACAAGGTATAGAAGGAATGTACCTGAACATAATAAAGACCACATGTGAGCCCACAGCTAACACCATTCTCAATGGTGAATAATTGGAAGCTTTTCCTTTAAGATCAGGAACAAGGCAAGGATGCCCATTCTCTCCACTTCTATTCAACATAGTACTGGAAGTCCCAGTCAGAGGACTCAGGCAAGAAAAAGAAAAGAAAGGCATTCAAACCAGAAAAAAAAAAAAAAAAGGTAAAATTGTTCCTGTTTACAGATGTGATGACATGACTTACACAGAGAAAACTTAAGACTCCATAAAAAAACTATTAGAACTGATAAATGAATTCAGTAAAATTGCAGGATAAAAAAATCAGCCAACAAAAATCAGTTGTGCCTCTATAAACTAGCAATGAACTATCCAAAAAGGAAATTTGGAGAACAATCCCATTTACAACAGTACAAAAAAGAATAAAATGGGGCTGGCCCAGTGGTGTAGGGGTTAAGCTCACGCTCCTCTTCGGTGGCCCAGGGTTCATAGGTTTGGATCCCAGGCCCAGACCCACACACCACCCACCAAACCCATGCTGTGGTGGCATCACACATACAAAATAGAGGAGGACTGGCACAGATGTTAGCTCAGGGCCACTATCCCTCAAGCAAAAAGAGGAAGACTGACCACAGATGTCAGCTCAGGGCCAGTCTTTTTCACACACACACACACACAAAAGAATAAAATACTTAGGAATAAATTTAACTAAGGAGATAAAACACTTGTACAATAAAAACTATAAAACACTGGTTAAACAAATTAAAGAAGTCACAAAGAGAAAGACTTTCTGTTTTCATTGAGTAGAAGTCTTAACACTGTTAAAATGTCCACACCAAAGAAATCTACAGATTCAATGTAATCCCTATCAAAATCCCAATGGCATCTTTTACAGAAATAGAAAAAAATATTCTAAAATTCTTATGGCAGCACAAAGGACTCCAAATAGTCAATCAATCTTGAAAAAGAACAAAGCCAGGGGCATCACCCTTCCTGATTTCAAAATATATTACAGAGCTACAGTAATCAAACGAGTATAGTACTGGCATAAAAACATACAGACCGATGAAACAGAGTGGAGAACCCAGAAATAAACCCACACATCTACGGTCAACTGGTCTTCCACAAGGATGCCAAGAATACACAATGGAGAAAGAATAATCACTTCAATAACTGGTGATGGGAAAACTGGATATCCACATGTAAAAGAATAAAATTGGACCCTTATCTTACATCATACATTAAAAACAATCAAAATATACTAAAGACTCAAATGTAAGATCTGAAAGTGTAAAACCGCTAGAAGAAAACACAGGAAGAAAGCCTCATGATATTGGTCTTGGCAATGATTTCATGGATGTGACACCGAAAGCACAGGCAACAATAGCAAAAACAGACAAGTGTGACTACATCAAATGAAAAAGCACGGTAAAGGAAACAACAGAATGAAAAGGCAACCCATGGAACGAGAGAAAATATTTGCAAAGCGTATATCTGATAAGGGGTTAATTCTCAAAATATATAAGGCAACTCCTACAACTCAACAGCAAAAAACAAAAAAACTAATAGCCCCATTAAAAAGTGGGCTAAAAGGCCAACCCCAGTGGCCTACTGGTTAAGTTTGGCATATCCTACTTTGGTGGCCCAGGTTCAGTTCCCAGGTGGAAACCTGTACCACTCATCTGTCAGTGGTCATGCTGTGGCAGCAGCTCAGACACAAAATAGAGGAAGATTGGCAACAGATGTTGTTAGCTCAGGGCAAATCTTCCTCAGCAAAAAGAGAAGAAAATAGGCTAAAGAATTGAATAAATATTTCTCCAAGGAAGACATATAAATGGTACACAGGTGTATGAAAAGATACTCAATATCACTAACCATCAGGGGAATGCAAATCAAAACCACAACAAGATGTCACCTCATACCTGTTAGGAGGGCTATTACCCAAAAAACCCCACAAGTGATGGTGAGGTGTGGAGAAATGGAACCCTCGCACCCTGTTGGCAGGAATGACATGGTGCAACTGCTATGGAAAACAGTATGGAGGGTCCTCAAAAAATTAAAAATAGAACTACTGTATTCTAGCAATTCCACTTGTAGAGATTTTCCCAAAAGAAATGAAATCAGGATCTGGTAGAGACAGCATTCCCACGTTCATTACAACACCATTACAATAGCCAAGATGTAGATACAGCCTATAGTTCATCAACTGGATAAAGAAAATGTAGTATATACATACAATGTAATATTATTCATCCTTTAAAATATGAAATTCTGCAATATTCGACTATATGAATGAACTTTGAGGATATTATGCTAAGTGAAATAAGCCAGTTACAGAAGGACAAATATTGCATGATTCCACTTATTTGAGATATCTAATATAGTCAAATTCATAGAATTAAAGAATGAAATGGTGGTTGTCAGGGGTTGGGGGAGGGGGAAATGGGGAGTTATTAATCAATAGGGATAGTTTTAGTCAAAGAAGATGAATAGGGGGCTGGCCTGGTGGCGCAGCGGTTAAGTGCGCACGTTCTGCTTTGGCAGCCCTGGGTTCACTGGTTCAGATCCCAGGTGCAGACATGGCACCAAGTGGCAAGCCATGCTGTGCTAGGCATCCCACATATAAAGCAGAGGAAGATGGGCACGGATGTTAGCTCAGGGCCAGCCTTCCTCAGCAGAAAAGAGGAGGATTGGTGGCAGATGTTAGCTCAGGGCTAATCTTCCTCAAAAAAAAAAAGAAGAAGAAGAAGTTCTAGAGATCTGTTGTCCAACATTGTACCTCCAGTCAACAATAAAGTATTGTACATTTAAACATTTGTTAAGAGGATACATCTCATGTTAAGTGTTCTTTCCACAAGAAAAAAAGAAAAAGAGAAATGGATCAGTATAGTTATGGATGAGAGAAGGAAAGCAACTTAGTCCAGACACAGAAAATGCTACAGGAGGATGTGAAGGCAGAGAAGAAACAGGCTCAATACCTGTGATTCTAACTTCACTTCCCCAGTGCTGTGTACACAGAAACACCATTCTGGGATTGCGGCCAAATAGTCCCAAAGCAGCATAGAGGTTCATCTTTCGAAACTCGAGAAGTTGGCTGTGACTATTGCTACCAGGACAAGTTTTCTACTGAATTTAGGAAGTATCCAGGATAATTGAGTATTTATCTGAAAATACGTGAAGAAAAGGTTAAAGATGACCCAAGGCATCAAATACATGTCTCTCAGGCACGTATATTGACACTGGGAGCACCAACAATTTGGGATTTGCAGCTTAGTTCCACATTCTTATACCTACTTCCTGAGTGAGAAACTGAAACTAAGGTAATCTGTTTGTTTAAGTTGACATAGGACATGACAGTGGTGATTCTAAGAGCTATCTCTTAGTATCCTTTAGTTTTCAAACTGGGGTATGCGTATCCCTGAGAATACAGACAGTTTCAAGGGAATCCATTTCCTGATCTTGCACTTCCACAGGGACTCACTTGTGGCTGATCTGCCAGTAAACTTTCTGCTTTCCCACCTCCTCTTTTGTCACAACTCTTTTCTCATTAAGGAAAAAGGAGATAACTCTCAACCATCCCATATCTTATCGTTCATCTTGCCCCAAGATGCAAAACCTCCTTGAAGCATCTGACAACAGGACCCTAAAATAAGATGTCAGTGATAAAGTGAATGGCTTAAATGACTGGGTAACAAAATCTTATGCAACCCAGGTGGCTTCTGTTTATTACATTTGCTTTACACAAAAGTGAAAGAGGTTCTAACCCAGTTGTCAGTAATAGATTAACAAAACTTTTTTTTAATGATATATAATGTGATTTTGGCGTTAATACAGGAGTTAGAAAAATTAGAATTGCATTCCTATTTCAAAACTCCTTTATTTTTCTTTTCTTTTTTTTTTCTGAGGAAGATTTGCCCTGTGCTAACATCCATGCCAATCTTCTTCTATTTTTTAGTATGTGGGCCACCAGCACAGCATGGCTCCTAACAGAGCAGTGTAGGTCTGTCCCTAGGAACCAAACCCAGGCCGCCAAAGCAGAGCACCAGTGGAGCTGGCCCTAATTCCTCTTTTTTATGTGAATATAATCTCTCATATCTATAATGAAAAACAGACATAAAATTGATGTTGAACTTGTCTCATTCTTGCAACAAGGAACATTCATCCATGGATACATGAATCAATTGGAAAATCTTAAGTCCCATCCATCTCATTAAGAGATGGATTTCCAATTCGATTTTAGTTTGTATGTCTACTAACTTATCAAAATATATAATACAGTCACAATTATTTGATTGTATACTTATAACTCTTAAAGCTATATGATCACTGGAAATTTTTTAAAAATTAAGTTCAATGTTCGTACTTTTTGCTGCAGAGAAGAACAACAGGGTAGATCAAAACAGGCGTGTTACAATAGGATGTATTTTTGTTGGTAGGGGAATGAAAATACGAGTTCAAGAGAAGGACATAAAATTTCAAATGTTAAAGAAAATTTACTTTTTTAAATGGACGGTCCATTTACAAAATAATCACTATGGTATTTAGATTCATTTAGAAGAGTGATGAACACATTTTAAAATGTCACAATTTACAATGTACTGGAAATAATTCTTTACAACTGTTTGAACTTATGTGAAATTTTTAGATATCGATCTAAAAATGTGCAAGGGGGTACATAATTTTTCAAAGGAGTACGCTTTCAAATTTTGAAGACTGCTGCTCTAGAGTAGGCGTTCTTAACATGTGGCATGACTTTACAGACAGCTTTAGGAGTTAGTCTTACTAGTTGTGTAACATTGGGCAAGCGACTCAAGACTCAGCTCAGTCTACCTTACATGTAAAATAGGGATAGCAACAATACCTCACCTACAGATAAAGCTGTCAAACTTTAGCATGTATCAGAATCGCCTGCAGGGTTTCTTAAAACAGATTACTGGGCCCCCACTCCCAGAGTTTCTGATTCAGGAGGTGTGGAGCCGGACCCTAAATCTGTATTCCTAACAAAGTTCCAGGTGATGCTAATGCTGCTGGCTCACTTTGAGAACCTTAGGCCTATCTCATAAGGTCGTTGTGAGGATTTAAAAAGTTAGTACATAAAGTGCTTAGAACTACACTGGCCCATGATAGGTGCTAATACATATTAGCCAGGATAATCAGTTAGGATGGTACTCACTGCAACAGAAAATTCAACTCCAGTGGGTTAAACAGAAAGGAGTTAATATATGTTATTTAACCAAAAATCCTGAGGTAAATCATCCAAGGTTGGCACCACTGTCCAAGAATGTCATGAAGTTCTCAGGCTCCTTCTACCTTCTTGCTCTTTATTCTGTGGCTTTCATCATTATGATGCATAATAGCTGCTGCTCCTCCAGGAATCTCGTCTGCATTCCAGATAGGAAGAGAAAAGGGCAAACAAGTACAGGGTAAAGAGTTGATGGAGCAGGCCAGCCAAGTCACACCCTCCTCTTTTATAAAGATTTTATTTTTTTAGAAATAAATATTTCCAGAAGCCCCTCAAAGTGACTTTCACTTGAATCCCAGAGGTCAGACCCAGGTCACATGCCGCCCCCAATACGAGAGAGTCAGGAAAGGGAAGGATTTTTGTGTCTCTAACTACCATGGAGGAGGAAATCAAAGGAGAAGGACATTTGGGATAAAGAATAGACAGCATCTGCCTAAGGTATCCATGAACACCCGGAACTCATACCAACTATCAAGTGGATGTGTATTTTTCTGAGCCTTCATGAAATTTTTAGAGTCCAAAAACCAGGGCTCTCAAGCCCACATTTCTTGACTCAGTCCAAATATTTTAACAAAAACGATGTCCGTTCTCCTGCACACTCTTTCTCAGCCATCACATGAAATCATAAAGCCTGAGAGCATGGAAGCCTCTTAATTGCTGTCTCCCTTTCTTTTTTTAAAGATTCTACTAAACTTGTGAATGCTGCTTATATTATTTAAACACTCGTTTACAAGTAGCCCTACAGGGTATTTTGTGGTGTGTGTATATGTTTTAATGTAATGTCCCAAATAGAACATATACTTCTTTAAAAAAAGGCTTTGTATATTTTTTTCCTGTTTTATTTGCATAAAGTTGGGGAACAAGGAGCATTAACTAGAAATTAAACGCCTCTGTCCTGAATTTCAGGCTGGCGTTAATCATTAGAGATTTGAGTTCCCTGACAAAAGAAACTGGATGGATATTTAAAGAACAGAGGCAGGACTGGATTTTTTTTCTGAGCGTTAGAAAGACTGCTTAATTCAGGACTATAACCTAAACCCTGAGGGATCTGCATTCTTCAACATATCACTTTCATTTAATTGGAAGAAGGAAGGCCTATGGACAGAAATGTTTGCTTTATCCTGTTCCTGAAAACACTTAGATCAAAGTATTCATTCTAAAGTGTCAGCTGATCAGTGGGTACAACAGGTTAGGGAATGAGTTCTGAAATTATTAATGTATTAAAATAGAGAAAGTTTAAAGATATTTAAAAATGGCGCAAAGCTTCATATTCTGGAAAAAGTAAATTTAGAAAGTGAACATCTGCTAGAAGGCTCACTTCCTATAGCAGAGGAGTCAAGAGCTTGGTGGAAAGAGCCTCACCACCTACAAACTGGCCAAGAGGATGCTCCAGTGTGCAGAGAAAAAGCGATTTACAAGAAACAAGGGACATTTTTTAATTAATGAGCTAACAACTTATAAAGTCAAGCTTTAAATGAAATTCAGTTTGGTTTTGTCCTAACAATGTTATACGTAACATAGTTCCGTGCCAAGCTTTCTATGTTAGATCATTTTTATTTTTGAATATGCAACCCAAGCTTTCTTCTGTAGCTGAGACATCCTGACTCTCAACAGCAGATGTCCTAGTTCTCTTATCTGGGCCTTAACCTAGTTATGGTTTAAGAAAATTCAGAAAAGGTAAATGTCCACTTTCGAGGCTCTTTGATGAGAAATAAAAATTTTTTGAAACTTGAAATCCCACTGATCCAGTTGATAGTCTCAGTTTTTGGCATCTCTGCTCTTTAACTATCAGAATAGAGCAGCAGTTGGCAAATTTATTTGGGGCTGTCATAAAACCATGTTACCATTAATATGAACAGTTTCCTTAAATATGGATCCTCTGGTGTCAAATGAGATGTGAACTCTGGTTGGATACTTTCTCAACTAGTCACATTCACAAGTTCCCTTATTAGGTATTATGGGTTGACCTGAGTTCCCCCAAAATTCATACATTTGAGTCCTAACCCTCAGAACCTCAGAGTGTGACCCTTATTTGGAGAGAGGGTCTTTACAGAAGCAAAATGAGGAAAAGTTAAAGTGAGGTCATTGGGATAGGCCCTAATGCAATATGACCACTGTCCTTATAAAAAGGAGAAAGATGAAAACAGAGACACGCATAGAGGGAAGACGATGTGAAGAGACGTGGGGAGAGGATGGCCATCTACAAGTCGAGAGAGACCTGAAACAGACCTTTCCCTCACAGCCCTCAGAAGGAATCAACCCTGCTGACGCTCTGATTTTGGATTTCCAGCCTCCAGAACCGTGAGACAATACACTTCTGCTGTTTAAGCCACCCGGTTGTGGTGCTTTGTTACAGCAGCCCTAGCAAACTCTACAGCAGGGAGTCTCTGACGTCGAACAAAAGTTTTCTCTCACTCCTCATATTCTCTCTTCTTGCCTCATGCAAGGACACTGTTATACAAGAAAGGCTGGGCTGTGGCTGAAAATTTTCACACTTACAAACACAGAGTGTGAGCAAAAGTGTTGTGTGCTACTTTCATTCTGTCATGTTGCTGAAAAGACGTTGCTTTGTCACAATATTTTCTTTCCCTTTCCTACAGGCTGTGATTCAGTTTTGCCCATGTGGACAAGGACAACGCTCTGGAGACTGCAGAGCAGTGAGAAAAGCACAGGCCCCTGGAGAACTTTTCGGAGAAGAGCTTCCAGAAGGCTGTGCCTTGCCTTTCAGAAGGACATTCACATGATAAATAAATTTGCTATCTTGCTTAAACCCTTGTTACTTTTTCTTTGGTGTACAAATCATACAAACAACCTAACTAATCTATGAAAGACAACAGAATAAGGGGCTGATAAACAAGGAGGTGGCCAAAGTTTAACTCACTTACCTAGATTATTCCAAGAGTCTCTTAACTGATTTTATTGCTTTTGGTCTTGCCCCTCTTCAACACATCCTCCACACTATAACTATAAAGTAATCGTTCTAACGTATAAACCTGGTTATGCTATGTTCTCATTTAAAAGCACTGCCTAGAGTTGTACCGTCCAAAATGGTGGCCACTAGCCATATGGAGCTAATAAAAGCAATAAAAATTCAATAAAATAAACTCAGTAGTGCTAGCCACATTTCACATGTTCAGTAGCCACATGTGGCTAGTGATTACCATGGTGGATAACACAGATGTAGGACATTTCCATCATTATACACAGTTCTATTGGATGGCATTGGCCTGGAAGATGCACGTCTAAGTCCCCCACACAATCTGTAAATGCTTTCTCTCTCCAGACTTACCTGCTCTTACTATGTACTTTAGCTAAGGTCACCAGGCTATTTCTCAGCGTGAATTTGTTTATAATCCTGCTGCCTGGAAATTCTCTCTCCTCCACATTGTCCACCTGGAAAACAACAATTCATTTTTTAAGTGTTACCTTCTCTATACACATATACCCAAAAAAACCCTAGAGGCATTGAAAGCAGAATTAATTCTGAGCATACTTTCTCTTTTATCTACAATACCCGCAAAAAATAGAAGATCCAGGAGGTTCTTTTTTTTTTTTTTTTAAAGATTTTATCTTTTTTCCTTTTTCTCCCCAAAGCCCCCGGTACATACTCTTAGTTGTGGCATGTGGGATGCTGCCTCAGCATGGCTTGACGAGCGGTGCCATGTCCGCGATTCTAACTGGCAATCCGAAACGGCGAAGCCTTGGGCCACCGCAGCGGAGCACGCGTACTTAACCACTCAGACACGGGCCCACCCCATAGGAGGTTCTTTAAACAAAAAAAAAGGGGCTGGCTCCATGGCTGAGTGGTTAAGTTTGCGTGCTCCCCTTCAGTGGCTTGGAGTTTGCCATTTCGGATCCTGGACGTTGACCTGCACACCGCTCATCAAGCCATGCTTTGGCGGCATCCCACATAAAAGAACTAGAATGACTTGAAACTAGGATATACAATGATGTACTGGGGCTTTGGCGAGAAAAAAAGAAAAAGAGGAAGACTGGCAACAGATGTTAGCTGAAGGCCAATCTTCCTCACACACACACAAAAATTTCACAACCCAACAAACAACTTGATTAAAAAATGGACAAAGGACTTGAACAGACATTTCTCCAAAGAAGATACACAAATAACCAATAAGAACATGTAAAGATGCTCAACATCACTAATCATCAGACATATGCAAATCAAACCCACAATTGTATCACCTCACACCCATTAGGATGTCTACTATCAAAAAAACAGAAAATAAATATTGGTGAGGAGGAGGAGAAATTGGAACCCTTGTACACTGTTGGTGGAAATGTAAAATGGTGCAACTGCTATGGAAAACAGTATGAAAGTTCCTCAAAAAATTAAAAATAAAACAGTATGATCCAGCAATTCCACTTCTGGGTATATACTTCAAGAACTGAAAGGAGGGTCTTGTAGAGATATTTGTATACCCATGTTCATAGCAGCATTATTCACAATAGCCAAGAGGTGGAAGCAATCCAAGTGTCCATTGATGAATGAATGGATATAAACACAGGTGTGGTTGAAAGGGGTCTGTGATGAATAACAAGATACCCACTTCACATTTATCACTCGTTATCATATTCCTAGTTGCTGTTTTTTCCTGAATTGACAATTTGGTACACCCTGGTTCACTTATCTCATTCCCCTTTTCTAGACATTTCTTTCTTAATCAACATACTTCTGAAGCTTTTCTTTGTAACAAATTAAAAAACCCAGATCTTTGCAATTACCATGATTGCTAGAGACATCATGCAGGAAATGGCTCCCCTTAGTTATGTACTGAACGAAAAGTTTGTGGAATGGTTGGGGGCCACAAATCTTGATATAACTTAACTTTTTTATGTGGTAATATAAGTTAAAACGAGACACTGTAGCAGAAGCACTCCATTGCCTTAAAAGTTGTGAAATGTGAAACAAAATGGGGTCACATGTCTAAGGGCTTTAAACTGGAGCCGGGAAGCCACAAAGCAAATGGGGCTTACACACGTCCTCACTGGGCTGAACGTGAACTTTCAAACTAAGTCAAGACACGAATTTTCTGAGAAATCTGCAATTTGTCACAGTGACAGACTTGTCTCCCTCTAGCTAGCCTTA
This sequence comes from Equus caballus, assembly GCF_041296265.1. Taxonomy (NCBI): domain Eukaryota; kingdom Metazoa; phylum Chordata; class Mammalia; order Perissodactyla; family Equidae; genus Equus; species Equus caballus. The sequence goes on along the minus strand of NC_091703.1, from coordinate 28,610,953 downwards.
GCAATCAATTATGTTTAGCCAAGATTAGCTTTCTGCCACCAACTCTACGTAGCATTCTTTGTAATGCAAACCTTCCTCTTTTGCCTTTAAAAGCCCCTGCCTCTTACTCCCTAGTGGGATACCATTTGAGTTGCTACTCTTATCTCTTCTCCCTGAATTGCAATTCTTTGATCCCAAAATAAATGCCTTGATGCCTCTCATTTTGGCTCTTTATTTTTAGGGTTAACAACGTCGAAACCACAGGCTTTGCTGTCATATGGACATGAATTCAAACCTTTGGTTTTGACACTTACTAGCTATATGACTTTGAACGTGTTACCAGGTTAAACTCTCTGAGCCCCAGCTCTACCATTGTGAAAAAGGGATGTAACAAGAGCATCTCTCAAGCAGGGCTGTGAGGATTACATAAAATAACATTTGTAAAGTACCTAGTAGTATCTGGCATATAATTCCTCAGTAAGTGTTATTATAATCATTGCAACAGAACAAAGATCATTTGAAGGATATTTTTTAAAAAATTAGAGCTTTAAGAATATCACTGAGTTTTTACATCAACTCCTAACAGAAAAGACACTGGAATTCTATCACTGAGCGCCCAGCAGTGCCAGAAAATCCTTACAGGGATTTTGCTTTTGTGAAGAAAATATGCTTAAACAGAGAAAAGTATTGCTGAGTTTCTCAGATTAGATAAGGATAAAATGAGAACTGTCTTCCTCTATCCATTTCTTGCATTATCCAAGTTTGGACTCAGTACTCTGCTGGTAGATTTCATTCGAAGAATCGCACACACGAAATTAAGTGCTAATTAAGCCCGCAGTGCCTCGACTAGGCAGTGTCAGAAGAATGGTTTCTGCACAGAAGAATAAAGGTGAGATGCGCCTCTTGGATCTGACAGTAGCCCAGTGGCTACCATCACCAGCTGCACATTAGCATCACCCGGGAAATTTAAAAGCGCCCCAAGCGATTCACAGTTATAGGCAGGCTTTGGAGATGGACCGCTACTGTCTGAGGACCACCTCCCCGCCGTCCCCCCACCCCCTCATAGCATTACACATCTCATATTTACCTGATGCCCAGAATCATCAAACAGTGCACTCACCACAGTCACAACACTTCTGCCTTCCGGGTAACGGTTTTCCACAAGGTACTATTATCCAGAGCAGGCGACCTCCTCAGCACCAGTCGCTCGAGAACCTGAATCTCTCCCCGCATGTGTCCCTCCCTCACAACCACACCCATAAACAGTGACTTATTACCGCCCGCGAGGCCAGGCTGCTTCCCGATGGACCTTCTCCGGTAGCGACATCCAGGCCTGCGCCATCTGCTCCCAGGCCAGATGAGTCCTAGCACAGTTGTCACCTTCATTCCCTTCCAAAACTCGCCGAAATTGCTTTGGGGTCTGGAGGGGAGGAGCAGGTGTTTATGTGCCTTCATCTTCCCTTTGTCACCTCCAGAATTTTGCAGTCTGCTTCTTCTGAGCAAGAACGTGGGCCATGGGTATACCAACTCTTCCCAGACTTAGGTTTCTCGACTTTGCCGAAGTCCCACCTTCATCAGGTTAGAGGCTCCGAAGCCTGGCCTTTCTGGAGCCGCCTAAAGCACCTGGCCTCCCTGCTTGGGCGCCGGATTCGGGGTGTTGGTTCCCGAGATCGCGGAGGCCCACTTCCAGAAAAACAAGACCGCGAACACTATAGCCTCTGGGGTCGCACGAACGGACAGGGGTTTACCTCCCCCAGCGTCATTTCCAGGGCTACTCTAGGAACCTGGGAGGTTCCTGCGTCTCGGTGGTTGTTTCTAGCTGTTGGTGCTCCACGTGCTGGTCTCTCTTCGCCCTGCTTTGTAGCGGGGCGGGAAGGGTTTAGGTTTGACAGAGAAATTGTTTGAGAAAGCTTCAAAAGTACATATACAAAGATAGAGTAGTATAATGAATCCGATGTACGTGTACATACTTCACACCATCAACAATTATCAACTCATGGCAATCTTATTAATCTATGACCCAACTCTCATTCCTCCGCACAAATTGAAGTAAATCTCTGACGGATGTCATTGATAAATTTAACATAACCTGGACTAAGGAGAAGTGAGTGAGGCACTTGGCTTGGGCACAAAATTTAGGAGGCTGCCAAAAAGCTTAGAAATCGAAACAAATATTTTAAGGTAATTTTTTAAAATCAAAATTAATGCAAAAAATCCATAATGAACACCATTTCAAAATTTTTCATAGAGAAATTATCGACTTTTCCTTTTGCCTCAAACTCCTATATAATTGACATAAGATTAATACATACTTAAGTATCTCTAAAAGATAAGGACCTTTTTAAAGAACATAATCACAATACCATTATTACTTCTAAAAATGATAACAAAAACAAGATCACCAAGAATCTAATCATTGTTCAAATTTTACCGGTTGTTTTATATATTTTATAAATATATTCTATAATATAAAAAGCATATATGTGATAAATATGTACTCTTTTAAACAATTCATTGGGCAAGTATGGTTCAAGTTTTTTGAATCTATAGTTTCTCTCTCTCTCTTTCTCCTTTTACTGTATTTTTAGAAGAAACTTGAAGTTTTCTACAGTCTAGATTTTGTTTCCCAGGGACTTTCAAGAATGCACACATCAGAAAAGTCCAGTCCCTCGCTCCAGTGTAGGGAAGGAAAAATAATCTTTCTGTCTATCCCTCTAAGCTCCCAGCTCCAGTCCCTGTAACGAATGGCAGAAACAGGAAAAAAACATACAAGTTTATTTATTATAAGTTGTATGTGACATAGGAGCCCTCATAAGGAAATAAACTCCCAAAGAAGCAGCTAGAGTTAAACGTGTAAATAATGAATCAGATAAAGAGCAGTAAAATTATGAAAAAATGACAAAGCAAAGGGACGTGGGCTAGCATAATTAGTTGGATAAAGTGACAGGAGGATAAGGGTTAATTTGTACAGATTTTCCTCTGCCTCAACTTTCCATCATTGATAATAAGGATCTTAATTTCCACTTGGCATGAGGAGGACATTTTTCACACGGGAATTTTCATCCTGAAAAAATGATATCTAATTTGGTTCTCATACCCACTGTATAAATATCCACAGTTTCTTTATTACAAAGATGAGTTTCAGATCCAATGTATTTTTTTTTTCTTTTGATCAAAGGTTAATAAATACATCTCAGTCCCTTAGTGTAGATTTTGCTTTCCTGGAGAGGATTGTAACTGGAACTTTTCCTGGCTTATCCTACACTGACCAGCCATCTTTTGCTGTGGAGTTCATTGTGTCAAAGGAGGCTCACATACGAATGAAAGGACTACATACCACACTCAATATTATTCCATGGTATAGGGTCTTAAAGCTTCTGTTTATGATGAATTTTTCATCATACATAATTGAGAATTAGGAACATGGATTCTTAATGAAGCATTTATTTATATTCACTCATTCACTTTGATATTATAAACTTCTAGGTTTTACAGAACATCTCAAGGAATTTTCAACCCAATCCCTAAATAAAATGACTAAAATATAGTTAAAAGACAATAGCCAAACAAGTGAATAATATGATGCAACCCAAATATATACAAGCACTAGAGAAATAGTATCTGTGTCGTCTCTGAGTGGGGATCATTAAAAGTTGAATAAGATAAAGCTTTTCCTGAAAGTCATTCGAAATCATTAACACAGGGTATACCCTTTCTCCACTTCTCTGGTGCCAGAAGAAGGAGCTTTGACTAGAAAGCTTTCTACTTTCCTTTACAGTTAATTGGTTTCTCTCAAAACAGATCCTCCTGTTCAACAAAAGGTAGTTTTTATATGAGAAGTATTTTTCCACATTTTAAAAAATATTTGTAAAGACCTACTCCATTTTTAGATTATCTGTAAAGCTTGGCTTCTAACCAAAGGCTTTTCTATATCATTATGCTGCTAAAGCTTCTTCATCCTATGTGTTCACCAGCCAGTGTTCACTAAGGACAGAGTTTGCCATAAGCTTATCCTGTCTCTCCTACAGAGTTTCCCAAATGCCTCTCTAAATGGTTATCAAGCTCACAGCCTTGTCTGCGATCACATATAAAGAAGCATTCCAATTTTGTCTGCTAGATATCTCTTCCAGGTAGTTCAATTTTCATAGAAATTTCTTGTTTTGTAGCCAATTCTGCATTCTTGTTCCTTGCTTTCCCACCTGAAGAGTTCGCCATGTAAGTAGTCACCGTCCGCTCTAATAGGGTAACAACCTCCTTCTCCCCCTCCCACAGGCAACATGCATTAGAAGCCCTTTCAAACAATACATGGGCAGGGTTATAAGTCAAATAAGAACCCAGGAGAAGAGGTGGGTGTTAAAGATTGAGAGAAAAAAGTTAGAAATATCTATGGAAAAAATGAACAAGAGGGAGAGAGAAACAGAGTATGATGCCTGGGGTATGAAGCTTATGTGAACAAAAGAAGAACAATAGGAAAGAAGTAGGAAGGGGAAGCTCTCTTAGATAGTGGTAATGGTGGGTAATGCAACCAGGATGGAGTGGTGGGGCAAAAAGAAAATCAAGGAACATGGACAGTGATAAGATATAAAAAGAAAAACAAGGGTCATAATCAGTGGAATGAGTAAAGAGAAAAGATTATTATGTCTGTGGGTAAAATAGGAAAGAAAAGAGAGAAATACAGTATTTGCCAATCAGATAGAAGAGTAAAAGGGTCAGGGTCTGTGAAGGGGTAAACTCTGTAGACTGGTTTCTAATGGGTAAACTCATTGTGCAGTAAGCCAATCAAAAATTCAGGAGTCATTTACAATGTTCCTAATGTCAAGGTCTTCTCTTATACTCCGTTAACCGCCTAAACTCCTTTAAACTTTACTTTGCTTCAAATATGGGCCACGACTTTGATATACTCTTTTTTTGACTCAATCTTCTTGGCCTTTCTCTACTTCTCACTATTTACCTTCATCACAACTGCAGTAGGCAATGTTGATAACTAATCAGCATTCTTAGTTGCAGAAAACAGAATCCACTCTAACTATGTTAAGTCAAAAGGGATTTCTTATGAGTCCACAGAATTTCTTGGAAGCCAGAATCTAGTGTGGATACTATACTGCCAGAAGCACCCAGCCAATCACACTATGAAATTATGTCACTAGAAATCCTACTGCTGCCACTTTCTGTTCCACAAAACCCTAGATTTTCTGTCACAGTAGCTGCAGATAAACTAAAATACCCCCAAAAGCAAGCAGGCGTGAAAGGATTTTAATCTAATATGGAACTGGAGGATCTGAAATGGAGAATCTCACACATGTGGCCTCAGAACGGAACTTAACTGAGAGACTGATTTCCCCTAAATGCCTGATTTGCAGATGACTAAGACTTACCTCCTGACCAACGAACATCCTCCCAGAATCTCTCCCCATCCTCAAGCCAATGAATTTACCACTTGGACTCTGGCCAGACTTCCCCCTCTTTGCCCTCCTTGCCCATAAACACATCTGGCCCCAAACCCTCAATGGACTCTCCTGTAGCTTGCCATAGCATGACTTTCCTGAATTGCAATTCCTCTGCTGTTTCTGAATAAACTCAATTTCTGGGAATTTGAGCTTGCCTCAGTTTACCTCTTTATTTAGGTTGACAAATGCCAGAAGAACTATCCAGTCTTCATCTCAACAACATTCATTTCTCCAAGTCTCACACAAGTGCGCCTGCTCAGCAAAAGCTATGTCACAAAGGGAATCCTAGCAACAAGGGGGTCTGAGAAATTGAGCTTTCACCCATTCGGGCTCCAATGTAGAGGAAGGCACACATTGTACAATGGGGTTGCAGAGGTATAGAGTGAGCCAATCTATGTTACTGGTCACAGTTGCTACCTGGTACTCATTATACCTTTTCTCCTTAATATAACAGATTTTGTTCACATTTCCACTACTCATACACAGAAACTAGATAACTCAGGGATTCTACCCTCATTTTAAGGTCCAGGGACAATTCAGAATTAGTCTAAGATAAATACGTAAATCCTGTGCCCTTATAGGTGATTGATTCAAGAATTTAGGTTTAAACCGATAAGCATATGGTATTCCCCTGCTAGGTATTATCAGTTCGGAGGTGGGCAAGGGACCTAAATTGGCATAATCAGACTTTCATGGTTGGGAGGAGAAGTTATGACTTCCATCTGAGTCAAGAGCAAAGAACAGATTGCCCCAGGTACTTCCGGCAGCAATATTAATGATAGCTGTAAGGCTAGACAGCCTGAGGGTAATGCCAACTCCAGAGGGAGGCAGAACAGAGCAGATCACAGAGAAATAGAGTCAGAATCATGATCCAACTCCCATCCTACCTGGGGACTTGCTGTTGAATAAGACATTGTATTCCTTTCCTCAACTTATTAAAATGAGATTTTCCTTTTTTATTTTGCAGCCAATTGATGCATCTTAATACAATAGTCTCAATAGTTCGAAGCTCTCAATTAAATCTGGCAATGTTGAACATCTTTTCATGTGCCTGTTGGCCATCTGTATGTCTTCTTTGGAAAAAAGTCTGCTCATATCCTCTGCCCATTTTTTGATCAGGTTGTTCTTTTTCGTTGTTGTTGAATCATATGAGTTCTTTATACATTTGGAGATTAACCCCTTGTCTGATAAATGATTTGCAAACATTTTCTCCCAGTTGGTGGGTTGTCTTTTCATTTTGTTCCTGGTTTCCTTTGCTTTGCAGAAGCTTTTTAATCTGAGGTAGTCCCTCTTATTTATTTTTTCTTCTGTTTCCCTCCCTGAGTAGACCTGGTATTCAAAAAGATACCACCTATGTCAGAGTGTCCTGCTATCTTTTCTTCTAAGAGTTTTATGGTTTCAGACCTTACTTTCAAGTCTTTAATCCATTTTGAGTTAATTTTTGTGTATGGTGTAAGATAATGGTCTACTTCCACTCTTTTGCATGTGGCTGTCCAGTTTTCCCAACACCATTTATTGAAGAGATGTATCTTTCTCCATTGTAGGTTCTTTGTTCCTTTCTCAAAGATTAGCTGTCCATATGCACACAGAATTTTTTGTACTCTAGTTTGTCACTTAATATTTCTTTCACACCTTTTCATGAAGGAGAATAGATTGCCATACTGAAGAATGAGAGATCAATAAATATTTATTGAAACTATACCTAATTTCCTTTGATTATTGGGCAGCTTGGTATATCGTACAGCTTAAGAAAGAAAATGGTTTGTTCACAGTATAATAGAAAATTAAGGATATCATCTCCACCCACCTCCTTCCCTGGGTTGGAAAAGCCTACACTTTGTGCAATGGATAAGAAGTTTCCAGAGTCAACTCCTGGCTGGCAGGACCAACTTATTTGAAAATAGGCTCTGCTTTTGACAATGTACAAGGTTGAAAGTGCAATTTGAAATATCCAAGATACTAAGGGAAAAGTGCAAATGCAAAACAATGAGTAAATAATTATGCTCTCTTTCGTGTGAAAAAGAAGAAAAATAATAATCAACATAAATATTTACATGTATATGCATAAAGAAAATCAGTAAGCATAAACGAAAAATTAAGGACAGAATTTACCTATGGGAGGTGATGGTGAGAAATGGGCTGATGGAAGACAAGGATGGAAGAGAAACATTTTCAATGTATCTTTTTTTAGTTTTTGCTTTTTGTAACAAGTGAATGTATTATGTATGCAAGAACACTTTAAAAAATGAGCGTGCAGAGTATAAAACAAAACAAAATGTTATAAATAAAAATTTTATAAACAAAGTTTTGGAAAATTTTTCTTTCACATTTTCTAATCTTGGTTTTTCTTAGACTGAACTGGGGAATGCAGGATGACCCAGAGTGAGTGATATGAAGGCTGAGTGGTTTTACAATTTGTTTTCCGAGGAAGGAAGCAAATAATTGTTTTATCTCCAAAAAAGGTTTCCACACAGGAAAAAGAAACAAAACTAAAGAAAGACCCCTTCTGATACCTTCTAACTGCCATGTCTCTGCTACCGTTTTCACCTTGGGCGTGTTCACTTTGAGAGCGAGGTGGAGGAGGAGACAAGTCCTAGGGAAACAAAACGCAGCGACCAGGAGATCAGTTTCCTTAGCCCACCTAACTTTTCAGGACCCTTCAGAAAGGAAGTTGAAAGTGCTAATCCGCGCAGTCCAGACCAGAGATAAGAACACTAAGAAGTGAGAGGAGGCCTGTGTTACTCTCCATTTTGGAGGACAAAATTACCAGGTAGACTTGGCCCGTACGGGGATCGAACCCGCGACCTTGGCGTTATTAGCACCACGCTCTAACCAACTGAGCTAACCGGCCAAGCTGCACGTCCCTTTCTTTCAGATTGTAAACGACACTTAGCATTGTTTTCTTGAAGCTTTTCTTTGCAAGAAGAGAGAATGCTTTCGCCCTTCTTCCCATCTTTCCCTACTGGCGGGGAAGAGGAGTGAGGAGGGGGGAAAAGCTGCATATTTTGCCTCAAGGAGCCGTCCTACTTCCGGAAAAACTTAGTCTTTCTCAAACCGCCAGTTATGACCCGAGGAGATTCAGGCCAACATCCCGCAGCAGGGCTTCCCGAGACCGTGACGGGCGGATCACGAAACTGACCACAGACCCTCGAAGGACTTGGCTCCCGCGCGCGGGATCCGGATTCCTCGCCGCTCTGGAGACCATTTCAAGCAGTTCAGCTCCTCCCGGAGACCTCGGGACCCGGGAACCTGCACCCTTTCGCCGCCTGGCCTCGGGATGTTCCGCAGTCGCTGAGACCCTGAATCCACATCCGCGTGTCCCGGGCTTTAGGCTCCGCGCGGGCAAGTCAGGGACTTGGCGCTGCAGTGCCGATCATCAAACGCTTGGTGGCGCCCGAGCGCGAGACTAGGGTCCGCGGGGCCGAAAGAACCATGGAGATGGCCTCTGGTGAGCAGCTGACCCAACCGCGTCCCTGGGCAGAACAAGGACGCCCAAATCAATGACAGGGGATGTCGAAGCCAGGGCGTCTCCGGCGTCGGGACCGTTATGTGGGCCGGGGAGAAACGCCGGGATCTGGAAGGGGAGGAGGAATCGAGGCCCAGTTCGGGCAACTCAGAGGACGGAGGACTCTCTTCGAGAGTCACAACTTCGATACGCGCCCTTTCCAGCCTCGACCTGATCCACCTGCTGGCAGGTGTCAACCCAGGGAAGGGCCACTAGAGCAGCTAATTCCTAAGTCACCCTCTGCTCTCTTTGCTAGGTTCTACTCCCCTCCTTCCGCCATGACTATTTCTAAGCTAGAGGTAGTAATATTTTCAGAAGTTAATTGGCCTGTGTACGTTTTAAAAGCCTTCTTCATGCTCTCTCCCTCCATTTGTAAGTACATGTGTGTGCATATATATCTACATATTACATAGTCTTCTTTTGGATATGCACTACTAATATATAAAGTGTTTAGTACTTGAAACACGTTTTTCTCGAGAAATGAGAATCACGTCCTTTGATTAGCTACTTCGGCATTTATTTTCTAACTTTCCATCTCAAATGTTTGCTTTTAATATCATAAATGTAAATTATTCTTCTGGTCCTTTAGCACCTTTTACTAACTTTGTACATCTTTTGAATCAACTAGTAGATATCTTCATTTATTTTGTTCTGTGGGGAAAATTCTGCAAGTTTAGAGCAGAATATTATTATTAATATTCTTGTTTCACTCGGGCACTTGCTGTGGGAAATGACTTCTGAAAGCCTGGCTTACATTCAGACTGACTCTGACCTGTAGTTATCAAAGTAAGCATCAGTCACCCCCTTTTTGTTTAGGTCAGTTGCCTGAGAAACAGACGCTGAGATGGAGATTTGTGTGTAGGAGGTTTTTTGGGAAGGCCCTTATAATCACCAGCTACGAGAGAGTGAGGGAAGCAGGATTGGGAAGAGGCAGAAACTGAACTTGATGCAGTTGAAACAGGCCTCCGTCAGTCTCAGGGGGATATCTGTACCTGGAATGGCCCTTCAGAAATGTCCTGAATGGTGCGGGGGAGGGGGGGGGGGTGAGAGGATGGGGAGCTGGGCAGGCCGTTTTATTCCTCCTTCAATCAGTCTTGGATTTGGACTGTCACCTGGGGTTGGTGTAACTTTGAGCAAGATGACTCTCTTCTGTTGAGATCAAGGCCCAGAGACCAACCCAGCTGTGAACCATTAGCAGTCAACGTTCCTGAAGTTGAGGAATATCTAGTCCCTGTATTCATCCTTCCAAAAGATCCTTTTGTTTTGACTGAGACCAGATGTCTATTCTTTTTTTCTTTCAAATCACTTGACAAACCAATTACTAGGAGCATTATGGATAAGAGAATAGCAAAATTACGTCCAAATAATACGTAACTCAGGATATTCTTAAGGCCGGCTCCGTGGCTTAGCTGGTTAAAGCGCCTGTCTAGTAAACAGGAGATCCTGGGTTCGAATCCCAGCGGGGCCTGTAGTTGCCCTCCTTTTCGTGAACTAACGCCAAAGTGTAAGATATTTTCTCTAGTTGAATAGGAAACAACTTGAATTTACACCAAATGAATCTTCTAATACTCGGGCCTTACACTTTGCTTGGGAATAAATGGGGTACCTTGTATAAGGGAACAGAGGTAGAAGATTGAACAATGCCATTCCCAGTACATATACCAAGAGTAATTTAAGGACTCTTAATATTTGTCCCAACATCATGATATTAGCATGGATAGGTAGCCTAGCCTAGCTGATGTTTGCCCCTGTGTCCTACCGTTTGAGATCAAATGATAGAGATTCAACAGCTTTAAAAACATGCCCTTTCAGATATCCTCTGGATTTGCGTGATTATTGAGAGAGATTAAATTGTTTTTGGAACCTCAGAACCCTCAACATACTCGGAATAGAGGTGGCACTCAGTGATTTGAATGCACTGAAGACAGTGGTCCACGGTCTGTGGCGGTGAGTTTAAATCCTCCACCTTTGAATCTGCCTGGCCACTGACCACATCTTCGAGTAAACCTGTGCTTTCCCTTTGCCTTTTTGCTCTTAGTCCTATTCTAAAGGAAAATAAGGGGGAAAAAATAAAAGAAAGAGCTAAAAAAAACCCCACCCTTATTTAAGGTTTAAGTTGAGGACAGTAATCACTGTTCCTACTTTTTAAATGATTCTGGACTCCAGGACATCACTGAAATTTTTGAAAAGAGGAGAATATGATGTCATCTTAAAAGAATGGTTCTTTTAACAAACATGGTCCTTATAACAAAACATGGAAAGTATCTAACAAGAGACTGGAGGCAAATGAAAAAGCATTTTGAGACCTGCAGTCTTAGACATTTTCTAAGCAGATATTTACATATAATGTCTGAAAAAGACATCGATTTCTGAAAACTATGGTTTCTGTTTTATCTGCACTATTTCTTTGGTCTTTCTAAGATCTGTCTTACAATTATCTGTCACACTCTACAGTTGCCCACTCCCCAGTCCTTAGCAGCGTGCACAGAATTCTACAAGCAATGGATTGCATTGTAAGCACCTTCTTACTCTTCACTGCCATGGCCTAATAGATTGAATATTTCTTTTTTGAGCATCCGGGAATGCAAATGTGTCAGAACACTGACATTTTACGGAACCCCTTAAAATGGAATTGAATCTAATCAATGACATCCTGTACCTCCAGAAGAGCTGAGTTCTTAGCAGTACTGAATGATAAAAGGTTGTTACTTTATAAAACAACTTGAAACTAGTCCTAGACACTCATATTTGTGTCTTTGCTAAAGGAACTTCTTTCTAATCAAAATACGATTTCTTTCCTGATATAAGTTATTCTTTATTCAAAACTCCTTCCCCATTAAATGTTCCATGGCTTGGGATCTTCAAAGGGACAGCTGCTCTTTTGTTCTCTTATGTAGGCCTGGTCTTGTCTTAGGCCAGCTGTGTGGTTCTTTCCCCTTCATGTCCAGGTATTCATTCCCAGCGTTGGGCAATGGATAAACTCTGGTAAACTGATTTGAATGAAATGGCCCTAAAAAGCTGAAAGGTAAGGCATGATGATGATGGAAAATGTTGGGGAAGAGAAATGGTTGGGAAGTGTTTCCACTTGGTGTCTAAGCAGAGAACTTTAGGTATGTGAAGTGAATGTGAAAATGACTGCACTATGGAAAACTACTTCCAAACATTCTTACTCTGCAGACTCAGCTGACATCTTCTGGATTCAACTGTCCTTGTTACCTGTTTTCATACTTTCTTCTCTGTGTTGGAACTGTTTAATGCTTAGTCTGTCTACAATTCCACATAAACAATACACCAAATTCAGGAGTCTTGAACACCCCCAGATTGTTAAGTTTTAAGTTTTCTGAGCCTTGTACCTAAACCATGATCACACATGGAAAAATCTCAAGCATCTTCACACTTTCCAGGGCTGACTTTTATACCTTGGCTCCATTGCTGAGTCTCTGGAGTTGATCCTTCCTGCACCTCTCAGAATTTCTTCATCCACTGTGAGTGCCTTGGCTGCCTGCCTGGAGCTGATCTTTCAAAATATTCTCATCTAAAAGAGGTCTCTCCCTGGCTTCAAACTCGTATTTCCTTCTCCACCCGGATCTCATGTAGGTACCACTAGCACAGGACACCAGAAACTCAAATGATCATCAATCCCATTGGAAACCTCTGGTTAAACTTCACTGCTCCCACCGAGTTACCCCACATCAAATCATCACAAAGTCTTGCTGACTTTACTTTCAGCATATGTGAGATGTCTTTTCCTTCTGTCCTTCTACTGGTCCCTATTTGTGTCTTCAATATCTCTTCTTCACTACAATCTGCAGCAGCCTCCTCCTGTTCTTATCTACAAGATTGGCCATCTGAAGCCATTCTCAGCACAGCAGACAAAGTCTCTGGTTTAAAATACAAACCATCATTTCCTCCTTAAAATTTCCCAATCTTAAACCTTTCTTCTTTTTCTAGTATATGCATTTAAATCTATATATTTCCCTCTAAGCACTGCTTTAATTGCATATTGTACTTTCATTCATTCAGTTCAAAATATTTTCTAATTTCTATTGTACTTTTACTTTGATTTGTGGGTTATTTAGAACTGCAATGCTGAAGTTTCCCAGTATATGAGAATTTTCTAGTTATCTTTTTGTTGTTGATTCGTAGTTTAATTCTGTTATTGTCAGAAAACATTTTTAAAAATTATTTTAATCCTTTAAAATGTATTGAGACTTGCTTGATGGCCCTGTTTTGGTGAATTTTTCATATACACTTGAAAATAATGTGTATTCTTGCAGTAGTTGGGTGTGGTGTTTTATAAATGCCAATCAGATCAAGTTGATGGGTTAACAGCTATGGTTCAAGTCTTCTGTATCCCTACTTATTTCCCATTTTCTTTCAACTTCTCATCTGTTAGTCAAAGGGGTCTTTAAAATCACCAACCATAATTGTGATTGTTCTATTTCTCATTTTAGTTTTCCTAGTTTTACTTCATATAAGAATTAATATGCCTTCTCTATGAATTGATCATCTTATCATTATGAAATATTCCTCTTTATCTTTGGTCTTACTTTTTACCTTGAATTTTACTCTGTCTGATGTTGAAATATCCACACCAGCTTTCTAATAGTTGGTGTTTCCGTGGTCTGTCTTTCCCCACCACTTTACTTTCAACTTGTTTTCTTGTTTTTCAAATGTCTCTTGTAAGCAAGACACAGTTGGCTCCTGTTTTTCTTTATTTTATTTTACTATCTTGCCTGCCAATCTCTGCGTGTTTTAATAAAGTGTTTATCCTATTTACATCAAAAGCAATTATTTATATTCGGGTTTAAGTCAATCATCATGTTGTTTTCCATTTGTCCTACTTGTTCATTGTTCTTCCTTTTCTGCTTTCCTTTGAATTAATTTCTATTATTCAATTTATCTTTTGTTTAACCTAAAATGCATTATCTTTTCTCTCCAGTTGCTTTTAAGATATTTTTAATCTTCAGTTTTCAAGCATTTCAACATAATTTGGCTAGTTATAGTTCTCTTTATGTTTATCCTGCTTGTCATTTGCTGAGCTCATTGAATCTATGAGTTGATGTCATATTTTTTTATTGAGTTTAAGATTAGTGCACTTTAATGTATGTAAGTTACATCTTGATTTAAAAACAAAAACAAAAACACTTCCCTGACGATATCTACACTCCAGGAATTGAAGGTTAGTCTCCAGTCCCTCAATCACTTTCAGATTAAAATATACCTGCTTTGGAAAGAACATTCCTTCTTCCTTCTGATCTGGCCCACATCTTATCATTTAGTCTCATTTCTTTCCATGCCCTGCTTCAGATCCTTGGATTTTCCCTCAAAGACCAGGCCCACTCCATTCAGTTTCTCATGACAAAATTCTCTTTCTAACCTCTATACAACTTACACAGTTCTTTTCATGTGTTAAGTCTCAGATCTGGTGTCATTTTCTCTAGGAAGGCTTCAAGGGTACTGGGGCAGTTTCCAATTTTTTGGCTGTTCTAGACAGACTGCTTTGATCATTACAGCGGAAATATTTAGTGAACGCATCTCTGTTGGTAGATGATATTGCTGATTTCAATAAATGTAAATTCTTCTGCAAGCAAAAGACCTAAGACATCAAGGAACATTTACTTCCAAACATTGAGAACCGGGTTTCCGTAGTGTAGTGGTTATCACGTTCGCCTAACACGCGAAAGGTCCCCGGTTCGAAACCGGGCGGAAACATGTTTCTTTTATGTGTTGCTTGAGTCTTTCCACTTCCATTTAGATACAAATCTGCACCTTCTTTTTGCAGTCCCAGACTTAAAAACCTACACGAACCTGTGTGCTCCTTTTGAGGTCCAGGAATTTAAAATGGAAGCTGTCCTGACGCCACGTGCTCTGAAGCCGGCGTCTCCCCACCACCCCTCCCTGCACATCGCGGGGCCCCTCTTTCTCCTTTCACTCGGCCTCCGCAGCCTGGAAAGGCTGAGGGGCCCGAGTGGTGTCAACCGGAGGAGGCGTCCACGGCAGAGGACCCCACCTGTGCTGCGCCGGGGGACTGGCTCCCTTGGAATCCCGAGAGCGGGACGCGTGGGTTTCCGCGAAGTGACTTTCTCACGAACTTCAACGAAAGAAAAGTGCTCCGTCTCGAAACTGAGCCGCGACGGCCACCGAGTGTCAACAGCCTTCTCTGGTAATTAGCATTAGTAGTAGTAGTAGTACCATACGATATTTCCAAAATCATCAGGCGTGGAAGGGGAAGAAGCGTTGTGGAGAGGAGAAGGGGGGTGGAGGACTGAATAAGGAGAGATTCCCGCCCCCAAGACCTCCCCGAGGATCTGTATTGGGCGAAGGAGACTTTTACTTTCATTTTCAGGACCACCGTTCTCCCTTCTTTCCCACCACCCCCAGACGGATCTGCTGGGACTTGTTTCTCCGTGGGGCTTGATCAGCTCGAGTGCGTTCCCCGCACAGTGGGAAATGCTGGCGCGCCTTGGGCTGCGGCGGTGGGCTGAGCCCGGCGCTGGGCCGGACCTGCACCCCGCCCCCCACCACGCTCCGCAGCCCCAGGGCCGCCTCCGGGCGCTCACTCGTGGCCTGCAGCCTCCTCTTCAATGGATTCAATACGGCGTTCTCCCGGAACTCAGCATCGAGCATCCAGCTCCACTCGAAGTGGCGCCCAGCAGGCAGAGATCGCCCCGGATGAAAGGAAGGATCCTGGCCATCCCTGAAATTAGTTTAGTGTACGCGCGGAAATAAGAAAGGGTTTAAAAGTTTCGTGAGTTGTTTGTGTTTCATAACGTATTTTGCTAAAAATCAAGAATTTAACAGGGACAGTTTTTCTTCTGGAATGGACATAACACTAGAAGGAGGATGCTTGCACTTTCCTAACCCACGTTCAGGGAAATTGCTTTGTCTTTTTCCCTAGTGTCAAACTCAGTTAACATCAGCTCCTGCGCTAAGTGACCACACGGGGGCGACAGAGACTGGGATCTCCGGGTGGGGAGCCAGCGCTTAGAATTTGCCAAGGTTCCCGTCAATGGACCAGGAGGATTCCCACGCTCCTTCTGATATGAATTCTTCCAAACTTATTGGGGGAAATTTAACTGGCTTTTCATTAGAGGTTAAGTCACATTAGATCTCATATTCTGAATATTTTGGCTGGGTAAAGGGAAGAGGAAAGAGAAACTACCATTTTAGGAGTCTGATATATACTATACATTTTATAGATGTTGTATTCTACAACATTCATTATATGTAACTGCCCACAATCCCGACCCTTAGGTACTTCTCCATCCGCATGTCACAGCTCACTGTCTTTTGCAGTCTATGTTCCATAGGTGTGGGCCTCCAGGCAATCAGTTTCTCTCCTACCACTGGACTTTGCACATGAGGTCCTCTCTAGCTGAAAAGTTTTGTGCTTACCTCTTTGCACAGTTATCTCTTGCTCATGCTTAGATCTCAGTTGGTCTTAGATCTCTACTTTTTCTGGAAAGACTTCCTTAAAATCCCTAAGTGAAAGTCCCATATTCTTCATAGTACTATGTATTTTCTTTCCTTGAATGTTTTACATTTATCAGTGAGATAACATGATTAATGTCTGTCTTTCTCACTGGAATGTGGTAAGTTGCATGAGGGTGGGAGCAGTGTCTGGTTTCATTCATCCATGAGTCCACATTGCACTGCATATGCCTAGTACATAATAGGCATCCAATGGATACTGTTGTTAAGACTGAACCTTTACCATGATTCTCTGAGGAAGATATTATTCTCCTGATTTAGCAAAACCCTGTGGTAGATACATAAAAGATGATGAGAAAGGAATCTAAGCATACCAGTAAAGAAAGTCATCAAACCACAAAAGAAGAGAGCAGGAGAAGAAGAAAGGAACAGAAGAACTACAAAACAGCCAGAAAACAATTTACAAAATGGCAGTGGGTATCTACCTACCAATGATCACTCTAAATGCAAAGAAACTAAATTTTCTAATCAAAAGACAAGAGTGGCTGAATGGATAAAAGAACAAAACCCATCACTATGCTGCCTACAAGAGACTCACTCCAGATGTAAGGATACACACAGATGAAAGTAAAGGGGTAGAAAAAGATATTCCAGGAAGATGGAAAACAAAAGAAAGCTGGGGTAGCTATACTTATATCAGATAAAATAGACTTTAAAACAAAAACTGTAATAAAAGACAAAGAAGGGCATTGCATAATGATAAAAGGGTCAATTCAATAAGAGGATATAGAATTTGTAAATATTTATGCACCCAACAGAGGAGCATCTGTGTGTAAAGCAAATATTAACAGATCTAAAGAAAGAAATAGACAGCAACACAATAACAATAGGGGACATTAATATCCCTCTTACATTAAAGGATAGATCATTCAGACAGAAAATCAATAAGGAAACATCAGCCTTAAATGACATGTTAGACCAGATGGATTTAACAGGTATATACAGAACATTCCATCCAAAAGCAACAGAACACACATTCTTCTCAAGTGCACAAGGAACATTCTCCAGGATAGATCATATGTTAGGCCACAAAACAAGACGTAACAAATTTAAGAAGATTGAAATCATATTTTCCTAATTACAAGTTGAGACACTGAAGCTTGCAGTGTCTCAACTTATTTTGCCTAAGTGTGGAGCTAGTATGTGAGTTATGATTCAAACATGAGTACTCCAGCCTCCACATTATATGCTGATTCCTTAATAGCCTATTTGTCATGGGTATAATTTCTTCAAGTTCCCAAAGCCCTGATCTTTGCAATTTCCAAGTGTAGGGGAAGAAAAATTTTCCTCTAGTCTCTTAGATTTGTAGCTGGGACCTACTAATTAAACTGACAAAAGGTATATTAACAGGAGAAAAAGTTTACAAATTTTATTGACGTTATCATTTTTTATTTCAATTTTATGTACAAGAAAGCTTCATAGAAAAGAAGTGAAAACCCAAAGAAGCAGTTAGACTTGAAAGCTTTTATATGATTTTAACAAAGGGTGATAAATTGTAGAGATGTGACTAGACAAAGAAAAGGGGAATTTGGGCTTTTAGGGACAATAATTGTGGGAAGGTAAATACATGGGGAAGCAAATAGAAGATAAGGGTAATTTTAGTAAGACGCTGTGCAGACTCATCCTGGTGCTGACTTTCCATCTCTGATGATAAGGGTTGTTCTTCTCCTGGTATGAAAGATGGGAGAGGAGCACCTTCACAAAAGGAAATTTATGCCCTGCTTTTAGCAGCTAGGAGGAGGACAGAGAGCCCTTCCTGTGTTTGCTTTTTCTCAATTACTTTCAGCTGAAAATCATCCTTCTGCTAAAGTGGCATATTTTGGGATGGCATATTCTGATCCCCTTCAAATGTCATGTTGTTGAAACTAATAATGAGAAAGAAATGGCTAGAGCAATAGTAATAGCTACAATTTATTACCAGCTATTAAACAAAATATTGAATGATTTTTTCATATAAACTAACAAGCAAGCCTGAGGGCTAGATGTTATTGTTATTTAAGTCTTTTACCTCTTTTATAGATATAGAAGCTGAAGAGTGGAGAGGTTAAATAACTTGCTTGACATCAAACAAGTTTTAAAATTTGGAGCCAGTATCTTAACCCATGTGTATCTGAGGCTAATGTGTCCTCATTACTGCAGTTTTCTAGAGGAAAGACAGGTCTGTGAAAGACACAGATATTAAGAGAGTGAAACTAGGCATAGACTATGAGCCTGATTTCCCCTGTGTAGGGAGAGGCAGAGAAAGTCAGGTATGAGGAGACTCTGAGGACATGGAGAGTAACCAGAGATAGCAAATACAAATGTTATGCTTGCTGTTGGTACTGCAGCCCTGGGGGAAATGGGGAAATGCACATTTTAGGACAAAAGGGAGGGTTGAATTTTTTCATTTAAGGGAGTGGGTATGAACAATGGTACTGACATCAAGGCAATGTTCCCTGAGACAAATTATACAGATGATGGCCCTTGAATGTAGGTGTCAGAAAAATTCTAGTCGGATGTACAGTTCTTGTGCAGGAAGCTGTTTGGTTTGGTAGCAAGACCACCCCACTTTCCCTATAGTTTTCCCTCTTTCCTCAATTCAGCCAACATTACTTTCCCATCCTCCCCCTCAATCCCACCCTCTCCCCTAAGCCATCTCTGGAAGAGTAGAATGATCTCTAGGCAGGAAATCTGAACATCTGGATTTCAGTTTCAGTTTTATGATGTTGTGATCCTGGGAAACTCAATAACCTATCTGGCTCTCATTTCCTCCTCTGCACAATGGGATTTTGAAACCTATTTCATGCATTTTCAACAAATATTTATTGAATGTTGCCCATGTGCCAGACACTCTTCTAGGTTCTGAAAATCTAGCAGTAAACAGGCAAAAATCCCCGCCCTCATGGAGTTTGCATTCTCATGGAGGAGAAAGGCAATACACAAAATTAATGTTATATAGCACATTAAATGATCATAAGTAATGTGGAGAAAAACAAAGCAAAGAATGGGGAGGAGCATTGGCGTGAGGGAAGCTTATAGTTTTACATATAACGTTCAGGCTGTGTTTCACTGATAAGATGATATTTGAGAAAAGACCTGAAGTAGGTAAGGGACTGAATCATACATACTTCAAAGTAAGAGTATTCCCAGCAGGGGGAACAGTCAGTGCAGGTGCCCTGAAACAGCAATGTGCCCGATACATACAAAAAAGAACAAGAAGGACAAAAGTAACTGCAGAAGAGTGAGCAAGGAGTGCAGCCAGAGAAATGAGAGCACAAACAACCCTACAGGCCAGACGAGGACTTCGGCACTTACTCTGATGAAATGAGGAGATACTATTGAGTTTTGAGCAAAGCTATGCCATAAAGCTTTTTAGGTTCAAAAAGATCTCTGCTTTTCATAGAATGTTTTGTATTAAGAGATATTTGCAATAGGTATTCCATGTTAGAGATGAAGATGTCTTGGACCGGGGTAGCAGTCGTTGGAGTGGTGAGAAGTTTTTCAGATCTGGATTTTGAAGGTAGAGCCGAGAGAACTCCCTCACATGTGAAGAATGAAAGAATAGTTGAAGTCAAGGATGTTGCCAAGGTTTTTCGCCTAAGTATCTGAAAAGTTGAAATTGTCATTAAGTGAAATATGCAAGCTTGGGGTTGGAGAAGATTTTCTTGGGGGCACTCAAGAATCAGTGGTCCCACTTTCACGATACATGGCAAATGACCCGTACTTGTCTTCAGTCCGTTGAGTGCAAGACTTTGCACCTGAGGCTGTGATGGCCGAGTGGTTAAGGCGTTGGACTCGAAATCCAATGGGGTTTCCCCGCGCAGGTTCAAATCCTGCTCACAGCGTTCTCATTTTCTGTTCCACAGTTTGAAACTTCGGCAAAATTTAATTCCTCCCAGCATGCAGAGAAACCTGTTAGGCGGCAGTTCCGATTTAAAACCCGAATATTTCAGGAGGGCAGGCACCAGCCAGTTGTGAGTTTCCTCATTCCCTTTCGTTGTCCGGGTGTCTGAACCTCCTGAACCCAGTCTCCCCATTGTCCTGACGGAGCTCCGGGTTTCGAGCGCCCTCAAACATGCTAGCTCCGTTGAGATGAAACTTTTAAATTTGATAGGAGTGTCCGATCAAAGCAGCAAAGAGAACAGAGGAGACGTTGAAAATCTTGGGAACAGCTTCCCTTTCTGATTATTCAGAGCCGGCAGCTTCCTTAAAGCGGTCTTAGGCAGCAATCTTAGTATTTGTCCTGACATCGGAGGCTGGTTAGAGCCATAACAATTGAGGATAATACTCCATCGTATTTGCCAAGTGCTCTTTGAAGTGCTTTATGCAAAGGAGGAAATTGAGACACAGGAGAGGATATATTTTGACTTCTGACTTTGCCTTGATTTTCAAGTCCATATGAAATCTCTTTCTCCTTCTCAACGTGCTAAACCCCTCTTTTGTAGGCACTTTTGCGTTTTCCCCTATTTTGCCTACTTTGAACAGCTAGGTAAATTTTAAGCCAGTTTCCTCTGTTAGTAAATGAGTTCCTAGTTTCTAAGTTTCTTTGTCATATATGATTCTTAAAAGATATACTTCTATAGAATCCTTGCCTGCTTATTGCATTTTGTGTTTATTGCATGTTGTGGGTAGATGAATATTCTGGGGAAAAAAGTAATGAAGACCTCAAAATTAATATAATTTTATTATAATAAATAATTATATTTTAATTAATTAATTATTAAATTAGTTATATATTTATTATAATGAATAAAGAATATAATATATTAATAATTAACATAAGCTGGATAAGGAGGAAAGAGAGGGTGTAAAATAGAGTGAGGGACAGGCAACAGATAATTGAGTCCATGGAGATTTGTTCAAACAACGAAAGCAGCTACTAAGTACCAAACAAGTTTCCAATGCTTGGAGTTAGAGAATAACTAAGACTAAGCACTGTTTAAAAAAAAAAAAAAAAACAAGAAAAAAACCTAGTTAAATGTATATTATGCAAACAAATCAAAAAAATAAATAATTCTTTCCCAGAATCAGAATACTTTTTGGTCCTAATCCATGTCTAAAAAAAAACAAAAAAGACACCATTTCTCCGAATGGTACAAACTGCCTATAGTAATAAAAATACGAATATTGACCACCGCTCTCACAGGTGCGGGCCAGTGGCGCAATGGATAACGCGTCTGACTACGGATCAGAAGATTCTAGGTTCGACTCCTGGCTGGCTCGCTCGGCTCTCTTTTTCCTTCACACTTCGTGAGTACTTTTTTCAAAAGGATGTTGAAACAATTCTTAGAGTCCTTCGAATGTATTTTCCTGGAACTGATCCTTCACCTTCTATGGCGCTGCCCCATATCGGCTGTCAGTCGAGTCTGAAAGAGACTTCAGAAACATCAAAGGAGCCATCCTGTAAGATTTTCTTCTTCCTACTTTCATCTCTTCCCGAACTTGAGAAAGGAGATTGGCTGAAAAAGACCATTCGAAGGAAGGTTTTAAAATCAAAGAAGCTTTAAAGAAAAATAAACAGGAATTTTTTTCTACCAGTACCTTCTGCATCAATATTTTTTCCCATTGAGGAGAGTCATCACTCATGGAGGTCTATCCTGCACGGCTCTTTCCTCACATGGCTACTAGCAAAAAGAAAAGGCACATCTCCTGGGGAAATGTTGAGTCAAGAAAGGTTGGGCTGTGAGGTCGCGGGGTGCGAGAAGCTCTTCGCCTCGGTTGGACGCTTTAGGCAGAGCTCGGCCCTGAAGCCAGCCGATGCCACTCAGCGCCGCCGTCTCCCCCACGTGCCCGGCCCGCGGTCTTCCGGACATATGCGAGTTGAGAAACTGGCCCTCAGGAGACAAGAGAACCAACGGGAATCCCTTTTATTTGAAAAAGTAAACACCTCGGGAGACAATGAGGGTGTAAAGGAAGACGTAGGCAGTGGCAAGTTTGGGGGGGCCTCGCTGAACAGACCGGCCTCATTTCTCTGCATGGAGGCGGGGTGGAGGTTAGGAGGCAATCACTGTCAAGCGGATGAGAATTCCTCAAACTCGACCAAAAGAGTGTCATCATACGTGGATCGATTTCCGAACGTGTGGCTTGTATCCTCTTTCTGCCTTGCAGATAAATTTGTTAAAGTTACCAATGCGCGCTGTCAGAGGCGCTGCGGCTGAAACTAGTGATGCGCCAAAAGCGCGTTGCCTCCGGTGGTCCATGGCTGGCTTTGAACAAGGTGGAAAGGAGAGCTGGCGATTCTTACAGCATCTCATTCAGTTCCCTGCTCTTTACAGCTAAAAGGAGAGAAGAGTTTTCATGAAAGCCAAGTGGCAACTTCAGATGGAGCGGATATTTACCTTGGAAATTGACTGGGACGAGGACAAAGAATGAAGCACAGACGTTACTGGGAACAAACCCCGTGTATTGCTGCTGTTAGCACCCCGCTCTAAACAAGTCAATGGTCACCCTGAGCCTGCTTCCTTTTCTCTATTGAAACTCTTTGAAGGAGCCACAGTAATATTGTCTACGGAAGTTTCACTGAAAACTAAGCAGGCAGTTTTGTAACTCTTCCAAATTCCCCCTTCCCTAAAACATACCCACCTCGCGCACACACTACTCCCTCACTTTTCTTCAAGAAACTCTTCCCAGCGCTTCTATGTTTTTTATTAAAATAATAACAAACAAAACGGCAACACAGGAATTTCCTGTCCCATTAAGAGAAGAAGAACGTCTTACCTTAAGATTCAGAGCAGTTGCAGATCTAGGGTGTAGGCGGCTTGAGTTGGAGATGCCTACTCCGCCCACCGGGGTCAAAATGACCCCGAGACTGGCCCGTACGGGGATCGAACCCGCGACCTTGGCGTTATTAGCACCACGCTCTAACCAACTGAGCTAACCGGCCACCTGCAGCGTCTTTTATCTTTTAATAAATTGGTAAGTTCGTTGACATTTTTGTGTTTGTCAATAAAAATAAAGGGAATATTTCTTCCCCCTCTCTGCTGCCTCCCTCAGGGAGATCTTTAAGCCATATTCACCGACGCTGGTGCGAGGGAGAAATGTTAGGCTCCTAGTGTTACTCTAAAAGTATTTAAGTCCCGCCAGAGTCTTTGACCTTTTATTCTTCTAGTCTTCAAGGGCTCTTGCCCTGGGTTTCAAGAGCAAAGTCTTGCAGGTGTTCAAAAATCATGTAAAAGCAATCTATCTGGCAATAAGGAACATACAGTATTTCAATTCTTCGGATTTGGACAACAAAATCCACGAAGAAATTTTTGTGCAGAGACTGAATCTAGTTTATTTCTCTATGGAGAATCTACTGTAACAGGATTTTCAATTGTGGATGAAGGGAGCCTCCCCTTTTTAGAGGCGTGTCCGTACTGGATTGCAAATTGCAAACTTCTCTTTAACGACTTGTAACTTTATTGCCTACTATTTTCAAGTTTGTTCAAGGCAACCGAAAGGAAGGCGAGTGGGGCTGAAGAAAGGAGCCGCGTGTTCTCAGGATCTCTAGAGTCACAACATAGGCGTTGACGTCGGCAACGATACTCGCTGTTGGAATAGGGGCGTCCCAACAGTACTGGAGTGACATAGTAAATCTGGTATGCTTTCTGAAGGCGGTAGAAAAGGACCGCGGTGGCTTGCAGAAGGGAGCGATTGCGGTGGCGCCTGGCTAAGTACTAAAATTCTCAGCCAACAGCACATTCTGTGTGTCACTCAAATTCCACTTTGCCAACTAAAGGATACAAGCACGGGGTTGCGGAGGCGAGAGTCAATGAGATGCGCTCTTTGGTCCTTGGTGAGACTGTTGGTTTTATCACCTGAAGACAGGTTGAAAGCCATCTCCTGCAGCCTCAGGAAATCTCCCTTTACATGTTCCTGGGGTTGTATTATTTCTTTTGTATTTTTCGAACTTTCCTGCTGACTGATGACTAGTAAATTTTCAGCGCATATATTAATTTAAAGCTAAACGAAACAAGTAATGCTTTTCTTGATTTTAGAAACGACGCTGGTGCGAGGGAGAAAGGTTAGGCTCCTAGTGTTACTCTAAAAGTATTTAAGTCCCGCCAGAGTCTTTGACCTTTTATTCTTCTAGTCTTCAAGGGCTCTTGCCCTGGGTTTCAAGAGCAAAGTCTTGCAGGTGTTCAAAAATCATGTAAAAGCAATCTATCTGGCATGGCCTCTGCAGTCACATGTCTTCTTTATTCGTGTCAATGAACGATATTCCGGCTTTTGAGGATCCCTTGTACATTCCAAACTCTTAAAGTTCACGTGTAAAGCCATCCTGAGAGAATAAGCTTGTTTTTTATGTAATTTTAACACCAAAAAGATTACTCTTAACTCCTTCTTCGGACAAATGGAGCTCCCTAGGGTGGCTCATCTCCCTGACTTTCCTGGACTCTGTCCTGAGGTTTATGGAAAGATGGCACAAATCTGGGCACTGGCTCTCCCTTTAGTAACTCAAACCAAGCACTGCTGGCAGGAATCCTGCACCTGCTCCTAGAAGAATCAGCACGTTTCCAGCTGGTGAAACCTAAGATTTAGGTCTATTGTCCTCACCACACCCCCACCTTCAATCGCGTTCCCTGGTAAAGTGAAGGTCCCAGATCCAAGAATTGCATTATTTTTTTATCCTATTTTAAAATGAAATACTGTGTGTGAACATTACTAGCAGATATTCCGGACCAAAAGAAGGGGTCAATAAAAGATCTGTCCTTCTTTGACTGTACACAACGGTCTAGAATGAACAGTGATCTCCACCTATCTTAGACCCCCACTACTTCCATATCCTCCCCAGAGACTGTCAGAGTTCTCAGCTTCTTGTTTATCATCCCCAAAATATTCTATGCATATTCAAGCATAGGCAATACAAACCCGCAACATCTACCACAAACGTCTTGTAGGAGATTTTCAAAATATTCGTTATATTCCGGATTAGATTCTGTTAATTAATTACCTAGCAGTGTCTCAGGAAAAATAGTAAATCAATATTAACAACGCCTATTTTATTTTACAGCATATATATGAGTCTGTGTTTATATACATATCATCCCACATAATCGTAATAAATACTCCTAAAATTCAGTTTTTGTTTAAGCTGTCGTCTCTTGCTTCTCTGAACAGTTAAATGACTAGCCAGGCATTAGGACCATCCCTGTAGCTGAAAACCACTAAAAGTGCTGTATAGAATAAGCAAAACTTCGTACAAGATTCACAGTTCTCGCAAGAATTTAAGGATTTATAAGGCCAAAAACTAAGTGAAGGCAGAAACTGAGGTAATTCAACGGAGAATTGAAAGTGCTTATGCCCTGATTCTTAGAGATGCATTTAACAATATATAAGTGCACACGAAATAAAGCACTGAATAAGTTTCTCTTTACCTCAAGGAATTACTGGAAGTTGTGAAAGAACTTCACTGTGTAGGCGGAGAACCGCGTTTTGCCACAGGATTTACAAAATGGTGACGCGCCTGCCGAAACCCGGGATTGAACCAGGGACCTTTAGATCTTCAGTCTAACGCTCTCCCAACTGAGCTATTTCGGCGACCCTTGGAGGCATCTTTTTGTCAATTACTTTTAAATAGCTATTTTCCTTTTTGGATGTTACATTTCAGAGAAAAGAAAATCTTTTGTTTTCTGAAAATACCACATTTTGCCCGTTTCAAAAATAATTGTGCCAACATACAATCAGACAATGGGGAAAGATACCCAAAGTTTCCTGAGTATGATAGGAAGAATGAAAAAGCAGAGTGATAAAGGATAATTTGTATATGATTCCAATGGATATGAATTGGATAGCTGTAGGAGTGTGGTGATTCAAAGCTTCCTGCTGGAATGGGAAGCTTCTTAGAATTCAAGACAACACCATTTGGAATCATTTCTAGTTTGGTACTCAAATATATTTTACTCTTTCAATGTTGTTATTTCTTTTCCTTTCTATTCTATTAAGGTATAAGGTACATACAGTAAGGTACACAAATCTTAAGTGTACAGCTTAATTAATTTTACAAGTTTACATCCCTGTGTAACCACCATCTGTTCCCCCCTGCTCCTTCTCATTTGATACCTTCCCAAAGTTAGCCACTGCTCTGAACTCTTTCACTATACACACTGTCATTTGTTTTTCGACTTCATGTTCATTGAATCAAATAGAACCTGCATTCTTTTTGTGAATTTTTTTTGAATTTTGCCAGCAAGATTTTATCTCTGGCTTAATTTTTTTCATTGTGTCTTTTATCGAGATATAATTCACATATCATAAAATTTAGCCTTTTACAATTCAGGGGGTTTTGATATATTTACAAAGTTGTGCAATTATCACCACTATTTAATTTCTCTGACTAATGTTGTTTTATTGAGGTATAATTGACATATAACATCATATTAGTTTTACGTGTACAACATAATGATTCAATATTTGTATACATTGTGACAGGATCACCACAATAAGTCTAGTTAACGTCCATCACTATATATAGTTACAAAATTTTTTTTCCTATGAGGAGGACTTTTAAGATCTACTCTCTCAGCAATTTTCAAATAATAATACAGTATTGTTAATTCTAGTAATCATGCTGTACGTTACGTCCCCGTGACTTATTTATTCTATATCTGGAAGTTTGTACCTTTCGACCTCCTTCATCCATTTTGCTCACCCCCCACTTCCTGTAACCACCAATCTGTTCTCCATATCTATGAGTTTTTATGTTTTTTTATTTTTTTTAGTTTCTACATATAAGTGAGATCATATGGTATATGTCTTTCTCTGTTAGACTTATTTCACTTAGAATAATGCCCTCAAGGTCCATGCATGTTGTCAAAATGGTAAGATTTCATTCTTGTTTATGGTTGAATAATATTCCATTGTGTGCATATATATATATATATATATATATATATATATATATACTACATCTTCTATATCCATTCATCCATCAATGGACACTTAGGTTGTTTCCATATCTTGGCTATTGTAAATAATGCTTCAATGAACACAGGGGTGCATATATCTTTTCAAGTCAGTGTTTTCATTTTCTTTGGACAAAATACCCAGAAGTGGGATTGCTGAATCATATGGTAGTTCTATTTTTAATTTTTCAAGGAACCCCCATACTGTTTTCCACAATGGCTGCACCAGTTTACATTCCCACCAATAGTGTACTTTTCTCCACATCCTCACCAACACTTGTTATTTCTTGTCTTTTTGATAATAGCCATTCTTACAGGTGTGAGGTGATATCTCACTGTGGTTTTGATTTGCGTTTCCCTGATGATTAGTGATGTTGAACATCTTTTCATGTATCTGTTGGTCATCTGTATTTCTTTGAAAGAATGTCTATTCAGGTCCTCTGCCCATTTTTTAATCAGATTATTTTGTTTTTTGCTATTGAGTTATGTGGATTCTTTATATATTTGGGAGATTAACTGTTATTCAGATATATGATTTGCAAATATTTTCTCCCATTCAGTAGGTTGCCTTTTCATTTTGTTGATGATTTCCTTTGCTGTGCAGAGGCTTTTTAGTTTGATGTAATTCCACTTGTTTATTTTTCCTTTTGTTGCCTTTGCTTTGGGTGTCAAATACAAAAAATCACCACCAAGACTAATGTCAAGGAACTTACCCCCTACATTTTCTTCTAGGAGTTTTATGTTTCAGGCCTTATATTCAATTCTTTAATCTATTTTGAGTTGATTTTTGTGTATGGTGTAAGATAGCAGTCTAGTTTCCTTCTTTTGCATGTGGCTGCCCAGTTTTC
Source organism: Equus caballus (assembly GCF_041296265.1). Taxonomy (NCBI): domain Eukaryota; kingdom Metazoa; phylum Chordata; class Mammalia; order Perissodactyla; family Equidae; genus Equus; species Equus caballus. The sequence goes on along the minus strand of NC_091703.1, from coordinate 28,582,818 downwards.
CCAACATCATTTATTGAAGAGCCTATCCTTTACCCATTGTATATTCTGGGCACCTTTGTCATAAAATAACTTACCATATACACATGGGTTTATTTCTGAGCTCCCGATTCTGTTCCATTGATCTATGTGTCTGTTTTCATGTCAATACCATACTGTTTCAATTACTATAGGTTTGTAATATAGATTGAAATTGGCGAGCATAATGTCTCCAGCTTTATTCTTCTTTCTCAAGATTGCTTTGACTATTCAGGGTCTTTTGTGGTTCCATACAAATTTTAGGATTGTTTGTTCTATTTCTGTGAAAAATGCCATTGGGGTTTTGGTAGAGTCTGAACTTTTATGTCTGGCTTCTTTTGCTCAGTATCGTCTTTGAGACTCATCTATATATTTCTGTGTAAAAGTAATTTGTTCCTTTGCGTTGACTTCCATTTTATGGATATACCACAATTTACTTATCCATTCTAATCTTGATGGGCGTTTGGAGTGTTTCTATTTGGGGGTTCTTATAAAAAGCACTGAACCTTCTTGTGCAGGGCTTCATGTGAACACAAATACTCATTTATAAGATAGATAGGTAGGTAGGTAGGTCGGTAGGTAGATAGATAGATAGAATTTCTGGGTCATAGGATATATGGAATGTTTAACTTTATTAGATGCTCCTAAACAGTTTTCCAAATGGTTGTACCAGCTTACACTGCTGACAACAATGTATGAGGCTTCTGGTTGCTTCATAGTGCAGCCAATGCTGGGTATTGTTAGTTATCTTAATTTTAGCTATTCAGGTCAGGATGTAGTGATAGTTCTTTGTGATTTTTAACTTGTATTTTTTTATGACTGATGATATTTTACACCTTTCCATATGCTTATTCCCATTTAAAAAATTGGGTTGGGTGCCAATCTTTTTTAATTGATTTGTGGTTCATTATATATTGTAAATACAAGTCCTTTGACAGATATATATGTTACAAATATCTTCTTCCAGGTTGTGGCACACCTTTAGCTCTCGTAATTTTGAGTTTGAAGATGTTAATTTTGATAAAGACAATTTTTTCAATCATTATGATTAGTGCCTTTTTGCATTCCACTTCAGAAATATTTGCCTACACTAGAGTCATGAAGCTCCTATTTTTTCACCCAGAAGTCTTAGTGTTTTACTTTTAATATTTAAGTCTATATCTTGAATTTATGTGTGACGTGAGATAGAGATTGAACTCACTTTTTTCTTATCTGATTTCAGTTGATCTGGTATTATTTATTGAAAAGTCAATCTTTTCCCCACTGAATTGCAATGTCTTCTTGTCATAAAACAGAGAACTGTATATGAAATTGGTTTTTTTTCTAGACTCTCTATTCTATCCCATTGGTCTACGTGTCTGATTTTACACCAATACCACATTGTCTTAATTTCCATAACTTTAAAATAAGTAATAGCACCTGATAATAAAGGGCCTCTCGTTTTGTTTTTCTTACTCCAATTGCCTTAGCTATTCTGGATTTTTAATAATTTTATTTCAATGTAAATTTCAGAATTGATTGTCAATTCCTACCCCTCTTTGCCCACCCCAGAAAACCTGCTAGTATTTTGTTTGCCAATGCATAGAATCTATAGGTCAGTTTGGGGAGAATTGCTATTTTAGCAAAATTGGATCTTTCTCGCCAGGATCATGGTAGATTCTTCCGTTCACTTAGGTCTTTAGTTTCTCTCAACAATGTTTAGTAGTATTCAGTGTAGAAGTGTTGTTTTAAAAGATTAGTTGCTGCATATATCATTTATCAATGCTATTGTAAATGGTACTTCTTTTTAAATTTCATTTTTTAAATGTTTATTGTTAGTGTGGAGACATGCCATTTGTTTTTGTATATCCTTTTTATATACAGTAAATTTGCTAAATTTACTTACTGATAATAGTTTGTGGATAATTTGGATTTCTATGTATGCTATCACGCCATACGTGATTAATGATGATTTTACTTCTTTCTCTCTAGTCTTTGTACTTTTTCTTGGCCTATACTGCTGCTTAGAACCTCCAATACAATGCTAAATGTGGTTGCGATGGTGGACCCTCTTGTCTTTTCCTAATCTCAGAGAAGAAAGCTTTCAGTATTTTATCATTGCTTATAAAGCTAGCTATAGGTTTTTTTCTAGGTACTCTATCAGATTAAAGAAGATACCTTTTATTCCTGGTTTGCATAAGTTGTAATCATGAATGGGGGACTGAACTTTATTAAATGATTTTTCTGCACCTACTGAGGTGTACACATAATTTTTCTTTCTTTGGTGTTTAGTGTGCTCAGTGTATTGATTTTTACATGTTAAGCCAATCTTACACTTATAGAATAAATTCCATGTGGTCATGATAGATTATTCTTTTAATATGTTGCTGGATTAAATTTGCTAATATCTTATTTAGTATTTTTCATCTATTTCCCTGATATATATTGACCTGTAATTTTCTTGTTTTGCAATGTCCTAGTCAAGTTTTGCTATCAGCATCATACTGATTTCATCAAATAAGCTAGGAAAATTTTCTCTCTTTATATATTATCTGGAAGTTTTGGTGTACAGTTTGTATTATTTCTGTCTTAAATATTTGGAAGAATTCACCAGTGGAGCTATATGGACCTAATCTTTTCCTCGTAGAAAAAATTTCATATTAGAGATTTCATATCTCTGATATAGTATGGATTAGATTTTCTATTTGCTCTTGTGTCAGCTTTGGCATATTACATTTTTCACACATTTCATCTAAATTGTTAACTTTGTTGGCATAAATGTGTTGATATCATCTTACTATCTTTTTGTGCTAATATTGGTAATTTGTGTTTTCTCCATTTTAAAATCATTTTGCTAGAAATTTAATGACTATATTAATCTTTTCAAAGAACTAACTTTTTGTTTCATTGATTTTTTCTATTGCACATTTATTTTCATTTTAATGGATATTTGCATTTATTTTTAGTATTTCCTTCCTTTTACTTTCTTAGAATTAATTTGCTCCTTTTTAGCTTCTTGAGATGGAAACTTAAATATTTGATTTTCAGCCTTTTCTTTCTAACGTACTTTTAGAGACATACATTTTCCTCTGAGCACCGCTTTAACTGCATCTCACCATTTTTAATGTTGCATTTTTATTATCATTCAGTTCTACATAATTTTTATTTTCCATTTGATTTCTTATTTGGCCCAAAAGTTATTTAGAAATATGTTTGTTGCTTAATTTCCAAGCATTTAGAGATTTTTCTAGACATATTTTTTTCATTGTTTTATAATTTAACCCACTGTGATGTGAAAGTATAGACTACATAACTTAAATCCTTGGAAATTTGGTTTATGGCTCAATATATGCTCTATTTTGATATGTGTTCCATGTACATTTGGAAATAATATGCATTCTACCACTGTTGTATGCATTGTTTTAGATATATCAATTAGATCAGGTTGACTAATCACGCTGTTTAAGTCTTCTCATCTTTACTCCCTCTAGTTTGTCCTTGTTCCTTGAATTGCTTGAGCTTTTTTTTTTTGAGAAGCTGGCAAATGTCTGCCTCTTCAGCTCTGGAAGATCGTAGGAGATGCAGTACTGCCCCTCAGATATTTTGAAGTTTTTAGTCTCTTATCTCCCACAGCTTCAAATCTGGCAAAAGTCTTGAAAGGGAGAGCAGCTGTATGAGATAGAGGCCTGTCTCTAGCAGGACTTTGTGTTTTAAACACAGTATGATTATGGAAAATTTTACACTGTCCATAGTTTACATTAGGATTTATTCTTTTTGTTGTACAGATCTACAGATTTTGACAAATGCATAATGTCATGTATTCATCATTTAGTATCATACAGAATAGTTTCAATGCCCTAAAAATCCCCTGTGCTCTACCTACCCATCCTTCATACACACTCCTAGTTCCTGGCAACCATCTGTCTTTTTACTCTTTCTGTAGCCTTTTCCAGAATAGCAAATAGTTGGAATCATACAGCATATAGCCTTTTCAGACTGGCTTCTTTTGTTTAGTAATATGCATGTAATGGTCCTCCATGTCTTTTCATGGCTCGAAAGCTCATTTCTTTTTAGCATTGAATAATATTCCATTGTATCTGTATACCACCATTTGTTTATCTATTTGCCTATTAAAAGACATCTTGGTTGCTTCCAAATTTTAGCAATCATGTATAAAGCTGCTATATACATTCATGCACAGGTTTTTATGTAGTTGTAAGTTTTCAATGCATTTGGGTAAATACCAAGGTAAGCAATTGCTGGATCATATGGTAAGACTTTGTTTAGCTTTGTAAGAAACTGCCAAACTGTCTTCCAAAGTGATTGTACTATTTTGCATTCCCAGCAGCAATGAATGAGAGTTCCTGTTCTCCACATCCTCAACAACATTTGATGTTGTCAGTTATTTGGATCTTAGTCATTCTAAATGTGTATAGTGATACCTCATTGTTTTTTAATTTACAGTTACTTGAAGACATATGATATAAAGTCTTTTCATATGTTTATTTTCCATCTGTGTGCCTTCTTTGATGAGATGTCTGTTCAGATCTTTTGCTCATTTGTTAATTGGGTTATTTACACATTGTTAATTTTTAAGAGTTCTTTGTATATTTTGGATGCCAGTGCTTTAAATATTTTTAAATATTTAAAAATTTTTTCAAATATTTTTGAATATTTTCTCCAGTTTGTGGCTTATCTTTTTATCCTGTTCATAGCGTCTTTCACAGAGCAGAAGATTTTAATTTTAATGGAGTCCAACTCATCAATTTTTTCTTTCATGGATCATACTCTGTGTTGTATCTAAAAAAATCAAAACCAAGCCCAAGGTCACTTAGAGTTTCTCCTATTTTATCTAGAGAAGTTTTATGTTTTACATTTAGGTCTGGTCTATCATCTACTTGAGTTAATTTTTGTGACGTATGTAAAGTCTGTGTCTAGACTCGTTTTTTTTTTTGGCATGTGGATGTCTAGTTGTTCCTGAATCATTTGTTAAAAGGACCATTGTTTCTCTATTGAAGAGTCTTTGCTCCTTTGTCAAATATCAGTTGACCGTATTGGTGAAGGTCTGTATTTGGGCTCTCTGTTCTGTTCCATTGATCTATTTGTTTATTCTCTCTCCAATACCATACTCTCTTGATCACCGAAGCTTTACAGTAAGTCTTGTAGTTGAACAGTGTCAGACTTCCAACTTTGTTCAGTATTGTGTTGGCTATTCTGGATCTTTTGTTTTTCCATATAAATCTTGGATTCAGTTTATCAATATACATAAAGCAACTTATTGGGATTTTGATTATGATTGAATTGAACATATAGATCGAGTTGGGAAGAACTGATGTCTTAACAATATTGAGTTTCTTATCAATGAACCTGGAATATCTATTTATTTAGTTCTTCGATTTCTTTCATCAGAGTTTTGTAGTTTTCGTCATACAGATCTACATATTTTATTAGGTTTATACCTAAGTATTTCTCTCTTTTTTGGTGCTAATGCAAATGGTGTTGTGTTTTTATTTTCAAATTCCAATTTTTCATTGCTGGTATATAGGGAAGCAATTGGCTTTTCTCTGTTAACCTTGCACCCTGCAGCCTTACTATAATTGCTTATTAGTTTTAGGAGGTTTTGTTGATTCTTTGGGATTTTCTACATAGACAATAATATCATTTGCAAACAAAGAAAGTTTTTTTTCTTCCTTCCCAACAGGTATACCTTTTATGTTCTTTTCTTGTCTTATGCATTAGCTGGTTTCAGTATGATGCTGAATAGGAGTGGTATGAGGGAATATCTTTACCTATTTTCAATCTTTGGGGGAAAGAATCCAATTTCTCACCATTAAGTATGATGTTAGTGTAGGTTTTTTGTATATCTTCTGTTTTTTTTTTAATATTCCTTTTACCAACCTCTCCCTATTTCCCCCACCCTTCAGCCTCTGACAACCACTTTCCCGCTGTCTGTTTCTATGAATTTGACTTTATTTTTTTAGATTCCACATATAAGTGATACTATGCAGTATTTGTCTTTTTTTTTTTTGGCTTATTTCACTTGGGATGATGCCTTCCAGGTCCATCCATGCACAAATGACAGGATTTCCTTCCTTTTTTAAAAAAAAATCTCTGTTTTTTTCTGCAGGGGAAGAGTAGTCCTAAGCTAACCTCTGTTGTCAATCTTCCTCCTTTTTTCCACCCCCAAAGCCCCAGTACTTAGTTATGTATAGTTGTGAGTTCTTCCGGCTCTTTTATGTGAGCTGCTGCCACAGCATGGCTGTTGACAGATGAGTGGTATGATTCCACACCTGGGAACAAAACTTGAGCTGCCAAAGCAGAGCACACAAAACTTTAACCACTAGGCCATGAGGGCTGGCTCAGAATTTCCTTCCTTTTTAAGGCTGAGTAAAATTCAATTATATACAATGCAACTAACATGGTGGCACAGATATCTCTTTGAGATAATGGTTTTGTTTCCTTTGGCTATGTAAACAGAAGTGGGATTGCTAGAACGTATGATACTTCTATTTTTAATTTCTTGAGGAATGTCCATACTATTTTCCATAGTGGCAGTACCAGTTTTATTCCCACAAACAGAATACAAGGCTTTCTTTTCTCCACATCCTCGCCAGCATTTTTTGTCTCTTGTCTTTTTTTTTAATTCTTTTTTAAAGATTTTATTTTTTTCGTTTTTCTCCCCAAAGCCCCCCAGTACACAGTTGTATATTCTTTGCTGTGGGTCCCTCCAGTCGTGGCATGGGGGACGCTGCCCCAGTGTGGCTCGATGAGCAGCGCCATGCCAGCGCCCAGGACCCGAACCAACAAAACACTGGGCCACCTGCAGCGGAGTGCGCAAACTCAACCACTCGGCCCATGGGGCCAGCCCCTGTCTCTTGTCTTTTTGATAATAGCCGTCCTAACAGGTATGAGGTGATATCTCCTTGTGGTTTTGATTTGTATTTCCCTGATCATTAGTGATGTTGAGCATCCTTCCACGTACCTGTTAGCCATTTGTATGTCTTCTTTGGAAAAATGTCTATTCGGGTCCTTTGCCCAGTTTTTAATTGTGTTATTTATATTTGCTATCAAGTTGTATGAATTTCTTATATTTTTTGGATATTAACCACATATCGAATATGCGGTTTGCAAATATTTTCTCCATTCCATCAGTTGTCTTTTCATTTTGTTGATGTTTCCTTTGTTGTACACATCTTTTTAGTTTGGTGTAGTCTCATTTGTTTACTTTTGCTTTTATAACCTTTTGCTTTTCGTGGCAAATCCGAAAAATTATTGCCAAGACCTATGTCAAGGAGCTTACCCCCCATCTTTTCTTCTAGGAATTTTACTCTTTCAGATCTTACATTCAGATGTTTAATACACTTTGAGTTGATTTTTGTGTATGGTATAAGATAGGAGTCTAGTCTCATTCTTTTGCATGTAGCTATCCAATTTTCCCAGCACCATTTATTGAAGAGACTAACCTTTCCCCATTGTATATTCTCAGCTCCTTTGTTGTAAATTAACTGACCATATATGCATTGGTTTATATCTGGGCTTTCTATTCTATTCTTTTGATCCATTGTCTGTTTTTATGCCAGTATCATATTGTTTTCCTTACACTGCTTTGTAATATATTTTAAAAACAGGAAGTGTGATGTCTCCAGCTTTGCTCTTCTTTCTCACTATAGCTTTGGTTATTCAGAGTCTTTTATGTTTATATAAAAATTTTACAATTTTTTTAAAATTTCTGTGAAAAATACCATTGGAATTTTGATAGCGATTGCACTGAACCTGTAGATTGCTTTGGGTAGTGTGAACATTTAAAAAATATTAATTCTTCCAATTTGCAAGCATGCAATATCTTCCCATTTATTTGTGTCTTCTTCAATTTTTGGCATCAATGGCTTATACTGTTCAGTGCACAGGTCTTTCACCTCCTTGGTTAAATTTATTTCTAAGTATTTTACTCTTCTTGGTGCTTTTATAAATGAAGTTGTTTTCTTAATTTCTCTTTCTGATAGTTTGTTGTTAGTGTATAGAAATGCAACTGATTTTTGTATATTGATTTTACTACAACTTTACTGAATTTGTTTGTTACTTCTAACAGTTTTTGAGTGGAGTCTTTAGTGTTTTCTATATATAATATCATGTCATCTTTTTATTTTATTTTTTTTTTTTTTTGCTTAATTACTCCAGTTAGAGCTTGTAGTACTATGTTGAATAAAGGCAAGAGTGGGCATCCTTGTCTCTGTCCTTATCATAGAGGAAAAGCTTTCAGCTTTTCACTGTTGAGTATGATGTTAACTGTGGGCTTGCCATATACAACCTTTATTATGTTGAGGTACATCCCCTCCATACCCAGTATGTTGTGAGTTTTTATCATGAATGGATGTTGAATTTTGTCAAATGGTTTTTCTGCATCTATAGAGATGATCACATGACTTTTATCCTTTATTTTGTTAATATGGTGTATCACATTTATTGATTTGCAGATGTTGAACCTGTCAACTGAAATAAAGAGTCTGGGTAAAGGTTAAATGAAGGAGTTTATTTAATAATCAAATGAGAAACTGGGGTCCTAGGAAACTCTGAGGAACCACTTGGAGGCCTACAGATCTTATACACTTTTCTTTAACAAAGAAGTTTGTGTGCAGCGAAAGGGCTTACACATCTAATATTCATATACTTTAAAGATAACATAAACAAGAGCTTTTTTTATTATATATCAAACAAGACTTGTAATGTTGGTGTTATCTATGTGCAAAAAGAGGCAAGGACCAGGGTCATCTACTTTTCCCTTCAATCTCTAAGAAGTGCACCTGGGAAATGTAAGAGTGAGGTACCTTTTATCTTTTCCTGTTGTGGATCTGTCCAGCTGATGTCTTCAGTCATGAGAAGTGAGGTCACGTATTCATTCTAACACAGGCTTAGGACGTTCTGCTTGGTTGCTTCACAGTACAGCACGGATTTTTGTACTGACTTTAAGCCTATGCAGCTTGCTTGTTAGACTCACTTGTTAGACCAGGGAGAGGGTTCCCAAAAGTTCATTTACAAACCTGTTCAGATTGTCTCTTTTTCCTTGTGTGACTTTTGGTAGATTATGTCTTTTGAGGAATTGGTTCGTTTAATCTAAGTAATGGAATTTGTGGGTATGCTTAATAATACGTAATATTCCTTTGTTATCTAGTAATGATGACCCTTCTTTCACTTCTGATATTAGTAATTTTTGTGTTCTTTCTTTTTTTCTTTGTTAGCCTGGCTAGAGGTTTATCAATTTTATTGATCTTTTCAAATAGTCAGCTTTTAGTTTTATTGATTTTCCCTATCAATTTCACGCTTTCAATTTGATTGATTTCAGCTCTAGTTTCCAATTTTTACAATTATTTCTTTTCTTCTTCTAACTTAATTTACTCTTCTTTTCTAGTTGCCTCAGATGAAAGCTTATATTATTGATTTTAGATCTTTGTTCTTTTCTCGTATATGCATTCACTGCTATATTTCCCTTTAAACACTGCCTTCACTACCTCCCACAACTTTTTTTTCTTTTTGAGGACGATTAGCCCTGAGCTAACGTCTGTTGCCAGTCCTCCTCTTTTTGCTGAGGAAGACTGGCCCTGAGCTAAGATCCGTGCCCATTTTCCTCTACTTTATATGTGGGACGCCTACCACAGCATGGCTTGCCAAGCGGTGCCATGTCCGCACCCGGGATCCGAACCGGCGAACCCCAGGCCGCCAAAGCTTAACCGCTTAACCGCTGCACGACCGGGCCGGCCCCCATCCCACAACTTTTGATAAGTTGATTTTCATTTTCATTTAGTTCAAAATGCTTGAGAGAATAACAATTCAACCTACAACACAGAAGGAATATATGAAGCCAAAATAAAATCTTTTATTTCTTTTTTCTTAATCACTCAGATAATCGTTAAAAATAATAATAGCAATAATGTATTCAGCGATTATAGCTTACAGATAAGTGAAATGAATGACAACAATGTTATAATGGTTGGGAGAGAGGAATTGGGAATATTCTGTTATTAGGTACTTGTGCCACCCATGAAAGTGTTATTTGAAAGTGGATTTAGATTAGTTACAAATATATGCTGCAAACTCCTCTAGCTTCTGGTGGTTTGTTGGCAATCTTTTGTGTTCGTTGGCTTGTGAAAGCATCACCCCAGTCTCTGCCTTCATTTTCACAAGACATTCTCCCTGTGTGCAAATCTGTTTCTGAATTTCCCCTTTTAATAAGGATACAAGTCATATTGGTTTTATTGGATTAGGACACCGTCATCCCCGCCACTCCAGTATGAGCTCATTGTAACTTAATTAATTACATCTGCAGTGACCCTACTTCCAAATAAGGTCACATTCTAAAACTGGGGATTAGGACTCCAACATATGACTTTGGAGCAGGAGGAACAAAATTCAACCCATAACAGTATAGTTGGGTCTTGCCTTTTCATGCATTCTGATAATTTTGTCTTTTATTAGTGTGTTTAAAACATTTGCTTTTAAAGTGATTATTGATATAGTTGCATTAATATCATTTGTATTACATTTGTAAATGTTTTATATTCATTTTCTTTGTTCTTTGTTTTCTACTATGTTTCTCTGGGTTTAATTGAGCACTTCCTATGATTCCATTTTCTCTCCTTTTAGTGGATCAATTAGACTTTAAGTGTTGTTACTAGTACTGTCCCCAGCTGTGAGCTTCCGCTCCTGGTACCTGTGATTCATGGTATCTGCCTCTCTCTCCAGTTTTGGGGTCAGCAGGTTGCCCTGTGACTTCAATTCTTGATATATCTAAGAAGAGTTATTAAGTTTCTGTTTTTCTCAGCCCTTCTCTTGCTGTGAGGATGGGAGGGATGACTTCCAAACTTTTTACATCAGACTGGAAACTGGAAGTCCTCTATGTTTACTTTTAAAATCTCCTCATCACTTTGGTTAACAGGCAGCCAAGTATTGTTTTTCACTAACATGTGATCTCATTTAATTATATGTTCACTACCTGACAATTTTTGATATTTTTCCTCTTCCAATCAAATCCTAATTTATATTATTTGCTCCTAAAACTGGCTTTGAGATTTTCCAGAAGGCCCATAGAAAATCAGGAAAGATTTGCTCTTTAATTTTCTAAAAAAGAGAAGTGTTAGAAATAATTAAATTTATTTGATATATTACTATTGATGAGTTGCATGAGCAGCATTGTCAAATCAGAAGAGATGTTTAGCCCCCTATGTGGAGTGAGTCAAACAGTAATGTATGAGAGCACAGTCTCCTTGACTTTACCCACTTCTGACAATATTTGCAAGTTTGGAGGGTTCCCAAAAACACCTTTGGGTTTGATAATTTGCTAGAAGGATTCACAGAATTCACCAAACCTATTATATTCACTGGTTACTGCTTATTACAGGGAAAAGATACAAATTAAAATCAGCCAAAAGAAAAGACATATGAAGTGGATTTTGGCAGGGCTCCAACATAAAACTTCCATTGTCCTCAGGATAAGTTACCCTCCTGGCATCAATGTGTGACAATACATACAGAGTATTGCCAGCTCAGGAAGCTCACTCAAGCTTCTGTGTCCAGAGTTTTTATTGGGGCTGCATTGCATAAGCATGAGTGATTGATTATCTATGTGCTTGAACTTAACTCTCCAAGTTGACTGATACCAGTGATCCAAAGCTCCCACCCTAAATCACATGGCTGCTCTTTCTGACGTGGTTATGGCATGTGATCAGCTCCACCATCCCCCCCCCCCCATACACTACTATTAGGTATAATATAGATTATCTCCCAGTAGCTGAAAGCAAAGACCAGATATCTCTTTGAGCACGGCCAAATTTTTCTTTATATAGGCGGGCATGGGCTCCTCTCCAGACACTCAACTGGAATGGTATCTGGCAAAGAAGAGAATATAAATAACTCTGCTTTTCCAAGAAGCTAACAACATAAACCAATAGCCTGCATTGAGGAGGACTGGGTGACTAGGGGATAAGAATTGGGAAGACCTGTGTAAATAAAAATATTTTGAATATGAATATATTATCTATACAAAAAAATTAAAAATTAACAAAATTGATATATGAAATTTAATTTGGACGTGACAAAAGACACAAAAGTAGTCCACATTTATGTTATGTATAAAATCACTTGTGGAGACTTTTAAGGATACAGATCTTTTCAGTTTGCACCAGAAATAGAAATGGCAACTGAGGAGAAATAAACAAATAGCAAAGAGACCCAAAAGTTCAAAATGGTAAAAAAAAAGATTCTTGTTTCACTATTTAAAATTCTATCACTACATAAATAGTCTAAAAAAATTATTAGACTTATTCTCATATGAAGAGTGAAATTGTAAAAGTGGAATATTTAGCCTTTTTTGATGGTAGTGTGAGATCTTACAGTAGCTATTACCCTACATTGGGGCTAAAACAAACTCTTTTAAAATTCTAATTGTCAGCCAAGCATATATATTAATCTTACACTTAGCAAAAGCATATGTCAGCCCCAGAAAAATCTTGAGTTATAGTGTTTAAAATATCCAGCATTTCCATTTGCAGAAACCAAGAAGAAACACATTTTTTTTCCTTTTCGTCATCCCATTCAAACCACCTTACTTTTTCCTCCTTCCTTTTCTATTCTCCTTCTCTCCCCACAAAGTTCTGACTTTATTCCACTGTACTATTTTGAGACTCTATAGATATTTTTGAGCATTTACAAGTGTCACATAGTGGATTGTTTAGTTAAAAGTTAAAGACCAAGTCATAGTAATTGTGCTTGATCAGCAAACTAGTAGGAAAGACAGTTGTGTATACAAATATATCTTTTTTACAATGAGATACATGTGACTTTAGTATTACAAATTATCTATTAGTAAGAAGAGAGAACTCATCAGACTTTTTCTCTGGGCCGTGAAGAATGCGTAGGAATCTGTCATGGACACAAGATGAAGAAGAGCATTCTGGGTAGAGAAAAGAGCTTAACAGGTCAGGGCTACTGCTACTTTTTTATGAATACTGGTAAATCCCTTCTCTGACCTTTGATCTTCACATTCTTTAGTGAGAGAAACTGCAAGACAAAACGAAACTGTCTTGTTAATGTCATTCATTTCTCAGTACCTAAATTTAACCTTTATTTTGTTAAAATAAATTAAATCAATAAAATAAAAATGAACTCTCACTCTAAGGGGTGAGAATGGGGGAAGACAAAGGGAGTAAAAGGAGCAGAGGTCTCCACGATACCACAGGTGGAAAAAGTATACTGAGAGGTGCGATCTGTTCAGAGATAGGAATTGAGCTGGGTGCTAAGAAACAAAAGCAATTGAGATATAGTCCTTGCCTCTCCCAAGGAGTTTATGATCCAATAAATGGGAGAGTGAAGTAAATAGGAGACTGAACTAATGTACCAAGTGCCTGGCACAGCATATGAAGTTCACAGGAGAGTGTCTGATGCAAACTGTGGAAGTGGAGCTCCCACCATGCCCTGAGGACAGACAAGGGATCACCAGTGGAAGAAGTGGAGGCAAAGAAAGAGAAGGAAAAAAGAAGTGTCAGGGCAAAAAATGGGTATTTATCAAGGTACAGAGGACTTTGGGAGGGACTTTGGACTGCAAGCAGGGAAATATCCAGAAACATTAAGGAGGTAAGATAAAATCAAGGAGACTCAGTAACAGGTAGATATGAAGAGTGTAGAGAAGCACAGACTCAAAAATGAATTTCTGACACAGGGATTAGCACAGTGTTATGTTAAGTAAAAGAAGTTTAACACAAAAGCCCACAAACTGTATGATCCCATTTATATGAAATTCTAGAAAAGACAAGACTACAGTGATGGAAAGCAGATCAGTGGTGGCCAGTGGCAGGAGTAGAGGAGAGAGGTGATGAACTACGAAAAGGAAGGAGGAAAATTTTTAGGGGAAGGTGCTGTTCCACATCTTGAATGTGGTGGTGTTTACACAATGGTATAAAATTACTGTGGTTGGCAAAATAAGGATTTCCCCAAAGATGTTCATACCACAATCCTCAGAACCTGTGAATCTGTTACCTTATATGGAAAAAGAATTCTGCAGATGTGATTAAGGATCTTCAAATAGGGGGTTTACCTGGATTATCCAAGTGGGCCCGATATAATCATAAGGGTCCTTTTTTAAAAGGTGGAAGAGAGAGGCGTGAGTCAGAGAAGGTGTGACAAGAGATGCAGAAATCAGAGTGATTCAATTGCTGGCTTTGAAGATAGAAGAGAGCCAAGGGCCAAGGAAGGTGGGCAGCCTCTAGATGCTGGAAAAAGCCAAAAAAGACTCTTCTCTAGAGCTTCCAGAAGGAACACAGCGCTGCCAAGAGCTTGATTTTAGATTTACGAGCGACGTTGTGGACTTCTGACCAACAGAACTGGAAGACAATAATCTTTGTTACTTTAAGCCACTAAATTGGTGCTAATTTGTTACAGAAGCAATAGGAAATTAGCGCAATTACGAAAATTCATCAAACTGTGAACTTAAAATGAGTGAATCTTCTTTCATGGACATATCTTACTAAAAGGAAACATTAGAAAACCACATTGCTGTTTTCTGTCTTGAACAACTTCACAGAAGTTGGTGCGGTTAGAGTCGTTGCAGGCTTCTAAACTCAAGCCATGGAAACTAGGGACAACGCAGCCCTTGAGTGATCAGAGATTCATGCAGAAAACAGGAAAGACCCCTGGAGACACTTCTTTGTGTCTCCGGCAATTTTACTTTCACACTGTTTCCTCAAACATCATTTGGTGACTGTCTTAAGTGGTATCATTTATAACATCATGCCAAGTATTAGCTTTTTAAAAATTACTGAAGAGGCTCTTCTATTGAAGAATATGCAGGAGTAACCTCTTTTCTTCTTTGTTCTCTAACTACTTCTGGGGCCCTGCCCACATCTAGGCCTTTGCATCTGTCCTTCCCTCTGCCTGGTCTTGTCTTTCACCATATGCATACAGACTTTCTCCTCTATTTCTTTCAGGCCTCGGATTAAATGTTAACTTTCTTAAGAGACCTTCTATAACAACTCTATATAAAATAGTACCCCCGGGACATACCCTAGTATCCGTTGTCCCTTTTACCTTATTTTTATTTTTCTCTATAAAACATATTACATATTTATTTTTAATTGTTCATTATTTCTTGCTGCTGGAACTTAGGTTCCAGAGAGCAGAGGCTTCATCTTTTTATTTCACCACAGCAACCTATCACCCAGAGTGGACCTGGCAAAGAGTAGGCATTGTGTATTTATTGAATGACTGCATTTGAGATAAAGAGCACAGAAGATGGAGCATAAGCGAGGTTGATAATTTCCCCTTGTGTTCACATTACAGACCCGCAGGAATTTCCAGTTAGAAACGTCCGGTAGTCAGCAGGATGTGTAGCTCTGGGTTCAAATGAGAGGACTAGGTGGGAGAGAAATGTTACGGTCATCAGATTATAGAGAGAGATTATAATGATGGGGATGAACATAATACAAGGAACGTGTATATCATTAGATGAGAGGAAAACTGAGGACAGAACTGTGGGGAATATCTATATTTAAGGCACAGAAGAGAATGAGGGCCCTGCGAGACAAATAAAATCGAGGAGAGACTGGATAAAAGCAGAGCAACCTTGAATCATTTATTTCAGGCATATATAGCTCTCCAGACAAGGCCGATCGCTTATTTTCTGATGAAGTTAGGAAGAAATACACACCCAGCCACCTATGTCTGATGTTTCAGGGCTGGAAAAAAATTATTTCCTATTTCCCAGTCTGATTTACGTGAACTAGGTGGTGGGCTCGACTCAAAGCACATTTGGATTTCCCAGGTGGAGTTCAGCAACCTCACTGCAAGCCTTGTGGACATCAAAGCTAAGATGTCTGGGAGCAGCATCCGCACATCCTTCAGCCCCGGTGACAGCTGCACGAAATCGCAGAGCGCAAGACCCAGTTTTTCTGTTCCCTTGTTCGGCCCCCGAAGAGCTTAGGAATAGTTTAAAGAAAGGAGCTGAGTAAGGGTGGAGAGTCCTTTGAAGCAGTACAACCCGGCCGTAAGATCCCCTATTGAAGAGAAACGAATTTGCTTGGATGGTTAAGTTCAATTTGCTTCCTTTTGGTTTGCGATTTCTTCCCCTGTTTGAAAGTGACCAAGTGGCCTCCTTAATCATGGGGATATCCGCGGTCTTACCATGGAAAATAAATAACCCCTTTTTTAGTTTCTTCTTTAAGGAGAAGGGAAAAATACATTAGAACGAAGTGTCTGAAACCGTAAAGGGAAGAAAACATGCTCCAGGTGAGGCTCGAACTCACAACCTCGGCATCACCCGCACATATACTGCTGTATAAGTACCGCGCGCTAACCGATTGCGCCACTGGAGCATGCTTTCCCTGCGCTCTCGTTGCGCACTCTACAGAGCCGTGAGCCATGGGGGCGCCTATGCCCGCGACACACCTGAGCGGGAGCGCGCTGGACTGCCAGGTACCCTCTGCCGCCCCACGCTTGCCACCTTCCTCCGCGGCAGCTAGCCTAGCGAATAAAACACGCTTTAATCAAGACGCTTCCATTTCTCCTGGAAGCTTCATACATCTTCGTGTATGTGATCCTTCCTCTACGCCATCGGGTAATAGCATTTCCCAGGGATCCAGGGATGCTCCTTTCAAAAGCCCAGAGAGAAGCCTGAAGAGAAAGAGGGAGCGGACTCTGGCTCCTCCTCGCCTTCGCTCCAAGAACGGAACGACTTGCGTGGTAGACACCGGCTATTTGGCTGGAGCTCAGCATCACCGCGCACCGCCGGGCCGGTCCGTGATGCTTCCTACAAGATTCAGGACAGCGAGAAGCCGAGCCCGCCGCGCTCCTGCCTGTCGCCCTGACCTCGCGTTCCAGCAGCTCCAGGCTGCGCATACAAGGGTTCCAGCAAATCCTCCCCAAGCATGCCTGAAAACTGCATTCGAAGTCAAAGAGCCAGCTAGTCTGGCATCTCTTGTGGGAAAACTGCCAGAGTGGTAACCACTCCTTATTTGCGCTGCGTGTTACAGAGGTCAAGGCGATGTCCAGCCCTCCACCTCCATCCTGCTCCTCCACCTGTCTAGACCTTTAGAGATTCATTGCGGATACTTTGCCTCTGCGACATAATGCCCACCCAGTATCCTCATTTGTTCCTTGGGGCCTCTAACTATAAAGCCAGTTTTGGTTTTTTGTTTGTTTTTGACCTGGGGAAACTTCAGCTGTCAAAGTACACATACACAAGAGATACAAAGCTTTTTGGGCTTTTACGGAATAATTCCTGTCAATGAGAAGGAGAATTGTGTAAAGAAGGGAATAGCCTGCCTGTTCCTGACCACATAGAACCCAACAGGACTAAGAGTAACAGACCAGTGACCAAATTTCTCCATACAGACACACGAAAAGGTAGGTGAGAGAGAAGAACCGCTTCCACATCTTGATGTCTGTTGCCTCGCCGTATTGAGATCATTATGTGTTTTAGATAATCCTTTAAAGTGAGGAGCAGTGAGAAGCAGCATAAGCTCTTTAGTAGTGACTCCTTCACCAGATGATCTCCTCCTACATCCCCACCACACAGTCCTAGAGAAAGAGCCTGAGCTCCCCTGAACCTGCAGAGTCGTACTATCTAAATAACAGTAGCAGCCACTGGTTGGATAGAGCTTACCAAGAGCCAGACACTGTTTTAAGTGGTTTATATAAACCTCATAATAACACTCATGGTGCTGTGTTCCAAGTCTAGATCTAGATAAGAAGAAATAGTAACTAGGGAATTATTGCTCTTAAGGGATAAAAACTCACAAAACGGGATGTTACAGGATATTAAATTGACTTTCATCAAGGAAGACAAGTCAGTGACACAGCATAGGCATTAAAAGGATAAAATTATGTTCATGGAGAAAAAAGTAGATAGAAAGCTAAGTGCTTTGAATTGTTGATGTGAAAAAAAAATAACCATCTCCTGATCTCTGCCTACCCCTCCATGGAAGGCTGGCCTGTATGGACCATATCATGGGCTCCCCTGCCCTCTGACTTCTACTTGAGTTTCATTTGTGCAGGAGATCAAAATGAGAGAGGACAGAGAGGTTGGGGTAATTATTCTCTGGATCCTTTACTGTGGGTCAAGTCAGGCTAGTTCATCAAAGTCAACCTTTCCTTCAAGTTCCAGTAAAGGTTCCTTTCCTCTCTCTTCAGACCTAGGGGTGGTAACCAACCATCTCCCTGTCTTTGTCCCTCCCCCTAGCCTGCCCACACCTTTACTAAGCAGCCCTTTTATGAAATCTTTCTAAAAGTATCCCAGTGTGAATGCACCATCTGTTCCTTCTTGAGATCCTGATTGATAGAAACTGTGATACAATTGATGATGTTCTGAATGACTGGAAGTAATTTTAGAGATGGTATGTAATATTATGCTTTGAAAATGGGAGTGAAAACATGGAAAAAACATATTTTTGTAATTGATGGGGTTCAGAGCATGCTATCCCAAACTATGGCATCTTGGCATATTAAATATTTTAAGCTGAAGGAGTTTGAGAAAACAGCAGAAGGAGGAAGGTCACTCTGACACTCCCCCGTCCATCTATTCTGAAGCAAGTCATGAAACCTCCTGTGAGAGGCACCCTGAGGAAGGGAGCATCCTCATCTCCAAAGACAGAGGGACTGCAATAAGAATCCAGTTTCCTGAAGTTTACTACATTTACCTCATGTTCTTTGACTTATCATATTTCTCCATGACTGTCCATTCTTCATCAAACCCAGCATAAAAATGCTCAGGTTTAACTATTTTGGGGGGTCTTCATTTCCTTATGAAGGCTCCCATGTCATATAAAACTTACATTAAATAAATTTGTAGGCTTTTCTCCTGTTAATCTGTCTCTGTCAGTTTAATTTTCAGACCCAGCCAGGGACCCTAAGAGGGTCAAGGAAAACTTTTTCCTCTTCCCTACATAATAGTAATAAAAATGCCAAAAAAACACACTGAATCTTTAACTTACTTATCAAGAAGATGAAGATTTGGTAGCAACTGAAATGTCCTGTTAAAGTCATCTCAAATGGCACCTATAGGTAATTAACTTTCAAATTCTTTCTCGAAAAGACGATTCTGAAAAACCCAAGAATCAAAGCTCCCATCATTCTGTTCCAGAAAGTATCAGATATGCTGCACTTCATCTGTCATTTGAGAAAGATGATAAGGCTTTTTTATAAGCTGGGAAAAATACCATTTACCTTTGGGTGTCACTTCTCTTCACAAATCTTTAAGACCATATTAATAAAGTGAAAACTCTGAAATAGTATTTTTAACTTCTCAGGGCCTAACTCCTATGTACTTCTACGGCACAGAATTTCCAACCACATTGAAGACTTCTCTCCTACTTGATATTTTTAGAACAGTGCTTCTCAACCCTGGAGAAACTGAAAATTGCCTAAAATCATACGCATGAACAGTTCTCACCCCCAGAGATTGATTTTACTGTTCTGAAGTAGATTCAAGAAAGTAATATTTTTAAAAAGCCCTTATTTGATAGATGTTCTCTGTTTATAAGCCTAAGTAAATAAAAATGAGAAAAAAAGTTTGGATCCCTCACAGGTACTCAACCTGGAGAAAAGGCAAAGGTCATACATCAATTTTAAAAGGGTCACCCAAAGAATGAACAATTAAGAGCACCAATCTAAAAGAAAAGTTCTGGGAATTGAAGCAGATTGCCAGGTTGTCTCTGTATACACTTCCAGGATACTTTATAGAATACAGTAATCAGGCAAAAAACTGAAAACAATCACCAGTATCCTCCAATTTAGAAGTATGTAGATTGGGGAGGTAGAGGGGAATGCAGCCCAGGAAGAAGTTGCATACTGTCCCTCCAGACTAGAAAGCCATCTCCCCCAACACCGATGGGGTGCTTCCCACAAGACGGAAGAACTGCCAAACCTCACTATTTTGCTGTCCTCTCTCTGGGATGAAGTTAGGAGAATCTTGGAGGAAGAATTATCCGGAATAAATGACGTCCAAGAAGAAACCAAGTCCTGGCAGGACAGAAAGTATGAAGGAAAATAATGTGGAAATAAGGGTCAGTTACTGAAAGATGCCCAGGAAGTCTGAAGCTCCCTCTCAACAACTAGGAGGAATCGGCACTAGGTACAAGACCAAGAGAACCCTACGATCCTCTCTTTCTCTCTGTCATTCTCTTCCCACCCCACCTCCCCATGGGTGATAATGGAAGTAGAGAGAGGTAAAACTGGTGGAGGGATATGGTCTTAAGGCTAATTTTCTCTGACAATCTCAAACCAACAATTCCACCTAAATCAGAAGAACAATCTAAGACTGATAAGTTAGACTGCTCCTGTCATGGCACTTTGAACAACATTGCAAAGACTCATTACATCAACCAGAGTTCTTAGCTGTATATGGCTAAACCCAGCTCTACCATAAGTAGATAAGAAATCCACTTAAGGATACAAGGCAGCTCACAGAACACCTGAGGATGCCAGAGAACCAGGCTTGGAGGCTCTGTAGCCCAGAACAACAAACAAAATCACACTATAGGACTGCTCACACTGTTGCCATTGTGAGGCAGTGGTTCATAATTTTTCTGGAAAATGAACACATTTGCTGCCACTCTCACCAGAATGGATGTCTTTTTTTTTTTTTTTTTTAATAGATTGGCACCTGGGCTAACAACTGTTGCCAATCTTTTTTTTTTTTCTGCTTTATCTCCCCAACGCCACCCCCCCCCCGACACACACACACAGTTGTATATCTTAGTTGCATGTCCTTCTAGTTGTGGGACGTGGGGCGCCGTCTCAACATGGCCTGACGAGCGGTGCCATGACCGCGCCCAGGATCCGAACCCTCGGCGGCTGCAGCAGAGCGCGCGAACTTAACCACTCGGAGCCGGCCCCAGAATGGATGTCTTGCACTATCTGCTTCTTCATGTCTAGAACTCCTGAATCAAAGTTTGACATGAATGAATCTGGTGGTGGAGGCTAGGGCATACGCTTATGCTCTGGCTGCAGAGAAAGTGAATTCAAAGACAAGACAATAGAACTAGACAAGAAAATGGAGATTGAAGAGCAAGGAGAAGAAAGTGAGACATAACAATAACGTTACAGCATTAACAAATTAGAAAGAGCAAGTAAAGAAGTCTGTCTGTCTCCTCAAAAAAACTGAGTCAGTGACAAAACAAGATTAGTGAAAATTTCATAGAATTCAAAGGAAAAAAACAAACATATTAAGGTAATCATAGACTTTACCGAAAGATGGAGATCTGCGATGTGATTTATAATAAGAAATATGTATTTGGTCTTCAACTCAATGCCTGGCACAGAGCTCCTAAAACCCTTGGAACTTACCAATAAAAGCGATAAAGGCGTCTTGTTAATTAATGAAGTCACTTTTGGAAAGTCCTTAGGTAACATAAGGATGGGAGCTGTTTGCAAGGGAAACCAACAGTGTTAATTGGAGGGTTGGAACTTTCAGTATTATCTCCCCTCCCACCTCTGAGGAGGGGATAGGGGCTGGAGGTTGAATCAATCATCCATGGCCAATGATTTAATCAATTGTGACTGTATAATAAAGCTTCCATAAAAACCCAAAAGGACAGAGTTGAGACCTTCCTGGGTTGTTGAACATGTGGAGAATGATGAGCTGGGAGAGGCATAGAAGCTCCAGGCCTCTTCCCACATACCTTGCCATATGCATCTCCTCCATCTGGCTATTTCTGAGTTATATCCTTTTACAATAAGCCAGTGATCTAGCAAGTAACATATTTCCCTGAATTCTGTGAGCCACTCCAACAAATTAATGAAACCCGATGAGGAGTTTTTGGGAACTTCTGATTTATAGTATGTTGGTCAGAAGTACAGGTAAAAACCTGGATTTGCAACTGGCATCCGAAGTCCAAGGAGGCGTTGGAGGAATCTCCAATCTACAGTTGCTTGGTTAGAAGCACAAGTGATAACCTGGACTTGTGACTGGCATCTGAAGGAGGCGGGGGGAGCAGTCTTGTAGGACTAAACCCTTAATCTGCGGCATCTGATACTATCTCCGGGTAGATAGTGTCACAACTGAGTTGAATTGTAGGATACCCAGCTGGTGTCTGGAGAATTGCTTGGCTGTGTGAGGAAGTCTCTACAGCCTGCTCCCCACATTGGAATTGGTACCAGAACCTATTTAAGATGTAAACAAAACCAAGTAAGATGTAAACAAAACCAGCTCTCTTCTTGGTACAGATACGTTTCCTAATGGAAGTTTCCTTTATAAATGGAAATTACTTTACAAAAGGGGAAATTTATACAAGTGACTAGTATCTGAAGTAGAGAAAAACTAAACGGGACAAGAAATAAAAACCTGGGTAAAATATTCATAAAGAAAGCCATCTTCCAGGAAAAACAAATATTGAATCCATAAAAACTGGGACATATAATTATTAAACTTCAAAATACAGAAAGAAAGAAAGTCACCTACAAGGGAGCAGAAATCAGATTATGAGATTCCACAGTGACATTAAGTACAATTTTTAAAGATATATGAGTTTATCAATGTCTTGCTTGGGCATCTCCCAGGGCCCTGAAATGCAAGTGAGGGATCCAATAGCTTGAAAAGTTATTACCTTCACAATAAATCTACTTCTGAGTGTCTACCTTTGGACCAACCATGTAACTGGCTAAAGGGTAAAACCCAGGAAAGAGGCTGTAGTTGGGCCAAATGAGAAGACAATCATCCCTGAACAAATAAATTATAGCCAGGTGAGTTATGTCTTGTTTTCAAAATGATTTCATGGATAGTACCCTATAGATGGGATAAAATCAATTATGAGGTAAAGGAGGCATTACCCCAGATATTCTGTATGTGTATTTTGATAACTCTTATGTACAGCTAAATTCGAGCTAAGAGACTAAAACTTTCACATCATTAAACAAGAATAAATAAAATAATTAGGACTTTGAGACATGACATTGGAAAAAGAATAACAATGAAAGAACCAAGGCAGGCATAAGAAATAAACTAAAATAGATGAAAACAAAATTTAAAAAGGAGAAAACAGGATCAAAAAGATTATTTTTTTAGGAAAAAATAAAAGAGATAAAATATATAGCTATAAGTAGATAAAATATGTAGATATAAAATAGATAAATATCTATTTTTAAAATAAAATAGATTACAGTTAGGCTAGTAAAATGGTAACATAAAATTGGGAAATGCAAAGAGGATGCAGAAGAAATTTAAAATAATTATGAGTACTTTGTACAACTCAACAAAAAAATCGAGAACCTGGACAAAACAGGCAATTTTCTAGAACAATAAATGTCACTGCTATTGATTCAATATGAGCTAGAGAGCCATACAGCCTAATAACCATGGAGATAGTTAAATGAGTGGTTAGAGAGCTAAGTGCAACATCACCAGGCCCAGATGATTTCACTGGTGAAAACTTTTCAAGTCCTGGTGGAACACATGATTTTGATGATACTGCAGGAAAGGAGAATGCTTCCTTCTATCCTTTTACTTTCTGTGACTGGCATAAGAATTAAATTGACATAAAACAGATTAACAGGAGAAAAAAATTTTAATTACGTATGTATGCATAGGAGTTTCATAGATGATTGAGACATATATCATCCTGGGATATGCAAAAGATAGAGATTTGGGGCTTCTTATTTGGGAGAAGTAAATTATGGGAAGGTGAGGAAGGAAATGTATGGTAAATAAAGGTTGCCTTGTTGTGCAGATAAGAGTCCCTCAGGTGATAATATTTGTCTCTGAGGCCAGCTCTCTTCTTGGTACAGATACGTTTCCTAATGGAAGTTTCCTTTATAAATGGAAATTCCTTTACAAAAGGGGAAATTTATACAATATTTTTAGGCAGTTAAAAGGGAGATAAAGAGCTTTTTTTGCCCCTGCTGGTTATCCATTGGCTTTAGCTAAAAATAATCCATACGCCAAAGTGGCGTGTTTTGGGTTGGAATGTTTTGAACCCCTTCAATATTTAAATAGTTTCATAGCATATTGAAGGAAGGAATGAGCACAAATATGGGAAATCTCTGTACTTTCTGCTCATTTTTCTGAAAACCAAAACTATTCTAAAAAATAGGTCTATTAGTTTAAAAAAAAAGAGCACTGATTAATTTTGCTTCGTAGGGGAAGAAAAATAATTTTCCCTCTACCTTTCTAAGTTCTTGGCTGATGTCGATGAAAATAATCCATAACTAATCTATAAATGAAAATTTGGGTGAGTTTATTCTGAACTTAAATCTTAGGATTATAACCCAGGAGAGTCTTTCCACAAAGGAACAGAGCATTCCAAAGAAGTGGGGGGACACAGGGTGGTTATATACCCTCAAAGAGGGTGTTTCACATATGATTGAAACGTCCCTCCCACAATATTCACGAGATTGCCCTGTTGGCACAGCACTTGATGGACACAGCAGGTAGTGGGTCTGCTATCTTGGTGGGCGTAGCAGGAGGCAAGTCTATTGTCTCAAGCTGGGCGGTCACAGGTGAGCACAGCAATCAGTTTCTAGCCTAAGGAAAGATACTTAATCCTTAAGGAGATGCCAACGTTGGGAGGGGGAGGGAAGTTGCACCTTTATCTCAAGGGCCTTTTGCTCTTTCCATAGGGAATCTCTAAAGCAGATATACAATGCATGCTCAACGGCTTTGGTCAGGCCCTTTTGGAAAGACAAGGTCAGGCCGAATTAGGTTTACAACAAATGGCTTCCTCATATATTCCAATATATCCTATTACTTGCCATTTTTATTTGTCACTGAGAACCCTATAGTAAAATATTAATGAAAGAAAAACAAACAGAAGTTCATTATCATGTATACCTCCTATATGCATGGGAGATACCCAGGGGAACATGAGTAATTCTCCGAAGTGGCTGAAAACTCCAGCTTAAATACCATCTTTAGTTATAGACAAAAGAAGAAAGATGTGGGACAGAGGTCAGTTTTGGAGAGGTTATCAGGAAAAGCATGATAAACAAAGGTAAGGTTCTTTTGCAGATTAAAGTCACTGCTTTCTCCATTGATAAGATTCTCTCATATTTAGAATCATCCTTTTTCTGGGACAGTGAGGGAGACACCCTTACAAATGGAGATTTCCTTTATAAATGTAAATCGCCTTTATAAAAGAATAACTACTCTATTTTCAGAGTTTCTCCTGTGTTTGTTGTTTCTCAAAATAATCAGCTCAAAATAATCCTCATGCCAAAGAGGTATATTTTATTGTGAAACATTCTGTTACCGTTCAGCTTACTATATCATTGCAAAAGATATTCATAAACAGAATCCAGCAGTATACTTTTTAAGTGTACTCGTGAAAAAAAGATGGTCATTTCTATACTTCAAAATTGGTTCAACATTAGACAACCTATTAATATAATTCACCAATTAAGGAGTCAAATGAAAAAAGTGACATAATCTTGAGGGTGTGCATCAAATAAGGAGCAGGTAAAATTCGGTATACCTTCCTTATGTGAAAGATGACATGAGTGGAGCCATATTATAACAGAGCCAGAGCAGCCATTTCAGAAGAATTGCCATGCATGTCTTCTTTTCTTTATCTTCCAAACTGGACCAAACCGCCAAGATTCCATGAAGTCAGTAAGGACAAGAACATCCTATTAAGCTGATAAAATTGGGGGCTGGCCTCATAGCTGAGTGGTTAAGTTCACATGCTCTGCTTCGGTGGCCCAGGGTTTCACTGGTTCGGATCCTTGGCGCGGACATGGCACCGCTCATCAAGCCATGCTGAGGCAGTATCCCACATAGCACAACCAGAGGCACTCACAACTAGAATATACAGCTATGTACTGGGGGGCTTTGGGGAGAAGAAGAAGAAATAAAAGAAGATTGGCAACAGATGTTAGCTCAGGTGCCAATCTAAAAAAAAAAAAACTGATGAAATTGAAATTTGCTGATGATCAAATCACTAACCAATCAATGAAGTACAAGTCTAGCCTTTTGCCTGATCACTGAATCTCAAGCCAATCTATGAAGTACAAATCTAGCCTTACTCATCTAGCACCAATAAACTCTTCTTTAATACAACTTATCTCATCTTCTTCTTTTTCCCATAAAAACCCTGAGCCCCTCTCCTGTAATCAGGACACTATTTGGGTTTCTACCTGAATCTGTGCTCTCCAAATTGCAATTCTTTGATCTTCTTAAACTGGTCTCTGTTTTTGTAGATTGACACTGAATAAAAATAAGCTCTTAAAAAATACTTATGAATGGATATTGATGCGGGGTCGGTGAGCCGAGGAGTCGAAAGAAAGATTTCTTAGACTCTTAAGATCTGGCAGTAGTGCTCTTTTATTTAGAGAATAGTATAGAATAGCATGGGGACAGGACCCATGGGCAGGCAGAGCCGCTGCTGCTGCCCCGGCTGGCATGGGGACAGGACCCACGGGCAGTCAGAGGTCCTGCTGCTGCTGCTTCTGCTGCTGCCCTGAGTTGAGGGTTAGGGCTAAATTTAAGGCATAGGTATGTGAGTCATCTCTTTACAAAGACAAAGGAAAGAACAAAAATGTTAAAATGGTATCAGTGCAGGTGGGGTCTGGTTGTTGGGTGATCCCATGACTTTTAGACAAGAATCAAATCGGATTAAGTAAAGGTCAGAAGCCACCACCCTAAATCAGTTACATGAGATTGCCAGACAGCAACCAACTTAAGTTCTTGCCTTCCCCATTAAGAGTTTCTAGGGATAAGGTCATCTCTCTTCTTCTTCCTGGTACAGAGAGGGAGGCACCTTTTACAGATAGAGATTTACCTTACAAATGTAAATGTGTCCCAACAAGGGTAAGTTCCACTCCCCAGAGCCTCCTTGCCTGTCCCAGTTTATCAAAAGCAATCAGCCCCAAACAATCCCGATGCCAAAGAGACATATCCTGGGGTGGCCAATTTCAGGTCCCTACAAGGTCATCCCCCCTTCCTTCACAAGTGCAAATGTCTCTCAAAAGGGCAAGCAAAATTCCAGTCCTTGGAGCCTGCTTCTCATCTGTAGTTTTAAAAGTAACCAGCCTAAAATCCCCATCAGATATTGATGAGGATTTTTAGGCTGGTTAATTTTAAAATGGCTTATGATGAGGATTTTTAGGCTGGTTAGTTTTAAAACTACAGATGAGATTCAGGCTCCAAGGAGTGGAATTTGTTTGCCCCTTTGTTGGGAAACATTTACATTTCTAAGGGAAACCTCTATCTGTGAAGATGCCTCCCTCTCTGTGCCAGGAAGAGGGGGGGATGGTCTTATCTCTAGAGGCTCTTGGTCAATGCCAGAGGCAAGAACTTAAGTTGGTTGCTGTCTGGCAATCTCATATAACTGGTTTAGGGTGGTGGTGTCTAACCTTTCTAACCTTTACTCAATCCGATTTGATTCTTGTCTAAAAGTCATGGGATCACCCAATGACCAGACCCCACCCGCACTGATACCATTTTAACTTTTTTTCATGTTCTTTCCTTTGTCTAGTAAAGAGATGAATCATATACCTATGCCTTATAAAATTAGCCCTAACCCTCAACTCGGGGCAGCAGCAGGAGCTCTGACTGCCCCTGGGTCCTGTCCCCACGCACCAGCTCTGCCTGCCCATGGGTCCTGTCCCCATGCCAGCGGGGGCAGCAGCAGCGGCTCTGCCTGCCCATGGGCTCTGTCCCCATGCCAGCGGGGGCAGCAGAAGCGGGGGCAGCAGAAACTCTGACTGCCCATGGGTCCTGTCCCCATGCTATTCCACACTATTCTCTAAATAAAAGAGCACTACTGCCAGATCTTGAGAGTCTAAGAAATCTTTCTTTCGACTCCTCGGCTCACCGACCCGCATCATTTCTGGTGGCCCGTACGGGGAACTTGCTTCAGGGGATCTTCCGTACGGGGATATCGCTTCATAGGCTTGTGAGCTCGAGTTCTGGCAAGTGCCCTTTTCTTCCTTGTGCCTTTCTCTTTTTCAAGGATGGATCTAAATTCACTTCTCCATCGGGAACTTTCTTGGATGGCTGTATGAATCCACGTTTGCTGCCCATGGCTACTCTATGGGGCAAATCGTGGCATTCAGCTTGAAGAGAATCAGTACCTTAAGCCTCAGGGTGATGAAGAATGAATTAATCCATTCCTTCCTGACTCTATCTCTAACAGACAAATTTTACGTGGGCGCGGGTCGGCCACTTAAGTCATTAGGACGGCCGCCAATCTCCAAGACTCCCGTGGAAGGTTTCTTTTCCTAAGGCTGGATTGGCATCCCTCCCTCTGGCACCTGAGCACGCTCTGAACTGCGAGGAAAGTCCCACTCGGGACTCCAGTTCAAGGAAAGTACCAAACTCTAACCTTTGGTGGAGTATGGGAACCCCTTCTTGGGAGAATGGCTCCAGGCTGCAATTGGGTAGAATGTCCCCCAGACTGGCGGAAAATTCCTCACTGTTTTTCTCTATCCTTTATCCTGGGGACCATTCACCAGGCACCTATTACTGTCAGGCAGAATAGGGAAGATGTTCAAGGGATGCCCCCATCATCCCTTGCTACAGGAACTCCATTGGGGGGATTTTCAAGGTAATGGCTCCTTTTCTTTCTCCTTTTCTCTCGGGGACCATTCACCAGGCCTATGCTGCCAGGCAGAATAGGCACCAGGCACCTGTTACTGCCAGGCATAACAGGGAAGGTATACAAGGGATGCAATGCCGGGGGACGCCCCCATCACCCCTTGCTATAGGAACCCCACAGTAGGAACGACGGGTAGGACACTGCCCTAGGTTCAGGGGGGATTTTTCGCGGTAATGGACCCGTTTCTTTTGTCTCACTTGGAGTTACAATGGCCATTTTCATCTCCTTTTGAACTTTGCAACTGGGAAACAAAGAAATCTTTAAAGAGTAAAAGGCTCCACCCCTGGGAGCCCCAACTTTGGGTTTCTGGGCCTGATCACCCCAGCAACCCTAAGTGGGGGTGCCCTTTCTTCCTTCGGGAAGAAAGGCCCCGGGCCATGGTTCCTCATAAAGCTTTGTTTAATTTTCCCTTGATATTCTGTCTCATGTGAATTTCATTCTTTCTCCGGCCGGACGAACCCACATTTGGGAAGAGGAAATGTCTTCCTCCCCTGCAGTTTTGGTGCAGTCGGCAAAATAAAATTTCACTGGCTGGTAACTGCTTGCTCCTGGACTGCTGCGGCCAAGAGATCCCGGACCCCTGACGAGAGCCGGCAAGAGGTGAGAGTTCTTACCACGTCAGTCTCCCGGATCTCTGCCTGCAGGCTCCAATGGAAGCGAGAATGGTGAGGGTTTTTTTGCTCTTCTAAATTTAGATTAGCAGGAGAAAATGTTGGTGAGGCTAGCTTCTCGGATTCAGCGACTATACGATTTGAGTACTCACTGGTTTTAGATCCTTTTCCTCCCAGAGATAGACTTTTCCTTGTCTCTGTCTTTTTGTTTGTCATAAGACACAGGCATCTCTATAAGCCTGTTGTCTGGGCTTTTTATCTTGTTCTATGTCTTGAGAGCTTGGTTTTGTGACCTTTCTGGTCTCCGCCATCAGAGGATGCATGTACCGGCACGTATCTTGGCGGCCGGTCACATAGACTGGGGCTCTGGGAAAGTTTGTCTTGAGAGCTTGGCTCTCTTTGTCCGGCTGTGTAAGCTCTCGGGGAAGTTTGTCATAAGAGG
Source organism: Equus caballus (assembly GCF_041296265.1). Classification (NCBI taxonomy): domain Eukaryota; kingdom Metazoa; phylum Chordata; class Mammalia; order Perissodactyla; family Equidae; genus Equus; species Equus caballus. Next base: position 28,553,206 of record NC_091703.1, on the reverse strand, counting down.
TCCCAATTGATTTCATAAGGGGCCTTTGTCGTCTCAACCTTTGTTGCTTGCCTTTACTTTCTTAGGCTATTTTTGGGAGTGAATTTTCTGGATCTCTTTTGGGGACGCCTCTTTGTCCTTGGTTAAGCTTTGGTTGAGTCACTGTTAAGATCCTACTCGTCAATTCGGCCTGATCACCCCAGCAACCCTAAGTGGGGGTGCCCTCTCTTGACGGTTGACTCATTATTTTAGTCACCTACTGAGTCGGTTATGAGGGTAGGAGACCTGCGAGTCATTCCGTGAACTGTCGTGCTAGCATAGTGTGTCCCAGCAGGGGAACTGTTGTGTGACTCTTATCTTGATAACCCTCTGGAAGAGGCCAGGAAGGCCAGGTCTGATCTCTTCTTTTCCTTTCTTTGTCTGTCTTGTTCATCACCTCCTTTGTTGTCGCCAAGTCGAGGTTAAGTTCAGGCTGGACCTGAGCAGAACGTTGACCTTCTGTAAAATCAAAACTTAAGCCTTTTGCCAGGGACTTAACTCTCAACCTTGGCACTGGGAGTGCCTCCAGCCAGTTCCAGGCCTTTTTCTCCTGCTTCCCTGCCTCAACTATGCTGGCCCGGAGACAAAGTGCCCAGGCTGAGCGGGACTTGACTAAATCTTATAGCTATGTCAACACCCGCAATCGGCCTCTGCACCCTTTCTCCAGCTGCTGTCAGTCAGACACTGGCTTTACCGCCATGGGGCACGCCCTAAGCATCCCCAGAGACCCACCCTGTGGATGCGTTCTAACTCCATCTGGGAGAAAATTTGAGGGGTTTCTCTGTGTCTTTGTGATGCAGTTGGACAGGTAGATCAACCTGGAATGTAGTTTGAGTTACAATCCAGTTTCTGGGAAATCAAGACCAACTGTCCTTAGGAAATCCTTGCAAGACTGGAAATAGAGCTCTAGAGGCAGTTCAGATTCCACCTAGTTCCTTTATCACGAAAAGGATTATCATCTCCCCTCTCCAGGAAATACTATCTAGCCCATCACTAATTCCTAAGACTGAAGCAAAAAAAAAAGGAAAAAGAGAGGAGGGGAAAGGCAAAACGGCCATAAGCATGCCCTTGCAAAACAATCTAGCATCTTGAGTATCTTCTCCACAAATATTGGTAAAAGAAAACAATAGCTGTGTAGTCTCTGTGTACGTGTGTCTATGTGTACGTTATATGTGTGATATTTTACCTCCGGATGGTATTGCCAAAATTAAGAGCTCTGTTTAATTGGCTTAAAGTAAGCGCTTACATAAATTCTAAATGTAGTGGAAATTAATCCAATGTCTTTCAAGTTAACGTGATGTGAATTAACCTTTGGTAAATGAAAGCTTGTTTAAGTTTGTTGGTTTGATTGAAAATAGTCGTGTCAGAGTTGTTGGTATTTGCATACGATGCAGGCGTGCAGCCTGGGTTTACTAGTCAAATAAGTTCACATTGTCTGTTAGAAATTTGTCAGCAAAATAATAGGTTTAAATGATGACCAGTTTTGTCTAATGTCTCAAGTGATGTTTTTGTAGGTAATCTGAACATAATTGTTGGAAACAAACGGTTTAAATAGATAAAAGTGGGTATAATAACTGTTTTATGGTCTGTATACTTGGGGAAAAAACAGCTTTGAAATTCTTTTTGGTAACAATCTTGAGTTTTGCCAAGTTAAGTTAAATGATAAAAATCTGAGTATCTGGGTCGTTTTTGAATTGGATAGAACACTGAAACATTATTGCTAAAACGTATCTAAGTTATTTACTTTTGGCTTCTTGTTGTAAAGAGGCTAAAAGCGTTTGGGTCTGTTAAAAAGCGTGCCTTGTGTTTTATTGTGAAGCGGCGTGTTTCTAGAGATTATGAAGTGTTTAGAATGCTGATATAAAAGATTGCTTACCTTTTTAGTGTTTATGAGTTTTAATGTTAAAAATAAGCTGGTGCAGAAATTAAAATTTGGTTTTCTCTCAAAGGATAATTTTCTTGAACTTTTGGCCACTCTAACTCTGCCTAAAAGACAAATCTGTTTTGTTAAAATAATGCCTGAGGTCACTCTTAAGATTTTTGATTGTTTCTGTTGTCACTTTAAATAGATACCTGAGCATTGTTTCACAGTGAGCGTTGTTTGAACAAGTGTTCTGAAAACTTTTCATATTTTCTACAAGCTTCTCCCAAAAATATTCAAGTCCTGAATAAAAGGGTTTCTTTTGAAAAAACTAAATTACATGGGAAGCATTGTCAAATAAGTGATGATAAACTTTGTCATGTGTTATTATGTGGGTAAATGCTATTAATATAGGCGTCTTAAAATTATAGCATTCCTGAAATTTTGATCTGTCCTGGTTATCGGTTGTAATTCCAATTGTTATCTTGAAGTGTTGTATGCCACAGAAGTAGTCAAGTTTCTTTATCAATTGCCCTTTTGAGTCTTTTGTCCATTTACAGATAGTTGCTGTTTTACTCTGATACTTTTTGCTTTTGCAAATATGTTTCATCTTCAGAGAAATTCCTGGAAAGGATTCTGACACAAAGGTTCTAAACTACAGGGTTCTGATAAACTTTCAGAGCATAAAACTGAACTGGGTAAGAAATTACAGAATTCTAACAGAAACTGAGCTCATAGATCTGCTAACAGAAGATTAAGCTCAAGAATTGATTATACAGGACTGCGAACTGATGAGGATGATTATAATTTTTTATGACTTCTCTTTGAAATATTCTTGAGTTTTGATGTGTTGTTTTGTTTTCTCATATTTAAGGAAATCTTTTTCTCTTTTATCTTATGCTAACTATGACTTAGAGCAATTTGGTGAAATTATACCTTTATGAGCAAAACTGAAACATTTATCTTTTTCTCCCTACCTGATCCCTCCAGAATTTAGAAACTTTGTGAGTGAGTATGGTTATTTCGTGGCAATATAGTTATTTGCATAAGTTCAATAAGAATCTATTCTCCTTATAACAGGACACATTGGTTATATTACCAAGGCTTTGACTGGAATGTCATATTTGAAACATACAGGCTCAGATATGACAAGGCAGCTTTTCAGGAACAAAGATTGGACTTTCTGGAATACAGCCACTTGGAATCATGGGCCTGGTACCTTGTTTACAGAGATTCTGGCAATCTTACCCGGTAAGTAAGGAAGCTTGCTTATCTGGCAGGTGCAAGGAACCTCAGAATATTTTGGAGGACCTCGAGGAGAGAGGAGTCCACCCAAATCTGGAGGTACTGCAGGCAAAATCTGACAGCATGTCCTTGGCTTGCCTTTTCTGGCCTCGAGAGGCCTTTACAGTTCAATCTGAGATTCCTCATAAAAAATTCCAGCAAAGCAGATTTAAAAAGCCGGTATAATCAATTGCCATTCTTGCTGCACTTATGTAAATAATTGGACCAAGTTTTATTGAAACTACACTTATTTTGCAAACCAGTTTATCTTAATTTGGCTATCTTTTGTGAAAATGAGGGTGATTTTAGAGAGAAAAAATTATGTTTCAGTAGAAACTAGAGTACGCATTTATGGATATTAGATTCTAGCTCTTCTCCTCTACAAGATTCATCTATTACTAATCATAATGTCTCCTTGTGGCCATCTGTCTCTGACACCTGGGAGAACCCTGGCCACAATCAAACCTTTTCCTTCAATACTGCTGCCCAAATACTAACTAGATTGGCCTTGTCACAGGTGGATCATAAACAACAAGTTCCAAAGGTAAAGTCCCCAACTTATCAATACACACAGGACGGACTATATCAAATTTGGGACAAATATATTTGGCTCACTCCTACTAGTGGTCAACTCAGTCAGAAGGCCACTCTATGTTGGGAACAAACCAATCACACCTGTGATACATGGCCTAATAGCACCCGACCTCCCCATCATATGTGTTCCCATATCATAAGCTTAAAAAATACTGATTGGTTTGGGACTGACTGGGATAGACGGCCAAGCACACGTTGGTTAGCCCCTAATGGCACTCAGTGGTTATGTGGCTCCAACTTATGGCCTTGGCTACCACCTGGATGGATTGGACGATGCACCCTGGGTTTCGTCTGGATGCAAGGTAGAACTACATTTACTATATCTCCTCCTGCTAATTTACCCAACCTGCAACAGCGCTGGACCCGCTCTGTCTTCCACTGGTATGACCACGTTGCCTCAATTTGCCTTCCCCAATTAGGAATCGAAAGTGTCATCTGGCACATGGAAGCTCTAAACAAATTTACTATGAAAGCATTAAATGATACACAACATAGCCTTTCGCTGCTTGATTTAGAAGTGTCCCAAATGAGTAAGGCAGTCCTCCAAAACCGAATGGCACTGGATGTCTTGACAGCAGCGCAAGGGGGTACTTGTGCCATTATAAAAACTGAATGTTGTGTATATATTCCTGACTACCATCAAAATATCTCTGGCTTCCTATTTGATATAAGCCACCAAGTTAAGTCCATGTCTGACCCTACCCTATCTCTAAATGATTGGTTGAACTCTTGGTCAGGTCCAGGTTTCTGGACTACTATCAAAATCTTATTCATTGAGTTAATCATCTTGCTTGTATTTCTTATTATAATTTGTTGTCTATTTCGTTGTTTGTGTTCCACATGTCAACAAAGTTTCACCTCCTGGACCACCTCTCATCAAATGATTCTCTCATCGCCAGAGGATCTGTACACCTTGTCAGCCTTGGACGCCACGGGCGCAGCCTTCCGGTCCACTAAGCCTCCTACCTGTACCCATGGCCCCATTTAGGGACAGCTCTACAACCTTGTACAGCCGGAAGTAGTTACAGAAGACTGACCATCGTCCATATCCCCAAAAGATTTCGGGGCCAAAATGGGTTCAGGGGGGTTTATGATGAGGATTTTTAGGCTGGTTAATTTTAAAATGGCTTATGATGAGGATTTTTAGGCTGGTTAGTTTTAAAACTACAGATGAGATTCAGGCTCCAAGGAGTGGAATTTGTTTGCCCCTTTGTTGGGAAACATTTACATTTCTAAGGGAAACCTCTATCTGTGAAGATGCCTCCCTCTCTGTGCCAGGAAGAGGGGGGGATGGTCTTATCTCTAGAGGCTCTTGGTCAATGCCAGAGGCAAGAACTTAAGTTGGTTGCTGTCTGGCAATCTCATATAACTGGTTTAGGGTGGTGGTGTCTAACCTTTCTAACCTTTACTCAATCCGATTTGATTCTTGTCTAAAAGTCATGGGATCACCCAATGACCAGACCCCACCCGCACTGATACCATTTTAACTTTTTTTCATGTTCTTTCCTTTGTCTAGTAAAGAGATGAATCATATACCTATGCCTTATAAAATTAGCCCTAACCCTCAACTCGGGGCAGCAGCAGGAGCTCTGACTGCCCCTGGGTCCTGTCCCCACGCACCAGCTCTGCCTGCCCATGGGCTCTGTCCCCATGCCAGCGGGGGCAGCAGAAGCGGGGGCAGCAGAAGCTCTGACTGCCCATGGGTCCTGTCCCCATGCTATTCCACACTATTCTCTAAATAAAAGAGCACTACTGCCAGATCTTGAGAGTCTAAGAAATCTTTCTTTCGACTCCTCGGCTCACCGACCCCGCATCAGATATGATTAAAATTTGGGGCACTTCTTTTGACAGCCATCCAATGTTATCATGAGCCCCCTACATCTCAAGGTAGAAGTTGGAAACTCATCTAGGGTGCAGAGATTGACCTAGACTTCTCTGGTTGGCACACTCATGAGGACCTTTGGTTTAGAAGAGAGTAAAATAAGGAAGTAGCACTGGGAAGGTTTTGTTTATTTTTCAAGGATGTTAATGGAGACATGTGGCTCTCAGGAACAGCAGTGGCTCAGTGTTCAGTTTTAGCAGTATGAGCTACCAGGTCTATGCCTTACTGCAGTGGCATTGGGATCTTTGCTTAAGCAGCCCTATGGTGTACTGAGAAAAGAACCAGCCTAACAAGACACGGTCATCTTCAAGTCCCCTGGCCTAACAAGATAAGGCCCCTAACCAATTGGCAAGCTAGCCGAATCAGATAGAGGCCACCAACATCCACATTCCACAGCCTCTGGACTTCCCTGGGCTTATGCATGCACCCTAGTACCCAGGAGTCCACTGAAGGTGACACTAGCCCTATTAGCATAGTAAAAATCTCACCCAGGGGAGGAGAGCTAGCATGCTAATGATACATGCATTGCACGTAGTAGCATTCTACACTACAGCACAGGTGCAAGCACAGCCCTACCTCTACATGCCATGACAAGGTACTCCTGCCAGCTTTTGCCTAATAAAAAGCCCCACAATCCCATTCCCTAATGAGCCAGTCACCTGCCCCTTTCCTTTCTGCATTGGCTCCCTTGTGCCTCTCCTGTGCACAAGTTAACAAACTTACTTTTCTACTCCCGTTTGTTGTCTCTTGTATTTCTATCCTGGGGGACAATAAGAACCTAATGTGTCAGTAACAGTACTTTGGACATTGCTATTGGGTACATGGCCACCAAGCCTGGTTCTCTGGATCTCTATATATTTGGAATATTATAGGATGAATTTTTGAGTGTTAAAAGATAGAGCAGCTCTCATATAAATATAAAGTGAACATACGTCTGAAGGAGAAAAAAGTGTTTCTGGAAATTCTTTGGGTCCCTGGCTGCATCTAAAAATTAAACTGACAATGACAGAATAACAGCAGAAAAGCATAAAAATTTTATTGAATTTTTACACGTACATGGGAGCCTTTGCAAGAGAATGAAGACCTGAAGAAGTGACCAAAGTAGGAAGCTTTTATACCTTGAAACAATAAATTTGTGAAGAATTGACAAGACAAAGGGGTTTGGGCTATGGGTAGCAAATGGTGAAGAAGTGACTAAGAAGACAAGGATTAGTTTAACAAGGTTGGTTTGTGCAGATTTCTCAGCCCCAATTCCCCACCCCTGGTGATAAGAATGTCTTCCTTCCTCCTGGCACAGGGAGGGTAACTTTCAATGGGAGTTTTATGACCTGTGTGGGGGATTGGAATTGGCCACCCCGAGATATGTCTCTTTGGCATGAGGATTATTTTGGGCTGATTACTTTTAAAAACTGCAAACATGAGAGAAACTCTTAAAAGTAGAAGTTACCCTGTGTAAGAGACATTTACATTTGTAAAGGAAGTCTCCATCTGTAAAGGTGTCTCCCTCTCTGTACCAGGAAGAAGGGGGGGATGGCCTTATCTCTAGAAACTCCTAATCAAAGCAGAAGACAAGGACTTAAATCTACATAATAACCTTACACTTGTTTACTGTACTTTTCTGGTAATCTCCCATATCTGAGTTCCCCACAGCCAACATCCTCCTTTGTAGCTGAAGATGGTATTTAAAGTGAGAACCTTCACCATTTTGGCGAGTTGCTCAGTTATCCTGTGTCTTTCCCATGTGTACATGTTATAAAGCTTCGTTGAATTTTCTCCTGTTATTCTGTCTCATGTGAATTTAATTTGCAGCCTGGCCAGAAGGACCTAGAGTGAGTAGAGGAAATGTCTTCCTCCCCTACACCTGTTTCAGGGAAGAATGGTGAGGGAGGGGAAGGTCGGAGCAACCTTCCTGCTTCCACCATTTTCTCAAATTCCTTCTGTTTAAGATAGTCAATAGCCAAAGTGCCATATTTTGGGGTGATGTGTCCTGAATCCCATCATGTCAAGGATTTTATTTAACTCATTAATTTAGGAGGGAACCATTCTTTAATAAGTAAGATATCACAATTGGTTCAAGTGAGAATTCAAGTACCACACATACATAGTTAGATAAAAAATGCTAAAATAAGTTTACAAATTGATGCTAGCCCTGGTAAACTGATGAATGCAGGCTATAGTCAATTGCATTGCACCAGCCATAATTTGCATTTCTATGGACAGAAATTATTTGCATTACTATCAGCTTTCTACAAGTTAACTTCTTTCTCTGAGGAGTTATAAAAAAGCCTCCCTCAAGACAAACAAAAGCCCACACTCTCTATAGGATCAGCTAATCCCTGAAGGCTCCAGCATTCAATTGAAATCCAGTAATCTCTTTGCCTATTTCAGAACCTTCTACAAGATGTTCAATTTTGAAATTAAATTCCATTTCAGCTTAAACTTACCACAGTAGCTTCTGCTTTTATAATTCAGAACTCTAATTTATAAAATTTCTTAAAACAAAAGTCAAGATTTACTTCATGAGAAAATACTAGAAAATTTCCCATCAAGTACTGGAACAATTCAGCACAACAAATTTACTAAGTGTGCTGGGCTCAGTAGGGTGCAAGCAGGAAGAAACTTTATTCTCGTATTGCCTCTTTAAGCCTGCTTTGTAGACTACTTTTTCCTCACTTCTTGATGAAAACTCAGATAGATCCAAACGCCTTTTTGTATACTTACTCATACTGACAAAGACTTCCTCTTTGACCAAACATTAGTCAGGTTCCTCTGAGATCTCTTCTTTCCAAAGACTTGGCATTGGGTCCTGTCCTTGGCTCGCCTTGCCCAGTTTTAGTAAGAGTCCTACAAAGTCAGTTTAGCAAGAATTCTCCCACCCTTGATACAGGATCAAATTCCTCATCCTTTACCATTGATATCTAAGTCCTTGGCATATCTTTCACAAGAAAGAGGCCAACTCTGCCCTCTGGCTATAAATCTCCAGATATCTTTGCTATATTTGGAGTTGAGTTCAGTATCTCTCTCCTATTACAATAATCTGGAATAAAATCTTAACATTTTTAACAAGTGTCGGAATAACTTCTCTTTAACGATACTAGTAAGCCTCAATTTTCGGTACAGTATAACATCAAATCTTAAAATTCTCATTCAGTTTAAAACTTTCTCTTTTCCTAGCTCAGATCTTTTTAGATTCTTGAAACTGCAATGGGTGAGGAGGTATGTTTGGTCTCTTAAACTATCCCTCCTCGCAATGCTGCTCTTTCTGGCTCCTGTGAAGATGGAGAGCATGGAGCAGTGACAGGAAAGGTTAACAGAGAGGAGGAAAGGAGGAGAAGAGGGAAGGGAGAAAAGTCATTTTGTCACGTTGTATAGCTGGTGTTGTTCATGGTCCTCTCCTGGCTTTAAAAGTGCTCAGTTAAAGAAGTCTTCCACAGCTGTTAGGCAGTTTGTAACACTTATTGAAAATCCTGCTTCCCTGGGGAATCTCCCACCTCAATTCTTTGGTGCAAGCAATGCTTCTCGTGATTTGGCTCGTCTCTCTGCTCCCCTCAGACTCTGTCCTCCAGCAAGTCTGCCCCAACTATGCACACACATAATCTCTCCAGACAGCCTTTTGTAGGACATCCCTTCCTACAAGAATTAAGCCTCAGTCCCTTAGACTAGATACATATCCATCACCAAGAAACACTCACCTTTGTCTGATATCACTGAGAGAATGGCTCACCCGCTCTGTACCTCTCTCTTCACTCTGCTCTCAGAGTGATACCAAACCTCTTAATCTCAAGTTCATTTGCTGGGTGGATGCTCAATAAGCCAATTACTGAGACATCAGTTCTTGGAGATGGAGAAAGATTTATTTGAATTGGCCAAAATGAGAAGGCAGGAGGATAGGGTTCTCTTAAATCTGCCTTAACAGGAGAATAAAGCAGGGAGTTTATAGAGCTAAGGGGCTTGGCAGGAGGAGTTTTGGAGAAACAAAGGAGTAATCTGTGTTTCTTTCATTCCAGGTGAGCCCTTGGGCAATCTGACTTCTGGGTGTAAACAGCAGCTGACAGCTGATTATCTGGTGATTGTAACTTCTTGAAGGTGTTCTTTTTCTTCTGTAAAATAAACTCATAAATCTTTGTGACCCTTGAGTTACCCCTCAGGTTAAACAAGAAAATAGCAAGTTGACAAGATTAACTTGTTTTCATCTATGTCTGTGTTGGGAATAAGGTTGAAAGGTAATATTATTGAATATTTACAGTAACTCTCAGGTACCCAGCTTAAAGAGCAGCTACTCAGGCTCTTGCTTCTAGATGTTTTTAGCCGTGAATCAGGTCAAGCATTAATTCTTGTGTTTGTAAATTCCAGAGTACATATATCAAGCTCTCTAGATGTTCTCTTGAAGCCGCCCACAATTGGCTTTGGGACATGGAAGTAACTCCATCCTCTCTCCTATCTCTCCCTCAACTTCAAGTCAATTCTTCTACTTCCATCTTCATGGAGATTTGCTTAAAGCCTATATGATTTATTCACTACTCTAATGTAAGATTCTGGGGAGAAGAAGGGATGGCTAGTTTTTAAAAGGATACTCATAAGAATGGAGAGTAATTAAATAGTGTGGGGACCTGGAATTGGCCACCCCAAGATATATCTCTTTGGCATCAGGATTATTTGAGGCTGATTGCTTTTGATAAACTGGGACAGGGAAGGAGGCCCTGAGGAATGGAACTTGCCCTTTGTTAGGACACATTTACATTTGTAAGGTAAATCTTTATCTATAAAAGGTGCCTCCCTCTCTGTACCAGGAAGAAGAAAGGAGATGACCTTCTCTCTAAAAACTCTTAATCAATACCAAAGGCAAGGACTTAAATCTGCATTTTATTGTGCTAGTCTGGTAACCTCCCGTAACTGACTTCCCACCTTTAAGGATTAAGCATCTTTCCTTAGGCTAGGAACTGATTGTTGCACTCACCTGTGACCGCCCAGCTCCAGACGATAGAATTGCTTCCTGCTATGCCCACTGAGATAGCAGACCACTCCCTGCTGTGTCCATCAAGCACTGTGCTGACAGGGCAATCTTGTGACTATTGTGTGAGGGACATTTCATCATATGCAAAGCACCCTGTTTGGGGGTATATAACCACTCTGTGCACCCCACTTCTTCGGTACCCTTTCTTCCTTCAGGAAGAAAGTCCCCGGGCCATGGTTCCTCATAAAGCTTTGTTTAATTTTCTCTTGCTATTCTGTCTCATGTGCATTTAATTCGTTCTCCGGCCAGACGAACCCCCATTTGGGAAAAGGAAATGTCTTCCTCCCCTACAATAGTTTGATAATTCACATTCAATACAGAAGATGATTTTACATTTATGAAGCAAAGCAAACCTACAATTTTTGTTTAAAAATAGCAAAATTGTTAAAAGATAATTTTCAAAAAAGGATAAAATCATGATGCTCATGTAGGATGAGGTAAAGGGGAGATATAAAAATGAACACATGATAAAGATTTTATTTAACTAATTAATGAAGAAACTGGTGAGGTATTAGAACCAGTTCAAAGAAGAATCCAAAGAATAGGCACATTTATAGATCAGGAAAATTGAAATGAATATGGAAATGGAGGGGGAGGAGAATTGTCCCTCCACTGGACAGAACTAACTTTTGTATCTATAGACAGAAATTATACTGTACTGCTATAAGTTATCTACAACTCAGAGAGTCGTAAAATAGGTCCCATAAAATTGGAATTAGATAACCCTGAATGATGTGTTATAGACAAACCACAGTTTTCTACTGAAGCCCAAATATTTCCCTACAGAATATCAAGACAAAAAAAATCTTCTTGACTTGTGAAAAAATGCATTAGATGGGGTGGACAAAGTATGCAGAACACTGTTTACAATGAACTCAGTTTGTGTTACATGTTTATTAGTTAATGATGGTATTAGACCTGGATGAGTGGTGTGATTCATGCTATTACAACTGTATGATGTGGGCATTGTAAGTGTTTCTATGTTAAAGTAACAATATATTTGATCATATAGTTCTTACAATGTAGTAAAAAAAAAATAAGGATCCTTAAACCTCTTGCCTTCAGGTTATTTTTTTAACCTTTTTTGAAATAGGTTTAGATTTATAGGAAGTTGCAAAAATAGTATAGAAAGGTCTCAGGTACCCTTCACCCAGTTACTCCAAATGGCCAAATCTTGCATAACTGTAGTACAATATCAAAACCAGGAAATTGAAATTGATATAATATGTGTGTGTGTAGTTCTATGCCATTTTATCACATGTGTAATTTGGTGTAAATACTACCACTATCAAGAAACAGATCAGTTGAAGTATAGAAACTTTACCTCCTTTAAAGTCCTTTTACTGTCCCATTTATAATATAGTTTATTTATATTATATTTATGTGTTTTTATATACATTATATGTATTTTTATTTATATATTTATATATAAGAATTTATAATATAGTTGTCTTAAATATTTATTCTACAGACATTGACGATTACACCAGACTATGCTATACTTTTTGCTTCAACAATGAAATATAATTTAGAAATTCAAGTGGAAAAGGAAAACATATTGTATTTACCCACATTTTTGCTCTTCCACTTTTCCTCCCTTCCTGATGCTCTAAGATTCCGTCTTTTATCATTTCCCCTCAGTTTCAAAAACTTCCTTAGCCATACCTGTAGGTTTGGTGACAAATTCTTAGTTTTCCTTCGAGTGAGAAAATCTTAGTTTTCCCTTCATTCCTGAAGGATATTTTTTTTAAAATATAGAATTTGGGATTATCAGTTCTTTTCTTTCAGCATTTGAAAAAATTTGTACCACTTCTTTCTGGCCTCCCAGGTTTCTGATAGGAGATCCACTCTCATTCAAATTGTTTTCCCCCATATGTAAGATGTTTCTTTTGTAGTTTTCAAAATTTTTTCTTTGTCTTTAGTTTTCTGAAGTTTGATTATGATGTGTTTTGGCATAGATTTCCTTGTATTTATTCTATTTGGAATTTGCTCATTTTCTTGAATATACAGGCTTACGTATTTTGCCAAATTTTGAAAACTTTTAGCCATTATTTCTTTGATACCTTTTCAGATTCCTCCTCTTTCTCTTCTCCTTTTCAATGACATGAATGTCTTGTGTTATGGTCCCACAGGTCCTTGAGGATCTGTTCTTTTTCTTTTCTAAGTGTTCTTCTCTAAGTCTTTTCTCTCTGTTGTTCAGAGTGAATAATTTATAATATTTTATCTTCTAGTTTACCAATTCTTTCTTCTGTCTTCTTCATTTTGCTATTGAGCCCATCTACTGAGATTTTTCCTTTGGTTATTATATTTTTCAGTTCTATTTTTTCTTTTGTTCTTCTTTGTATCTTCTATTTCCTTTACAAGACTTTCTATTTTTTGTTTGTTTTAAGTGTATTTGTAATTGCTTATTGAAGCATTTTTATGATGGCTACTTTAAAATATTTTCAGATGATTCCAACATCCATGTTATCTTGGTATTAGTTTATGTTGATTTTCTTTCTCATTCAAGTTGAGATTTTCCTATTTTCCTCTGTACGAGGCATTATTTTCAAATGTATCCTGGACATTTTAGATAATAAGCAACTCTAGGTTTTATTTAAATCATCTCTTTTAGCAGGCCTCCTCTGACTGTGTCAATAGGGGGAAGGAGGGATACCTGCTGGCTACTGACAGACAGGAGTGGGATTTCAGGCTCCCTCCTAGGTCTCTGCTGACACCATCCTGGTTGAGAAGGGGATGCTGAGGAGCCTTCTTACAGCTGGATGGGGGTGGAAGTCAAGGCTTCCCTTTCAGCCTTGCCCGACAGATGTGGGGTAGTATCTGCAGTTTTTTCAGTGATGTTTGTCTACAGTAGGGTACTTAATGTCTAAAAGTTTTCTGTCGGGCTAGATTGTCCCTTCCCTGGCCTTTTGGCTAGAGAGAGCAGGCTTTTCTTGAGGTTTTTTTCATGTGTTCTCATTGGTGGTTCTTGTTTTTTGGTGTTTAGGAAAAAACTGTTCTGTGTTCTGTCTACCCTCAATACTCACAGAATATTTCACTTCTACTCACCAAATGTGTGTAAGTTGTTCACAGAGCAGCTGGGTGTCCTTGAATTAAGTTGAATTCAATTCTGATACTAACTGGAGTTAGCACAGACCCACAGATTATGAGTTCAGTCCTACAAGACTGTCTGCCACCCACGCCAGATGTCAGTTGCAAGTCTAGATTGTCACCTGTGCTACTGAACAATTGCCTATAAATTGGAGGTTCTCATGATCCCCTCCTCGTGTTCAATCATTTGCTAGAACAGTTCACGAAACTCAAGGAAACGCTTAAATTTACTGGTTTATTATACAGTCATGCGTCATTTAACAACGTGGATGCATTCTGAGAAATGCATCATTAGGTGAAGTTGTCATTGTATAACCATCATAGAATGTACTTACATAAACCTGGATGGTATAGCCTACTACACACCTAGGCTATATGGTAATAATCTTATGGGACCACTGTCACATACACAGTCCGTCATTGACCAAAACATCATTATGCAGTGCATGACTGTATAATGAAGGATATGATAAAGGACAGATGAATAGCCATATGAAGAGATACCTAGGGCAGGGTCCAGAAGGTTCTCAAGCACAAGAGCTTCTATCCCCATGGAGTTAGGAGGTGCATCATTCTGGCATGTGGATGTGTTCATCAACCTGGAAGTTCTCCGAACCCCATACTTTTGGGATTTTTATAGAGGCTCATCACATAGGCAAGGTGATCATTAAGTCAATTTCCAGTCCCTCTCCCCTTCCTGGAGGATGAGGTGGAGTGGGTTTGAAAATTCCAAGCTTCTTATCATGGCTTGATCTTTCTGATGACGAGCTCCCATCCTGAAGCTATCCAGGAGCCAAGCAAGGGTCATCTCATTAGAGCAAAAGACATGCCTATCACCCAGGAAATTTCAAGACTTAGGAGTGCTGTGTCAGGGACCAAGGGCAGATATATATAAATAAACATATATATAGTTATAGTTGTATATAGTTTCACATAGCTGGCCTCTCCAGTACACAGTCTGAGATATATAAAACTCCAAAATGAAAACCCAGGGAACTCACCGCCATGTCATTCTTTGGGTCCCAACGTCCCTTGATGGTCTTCTTTCTTCTCTACACCTCTCAGCGTCATCTTAAACTTGTTTTATATATAATGCCTAGGATTTTTAGCTGTACTTAGTGGGAGGAATAAGTCTATCTATTCCATTTAAAAAAATCATTTTCCTTTTTATCTATTTATTTTTTATATTTTCATTTTTATGAGCTCCATGAGTAAGAATTTATTGTGAGGATAGATTCTAGAAATACGATAATCATCAAAGTAACAGTTTTTAGATTTGACCTCAGGCACCACAAAGTGGGGTGAGTGTTAGAGCATCAAGATATGTGTACATGGAAAATTAACAAAAATTTGCTTTATCAGGACTCTGTATCTAATGAATGCTTGAGATACTTACCACTCACTACCATAGTCAATATAATGCATCACTCTCTCTTTCCCTCAAGATTTTGTCAATGAAACAAAAACAAAAATGTCACATCTAAAAACAAATACATGACAGCAATAACAAAAAATAAAAGCCACTCCCCCAAAACAAACAAGCCAAACTAACGAGGTTTTTTACGTCAAGAACAAATGTCTATTTCGCTCAGTGTGTTGTATTTTTTTCATATAATTCATGAATTTTCTTTTGTTAAACATTCAGTAAATTCAATGTTTTTCATTGAGATAAGATACATTTTTAAGTTAATTGAAGAAATATTTACTGATTTCTTAATAGGTGCGAGGCATTATTGTATAGGCTATGTATATATTACCATCTCCAACAAACAAAAATGCCTGTGCTCATCTATCCTATATTCTAATATGAAATACAGACAATATACAAGGTAAATCATTAAAATATATACTCTATCATACTTTGATAAGTATATAAATAAATACTAACAATAAGGCAGAGAATAGAGACATTAAATGTTGGAAGGGGGTATTGAAATATTAGACAGGATGGCCAAAGAAGGCATCCTTGAGGAAGTGTAGAGTACAGACTTCAAGGAAATAAAAGGGTGCACCATGAGGAAATTAGTGGGATGAGCATTCCAAGCAGGGGGACGCAAGCTCTGCAAGGACCCTGAGATAGAAGACTATTGGTTACTCAAAGAGGAGCAAAATGTTTGGTGCAACTGCAACAGCATAGTTAGGGGAGGACAACAGGATATCAAAGAAATATTGGGGGCCACACTGGATTTTGTGATCAAGGTGACCATACACCCCAGTTTATGCCTATTGTTCTGGTGTGATTGTTAATAATGCTGTTTTCATTCTCAAAAGGGTCTCAGTTTGAATAATAATGATCATCACGATTGTAGTAAGGATTTTGATGTTTACTCTAATAGAGTTTGCCATTGGATGGTTTGAGCAAGTGAATGAATAGATGACACAATCTGTCTTATGTTTCACCTGAATAACTCTGATGGCTTCATTGAGAGTAGACTGAAGGGGGCAAGAACTGAGGTAGAGAGACTGATTAGGAGGCTATTGCAATAACTCAGGTAAAAATGATGGCAGCTTGAACTAGAGTGATAGAGATGGGAGTGGTAGCAAGTAGTTAGATTTTGGACCTATTTAGGAAGAGGATGGGCCCGGCCTGGGGGTGCAGCAGTTAAGTTCGCATGTTCCACTTCAGCAGCCCGGGGTTTGCCAGCCCAGATCTGGGATGTGGACCTATGCACCGCTTGTCAAGCCATGCTGTGGCAGGCATCCCACATATAAGGTAGAGGAAGATGGGCAAGGATGTTAGCTCAGCGCCAGTCTTCCTCAGCAAAAAGAAGAGGATTGGCAGTAGTTAGCTCAGGGCTAATCTTCCTCAGAAAAATAAAAATAAAAATAAAAAAAAGAAAGAGTAGTAGAAAGGATATTTTGACAAACTGAGCATGAAAGAAGATCCAGGATTATTCCTAGGTATTTTTTTCAAGATATTTTCTAATAAACTTCTTATTTTGAAATAATGTCAGATTATAGGAAGCTCACAAATATAGTACAAAGAATTCCAATTACTCTTCATCCAGATTCACCAAATGTTGACTCTTTATTCACATTTGCTTTATCATTCTATCTATCTTGATATATATATGAAAGTATGTGTGTGTGTGTATGTGGTATAACTATTATTTTATCTCAATTTGGAACTATTTGAAAGGGAGCTGCAGACATGATTTATGCTTTACCCGTAAGAATTTTGAACAGTATACTCTGTATTTCCTGAAAAAAGAATTCTCTTACCTAACCACAATGTAATTACTTGAAAAAACCAGAACGTTAACCTTGATGCAATGCTATTATCTTACCTACAGATCTTATTATTTAAATTTATCCAAATTTAGTATCTTTTGAAGGAAAAAAAAAGTGGGCCAGCCCTTGTGGCCTAGTGGTTAAGTTTGGCATCTTCTGCTTCGGCAGCCCAGGTTCGGTTCCCGGTCATAGACCTATACCACTTGTGTGTCAGTGTCCATGCTGTGGTGGCCTCTCACATACAAAACGAGGAAGACTGGCAACAGATGTTAGCTCAGGGTGAATCTTTCTCAGTAAAAAAAATAAACTAAATAAACAAATAGAAGTATCTGGCCCAGGATTATGTGCAATATTTAGTTGTCATGCAATTTTAGTCCTTTTTCATTTGGAACAATTCCTCCCTCTTCCTTTGTCCTTTATGACCTTACTAATTTTTAAGAGTACAGGGCAGTTATTTTAGGCAATGTATCTCAGTTTGGATTTGGCTAATATTTCCTCTTGTTTATATGATAAGTGAAATTGTGTTATACTCAGTACTTCATGTCACGATGTCAGAATGTCAATTTGTCCGTTACTGGTGATCTTAACTTTTGGTTACTTGATTAAGGTGGTATCTGTCAAGTTTTTCAACTATAAAGTTACCATTTTTCCTTTCATTATCAATAAGTATCTTATTACCTAATAATTTTAGCATCCATTTATTAGTTTTGCCTGGATCATTAATTACCATTATGGTTTTCAAAGGGTGAGTTTCTAATTATGTCAATCTTTGTCATCTATTAGAGAGTATTTCATTGTGAGAAAAGGTCTTTTTTTTTTTTAAAGATTGGCACCTGAGCTAACAACTGTTGCCAATCTTCTTTTTTTCTCCCCAAACTCCCCCAGAATATAGTTGTATATTTTTTAGTTGTGGGTCCTTCTAGTTGTGCCACGTGGGACACCACCTCAGCATGGTCTGACCAGTGATGCCATGTCTGCGCCCAGGATCTGAACTGGCAAAACCCTGGGCCACCAAACCGGAACGTGTGAACTTAACCACTCAGCCATGGGGCCAGCCCAAGAAAGTCTTTTATTCTCCATTTTAAAAAAATTTATCCACATCACTATGGACTCATAGATTTACATTTTAATCAAAAAGTTACAAAGCTTTACATTGATCTTTTAATTTTCAAACAGTTCTGGATTTGGCCAGTGGAAACTCCTTCAAAGTGTGTCCTTTTGGCAGGTCCCATCATTCTTTCACATTTTTTCACACTTTGACAGTACAGGATGTTGCAAGTTTTGTCATATAAATTGCCAGGCCTTGACCGTGGGTACAGCCACACACATAGACGCATGCATACACACACGGTCACACTCAACAAATATTTGGAAGCCATTTGTTTATATAACAAAAATAAAGAGGAGTAGTGGTAACCTTGGGAATTGAAAAGTGATGCACATTAATAGGCTGCTTCATATACATAAAGGCTGAAATGGTATCCCTGAGTTCATGTGAAAAGAGAAAAATTCAGTCATTCATTTGGATATTTGGGGTCTCATTCTGCCAAACATTTGGTTTTTTGGAACCTCTCTTTGGGACTGAGACTTGTGCCAAACAAAAAATGCTGCTTGCTTCATTTGTCTTGGTTCTATGCCAAGGATGACAGATTTGAATTGCAAAATCATAATCAGAAGCTGTGTTTTATGTGTTTTTCTTATTCCAGCAAGATTTCTCATCACCTTCTGCTCATCTTTATGTCCTACCCTTTCTTCCACCAAACTCTTGCTTTTATGAGATTATCAGAGCTCTTCTGAGGTCTAGCTCTAATGTGTAGCTTCCTGTTTACATGAGTAACTTTTGAACAGATGCTATTTCTGAATTGGGAAGGAAACAGACTGACGTTATTTTTGAGGGAGAAGCTAAAGATCATTAATATAGCTAGTTATAGTTAGTAAAAAAGTATTACCTTTTTTTTTTTATAAGTTTGCTGAATAGTAACAGCTAGCCTAGGACCAATAACTATGGACACAGTATCTTACTGTCTACTGACAACAGAAAACAAAAAGTAAACATAGTCTGACTTGTAAGGATAGTGGCAAATTATTGTAAAGGAATAGAAGCCATATGTTCCACATTGTGTCAAAGCATGGGGATGGAAATGTTAAGAAGGAATGAAGGAACTAAATATGAAAAAGGAAGAAAGAAGGAAAGAAGGCGGGGAGGGAGGAAGGAAGGAATAGTTCACGTCCTCTTACCTGAATGATTCCTAATAACAAAGCTTTTTTCATTGTCACCTCCACCTGCGCTTTTATTCCTTTTAATTGCATTTTTCTCTCTCTCCCTTTTATTCTCACAATAAATCCATGGGTACAATGTCATGTTGATCTGTACCAGCCCCTAATATAACACTACTATGTGACAGAAATGGGGATAATGATTACAAAATAATTATCAATGCTGATGAATCAAACTACAGTTTATTTCTCATTATCTCCAGTTTGATAAATGAAGTCAAGATCTCTTCACATTTGGCCATTGTCTCAAAACAGTGTAAAAATATGTTAGAGTATAAATAACCTGGACCTCAATTTACCTCCCAATTATCCTTGATGTTAAAAACATGATTGTTGCTTGTGTTGAACCCATAAACTTCTGATTTACTTACCACTAATTTATGTTAAAATTATTTTGCTCTCCTTCAGAACTTTAAGAAGCATTGTCTCAATAAGTTGCCGTAAGATTTCATCAGAAGGTTACAGTCCAAGTCATAATTTAAAATCTGTAATTTTTAGGCATTTGGTTAGGTTCGAACCATTGAAAAAGTTTATATATTTCTTGTCCTACACCACACAAGTGTTCACAACAGTTGAAATTAGATGTATTGCCAGCAGAGTTAAACAGGTATAGATATCAAAGTTCTTAGATAATAAATTAAGATAGAAATAAATTCAGGCACAAAATGGCTTACATTGTTGTGAGCAAAAAAAAAACACTTCTTTTTTGGCAGTACTGAAGATTGCTTTCCCTCATTTTACTCTTCTAAAAATTTTAAACTGACTGTAATGTTTCTGCCTATCAAATCCAAATTTCAATGACTAATCACATTGTTTTTAAATTTCTGGAAGCATACTTCATGCGTGAAGCACCAGAGTTCAAGTTACCTTGTAGGTTCCATTAGCTGTGATTTTTTAAAGACTTTTTTTATGAGAGGAGTTTAAGGTTCACAGCACAATTGAGGGGAAGGTACAGAGATCTACCATATACCTCCTGCCCTGACACGTGCATAGCCTTCTCTACTATCAACATCCCGCATCAGAGTGGTACATTTGTTACAGTTAATGAACCTACACTGACACATCATAATCACCCAAAGTCCATAGTTTACCCTAGGATTCACTCTTGGTATTGTACATTCTTTGGGTTTAGACAAACATATAATGACATGTATTCATCATTATAATATATAGAGTATTTTCACTGCCCTAAAAAGCCTCTGTGCTCTGCCCATTCATCCTTTTCCCCAACCCCAGCCCTGACAACCACTGATCGTTTTACTGTCTCCATAATTTTGCCTTCTACAGAATGTCACATAGCTGGAATCAAACTATGTAGCCTTTCAAATTGGCTTCATTTACTTAGTAGTATGCATTTAAGGTTCATCTATTTCTTTTTGTGACTTGATAGCTCATTTCTTTTCAGCACCAAATATTATTTCATTGTATAGATGAACCACAGTTTATTCATCCATTCAGCTACTAAAGGACGTAATACTTGCTTCCAAGGTTTGGCAATTCTGAATAAAGCTGCTATAAACATCCATGTGCAGGTTTTTTTGTGGATGTAGTTTTCAACTCATTTGGGTAAATATCAAGGAGTACAATTGCTAGATTGTATGCTAAGACTATGTCTAGCTCTATAAGAAAATGCCAAATTGTTTTCCAAAGTGACTGTACCATTCTGATTCCCACCAGCAATGAATGAGAATTCCTGTTGCTCCACACCGTCGTCTGCATTCGGTGTTGTCAGTGTTCTCGATTTTGGTGATTCTAATAGCTGTGTGGTGGTATCTCATTATTGTTTTAATTTGCATTTCCTTGATGACATATCTGTTAAGGTCTTTGGTCCATTTTTTAATTGGATTGTTTTCTTTTTGTTGAGTTTTAAGAGTTCTTTGTACATTTTGGATAACAGTCCTTTATCAGATATGTCTTTTGCAAGTATTTTCTCCCAGTCTGTCTTGTGTTTTCATTCTGTTGACACTATCTTTCACAGAGCAGAAGTTTCCAATTTTAATGAAGTCCAGGTTATTAATTATTTCCTTCATGGATTGTTCCTTTGACGTTGTATCTAAAAAGTCATTACCAATCCAAAGATCACCTAGATTTTCTCCTATATTTTCTTCTGGGATTTATAGTTTTGCATTTTACATTTACATTTACAGTTAAGTTTTACATTTTGAGTTAATTTTGTAAAGGGTGTAAGGTCTGGCTAGATTCCTTTTATTTTGCATGTGGACATCCATTGTTCTGGCACCACTTGTTGAAGAGACTATATT
This sequence comes from Equus caballus, assembly GCF_041296265.1. Taxonomy (NCBI): domain Eukaryota; kingdom Metazoa; phylum Chordata; class Mammalia; order Perissodactyla; family Equidae; genus Equus; species Equus caballus. Next base: position 28,531,694 of record NC_091703.1, on the reverse strand, counting down.
TACTCTATTGTATTGCCATTGCTCCTTTGTCAAAGATCAGTTGACTATATTTATATTTAGGTCTATTTCTGGGCTATTCTGTTCTATTATTCTATTTGTCTATTCTTTCACCAATACCACACTGCCTTTATTACTGTTGCTTCGTAGTAAATCTTAAACTTGGGTGGTGTCTGTCCTCCCACTTTGTTTCTCTCCTTCAGTATTGCATTGGCTATTCTAGGTGTTTTGTCTCTCCATATAAACTTTAGAGTCCGTTTGTTGATATCCACAAAGTAACTTCCTGGGATTTTGATTGAGATTGCATTGAATCTATAGATCAAATTGGGAAGAACTGAAATGTCGACAATATTGAGTCCTCTCATCCATGAACATGGAATATCTCCCCATTTACTCAGTTCTTCTTTGATTTCACTCATCAGAGTTTTGTAGTTTTCCTCATATAGATCTTGCACAAGTTTTGTTAAATTTATACATAAACATTCTAATTTTAGAGGGTGCTAATGTAAATGGTATTGTGTTTTTTATTTCAAATTCCAATTTTTTGTTGTTGGTATAGAAAAGTAATTGACTTTTGTATATTAACCTTGCATCCTGCAAACTTGTCATAATTGCTTAACAGTTCCAGGAGTTTGTTTTTTGTTTTTTGTGTTTTTTTGGGGCAGTTCTTTTGGATTTTCTACTTGGATAATCATGCCATTTGCAAAAAAGAGAGTTTTATCCCTTCCTTCTCAATCTGGACACATGTTCCCCCCTTTTCTTGTCTTATTGCGTTAGCTAGAACATCCGGTACAATATTTAAAAGGAGTCCTGAGAGGGGACATCCTTACCTTGTACCTGATCTTAGTAGAAAACCTTCGAGTTTCTCATCATTAAGTATGATGTTAGCTGTAGGTTTTTTCTAGATATTCTTTATCAAGTTAGGGAAGTTACCCTGTATTTCTAGTTTACTGACAGTTTTTATCGTGAAAAATGTATTTGAATTTTGTCAAAAGCTTTTTCTGTATATACAGATATGATCAAGTGATTTTTCTTTCTTTCTTTCTTTTTGAGGAAGATTTGCCCTGAGCTAACATCTGCTGCGAATCCTCCTCTTTTTGTTGAGGAAGACTGGCCCTGAGCTAACATCCGTGCCCATCTTTCTCCACTTTATATGTGGGACATCTACCACAGCATGGCTTGCCACGTGGTGCCATGTCCACACCAGGAACCAGCGAACCCTGGGTCGCCAAAGAAGAAAGTGCTAACTTAACTGCTGCGCCACCGGGCTGGCCCCTCAAGTGATTTTTCTTATTTAGCCTGTTTGTGTGATGGATTACGTTATTTGATTTTTGAATGTTGACCCAGACTTGCATATCTGGGATAAATCCTGCATGATCATGGTGTGTAATTCTTTTTACATTCTGTTGGATTCAATTTGCTAATATTTTAGTGAGGATTTTTGCATCTATATTCATGAGAGATATTGCTCTATGCTTTTCTTGTGATGTCTTTGTTTGATTTTTGGTATTTGGGTAATGCTGGCCTCATAGAATGAGTTAGAAAATATTCATTCTACTTTGATCCCTTGAAAGAGACTGTAGACTATTGGAATAATTTCTTCCTTAAATATTTGATAAATTTCACCAATGAACCCATCTGGGCTTGGTTAATTTCTCTTGAGATTGCTTCTTTGATCCATGTGTTATTTTGAAGTGTGTTGTTTAATCTCCATGTATTTTGGGATTTTCCAGTTATCTTTCTGTTATTGATTTCTATTTAGTTCCATTGTGGTCTTGGAGCAGATACTGTATGACTTTAATTCTTTTGAACTTGTTAAGGTGTGTTTTATGACCCAGAATGTGGCATATCTTAGCAAATGTTCCATGTGGGATTGTGAAGAATTTGTACTGTACTGTTGTTAAATGAAGTAGTCTACAGATATTAATTATATCCAGTTGATTGATGGTGTTGTTGAGTTCAACCATGTCCTTACTGATTTTCTGCCTGCTGGATCTGTCCATTTCTTTCTTCTTTTTTTGGGGGGGAAGATTAGCCCTGAGTTAACATCTGCCACCAATCCTCCTCTTTTTTGCTGAGGGAGACTGGCCCTGAGCTAACATCTGTGCCCATCTTCCTCTACTTTATGTGTGGGAGGCCTGCCACAGCATGGCTTGATAAGTGGTGCATGGGTCTGCACCTGGGATCCGAACCAGCGAATCTCAGACCTCTGAAGCAGAATGTGCAAACTTAATCACTGCACCACCGGGCTGGCCCTGTCCATTTCTGATACAAGAGTGTTGAAGTTTCCAACTATAATAGTGGATTTATCTATTTCTTTTTGCAATTATATTAGTTTTTGAATTACGTAGTTTGACACTGTGTTGTTAGGTACATACACATTAAGGACTGCTATGTCTTCTTATAGAATTGATCCCTTTATCAATATGTAATGTCCTTCTTTATCCCAGATAACTTTCCTTACTTTGAAGTCTGTTCTGTCTGAAAATAGTACAGTCATGCATCACTTAACAATGGGGATACCTTCTGAGAAATGCGTCATTAGGCAATTTCATCATTGTGTAGCAATCATAGAGTGTACTTACACAAACCTAGATGGTAGAGCCTACTACACGCCTAGGCTATATGGGATAGCCTATTGCTTCCAGGCTACAGACCTGTACAGCATGTTACTGTACTGAATGCTCTAGGCAATTGTAAGACAATGGTAAGTATTTGGGTACCTAAACATAGCAAGACATAGAAAAGGTACAGTAAAAATGTGGTATAAAAGATAAAAAATGATACAGCCTTGTAGGGCACTTACCATGAATGGAGGTTGCAGGACTGGAAGTTGCTCTGGGTGAGTCAGTGGGTGAGTAGTCAGTGAATGTGAAGGCCTAGGACATTCCTATTACTGTAGACTTTATAAACACTGTACACTTAGACTACACTAAGTTTATTTAAAAAATTTTTCTTTCTTCAATAATAAATTAACCTTAGCTTACTGTAACGTTTTTACATTATAAAATTTTTAATTTTTTTCAAGTTTTTAACTATTTTTTAATAACACTTAGCTTAAACACAAACACATTATACAGCTGTTACAATGACTACAACATCACTAAGCGATAGGGATTTTTTAGCTCCATCATAATCTTATGGGACCACCATCGTATATGTGGCCCGTCATTGACCAAAACGTCATTATGTGGTATGTGACTGTACAGCTACTCCTGTTTTCTTTTTATTAGTGTTAGAATGGTACATTTTCCTCCACCCTTTTATTTTCAATCTGTATGTGTCTTTATATTTAAAGTGGATTTCATGTAGACAACATGTAGTTGGGTCTTGTTTTTTTAACTACTCTGACAATCTCTGTCTTTTCATTGGTGGATTTAGACCACTGATGTTCAAAGTGATTACTCACATAGTTGGATTAATATCTACTGTATTCATTACTGTTTTCTATTTGTTGCCCTTGGTCTTTGTTCCTATTTTTGTCATGCCCTCTTTTTCTGCCTTTTGTGGTTTTAATCAATCATGTATATGATTCCACTTTCTCTCCTTTCTTAGCATATCAGTTATATTTCCTCTTTTGCTTTTTTTAGTGGTAGTGCTAGAGTTTCCAATATACATTTACAGCTAATCCAAGTCCAATTTCAAGGAACACTATACCACTTTACGGGTAATGTGAGTACCTTATAATAACAAAATAATCCCAGCTCCTTCTTCCTGTCCTTGTATCATTGCTGTCATTCGTTTCTGTTACATATAAACATACATAAGCAAATATATATACATATGATATATAAACAAGCATACATAATCAAATACATTGTTAGTGTTACTATTTTGAACAAACTGCTGTATGTTAGTTCAATTAAGAATAAGAAATGTTGTTATTTTACCTTTACTTATTCTTTCTTTGATGCTCTTCCTTTGTTTATGTAGAGCCAAGTTACTGACCTATATTATTTTCTTTCTCTATTAAGAACTTCTTTGAACACTTCTTGCATGGCAGGTCTACTAGCAACAAATTCTCTCGACTTTTGTTTATCTGAGAAAGTCCTTATTTCTTCCTCATTTTTGAAGGATAATTTTGCAGCATACAGAACTCTAGGTTGTGCTTTTCTTCTCTCAATACTTTAAATATTTCATTCTACTCTCTTCTTGCTTGTATGGTTTCTGAAGAGAAGTCAGATATAATTCTTATCTTTGTTTCTCTATAGGTAAGGTGTTTTTTTTCCTCTGGCTTCTTTCAGGATTTTTTCTTTATCTTTGATTTTCTGTAGTTTGAAAATGATATACCGAGGTGTAGTTTTTTTGGCATGTACCCTGCTTGGCATTCTCTGAATTTCCTCACTCTGTGGTTTGATGTCAGATATTTATTTGGGGGAAATGTTCAGTCATTATTGCTTCAAATATTTCTTCTGTTCCTTTCTCTCTTTCTTCTCCTTCTTGTATTCCCATTATTCATATGTTATACCTTTTGTAGTTGTTCTATAGTCCTTGGATGTTTTGTTCTGCTTTACTCAGTCTTTATTCTCTTTGTTTTTCACTTTTTGAGATTTCTATTGATATGTCCTTTAACTCAGAGATCTTCTCCTTAGACATGTCCAGCCTACTAATAAGCCCATCAAAGACATTCTTCATTTCTGTTATGGTGTTTTTGATCTCTAGCATTTCTTTTGTTTCTCTCTTGAGACTTCCATCTTTCTGCTTACATTGCCCATCTGTTCTTCCATACTGTTTAGTTTATTCATTACAGCCCTTAGCATATTAATCATAGATGTTTTAAATTCCCAGTCTAATAATTCTAACATTCCTGTTATGTCTGTTTCTGCTGCTTGCTCTGTCTTTTCAAAATGTGTTTTTTTGCCTTTTTGTATGTCTTGTAATTTTTTCTTTTGATAGCCAGACATGATGTACTAAGTAAAAGGAACTGCTGTAAATAGGTCTTTAGTAATGTGGTGAGGTGTCGGGGGAGGGGAAGTGTTCTATAGTCCTGTGATTAGGTCTCAGTCTTTTAATGAACCTACGCCTCTGGACTGTTAACTTTACAAGAGTTTCTCAGAGGATTTTTTGCCCCCGTGAGGTGGTAAGGATGGCTAGAGTGGGCTGGAGCTGGGTATTTCCCTTCTTGAATATGGAAGGCAAGAGCTTACTGGAGTGGGGTATTTTCTGTCCCCCAGGTCTGTTAGCCTCTGATAATACTCCAGCAGGTTAGGCTATGGTTACCTAGTTTTTTCTAAGGGCGGGTCTTGCTAAGAACAGGATGCTCTGGTGTATTTAAAAGGATTCCTTTTGTCCCTTTCTCCTGCTGGAAATATGAGAGAATTTTTCCTCAGTATGTACTGTGAGAATCTGGTTGAACTCCTGGTGGTAAATCTCACAATATGACTGGGAACTGCTATAACTGGCTTCCCCTGGAGTTTTTAACTTTTGGATTTGCTCACACTGAGCCTCCAGAAATTCATCAATTCAGGGTTTTCTACCCTGCCGCTGATTCCCTGGTGGTTTCCGGTTGTGAGTCTCTGCTCTGGCAAGCCTGTGACTCTCTGTATTCACCTGTCTGCCTCTCCAGTCTCAGGGGAAGGGCTTTGCCCTGTGTCCTCCCCTCTCCTATAGATTCAAGAAGAGTTGTTGACTTTTCAGTCTATTCAGCTTTTTAATTGTAGGATGGAGTGGCAACATCCAAGTTCCTTACCTGAGGAACCAGAAACCCTGTGTTGCATTTTTTAAATTACTGAACATGGTGACATGTAAATAACAGCTTTTTACCAATGTGTGTTAAAATCACAGCACCTGAATTTCAGTGGACGAACTGCAAATACTATAGACCTTAACACAGTAAAATTATTACAAAGATGACTTTAGTTTTCCAAATTAGTTTCTTTTAACAACAGGCTAAATAGTTTCCTGATAACTTCATCTTACTGTAGAGCACATGCAGGTTTGGAAATGTAGCAGTCATCCATTCATTTAAAAAATATTATTCATTACACATTTTCGAATTCTGACCAATTTGTGGTGATTCAGTCCTAAAGAGAGCTTGGTTCCTATTATCAAGAAGTGTCATTGTAGCAAGAAAAAGAGAAAAAAGTACTTCAATTATTTGCTAGATATTATGCAATATACGCTATAATAAAGGTGAGTGAATGGTGCTATGAAAAAGCACCTCTCACCTAGACTGAAGGTAAAGTGAAACACAAGCTGAATTCTGAAGGATGAGTAGGACTTGGCTAGAAGGAGGGATGGAGTTATATTTCAAGCAAAGAGAGCAGTATGCATGAGTCACGAAAGCATAAAAAACCTTGAAGACTTTGAGGAAGAACTAGAGTGCCAAGTTGCAAGCAGTAGAAAGCTGTTCTGGTTGATTTTAATGGAAATGAATCATCTGTGCCTGTCCTGAGTCTTTAGCAATTTACAGTAAATTTTTTAAACATGGTACAGTGTAAATTGTGTTGAATTGTTTCACGAATCCAAAGTACTTTTTGAGGAATGTATCTGTGGCTGATGGATATTATTATATTATTAATTATTTAATACAAATGTGGTGTAGGGAAATTCTACCATTTTGATCTTTGATATAGATTATCAAATATAGCAATTTATGTTAGCCATTCAGATGTTATCAAGAGTTTGTTTTTGTGGGCAGCTAATTCCTGCTATGAGTTAATAAATTGAGACCAGTAGGATTAGTCAGTTCATATTTAGGTAGACTCTTCATCAGGGCTATGTTGCTTTCTTTGGTCTTCTCTATTAGGTGACCTTGGTTCCTTGGCTTTCAGGTAATTTATGTGCCTCCTAAGGTATTTACAAACTCACCACACTCTGGTTACATTTTTTTAGCTGGGCTTCATTCAATAAACGGTTATTGAGCACCAGGTGGGGTCCATACTCTTCAAGGTTCTGAGATACAGTGTCAAATAAGATACGACTCTTGTCTTCAGGGGAGCTTAGAGTCCCTTAAGCAAGTACAATAAATTGATAATTATAGTATAATCTCTTTAGGCCTATAGCAGCTAAATTAGTCAGGACTCTTTAGATTCCAAGTGATTGTGACAAATTAGTTTATCAGCTGGTTTATATTGGCGTTATTTGTTGTATTGCTGGCACTTTAAGATTTCCTACCTGAATTTCATGTATCCTCAAGATTTTAGATGGCACAGCATCTTCATTTCCATCTGTTACAAAGAATCTCATTTACAAAATTTCCTACCTTTGTTAGCAGTAGTTTCCTGTATCTTGAGAAACTAGGGTGTAGTGAGTTCGTTTCTGGTTCAGGTTATGGTGTCAAGAAACACATCCCTTAAAACCATCTATCCGTGATGGAAAAACCAAGAACTTAAGGCCCCAGTGAGATTCGAACTCACGACCCCTGGTTTACGAGACCAGTGCTCTAACCCCTGAGCTACGGAGCCCTACCTCCCTGTCTTCTAGGTGATATGCTCAAATCTTTAGGGTTTGCGTTTTGGTTTTTATTGATTTCTAACAAATTTGACATTCCGCTCTCACCCCCTTTCCGATTTTCTAGGCTGTGGTCAAATTCCTGCAGTCTCTGATAGTTTTAACACCCCCTTCAATTGGCTTTTGTCAAAGGAGGTATAGTTTTGCTTTGAATCCAGGGCAGTCGGGGGTCAGAGGTTGCGTGTTGACAATAGTGGGGAATAAGCAGCTTGCCCATTTGCCGAGATGTGGAGTTTGGGGTGAGGACGAAGGTGCGCTTGAGTTTATTTACAGCCACGCCCTCCGCTCTGCAGTACTTTTTGCACGGATTGACGCCAGGTATTCCAGTTCTTACTGCCTTGGAGAAAAACAGGCGAAATCTGTCTCAGATTCCCCGATATCAGATATCATAAAAGACAGACTGAGAGGTGAGGGACAAGATGAGGCCAGCTGGAAGAAGGAAGTGGAGCGACCTCCGGGTGACAGAAGCAGAAGCCTAGTCTTTGAGGCTGAAATATCTTTTGGAGCCTCGGTCCCGGGAGTAAAGACCAGGGCCGTGTTTCTCATTCGCCACCGGGCGTCGCTGAAACCCAAATAGAAGAGTACAGTCCGAAGGCGCTGTGACAAAGATATCAGAAGACTGTTAACTCTTACCCTGGTAAAGGGGCTGTGAGGGGCATGAAAAAAGCTGTTTGGGGGCTCATTTCGGACAAGCAACGACCATAATGTCAGGAGACCGGGGCAGAGAAGAAAACTCAACCACAAATCCTGGGTCCCCCGTCCCAGGGCCCTGCGCACGGAAACAAAGCAAGGATCATTTTCCTTTCTACTCTCATGGTTTGATAGCTGGCTCGAAAAGAAATAGTAGCTCTTAATTACAAACAAAAAACAAAACCAAAAAACACCTCGACTCCTGATGAATACAAGTAAATTATTAAACAACTCAGCAAAATAAGGTTCACCGGTTGGGAAGTGAGGAAGGCTCTGAGCGTCTGTCCCAACTCTGGAGTACAGCTCTCCCAGCTTCCAGAGGGGAGGCCGAGAAATCTACCAATAGCAGGTCAGTCAGCCAGATCTCCAAAAGATCTCACAGGGGAAAGCAATCCCACACTCCACTCCCCATTCCCCAAAGTCATACACAGGCAAAATAATGCCCTTGTCAACTGGAGTGTCCTAAACGCAAATGACAGTTAAACAAAACAAAACAAGAAAGAGGCAGATTAATGAAGTTGAGAGTGAGGGGAGTGAAGGGGACGTGAGGTCAACGTTATCACTGTTATCCATCCGCAGCTTCTTGAACTTCTTAGGAAGTTCCTAAAAACTGCCTCCTGCCTCCCAGAGGAGCCAGTTTGTGCAGATTCTCCAAAATTCTAAACTTGCCTCTGCAGAAGGAATCTTATCTCCTGAAGCTCCTCCTCATCACCCAATGTCAGAGAAGGGGATGCTGGCCCAAGAGGGATCGAAAAGTCCCAGCAAGCCTATGATTTGCAGTTTTGGCAGATTTCATGCTGGGTTTAGGTACAGTGTTCACCTCCTATTTTCTAGCACCTAAAGAAATGTATGACCTCAGTGAAATACAGGTCTGTTATGTTCAGAAGAATCACTCAAATGAATAAGCCAGGCTATGTTCTTATAAAACTATTTATGCACCTGAAATTAGAATTTCATACAATTTTCACAGGTCATGAAATATTATTCTTCTTTTGAGATTTTCAACTTTTTTTTTTTTTTGGTGAGGAATATTGGCCCTGAGCTAACATCTTTGCCAATCTTCCTCCATTTTGTGTGTGAGACACCACCACAGCATGGCTCAATGAGTGATGTGTAGTCTGCACCCAGAATCCAAACCAGCGAACCCGTGAAGCAGAGCATGTGAACTTAACTACTACACCACTGGGCCAGCTCCTCAACCATTTCAAAATGTAAAATTTTAGTTCACAGTCCATACAAAAACAGGCAGTGGATGGGATTTGACCCATGGGGCATAGTTTGCTGACTCCCAAAATAGAGTAAGATATAGAATGTCACATATAGATGAATATAGGCTCTCAAAGTCTTGTTTGAAATTTGAGTTCCATTATTTGAATTTATTTTCTTTCCCCTTTTATAGTGTTCCTTTATTTGTAACACTATTATTATTTTTTGCCATTATTTTTGTTGCAGTTACTACAGCTGTGTAACAAGTTACCCCCAAAATCAAGGGCTTAAACATCACAACATTGGTTTCAGCTCAGATGTGATAGCTTATCTGGACTCCACTCAGGTAGCATGGCTTGAAAGCTAGGCTATGATCTCTGAATGCTTGCTTACTCACAAGTCTATTGACTTAAATGATCACCTTAAATTTTTCTGAGATCTGACCAAAGGCTTTACAGTTGTGTCCTTGACTTCATGTTTAGACCATGTTTTCCTGACAATACCCTCGATGTGATGTTTCCCCAGAAGCCTTCTCTTAATTGTAGCATCATTTGTCATCTGGAGGGGCTGGTAATGAGAAATAGTTTCATTATTGAATATCTAGCAAGTCCTGGTTCCTTTATAATTAAGAAATATTTCTTTAGTTTCTCTCTCTCCTCTTCCATTTTACTATAGGCACCTAGGAAAAGCCGGGTGACACATTGCCTGGAAATGTCCTTGGATAAATCAGGAAATTCATTAGGTATATGTCCACTTTCCATGTTACCATGGCAACAGTGTTGCTACACTTTCTGCCACTAGATAACAAAGGTCTCCTTTCTTCCAGTTTCTAATACATTTTTCCTCATTCTCCTTTAAGCATCACTGAGTTTAGGGCTGGGCAGCAGGACCAGTGACAGGAAGAAACATTCTCCTCAAGGTCTTTCCAGTTTCCGTGTGCCCAGTCCCAAAGTTACATAGTTTAGTGTTTGAGACCATGAGGTAACAAAATCTGTATTGGCTTGTAGCCATTATGAACTTATTACCTCTCAGTCCCAAATTCACCCTTTTTGCCTGCTTTGTGGAAATGGATATGAATCTTTAAATAGCTTTCTTTTGCCAACTGGCACTGAAGTTTTGTCAGTAGAGGATGGTGGAGAGTCATTAGAAGGAGTGGGTTTTCCTGCTTACCATGTGTTACTTGGCCTGCTGCTTCCCCAGGGCCTGGCACCTACGCCAGGCGTGGCTTTCCCCTGCATCAACCCCTGGCAGCAACAAGCAGCCACTCACTTCCCCTGGCATCTCCCTTGAGTGTTTTGTAGTGGAGTGCCCTCGGTGAGAGACCGCTCCAAGAAGAGCTTCCCAAGAAACGTTAGAAGATAGATTTCCAGCAAGTTCCAGAGGGTAGCTTTCAAGCAAGTTCTGCTTGCACAACACCACAGCAATTTCTCTGCTCTTCAGCGAGCCACAGCTGTGCCCTCTCCAAGGCATGGATCTTAGCTAGGGGTGGGGTGAGGGGTAGAGGGCTCTTCCCTTCCGCGCTTCATCTCAGCGATGGGTTAGGGGGTCACTTCCTAAGGTGCTTTATATCAACCCTAGGGGTAGTGACTGCTCTTTATATCTGTTATTCCTATAGTCTTTAGAGTGCTCTTTACTTTTTTACTAGCCAATTCCTTGTTCCTCCAATCCCCTCTTTAGTTAATAATACTTTATATAAACTTGCCCTGTTCAAATTATTGTGTGGTTTCTCTCTCCTGACCAGACCAAGACTGGTACATACCTAACTATTGCTGCATAACAAACCATACTAAAACTTAATGGCTTAACTTAAACAACACTCATCATTCAATTCATCCAATTTCACTGCTCCCCTGAACTTGTAAAGAAAAACTTGAGACAATAAAATAAATTAATATTAAATATTAAAGAGCTGTCTAGGAAGTATACTATGCAGAAGTTCATTAAATATTGACTGTGCTGAGCCCTGCAAGCATCAATCCATCAAAGACAGTTGGATTATGGCATATTTCAGTTGCAATTCTGTATTCACATTACATTTTGATAATATCCATTTTCAGGTATCCCACATATTTTATTTTATTTTATTTTAATTTTTTTAAAGATTTTATTTTTTTCCTTTTTCTCCCCAAAGCCCCCCGGTACATAGTTGTATGTTCTTTGTCGTGGGTCCTTCTAGTTGTGGCATGTGGGATGCTGCCTCAGCATGGTTTGATGAGCAGTGCCATGTCCGCGCCCAGGATTCAAACCAACAAAACACTGGGCCGCCTGCAGCGCGGCGTGAGAACTTAACCGCTTGGCCACAGGGCCAGCCCCCAAATATTTTAAACCTATATCAGAGACTTTCATTTCTATGAAAAAAAGTATACATAGACTTTAAGGAAGTATAGGAATATACCCGTGCTTTGTAAGGGAGCAAAACCTGCCACCCCAAAATGTGTCTCTTTGGTATGAGGATTATTTTAGGCTGGTTACTTTTAAGAAACAGAAGACTCAGGAAGTTTTTCTTTTTACCTCCTCCTTAACTACCTAAAAGTATTTATATAGAGGGTCTGTTCCAGGAAAAGAGCTATCACCAGAGATAACTATGAAGAATATGACCTAGGTGTGGTAGACTGGGGGCAACGTAGTAAGGCCTGCTTGTTGAAAGTCCTCTCTGTATCCCTTTGTCTCTGTAGGGCATCACAAATGAATTGTCTTCCTCCCTTTTGAAGTCTCAGACCTCTGGCCACTTCTTCTTAGCGTGGAAGGGCATATAAGCCTCAATTGCCTGACTGTTGGGGAGCCTCATCTCTTTGCGGTTCCTGTACATAAGAATTAAATATGTTTTCCTCCTGTTAATCTGTCCTTGATTCCAAGGGACATGTCAGCCAAGACCTCCAGAAGGATAGAGGGAAAATTATTTTTCCTCCCCTACAGCTTCAAGGTATAGGAACCATCCGTGCAAAAGTTCAACATATGCATATATTAATGTACGCTGTCAATCTTGCATACAGTTGGAATTGCACTGTTGGTATAGTGAAAAAATATAGCCACAATAAAAACAATAAAATCTATAAATAATAACATAATTTTTAAAAGAAATGTTTCTCATTTAATTTTAGAGTAATAGATGAGGAAATCACAGATTTAAAATTGATAACTCTCCAATTTAAGTGTACTATAGATTTAGATGCTTACAGCCTAATTATAAAAATTTGGTGATATTTACTGAAAAGTGTCTGAGAGCCCCAGAGGCAGTAGAGACAGGATTATTACTGCAGAGCACAAGCAATCCTGCAGAACAGAAGACAGTGCTGGGTATTGACCTGTGTAGTGAAATGAATGATGTTAACTACGGCTTCAGGCAATGAAACCACAGTCTGGAGGGGTTGAGAACAATGGGAATGACTCTCGTCCAGAGCAGGAGGGGGTTGGCCGTTTATTCCCTGAAAGTTTCCACAGATCCTGGGGCAGCATGAAGCTAGACCAGCTGGATGAGGGTTTGGGTCACAAAGAACACAGTAGCCCTGGGGTCGGCGTCATAGGTGGGGTCAGAGACATAGGCGAAGATTTGTCCGAGGCCTGAGGCCCTGGTCTGGTGGAGCAGCGGGGCCGAGGGCGGGGGACTTGGCTGGGCTGGGCTGGGAGTACTGTGAGAGGCGGAGACGCCAGGAGGGAGTGTTCCTCAGGACGAGGGCACCTAAGTCTCAAAGGCTGGAGAATTATTCAGTTCCTCACTTCTTAACATTTGTCCTTTCCTGCTTTTCTGTTCCAGTGAATTCGGAGCTCCCGCTTAATCCAACAAATTCCAGAAATAATTTTTTTTTTCTGCGACACAGTTCAGCTCTGATCCATTGGAGTTTACAATATAACACTTTAAGAACTTCAAGACAGCGTGTCAGGATGGCCGAGTGGTCTAAGGCGCCAGACTCAAGATTCTGCTTCCCTGTGTTGGGGCTTCTGGTCTCCGCATGGAGGCGTGGGTTCGAATCCCACTTCTGACACACTCTTCTTTTGTTCTTGCCACGGTGAAGTAAAAAATTTCACCCTGACGGTCCGAACCTACGCTCAGCAAACGAAGCGAAACGGAAATTCCCAATGAAAGAATATTGGGATATTTTCAGAGCCATGCCGACACAACCTCCAGCGCCGTCGGAGATCTCTTCCCAGAAAAAAGTACCGTAACAACTTGTGGTTTTTTCCTTAGTGGTTCCACCGATCAGTCATCCACACTTGGGTCCTGGGTTTTTACTGTGGAGAGAATTACTGAAATCTTCACTGGTTTTTTGTACGCGGAAAAGAATCTGTCATAAAGTTGTATCTAAAAGTTTCCTAGTCACCTGCAACTGTGTTACAGTTCCCTAAACTGTAAGAGGGAAGGTCCCTCAAGATTATGACACTGTTGAAAACATTTGGAGATCATCAATGGCAAAGAAATGTTCACGCTGTGCTCCCTCTGAGATTTCTTCTCAGAATGATGTGATTTAGATGTCCGTCCTTTCGTTTTACGACAGCAAAAAATGTGTTCTCTGAAGTTCTACATAGACTAAGATCTTGGTCTTAAAATTAAGATCTTAGATGTTTTGCAGCTTTGACATTAAATAAATTTTTCTTCCTGTATAGCTTTTAAGTTGCTACGCAGCAATTTCTCTCCTAGCAATGCACCTCAGTGAAATTCCAGCTCAGCTCATGGTTGGCCTTGCCTAGTGTGGTCTGTAGCTTTTTGAGGGACCACATTATTAGAGGCCACTTAGATGTTCATTGGGCACACGTATCTCAGTGGCTGTGTGTGGATTTTGTAGTATGCAGCAGCCATAGGTAGAAGCAGATGTGCATGTAGCAAGATAGATTTTTCAAACTGTGTTGAGTAAAAGAAAAAAAATCAAGGTTAACAGTGCCAACGAAAATTACAATCACACAAACCAACGTTTTTCGAGAGTAGATTTTTTCCTAAAGAATATTAAATACTTTAGAGAGGATCTAAAGAATATTAAATACTTTATATGTTGGGGGAGGAGAAAGGGCTGGATACAGTGCAGGACAGGGGAAAACATGTTTATGGATCAAAGTAGAACTGAGAGTGACCTTTCATGGGCTGATAACACAAAGAAGCCATGGACAGCCAAGTATGATTACCTTACCTCTGAACCTGAAGGCTCTTTTCCCCTTCCCCCATGATTAAATCCCACTTTTGACACTTTACTTCTCACTCCTACAGATTTATAAGCACCCACCACTCTTTCTCCCCCCTCATTCTCCTTGAAATGATGAAATTCCAAATTATTTTTCCCCATTCTTCACTTTCATCTTTTCCAACCATTGTTTTGAATTGGGATTGTTTATTTTCCTTTTACTGATTTCATTTTCTGTGTTTCAAAGTATTCACAGTATGTTCTGGGCTAGATGGGGAAACCTAAAATGTAAAATAAAATAAAAATCATTTTACAACATTTCCTTCCCTTTATAAAGTACCCAACACATGCTTAGGATGCTAAGTATTCAGATCTGGGGGTCCCTCCAGCTAGGAAACTGTTACGGAGCTTCACAGAAACTTAGGGAGCAATGTTCTGAGAATTTGCCACCTTCCCAAATGTGTCATTTCTTACTTAACCTGGAGAATGGCAACATAAGGTATTCTGATGCTATTTTTAAATGCAAAAAGTAAAACCAGAAAATGTATGTGTTTGCTCCTATAGTATATCTTTCTCACTAATACAAAAACATAAAGGCTGCAAATCAATTCTGGCGGTTGTAAATTGTTTCCATTTTGTTGCTTTCAATTTCTCCCTGTGGGGAAAAGCAGTGAATTTTCCAGTTCTTTATCCACTGAAAAGGCCTAGGACAGATGTGTGAGAGCCCTTCCAGCTGAGTTACCACTAAAGAAAGCCTAGATCTTTCTCTAGGTTGTGTGGTCATACAGGAGACTGGCTTTTGATTTCTCAACGATTTCCCTCTGGCGAGGCAGACAATGCAAACATTTCTGCTGCCCACAAGAATCTAGCTTGAGATCGTTCCCTGGAAAGGGAGATCTTTCTGGTTACTTTGTATTTTTATTTAGTTTTGTTTAAGTCAAACCCCCAGGTTTCGTTACAGTCAATAGGGTGACAGGAAGACATGACCTTCTGATGGAAATCCACTACCTTCTCTCTGGGAAGGTGGGTCACCAGCGGCGGCAAGATTTTCAAATGTGCAGAATTGGCTGCAGAAATACTCCAGGTTCACTAATTGGGAGTTCGTTTATCAACTGCTTGATTAGAGGTAAGAGAGAGGACTTTTCTTTGCTGTAGTGTGTTCCAGGTGCGCCAAGTCTTGGGCGAGCATCCGCCGGGGTGGAGCTGACAGTGGGGGGTGTCTTTTAGAAAGAGCTGAACTCCGAAGTAAAATTGATGCTCTAGTGCCCCGTGGGACCCCAAGATGGGGCGACGCGGGCGGGGAGAGCAGTTGTGACTGGGAGAGCGAGAGGAGAGCTGAGCTTTCAAGAGTGAGGCTTTGAGAAGACTGAAAGAAGAAATTTTGGGTCGACTAAGGCAGGACCAAAAGTTGAACCATGTCAGAAGTGGGATTCGAACCCACGCCTCCATGCGGAGACCAGAAGTCCCAAGTGCGGGAAGCGGAAGCTTGAGTCTGGCGCCTTAGACCACTCGGCCATCCTGACATGACAGCTGCAGCTTGTAAAAAGTGATAATTATGTTAATGAACTGAAGACTGCTCCATCCAGAAAGGAGGGAAAAAATTCTAGAAGTTACAGAAGCAAACGTCTTCAGCACTATCTGCAAAAACTAAAGGCAGAAAAGGATGAGTTTTACAGTGAAGCTGGGAGTTGCGCTGGGCGACAGAATTAATGCAGCTCTAAAGACCAGGATCCCGCACTACCGATCTTAGTCTCTTTCTCCCAGCGACCCCTCGCCTCGCCCCTGCTGACTGCGAGTTACACGACTGACTTTAAGGAGCAGGGCATTTGGGAGAACAGATTTTATCGGCGCCGTGTTGTAACTACCGTCTTTCAGCAGCTTTACCCAATGCTCACAGTATTTAATCTTAAGTTTTATTAGTGGGGCTAGGCCTGTGAGTGGGACTTAAATATTCCCTGTACAGTATCATTTTCATCATCTTAACGGTTCCTGCAAGAGTACGCGGTGATCTTGAATATTATTGCACAATGCTCCCGTTTCCTTCCTCAAGGTTCCCCCCCAACGCGCACCTCTCTCCTCTTTACTCCCCTTTCCACACCCCCTCCTCCTCTCTCCTCCCCTTCATTCCGTTGCCCCTTTCTTTCTCTCTCTCGCTTATCTCCCCCCTTCCATTCATTCGGCCTGCGATGGGAGAAGGGATGTGAAGTGAAGAGGCAGGGCGTGGTTTATTACAGGACATGTAAAAAGAGAAATATGAGAGAGGGTAGGACTAAAAAGAAGGTCTTCCTCTTGGTTTAAAATCTCTACTGAGTAAAAAAGAAAGTTTTTTAAGTCCTTCCTGTGTTCGCTAAGATGACAGGTGTGCATCCAATGTTTACTTTGCGTTCTGTCCCATAGCAACGTTTTTAGTTAGTCCCCCAAATTAATAGCCTTCAGAAACTTTTCATTTCCTACGGAAGACAATCCAAACATATATGCACGGACTGGCAAACAGCTATTGCAAGATGCTATTTGGTGTGTACAACAATCCGGGCCGCGTTGTGTTGTGTTCGTTTTTTGTTTTGCTTTGTTTTGTTTTTCTCTTCATACAGAGAACCTGAAACACTGTTTTAAAGGTAATGCAGAGTAGTAGAAACCTGAGGATCTTGAATCAGACGAGTATGTTTGAATTCAATCTCCATCACTTACAAAAGTGTGATATGTGATGTTTTCTATGATTTTGACCATCTGTGAACATTTCCTTCATCTGTATATTTAGGGGAAAATTCCTAGAGAATTCTCAAGAATCTTGGGAGATTAAAAAAGAATTTATGCAGGTATTTTCCCTAGCAAACCATGTGACAAGTAACAGTTGCTCAAGAGACCATCCACCTTCAAGTTTCTATTTATTACTTCCGGCATTCAGACAGTTTTGCCACAACCCAAATTCCCTGCTCCGTTGCCTTTTCTGAACTGTGGTGTTCCACCTTCCAAACACTTAGAAACTGTGCTCTGAGACCCTCTTTTCTGCCAGTTAATGATCTTTCAAACTTAGCAACCCCGTCTTCTTGGTCACGTGCTCTGTTACTCAGCCCTTGACATCCCAGTCAGGACTTCTCCCTCTTTGGAACTCCCAAAACATATTGGTATTATCGATCAGATGAAAAGCTGAAAACCTGACTTTCAAACAACTATAATATGAACACAGTTTTAAATATTTCACTAATTAGTGAGTAAGCTGATCAAACTGCTTCAAAGGAGACTATGAAGAATAGACAATACACAACCAGAAAGGCTGAAATAAATTTGCTAACTGATGAAAAATTGGTTAATATCCTATAGGGCAGAAAAACAATGTTTGGGATTATCTCTTCTGCTGGGCAGAATTGTATCTCAATTGAGCAAAATCCTTTGCATTGATGTACTCAAGAATCACTTGCATTATTATCACTTTTCTGTAAGTTAACTTCTACCGCCATCGAATTCTAGAACAGCCTAGTGCATAGGAAGTCAGTCAAAGGTGCACACCCCTATAACATCAGATAATTCCTGGAGGGTCTCCTAGGCAATGCCCAGTGCTTCACTAAAGCAAGGACCCGGTAATTTCTGTTGTCTATTTTTAAGCTTTTGACAATTTTTCCTGATACATATAACAGCTTATAGAAGTTGTTTAACAGTAAACTAGTTAGGAGAGTGTTAGTTGAGATGGATACATGTTTAATCAGGTCACTTAGTTCTGACTCTTGTCTTAGTTTACCTATATATAAGCCTGGGAGGTGTATATATTTAATTTCAGTATTGTGGTCAGATGCAACATTTCAAAATCTCTTACGCTTTCTTTAGTTTACATACTTTCTAATGGACACTTACTTTTCCAAGGTGAATAAAAACAAATGTATTATTCTGCTTTTGTTCTGAAACTTTCTTCTGTCCCTCCCTGCTTCATTATTTAAAAATATCAGATGTACGTAGTGCAAAGGGAAGTCAAAATCAGCAGGGTCCAGAAGTCGTGTGATTTTTGTTTCTCAAGCCCAATACAGTGTGCAAGTCAATTAAAAGGTCAAAATCTGGCAGACCAGAGATATAGCCAAGGTCATTAAAAACTCCACAATTGGATTGATTGAAGTAACTAACTCCATATTAATTTCTTCAGGGAAATTTTTGAAGATTTCACTTATAAGGATGTCTTTTAGGATAAAGAGCAGTAAAAATACATTTGCCACAAATTATATCTGTGCACTTGAAAGAAGTTGTTTTAAGAGCTCCTGAACAGAGACTGGGACCCTTTAGGGCAGAAAGAAGGTAGTGTGTGATGGTAGTTGATTGCGTAAAGTCATGGAATTTGTCTTATAAGCTTGAGGTCAGTGGAATGAAGACTCTTCTGCAAGTGAGTTCCACTTGCTCAAAGTGGTTAGAAATAGAACAGGTTCTGAGATAAATATATAATGTGGAATTAGCATCTTCAAGTCTCCGTTGAGGCATTTTGGAGCAGAAACCTTTTCTTTTCTTAAGTCCTCTAGGCTAGTGCTTCTCTCACTTTAATGAGCTTACAAATCACCTGGGGATCTGGTTAAAATGCTGATTCTTACTTAGTAGGTTTGACCTGCATCAAAATCACCTGAAGCAATTGTTAAAGCATAGATTCCTGGGCTCCACCCCTCGAGAAATACTGATTCAGTCAGTCTGGAGTGTGGCCCAAGAATTTGCACTTTTAGCTGCCTCCTGGGAGAGCCTGACACTGCAGATCAGCTAACCACTCTAAGTAACACTGATGAGCGTTTTTAGGCTGCTTAATTTTAAAACGGTTTATGATGAGGATTTTAGGCTGGTTATTTTTAAAACTACAGATGAGAAGCAGGCTCCGAGGACTGGAATTTTGCTTGCCTTTTTGAGAGACATTTGCATTTGTGAAGGAAGGGGGATGACATTGTAGGGACCTGAAATTGGCCACCCCAGGATGTGTCTCTTTGGCATCGGGGTTGTTTTGGGCTGATTCTTTTGATAAACTGGGACAGGGAGGGAAGCTCTGGGGAATGGAACTTGCCCTTGTTGGGACACATTTACATTTGTAAGGTAAATCTCTATCTGTAAAAGGTGCCTCCCTCTCTGTACCAGGAAGAAGAAGAGAGATGACCTTATCCATAGAAACTCTTAATGGGGAAGGCAAGAACTTAAGTTGGTTGCTGTCTGGCAATCTCATGTAACTGATTTAGGGTGGTGGCTTCTAACCTTTCTAACCTTTACTTAACCCGATTTGATTTTTTTCTAAAATTCATGGGATCACCCAACGACCAGACCCCACCTGCACTGATACCATTTTAACTTTTCTTCATGTTCTTTCCTTTGTCTTGTAAAGAGATGACTCACATACCCATGCCTTATAAAATTAGCCCTAACCCTCAACTTGGGGCAGCAGCAGCAGCTCTGCCTGCCCATGGGCCCTGTCCCCATGCTATTCCACACTATTCTCTAAATAAAAGAGCACTACTGCCAGATCTTGAGAGTCTAAGAAATCTTTCTTTCGACTCCTCGGCTCACCGACCCCGCATCATCTATCATTTAACATAAAACAGATTTAACACTATTCACTATGTAACAACAATAAAAGTAATTGATTCTCCTCCACATCAGGCAGTTACCACAGGATGCCAAAATATGTGGTAAATTATGTGGGCTCGGTGAGCCGAGGAGTTGAAAGAAAGATTTCTTGGACTCTCAAGGTCTGGTAGTAGTGCTCCTTTATTCAGAGAGTAGCATGGAGTAACATGGGGACAGGACCCATGGGCAGTGAAGAGCTGCAAACATGGGTTGAGGGTAGGGCTAAATTTATAAGGCATAGGTATGTGAGTTATTTCTTTACAAGACAAAGGAAAGATTATGTTAAAATGGTATCAATGGTCTGGTTATCAGGTGGTCCTATAACTTTGGATAAGAATCAGATAGGATCAGGTCAGGACTCCTATACTTCCTGGAGGATCATGTAGATTAGTACGTAGGGCAGGATGCCTTGGGCTTTTCTCCCTGGGGCAGCCTTGATCCTCATCAATAAAGATGGTATGTTTTAATTCTTATAAAAATATGACTATTTTCATCGGTATCTTCCATACCTTTAATTATTAAATTATATTTTATTCATATGTAAAAAGCAAAACAGGTAGTTGAAGGAGATCAGAGTATGCCATCCCAAAATATGCCACTTAAGAGTAAGGATTGTTTTGAACTGAAATCAACAAGCTTTCTGCCCTTCTTCCTGTCTAAAAGCAGGGCATAAATTTCCATTTGTCCTGGTGTCTCCCTCTCCCTTAAGACGGAGAAAACTACTCAAGAGACAATTCTTGCCATCTGAGACTACTCTTATCTGCATAACAAATCCTACTAAACAACCCTTACTTACCATACCATTATCAATCACCTTCCCACAACTTACCTCTCCCCAGAAGCCCCAAACCCCCTTTCCTTTGGCTAGCTTCTTCTCCACACTTTATTTCCTTTATTAAGATGGTATAGAAGCCCCCAATTCTAAACACATCCTTAAGCCACATTTCTTTGTGAACTTCCATGCACATGTGTGTAATTAAAATCAGTTTTTTTCTCTTGTTAACCTGCCTTTTGTCCGTTTAATATGCATGGCCCTAACTACTGAGCATAAGAGGGTAGAAAAGAAAGTTTTTCCTCCCCTAGATGGTGTTGGCCAAAAAATATCTGATAAATAATGAAGTTATTAGACACTAGTTAATACACATTATCTGAATATGTTAATAATTAAAATGGGCTGGCATCTTTTCTGATTTGAATTATGTAAAACCTAGATAACATAATGATAGAAATACATAAAAATTTGTTTCATTACACTTTTAGGTGAAATTTTAAAAGACTGATGGCTCTTGATGTTAATACAATTACATTTACTAACATAGCTAATGGGTTTTAAAAGTTGGGCTAATCTAGTACTGAGACAATAAATATCTTTATTGATTTAAAGGCCTTTTAAAAAATAATTGTTCAACACTGAATTTATGTATCGCTAGAAAATAAGCTCTTTGAGGACAAAGATAAGATTTTTATCCTCATTGCTTAGGACTGTGTATGGCATATAGTAGATGAAAAGATGATTTTCAATAAAAATAAAACCATGACTCTCATCCAGATATAAAAATTAGCACATATTGAAGACTTTGTTTAACTCATAATATGAGAATCAAGCAGATTTTGTAGCCAGTCCAAAGGAGAATCCAAAGAACAGACACATTTATACATCAGGAAAATTGAAACAAGTGTGAAAATGGATATGAAACTAGCTTCTTGTACAGTAAGGCAGGGAAATCATTTGAACCTCCACAGGACAAGACAGTTTGCGTGTCTATAGACAAGAATTATTTTGCATTGTTTCCAGGTATTTATAATTTGCAGAGTTGTAAATCAAATCAGAATTAAATAACCCAGAGAGGAGTCTTTGAGACAATGTGTTGTTTTCCATTGACTCAAGAAATTTTCCCTACAGTGCTCATTAAATGTTTGTTGATTAAAACAATTACCATAATGAAAGATAAATAATGTCTCCAGCATCAGGGAAAATTTACTTTATGGGACCTATAGGCCAAACTTCACTGGCTTGTGATTCTAGTATTCTTTCTTTCATCATCTTGCCTTTTTATTGCATAAAACACAACTAACATATTTGAGTTCTATTTTTCTTTTAGGTTTTAACATCTAACTTTAGGGAGATTAAAATTTTTTCTCTCTTTTAAGAGACATGCTGTTATCTTTTTATACTAACAAAGAATATCTATGATAGAATATTTTAATTCCAGGATCTATAGACTAGATACAAGCAATCACTGGTGATTCTGTTACTGCATAAAACTGGGGTTCTCTTCCTTGATGATCATTTAAAAACCCTGATTATTATAGCATCAGCTTTTGAGAAAGGAAGTCAACTTTATTCTGTGAGATTGATCTGCAGGGAGACAGGGGGCGTGTGCCTTCAGATCTGTCTCCTGATTCAGGATTTGGGGAGAAATTTAAGAGGTTAGGGATAACAGGCTGGCATGCAGAAACACTGGCAGGATACATTTTGATTGGTGGGCTTCAAGCATTTATGGTAAAGTTTTAAAAATTTATGATAAGGCTCTAAACATTTATGGTAAAGTTTTAAACATTTATGGTAAGGTGGGGAAGGAATTTTAACATGAGTTGTTCCTGAATAACAGACCCTTTGCTTCTGATAAGAGTCTGACTTTTAAGTTCCAGTCATGTCCTGGTCCTTTGGTTGCACGGGGAGGAGAATCTTTGGTTCCCTGGTCATTTCAGGTCAAGATTTCTTCTTCTGTACATGCTCTGGCTACATGACTTCAAATTTTCTGAAATATGGTTCTTAAGCACTCTGTTGATAAGAGGTGAGGTCTGTTCAAACTGACTACATGGGTCCATGGTTACAATTCTGCAGTCAAAGCAAATCTATTTTCTCTATTGCTCATTTGGTAATTTTAATCTAGTTTTCATCTTTCTTTATTAGTCTTTCATATTTTTCCTCTCTTAAAATCTGTTATATTAATTCTGGAATACTCACTTAGATATATTTCTTCTACTTAGTCTCTCTTCATTTGTATCAAATTTCTTATTTAACCTTTGAGTGTTTAATAAGTATGATATTTTTAATGAAAAGTTCTTAATATTAATATAGTCAAACTTGTCAATCTGTCTTTATCATTGGAATTATTTTCTTTTATTTAAAAGTCCTTTTCTATCTTTAGTTCTTAAAGATATTCTTCATTGGTATCCTCTAAATGTTTGTATTTTCTCTCTCCCCTGGAATGAAAGTCACTTCAAGGTCAGTTTAGTACAATTCAATTCAGATGACCCCATTAAAAACATCTACTGAGGGAGCACTGCAGGTGAGTGTTTAACAAGTGGGATTTCAAGCTGAAGTTTCCATATTTTTTCCTTGAGACATCAGGCTCTCCCTTTGAGGATCCAGGATCTGACTTTTCAAAGTTGAGAGCAAGATAGTAGAGAAAGCTGGGGGAAGGCCAAGAAAGAGGATGAGATACCATGAAAATTTGGGGAGCAGAACCAGCTATATGATTTATGGGACTCAGGGAAAATGAAAATGGGGGCCCCTTGTTCAAAGAGAAGGAGGAAAGTGTTGTTAAAATTATGAAAGTGTACACATATAAAAGTGGGCTTGAGGCTGACTCCCACCAAGACTCCTACCCAACTTATTGCAGTACTGCCAGGCTGCTACCCTGGGGCAGGGAGGACAGACAGCCACTCTGCCACAGCCTGATAGGCACCAGGTTAGGCTGCAGGTCCCTGACCCCTCTCCCCTGGATCTCCTAGGGGGCTTACTGATGGAAGCAGGTGTGGGAGGGGGTTGGGAAGGAAAGTAAGGCAAGGTACCAGTGGCACGGCAAATTGGCTGCTGAAAACTCATCTCTGAGAGACAAGACCTGCGAGAACAGAGGCTTCAACTAAAGCCCCACTCCTGTGCTTGCTCTATGTCCTGTTGGACGTCACTTGCAAAATACATGTTTAAAGATAAAACTACTAAGAGTTTCAATAGGGCAATTGCAGAGCATTAAACCCCAAGAGCAGGGCCCTCTGAGTGCAGGTTTTGCGTGGAGGGGAGCTGTGTTGTGCAATTGCATAGGTCTCAGGACCATACAGCTGGCCCTTTGGGGAGAATAAATCGGATTCAGAATCTTGTGGGAAAGATACTGGCTTGGTCCCTCTGGTGATGAAAATGTCACCTACAGCTCCTCTAGCAGCTCTAACCTGTGGCTGAACTGTGACTGCAACATGAGTCTCCTAAATAGGTACGTTAAGCAGCTAAATAGCATTTGAAAGATAATTTTGAAGGCAGTAAGGAGTGATAGAAATGAAATATGTGTAGCGTTTCCCCTGGAATCCAAAGCTAAACAAAGGCCCACAAAGAGGGAGCAACCGCAAGTACTCAGGTTAGCTTTGCTGGACTAAGAACATTTGCATTGAGCTTTTGAACAGTCTTACAGAGGGCCACTAACCACGCCAAAGCCTGGACCACAACTGTACCTTATCACATTTCCAGATCCTCCTTTCAAGGTTTTCCTGGAGGAGCACTCGCTTAGGACTTAAAGTTACTGGCTCACAAGACCAGAGGGCAGTGATTCTCTTTTAGAAGGCTGTAGTTTTATTCCCTTAATGCAGCTGGGGAAGTTACTGGGAGTGAAATCAGCCGGGGGTATTGATGACCTCATGGCTTCTGTCTAAGGAGGTCAACACGAAGTTTGTGGCTTCTGTAGCAGAGAAAATGAAAAAGAGTAGACCCAGGGCCCTGCAGAATTCAGAGGGGAGTTGAGATGGAAAGAACAGCTCAGAAAGTGTTTCAGTCAGCATCTTCTGAGGTTGGAGTGTATACAGCAAAAATCACTCTTTTGGATTTGAGATATTGGTGGCCAGGTTCCTCGTAAAAACTGGCCTTCTCTCTGCCTTTGGAGAATAATGATTTCTGGTTCCTCAAGAAGTTTGGAATATTGATAATCTCTCTTTGTAAAACTCCATTTAAAAGTTTCACCTTTCCAGTAGCACCTTTATGTCCAAGACTTGCTTTTTTCCCCCTACATTAGAACAATCCAAATCATACAAATGAATGTGGCACATAACCGTGAAGCTGAAAGGAGAGAAGTCTGGTTTTGGAGAAGTGGGCAGCAGTTGGCCATGGGTTCAGGTGTGAACAAAGATTCTAGCAAAGGAAAATCACTTTGGACTTTGATAACTATAAGGCCAAGTGCTTAGAGAAGAAAAGGAAAAATGACCTGTGTGAACCAGGAGGCAATTTCAAATATGTCTGAGTAAGGGGTAGTAGCAACCTTGGAAGGTGGGAGAAAGAGAGCCAGTGGACGAGAGGAACAAGAAGGAAAGCTGAGGGAAAGGGCCTTAGTTAACAAATGACGAGACAGAAAAGCTTAAAAATGGCTTTCCAGGATTCCCTGTCTGGAAGAATTAAGATTTGCAGACAAAAACAGGTCCACACACAAAACTAAAAAGCGATCCAAGCCTCATCCAACGTCCACAGACCAAGTGGTCAAAACGTACAGACAGACACACAAACTTATTCAGTCTTATATATAGAAATAACCGCTACAATCTTGTGAAGGCAATTTCACTGTGGTGGGGAACAGAGAACCGAACCTCCTGTGAGTCTGTATGCAGTCTCCATGTCTCCCTCAACTCTGTGAGTTACAATTCTGAGAAGTATTTTATTTTCCTTCTTCTCTTCCGCTACATCTTCAGTTTCTACTTGGTCACTCCAGCCTGGCCGGAGACAGGGCCACACGACCACATAGCGCCCCTGCCCTGACCTCGGCCTTGCCAAGGACGCGGAGGAGTCAAGGCGTTTCAACTCCAGCGTCAGTACATGCGTTGTGGGAGACGCGGGGAAAAAAATCAGTTCTAAATCCATCCCTAGAAATCAGTGTATGAGACCCCAATGGGTTGAATACCAGGTTCTTGAGATCCAGTTTCAGAGCTTCGATTTTCTTGAGTAAGTTGGAAAGGAGCAGACGTCTTAGAGATTTGGTTATAGGCAGCAATATCGAGAAGGGAATGTAGGGCAGACCCAGAATGAAAGACGGAGGTTGGAGGAAATTGGGTGGAAAGAGAGAAAGTATTGACAGTACCTGGACGTTCGTGTTAAAACATGTACACAAATTAATAAGAAACAAGAAAACACGACCTGGCAGGGAGCAGAGTGGCGCAGCGGAAGCGTGCTGGGCCCATAACCCAGAGGTCGATGGATCGAAACCATCCTCTGCTAAGAGCTCTGTTTTTCCACAACGCTGGATCAACACATTCTCTTGTCAAATTCCAAGATTCCCACAAGAACACTAGGCAAAGGAAACTAAGTCCAGACACTAATAACAGTGACACTGTTGCCTTACACTTCGTGTTTTCTTTTGAATCTTGAAAATTGGCCATTATCAAAATTGTGTCTTTATAACATTTTTAAAGATCATAACATATTGGGAAACAATGCAACATATTATTTATTACCTATATGCAATGATATTGCGTCTCCTTCTACTCTTCCGCTACACCTTCAGTTTCTCCGTCGCCCTAACTCTGCTTCTTTGCCTCTGCAGAGGTGCTAACGTGTCTCATGAACGAATGAAGACCTTCCGTGACAGAAGCCGTGAACACTGTTTCCCTGCCTGGTCCTTTCTGTCTCTAAATAGGACGGAGCTCAAGATAAAATGTGGAGTTGAAAAATAGAATAGGACAAGGATAAATGTGGACTCCGTGTGTTGGTGTGGAGGCGGGCGTTGTATTACCTAGTGGTTTCACTTTCACTGAAGGACGGATGGGCTGAGAAATGGCTAAATTGGCAAACAGGTTGGAGAGATGAGAGGACAACAGAGTGGAGAGAAGAGGGGGAAAGAGACTAGAGAGAGAGTGAAGAAAAGGAGCGTGAAGGAAAGGTGAGGAAGGTGGGCGTGCTGAAAAATGAGATGGACGAAAATTTTGGAGAAGTGGGTTTTCAAGGAGTTAGTTTCCTGGACGGAAACAGCTCTTGGGAGCGGGCGTGACGTTTGTTTATTTGTTGCTCCAGCATTAAGATTCCAGGCAAGCCCAAACTCTGAAAGAAAACACAAGAGGAAACAACGGGAATTGAAATACCTGCCTTGAGCCATAACCTTCATCCTTCTTTACCCACTTTTTGATTCTCCTGAAGTGTTTTCCCACCTACTGATGTCATTGGCGCAACGGGTACTCGGCAAGCTGGTGAAGGAGCCCGCGCGTCCGCTCTAAAGCCGCCTCTAACGAGTAGGTGCTGCCTCTAGGCTCTGTCCGCAATCGCTAACTGCAGGAATATTCGCTCCCCAACGGATCCCACCCTATTCTGAGCCAGACTTTCTTTGTCATTCCCTCTGCAATAAATACCACCCAGTAATTGTTTGTGTACGGAAAAAACAGTTTGGGGGGTTAAATGGAATGCTCAATACAATAAAGCTCGGTTCCAACGCGGAGTCCTTGGGCATGTAACCAGCACCCTAGGAAGACCCTCATAATTTCCGAGATCGTCAACATCACTAGCACGTCTTAGTGCTTATAGTCATTTTATACAGAGAGTTAAAATAGGCATTGCGGGGCCTGGATAGCTCAGTCGGTAGAGCATCAGACTTTTAATCTGAGGGTCCAGGGTTCAAGTCCCTGTTCAGGCGCTGCTTGTTTGTTTTATTTCGGTTAGGTCTAGGTAAAGGAAACCTAACAGCCAAAGCTGACGGAGGCATTGCCCCAAAAGCTTTTACGTCTAGTCTTCGATTATCGTTTCCCAATATTCATTGAAACACTTCCCCAAGTTTTCAAGAGAAATTGAAAAAGGGTATCATATAAAAATAATAAACCAGCGATAGAATTACAGAGAAGTAAGCCAATGTAAAATTCCCTTGAAACGATTCATTAATCTGCGAGTGTGGGGGAAGAATTTGGGTGGACCCCAATAGAATGTAAGCGAGGAGTGATTTTGCATAGTCTGTCTCTGAGGTTCCACATGGTTTAGAACAGCTCTTCCTACATAGAAAATTTGCAGCACCTTGCAAAAAATACTGATTGAAAAACTTATGCCCAAACACATTTTGAAACTGTATTAGAGCTATTTTTTGAGTTCACATTAAAAAGTTTCTGTCATTACTCCAGGATTTGAATTATGGCTAAAAACCCCAATCATAGTAGTGCATAACTACTATGGGCAGTGTGAAACAAAAGTACTGAGAGTTCAATGTTACTTATAATTTTTTTTTCTTTACCTTAGGTCAAAATAACACACTTAAAAGTTCACTGTGTTAGTTTTCACTCTTTCTTTTTGGTTATATTATTAATGTAAAATAATGAGGTCCACACCGTTTTGAATCTCTGTCCCATCCTTGTTTATTTTACTTATTTTTGTGCGTGCAAAGAGATATTCTCAAAGAAATGTCACTCTGCTTCATTGGGTCATTCCCCTTTCTTCCCTCCATCCTTTTCGACTCATTCCTACCTATCCTCCATCAATCTTACCAGTTTCTGGCTTATCCTTCCTGTATCTCTTTTTGAACAAACAATCAAGTACATAATTTTCTTATTTCCTCTTTTTTCTTACACTAAAGATAGTATACTACAGATATTAATTTGCACTTAATCTTTTCTCTTAACACTATATCCTAGAAGTCTCTTCATGTCAGCTCATAGAGATCTTCCCTGTTCTTTTTCACGGCTGCATAGGTACTCCATTGCGTGGAAGTAGTGATCTATTTAACTATTCTCTTATATATGAGCATTTGAGTTGATTCCAATATTTTGCAATTACAAACAATGCTGCAATGAATGAATATGTACATGTCTATTTTCATTTTGTTGGAGCTAGATTTTCAGGGTAAATCATTAGAATTGGGATTGTTGGGTGAAATGATTAATGTATATGATATTTTGTTAGATACAGCCAAATTCCCCTCCATAAAGTTTTTATCAACTTGCATTCCCACCAGTAATAAATGAGTGCCTATTCCCCATAGCCTTGACATATTTTTTATTTTTTGCAAATCTGATAGCAGAAAAGTGGTATCTATGTTGATTTCAATGCATTTCTTTATCTATTAGGGAGTTTGGACATATTTTTATAGGTATAAAGGCCTTTCCTTTAGGGAAAGGGGAATGCCCAGAAATTTCAAGGAACTGCTGGTCAAATATCCAAGTTGACATTGATATCTAAGGTTCCAACACATTATCAGGGCCTCCCTGCTACAATGGGGATGCATGAAAGCCAAGTAATAAATGGAGTCTGGGCCCAGGTCCAGTGGGTCACTGATAGATCTGATGTTGTTCTCAGGTGTACTCTCCAACACACTTTGTGCACAGTCTCTGTCTCAGAGTCAGCTTCCTGGGAACCCAAACTAAGTCTCTTTCTAAGACAGAGTCTTGAGTTTAATGTTATTTCTTTTTTTATTGACAGAAGTATCTAAGTCTACAAGTTTTCCTCTGATTACTGCTTTAGCTGCATCCTATCAGATTCGCCTATCAGTATTTTTGTTTTCTAGAAATTCTACACTTTTTGTTTATTTTTTCCTTTGGCCCTAGATGTTAAAAGAAAGTTTTATAATTTTCAGGTGGTTAAGAAAATGTTGTTTCTATTATTACTACATTTTAGAATATATTAAGTTTTTCTGGGGGAGGGGGAGCTAATATATGAGGAATTTTCATGAATATGTGGTGGACAATTTTCTCATTTCAAGATGCAGACTTTGGAATCTATGCATCAGACCATTCACACATAAACCAATGAGCATTTGAGTTGTTTCCAGATGTTTAATATTGTACACAATTCTACTACAAACACTTATGCACATACCGCATGATATAGAGGTACAAATATTTCTTGTGTGTATGTTCCTGGAAGATAAACTGTTGATTTGTTAGGTTACATAAATGTTTAACTTTTTGAGGTAATGACAAACTGTTTTTCAAAGTTGTAAAAATGTATGCCTCTGTCTTAGTCCATTGGGGCTACTACCACAAATTACCAGAGACTGGGTGGCTTATAAACAGCAGAAATTTATTTCTCATAGTTCTGGAGGCTGAGAAGTCCAAGATCAAGGTGCTGGCAGATTCCCTTGTGGTGCGAGCTTCCTGGTTCATTGACCACTGTCTTCTTGCTGTGTCCTCAAGTGGCAGAAGGGACAAGAGAGCTCTCCGGGGTCTCCTTTAA
This sequence comes from Equus caballus, assembly GCF_041296265.1. Lineage (NCBI taxonomy): Eukaryota > Metazoa > Chordata > Mammalia > Perissodactyla > Equidae > Equus > Equus caballus. Next base: position 28,501,541 of record NC_091703.1, on the reverse strand, counting down.
AACAGTACTAATCCTATTCATGAGGGATTAACTCATGATCTAATCACCTATTAAAGGTCCTATCTCCTAATATCATCACATTGAGGATCAGGATTTCAACATATGAATTTTGGGGGGATACAAACATTCAGTCCATAACATTCTGCCCTATGTAATTCAGTTCGAATCTAAGGGCCTGAGAACCAGGAGTGGCAAGGGCAGGAGAAGATCAATGCTCCAGTTCAAGCAATCAGGCAGGAAGATCTGAATTCTTTCTTTCTTTGCCTTTTTGTTCTATTCAGGCCCTCAAAAGCTTGGATGATGCCCACCCATACTGGGGAGGGCAAAAGGCTTCACTCAGTCCACTGATTCAAATGCTGATTTCATCCAGAAACACCCTCACAGACACACCTGGAAATAACGTTTACCGAAATATCTGGGCACCCTGTGATCCAGTCAAGTTAACACATAAAATTAACTAACACAGTCCCTTTTGGCAATGCATGAGAAATACCATATATTCAAATTCTCTCCAAGTGTTGTTATTTTTGTACATTTAATTTTTATTCTATCAAGTGGAGGTAAATGGCATCTTGTTGTGGTCATGGTTGCATTGCTTTATCACAGTGAGGTTGACTATCTCTACCTAGCTTTGGATTTATACATCTGACTTTTTTTTCTGAATACTAGTTATTTATCTATTTGACTGCCCATTTTTCTATTGGGTTGATGTGTTTGACTTATTAATACACAGGAGTTCTTGATACATTTTTTGTTTTTCTTTAATCTCTTGCAATTCAATTCAACTATTTGAATTGCAGTTAATCTTTTTCAGTGTAACTTGTGTTTTCATTTTAAGCTATAATTTGGTTAAGAAAAACTATTCATTTCATATGCACAAATACATCAAGGTTTTCTTGAACCTGTAGCATTTCTGTGTTATTTTTAGCCAGTCTTTCCAACCTTTATTACTCCAGTATACATTCTCATGATGTGGTAGTCACTTGCCTATTGATTCTCGTGTTCTTTCTTCACCCTTCTCCTGCACCGATCTATATTCAAGAGGGCTGAACTGCTTAGGCTGCATTTCCCAGGCTGACTTCCCACCTGTTTGCAGCTTAGTTTAGTAAATAAAATATACTGTGGGAGATTAGAGCACCAAGGCGATCAAGTAGCCAGATAGTTTCCACTCCTCTCTCTCTTTACTTTGGGCACCATCTACGGAAATAGCTGCATATTCTTCTTGACTTCAGTTCTCACAGAATAGGGCTAGTATGATTAGACTTTTGGTCTGGATAGTTTCAATTCCTGTCTCTTCCTGAAGGTATGATGGTACTTTGCTTTTCTTTTTTGGGAGACTTTGAGAACATCTTCACATGTACAGAGCATTAACTTTTTGAGTGTGAGTTAAATTTTGGTAAAATGCTGAGATTGGATAATGAGAAGCAAAAGGGGTAGGCCTCACATGTCTGTTTGTGCTCAGATTTATTCCTCACCTTTTTTTGTGCTGTATACCACAAAGATGCTGGAGTGTGTAAGCTGCATTTCCCAGACTCCTTCTCAGATGGCTTCTGATTGTGTTTAACCAACGTTAGTCAGTGGATGGAGATTAGAGGGAAGAAGCATGAGTGAAAACTGGGTATTACCCACCACTGCCTGGCCTTGGCTGCATCTTCTCAATGCAGCAAATGCCTAAAGGACAAATCTGTTATGGTTTCAGGTTCTTCCAGGTAGCCCCATCTTTTAGCTTTTAGTGGCTTCCTGCTGTTGCTGATCTCTACCCTATTTGTTATATCAGCTCTTCTATCATTACCACAGCCAATTTACTATAATAAATTTCTCCATATTATTACCTAGAAGAGTATACACAGCTTCCTGATTGATTCATATATATGCTATTGAGAGTTTTAAATTGTGTTTTTGGCATTTACATTCTTGATCTTTCTCATGTTAATCTTTATCCAATTTCATATTTTCCCCCCATGGGTATAGTATATTTTTCCTATCTCCATTTATTAAATAGTTTCAACTCTCCTCTGATCTGAAATGCACCTCTGTCAATATACCAAATTGTGTATAAGCATAGATCTCTTTCTGAGCCATCTATCCTATTTTGTCAATTTGAGCCTCTATTCCGGTGCCTGTATTGTAATATAGGAATTACTGGAGTGTCTAATAAGTCCTGCAAGCTTGTTGGCAATTCCTTATCTTTAGTAAAAGTATTTTTGCTCTTATAGGCCCTATACACTTACGTACAATTTTACAACAGTTTATCAGTTCTTAGAAAACACTGTTAGAATTTATGTTGGAACTCCATTGAATTGATAGGTCAATTTAGGAAGAAATGATGTCTTTGAGTTATTGTCTTCCTATGCATAAACATGATATATTTCTCCATTTATTTAGGTCTTTAATGTCTATTTTGAAAATAGGCTATTTTGTCATCCTGCCTCTTCTAATATCGTTAGAAACTTTGTGGTTTTTATCTATTAGTTATCATTATATTATTTAAGAGCTTTGTTCTTCTCTTTCTTTAGACAATCTCTTTCGTTTCTTTAGCCTGAGCAACAATACCATAAGACTGTGTCTTCTTCCTCCTCGCCTCCCTTCTCTCTTACCCACAACCAATTTTAATCAGTACCTTTACAACTTTTAATGTATGCTGTGGTGTGGTTGACTAAGTTTATGAGCATAACACCTTGTCCTTCATTTTTATTGTAGTGGATTAGTCCCCCGAAATTTGTGTCTATTCAGAACCTCAGAATGTGACCTCATTTGCAAATAGGTTTCTGTAGATGTAATTAGTTAAATTAAGATGAGGTCATACTGGGTTAGGGTGGGCCCTAAATCCAATGACTGGTGTCCTTATGAGAGAGGGTACACAGAGATGCAGACAGAAGGAAGAATGTCATGTGACAACAGAGGCAGAAGTCGGAATCATGCAGCTACAAGCCAAGGAAAACCATGGATTGTGGAAACCACCAGAAGCTAGGAACAGACAAGGCAGGATTCTTCTCTAGAGCCTTCAGAGAGAGTATGACCCTGTCAACATCTTGATTTCAGACTTCTAGTCTCTAGAACTAAGAAATAATAGATTTCTGTTGTTTTAAGTTAACTCAATTTGTAGTCATTTGTTCTGGCAGTCCTGGGAAACTTACCAGTTTTCTCTCAGTACAGACATTCATTTTAGTCATGGATGTTCAGGTTGTCTCCAATTCCCTGCTGCCTTGAATTACTGCAATGACTATCCTCTGTGAAGCTGCCTATGCAACTGGGCTGGAATTTCACTGAGGAATACCCCTAGTGGTGAAATTTCTGCTACTAAAAGGCCATACAGGAACAAACACTTACTGAATGCCAATGCTGCAAAATCTAAGACCTAGATTTTAAGACTCAGCTTGTACCTTTATTCCATGTAGAAATTCATACATATATATATGTGATTGCTATTATGACGAACTGAAACAGAGGAAGTTTCGGTTCTAACATCTAACTCACGGAGGTCTGAGAAAAATTCCCAGGGGAAGGTGACCCTTGAGGTAAATCTAAAATAACGAATAAACTTGAAGCGAAGAAGGAGAGAAGTTATTCTGAGCGGAGGGAACTTTTATTTTAAGTTTAATGCATTCCTTGCTGTTAATGAACATTTCTTTGTTATTAGTGATGAAATTATTTATAGCAATGTCATAATCTGTCGTGGGACTGAATTCTCTGCCCAGAAAAAAAAAGTTCAGGACCCAACGTGTGGGTTCCTCTTCAACTGAGAGTCTTTTTTAAGATGTGACAACGTCTTCCTCGTTAGTATAGTGGTGAGTATCCCCGCCTGTCACGCGGGAGACCGGGGTTCGATTCCCCGACGGGGAGACTGGAAGTGTGGTTTTCTTGCCTGGGTCTTAACAGTAGCAATTTTTCTCGTGGTTGCACTCCAGGAAAGAGATCCTTCTGCCTTATTTCTCTCTCTTTTTGTTGTAATTGTTTTAAGTTGAATTTCCGCGTGTTAGCGTAGGAATGCGTTCACTGAGCAAGCGACGGCCTTTGATGCAAATCCACTACCGCCTTCTCTCTGGAAGAAGTCACCAACGGCGCGGGGATTCAGTGTGTGCTCATTTGGCTCTGGCAATATTCCAGGATCTTTAAATGGGAATTTTCGTTTGTTGACTGTTTGAAGTGTGAGAGTTGCGTCTTTCTTTGCTGGAGCGTGTTCAGGCACGCTAGGTCAGGGCGAGGGTCGGTAAGGGGCCGGGCTAGGGCAGTAGGTATCTTTGGGGAAGAAAGAGAGGCACTACTGGCAGGAGAAGAAGGTGAACTAATGGAGGGTGATGCTTCGAGCGGGAGATCCCAAGATGGTGCGGTGTGGGCAGGGCAGGGCGAGCCGTTGTGGATGGAAGAGCGGGAGAAGAGTTGAGGGGGCAAGAGCGAAAAGAAATCTTAGGTGAAAGGGGCTCTAAATTGTTCGCACAGGAGCAAAACTACAAGCTTGTCAGTCGTGGGATTCCAACCCACGCCTCCGTATAGGAATCAGAAGCTTGGAACGCTGCAAACAAAGATGCTGGCGCTGAAAATCACTAGATCACCCTGCTATCGACTATCTTTTCCCATGGCATAGCCAAAATTCCGGGCAACACTTGATCAAAGTCGCTTTCAGGAAGTATAGATTTATTTTAAAAAGTGAAAGAGAGAGACTAGAGGAAGCAGCAATTCCCAGCTGTCTGTGAATTGGAACGACGGGAAAGGATGAGCATCGATTGATCTGTCAAAAAATGAAACCAAACAACCTAAGATATTATGTTGTTGTTGTTATTATTATTATTATTATTATTATTATTATTGCTGAGGAAGATTCTCCCTGGGCTAACATCTGTTGCCAATCTTCCTCTCTCTCTCTCTCTCTTTTTTTTTTTTTTTTTGCTTAAGGGAGATTTGCCCTGAGCTAACATCTGTGCCAATCTTCCTCTATTTTGTATGTGGGTCACCACCACAGCATGGCTGATGAATGGTGTAGGTCCCCGCCCTGGGATCCAGCTGGAACCAGGGCCTCCCAAGCAGAGAGCAGGGAACTTAGCCACTATGCCATGGGGTCAGCACAAGATACTATTTTTAATGCAATGTAGACTTGAGGAAAACATAAGCACCTTGAATCAAGTATATACATATTTGAATTTAGGCTCCATAACTTACATATTGGATAAAGTTTTAGGTTATGTTGCCCCCTCAATCCCCTCCCTTCACTTGTACATTTAGGATAACAATTCCTACCTCATGATTCCTGAGGAAATTCATGAATGAGTGATTAGTGGAAAACTGGTTAATAATCTATAGGAAAATAAAAAGTAAAATTTGAGATTATCTTTTTTATTGGGCAAAATGTATTTGAATTGGTATGGACAAATATCACAGGCATTACTATAAATTATCTACCAGTCAAATTTTTCATACAAAGCTCTAGAATGGTTTAGTAAATAGAAATTCAGTTAAGCACACACACTCAGATAGAATCAAATAATTTCCAGAAGTCCATTAGACAATGCCCAACACGTCACTGAAAGGTCACCTAATAATTTTCTGTTGCCCTTTTCCAAGACTTTGACAATTTTTTCCTGACAGAAGTGAACCTTTATATAAATTGTTATATACTGTTTCAAACTGGCTTAATCTGGACGTGTTAGCAGAGATGGAAATACCTTTGACCAGGTCACCGTTTATCCAGTTGCAAATCTAGTAGTATATGTTTTTAACTTTAGTGCTGTGGTTGGATAAAGCATTTCTAAGTCGTTTATTCTTTCCTTAGTTTACGCTGTTTCATTCATCTGAATGAAGATGATTGAAAACAAAGGCATTCTCAGGTTATTCTCCATAATCTTCCTTCCATCACTCCCTACTCGCTCACCTTCATTTAGAATCCCTTTTGTTTGTGGTATGAGGGGGCTTCAGCAGAGAAGATCAGCAGACAGCATTAATATTTCCAGAATGCAGGTTACTTTTGTTTTTCAGGGCAATAAAAAGTCTGAGTCAATTGAGATGGTCAAAACTTGGCAGACCAGAGATAAAGCTAAGGTCATTAGAGGCTCTACAGTCTAAGTGACTGAGATAGTTCACTCCATATGTCAATCTTTTCAGGAGAATTTTCTAAGCTTTTGTCACTGGCATATGCCCTAAACGGCTTGAAGGAAGTTTAAAGGTGCTTAACACTTTCTCAAGATTGTTTTTCAGAGCTATGTTGGGAAGAGATCCCAGGGTCACCCCACCTGAAAGAGTCAAGCCCTACTGCAAGCGCAGCACCTGTGCAGATGACCTGAAGACGACCAAAAGATGCCTTTTACTTCACCTTAATACTAAAACCTCCACCCTAGGAGGACCCTAGCCTTATTAGCATAATATGAGATGTATGTGAGAGGATGTTTTCGGACTGCACCTGCTCAAGCTAATACCTGCCTCCACAGGTGATGACAAAATTTCCCTTTTAAATATGTTCAGTCCCCTCCTGAAATAAAAGGACCTGCTTCCCTTTGTTCAAGGAGAACCACAACTTTGGAAATGATTCCTCATGGTCTCCTATTTGCTGCAAATATACTTTACTTTCTGTGACAACTACTTCTGGTGGAGAGTCTGATTTTGACTCACCAGGAAGCAAACTCACTTTGGTTTAGTAACATTTTTACATCAAAGTTGTCTTTTGAAAGATGGGAAGCAGCAAAATTGTTTATTTGTGCAACTGAAATAAGTTACTCTGTAAAAAAAGATATTTTGGTATGGCCAACTACTTTGCATAACAGCATGTAATTGACTCATAAACTGGAGCCCAAGGGAACAAAAATTTCTGCAAGTGATTAATGTTGCAATTTTGTTTGGGAAATAACTATACTTTGAAACAAACTTGGAATTAAATTTTTTTTTAATTTTGAAAGACTGAAAAATCTTTTGAAAGAAACATACATTATGTAGAGTTAGTCTACATGCCTAAGTTATGTGCTCCTTGAGGCATCTTGGAGCAATAGCTTTTTTATTCTTAAGTCCTCTAGGCCAGAGCTTTTCTCGCTTTAATGGGTTTACAAATCCCTGGGAATCTGGTTAAAATGAAGATTCTTCTTTGGTAGGTGTGACATGCATAAGAATCACCTGGAGAAATTATTAAAACAAATATTCCTAGGCTTCAGCCCCAGAGATATTGATTCAGTGAGTCTGGACTGTGCCCTCAGAATTTGCACTTTTAGCTGGTTCCTGGGTGCTGCTGAAACTGCTGGACAGCTGACCACTCTTTGAATAACACTGCTGTAAGCCAGCATGTCTCATACACTAAACTGTGTCAGAATCATCTGGTTATTTTGTCAAATGCAGATTTTTCTCTAGTAGATCTGGGGTACATCTAGAGCTTCTGAATTTCTAACAAGGCTCCTAGTGATGGAGATGTTGCTGGTACAGGATCTGTTTCTGCACAAAATTGGGGTTCTCTGCTACATGTGCATAAACAAGCCAATCAACTATGGCATCAGCATTTGGGAAAAGAGATCAGCTTTATTCTGTGAGATTGATCTGCTGGGAAACAGGGGACATGTGCCCTCAGATCTGTCTCCCCCATTCAGCATTTGGAGAAAAATTTAAGAGGCTAGGGAGAACAGCCTGGCACATGGAAACACTGGCCAGACAGATTTTGATTGGGGGGCTTCAAGCATTTATGGTAAGGTTTAAAACATTTATGACAGGGTTCTAAACATTTTTTATGAAGTAGGGAAGAAATTTCAGCACCAGATCTTCCTGAATGAGGGACCCCTCAATTCTGATAAGAGTCCAAGTTTCAAGTTCTGGTCATGTCCCAGGCCTTGGGTTACATGGGAAAGAAGATCTTTGGTTCCGAGGTCATTTCAGGTCATGATTTCTTCTTTTTGTGCATGCCCTGGCTATGTGACTTTGCAGATTTTCTGAAAGGCAATTTTTAATCACTCTGTTGATAAGACATAGGGTCTGTTGAACTGGTCCTGGAGGGCCCGTGCTTGCAGATCCACCCTTGGAATGTTTTCAATGGTTCCCAAATTTTGCTGCACATTAGAGTAACTTCGGAGATTTTAAAATCCCTGGTGGAGTATTGGCACCCTATAGGAATGAAATTAGAATGTTTGGGAGTGGGAGTCAGACTTCAGTAGGTTTTAAAGATTCCCAGGTATGAGAAGAGCAATAAAAGTGTCTTTTGTTATGTTAATTAGGTGACTTTTGGATCCCATCTAAGGATGGGGGATGGTTACAAGGAGAACCAACCATGTGATTAGAGGGTTGGAAATTTTGGTCTTGCCCCTCTGCCCACAACCTTCTGGGAGAGGAGAGGGGCTGGAGGTTGAATCAATCGCCAATGGCCAGTGCCAATGATTTGATCAATCTTGCCTATGTAATCAAGCCTCCATAAAAGCCCAAAAGGCCTGGGTTTGGAGAGCTTCCATGTTGGCGAACATGTGGAGGTTCTGGGAGAGGACGTGGAAGCTCCTCACCCTTTTCCCATACCTTGCCCTATGCATGCATCTCTTCATCTGCTGTTTCTGAGTTATATCCTTTTATAGTAAACCTGTGATCTAGTAAGTAAAATGTTTCTCTGAGTTCTGTGAGCTGCTCTAGCAAATTAACCGAACTGGAGGGGGTTGTGGGGGCCTCTGATTTATAGCCAGTAGGTCAGAAGTACAGGTAATAACCTGGACTTTCAACTGGCATCTGAAGTCCAAGGAGGAGGTCAAAGCAATCTCCAATTTGTAGCGTGTGGCTCAGAAGTGATGTGGGCTGGGTGAGCCAAGGACTCAAAAGAAAGATTTCTTGGACTCTCAAGGTCTAGTAGTAGTGCTCCTTTATTCAGAGAATAACATGGGGACAGGACCCACGGGCAGTGAAGAGCTGCAAACATGAGTTGAAGGTGGGGCTAAATTTATAAGGCATAGGTATGTGAGTTATCTCATTACAAGACAAGAAAAGATTACGTTAAAAAGTTGTTAAAATGGTATCAGTATAGGTGGGGTCTGGTTATTGGGTGGTCCTATAACTTTAGATAACAATCAGATTGGCTCCAGGTCAGGATGTCCTGTGCTTCCCAGAGAATGATATAGATTGGTATGTAGGGCAGGACTCCTTGGGCTTCTCTCCCTGGGGCAGCCTTGATCTTCATCAAGAAGCACAAGCAACAGCCTGGGCTTGTGATTGTCATCTGAATCGGGGGAGGCAAGACAGTCTTGATACAGGCTCAACACAGGTTGACATAAGGGAAGCCATATGGTAGAAAAGAAACCATATTGTAACTTTGAATGACCTCTGATTAACTAATCCAGCCCTGAACCTCTTTTTCTGGAGAAGATTGGCCCTGAGCTAACATCCATGCCCATCTTCCTCTATTTCATATGTGGGATGCCTGCCACAGCATGGTTTGATAAGCAGTGCATAGGTCTGCTCCCAGGATCTGGACCAGCAAATGCCAGGACACTGAAGTGGAGCCTGAGAACTTAACAGCTATGCCACTGGGCCGGTCCCTACATATTAACTTTTTTGATGGTCAGATAATTCCTGTCTTTGAATGAAGTGGAGCTCAAGATAAGATATGGTGAAACACATTAGAGGAAGACCAGGAGTCATGTGGAATCTCCAGGTATTGGAAATGGTGCATTACCAAGTGGTTCCACTTGGCCTTTATAGACTGGAAAGGAAGGGCTTAGGTGGCAAATCAGGGGTAACAGAGAAGGAAGCAGAGAAGAGAGGAAAGGAGGAGAGGGTACTGGGGAGAAGAAAAGGAAAGGAAGGAGGAGGAAAAGCCAGTAGTAGGGCAGGCATGCTGAAAAGTGAGAAGCAGGAGGGAAGTAGATTCTGAGAGAGATGGTCTTCTCTAACTGAAGAAGCCCTTAGAAGTATGTCACCTCCCTTTTTTTTTTCCTGATCCTAAACAATCCAGGAAATCCCAATGATGAAAGTACAGAAAAGACTCCAAAGAGGGAAACAGACTTAAATCTCCTGTCTTATAAGTTACAACCTTCATCCTTCATTCCCTGTCTTTTGATTCTCCTGAGGTTCCTCCTTGTTTCCTCCAGTCATTACAAAATTGGACACATCTTCTACTCAAGTTCAGAAAAGAACCTACATGTCCTGCTCTTATCCTGTCTTCTGCCATCTTCCAGGGCTCTGCTCTGGCCAACTACCCCCTTTCTCCAATCCCTGACTGACTCCAGCGAAAATGCTCCCAAATGGATCCTGCCCTTTTTTGAGCTAGACTTTCGTCTTCATTTCCCCTGCAATTGTGCGCTTTAATTGGTTGTTTAGGGAATGTATAGTGTGGGGGTTAAATGATCTGCACAGTGATAAAAGGCTCCTGTGCCACTTGGAGGCCCTAGGGTAGAGGAATACTTCTTCCTCCCCTGCAGTCTCCATGGTCTCTCTCTATAGGTGCCCAAAAAAGTCTCATGAACCAATAAACACTGAATGAACCATAAGCACTATTTCCTCAAGTGCTAGGTCATTCTTGTCTTTGAATGATTTGGGGTTCAAAATAAAACATGGAGGAGAAAATTAGAGGAGGCCCTGGATTTTTTCCACCCCAGCCCTAAAGAACCCAGACATCTCATTTCTGCAACTGCGGGGAAAACATCGAAGGAGACAACTGGACTTGATTCCTCTGCATTGTGTCAAAGTTACAAGCTTCGTCTTCTTTCTCCATCTTTCCACTACTTCGAAGATTCTCCTCAATTATGTATTGCAATCGTTGCTAAAAATGATCATCTCCTCGCCCTCGCTCACCGGTTGGGGAGGTGGCCTGTGTGTCTGCTCTTCAAACACATCTGAAGAGTAAATGCAGTCTCCAACAGTCCTTCTGCCCAAACCGAAGAATTCCCTTCGGCAATAATTGACTCTAGGAATAATCATTTTCCCTGCAATTGTACACATTAATCAGCTGCTTAATGAATGTACAGTGTGGAGGTTAAACAATCTGCTCAGTGATTAAATGACCCAAGTGGTTGAGCCACACTTTCGGAAGACCTTAGGATTTCCTGAAGCCATGGATTGCTCCAGTTTATCCCAATGATCAAAATTATTTATGGAGTTTAGTTATTTATGGGACAAATTGGAGCCATAGTCAGGGCCTGGATAGCTCAGTCGGTAGAGCATCAGACTTTTAATCTGAGGGTCCAGGGTTCAAGTCCCTGTTCAGGCATAAAGTTCAAGTTTTATTTCAGTCACCTATAGAAGAAGGACCCTGTACTTTACCCAGTCGAGCTCATTGTCCTTACACAGTTTCAAGTGTAATCTAGCTTCATTTAATTTTTCTTTCTAAGGACAAACTGAACCACTCCTAGATTTTGCAAGAAAATTTGGAACCATGGGTGATAGGAAAAAGAGTATTATAACAATGAAAATAATTCGTGGTTGGATTACTATGAATTATGCCATTTAAAAGTTCCCTCGTATGGTGTGGTTGTAACACCACGCTCTTTATTCTAGAAGGCGGAGTGCAATTTGGTTGAATCCTACTAGAATATTAACTCTCTGACAGCAGTGGCCTGTATCTCCTTGATCTCTGAGGTTCCCCAGGTCTTACACGCAGTGGTAGACACGGAAATTTTGCCCACACTGCAAAACACAGCTGATAAACAAAAATCCAAACATGTTTTGAAACTGTTAGCCATGCACATTGTGCTTTCATTACAGTTACTCTCCTTACCCTGGGATTTAGATAATCTGTAAGAACTCTGGAAATGGGCATTTGTGGATTTTTCTGCGTACAATGCTATAGATTTTTGTAAGACTTTAAATGGTTTTTGGACAGAAAGTTGAGATTTTCACCTGGTAGGTATTGTGCATGCAAAGCAAGATTGTATTTATTTATTTATTTATTTATTTTAAAGATTTTATTTTTTCCTTTTTCTCCCCAAAGCCCCCTGGTACATAGTTGTGTATTCTTCGTTGTGGGTTCTTCTAGTTGTGGCATGTGGGATGCTGCCTCAGCGTGGTCTGATGAGCAGTGCCATGTCCGCGCCCAGGATTCGAACTAACGAAACACTGGGCCGCCTGCAGCGGAGCGCGCGAACGTAACCACTTGGCCACGGGGCCAGCCCCAAGATTGTATTTATTTTATAATCATTTCCCTTATTTCCACTATGTCGCATGTCCCCAGGAGAAGAGGAGTGAAGGGATTCCTGTGTGAGAAACAGGTATCTGAAAAGTTATGGGGGATTTTCCACCTCCTTAAACTGGACCTCAGAAATCCTCCAGTAGACAGAGCAGAAGGAATCCTCTGCATCTGGATGCGCCTGACAAAAAGTCTGGTAGCTCCCCCACAGAAAGATTTATTAAAAGATAAGAAGTCTGCTGTTCTCCAAATTGAATCTCTGGCCCATGCGCTCTTGAGTCCTAATTCGGTCAGTGGAAGGATAAGATTCCCAGGAAGAGCTGGAAGAATCCACGGCTTCAGGGACTGTCAAAGTCTCCCCAAAGTGTGGCTTAATCACCAATCAACTGGTTCATGAGACATTTTTTGGAGCACCTACAGAGAGAGCCCATGGGAGCTGTAGAGGAGGAAGAACTATTTCTCTACCCTCTATGTCCTCCTGCTGGTTTAAGAATTAAATTGATGTGAGACAGAGTAACAGGAGAAAAACAAAGTTTAATAACATGTATACATGTTATTATACATGTATATTATACATGTATGTATTATACATGTATACATGTAACTTGTATAGGAGAAACCCAGGAAAACTGAGTAACTCGCCAAAATGGCTGAAGCTACCACCTTAAATACCATCTCCAGCTAAAGACAAAGGAGGATGTTGGGGGTAGTGGTTTGGGACTACAAAGGGGAGGCAGGGAGGAAGGCAATTTATATGGAGTTGAAAAAGCAAATGCTTGATAAACAAATGTTTGTTGGGCTATCTATAGACAATGTGACCCTTAGCAAGGGCCTCTCCCAGTCTATCATACCCAGGGTTATCTATGGTGATGGTCTGGCCTGGGGACAGGCCTTCTACCTTAAATTCTTTTAGGCAGTTAGGGGTCAAAGTTTCTTTCAGAATCTTTAGCACTTAAAAAGTAATCAAGCCAAAGAGATGCACTTTGGGGTGGCAAATTCTGATCCCCCACAGGAAAAAATCCCTCAGCAAAGGTGGCAAAAGAGGAAGATAGGAAGAGCCTAGCTCCATGAGGAGCCACACCAGCCCAAAACTGCCTAACCCAAGACGACTTACTTTTGAATGAATAATCATCCTATCATTTAAGACATTATTTACTGGTTTTTCTATAAATGAAGAGAAATGGAATCCTGACCAAATATGAAGAAAATAATCCATAAAAGTCACACATTACCCATGATACCAACTATTACAAAGTAATATATGTGTATATGTCATTGCATTATATGTTGTGCATAGAATTTCGGGAATTAAAAATAATGTGAGAAATATATACCTGGGGGAGCAGCATTTAGATGTTACTAAATATTGATCAGAGGTGAATGTTCTGGTCACAAATTCCAATGTGTGTTTGTGTGTGGGATTTCCTCACATCAGCAATTCTCAGACACCAGCTAGGTGTCCTACAATTCAACTCTAGCATTATCTACTGGGAGATAGCATCAGATTCCACCCACAGGTCTTAACAATCCCACAAGACTGCACTCCACTTCAGGCACCAATCACAAGTCCAGGTTGTTACTTCTGACTCACAACTATAGAGGGGGCTCCCAGACCCCCTCCTTGGGTTCAATTAATTTGTTAGAGCAGCTCATAGAACTCAGGAAACCCATTTACTCACTAGATTATGGATGTATTACAAAGGATATTAATGAATACAAATAAACAGCCAGATACACAAGGCAAGGTATGGGGAAAGGGCACAGAGCTTCCACGCTCGCTGAGGACACCACTCTCCCCAAATCTCCACGTATGCATCAACCCAGAACCTCTCCCAATTGGCTCCTTTCTGGGTTTTTATGGAGGCTTCATTACATAGGCATGATTGATTAAATCATTAACCAGTGGTGATTGACCCTCACCTAGAGTTCTAGCCCTCTAATCACCTGGTTGGCTCCCCTCGCAACCAGCCTTCCCACTCCACCATCCTTAGGTGCTTTCCAAAAGTTACCTTATTAACACAATAAAAGACACCCTTGTCACTCTCATCACAGGAAATTCCAAGGGTTTTAGGAGCTTATATCAAGAACAGGGACAAAGACCAAATATATATTTCTTATTATAAATCACAGTATCACCGAGATCATTTTGACTTCACCTATTGTCCAGGAAAGGAATGAAATAGACATCTTCATTCTGTCTCTGAGCTTTGCACAATTTTAGGCACCTTGTTCTGACTCTCAAGGTCATTGATAAGATAAAAATCAGAAGTGGAAGAAAGGATGGGATAGGAGATCAAGTGAGGACTAGAGATGGAGTAGTGGGCTGGAGAGGATGATAATCTTGGTTGGGAAAGAGTGGAGACAGGTTAGGCAATGAGATTGTGTGTTGCACAATTTCTATTCGAGCTTTCCTTGCTCTTACTCAAAAACACCAGACTTCATCCCGTTTCATCAACTTTGCCCTTGCGATTCCCTTTGCCTGGAAATATCTACCCCAGACATTCACATGACACAATCCCTTCATTCTTTCAGGTCTTTGTTCAAATGTCACTTTCTCAGGGAGGCCTTCATAAACAACACTATTTGATATTGTGAAAATCTCTCTCAAATCCCATATGTCTTCCTTCCTTACTGTTTCTTTATGGCATTTGTCACCATCTAGCTGTCTACATATTTTAATTATGAGAAGGAGAAAAGCAGCCCTGGACATCTAGGAGCTGACCTGGCACTTACAGCTAGGTCTTGATGTTTTATTGTTGAATTTAAACAATTTCCCAGAACATCAATATCAGATGAGGTCTCTTTAATAGATTAAGACAAAAACAAGACCACTCCATAATCATGTCTGAATGCAAACAAAACATGAACATTGTCCAAGCCACAGAATACCAAACATTTCCCTCTCCCACTGAATATAAATAATTTCTGCTTCTTTACCAATTTCAGCTTTACGTTAGCTCTAGTCTGCCCTCCCTTTAGACAAGATTTGTTACAATATCCAGTCATAGGGTCTGGCCCTGTGGTGAGTGGTTGGATTCATGTGCTCAGCTTCAGCAGCCCAGGGTTTCCTGGTTTGTATCCTGGGCATGGACCTACACACTGCTCATCCAGCCATGCTGTGGTAGCATCCCACAAAGAAGAACCAGAGTGACTTACAACTAGGATATACAACTATGTACTGGAGCTTTAGGGAGAAAAAAAAGAGGAAGATTGGCAACAGATGTTAGCTCAGGGCCAATCTTCCTCACCAAACAAAACATAACTTAAAAAAAAAAAGATATCCAATCATAGAATTGCCCTCACCTCCTGACAGTATACAGACCAAAGCAAAACTACTTCCTTAAACCCTCCCCCAAATCGCCTAATGTTACCACCAAAGGGAGGTTGCCTACCGCAAGACATGCCAATAGTCAGGAAGCAAGGTGGTAGGAGAGAATGGGTTTTATTACTGCTTGCTAGCAAGTGGGAAGATGGCTGACTAATGTCCGAAAGAACTATCTTACAGAAGAAAAACTACAGGCTGGTTATATAGGGGGCTGGAGGCCACCTCTCCGGGTGGGAGCATCCATCTGATCTCCAGGTGGGAGAGACATCTGGTCTTAGTTCCTGATAGTCTTTCGTTTTACTGGATATGCATCAGAGACGGGAGCAATGCCCTACACCCAGATCTTTCAGTTGTCCTTGATGATGGCTATCAGCATAGATGCTCTGCCTAGGGGGTCATCACATTCCTAAGGAACTCAAAAGAACAAAGTTGTCTACTTATAGCAGCTGGGAAGGGCCATAAAACCTACAGAGCATGTATATCTCCTGGAGAATGCATATCCAGCTGGGTTAATTAATCAGCTCATTCAAAGTTATAGTATGGTTTCTTTTCTACAATATGGCTTCCCTTATGTCAACCTTGTGCTGAGTCAGTATCAGTAACCTAAGTCCAAATCCTGTCATCGGTTCTTTCTAACATTCTCTTACTGAGACCCCCATGGTTCCCCTGGTGTGCTTTCTCCCTCACTGCAACATGTAATAAAACTAACTTGTTCAACTACAGGTGTGTCCCTGGGGGGTCTTTGGTAGGAGAGCATTGGCATTCATTAGTTTGGTGTACCGTCTGTCCCCCCACTGTTCCATTTCTGCATCTTCAGTACCAACTATGGAATCTGAAACTGAGTCTACAACCAATAAATATCTCTTAAAGAAATAAAGTCAGCTTTATCCACAGCAAAGCAAAAGGTAACATTCTTAGAAAGGGATGGTCAAGAAAGCAGCAGATATTGCCATATACTTGGCTCTCCAGAAAGGTTGGATCAGTATAGCTGGAAGAAAGCTAGCTGTTTTCATTCAGAGTAGCATGCTGCCCTTCTTGGCAAGCTCTTATTTGGCAAATCCATGTAGTATATATATACTCACTGCACCTCCACTCCCTCCTTACGTTACCAAGCAAAATCTGGTGTGAGTGGGAGTTTTAAAATTAAATCAACCATACTGCAACCGGGAAGCTCTCTTCATCTGTCAGGATCCATGCTGGATTATCCTGCCAACCTCATCAATAGTTAGAGTTTATTGACCTATATCGAAATAAACGGTGACTAATGCAAGTCAGTAAATTTTTCCATGCCTGCTTTTTTATCAGTTTATGTCTCTTCCTTCTACCATGTGACCATATCTCTAAGTATTTCCCACTTTAAAGACCAAAAAAAGGTAAAATCTGTTTGATCTACCTGATAAACATCATCCTATTGAGGAAGCTTTTGTTCACACTGCTCATAGGTCACTTGATTGACTGCATTTGTGACTTCTGATCCAGTCATCTCTGTTCTTCATATGAGTGTCAGGGAGCTATCCTATAGATTATGGGCATTACTGCTTAAAGAAAAAAATAGGTTACCTTTCTAAATGGAACAGTTTCCTTTAAATGCAGACTGTGGAAATAACTTTGTTGATAGTCCTGCTCAAAATCCTTTTGGATATCTCAAACTACCTTCCATCATTTAGACTTTATTAGAGTTCATCCAAAGACTGCCTTCAGTTGTATTGGAACGGGGAGGGGGGGAATCATTGAGTATTTTAACAATTGTTTTACTGGTGAGAATTTCCACATTGATTTTATATTTCTAATGTGTTCATTTTGGATTATGGACATGTGAGTGACAAATTGTGATCTAATATCATATGATGGACCTTGTATGAGGCAGTACCAAGTTTATTTCTGTTAAATATGCTTCTTGCCCATGGATCACATCCTTTCACTCTTCCTTACAGATAAAGCTCTTGGCTCATCTTCCCAATCTGGTGCTTCTCACACCCTGCACTGCTGCTCTCCTAGTCCAAACCATCATCATCTCTGCCTGGATTACTACAATGTTCTCCTGAGGATGGAGCCTGAATTCAAACCCACTTATATCTGAATCAAGTATCTCATTCTTTCCACTTTTCTACAAGGCATTAAAATAATATTCTAGGTGCTTAGTCAGACAAAAAAATTACAGACAAGTAAACAACAGCAAAACCAAAACCAACTCCCCTGTGGCCACTGTCCATACACAAAGTAGCCTGCAGTAACTGATTTACAGTTGGTGTCTGTAATGCTGGGAGCCCTACCCTTAGGAAGTGGAACCAAGGACAGTGTGAACTAGCCAGAACCATTATGTCACAAAATGAAAAATAAACAATAGATTAAAACCTCTCACCTTCACCATTGAGAGAGAGACAGAAACTATTTACTACTTGGTAATGGCCATCAACCCTTTTCACTTTTTTTCTCCACCGTCATATATCATGTAATATTATTTCATCCCCTTTCCCTAGACTATTGGGAAGGAATTAATAGGAGAAGGAAAATGAGGGAGTTTGAAGCCAGTGGATGAAGAACAGAGACGGAAGAAGTGGAGGTCGTGGGGAGAAACACCGGGAAGAGTGTGCAATACTCCCGCCTCGCACTCTTAGAGG
This sequence comes from Equus caballus, assembly GCF_041296265.1. Lineage (NCBI taxonomy): Eukaryota > Metazoa > Chordata > Mammalia > Perissodactyla > Equidae > Equus > Equus caballus. The sequence continues at coordinate 28,483,534 of NC_091703.1, read as the reverse complement.
GACAAATAGGGTCATAAAAGGGGAGTTTAAGCTCTTCTCACTGGCTCTCTCCTTTCCTATGCTTTTTAAATTTATTGTGGGAAGGAAAGAGCGTGAGCACCGCGGGAAGCTGCCTGAAGCGGTCTTCGCAGGCAGCGCTAACATGATCTACCGGTCCCTTTTATGTGATTTGCAGAATTCCCACGCCACGGGGACCGTCGCGGGCCGTGTGGCTGGCGGGTCAGTGGGAGGAGGGGAGCGCGGTTCGGGGCGGGGGATGGGCTAGGGGGGTGGCGGAAGCGGCCTCTCATCCTCCCGGCTCCCGGGCTCTGGGGCTGCCTTAACTTTGTGCCGTAGCGACAGCCTCTAGCTTCCGTCAACACTTGTCTTTTCGCGCCTTCCCTTTCTCAGGCAATCGCTTCAGAGCTTGTGTTTGACCCTATATGTTCTGGATGTAATACAGGTCTCACGAGCTGTTGACTACAGTAGTTGATTATACAACCTTTGCAGACGAGCGTGTCAGAATGGCCGAGTGGTCTAAGGCGCCAGACTCAAGTTTCAACTTCCCATACTCGGGGTTTCTGGTCTCCGAATGGAGGCGTGGGTTCGAATCCCACTTCTGACAGGATGCTGTTTTGGTTTTACCACGTTCACATTCTGCAACCTCTCTGGTTGAATCACAACCTCCTCCTTAGGTGGCATTACCGAATTTTACCCTTCTCCCTCCGTTATCACCCATATTTCACCCTTCTTAGAGTGGTTTAGATGTCTTTCCCTTATGCCTACCTGCCTGCCCTCCTATCTTTTCTTTCTTCCTCTCTTCCTTTAGCTAGAAATGACATGTTTATGACTATCTACATGGAATAATCATGTAGATTACTGTAATATAATCATAATAATACTGTAATATATCAGCATTAAAATGTAAGCCAAGGTACAGATAAAGTAAAGGTTAGAAGTTCCTATTTTCAGTATTTTAACAGTTCTGTGAGGGTAAGTGGCAGGTGTTTTGAGCATCGTTCCACACTTCTGCATGTCCCTCCTTCTCCATTGCCCTCGACTGATCCTCTCTTTTTCTTCCTCTGTGGGCCTTCCTCTTTCCTTTCTTGCACACCTTCTCCCCCTCATTTCTCTCTGCTAGCCTAGGGGTATGGGCTGTGAAGGGAAGAGGTTGAATGTGATATATTCTATGACATAAGATAAGAAACGTGATAGGCAGAAGCACTAGAACTGTGATTCTCAACCAGGGGTGATTTTGCTCCCCATCTCAGCCCCCATGGACATTTGGCAATGTCTGGAGAGATCTCTGGCTGTCACACTGGGGGATGGTGCATTGGCATCTAGTGGGAAGATGTCAGGGATGCTGCTAAACAGTCTGCAATGCATAGGACAGCCCCTGCAACTAAAAATTATCTGGCCTAAAATGTCAATAACGCCAGAATTGGGAAACCCTGGACTGGAAGGAAACTCTGTCCTTGTTTTATAACCACTGTTGATTCATAAGTGGTGTATTAGTTTTCCATGGATGTCATAACAAATTACCACAACCTCATGGTTTAAAACAATACAAATTTATTTTCTTACAGTTCTGGAGGTCAATAGGCTAAGATTAGACAAGGTTGTGTTCCTTCTGGAGTCCTCAGGGGAGAATCTGTTTCCTTGCCTTTTCCAGCTTCTAGAGGCCGCCTGCATTCTTTGACTCATGGCTCAGTCCTCTGTCTTCAAAAGTACATCACTTCAACCTCTGGTTCCATCAACACATCTTCTTTTTCTGTCTTTTTTGACCCTCCTGCTTTGCTCTTATAAAGACTCTTATGATTACATTGGACTCAACTGGATTATCAAGGATAATCTCCCCATTTTAACATCCCAAACTTAATCACATCTGCGAAGTCCTTTACATGTGAGGTAACATATTCACAGGTTCTTGGAATGTGGACATCTTTGGGAGTGCCACTACTCAGCCTCCCACAAATGGTTTCTTCTATCTTTCCTGAGTCAGTGAAGGTGAGAGTTTTTCATGCACTGGTCGCTCTTCATACTAATATTTATTAGTCCTCTAGTTAATAGCTTTCAGAAAATTTTAATTCCTATGGAAGTCAATCCAAGTATTATAAGCAACAATTGGTGGTCAGTTATCTAAGGTTACCTATTTCATGTGTGGGTGATGATTTGGGAGTGTTGTTTTGTTTGCTGTTGTTTGCTTAATTATATTTGTTTTGGTCCTCAGGTAGAATACCCAGAATATTATTTTAAAGCAATGTAGAAAAGTAAAATTAGAAGGACTTTGAGTCAAGCACATATATGAGTTTGAATTCTGGCCCTCTCTAAAAGGTAGGATTTTCTTGTCTCCAGAAATGTCCTAGAATTCCAGTAGCTGAAGACTTCAAATATCCCTGCCCTACTTCAGATAACCCGAATCCAACATTCTCTACATCTCGGGTCAGCAAATCTTTTCTGTAAAGGGTCAGATTTTGCCAAGAGGCAAAATCAAGGATGTTATGTAGATACTTACATAATGAAAGAGAAAACAAAATTTTTAACCAAATTCAAAATATAATTACAAAATTGAGTAAAATTTTTTGTAATATAGGCCTATTAATGAGAAGAATGGATTCTTTTTGGAGAAATAATGTTTTGCTTAATTGAGATTCAAAATTAGTATTCTCTATCATCAAATAAACTAAGCAGAATTGGTAACATCTATCCACACATCAAAAGCCAAGGAAAATTTCTGAAAAGCATTTGCCTTGTTTGTTGTAATTAACTATTGGCATTGCTCACAATGTTTTCAACTCCTTTATCAACTATTAGAAGGCTAATTAGATTACTGTTGGAATTAACTCGTAGGATTTCCTTCTCTTCTCTCCTTCTGTCCATCTTATTTCCAACCAAATTTTAGTCAATACTACATCTCTTAGCGTTTGCTTTGGTAGCGTTTAATAATCTTTTTTTTTTTTTTTTTAAAAGATTGGCACCTAAGCCAGCATCTGTTGCCAATCTTCCTCTTTCTTTTTTTCTTTCTTCTCCCCAAAGCTTCCCAGTACATAGTTGTATATTCTAGTTGTAGTTCCTTCTGGCTGTGCTGTGTGGGATGCTGCCTCAGCATGGCTTGATGAGCAACAGTGCTAGGTCCATGTCCACGATCTGAACCAGCAAAACCCTGGGCTGGTGAAGTGGAGCAAGCAAAACTTAACCACTCGGCCACGGGGCTGACCCCTAACAATCTTATGCATAGAATATTTGTCATCATTAAATAATATTTTTTTCTCTAAGTTATGAGAGATTAAACATACAGTAAGTTTATTATACTTTCTATGATATTGCTCCATACTCTTTCAAATTTTTAGTTATGATGTTATAGCATACACCATTTCTATTTTCTCTGGTTATCCTTAACTTTCTCATTGTTGTGGGGCTAGATCTTCAGTTTAATACATCCAGTACCCCATCCCAATTCTTTTGCTGGAATTTCTCCCCTTTTTTTGTTTGCCTAGAATACTTCCTATTGTTGTTTCTTCAAGGAAGGCCTATATGATCAATGTTTCCAGACCTCTTGCATTTTCAAATAGTTAATCCATAATATTTGACTTAAAACAGAGCTTAGCTGAATATATAAAACCTTGGCTCACAGTATATGTCCTTGAGTGCATTGTGGATGTTTCTCTACATCAATATTTCCAGCATTGGATGTTATCGTAGAGAAATCTGACACCAATATAATTTTCTTTGCCCCAGTGTTAACTTGATCTTTGGAGCTGCTACCCAAAAGATTCTTTATCTTCAAAGTCAAATAACTTTACTAGAAAATATGCTGTTGCTGACCATTCTGGATCAATTTTCCCTGGTATGCTTTATGACCTTTCAAATAGATATATTCTATCTATATTCTTCCTTTAGATTATGAATATTTTCTCATATAATAATATAGACTCTGTTTTTCTTTTCATGGGAATTCCATTTATGTGTATTTTTTAAAATCTTCCTTGCCTATATTCTATATCAGCAGTTGGCAAACTTTTTCTGTAAAGGGCCAGAGAGTAAATATTTCAGGCCTCACTGGCCATCACGTCTCTATAGCAACGACTCAATTCTGGTATTGAGCAGAGTAACATGAAAGTGGCCGTAGACAATAATAAATGAATGAGCATGGCCACTAAAACTTTATTCAAATAAAGTTTATTTTGAATTTTCTACAATTTTCATGTGTTACCAAGATCATTCTTCTTTTGATTTTTTGAACCATTTAAAAATGTAAAGATCGAGGGGGCTGGCCTGGTGGTGCAGCAGTTAAGTTTGCACGTCCTGCTTTGGCGGCCCCAGGGGTTCGCCAGTTCGGATCCCAGGTGCGGACCTATGCACTGCTTGTCAAACCATGCCTTGGCAGGTGTCCCAGATACAAAGTAGAGGAAGATCGGCACAGATGTTAGCTCAGGGCCAATCTTTCTCAGCAAAAAGAGGAGGACTGGTGGCAGATGTTAGCTCAGGGCTGATGTTCCTCAAAAAAGAAAAAAAAAAAGTAAAGATCATTCTTAGCTTGAGGCCATACAAAAACAGGTAGTGGAGTGGATTTGGCCCCTAGCTATAGATTAGCAACCTCTGTCCTACAACTATAGTTACTTTTATAATTTATTTGATCACATTTTTCTGGGTTTTCTTTTTTTCCATTTTCATTTCTATTCTCACTATCCATTTATGTGCCATCACTGGTGTCAATTCCCCCTTGTGGTTTTTGTAATTTTAGTCTTTAATTCTGACTTTTTTTTTTGGTGAGGAAGACTGGCCATGAGCTAACATCTGCTGCCAATCTTCCTCTTTTTTTTCCTCCCCAAAGCCCCAGCACATAGTTGTATATGCTAGTTGTGGGTCACTCTGGTTCTTCTATGTAGGATGCTGCCACAGCATGGCTTGATGAGTGGTGTGTAGGTCCACACCCTGGATCTGAACTGGTAAACCCTGGGCCACTGAAGTGGAGCATGGGAACTTACCACTCGGGCATGACACCAGCCCCATAAATCTGACATATTTTTGTCTTTTGCTTCTGCTTTATAAGTTATCTCATTCCCCATTTCGCAACCTTCATTTTCTTGTCACAAAATATTTATTTCTGGCACTATATTCCCTGAATTCTTGTATTTCTCTTTTGTGGTTTTTTCTTCATAGCTATTAATGCTTCATTATGATTTTTATAAATTAATGGTGGAATGATAAGTTATTTGTTATTATTCTTTGTAGCCATATTTTGTTGACAAATTTATAAGGTATAGAAGAAGATCAAGCTGTAATTTTTATATTTCTATTTATTGCAGCTTTCATGGATATCAGCATACTTCTATTCAGATCTAAATGAGATAGATTTCCCTGAAACAGTAGCAGGAGGCTACTGGAGATAAAAGAGGAAGCAGGGTAACCAACTTTCCAGGCTTCAGGTCTGAAAGATTCCCTGTTATGCTGCTTCAGTGAAGGCATGAGCTTTGGTCCCTCTGTAATCATGCTTCCCGTGGCTCGCAGAACCCAGCCCAAGTCAGGAGGATTTCTATCCATCGCTCTGAAAAACTTGGACTTCTTTTCATGGACTGAAATGATGAATGGTATTTCCTTGATGTTTTAAGGTGAAGTACTCAGTTTCCAAAGTTGTGTTTTCCTGGCAGTCGTTTAGATGCTCCCAAGTCAAACACAAGCACTTTCTCAGCCTTCTTAGCCTCCTTCACCCGAGACAGTGTCTTATATAATCTTAGTTCTATTTGCAGAGATTTCAGCTCAGGTTTGGTTCTCTACTTCTAGGAGAGATTAGAGCTCAATGTTTCTGAGGCCTGCTCCCTCTGGGATTCCTCTGCATCCCTATTCTGCCCTGAGGGCCTGTCCTAACTCCCTATATGACTCCTGTTTGGCTTTCTAAGGCAGCACTTAGTGCATTTTGCAGTGTCAGATTTTAATGTGTCGTAAATTCACTGGGAATTTTGTTTCTGTGTATGAGTTCTTATTGCTCACTACGGTCTCCGGATGAGGAATCCGGAAGATTCTAACTAAGCAGCTGCCCTTCCCCTTCCAGCAGTACCTCTCTTGGACCTGGCAACCCCGGTTCCTGCTCCGGCCTGTCGCCGTAGGAGGCCCGGCGAGGTTTCCTGAGAATTCTAAGTCTGAGACTGTGTCCAGCCTTTTCGGATGGTCGTGCAGTGTAGAGGAGACCGGTTCCAAAAAACCCACCTGGGAAGCGAACAGCTCCTGCTGATGGGTGTGGCATTCCTTACATGGGATCCTGAGAAATCTTGCCGCCAGATGGTGCTGATACGCCGATTTGGGGTGACTGCAACTCACATCGGACACAATTTAGGTCTCTGGGCTCGCCCGTCCGTGTTCTCACCAGTAGGCTACCTCCGCTCTGCAGCGCCTGAGGGCAGTGGGGGCGATAACAGGCATCCTTTATCCTGTTCTCTGCTCCCACTCCCACCGCTGGCCCCAAAGGCAGTCAACACTTCCCCTCCGCACACTCCACGTCAATGTCGGGGAGTAGCAACACCTTTCTCCTCCGCGACTCTCGAAGCCATTGTCTCACAACGCCAACAGGCCCTTGTGATTGATATCCCTTCTTGGCTCCAATCAATGTTCTGGACAAGGAACAGACATTCTTTGCATGAACAGGACCCTCTTCTAACCTCACCTACAAGACCTTTGCCTAACCTTCTGTATGGTGGCAACGTATGGAGGAATGCATAGTGCAACGCAATCAGCATAGAAAGCAATGATATTTTAGGAGTGTAAAATGTTGTTCTTCATTTTCTCATTACAATTCCAAAAAGAGATAAACTTAACATGACCAGAAAAAGGCATTATATTCACATTATCCTGCATATTCTGAGTAAGACTTGCATTTGTGGTCTTCATTAACAAAGCACAGTGAACTTTGAGTCACCATAAGCTAGCATTTACTGGTGACAGATCGGTGATGCAGTGTCTTGAGTAACGATGTAACCAGCACTAAGTAAATGATATTAAGGAAATGCAGAGGAAGAGATCTGTGTTGTTTAACTACAAATAGACAAGCTGTTGAATTGTGAGTAGCAATAGCAAACTTTTTCTCCTGGTAGGAAATACGAAATTAGTCAGGAACAGTGCATTTGACAATAAAGCATGTGAAGGGTAGTTCTCGGTCCTGACCAGGAGGAGATGGTGCCTGCCCCCCCCCTAAAATTCTCCGTTTGCATCAATTGGACAATAAACAAATATGTAAGCACCTCTGTCCATTATTCTAAATCTTCATCAAGTTACTATGCCTCACACTGGCCCATAACTTTTCAACACACTTTAAAATTAAGTTATTTTTGCAGACAGAAGCCCTGCAAAAAAAAAAAAAAAGGGAAAAAGGAAGAAAGAAAAAGAAATTTGCCTGTGTCTCACTGACCCTAAGGGTGGCTCTGCCTACTAGAGCCCAAAGTATTTATTAAATACATGTTCTGCTTTGTTTCTTTGATGGCAAATCTAGTAATTCTTGTGTTGGATTCCTTTGCTTTTCTTTTTACTTATCCTTGTCTGTCTAACCCTTTTTGAAATTTTAGATCTGTTTTTGTGCTTCTCCTTCTCTATCCTCTGTATTGTTCACTGTTTTTCACACTGTCAATTCCTTTTGTGCTCATGCTATTTTTTTTTTTTTTTTTTTTTTTTTTTTTGTGGCTCTCCAGATTCACTCTTCTTCCTACTCCACGCTGATCTAGGCCTTTGGAACCCACCTGTATGGGTTTTCATGCTCTCTGGGTTCCAGTTTGCTTAGGTCAATGGGAGTCCCAGCAGGAGATAGGTGGGAGCAAAGAGGCAAACTTTAAAAGGAGAACTTTAATGTGCCTAGGATCGTTTGCATCTATTGCTAATTCTTCCTTAACTTCCAAATAGCTTTCAGTAGAGTTTTGCCACAAGATCAATCAAATCAGGCAATCTATCAGCCCAAGTATTTTTTCTTGAAGATATTTTTCCCGTTGACCTCTGCTGGCCTGCTGCACAGCTGTCTTCTGAACTTCTCTTTGCTCTTCTGTTCATAGTGTGTTGTATCTCTCTCCTGAGCTGATTTCCTGCTTCTTAAGTCTCATCTTTTTTGTTTGTTTGTTTTTCTCTACTGTTTTAGTGGAGAGGATTCTAAAGGGGTTTTTAGGTTATAAAAACAACTCAGAATCTGAGGGAATGATGGAAAGAACCCTTGATATGCTTATCTTTTAAGTTATACTCTCCCAATTTACACTGGTTGCCCTACACATATGTTCTCAGTATTTTGATCATTCATTTTGGACTGGTCATTATCTCCAGAGTTTTTCTTTCAGCCTGTCAGCAGGGTAAAGGGCTATGTGGCAGAGATCTGAGAGTAGGGCTTGGGAAAGAGTGAGGATTTCGGCCTTCAGCATTCATATTCCTTTGGATGCTTAACCTCTCCTGTTCTCATTATGGTACTCATATCCTCAACTGTAACAGTCTAACCCCATTCTTTAGTATCTTTGAAAAATAAATCTCCAGATTTTTTCCTGGGTGGGGGAAGGACAAACACTCATTAATACACACGTACAGAGAATGTAGGGGTTTAACACCTTCTCAGATTTCAGACAATCTGCCTTAGTTTAAGTTTCCCTTTAGCCTCCAGTACATAGTGCTCTCAGTTCTTGAGCCTTTTGAAGAACTTTTTATATAAATCAGGTCAGTTCTGCAAAATCTACTACTATTTGTCCATCTGCTTTTTAGCTTTGAAATTTCTTGCTTTTATCTTCTTTTCTGTTCTTCCTATATTTGTGCTTTAAAAAATCTTTTTACTATAGTTTCAGTGAGTTTTAGGAAGAAAAAAATAATACAATATGCAATTTCTATCTCAATATCTTAATTTCAATATGGATAATGTTTGTTATAGAAATTCCATGTAATTTCTAATCCATTTAAATTTTTAAGTCCATCTGAATCAAGCTAGCAATGCTTCAAGTCTTTCCAAAATATGATGACTATTAGGCAGCATACTATGACTTATTAGCATTGTCTTCAAATAACCACACATTGCTTCAAGTGATTTTGTGTTCATGTCTTGTCTCCCATGACAATTCATCTTGACTTGATTTTCCCAAAAATAAGCCTTAAATTCAGAGTACTGAAAAGTAAGATGTCTTTTATGCCTAAATTCTTTAGGTTTTCTAGAATGGCCTCCAGGTAGCACAAAGATTTATTCCTCCACTTTATAAAAAAGAAGAACAGGGCTGGCCCAGTGGCACAGCAGTTAAGTTCACATGTTCTGCTTCAGTGGCCCAGGATTCTCAGGAAAAAAAAAAGAAGAACAATAGAAATAATTAGGCTTACTTAGTCATTTTCAAATTTTGACTAACTCAGAAATATTTGAGAACTCTTTTATTTACCAAGATTGAAATTCAAAAGAGAAAAACAATCTTCCTAGGTTAATTATGCGTGAGAGTATAGTTTGTTACAGATGCCATAACAAAACGAACCAGGTGGCTTAAACAACACAATCAATCACAGGAGGGTGGCTTACACAATCTTAACATCTTAAACAATCACAAACTGAGGGGTTTAAACAACAGAAATTTATTTCACAGTTCTAGAAACTAGAAACCCCAAATCAAGATGCTGGCAAGGTTGGTTCCTTCTAAGGGCTGTGAGGGAAAATATGTCCCGGACCTCTCTCCTTGGCTTGCAGATGATCATCTTCATGTTCACATAGTGTTCCCCCTGTAGCTTTTCATATCATCTTCCTTCTATGTGTATCTGTCTCTGTGCCCAAATTTCCCCTTTTTGTAAGAACACCAGTCATGTTGAATTAGGACCCATCCTAATGACCTCATCTTAACTTACCTAATTACATTTGCAATGACCCTATTTCCAAATAAGGTCACACTCTGAGGCACTAGGGGTTATGACTTCAACATATGTGGCAGGGGGAACAATTCAATTCATAACAGTAAAATATATTAATATAAATATGTTTCAATGATCTTTTACTTTTCAGCTTACAGAGAACATGCTCATGTTCAAGCACAAAGACAGCTATAATAATTGTCTGTAAAGTGATTGTCAATCAAGAACAATTGTAATATATGTTATGATGTAAATCAAAAGATCCTCACTGCTCATGCTCTATTCCTACTCAGAGGATAATCTTTGGCTACACCTCACAAATTATTTGTGTTATGCTACAAGAGATGATCCCACTATCTTAATTCTGCTAGAGCTGACTTATTTAATACATTAGCTGGAGCTGTAGTCTTACAACTATGCCATAGATAAGTTGACAACAATCTTAAACCAGGATTGGTAAGAAAATGTTAAAGGTGCAGCCAACAATGTTTCTAATGCTTATCTGACCTGCTTACAATGTAACCCTCTCAAAACTGTGAAGATGCTGGGGTCAGAGCCTCAAGTCCCTTTTGCACATCCTACAAATTAATTTTATTTCATTGTCCCTAAAAATAGGATATAAATATGCTGGGTCATTATGTGACAATTTTCAAGTGGATCAAAGTTTTTCTTTTGTCAAAAAACCATAATTTTAACAATAGCAAGAATGTTGCATGACTCAGTTTTCCTACTTGATGAAATCTGTATTACCTATTTAGTGAGGTAGACTCAATTTCTCAGAATTGTTACTAAGGAGATTTGTAAGACGCTAATGCTTACTCCTACTCTCCACTGCCCATATCGTCCTTGTTCTGCAGATAAGATAGAAAGGAGAAGTGAAAATTTCAAACTTAAGCTTGCCAAACTTTCAGAACTTCTTAAACTTCGTTAGCCTTAATATTATTTTTGGCTTTAATAACAGTGAGATAAATTCCTCTGGGAGCCCATTGCTCTGCCTATGAATCAGTAACTGAATACCATGAATCTGAGACTACTGCTCTAGTCCCAGTCTCTGCCTTATTACAGGATAACACTGCTAAATATTACAAGAGACATACACAGAAGACAGTTTCATATTCAACAGTTGCCAGAAATATTTTCTACAGCATCCTGTGAAACGTCATCCTGTTTTAAATCCCACCCTTAAATCACTAGAAGACTGTCTCCACTGGAGACCTCCAACTCTGGATTCTTAGGAATCTTTGAAAAGCAGATGACTACGAAAAGGAAACAGCTTCCACCCAAAACTGCTGAACCAAACTGATAACTATATGAAGTAGACAGCTTCTTCCTAAGATCCATGAAACAAATTAATGAAAGCAACAGATTGGCATGCTTTGCATTGTGTACTGTTGTTATTTATTTTCTAAGATATTTTATTTCTTTTTGTTGGTTTGAGATTTTGAGTTGTTAACAGACATGTGCTCTTAACTATGAAAGCTGTAGGGTCCCTATCTTTAATATTACTCTTTGTAGCTTGACTAACTTCTTGGTGTGAATATGGCTTCTGGCTACAACTTGCTTATAATTCAGCTAAAAAAAACAATTAAACCAACTACTGAATTTGTACTCACTTTCCTTTGGATCCCACCCAACGTCTCTGGTGCCTGCTCCTTTTGATATAGGACGAGGTTCCGCAGAACTTTGGACTTAACTACAAAGTGACCTTTTAGATAATAAACGAAATTCCCAAATTCCCTGTCACATTATACCCAGAAAGGGAGATTTCTATCTCCATCAAACACCACTGGTGACTTTTCATGGGATTTAGCTTTCCTAAGTTTGGGCAGAAATAGAGCCACTTTTGATATAATACTGACATTGACATGAAACAAGTACTGTCTCAGGCAAAGGATGTTATACTTGCATCCTGATAGACTTTTCTGGGATCACAAATATTATTAAAAGTTCAAAAAATAAATAAATAAAAAGTAGATAGTTTAGCTATTATGTCCACATTGACTTTGTGAACACTTCAAATTGGGTTGAGGTCTGTTCTCCTGGTTTAATTTAGATACATATGATTCACAACTTTAAAAATATGCTGCAAACACTGACAAAAATCTTTCTTTTACTAATTATCTATATTGCAATGCTCAAATGTTTAATCTCCAGAGCCTTAAGTGCTACTACACAGCTATTGTTACGTCGAATGTTTCAAGAGCTCATCTTACATAAAGAGGAATTAAAAATAAAATGTGAAAGGCATATGATTTTAGAGAGAATGTAGGAAAATTAACTTCTGGCTTCGGCAATGGAAATTTGCTTAAACAAAGGTACAAACATTTCTAAGTATTATTAGAAGAATTAATATAGACAAATACCTAAAATTTAAAATTTTATTTTTATCAAAAAACACCATAAAAAGTTACTGCAGAGATAGAGAAGATATCTACAATGCATATAACTGTCAAAGGACTATGTTAATTATATTTTAAACTATTAAAAATTACTGATAAAAGGCAAATAACCAAATAGAAAATACACAAAAGTCCTGCGCAAGCACCTCAAACAAAATGAAATCCAAGTGGAAAACTAACATTTGAACAGGTGCTTACTCATTAGCAATTAATAAAATGGGAATTAGAAATCACAGTATCATACCAATGTACACACTTCATATGAGAAAAAGAAATATTTCTGTCAAAACAATTTATTGCTACAAATTTAGAACAACAATAGCTCACATATATTGTAGTGAAAATTAAATTGGTGCAACTACTTTGGAAAACAGAGAGGTATTATTTAATAGACTTGAAGATCCAAATGGCAGAGTCTGTTAGTGCTCACCAGTATCCACATGTGCCTCCATAATTGCCAGCCTCCTTTGGGTACATTGTTAGTTCTGGCCAATAGAATATATATAGAAGTGATATGAGTAACTTGTAGGCCAAGAATCTTCTGCATAGTGTGATTTCCCTAAGTTTTTGAATCATTATGGATAGAAGTGAAGCACTAAGAGGTAAAGGATATAGAAACTAGAAGCAGCCTGAATACTTGTGTTACCACATGGAGAAGGGCTACCCAACAAAGCCATACTATCTGAATTGGTCTTTGCATGAGCAAGAAATAAATTTTATTGTGCATTGAGATAAGCCATAGAAATCCTGGAGATGTTTGTTTCAGCAGCCAGTGTTGATTATTCTCACTACTACATCTCCCCTATATCCCCTGCCATATACATGAGAAAATAAATTAATAGAATAAATAAATAATGAAATATTGTATAACAATTAAGATAAATGAACTAGATAATGCAACAATATGAAAAATCATATCAGTATAATAGTGACCAAAAAGAAGGGAATCATAAACAAATATGTATAGTATGACAACGTATTTGAAGTTAAGAACAACCAAGATAAGTCTATAATATTTGGAATGCATACTAAATTAGTAAAATCATAAAGATAATGATGTGATTACCATGGGAATCAGAATACATAATTATTACTTCCGTTGGAGGGAACATTATTATTGGAAAAAGACACAGGGCATTTTGAGGGTGTAATAATGTTCCATCTTGCCCTCTTTGGTGGTTCTACGGATGTTCACTTTAATCATCTGATAAAATCTACATGTAGGAGTTACAGCTTCCAGTCATGATCGAGTCACTTGTACTGGATGAGCTCTCCTGCTGATAATAATTAAAACCCTGAAGAAAATGTAAACTATTTAAAAACCACTGGTGAGTGACCAAAGGCTGGAAGAAAACGGAGGGAATTTTACTCAATAGAAGGAAGCGCACTGGATTATGTCTACATTTACACAGCTCTTTCCCCCTGGAGACCAGTTCATTCAGTGTACAGTGGACTGAGCTCAAGGAGAAAGGGGCAATATTGCTAGACTGAGGAAGGTGGATATCAGGGAAGCCAGAATACTAGAAACTGAGAGAATTAACTCAAAAAGAAGACAGAAAAGGAAGAATAGAGGGACAAAGAACAAAAGTGACAAATAGCAAAACGGTACACTTAAACTCAACCCTGTTAATTATTACATTAACTGTAAAAAAAAAAAAGCAAAAAACAAAAAACTACAATTCTAATTAAAAGAGAGAAATTGCCAGATTGGATAAAGGAGAAGGCCCAATTATTTGTTGTTTATAAAATATGCATTTTAACAGAAAGACACTGAGAAATTTGGAGACAATATCATAATACATAAGAGGAAATGTATCCAGTGACTCTTTTCACCAATTTACATCTACAATAAATTTTTTATTCTATTGTTTGTTGTTGTTTGTTTATTTGTTTAAGTTTCAACCTTATAACTTTCTTTATTAATAGAGATAGGATCTACTGTGAATATTTACATTCCCTCCCACACAATCACACAACCACACCATCAGAGCCAATTCAGAAATTCAATTTTGAAGAAGCCACCTGCTTCTTGTCAGTTGGACCCTCATTTAGTTGTCTGGCTATAATTGTATAAGAAATGCATTATTATATCTCTGAACACAAAAATGATATAACTGAAAAAGAAGTCAGGATTGCAAGCAGCGACCATATTTCTTTCACTTATTGCTGTATATCTAAAATGTAACAGAGACTGGCATAGAGTAGAGTCTCATTGAATTTTTTTAAATTTGTTACACTTATGTATTGTAATATGATTGACATTGTAGTGATAATTAGCACCTTTATCATGTTACATAATTATCATTTCTTTTTAGTGGTTGGAATAATTAAGTTCTAGTCTCTTAGCAAGTTTGATAATTATAGTACAATATCATTGTCTGTACTGTTTATTTGTTCTTAAAAGAAAAATGAAATGGCCATTTCACTTTATATAGAAAACCAAAGGAATTTTTTGTAGTGTCTTGACCACTTGATTTATGGATGATGGGTTGGAAAATAGAGCCTAAGATAATCACTTTATGGTTATCTCTGTAGGTTTTTCTTTTTTAGATAGTGACAGTCCAATGTTCCAGAAGAAGAATTGGGCAAAGCCATTTTAAACTGTTTTATTAAATTATTTTTAGGCAAAGCCATTTCCGCCAGGTTTATTTCTTGTTCCCTCAGACTAACTTTCTCCTTTCTTCCTTCTACCAGAGAGGCTGCTTCCTTGCCAAGCAAGAGTGGTCCTTAAAACTTGTTCAGACATTTTCGGTGCCTTCTTCAAGTCTGTGCAGATCCTATATTCCCTTGGTCCTCTGTATTATTATTAATCTTTTAGTTATCAAAGTCCAAACTTATCATCCTTCCTTCATCAAAGTCTTTGGTGAAGCTAATTTTAGGCTCCTTCTCTTGTGATCAGGTGCCGAGTCATCCAGATTCACTCCTTGGCTTTCAAATGCATAATTTTAGCCTATTTCATTTTTAATGAGTTTGTATCATTCTGAAGTAAAAAATTTTAGAGACAAAATTCTCTAAGGATGAGAGAAGGTTTTAAGTGGGATTCTGCAAATACAGTCCACCAATACCTCAAGAATGTTAAGGAAAAAGAAACAATTGCTCTCCCAGTGATGAGGTGTTGTGGTGAAACTAGGCCAAGATTCCAGAGCCCAGGGCAGCTGTGCCTTGTCCAAACTGAGGAGATGCTGACTGAACTCCTCAGGGAGCCATCCTTTACCCCTTCTTGATTTCCCTCTAAATCTCCAGGGTGCCACTCTTCTCCAAGAGATTCCTAGCATTCTGCCCTTTTCCCTATTTTCTGCCACAGAAGTGTAGGCTTTGTGTTGTCATCCTAGAAGTGAAGCCAGGGCCATCACTTCCACAGCTGGTTCATATCCAGATGCCTCACACTTTTCTTCCAGGAAAAAGATCACCAGCCCTTTACTCTTTCAACCATCACTCTTACTCATAATTTTGGTTATGTCCTAAGGAATGTATGAAAGTGGTGTAAGATAAAGTTATGACCTGGAATCTTGGCATTGTTAGTACCAACTCTCCAAAACTGAGCAAAAGCTCCAAGCAATTTTTCTTCTCACTGTGACAGACCAGATTCCTTGTGGATGTCCTCTCTATGACTATTTATCTTTGGACTCCCAGGAAATGTGCATGCCATTTCTACTTCTGCCTTGTTACTGCATTCTCATTAGCATCAATATAATCTGTCTATCCCCTGCCCCATTTTCAGTTACTTAAAAGTTCTTATTCAGAAGTCCTTGGCTCCAGTAACAGCTCTACTTACAATATGTAGCCACTCAAAGGAATGAGAACGATGTTTTCAGCTTTGAGAGTGACAGAATATACTTTTCCTCCCATAGGATTTCAAGTATAATTTAAGCCCCCAAAATTCTTCCTGATACCTGATGTTCTGATTCTTTCTTTTCTCCTGCTCTCATATCTTGTTGCATCCTGTTCTCAATCTAAAGATTCTAGACTCAGTGTCCTACGGAGAGACCCTAAGCCTTCAATTGTGAATCTAACTACTTGGCAAAACCTATTACAGGCCAGATTTAATAGTGGTTTATTGAATGGAGCTCATCTAGATATATTAAACTAAATTAGTCAAAATTGAATTTCGTTCCACTGAGGTGAGGGAAATTGGACTGAAAGCAACTTGAAGAAAGATTTTTCCCATCTCCAAACTATTTCCCCCACTCTTTCACCTATGTGCATGGAAAGGAATTCTCCCCATATTGCCATATGGAGAGCTTACACATCATGAGCTGCCAGGAGGAAAAGAGGACTCAGGAACTGCAGCAACGCTGAGCTGGAGACCTTCCATATGGACTTTCGGTACTAATTCATAAGTATGAAAGGCTGAATGTTCTTGCATATAAAAGCTAATAAAGGTGGTGTGGATACACACAGAGATATAAAGAAGAAAGAAAGTAGGCACGGTTCTGTGTCTGAGTGGTTAAGTTCAAGCACTCTGCTTTGGCAGCCCAGAGTTTTGCTGGTTCAAATCCTGGACTGGGACATGGCACCGCTCATCAAGCCATGCTGAGGTGGTGTCCCACATAGCATGAAGCAGAAGGACTTACAACTAGAATATACAACTACATACTGGAGAGCTCTGGGGAGAAGAAGAAGAAGAAAAAGATTGGTGACAGATGCTAGCTCAGGTGCCAATCTTTAAAAAAAAAAAAAGAAGAAGAAGAAAGAAAGTAGATTTTCCAGCCCGGCACCTAGGCAGTGGCTTTGGCTTTAGTTTCTTTCACCACACATTTTGTACCTGTGCTTAGCTCTGAAGATGTTTAATCTTGACACGAACAATATATCATCAGCAAAATAGCTTTTGGTATTCTTACTAGGTCTGAAAATAAAATAGGTATTACTAAATCACAAGAAAATTATTTGAAACTGATAAAGCATTAACATATAAGAATTGCCTGTAAACCTTAAATTAAAAGCAGCAGATATAATTAGGGAGCAAGCAATAGAGATTAGCAGTTTACAGGAGTTTACAGGAAAAAATTAACAACCATAAAAACCATGAAGTTCTCAGAGTCGTCGATTAGATGAGAGATGGAAACTCGATGTGATATCACTTTACAACTCTTAGGCTGTTAAGCTTGATAATGCCACAGAGTGTCAGGTTTTTATGGATACTCAGTTTTGTTGGAAATGCTGCATTTATTCTGGATAGCAATCTGGCGCCAATCAACCCAATCAATATATATGCAGAACATATTCTCTAACTATTACGTCTCTTGGGATATATCCAGGGAAAATTTCACACAGGTCCCGGAAGGAATGTGTATGAAGATGTTTGGGCAGAGTCACTTGTTGTATCAAGAACTAAAAGGGCATCTCCTTGGGAGTATAGAAAGGCAAAATATGATGGATGCGCACCATGAGATGTGCTCAGCATTTGAAGGACATATAAATACAATAATGATGGTTATGGAAAAAGTCAGAAATAAAATATGTGTGTAAAATATAATTCACATAATATGCAATAAAATATTCACAAAACATTGCATATTTGGTAAGGAAACATGATAAGAATGCAAACATTTAATGCATTAGAATGATTTCCTATGAAGAAGAAAGATACAGGGAATAGAATACATAGATAAAAAGAAATCAATCAACTGATTAAGAGAGTCTGTACACAGACTTATTTATTGATGACCTCATCAATAAATCTAAAATAAATCTAAAAATCTAACAAAACTACTATGGAATGTTGAAAATAATTGGTGATCTCTGTGATGCATTATTTTTTAAAATGAAAATTCTACTTCCACCCATGAAGGATTAACAGCTAGGGGAGTTACCCTCTGTCTATACAAAAATTAGGGGGAAAAAATGAAATAACCATTAGAAAACAGAGTTTAAGAAACAGGCAGTGCAAGATTGTGATCCTTGAGGGAAGGGAAACAGAAAATGTAAGTCCTGTGATTGCACCAGTCAAGAGAATTTTGAAGAAGAAAAAGATAGTAGTATTTATCATACTAGCTATCAAGACTTATTAGAAAGCTCATGTAATTAAGAGCATGCATTGTTGGTGCAGAGATCAACCAATAAAACAAGTGATGAAATAGAGAATTCAGAAATCGTCAACATATACATGTAAATTTAATATATGACAAAGGTAACTTACTAAGAAATTTATACAGGAATAAATAAGGGTCAGAGGCTGTGAAACCACCACATCCTATTTCTTTGCCTAGCCTGCTAGACACGTGACATAATATGAGGAATGGGTAGCGGACAATATTCTATAGGTGGTTAATTGCGACACCTGCTGATTGTGGTGAAAGGGTACATCATCACCAAATCGTTGTGCAAGTTAAAGAGGGGAAAACCCATCATGTCATATGACACGGCTTAAGAAAAAACTTTATTGGGGGATTTATGAGCACAGGCTCAGCAAGCAAAGGCAAAAGTTAACCAATTCTCCCTTCATATCACATGGAAGCATGCCAGGTGCAGACACTACTGGCAATGCAGTGGATCTGTAGTCCAGAAGAAGAAATATTATTGCAAGTGGAAGACACTTTCAGGGGCCTTCAGTGGGAGTGGGCCAGATTACTTGATGCTAAGCAATCTGGATATAAGATACGAGGTGTTTATAATACAATGGTACAACCCATGCTGTGGAACGTTACATAATTTTCTGGGAAGATACTTGAAACTAGGCACCAGTGGAGGAAATTAAAGAAGTCATGTTCTAGGAGGGAAAGAAGACATTTTTCGGCTCTATCTCCATTTGTACATGGGGAGGGAGGTGGGGAGAATAACTTACAGATCCTGGTTTTGGACCAAAATTAGCGCTAGGCAACCTCATCCATCATCCATTTAAAAGCAAATTAAATTTTAATTAAGCTTTTAGAGCTGAAGCCTTTGTGCTACCAATGAGCGCTTATAGGGTTGAGAGTGAGAGACTGAAGAGCAGACCTGGGTCTTGAGTTTCACCAGCTAGAGAACTGAGGCATTTATAAGTGGACGCTGCAGGATTCTTACAGACACAATTTAGAACGCCTCCCGGCAATCCTCAAGCAAAGTCTGGGAAAACAGCAAGTTGAAATTGTTTTTCATAACAAATATGTAGTTATTAGTATTCATTTAATATTCAACTTGTATCACGTGTATCCATTCTCTTTCCCTTTATTTGGTCTTGGAGCCACTGTAGTGACACGTGGGAGTGCTTATGAAGACACTCCTCAGAACCAAAGACCAGAAAGTAGTAATGAACCTCAGTGAGAAATGTGGGGAAGTGGAATTTGCTCACTGTGGAGAAATGTCCAATTTGTACAGGAACAGAGAAATTATTGGCATGGGTGTCCATTTGGTGTCAAAACATATACGACTCTGGCGGGACTCGAACCCGCAACCTTTGAATCTCTTTGTCTACGCTAGAAGTCCAATGCGCTATCCATTGCGCCACAGAGCCCGTTGGAGTTTGTGGCTTGGCTGGAGTCTCAAGATCGTTGATTATTTATTTCCTTATCAACACATTTCGTGAAAACTTACTGTGTTCCAGTCACCGCCAAAGCTCAAGAAACATAAAAACAATTAAGATAATGCAAGGGACAGGCAATTTCCGACATGGGGGAGTCTCTGAGCCTTCCAGTGACTATTATCATTCTTCTCCATGAGACAAGGAATAGTTTGACAAAGATCAAAAACTACATCTCATTTCATCTGTTCTCTCCATTTCCACACTCGGGACCGTTGGCTTCCC
Organism: Equus caballus; assembly: GCF_041296265.1. Lineage (NCBI taxonomy): Eukaryota > Metazoa > Chordata > Mammalia > Perissodactyla > Equidae > Equus > Equus caballus. Next base: position 28,463,599 of record NC_091703.1, on the reverse strand, counting down.
CAAAATGGAATTTGAGAAACTTCTAGCAAGTGGCGTTGGGAAATATTTTTAATACTCGGCCGGTCCCACTACTCCCTTTCCTCTGGCTTCCGTCTGGAGTTCTCTTTCGCTAAAGGGAGGCTCTTCCCTTTATTCTTTTTGAAAAAGATGGGTTCTATATGCTGTTTCGTTACTGGGCGCAAACCCGCTGTCGGCCTCTCTCTCACAGAGGGCTAACGTCTCTAAATGCGTCCAGGTCACTCTGGAAATACCCCAGGTTTTCTAACTCGGGAATGTTCTTTTGGTAACTCTTTGGGCTGAGATACAAAGGACGCCCTTTTTCTTTGCTGCCACTTTTCTGTGAGGCTGTGTGGTGCAGCCGCACTGGCTCCGTTAGCGACCGTCGGTAAAATGGGTTGATGTCCTTATGGACAGAAAGGGAGGAGTTATAGGTGGAAGTCATTGAGGAACTCAAGCGCGAGAGTCCAGGATTTGTCGACGCGAAGAGGCGAGCGGTTGTCATCTGAGCAACCGAAGGAGAGTTGTGGGGGAAAGAGAAGAAATCTTACGTGATCCCTACTGAAGGATGATTTAGGGCAATATAACAAAAACAAGTATGACCCTGACGGAAGCGGAATTCAAGCTCACTCCTCCACGGAGTGGGAGACCAGAACCTTCGGAGTCAGGAGCCTTAAGACCATTCAACTACCCTCACATTCTGGTCATTCACAATGAGTGCGGGAAAGGAGCTTCTCCTGGCCTTCGACCTCTCAACTCTACATAGCATCCAGAAAAGAAAATAATTAATTCTTAAACTTGCAGGGCAAAACACGAGCTCTGAACTGACTGCAAAAACGCAAAGCAGGAAGAACGAATGTTAGACAGGAGCTGAAAGCTGAGCTTAGTCAAAAAGTTCTTGCAGCCTTAGAGCCCTGGTGCCAGCTGTTGAGAGGTTTCCGTTCACACCCGACTCCACTCCCCCGGCCCCCTCCTCTCTGGCCTAATTGCTTTTCTTGCGCTCGGCTTCCTCCAAGGACCACGCGGCCCATCACTTCCTTAGTTCCCCGCAGAGACTTCCGGAAACCAAGGGCGTGAGAAGGTGGAGGTAGATCTGGTCAGTTGCTGGCTGCAGAGACCTTTTTCAGCCAGTTTGCTGCAGTGCTGACGTCTTCTTCCTCCCACAAGCTAATTTAAGGATGAAGATAGGTGGAGAGGGCACCCCTGACACAGGCTAAAGGCTCCTTGTACTATTCTCGCTCAGCATTTTAACTGGCTCCCTAAGGCAGACATACTGAGCCTTATTCCACACTGTTGTTCCTTTAGTCCCCTTCCCATGGTCCCCAGAACTTCTTCCTTCATTTTCTAACCTTTTGTACTTTTTTTCCCTCTCTCTCATGCTTTCTCCCCTTCGTTTTTCCTGTTGGCCGAGGGAAAAGGATGGGAAGTAAAGAAATAGAATGTGGTATAAATTATACGGCATAGAATATGAGGTCCATTAGAGTAAGAATTAGAGGAAACCTCTTTGCTCTGGTAACCACTTGGTAAACACTTGTGAGTAGTGCGTGATTCTCTTTTATTTTATATCTAGATGAAGGTGAATGGTTTTCATCCACTATTTGCTCTGCATTCTGTAACATAGTAACTCTCCCTACTTGATAGCTTTCAATACTTTTATTCTTTATTGGAGAGAATCCAAACATTTTAAACAATAATTGTAGATCATTTATTACAGACTACCTATTCTCTCTATGCCCAACAATCAGAAGGTAGTTGAAATTTTTTGGTTTATTTGTCTGTAGTATTTTGGTCATGTAGAATATTTTTAGAAAGCAAAGTAGGAGAGTGGTGGTTGCAGATGGCTGTTAGCTGAGTGGATGTAGATGGATTGAACTCAAACTAACCCCTTATTAGCTACTTAATATTCAAATTTATTCTGCTTCTTAGGGCCTCTTTCCTCCATCAGTAAAATGGGGATAGCAACTCCTACCTCAAGGTTTTGGAAATATAAAAAAGAGTATAGACATCTAAATTGGCTAGAGACCAGGTGGCTCAAAGCACAAATTCAGCAAATTATTAGCCTGCATATTTCCATTTATTGAGTTTGCATTCACACCTCTCTGTGGTTTGAATTTCACCCAACTCTGTATCTTTCTCATTCTTTGCACTGCATTCCAGGCACATTGAAAAATATCCTGTAACTTTTTCACCTTGTGCAAAGCTGTTTTTGCCCACCAAAGTCTTTCTAAATTGCCAAATCCAGTTCTGTCATATTTTATGTGTTTCAGTTTCTCATGTCCCAGGCAGGAATTCTCTCTCCTTATTTTGAACCCCCCAAATTGCTGCTGTCAATTATTTGATATCCCATATAAGCTGCTATGAACTGTCTCAAGTGAGTTGGGAAGATCAATTCTGACAATCCAGAGATATAGCCAAGGACGCTATAGATTGCTGAATATACTTAATTGAGATAAGTAAATCTATATACATTTCTTTTTAGAGAATTTTAAAGCTTTCAACTAAGAGCAACTCTTTTTGTGGAAAGCAGTAAAAATGTATGCCATTAATTTTATCTCTGCAATAAACAAAATGTGAAGTTGTAATGACTGGTTAACAAAAAGTAAGATGCTTTAGTCTATAGAGTAGTTAGTTTCTTATTTCCAGCAGCTTGATAAGGCAGATATCTGTAACAAGGCCAAAAACTACTGGTAAATAGAATGAAATGTTCTTCTGTAGCTCCTATTCTGTCTTATCTCAATAATATCAAAAATTCATCTGAGAACATGTTTTCAAATAAATGATATGATACTTAAACATTATTTTTATTATAAAGTTCTCAAGGCCATTTCTCTGTCATTGACTTCTCTGATTATGTACCCACATTCTTAAAATACTTTGGAGAATTTCCCAGTAGGATTGTGTGAAATCAAAACTATTTGGTGTAGTGAGACCCTGTGTTATCTGGCATTTATTTGTCTGCACAACTATGATGACCTACCACTATTTCTTCTAAATTATGCAGTCAATTATGGGTAAACTACTTTGATTTTCTGAAAACCCAGATCTCTCAGACCACAGATTTTGTGTGAAAGCAAACTTTTCTCTCCACCAATTATTCCCTCTCCTATGATTCCTGGACCTATATATTGAGCCATTGGTCCACCCCTGCTTCACTGATAACACCTTTCACACTGAGGAAGGTACTAGGCCCTGACCAGTACTAAACTCTGTATTCTTCGTTTGCAGAAAAGGATATTTTTCTTTGGTAGGCTCAGAAAATTGGTTTGCTGCTTCCAGACTGCTGTGATAATTGACTGAATGACAATGGACATCTTTGAGAATCAAGCTTATTTTTCCCAGTAGTCTTGGCACACACAGACTTAATAGTTACCTGTGTTCACATAGACATTATCCATGATCAGTGACCATCCTCTTCAATCTGAACATGGGAAGCATATTGGGAGGTTGATGCTGTTAGTCACAGAGACTAACATTAGACAATGGTAGTTGTTTCACCTTTATTCTCAGACTCTGCTGATAGCAGATCCATATCCTAAGTCTCCTGAATAATAAGTTCTTCACTCTAAATTAATGCCTCTGATGTTGAAACTACCTAAAACTCTAACTGGCTTATTCCTTAATGACCAGTCAGCAGGGTTAGAACCTCCATGGGGAAACCCCAAATAATTTCAAGTCCTTTAACCGGTCTTCCTGGTCCTTCCACAGTATCTTAACTCTTATGAAAGTGCTAAGGTGAGATAATAATGAGTGGGACAGACATTTGCTGTCTGGAGGGTCTGCAAACATTTGGTTTGGCAATAAAGAATTTCCTGGCTCATCCAAGGCTTCTTGCTCATAGATTTAAGGCCTCATCCCTAGCAAATCGAGATCTTATGGAGGATAGTGAGATTCAAGCTGTCTTAACTATTGAGTTTATTCTCTAGCCACTCATCTCTGAGGACATGTCCATTCACGTCTACGTCTCTGAACTGCTGAATGGTGGGCTAGAGCTGAGTGGCACCTCTAGGCAGCCTCAGACTTGCAGATTGTAGTGGGAGAGAGAACCAGAATGAAGGGGAGTCAAAAGAATCAGGGTCACATGCGTTCACTTTCACAGCTAAATAGTAACCAGTGACTCTTTTTGATGGCGTTAAACTGGGTTACCCTTCTGTTGGCCCAAAAGACTATTCAAAATTGCACTTGAGGGGGGATGCCAGCTGAAAGTCAATGGGGAGTTGACTAAACTCCCTTCCTAATGGAAAAGGAGGATTCCCAGGTGGGCTCCAAATCTCTCAAAAAAGTTCGCTTCTCTGCTCCTTAGTGAAGGACTTGTGAGCGTTCCAAAGCAGAAGAAAAGGCACAATCCCAGAGAACAAGTTTTCTAAAGAGCTGGACTTAGTGACATTCTGTGGTGTAAAAAGCTCAAAGGACAAATAGAAACATGTAAATACCAGACAAAATTTGGCAGTATTGTAAATAAAGACTGATTCTGGGTTTAGAGACTATATGGTTCAGGTGAGGAGGATGTGGAGCCAGCTTCTTGTTAATAAGCATGACAGGGACAATAAATTTAGACTCTGGCTGCCAATTTTGGGAACCAGAGGATGTTGCTAGGACACAAACAAGTAAATCTTGTAAAATTTTTGATTTACTACAAAGGAAAAGTTTCCTCAATCTCTTATCCCGAAAACTCATTTGTAGTTAAATTTCACCAGCTTCTCTGTTCCTCTGAGGTGACAGGAATAATATTCCCTTCTTTGTATTCTCACAAGACGTTATTTCTTCCTGCAACCATAGCACTTAACAAATACAGCCATTTCAATTCATTTTAAGCTTGATAACAGTTGACTCAGTAATTTGTTTTGCACAATATTTCCCTAGGGGCTTAATCTTAATAGAGACAAACATTTTGTGCACAAAAACAATTGTGGCATTTTTAAAAATTGATAACAGTAGCACAGCAGAAATAAAACACATGTTTAACAGGGGGGAATATTTAGTTAATTCTTCATCTGAATAATGGAACATTACAAAGCCACTAAAATGACATTTAGGAAGCTCCTCAAAAACTGTTTATGATATTCAATTAAATTAGTAAAACACAAAACTGAGAAAGATAAAAGCAGCCCCTGATGTTTGGGAGCTGACCTGGTACTATGATCCAGAACTTAATGTTCTTTTGTTGAACCTAAACAGTTTCGCAGAACACCAATGTCAACACTTTCTGTGACAATGATGGATCAAGACAAAAATAAGATCACTCTGTAATCACGTCTGAACACACAGACAAAACCAAAAGCAGTGTTAAAAAAATGATCCAAATCCTCTTTTCTTGGCAAATATGAGTGACTACATCTTCTTTACCAATCATAGTTTTAGAATTGCTCTATTCTTCCTTCCTTCGGGATAGGATTTATTAAGCTACCCAATCACAGAAGCACCCCTGCTTCCAGACAGCATCCAGTCCAGAACAAAGCCCTGCTCCTTTGTCTTCCCCTAAATCACCTAACACAAGACTAAATCATGTAAGTACTTTCTAGTAGTCTTTTACTGATGTGCACCCACGATTTCCCGTGTTGTGTACTCTCGATTGCTACAAGGAGTAATACTCCCAACCTGTTCAACTGCATATGTATTCCTGGTGGTTTTTGTCTGGAAGATATCAGCACAATTTATGTTCTATATGACTTCAACGTTTCACATTTTCTTACATTCAAAATACTGGAGGGAGGGGAAGGAGATACATCAAAGTGATGCTATTATTGGTGTCTGGGAGGTAGGATTATGGGTTATTTTCTCCACCCACCATCCCAGTGTGAGTTAGTCATCATTACCCAGGTTTGATGGGTAGAAGGAACATTTATTTTACTTGGCACGAGAAAGATGAATTCTCTAAATGTAGACTCAAGGACTTTGATGTTTTTGAATGTTTCCACAGTAGTCCGTGGTTTGATCAACTGTGTTTTTCACTCACAATCACATGGGCCTTGAGTTTGTTTCTTGAATAATTGTCACTGGTTAGAGGCTTATAGAATTCACAGAGGCTTCTCTACCCCTCTCACCCGCTAACATTTAATTAGACCTTAAAAATTATTTTGCGTGCATACTTTGATGAAGAACTCTTTTATGGGCTTTTATATTCATAACAAAATGTTGCAACTTTTAAAAAATGTTTAGGAGCCCTCATGACAGAGATCTACCCCCAAAATATTCCTCCAGGGACAGGCAGAAAATGAAGAGTTAAAATAAGTTGGACAATCTTTTAAATCAAATGGTTGGGAATTTTCCAAAGAATGCCAGTGGAAAAACACATTAGAAATGCTCTGAATCTATGAAAAGACAGAGTGAGTGATATGCTCTTACTTCCCATGATCACATGCCTTCTGTTTATCAGTCATGGCACAGGTGATCTTTTCTGGACAGAGGTGAAAGGAAATTATTTGATCTTTAATTAGATCTAGTTTTCCCTCCCCCTAAAAATAAGATGTTCTCAGTGATATCTGAATTAAATAGAACTCTATTTAAAGAATATTTTGTTACTTCTGGTTAAATATAGTGTATTAAAGACAAGCAATTATCTCAGCTTTCTCAAGAGGCATCATATTCATCAGCTCTCACCTCTTACCCATTAACAGTTTTTTGGTCATAAAATGAGGACCTGTCTATCTATGCATCTTGGGATCGGGCATCCACACTTAGCCATTTTATTCTAAATCATTTCTGTAGAGCATGTGGAAATTCTGCTGCAGGAACCAGTGAGTTAGAAATGTAAAAAGAACAGGAAACGTGCTGTGTTGGTTGAATTTAGAGAAAATGAGCTCTTGCATTGCTCCCCCCCCCCCCCCCGCCCCCCACCTCCATGTTTTTTTTAGAAAGCAGCTGGGATCTCACAAGAAATGAAACTCGTGGACCGACTATACCTAAAAGTTTCTTCTTAGCGCGTCTGGAAAGTGAAATCGCATTGACATTTGCAAAGCACTGTCCCAAACACGATGGTTGTAATACTTTAGGTGTAAGCCTGGGAGCCTAGGGACAACGAGTGAGGGATCCAGAAGAGGTTTTCAGCGTCGTTTTTCTCTCCCTCCACCTTAGCCACAAATCAGCAGGAGCATTTCCTCCCCCGAAACCCGTTAAGCGCAGTATCATTCTTCGAGGAGGCTGGCCTCCTGGAAGTTCTAGCAGAAGAATCGGTCCCATCCAGGCCTAAAACTAGGATTACCCTGACTCCACCTCAGTGCTGAGTAGATTTGGTTCCAGTTTTTCGGAGACTCCAGCACCCAGCACGAACCCAACTCATCCACCAAGGAGGCAAGCGTTAGCTGATGAATTGACCTGAACTTTCCTCCAAACGAAAATACCTGCGTAGTGAGTGCTCTCATTCTAGTGCTCCTAAGTGTCGGGAGCTGCCAGAGGGTGTTTGATCTCCCTCCCCAAGCCTTCAATCCTCTGACTCTTCTTGCCCAACTCGTTAAACACACTTTGCCTACTCAGGAATCAGCTTTACACCTACTACATTTCCTTTTATGATTTGAGAACAGCTGGCTTACAGCTGTAGTCGTGGCCGAGTGGTTAAGGCGATGGACTAGAAATCCATTGGGGTTTCCCCGCGCAGGTTCGAATCCTGCCGACTACGTCTGAGATTTTACCCTACGCCAAAACGTTGGTTTACTGCGGGATTCCCTGCGGAGACAACACCTACCTGTACATTTCTCCCTTCTCTTATCCTCCCACAGTGGTGCAAGAGGTGCAGTTTCTTGTCTAAAACTTTCCTATTCTTAGACCCAGCAAAACCTCACTGCTACTGCGCTCCACACGCTGCCCGAAAAAAAGAAGTGCTGCTCTTTCCTCAAAAGGTTTGCTGTAACAGAGCCTTATAACACGCCGCCCCCAGTGATGTGCAAGGCTCAAGGGTGCCTCCGAGTTTCCTGTCCCCAAAACGCTGCTCAAAATAAACTATTTCAACAAGATAAAATTGGTGGAGTGTTCCTCAGATAAATTGTAGAGAATATTTAGTCTATGTCACAAAATGGAAGCTATTTTTATTTTTTAAAAAAATTATTATAGAGTAAAACTGACTTTTTGAAAGCATATGCATATATTCCTGTAACCTCTACCGTAATCAGGATATAGAGGAGTTCCATCCATCCATAAACCTCCCGTGTTATCCCGTTACAGTCATCTCCTAACCCCACACTTAACAGCTGACAGCCAGATACATATTCTGTCCCTACAGTTTGGCCCTTTTTGAAAATGCTATTGAAATGGAATCGCACAGTATGTAACTTTTTGAGATTAGCTTCTTACACTTGAGCTAGAACGTGCCCTGAGATTTATCAAAGTTTTTGTATATATCAAAATTTCATACCTTTTTCTTTTGAATAGAATTCCGTGTATGAATGTACTACAGTTTATTTATTCATCCACCCACTGAAGAGCGTATGGGTTGCTTCCAGTTTTGGCAGTTGTGGAGCAAAAAAGCTATAATCATTAGTGTACACAGGCTTTCATTTTTCTTCGATAGTTTCGTAGAAGAGGGATTACTGGGCACATGGCAAGTGTATGTTTAACTTTATAAGAAATTGTCAAGCTATTTTCCAGAATGGCTGTACTATTTTTCATTCTCACCAGCAGTGAAGGAGATTTCTAGTTGCTCCTCATCCTCACCAGCCATTGATATTGTCAGTATCTTTAATTTTAACTGTTTTAAAAGGTGTGTAGTAATATCTTATTATTTTCATTTGCATTTTCTAATGGCTAATCATGTTGAACATCTTTTCGTGTGCTTATTTGCCATCCTCATACTCCTTTCGATAAAGTGTGCCTGTATGTCTTTTGCCCATTTTTTTGTTGGATTGTTTGTTTTCTGATTTTGAGTTTTGAGGATTCTTTACATATTCCAGGTACAATTCCCTGTCAGGCACGTGATTTGCAAATATTTCCTGCCAGTCTTTAGCTCCCTTTTTTCATTCTCTTTACAGCGTCTTTTGCAGAGCAAATATTTTAAATTTTGATGAAGTCCAATTTATTATAATTTTTTCTTCTATAGAAAGTGCTATGTCTAAAGACATATCACGAAACCCAAGGTCATGTAGATTTTCCCCTATGTTTTCTTCTGAAAGTTCTATGTTTACATTCATATCTGTGATCAACTTCTAGTTAATTGGGGTATAAATTGTAAAGTTTACATCAAGACTTCTTTCTTTCTTTCCTTCTTTCTTTCCTTCCTTTCTTTGCATACGAATAACCCATTGTCCCAATACCATTTGTTGAAAAATATAATTTCTTCCTTGATTTTTTTTCACACTTTTGTCAAAAATAAACTTTCTACATTTGTGTCAGTTTATTTCTGGAGTCCCTATTCTGTTTGATTGCTCTACCTGCCTATCCTCTGCCAATACCTCACTGTCTTGGTTACCGACAATTATGCTAAGTCTTAAAATCAGATAGTGTGATCTTATTTAATTTTTATTTTTCAGAATTGCTCGAGCTAGTCTAGTTCCTTTGCCTATCTATATAAATTTTAGAATCAGTTTTTCTCTATCTATAAAAATTGTGCTGGGATTTTGATTAAATTGCATTAAATTTACAGATCAATTAGGAGAATGGACAGGGTAATGCTGGAGTTATTTTCTCGTATATTTGCTGGGGTTTTTTTTTTTTTTAGTATTTTGAAATCCTTCCCTCATGCATTCTGTACATGTTCTATAGTTGCATTCAGTGTGAGAGAAAGAGTAAAATGTGCTTACTCCATCTCACCTGGCAATAGGACAATTCTTTTTAATGATGATGAAGAGACCACGATCTCTTGGAAATAAAGAATATGATAGCAGAAAAAAGTAGTTAATAGGAAATTTAGAAGATAAAGCTTAGAAAAACTCCAAAAAAAGTAAAAAACATCAAAGATGGAAAATAGTAGTGAAAAGAAAGTTGAACAACCAATTTAGGAGATTCAATATCATCTGATTAATGGCAGCTCCAGAAAGAGATGAAAGAAAAATTGGAGAGAAATTTTATCAGGAAATACAGGAAAAATTCTGAGGAGTGAAGGACTTGATCCAGATGGAAAGGATTGCCCTTTATGGTTAGTGCTTTTAGTGTCAAGTTTAAAAAAATACTTCCCTAGTTCAAAGTCATGAAGATAGTCTCCTATGTTGTATTATAGATGCTTACTTGCTTTATTTATTTACTTATTTATCTATCCATTTATTTATTTAACTTTTACATTCAGATCTACAGTCTCCCCGGAATTGGCTTTGTGGATACGGTGAAAGGGATCAATTTAATTTTTTTTTTTTTTTGCTTGTAGATACTCATTTGATCATTTTTTTCTTTATAGATAGTCATAATTTATGCAAAGACTATTCTTTCTCACTCTATCTGCAGTGCTCCTTTGCTCATAAAGCAGAGTATTAAGTGTGGAGGTCTAAATCTGAATTCCATTTAGTGCCATTTTCTGTCCTTGGACAATGTCATATTTTCTTAATTATGCTACCTTTACATCTTTAGTATTTGGTAAAGTCTGTCCTCTAATTTTGCTTTTCTTTTTAAAGACAATCTTAGGCTACTTCAACCATTTTCTTTTTAATATTATATTTTAGTCAATTTATCAATATCCAAAAAAACCTGATGATGTTGTTACTAACAATGCACTAATGCTATAGATCAATTTTGGGGAAAATTGATATCTTTACAATATTGAGTGTTCCAATCTAGATTTTTTCCTAGGAATTTGATGTTTGATATGCCATTTAAGAGAATATTTATTTGAATTTTCTTATTGCATGTAGTAACTTTATAGAAATACAATTAATTGTTACATTGATGGAAACGTAAAATGGCACAGTCACTCTGGAAAATAATTTTTGGCAGCTATTATAAAATGAAACATGAAAATACTATATGATTCAGCAATCTCACTCTTGAGTAAACTTACTTTTACACAAAAACCTGTACATGAACATTCATAGCAGCCTTATTTGTAACAGGCAAAAATTGGACACAGCAAAAACGTCCTTCAGTAGGTGAATACTAAACAGAAGATAGTCCATCCACACCATGGAATACTACTCAGCAAGAAAGAGGAAAAACCTAACAATAGATCAGCAACTTGGAAGGATGTCTAGGGCACTATGCTGACTAAAGAAGCCAGTCTTGATAGATCACACGCTGCATGATTCTAATTATGCAACATGGTCAAAAGGAAAAATTACAGAAACAAGAACAAATTAGTGGTTCCAGGAGTTTAGGGACAGTGGGAGGCAGGTGTGGGCACGACTATGAAAGGGTAGTCAGAGGGAGATTATTGCAGTGATGTTCTGTGGTATCGATTATGATGTTGATTACATGAATCTACAAGTTTGATAAAACCTCATAGAACTATACATAAACATTGTACCAATGTTAATTTCCTGCTTTTGATACTGTACTTTAGTTATATAAGAAGTAACCTGTGGGGGATATTGTGTGAAGGGTACGTGGAACCTCTCTGTACTATTTTTTGCAACTTGCTGTGTATCTGTACTTACTAAAAATAGGAGTTTTTTTAAAAGTTAAAAATATGAATAGAAACTGTTCTATCAAATAATTTCTCCACACGTATTGAGATTATCACATTATTATTTTACCTTATTAATATTATAAATTAAAAGAATTTATGTTTATGGATTGAGTTTTGAATGTTACATCACATTCTATTTCTGAAATAAGCCCAAATATACTATGATTTATTTTCTCTTTTATGCATTGCTGGATTTGCTTTGCTAATACTTTTAAAGGTGTTGCCTCTAATTTCATGTAATATCCTTATCCAGTACCGGTATCATGGTTAGTCTGACTTCATAAAATAATTATCTGAGCCTTTTTCTATTTTCTTTGATAATCTGTGTAAGAATGGTAATTATCTTCCTTAAACATTAGACAGAATTAAACTATACTGATTTGGGTTTGAATTTTTTATGTTTTTGAAGATTGGCACCTGAGCTAACAACTGTTGCCAATCTTTTTTTTTTTCTGCTTTTTCTCCCCAAATCCCCCTAGTACATAGTTGTATATTTTTTTAGTTGGGGGTCCTTCTAGTTGTGGCCTGTGGGATGCTGCCTCAACATGGCCTAACGAGCGGTGCCATGTTCGCACCCAGGACCCGAACCCTGGCCTCCGAAGAGGAACGCGAGAACTTAACCACTCAGCCATAGGACCGGCCCCAGACTTGAATTTTCATTGTGACCATTATTTAAATTACAGGTTAAATTTAGTATATTACATAATCATTAAGACTTTATATTAATCTATTTTAATTTAGGAAAATGTATTTTTATAAATTTGTGTATTATTTTTAGTTTTCAAAGTTATTAACAAAGATTTACTTTGTCACCTTTCACTTTTGATATTTGCTGGAGTTTAAAAGTGTTTTTTCCATTACTGATGTTATTTGTGATTTTTTTTGTTCTATTTTCCAGGAGATTGCCAATTTTATTAGGCTATTACCAATTTTATTAAGAGATTAACATTTTTATAGAAAATAACAAGTATTGGAGAGTATGAAGAGAGGATGAGGAGAAATTGGAACGCTTGTGCATTGCTAGTGGGAACATAAAATGGTGCAGGAGCTGTAGAAAACAGTATGGCAGTGCCTCAAAAGATTGACATGCAGGGGGTGAGAGAAACAGATGAAGGTAGTCAAAGTGTGCAAAGTTCCAGTTATAAGAGGCATAAGTGCTGGGAATGTAATGTACAGCATGGTGGCCATAGTTAACCATACTGTATTGTATATTTGAAAGTTGCTAATAGAGTAGATCTTAAATATTCTCACCAGATACAAAAAGTTGTAACTATGTGAGGTGATGGATGTGTTGACTAACCCTATTGTGGTAATCATTTTGCAATATATACATATATTAAATCATTACGTTGTATACCTTAAACTCACACAATGTTATGTGTCAGTTATATCTCAATAAAGCTGGAAAAAAATTAAAAATAGAAGTACCATATGATCCAGTAGTTCCGCTTCTGGGTATTCCCAAAAGAATTGAAAGCAGAGACTCAAGCAGGTATTTGTAAATCCATGTTCATAGTAATAGTGTTCACAATAGCTAAAAGGTAGAAGGACCCAAATGTCCACCAATGGATGTATGGATAAACAAAGCATGGTGCATACATACAATGAACTATCACTCCGCCTTAAAGAGGAATGAAATTCTGGTGTATACTATAACATGGATGAACCTTGAAGATGTTATGCTAAGTGAAAAATGCCAGTCAAAAAAGGGCAGATACTGTATGGTTCTGCTTATTCTAGATACCTAGAGTAAATTCATAGGAACAGAAAGTAGAACAGTGATTGCCAGGAGCTGGGGAGAGGGGAAAATGGGGAATTATGGATACAGAGTTTCAGTTTGAAAAGATGAAAAAAGTTATGGAGACGGATGGTGGTAATGGTTGCACAACAATTTGAATGTGCTTAATGCCACTTAAAAATGGTTAAAATAGTTAATTTTATGTTGTGTATATTATATCACAATAAAAAAAGAAAAAAGATTACCGTTTTTCTTGGCTTTGTTGATAATCTGCATTTTGTATTTATTTTCTATTGCATTTATATCTGCACTTTGCTTCATTATTTCCTTCCCTAAAGTTTCTTTGGAAATAAATTAGTGGTTGATTCCTAATTTTAGGTAAGGAATGCTGGTATTATTACTCTTAAGTATTTATTTTATTTGTACATGTATTTAAGTATACTTCTAGTTGCATAGTACATGTCTTGATAAGTACTGTTTTTATTAATATTCATTTCAAAATAGTTTCTAATTTCAGTTGTGATTTATTCTTTGAACCATTAAGTATTTAGCAGTGTATTTATTATTTTGTAAACACATACAACTTTCATGTTTTTATTTCTGGCATAATTTTCTTTCTGTGAAATAATAGCTTGTATCTAACCCTCTTATGTTCTTGAAGCCTTGCTTTGTGGCCTGGTAAAATGTCAAATTTGAGACAATTCCATATGTGTTTGAAAAAGTTTGAATCCTGAGTTGATATATGCACTGTTCTCTGTGTATGTATGTTATATGAGTTGCATTACTTTGTTTTATGGTTATTTTTCCATTTATGTTTTTTATTAGTTTTTCAGAGAGGTATATTGTGCAAAAATTTCCCACTATAATTGTGGTTTTATCTGTTTGTGTTTTTACTTCCACTAATTCCTGGACTTTCTCTCCCTTTCTTAATATTCCAGAAGCAAGAAATTCTGGATAGAGCATGATTTACATAACAGCTATGACTTGGTGATACTAGATACAACCTCCAGTTGAACTACGGCAACAAGAAAAGCCTAGGAAAAAAATCTGTGTAATTTATACAAGTTTTAGAATAGTCATTGAGACTTAAGAGAAATATTGTTACTTAGAAATACTTTCATGTTTCCTTTCTCAAAACAAATGTGGAAAATGTAGTTCAAGTGTAATTTCTTTCGTGGGAAATTCTGGATAAAGGTTGAGAAGAAGCTGAAGTAGAGATTCCAATCTCTGTGCTTAAAAATGAACCTCGTTCCATCCGCTGGGCCTGACCTAGATATGTCTGACTCTGGTCTCCCAAAACTGCGTCATCAGGAACCCACATCCCATAACCACTCTGAGACGAGTTAGACACTCAGAACTGGTTTGACTAGAATGTCAGCTTCAGATGTGGGTGAGCCTGTGCCTCCTGCTTCACAATATTGAGGTTAATGAATCATGCAGCCTGAATTTAGGGAGGACGTTTCTTTAGCAGCTTTATGCCTAATTTTACTTGAGTGATTTCGTTTCTTAATAGTTTCAATCATAATATCTACATAATATAACATCTACATGATATAAAGGAGAAACCCAAATGCAGGGGATTCTTAGTCTGGGGCACAGAGCCTTCAGCAATTTTATGAATTCCCTGGAATGTTTTCTAAGTGGTGTGCTGTGGGTCTAGGTTCATCTTTGTGTGAGAAGATGCATAAGTGTCCATTCCATTTGCCGTGGAATGCTAGACCAAAAGAGGTTTTAGAAGTCTTCCCCAATAACTTCACAATCTGTTAAAGGGAGAGACAAGAAATTGCTACCTTTTTTTTCTTGTTTTGAGAAATGCATAAAACGCCTTTCAGTCACCATGAGGCCACAAGCAAATTCTTTTTTAACTAGTACAAGAAGCTTCCCTACGTGGGCTCAGCACCTCTTTCCCCTACGACAACCAAAGCTCACCAATCTACTAAGGATGAAAGCCCCATTTGAAGCTCCTATGCTCACTGGCAGAGCCCTTGTTGGTTTTTCATGTTCATGTACCAATGCTGGCACAACCCCCTAAAAGTGAACAGCATGGAGGCTTGTCTGAGCCATAATTTTAAATCCATTGTGAAAGTTATTCTTTATTTTTCCTTTTATATTTTACTGTCTTGTTGCTGCCCAAGATAAACTACTCCCTTTTTTATAATCGGGATCCACATGCTGCACTCTTACTGTGTATTTTGTATGTGGAAGATCATGGACCAGCACCTTCTGCATTATCAGCATTATCAATTCTTGTGCAAACCAAAATTTTCAGTTTTTACTTGTATTTTGGCTTTCCATCTTATCTGTGCCATTAGACTGCTAGTTACACGCACTTTCTCCAACCCATCCCTGGGTGGGCTTTGTTTTATGTACTGTCTATGGAGCTTCCTTCCTAGTAGAACCAATTTCCACAAGGACAGGGATTGTGTCTTTGTTTTGTTTGCCTGTATGTCCCCAGCACGTTGCACAGTGCCTGACCTTTCACAGGAGTTCAGTAAAACTAGTTAAATGAATGATCTTGAAGAAGGCGCTAACTTAAAGGCTCTTTTTCCACAATAAGAACTTTAAAAAATATACTTCCCTGTTTGAAATCTTTGATTTGTTTCAGTTCTAATTTCTTTTCCTCCCAATTTCTTCTTCCTGCTTTTCAAGTTTATATATATTTTTATAATGGCCCTAAACCAATAAGTGACTAACCACAGGGATATTGGCATGGAATTGATGTTTTGCAGATTCCTTGTGTTTTTGTTTGTTTTTAATCGCTGAGGCTCTTGTAAGGAGAGGTCGGCCCCCTTTGCAATTTTGTTCATCCCAGTTAGCAGGAGAGTTCCATTCTGCCGTCTTCCTCCGCGTGGGTGAGTGCAGCGGAGTGCAGGGAGAGGCTGTGAGGGAGAGGCAGAGGGCACTGCGTGGCGACGTTCTCGCTGCTAACACGGAGGCCTCTGTTGCTAAACTCGAAAAACAGTCTCGAGGGCGGATATTTGTTTTCTCCGGGTAGTCACTGCGCCGCCTCATTTAAGAGGGCAGGATCTCCTTCCATTGAATTAGAAGTCATTCTGCAGGCGTAGGAGAATGCCTGTACATCCACTGAGACAAGTGTAGGCAGGCAGCTTGCACCCTGGAATTTCACCAACACAAATTCCCAGGCTCAGATCCCTAAAGCTCTGTTGAAATCTTGACAGAAACTTGCTGAGCAGACTCCGTGTGTGCAGCCGAATGGAGACGAGACCAGGCGAGCTGGAGGAGAGAGAAGGGATCTGTTGGACTCCTGCGGGATCAACCCCACGGAATCCACCTACCCCCGCCCTAGAAACCTACTCTTTAACTAAGGAAGAAGGCTAGATCTCAAAAAGAAGTCTCTGCAGTAAAGGACGTCTTTAGTCAATTTGGCAGCCTTCGCTGGGCACCTTCCTCTTGATGAAGGCGCGTGTGATGCGTCTATGATCTTGAAATGCTGCCCCTCTGATAATGCTCCTTACCGATCACTACACATGACAAAATTCAGACCTTTTCTTTAAACACACCTTTTCCATTTTTTTCACAAACACCGCTTCTCTTGAAAATTTTCTGCCATGAATGTACCAGAAGCCAACACATTAAAACTTGTTTTACTAGAGGCGATGGACCTGATAGCCAAATAATCTACGCGGAGTAAAAGACCATAGGCCGAAATTGAGCAAAGTAACGGATAAAAAATGTGAAATCCCTAAGCCTCAGTTTCCTTCCCTACATAGGGACTAAAAATACCCACTTCAGCGGGGTTTTAAGCATTCAATCACATAATCACTGTAAGACGTTCAATCCAGTGGACCAAAAATTTTGACTGATAAGCTAGACTAAATGCTTTTAGTAGAGTTGCTGTAACTCGTCATAGACAATCATGGATGTAGTGTTCTTCTGTGGGGTTCCATGGTGTAATGGTTAGCACTCTGGACTCTGAATCCAGCGATCCGAGTTCAAGTCTCGGTGGAACCTGCTTTGTCTTTTAGTCTAACTTCTGTTTTCCTCCCAGGAAAACACTGTCTACTTCAATGGCTGACATCGGTTTTACCTGTGACATCCCCCGTGAGTTTCTCCAAGTCCCGACACACCTACATCTGGGTGAGGAGGCGGGAGTAGAATTCCATTCTGGTCTAATGGAATTTACTTTGTAAGGAAGAAAAGAAGCATCAGAAGCAAATACAGGAGGAAGATGGTGAAAACCCTGCAGTCTGCTGAGACTAGAAAACCAACTCTAATAAAAAGTAATAACCGACTCATATAAAGTTTATTTTCTGTGCACATTAAAAAACATGCTTGAAGTTGTTAAATATTTCAAACATGGGAAATAAATAATTCTAATGGTATTGGAGAATATACAGTTAACAGCAAATTTCCCTTCTACCCATGGCCTTCAGCTGTACAGTTTCTGTGCTACTTCCAGCTGCCCACAGCCTGCAGAATCCAGTTTATACATATAAAATACAGACAGTCAGACACACCACACATGCCCAGAAACCAAATGTGGAGAATCTTAAATTAGGTGACTCTAACTAAAAGGGCATATAGGACTCATCATTGCATTTAAAAAATATCTACAGGTTTAACATATTTCAAAGTAAAAATTTGGGGGAATCTATAATGATATTTTCATAGCAATATTCATCTGGTCATTATGCCATGCAAAAAATACCAAACATTCCTCTTTCTCAGCTAAAATGAGTGACTACTGCAATTTCTTTGCTGATTATATTCTTTGCAGAAATTTCTTTTTTCCATTTGTTCTTATACTGTTTTGTGTAGGTTTTTTGTTTGTTTTGGGAGGTGTTTTTTTGCTTTTGTTTCCTTCACTTTTAGTATAGTATTTCCTGGATAAAGTTGTGCTTTTTTTTCTGGCTTGGAAATTTTCAGATATTTCCTATAGACTATGGGCTTGGAAGATTCCATCCAACAGATAATTTCATTATGATGCCAGGTTGTGTGTGAGATTTTTAAGCAAATTTTTTCCTCACAACCTACACATATCACTAACTTCATGTTCTCGTTATGCAGATTCTCTCCTCACACACTGGTCTTATTCACTGTCTGCTTCTTCTCAATATTGCCCCTTTGTGTAAATTGCTTATCCAAACATTCATATCCAGGTTCTTCTTCATAATAAATGAGTTCTGTGAAATTTCTGCTACTACATGCAAATGTATTCCATTGTTCAAAACAAAAAATTGTTGGTTTTCTCTCTCACAGTGTGCCACTAACTGTAAAACACTATGGACTTCTGAAGTTTTTGCAAGTACTGTACTGGAAAAACACTACTTATGGTCTCATTACACCCCTTTGACCTTCAGAGAATGTAGAGTCTACCCTTCATACTCCATCATTCATATATACAGATCACTTTTAGTTTGGTTGCTTTGTTCTTTTTTATATTCCTAGATAGATAAATTTTATTTTCCAGATGAAAATATGAAAAATGTCTCTACTCTGCAGCTGTAAAACCCTAAGACTTTATTGCACTCCTTATTGCCATCAGAAAATTGTGCAGATGAGTTGAAAACAGAAAATTTAAAGAAGATATGGTCAATAGGTATTTTCTCTCTACTCAAAAACTGGCAGCTGTGGTTGATTAAGACCTATAGATAACCATATGGATTAGGGTGATCACCACAGAAGAGGAGAGGAACAGTTGCGGAGATTCTTTTCCTTTCTGGTTTTTCTTATTAAGCCTGAGAAGATCCAGCTTAATTTAGGAAGAAGGATGGCATAATGAAGTGCATAAATATATGTCCAGAGATGGTAGAAGTTTAATATACCCGTAATTGATATCAATCACTCATTACATATTGATGGTAAAGTTGTCATAGGAAAAAAATGAAGTTGTTTTCTATTCTCCAATTCCAACAAGAATAAAGCATTTATTCAAGATTATACATATATTTGAGCCTTAAATCCTCACAATAAAATCTTCAAGTAGTACCAGCTGAGCTATTTAAGCTCTCTGGAATCCTTTATTGCCCCATTAAGAAAAGGAAAGATCCAGACAGTTCTTTCAAATGTGATCATGGTCATTTTTCAATGCACCCCCTTCAAGAGTATTGCCACCTACATTTACATCCATTCAGTGTCTGTTTCCTAGGATATTCTATGGATAGATCATTTTACTGTCTGCAAACTAAACCAACCCTGCCACTAGGTCAGAAATTTTCTGGTATAAGTATTGTCCTAAAATGGAATAATCATGCCAGTGACCTTTGATCTTCTCAAAGTTCAGTCATCTCTCATCATGCAAGTGACTCCATTGAGATTGTTTTAATATCTCTTATTACCCACATGCTGATCTGTTATGAGACAGACCTCAAAGAATTTGGTCAAAATCAATATTCCTCTTTCCTATCCTGAAATAAATTTCATATATTGAATTTCAATTTTGAAATTAAGAGGTAAAAGCATTTGACACAAGAGAAGTGTTGATATAAAGGAAGAAAGAAAACAAAAACTAACCTACAACATCCAGAAGCTGGCCTGGCACTCAGAGCTAGGTCACGTTATTCTCCTATTGAACATAATCTCCAAGAATACCAACATCAGACACAGTTACTCTGAGACAGCAATAAAGTGAGACAAAACAGACAACTTCACAACTTTGTCTAAGCTCAGACAAAAACAAGGTCGTTGTGCCGCACACAAAATATCAAACATCTCTCTCAGCTAAAATGAGTGACTGCCACTTCTTTCCCAGTTACAGCTTTATCCTCTAGATAGTCTGCTTCCTTCTAAATAAGATCAATTGAGATACTCAGTCTTCAAATAGCCCCTGCTTTCTGACAGCTTCTGACTATAGTGGAGCCCAGCTTCTTTAGGCTTTTCTCCAAATCACCCAACCAAAGCCCAAATCCTAGAATAGGTTCTTTTTAACATCCTCTGACATGAAACACCTCACGATTCCACCAGTGTGTGTTCTCCCTCACTGCAATGGAAAATAAGCCCAACTTGTTCAACTACAAATGTGGTCCTCGTAGTCTGGCTGGAGTGCATTAACACTATCCACATAGTGTCAAAGAGTTACAATTTGTTTTTGGGATTCAAAGCAGACATTTGAGTTAATTATGTTCCACAGTCAAGGCACATTATTGTTATTGGTCCATAGAAGGTTCTTCTTTTGACCTGATTGATTGATATTTTCCCTTTCACACCATAGCATTCTATGTCTTCTAACTCCAGTAGCAACTATTTTACTGTTTACTGCATAGCCATTTATTTGAATGTTTCCTTATGAAACATGCAGCTCTGTTTGCATGTGTCTTTGTTATTCTATCTGAATGGTAAAATGTTCCATACATATTTTTCGCATTTATAATTTGTTACTTCCTCTCATTTTCTCATACTTCAGTGTGTGCATCCACTTAGTTTTGCTTATCAACTTACCGAGTCCTAGACAAACAGATTGGCTAAAAATCCCACCATTATAAATGCCACTAAATTGAACATATTCATAGATATCTTTGTATAGACTTGTGGGATATACAGCATAGAACAGAAAGAAAAGTTGGATCATGATATATTTATCTTTTATTTAATTAGACAGTGACAGATTTGTCTCCAAAATGACTCCATAATTTCCAACCAACAGTTCACAAGCATTGAATATTCCTACAAGACTAACAATACTTTGAAATTTCTGTCATTCTAACTTTTATCCATTTAAAAGAGGTCAACTGATACATCATTGTTTTAAATTGTGTCTCAAAGATTACAATGATTTTAAAACACTGTCAAATTTTTAGGCTATCTTATCTGTAAACTAGTCTGCGTAAAAACAGTTTCTTTTTTTTTTTAAGACCATCTCTTAATTGATAGATATTCTTTTTTGTCTCCATAATGGACTCCCTCTAATCTCTCCCACAAAGGTAACTTTAAATGTATTTACTGTTTCCATTTTTTTACTAGAATTTCTTCCTGCAAAGCACATGTCAATATTTCTTGTGCATTTTATTTCCCATAAATGATATTTTGCTATATATCCCATTCTGCTCCTAAAATTTTCACAATTTTTAAAAGATTTATCCATATAGTTACGTGTAGATTGATTCCATTTAAATGCTCCATATTTTCTGGTGGGAATGCACTTTCTTTGACATAAAATACTTCTTAGCTGAATATAATATAAATATAATATATCCTAGACTTACATTATGTTTCCATAATTATCTTGTAGGTGTTTTTCCTACTCTTTCACACCCTTGAATATTATTCTAGAGAGGAATAATCACACTGGAATATTATTCCAGTATGATTTTTTTCCCCTTAGCAATAAAGTGATGTTTTTATTGGCTCCCTAAATAATTATTTACCTTCAAAGTCACATAATTTTATAAGGAAATATCTTGCTTTTTTTCCCCCCCTCTAATTGTTGTCATCTTTTTCTTCTGTCCCATCCTGGCCATCTCTTCTATCTTATACAAAACTGCTCCCATCTTTCTTCTGGACAAGAAGTTATAAGCCTCTGAATCTAATATTTGTCTCTTCTCATCATTTGTGAAGCCCACAGAAACACTTTTGTCCCCTGAATGTGCTCAAGGAAGTAGAGAGTGCTGACAAAAAATCTGCTCTGAGGTTTCTATGTAGCAGAACTGAAGCATTAATTCTTTCTAACTAAGAAATATGTGGGTGCTTGCTTTGTAGAGTTTTAAAAATCCCACTCCCTTCCAATATATGTGATTTAACTCCAATATCTCTCCATCTCTGGAGCCAAGATAGTTTTTAGCTTTCTCTCAAATCAGTCTTAGACTCTACACCCAAATCTTGTTGGTTGAAAGTCTTTTCCAGGCTCTGGTGTCCAGGAGATGCAAAGGTCTTATGTGTGGAAACTCTTTATAGACTGTTAAGAAACGCTCCACTCAAAAACAGACAAACTTCCATGGACCGATGAGTGATACTCCCTGCATCAAAGATAACACAATCACTAAACACCCAATGGGCAGCAATATTCTATCCCAGGCTAAATCCAGCATCTTAAATCACATCCCTTTTGTGGCCTTATCACCAGAGAGGATAAATCCAGAACAGCAAACCAACTCTGAATTGTAGAGGCAGTTGGTGGCATGAATCCCCAGGAAGGACAGAAGCAGGCCGACAGCTGTTGAGGTGGAGGTGGGGGACTTGGAGCCAAAACCAGCTGACACTCAAGTTCCATCCTCTTGCTTTCTAGTTCTGAGACCCCAATGGTATTATTTAGCTTTGTGGACCTCTACGATGAATATGTTGTGAGGGTCTATAAATAAGACGTGTAAAGCCTTTGGAATGGTGGTGTGTAGTAAGGGCTTGAAAAATAGTACCTACTATCTATCATTCTGAGATAATAACAGATCTAACCTTGAATCTGCTAACTTGATAATTTTAGGAGTGTCTCCTGAGGAACTTAAGAAAATCTAAGCTCATAAACCTATCTGAAAGCCCTCAGTTCAAATACCATTTCATTGTGCAACATTGAGCAGTTTCTTCATCTTCATTAAACAGAGATAAAAACATCGAGTCGTGCTTAACTGATACCTTCTTGACACATCTTAAGTGTTCAATAAAAATTATCTGTCAGTGTCGCTACTTTTTATGAATTTTAATATCCCTTGAATTGACAGTAGTTAAGGAGCGCATCACGGCGCTATTAGAGCAAGAGTGGCTGGAGTATGACACGACCTTGTGTCCTAGTGACTTCGTGCTGGCTATGATCTGAGGCATTTAATGGAGTAAAAGGAATTGCCCTCCGCAACTGATGCCAAATTTGAGGTAAGCTCAACAGAACGTCAGAACGTCGGCGTGGCATTGACACTTGAGAAAGTAGTGTCCATAGATAGGAGAAAGAGTAAGTTATTTGAACCTACAGGTGGAGGACTCGTGTTGGAGAAGAATAACTTTCAGTGCAGGAACTTGGGTTGACTCTGGTTAATTTACCTCGGAAAACCTGAAGAAAGTCACGCAGCGTTTCCGGTAAAACCGTAGTCGGCAGGATTCGAACCTGCGCGGGGAAACCCCAATGGATTTCAAGTCCATCGCCTTAACCACTCGGCCACGACTACCGATTCACAACTGTCCTTAAGGGCTGAGGTCAACTAGTAGTGGATGTGCGGAGCGATCGCAAGCAGTAGGTCTGGCAACAAAAAGTTTCCTAGTTCCATCCAGTCCTATCCCTCAAGAAGGAAAGAGCTCATCCAGAGCAATCAAGAACCAGCTGGTGATGTTACAATTTAAAAAAAGGCTCCTAGACAAGCTACTCTAACTTCCTGGCGCTGGAGCTTGTCCACTGGCTGCTGACATCCGCGGACACACACGATCACACCCAATTCTCAGGAACAGGCACAAGAGGAGTCTTGAGTGGAGATTGAGCTCTATCTAACAACCTCGAGGTCACAAATACCAATGGGAGAAGGAACGGGAATGAAGGAATGTGCAAGATTGAAGGGCCATCTGCACTTACAAAGTTAAAATCTAAATCAGGAATCTCTTCGATGACGTTAAACTGACTTCCCCTTCCAAAAGAATGGTTAAAACCAGGCTGGGGCCAAGGTTCCGTAGGAGAGGCGGAGAAGGGAGGCTATTCTCCATCCTGACTAGGAAAGACCAGACAGGGAAGGTCTCCCACCCCTTCAGGGAAAGGTCACTCCAGCCGTCCTGGTGAAGGACCAAGACCATTCCAAAGGGAGGGAAGCCCTCAGCCGCCGGAGCCCGGGGAAAAGGGAAGCACTCAGAATACAGATTATTCAAGAATCCGAACTCAGATCGAGGACTCTCTCTATACCGCCCAACTCAGAAAAGTGGAAAAAAAAAAAGACAACGTGTAAATCTTAGAATAAATCTAGCTAAATTAATAAAGTTGATTCTTGGGTCAGAGACTATGTAGTTTATTAGAGTGGAATAATGATGGGGAGGCTTGGACCAGATTCCTTTTTACGGAATATCAGGAACCCCCAAACCACGGACTTTCTCTTTGAATTCTAGGAATGGAAGTGTGTCACCAGTGCATAAATTAGTAGATATAGACAGAGTTTCAGATAAAAAAGAAAGTGATCTCTGTGATCGAGGCCGAATATGTCTCTCTGATAGTTTGAGAACCACTCTCCTATGGAAATAACCTTAACCCAAAGAAAAAGAAGATTCAATGACAAGAGCAGGATGCAATAAACAACTTCGACTCTGCAAAAAATTTTGCATCTGAAATACTGGGTGGAATGGAGAAATACTTCAAAATGTTGCTGGTGCTAGTTTCTGGGTTGTGGAATTATGAGTTAATTTTTTGTTTTCTACAATGTGAAGTAATCATTATCAAATTTTATAAGTGAATGGTAGAACAATGCATTTTATTGATTTCTTGATTTATTGGTTATTTTTTGATGCTGCTCAAGAGTTGATATTTGCCTCAAGTGCTCCTTGGATTAATCATCTGTGTTCAAGGCACTCCACAGTGAACACATTCACCTTGAACATGTTTCTCAAATAATCAATGCCAGTTAGAGATTGGTACAATTAATGAAGACTTTTCCCCTCCTTCTTGCTTGCAGATGTTTAACTGGATTTTTTTTTTTTTTTTTAAATCACTTTCAAAGCACATTGAGATAGAAAAAAGTTTTATACATCTTTTACATTTGTAATACAAGTTTCCGCATTTTTAAGGTTTGGAGAACTGTGGGGTTTTTTTTCTTTTTTGTTTTTTTGTTTTTGAGGTCTGTTCCAAAATTATTCCTGCATATGGATGTAGAAAAAGAAAGTTCTGACATAGTTGAGATAATCCTTTAATTCACATGGTTGTGAGTTTTTTTTAAACACTGCTACAGAATCTTCCTCTATACGGATGTCTCAAATTTTATTTTAAAAATTGATTGTCATTTCGAGTTTTCCGAATCGTCAATTTACTCATAATTCTGCAGCGAATAGTACAGCAAGTCCCAGTTCTTGGGTGTATCATCTCATGGACCCCCTTCAGAAGCTAACAGAGCAGGAAGCTGGTCTCTGGGGATGTCTCCTGCTTATTCTCCTTCCATCAGGCCATCAGATTAAGGGGCCCCTACAATCTGAGGAGGGAGTTACTTGCCGCTTTGCCGCAACAGCATGATATTCGTCTAAATGGTGTCAAAGAGTAAGAAACATTGAGAACAAATACACTTTCTGGTAGAAAATTTGACCGCTTGAAGGGAGCTGAAGTCGGCACGGCTACTTAGGCTAATAAGCCATGACGCGTCCACGTAGTCGTGGCCGAGTGGTTAAGGCGATGGACTAGAAATCCATTGGGGTCTCCCCGCGCAGGTTCGAATCCTGCCGACTACGATAGCGTCCCCCTTGGGAAATTAACCTAGTGACACTTTACCGGTTTGAGAATTTGCTTGAGGTTTGATTGTTCCTCAACCCGACTAAGCAGCCTCTTATTACTTACCAGTAAAAAATGCGTAATTCTCCAGAGAGCGATTAACAGAGTTAACACTACTTCTCTATCTTTATTACCTTTTAAAAAGTAATTCCACTGCAGTTTCTAATGGTGTTTTCTTTTCCCCCAAGAAAAGCCCAGGCTTTGGTGATGCCTTTCTGTTTCCTTAAATCAAAATTCTGCTTTGAAAGCAGTCTTTCTTGAGGAACAAAATTGACAGACGTCTTTGCGTCTCCAAGGAATCGCACCCTTACCAGGCCTCTTCTGTAGTCGTGTATGTCCTCGTTGACGTGAGAAAAGATAATTCCAGGAAATCTTGCATCAAATACAAGTGAAAGCCAAGACTCAGCTATAGTCGCCAAGTCGAGAATCCAAACTGGATATTAATAAACAAACCACTACACAATTAAAGAAATTAAGTAATGCCATTTTCTTTGAAATCCAATCAAACGAGTCATTGACACTGGCTGTCTTGCCCTCGCGTCCAAAACAGTGATGAGGAGAGAGGGACTAAAAACAAGGTAAGGTTTTGACTCGTTCAGGGCACAGAGGTCAGACACAAAATTCCGTTGTATGATAACAAGTATAGGTTAATGTATTAGACCAATGTATTAAAGGAATGATAACCACAGTGAGTACCTTCCTAGGAGAATTCAATCACTGCCTTGTCAGCTTAGTGGAGCTGATCCTCACCTCTCTTGTGGAGATTTGTGCAGAGTTATCATACATTAGGGCACCTCACCCAAGAATGCTTCTAATAATTTTTCATAAACCCAGTGCTTGCCCTACTCATTGATTAAATATCAGATCCCTTCCTCTTTAATGTGTGTCTTCAGAGGCGTGAAACATAATAAAAAGATGAGTTACAAAATCATGTGGGTCAGTGATGCTAAGCTGTGACAAGTTCTCTTTACTGGGCAGTGCCGGCAGGATGAACACGACTTGGCTGTATCTACTAAGACCTGGGCTTCTGGAGGATGAATTTAATCTTTTTTCTTTCCAAAACTCATCATTTCTTATCTTTCCATCTCTCACATCCAGCATACTTGTTGCTTTGACTCTGAGAAACTCCTAGAATTCTAGAATGTCAAAGCTAATGAAATATTAAGGCTCTTCTGTGGAAACAATTCCTAATTTTAGAGTTGAAGAAAGTGATCCACATGACACCAATGTACAGAATTTAAAAGCAAAATTTTTTTTTAAAGATACCTTAGGGAAGAGTCTTAATAGTATAAAAAAGAGTTCCTCTCATTCTGAATTCTTCCTCTGGAGGAGCTCATGGAGAATCAAGTTCGGGTGATATGGGCTGGAGCCGAGATCCTGAGCCAGGACTGATCATTACAAAGAATTTTGATTTTGGAATACCAACCTGTGGCCTTGTTTCTGAATACTGCTATTGGGATTCTGGAAGGAGTTCTTCCCTCTTTGCTTTTAAATTGCTGAGATGTCTTGCAGACAAGGAAAATAAAACAGAAAACAAGACACACCAGTGGACAGTGTCACAAAAACCAGAGCATCAGCAATTGCAATAGAGAATGTAAGTAAGGAAATGGAGACCTGATGGAGCCACACTTCACTTC
Source organism: Equus caballus (assembly GCF_041296265.1). Taxonomy (NCBI): domain Eukaryota; kingdom Metazoa; phylum Chordata; class Mammalia; order Perissodactyla; family Equidae; genus Equus; species Equus caballus. Next base: position 28,436,363 of record NC_091703.1, on the reverse strand, counting down.
CCTAAGTCATTTTGATGTTCAGAAAAAGCTCTAGAGCAGCAGTACATTTCACTAGAAATGTATGTGAGCCACAGGTGAAATGCAAAATTTTCTGGTAGCCATATTAAAAAGTAAAAAAAAGAGAATAATTAATTTTAAGAATATATTTATTTCAACTTATATATTCAAATTATCATTTAAACGTGAACAATTTGGAAAATTGACGAGGCACTTTACTTTTTTTCTTGTATTAATCTTCAAAGTCTAGTGTGCATTTATGCTTAGAATGCATCTCATTAGGGACCAAGTGCTCAATAGTCACATATGTCAAGCGGCTGAAGTATTGGACATTACACATCTAGAGTGTTTAGAGAGCAAAAAACTGAGTTGGTAGAAGATTGAAACCAAGGGACAGTCTACACTGGAAACAACCAGCTACAGTCCAAGATACAAGACTTCCTAGTGACCACATCTGGGTATCTTTAGGACTGTTGTCTCTGTAACACCCAGTAACTAAACTCACTAATTCCACGCCCTCTTTCTTATCTCTCTCAGTGTCTGTGAAAGGTTCTTGATGCGGTCATAGATGTTTTAATTCTTCCAGAATTGCATCAGTGTCTTCTCAGTGTCTCCCTCAGTTACAGCAATAGCCTGGGGAAAGGTCTTCCTCAGGTAGTAGGCCTTAAAAGCTGCTATAACTTCTTGAGCCATTGGTTGGATCAAGGAGGTGGTGTTTGGAGGGAGAAATGCTCCTTTAATATTGCTATGAAGATCACCAATAAAAGGAGGATGTCCAGAAGCATTATCAACAATAAGCAAAACCTTGAAAGATATGTTATTCTCCAAACAGTATTTATTCATTTTGTTAGCATAGCAATTCAGGACGGCATCTTGAAAGAGGAACTGGGTCATCCATGGCTTCTTATTGCCCCTCTAGTACACTGGCACTGTGTGCTTACTGATATGCTTGAAGGCCCTGGGTTCTCACTGTGCCAGATCACAAAGGGTTTCAATTTGTAGCCTGCAACATTGCCCCCAAGCAAGACTACTACCCTGTCCTTAAAAGGCTTGACACCTGGCATTGGCCTCCTTGTGGATGAAAGTCCTTTCAGGCATCCATTCCTAAAGTATAAAGTTTTCATCCATATTGAATATTTGCTTTGGCAAGTAATTTTCCTCCACAATCAGTTTATCTAGCGTTTCCAAAAATTCTTCAGCTGCCTTCACATCATCACTCACAGAGTCACCATTCACGTTCGCATTTTGCAATGAATAACAATTCTTGAATTCTGGGCTTGAGACAGTGCCTCCGAGTCATTTAACTCCTGGTTTTTTTTGTTTTTTTTTTTTAAGATTTTATGTTTTTCCTTTTTCTCCCCAAAGCCCCCCAGTACATAGTTGCATATTCTTCGTTGTGGGTCCTTCTAGTTGTGGCATGTGGGACGCTGCCTCAGTGTGGTTTGATGAGCAGTGCCATGACCACGCCCAGGATTCAAACCAACAAAATACTGGGCCGCCTGCAGTGGAGCACACGAACTTAACCATTCGGCCACGGGGCCAATCCCTAACTCCTGCTTTTTAAATCTCAGGTTTTTGTGTATGGTGATGGATGGTAATTAGTCTTTAGGTGGTAAACATGATGTAATCTACACAGAAATCGAAATATAATGATGTACACATGAAATTTATATAATGTTATAAACCAATGTTACCTCAATAAAATAAATAAATAAAATAAATAAATAAAATTTTATGTTTTTTCCCCATTGATCACTCCCAAAACCCAATCCCATGTGTATTTCCATGGCTCCTGCTGGTACATGCTAATTCCTGCAACTCCTTCACAGTCACAACCCTCAGGGACATTCACCCAGATATCTCAGTCTGTGTTTCTGGGTTCCAGTTTTTCTCAATGAGGGCCCTGACCATTGTATAACACACCTGCATCTGCTAAGCATTCAATCATCTTCTAAGTTCAAATGACGCTAAATATAAGGTTCTGAGAGTGCCCCTCAGCTGTGTCAGTGCTCCTACAGCAGGAGAGAAGGGCCTCTCTGCAAGCTACTCTGTGAGTTCTGGTTCTTTCTTCTTCCTCTTATGCCTTTAATCAGACCTTGATCCTACTTTACCCTTCCCACAGTTTTCCACTAGACCCTGATTTCCATGTTTTAATTCTGAAGGTAAAGCGGGAACTGGTTAGAAACACTAATGAGGATGCCCATTCACATGAAGGTTTGTCTTCCAACAGTAGAATACATAAAAGAATTGTGCTAGGTTTTTACAGTGGAGTACTATATGGCAATACAGGTAAATGAATTCTTAATACATGAATCATGGATTAATCTCACAATATGTAATATTGAGTGAAAGAAAACAAAAATAATAAATCTGTATATTTCTACTTATATACAATTTTTTAAAATGCGGAAGTTCCTTATGTCATTAGATATTAAGATAGTGGTGAGAAGTGCCTGGGGTCAAGTGAGAGCTTCTGGGATGCTGGTTGTGCTCTACTTCCGTCTGGGTCACACTAGTGTGTGGACATTGTGAAAAGCCACGCAGTCATATGCTTAAGAGTTGTGCATATTTCTGTGTCTGTTTCACTTTGATAAAAACAAAAATCACTGTTCACCTTGATTGAGATATTTGCTTAGCAAAAAGAATAAAATCCAGCATTTAATATAGAGGTTGCTCTACGGTAAGCATTTTTCTAAGAACGTTGCAACATGTTAAACCATTACATCCTCATTATTAAGGATAAGAAACTGATACAGAGATCTTAACTCGCTCAAAATCACACAGGTAGAAGTCATAGAGTTGAGGTCTGAATCTCCCAGTGAACTAGGGGAATTTGGCAGCAGAGTCCAGGTTCGTAATTCTCAATCTCTACTAAAGAGGAAAATAGGAGCTTTGAAACGCGATTCTCCCATAAAGTAAATTACAGGCTGAAAACGGTAACGAATTTGGGAAGGGATTAATTCTAGGATGGTAGGTGTATAATGGGGGAAGAAATTTTACCCGGAAAATCGGGAGCAGTAGGAGAGAGAAGGAAGGAAGCGGATGAAGGACGTGAGTTTTGGAGAGACACCTGGAGGTCTGATGCGGATTTTATCAAGCGGAGATGGAGGAGGGGCACCAGCAGAGCAAGTGCGGCTGCCCTGGGGACTTCAGTGACTGAGAACACTCGGCTTTACAGCGACCTGCACGATCCTGCAGTCAGCGCTACTGGACGCTTCTCTGATCCGTTTCTTTCACCTTTTCCTTTCACTCACCAGGAATTTTCTTTTCATCTTTCTTTCTTCTGGTTGGGAACCAAAGTAAGTGAATCTACTATTTGTGTCCCAGAGGAATCGTTTGAGAAGCTCCCAAAGGCATTTAAAGCCCCTGAAAGTGCTGGAGAAGGTAAGGAGAGAGCAGGTAGGGAGTGGGGATTGTAGGGTGCAGGATAGAGGCATTCAACACAATTGTTACAGTTTTTACAGACAGTAAAAGGCCTTTGCCGAATTACAGCTGCCTTTTTGTTTTTCCCAAGAAAACTGGTTTTGCTTTGTTGAATTTTAAAAATCCACTTATTTCTGGATTAGGTGGGAACTTACTTAAAAAAAAAAAAAAAGCATTAAAACCTATCCCTGTTTTGAGAAGCAACAGGAGTTGCTAACTGGGACCAAAGGAGGGAAAGTTGTCAAGTGGGACAGGATCAAGTTTCTTCCCTGGAGGCAACATTAGGCTCTTAAACTGGTCATAGGTAGATTGCAGACCATGATCTTATCGCACTGGGCCATCACTAAAATATCAGTGTATTTCTTATTAGTAAATAGCGGTGCTCCTCATTGTTCCGTTACATGGAGATTCCAAAGTATATTTAAGAAGTTAAAAATTGATGGCCATTTCTGTTTTTTTTTTAAATCGTTGCTATAATCCCTAATTCTGTAGTAAATGTTAGAGCCTGTCCCAGTTGTTGAGCGGATCGCATGGATCCCCATCAGATAGTGACAGAGCAGGAAGCTGATCTCTTGGAATGTCTCCTGTTTGGTCTCCTTCCATCAAACCATCAGAATAAGTTCTTTCAGTTCTGAGGATAGAATGTTAGTTGCCGATTTGGTGAAACAGCATGATAGCCATCTAAATGATGTCAATTAACAAGAAACATTTACTATAGATACACTCTGATATGGAATGTAGACTCCTAAGGAGAGCTAAACTCCACCAAAGCTCTTTAATTTTTAGAGGTTGCATGTTGTGTGGCTGTGACCGAGTAATCAAGGCGATGGACTAGCAAGCTCTTTGAGGTGTTTCTGCGTAGGTTCAACTCCTGGTGCCTGCGAGCTGTGGGCTGTTTTGTAAAGGTGTTCTCAACATGTATTAACAGTTTGAGAACGTGATGTTAACTCCTGGGGGCCGGGAACTGGTGCCAGTTACAACTTCTCCCTGCTTCCCAAAGAGGTTACTGGAATCGGCCTGTTTTTCTTAAAGTAAACTCGATTCGAAACTCCAACAGTGAGATTGTTTTTTTTAAGTAAATTCAACTCAGTATAACTCAGTTATAAATGGATTTTTAACTTCTCATCTTAACACACTAGACCACGACAGAAACACCAGCGGATGCTCTATCAGTAACCAGAAGTGCACCTCTTTCCTTTTATCAGCTACAGGATCTTCCACTATGTAGATGTTCAAAACTTTATTTTAAAAATTGATGGTCATTTCGGGTTTTCCAAATCGTCACTTTACTCATAATTCTGCAGCGAATAGTACAGCAAATCCCAGTTGTTGGGTGTATCATCTCATGCATCCCCATCGGAAGCTGACAGAGCAGCAAGCTGGTCTCCGGGATGTCTCCTGCTTATTCTCTTTCCATCAGGCCATCAGGATAAGGGGCCTCTCCAGTCGGAGGAGGAAGTGTTACTTACCGCTTTGCCACAACAGCATGACTTTCATCTAAATTATGTTAAAGAATTAAAAACATTGACAACAAATACACTTTGTGGTAGAAAATTTGACCTTTTGAAGGGAGCTGAAGTCTGCATGGCTGCTTATGCTAATGAGCCACGAGGCTCCCGTGTAGTCGTGGCCGAGTGGTTAAGGCGATGGACTAGAAATCCATTGGGGTTTCCCCGCGCAGGTTCGAATCCTGCCGACTACGGTGGCTTTCCCCTTGGGAAGGTAGTCTATTGACGCTACCGGCTTGAGAATCTGCTAGAAATCTAATTGTTCCCCACCCCAACGAAACGCTATATACCAGTACAGTACCGTAAAAAAAAAAAAAAATCGCATTCTTCTCCAAACAGCAGGAGATTAACATTACTTCTCTATTGTTACTACTTTTTAAGAAGTAATTCCACCACAGTTCTAATGGTGTTTTCTTTTCCCCCAAGAAAACCGCAGGTTTTGGTGATGACTTTCTGTTTCCTGCACTCAAAACCCTGCTTTGAAGCCAGCCTTTCCTAAAGAAAAAGTTAGCAGGACTGTTTGCCTCTCCAAAGAACTGCCCCCTCATCAGAGCCCTTCTCCAGCCGTGTGTGTCCTCCTTCACGTTAGAAAAGAAAATTCCGGGAAATCTCAGATCAAATCCTAAGCCAGGACTCATACCTCTAGGCACCAAGTCGAGAATCCAAACTGGATATTAATAAGCAAACCACTACACAGTTAAAGAAATTAAGTAAAGCCATTTTCTTTGTAATCTGATCAAAAGAGTCATTGACATCTTGCCAGGCTGGCTTATCCTTGGGGCCTGGACAGCGGTGAAGAAAGATGGACTTAAAATGAGGTGAGGTTTTGACTCATTCTGTGCACAAAGTTCAGACAAAAAAATCCCATTGTATGATAACAAGTATGAGTTAATGTATTAAATTAATGTATTAAAGGAATGACCACCACAGTTGAGTACCTTCCCAGGAATTCCTAGAAGAATTCCATCTATCACTGCTTAGTCGTCTTGGTGGAGGTGGTCCTCACCTCTCTTGTGGATCTGTGCAGAGTTGTCATACTTTAGTGCACCTCATCTAAGAATGCTTCTAAAAATTTTTCAGGAACGTAGTGCTTGTCTTTTCCTTGATTAAATATCAGATCCCTTCCTCTTTAATGTGTGTCTTCAGAGGCATGAAGCATAATAAAAAGCTTTGAATTGCAAAGTCATGTGGGTCAGTGATGCTAAGCTGTGACAAGTCCTCTTTGCTGGGCAGTGCCGGCAGGATGAACACGGCTTGGTTCAATCTACTAAGATGTGGGCTTCTGGAGTTTGAACCTGATCTTTTTTGCAAAACTCATCATCTCTCATCTTTCTGTCTCTCACATCCTGCATACTGGTTGCTTTGACTCTGAGAAACTCAGGGAATTCTAGAATGTCAAAGCTAATGAAATGTTAAGCCCATTCTGTGGAAACAATTTCTAATTTTAGAGTTGAGTAAAATGACCCACATGACATCAATGTACAGAATTTAAAAACAAAAATTTGTTTAAAAAGATATCTTAGAAAAGAGAGTTAATAGTATAAGCAGGAGTTCCTCTCATTCTGAGTGCTTCCTTCTGGAGAAGCCCCTGGATGACCAAGCTGAGGTTCTGGGGACAGGAGCAGAGATCTGAGCCCGGACTGATCACTACACAGAATTTTGCTTTCTGCAGTATTGACCCGTGATCTGGTTTCTGAATACTGCCATTGGGGTTCTGGAAGGAGTTCTTCTCTCTTTACTTTTAAATTACTGAGATGTCTTGAAGACAACGAAAATAAAACTGAAAACAAGACATGCTAGTGGACAGTGTCACAAAAAACAGTTATAGCAATTGCAACAGAGAATGTAAGTTAGGAAATGGAGACCTGATGGAGCCACACTTCACTTCCCTCAGTCATTTTGATGTTCAGAGAGAAGCTCTAGAGCGGCAGTACATTTCCAATAGAAATGTGTGTGAGCCACAGGTGAAATGTCAAATTTTCTAGTAGCCGTATTAAGAAGTAAGAAGAGACAAGTGTAAATAATTTTAAGAATATATTCATTTCAGCTAATATATCCACAATATGATTTAAACATCTAAGCACTTTGAAAAATTGACGAGATATTTTATGATTTTTTTCATACAGAATCTTCAAAGTCTGGTGTGTATTTTGCACTTTGAATGCATCCCATTAAGGACCAAGTGCTCAGTAGTCACATATGGCAAGTGATTAAAGTATTGGACATCACAGATCTAGAGTGTGTGGAGAGCATAAAACTGAGTTGGTAGAAGATTGAAACCAAGGCACAGTCCACACTGGAAACAATCTACTACAGTCCAAAATACAAGTCTTCTTGGTGCACACTTCTGGGTGCCTTCAGGGCTATTGTCTCTGTAACACCCAGTAACTAAACTCACTATTTTGGTGCACTCTTCCTTATCTCCCTCAATGTCTGTCTGGGAAAGCCCAGTGAATGCTGCTCACAGCTCCTGTTCCAGCGGTGGAGAGCACATGTCCCAGCATGGTGGGTAGCTCCTGTCTGAGCATGATAAGCAGCTTCTCTTTCAGCACCTCGGGCATCTCATGCCTAAGCCTGGCGGGTGCCATCAGTCCATTTCCAGGACTATTTCTGGGAAGAATACGCAGGAAGTTGGTGCACCTCCTCCACTCATCAACTCTTTTCATTTTTCATTTGTTTAAGCAGTGGGTGTCGTTCGTCTCTGATTGGCAGAGTTGCCCTTAAAGCCAAGAGAGTGTTCCTCAACTGTAAAAATTGAGGACTAGCTTCTCCACTTTTGGAGTCTCCCACCCCCAGGTTCTCCACCTCCTGAAATCCTGTGCATCCTTACAGACTGTCTTCCCATGTCTCCTACTTTGAAAAGGCTTCAAGTTTATCCCTTATCCCCTGCTTCTATGCCCCTTATGGTGTCTTTACCATAACATTGTTTAAGAAAATGCAACAATAATATTAGTGCTTCCATACCTCTTTGTACGTATATCTCTTATCAAACTGTTTCTATATCTATTATTCATCCTGACTGCTAGGATGTGTATTTTTGAAGAAATGGACTGTTTAAGTCCTAATCCTCGAAGTCCAGGTGGTCAGTTCTTACATCATTCTAAATGATTTAAACTAGTGTACTAGAAACCAATCCTATTTATTAATCTCACTAATATTGTGTCCTCTACTAAATAGCAAGTTCCTTTAGAGCGTCCTTTCATCTCTTTTTTAATTTGACACCATCTAAAAGTCTCAATAAAGTAGGTGATCAATTAATCCATCCTTTTCTTTACATATTTTAAGAATCATTGATATTTCCTTTGCTACATCTGTTAGTCTTTCAGAAGCAACAAAACATCCTAAACAAAATGCTATTTATGCAACATCGGTGACTGTGAAATGGAAAGTGCCCCCTCTAAGTGGCAATTGCAATAAACACTCAGTAAAAACACAAAGTTCGCAATATTTATTAAGACTTAAGAGAACAAATGTTGCCTAGTATCTGCCTCCCTTTTGCATGCTTCCTTTTCAACAAGAAAGGGAGAATATCACAAATCAAGGACTTCTTCTCAGTGGAGATCTTAGAGTAAGGGTTGAAAAGGAGCTGAAGTAGAGATTCCAGTCACCTCTGGTTCAAAAAGAACAAGTTTCCATTTCACTTTGTTGGACCTGCATATGTCTCATTCTAGTGTCCAAAATGTGTACTGTGAGGAACTCACACCAGATGAGCCCTCTGAGAAGGCAGAGAGAAGTTCCAAGAACTGGTTTGACTGGGATCTTAGCTTCAGGCATGGGTATAATTTTGGCCTCCTAATTGAGATTAATGACTCACACAGCAACATTTCAAAGATGGTATTTCTTTAACAACTTTGTGCTTAATTATAGTTTAGCGATGGTGAAGCTTATTAGTTAAAATTAGGTTATGTAACATAAAGGAGATTCTTAAATGCAGAGAGTTCTCAGTGTGCTGTCCACGGTCTCCAACAGTCTTTGTGAACTCTCTGACACGGTTTTCACAATTGTTTTGTGTCAAGAACATATCTCTAAAAGAGGATAAATAAGTTTTATTTTACGTACCATGGGATTTTCAGCCAAAAAGTGAATTAAGAATCTTTTTAAACAACTTCCCGACCATTGAACGAGAAGAAGAATAATTTGCTAGCTCTATTTTGTCATTTTGGGGAGCATACAAAACGACTATGAAAAGACGTGTGGGCTCTAAAGAAATTCCTTCTATCTGTTATAATAGGTTTGTGTAACATGAGTCAACATTTGTCTTCCTAATGACAAAATCGCACTCACCACTATATCAGGGAAGAAAGCTTTAATGGAAATCTCTATGCTCACTGCCATGTCCACGGGTGTTCACAGGCAAAAACAGGCACATCGTTACCTAAAGCAAATAAATCTCAAGGCCTTGCCTGATCCATCCTTGCTAAGAGCATTGACAAACTCGTTTTTTTCTTTTATATTTCACAATTTTGTTGCTTCTAAGAATAAAAAGGCACTACTTTAAGGATCTATCCCACAAACTACCTCTTGTATGTGGAAAGATGTGGGCCAGGACTTTCTTCCGATCAGTATTCAAGTCCTGTCCACCTAAAAATGACAGATTTCAATTTAATTATGCTCCCCACTTTATCTCTGCCACTATTCTGTCAGTCTTAAGCAGTTTCTTCAAATTCTCCCTGTGTGGGTTATATTTATTTGCAGGTTTTTAGAGTGTCCCTCCTTGTGGACGCTAATGATCCCAAGGGCAGCGACCACGCTCTTTGACTTATTACGTTTGTGTTATTATATCCCAGTGAATAAGATTAAGGCTGTTCAGAAATGGGGTTTTTTATCACTTGAATCACATGAAAGAGATTCTTTAACCAAGGTGGTTCCATGGTGCAATGGTGAGCACTTTGGTCTCTGAATCCAGCCATCTGAGTTCCAAGAACTTGTTTATTTCACACCATTGTTTCCCCGTTGTTGATTTTTTGCATGTCTGTTCATTGTTTTGTCTACATAAGCTGTACTAAGCAATTTTGTCCCTGATATCTCTCAGCACATAATATCTGCATCTGGGAGGCTTCAGACAGCCGCATCATGTTTCACAGGAAAGAATAAAAGGGTCAAAAGTAAAGACTTTCATTTGAAATAGCATCAAAAAGAATAAAATACTCAGGAATGAATTTAACAAAATAAATGCAAAACTTATACCATGAAAACTATAAAACATTGTTGAAAAGGATAAAATAAAATAAAATAGATGCAAAGATATCTCAAGTACATGGATTACACCTTAATATTGTTAAGACGGCAGTTCTCTCCCAAATTGATCTATAGATTCGATGCAGTCCCTATCAGAATCCCAGCAGACTTCTTTGTAGAAATTGATGAGTTGATTCTAAAATTCACATGGAATTTCAAGGGACCCAGAATAGGCAGAACAATCTTAAAAAAAAGGAAAAAAGTAAAATGACTCACATTTCCCAATTTCAAAACTAACTACAAGAAAACAACAATCAAGACAGTGTGGTACTAGTATAAACATATCAATCAACGGGATAGAATTGAGAGTCCAGAAACAAAAGTTTATATCTATGGTCAACTGTTTTTTGACAAGGGTGCCAAGATCATTTAGTGAGGAAAGAATAGTCTTTTCAAAAATGGTGCTGGAACAGCTAGATAACCACAAGCAAAAGAATGAAATTGGATGCTTACCTCATGCAATTTATATAAATTAATTCAAAATGAATCAAAGATGTAATGTAATAGCTAATATTATAAAACTCTTAGAAGGAAACATGGGGTAAATCTTCATCATCTCAGGTTTGGCAATGAATTCTTACATATGACACTAAAAGCACAAGCAATAAAAAAAGAATACATACATTAGACTTCATCACAATGAAAAACTTTTGTTCTTCAAAACGCACTATCAAGAAAGTGAAAAGACAACCCAAAGAATGGAAGAAAAGATTTGCAAATCGTGTGTCTGATAAGGGACTTGCATGTGAAATATACAAAGAACTCTTACAACTCAATAAGAAAAAGACAAATGATCCATTAAAAAATGGGCAAAGGGCGTGAATAGACATTTCTACAAGAAAGATACACAAATGGCCAATAAGGACGTGAAAAGTGCTTGATATCGTTAGTCATCTGGGAAATGCAAATCAAAACCTCAGTGAGATACCACTTCATACCCGATGGGATGGCTTTAATGAAAATGTCATATTACAGTAAGTGTTGGGGAGAATATGCAGAAATCAGAACCATCGTACACTGCTGGTGGGAATGAAAGTGGTGCAGGCATGTTGGAAAACAGTCTGGCAGTTCCTCAAATGATTAAACATAGAGTTCACATATGACCCAGAAATTCCACTCCTAGGTATATAAACAAGATAAAGCGAAACATATAAATAAATAGTAATGAAAGTAAAACAAATTATTTTGAAGTATATATAGTGAAAACTAAGATCCCTCTTCAATTCAGATGCTCAGATATTCAATTTCTGTTTACAGCAGCAAACAAGGTCTGGTATAACATTTCCAGAGTTAAAATATAAACATGTACATAGTCTTTTCAGTCTATTTTTAAAAAGTTATTGTTATTACATAGAATTCTGCAGTGAATGTTAAAGCTTGTTCCAGTTGTGAGATGTATCATATGGATTTTCATCAGGGGCTGGCAGAGCAGAAAGCTGATCTCATTCCAACAACCTATCAGAATAAGGAATCCTTCCATTTGCTACTCGCCTACAGTGCAACAGCATAATAGTCATCCAAATGACGTCAACAGGAATAGGAAACAGTGACTGCACATAGATTTTCTGGTATGTGATTTGATCTTATAAGTGGAGCTAAATTTCAGCACAGCTATTTACTTTTAGGGAGCAATACCTTACCGTGTAGTCGTGGCCGAGTGGTTAAGGCGATGGACTAGAAATCCATTGGGGTCTCCCCGCGCAGGTTCGAATGCTGCCGACTACGTTATCTTCCTCTTTGGAAAGATCATCTATAGACACCTTACTGGTTTTAGACTGTCCTGCTGCCTTTCAGGAAGAAACTTTACTGTTCCCAACATGGCTCTATATGTTTCTTCTTTTCAAATTAATCAGCTACCATTCTAATGTTCTTTTCTTTTCTCTCAAGAAAACCCCAGGCTTTGATGATGTTTCCTGAAATCAAAACCCTGCTTTGAAGGCAGACTTTCCTGAAAAACAAAGTTAGCAGGAGTGTTTGTGTCTCCAAAGAACTGCACCCTTATCAGGGCTCTTCTCCAGTCATGTGTGTCCTCATTTGCATAGAAAAGAAAATTCCAGGAAATCTTGCATCAAATACAAGTGAAAGCCAGCTTCAAGAAGCTGAGAATCCAACCTGGATATTAATAAGGAAACCACTACTCAATTAAAGAAATTAGTTAAAACCATTTTCTTTGTAATCCAATCAATGACTTCATGCTGCAGTGGCTTCTCCTGGGGTCCAGGACAGTGGTGAAGAGAGAGACTAAAAATGAAGTGAAAGTTTTACTCATTCTGAGCACAGAGCCAGGGCCAGGTCAGATGCAGAATTCCATTGTATGATTAACGAAGTATGGTTAATGTATTGCTCAAAGAAATGATAACCATAGCTGAGTATCTTCCTAGGAATTCCCAGGAGAATTCGGCGTATCACTGCCGTAGTAGCTTAGTCAGCTTGTCCTCACCTCTCTTGCCATTCTGTCTTCTTTCTTACTTTTGAAGTCTGTGAGGCATGCCATTCTTCTTCTCCCATTTCTGATAGCAGTTATTTACACGTTCTTTCTTTATTACTTGATCAGTTTATCCAAAGGTTTAGCAATTTTATTATTTGTTTCAGATCAAATTTCAGCTTTGCTGGTCATCTTCATTTTGTGCTTCTATTCTAATGCATTAAATCAGCAATTTTCTTCATTATTTTCTTCACTAGTATTTCTTTGGAAAATATTTTTTGATTATTTTCTTGGGATGGATCATTAGATCAATGCTGTTCAAGTTTTATTTTATTTATACATATGTAATGAAGAGCTTGAACATCCATCTAAGTGCATCTTTGGCTACTTAAAATGTATTTTCATCTGAATTATTTTCCGTGTCATTCTTTTCAATATAGCTTTTAATTCCCATTTAGATATCTTCTTTAAATTATATGTGCATTTTTAATCTTTCAAACATGTCAGAATTTTCCATTTTTAATTGATAGCAAGCAAAATGTATTGTGGTTAAACACTAGTATTTATCTTTTAGAATTTTTAGAATTTTGGAAATTTACTTTATAGCCAGCAAAGCAAAAGGTCTGGTTTTTTAAAATGTTCTGTGTCTTCTTGAAAAAGAGGTTTGTCTTCAGAAGTTGAAGGGTGTAGTGTTATCTATATGTAAGTTAGGTCAAATTTTGGAATTGTATTGTTTACGACTTTTATATCCCTATGGGTTTTTTTTCCCTCTCTTCTCTATTTGTTTCCTTTTTTTCTTGAGGGATGTGTACTGAGTTAAAATATTCTAACTATGATTGTGGAGTTATTTCTTTCTATTTCTAGTTTTGTAAATTTTGCCTTATACAGTTTAGGAATCTTTGATCTCCCTTTTCCACATCTCTTTGTCTTCCAAGGCAACAAGGTCTTTAAATAAAACGCTATTTATGAGATATTTATCATTGGCAGATGACTAGTGTCATCTTTAAGTAGCACTTACATAAACAAGAGGACACTCAGTGGAAAAAAAATCTGGGCTTAAATTACGTTCACTTCAGAATACTCTTAGAGAGTTGAGACAAGGAGCATGGCTTTGATTCTGTCTGCTTTTCATGCTTCTCTTCTCAATAAGAAAGAGATAATATCACTGATCAAGAGCTTCTTAATGGAGATCTCAGAGTAGGGTTGAAACAGACCTGAAGTAGAGCTCAATCACCCTCTAACCAGGTGAGTTCCACTCCATTCTGCTGGACCTACATATGTCTCTTTCTAGTGTTCCAACTGTTTTATGAGGAACGCACGTCCCATGAACACTCTGAGAACAAAAGAGAGAGAAATTCAGAGAACTGGTTTGACTAGGATCTCAGCTTAGGGTCATAGATGCACTTTTGGCATAATCAAAAAGGTTGAAATTAATCAATTCAAAGGTTATATTTCTTAAACAGTGTCATGCTTAAAAATCACAGTTTGGTGATTTTTGAACCTTATTAGTTAGATTAGATTATTTGACAATGAAGAGAATTCAAAATGCCAGGAATTCCCTGCTTGGTATACATGATCTTCCACAGTTTTTGTGAACTCCCTGACTTGGTTTCCACAATTTTATGTTTTGTGTTGGGGGCATCTCTCTGTGAGAAATATGTTTTATTCTATATGCCTTGGATTTTGAGTAACCTTTCCCCCTAAAAAGAAGTTAAGGAATCTATTTCCTAATAACTTCAATAACCATGAGGTGGGAGGGAGAAGAATTTACCAAGTGCTTTTTGGTGTTAGGGGAAGCAGATAAAATGCCTATGAGAAAATAGGAACTCCAAACAGGTGTCTTCTGTTGCAAGCAGTTTCTCTGACGTGGGCCAAGCATCGTTTCCCTAGTGACAAAGGTGAACTCACTACTAAACCAGGGAGGAAAGCTTTATTGGAAATTACTGTGCTCACTTCTATGGTCCATGTATATTTCTGATGTTCACAGACCAAAGCAGACACATGCACACTGAAAGCAAATGACTTTCAAGGTCTTGCATGAGCCATGCTGATAATCCCATTACCAAACTTATTCTTCATCTTTTCTTTCAAATTGTTGCTCCCCAGAATCAATCACCTCTTCTGATGATCAGGGCCCACAAGCTGCCTTCATACTGTGTTTTCCTCCTACATGTGGAAAATGGGAGACCCACAATTTCTTCCAAACAGTCTCTCCAATGCTCATCCCCCTAGATACTGCAGTTTTCATTTCTATTTGTGTGTGCTACCTCCTTTGCACCATTATGCTGCTGGCCACCAGTAGTTCCCCAAAGTCTCCATGTGTGAACTATATTTTATTTATGTTTGTAGAATATCCTCCTAATAGGCACTCATCTCTGTTAAGGGCAAGAACTGTTGCTTGCATCTTGTTTACCTCTGTGTCTGTAGCACCAAGTGCAGCACCTGGCTCACCACAAAAATTTAATACTATTTGTAGAAAAAAATGACCTTGGCGGAGCTTCTGATCAAATGTTTAGCTCACAGTAAGACTGCAGATCAGTATATTTCCTTACCTGAGTCCTATGATTGTTTCAATCCAAATTCCTTCTCATCTTAATTCTTCCTTCCACCTTCTAAGTCTATATTCTCACTTATAACATCTCCAAGCTAGTCAAGAAGTGGCTATCCACAGAGCCATTAGCTATTACTGGATTTGAAGAAGCAGTTCATTTACTGAAGGAAGGGAAGTTGTATTTCTCACATTGCAGGCTCTAATTTTTAAATTTCCACTGGAGAAATTCCTTCCATTTCCACCTTCTTGGTCCATATTCATGTGTGATGTAGAATAATATTTACTTGATTTACTAGATTATATATATTTACATATTGGTTGCAGAGAGCCCAGAGCCTGCAACAAAGCCTTGTCCTCCAGAAGGTGCTCACCATAGTGTGTTAAATGGAATTAAATTTAAAATTCACTGTAAGCTGAAGCTAACGTTAAAGTGATTCTTATAAGTTTTTCTCGTTGAGGATGTTGGTAGGAGTGATTCAGTTCCTCTGTTTACTGTCAGCCTTTTAAAGACCTCACTTGTCAGGAGGCCTTTCTACTGTCTTCCTCCAAGTACACAAGTGAATCAAGGTGCCCTGAGGAGCTCTGAGGGAAAGGAGACAGTGATATTTTCCTCTGTTAATCCAGTGGCCACTGTCCACTAAATCACAGAGTACATAGTTCTCTGTGCAGCACAGGACTTTAATGAGTAGTCAGAGCCAGTTGAATACTTGGGAATGTTTGCTTCCATAGTGTTAGAAATCTTCAATGCAGTAAAATCGACTTTGCACCATGGTTATGAAATCTACTGGGGTCCAGCTGGGTAGATTCAAATTCTGACAACTGTGATTCTTTCTTCTCTGAAAAAAGCCAGTTGCTCCTCCCCACAGTCCTTCAGGTTGACAATCTGGGGTTGCTCCCCTCTCCTGCCTTTCCTTTGCCATTGATGGGGCAATAATGATCAGTCCTTGAGATTTCTCTATTGTTCTTGGTATGAAGGAAACTTTCTTGCAGCAGAGCTTGGAATAGGTAACAGGAGTCCAAAACGTTTTTCTCAAGTAAGAAGTATGTTCCAAACTCTGTTAGAAAAGAACCCTCCATAAAAGCCTGAAATATAGGTATAGTATTTCAAGCTTTTGTGTTGTCCTTGGGGTAGAGTGGTGGAGCCCTTTCTAGGAAGCTGATGGAAAGCATTTTTTTCTTTCTTTAAGCCTGGAAAGGTCCAGATCTGGCTAACATGACATGCCAAGTGAAGATATCACTGAGTGAAGCTCCACCTCTCTTGTCACAGTGATGGCCTTCATCCTTCTGCTTCTATCAACAGATTCTCCAAAAACTCTACTTGCCTGTTTTGGTCACTGTGTCCAAATCTCTAGGTCCAAAACAGATTCTAGATTACAGTAAGCATTCAGTGAAAGAAAAATTGAAAACAAGATGCTTCTCCAGACCATTTTACAGAAAAATAAGTTTCTGCGAAGATTTTTGTTTTGTTTTTTGGGTGAGGTTATGGATCTCTAGAAATTCTCTTGCTGGGATCAGTGGTTTTCTTTTCTCTCTCTTTTTTTTTTGATCATGTTCTGTATTTAGACTTGTCTGCAATCAATGAGCTTAAACCTTGAATGCCCAGATTAAACATTTGATTTTCTACAAACAGACATATTACAATGTTTTCTTAGTCATTTAATAAAAGTATAGAATCATTAGGATAAGCTAACAAAGACCATGAGAGCAGGGAATATTAACTTCATTCCAAAGTATTGTCTTGTAAGCAACTGCCTTATTTGTTTGTTTTTCTGCAGTCTCTGAAAACTTAGAGACCCAATGCAAAACAGAAAGGAAAGAAGGGAGGGAGGGAGTCAGTGCATTATTGTTCTTCAGACACAATCTAGGATGGGTTAATTTGTTGATATTCCCTCCAGGAAGAATTAAATGAGAATCAACTAAGCCCCAAAGCAGTGATGGATATGACTGTAGATGGATCTGCAAGTTGTACCTTTTCTTTTTTTTTCACTGCTGGGTCCCCAGAAATTCTCCAGTGGGCAGCGATACTCCAGGTGGTGGGCCATATCTGGTGAGCCTGAAATCAAAAGGAGAAAAATGGGAATTTGAGCCCTAGATCTTCAGATTAAAAGTATGCTACTCTATCTACTGAGTGGTCCACGATGTGAGCGAATAGAAGGATCTTTCTCAAGTCTTGGTAATTCCCATTTCCATCCTGGGTCTTGGGTATCAGGGAGTTGGTGACTGATGAGCTTTTCTCGCTGAGCATATCATTGTCGATCTCTGCTTTATTGATGATAAATAAGAGAAAGTGATCTACTTTCCCAAAGTAGATCAAAGTCAGGCTAGGTAAGTAGGGTGAGAGTGATTCGGAGAGTTTGTTCCTGGAATCAATGATTGCATGAAGGGATCATTTTACCTCCATAAAGTCAGGAGAAAAGCACCAGGGCTAAATCATACAAAAATTTGTGAAGGGAAACTGATGCCCTTTGAGAAAGGAGCAATGCCCATCTGACAATGAGGACTGAAGAATAAAGGACCTGCTTGCTGCCTTTTAGGCATGTGGTTACAGGTCAGGGAGTCCTTGGCTCAAGTGTCGAGTTCCCTCTTGGTCCCTTACCCCACACCGCCCAAATCCTGCACTTTTTCCTTTCTTTTCCTGCTCTTCTACTCAGTTGCTCCTCCTTTTCTTCTCTCTCCTTGTCTTCCCTTTTGTCCACCCGCTCTTCAGTCTCCTTTCTCATAGTCTCTTCTTCTTTTCCCTCTTCTCCATGCTCCTCTTTCCCCTTTCCTGCTGTTGCCTAACATTTCCAACTTGAATACTTTCTCCTCCATTATCCTTCCTCTAGGAAAAGGTGGAACAACACTAATCCACTGTCTGCCTCTCCCCAACACACAGAGATTCCCCATTATTCCAGGTCTTTCTCTAATGCTGTCCCTCCATAGTCTATCTTGACTCCACCCCATTCAAAGACCAAAAAGACCTGGCAGTTGAGGAAGTATCCTGTATGGCCATGATCATGGTAAGTCTTCTTTGATTCATCATATATTTCTGAGCACCTTTAGTGAGAGTCAAACAAGCAGTGAGGGAGTAGGCAGTTGAGGTGAAAGCCAAATAAAACCAGAGTGTTTTTCATTATTCTGTGAGCTTTGAATATAGTTGAAGAGTGAAAATGAGATAATCCTGTCCCAGGAGCATGAGAGGATAAGAATGGTTGTGAGACTGTCTCTGCTGGCGTGGTCCTATCTTTTGACTATCATTCTTACTTTGTGGATGTTTTCTGATGGTGAAGGAGGAAGAAAGTTTTGGTGCACACTTGAGGATAAAAAGCACTCCAGCAGAGGAAATTCTAGACAGATCTGCTTTCTTTTGGCTGCAAAAAGTGCACTACTAGTACACCGAACACTTCAAAAAACTGCTGGAAGAAATTAGGAGAGATGTAAACAAATAGGAAGACATCCTATGTTCATGGATGAGAATATAGTTAAGATGACAATACTTTCCACATTTATCTATAAATTCAACACAATAACTATCAAAATCTCAACTAAGTGTTTGTTTGTTTTGGAAAATTTGAAAAGCTGATCTAAAATTCATATGGTAATGCAAAATATCCAGAAAAGGCAAAATAATCTTGAAAAAAAAAAAAGGAACAAATGTTAATTGTAAGTTTACCTTTCTTAGTGTGAAAACTTCTTGATGTGAAAACTTTCTACAATGCTGCAGTAACCAAGAGTGTGATACTGACAATAAGGATGGACATACAGATCAAACAACATAATTAGAATCTAGAAACAACCCCCTACATGTATTGTCAATTGATGTTCGTCAAAAGTGCCAAGACAATTCAATGATGGAAAGGATAGACCCTTCAATGAACAGTACAGAGACAATGGAATATTCACATGAAAAACACAGCTACCTCACACCAAACTGACCTGAATTAGCTTTGAGTTAACTTTGTAATTAACTGCTGTAAATTTACAAAAATTAACTTAAAATGGATCATAGATGTAAATGTAAGAGCTAAAACTATGAAACACTGTGAAGAAAACGTAAGAATAAATCTTTGTGACCTCAGAATAGGAAAAGATTACTGCAATGCCACATGAAAAGCATATAAAAGACAAAATTGTAAATTGAATTGCATCAAGCTTTAAAGCATTTGCACTGCAGAGAATATAATTTTTAAAATGAAAAGACAGGCAGCATACTGGGAGAAAATATTTGCAAGTCAAATATTTAATTAAGGGCTTGCATCCAGAATATATAAAGAATATTTACCACTCAATAATAAGAGAACAGATGATCCAAATTAAGAAGGGGGCAAAAGATTTTTATAGTCTTGTCACCAAAGAACATATATGAATGTCCACAAAACACATGAAAAGATGCTGAACATCATAAGTCACACGAGAAATGCAAGTTGAAATCACAATGAGATGCTACTTCACACTCACAAGGATGTCCATATTATAAAAGGCAGACAATAGCAAAGGGTGTAGAGAAACTGAAAACTTCATATACATTCCTGGGAGAGAACATAATATGGTGCAGCTGTTTTGGAAAATAGTTTTACAGTTTCTTAAAAGATTAAACATAATTTTAACTATATAATCTAGTAATTCCACTCCTAGGCATCTACACAAGAGAAAAGAAAACATGTGTCCACACAAATACTTGTATGCAAATGTTCGTAGCAGCATTATCCATATTAGCCAAAAAGTGGAGACAGTCCAAATATACATCAGTGGGTGAATGGGTGTACAAATTGTGGTGTACAATGGAATACTATTTGGCAATAAAAGGAATATAATACTGATGCAAGCTAAAACATGGATAAACCCTAAAAACCTTATGCCAATTGGGAGAAACCAATGCAAAAGTCCATATATTGTATGATTCCTCTGATATGAAATGACCAGAGAAAGGCAAATCTTAGAGGCAGAAAGTAGATTAGTGGTTGCTTGCAGCTGAGGATGGAATGAGAAGTAACTGCAAAAGGACATGAAATTTCTTTTTGAAGTAACGGAAATATTCTAAAAATGCATTGTGATAATACTTGCACACCTTTGTAGATTTACAAAAGAAAATCATTGAATTGCACACTCAAAATGGATCCACGTTATGGTAAACTATATCTCCATATAGCAGTAAAAAAGCACTTTTGATATGTCATTTAGTGTCAGATGTATTCATGCACAGCTTAGAACTGAGTCTTTAAGTTTGTACACAACGTTCTGAATTCACCTTTCGGAGATCCTTTCTGTAATCTCCCACTTTCCAGCTCTCAGTGGGTCCCTTTCCTAGTTCTCTGGCTAGAAGACCTCGGATTTAGTTTCCATGCTCTGCTGTGCACTTCACTCAACTGAGTCTTTCTCTGGGCAGTGAGAAGATAGCAACTAAAAGCAGTTCAGGTTTCCTCCACACTCTTGGAAGCAGTTTCTCTGGTCAGAGTTGAGGTTTCCCCTCCTTCAGAGTTTTATGCTTGCATAGCTGCTGCTGCCGTTGCCACCAACCACAGGGAAGATTGCCCAAAGACTGGAGCAGCTCTGGGTTTTAGGCTGCCTTTGAGTCTGGTCTGGGAGTTACTTCAGTAAAGGAAGTGAGAAACTCACACCCAGTTTGGTGAGACTTTAGTTCTGGTTTTCTCCCTCAATCTGCCTCTACCATTTACTTTCCAGAGTCCTCAGGTAGCTGCTTCATTCATTCTGTCCCAGAGTTTCAATTGTATTCAATGGGAGAGATGAGTGGAATGTGCTTACTCCATTTCTGAGTAGTGCTAATTGTTTTTTAGAGTTCTTCTTACATGTATTAATTTATTGTTTTTGACATGTTAAAATTTTCCCTAATGGTCATTATTATTCTAAAGCAAAAATTGCTTGTTCCATTTACCAAGGAGAGTTATGAGTAACAGTCATAATGCAACTTTATATAGGAAGAATTTCTTCCAGATGAGTGTTAGGATTTTGAAGTCTGCAAACCTATGACACACAAGAAAGAGAGGTCACTATGGTCAACAATCAATCAGAAGCTGGGAAGCGTTAAATCCAGACAGCGAGATTTAAACATGACTTTTATTATCTTTATGACTCTGGGAAGATCAATAACGGAATTCATTTTTCTAATATACAAACCTGAACAATAAATTTGGTGCATTAATTCAACAAATATTTGTTGAGTTTTCACTATGTGGCCAGCACTGTTGTAGATAAAGACATGGAGAAGCAAAAAACCTCAAACAGTTCCCTGTCTCTTCATGGAACTTACATTCCAGTGAGGAGAAAAAATGGTGTATGAAAAAAATTAAGCAAGTGCTGTAATGTGTTCAAAGATGATAAGTGCTATGGAGAAAAATAAAGCAAGAATGCAAAAAAGGAATTCTAGGAGTAATGTTGAGATAAATTAACACTGATGTGGTGGCATTTGAACTAAGATTCGAAGGAAGTGAAGGAGCAAGTCATGTCTATGTTTGGGAAAACTGTTCCAGAGAAAAGAATTACTCAGTGCAAAGCCCTGGGTCAAAAACATATCTTATGTTCAAGGAGAAGCAAGTCAATTGTAACGGCAATGGAGTGAGCAAGGGGAGAGAAGGCGAAGAGATTAGAGAAGTAATGAGCTATGCAGAAAAAACTCGCACATCATTGTAAGGATTTTGGCTTTGACTTTGTGTGAAGCAAGAGCCATTGTTTGCCTGTCCACAAGAGAATGGTTTCATGTGACTTAAGGTAAAAAAAAATTCTCTATGGTTGCTCCATGGAGAATATTGTAGAGGAGAAAAGGTAAAGCAGAAAGACTATTAAAATATTTTTTAAGAATTTCATGCCAGATATAAGATGGCTTGGACCACCAGAGTAGCAGTTGAGGTAATGAAAAATGGTTAGATTCTAAACATATTTTAAAGAAATAGACAGATTCTACATGGGCAGTGAGGGATGTATGGAATTGAAGAAGAGTCCAGCCCCTTTGGCCTCCTAACTGGAAGCATGGAGTTGTCTTTAATTGAGAAGCGGAATAAACTGAGGGAAGGTATTAGAGCGGGGAGAGATCAAGAGTTTGATGTTGAATATATTAAGTTGGAGATGCGTCTTGCAAGACCTCCAACTGGAGGTATCAGTTAGGCAGATTGATACACCAGCATGGAGTTTAAAGAAGTGGTTCAGACTGAAGACATGAATGAGTGAGTTGCTGACATATAGACAATATTTAAATGATGATACTGCACAAGATCTGGCAGGGAGTGAGTAAAATTGAGAAGAGAAGCTTGGACTGCACCAAATCACCTTAGATTTAATTTATCTAAAGTTTGTTTTTCTAATTAAACTTTGATGGCCTAGAGACAAAATTCCAATGGAGTGTTTCATACAGAGTCAAAAGTGGCTCACGGCATATCCCTCTATCCCTTATGCCAGACTTGGGCCCTGCTACTTTTTTCATTTGAATCTAAAAGTACCTTAACTCTTTCCCAGCTTTTTCATTAGCCTCATCAGCATAACGAGAAATCAGGAATATGCCTGTGTAGGTCCTTTCACTAGGCAAGCATCCTACCTACTGTAAAGAAAGCACAATTCACTAACTTATTCATTCATTCATCCAACAGATACTTAACTAATGCTTATACTATGTGTCAAGCTCTTGTATTAGTTACTGGGAATAGAGCAGTGAACAAAAGAGACAAAAATATCTGTTCTGCATTCTAGAGGAGGGGTGACAGACAATAAACAAAAGAAAAATCTCAGATAGAGATCTTGATAAATGTGGTGGATAAATATTAATCAAGGAAGTAATATTGAAAGTGTGGCGTTTGTTTGGAATTTTGAATGCGGTTTTCACTGAAACCTTCATTGATCATATGACCTGTAAGAAAGGAAGACCTGAAGGAGGGAGCGGGAAAGGAAATGAGGAAGCAAGGAACAGAAGGAAGGAGACTTGATATCTGAGGAAGGCCTTTGCAGGAAGAGGTTGCAGCCAGTGCACAATAAATGTTGAGGTAAGACTATGCCTGGTATATTGAAGGATCACTAAATAGGCCAGTGTAATTGTAGCAGAATCAAGATTTTGACAAAGTAATTGGGTGTAGCTAATTTAAATAGAAATTTCTAAAACTAAAATTATTTTTTATTACAAGGCAATGCGCTCAACACACATTTCCACTCCTTATCTCCTCTCTGCTCTCACCAATTCATGACTGGTCATTTATGAGTCCCAAAGAAGGAGCTCTGGAAGCCATCAGCAGTCACTGAAGGGCAATACTTGACTGGAAGCCTGTGAAGTTGAGGCAGGATGGGGTGTGTCCAGGCGGTGGTGAGGCGTAGGGTTTGAGGGGACTACAGAAAGTGTCCAGTGAGGCTAGGAGGAGTCGCTCATATTTATAGCTTTCTATCTTACATACACAAATTCCACTGTCGACTAATTTCACTCATGGGGACACAGGAAGACCTTGCAAGAAGTACGAGAGCCTAGGTCCAGGGGTGTATAGCTTTAAAATTTGAGGGAGGGGTATGGGTAACAAAATTTTGAAGGCTAAAAGCTCAACTTGGCTGAGGACAACGCATAAGCTCTGTTAGTTCTTCAGCGTTTGTTTGTATCTTGTTTTTATTGGACCCAGCCTCCACTAGGTTCAGAGACCCCACTCAGACCGGATAGTCTAACACGTCCGTCCCTGGAATGCTTGGAGGTCTGCACAGCTGCTGGGGTCTAGTGGCCAGCTGAGCGTCTCTCTTTTTACCTTCAGAATGGAAATCCAAGAAATTTGAAAGTGACCTGAAAATCTAGAGCCCTCGCGGGTGCCATTGTCACTCCAGAAATGGTCGGGATCTCTCTTTCCACTCGAAATGGCCTTGGCCTACGTGGCCACCAAACTCGGAGCGGGACGCTGAGTTGCCGGGAAATTGTCCAGGAGGAAGAGCTGCCTGTCCAGGATCTTTGCGAGGGCTCTGGAGCTCAGGCTTGTCTCCTCCAACACACACACACACACATACACACACACACGCACACACACCTGCATCTGCTAAACCCGGGTGTATCGCAGTCGTTGTGTGTTTCGTGTGTCAAAAGCATTGCGCACCAAGATGAACTTGGGAACCCTTGGGTTGCAGGAGGCTGAGCGAGTTGAGCGCCAGGAGCCCGAGGCGCGGCCGGATGAGAAGAGCCGCGGAAGGAGCCTGGCTGAGAAGGAAGTCCTTGGAATTCTTCCTGGAGCGAGAGCGGCGGGAACTGGGAGGGAAAGTTCTCTCCGGCCGACGGAGATCTCCGAGCTGTTATTAAAGGGCATCTTTCTCCACCATCTCCCACCAACACGCCACCGGGGAGGAGGTGAATTGATTTCTGTTGAAAGTGACTTTCTGGAAAGAAGACAAAATGGAAATTCCTGGTGAGAATTGACAGGGTATCCTCGCGCTCGATTTCAAAGACCAGATCAGTAGCAGAAATGACTATCCTGGACACCTTTCCCCCATTCGTTAAATTAAATGACTGAGAACCTACCAAGCTATGCGGGCTCTGAGAGTAAGAGAGGAATGAAGACAGCACAGTCCTCGTCCTGAAGGAAAAGATAGAGAAACACAAGCAGGTAATGATAATAAAGTCGCAAAGGGAAGCTGCAGACATTCACACCTCCGGGCGTCGTTAGGGGAGCGCAGAGAAGGAGCATCTCCCGAGTCCTTAGGAATCCGGATCTGCCGGAGATTTCCTTCCTTCTGGGACGGAGAGGAATCCTCCTGCCGGGAGCCAGGACCAAACCCAGCAGCCATTCCAGCTGGAGGGTCAGTTTCATAATCTGCCCATTTGGAAGTAAATCTCCGACAACCAGCTTCTCCTTCCAGATCTTTCCCAGGGTGGGAAGAAGGAAGCCTCTGTTGTGAATGTTTCCCTGCGTTTTCTCGGGACGAAATCGATGAGTTAGAGAAAGTCGACTTTCCAGCAGAGACAAAGTTCTCTTCTACCAGAGGCAGAGTTTCGTCTTGTCTTTTTCTTTTCGCGGGAGTGCGGAAAAGGGAAATCTTAAGCAAAAGAGAGGCTAGAAGAAACAATGTTACTTGATCTTGGTTAAAATTAAAAGCAAAAGTCTCCTTTGGAAAAGGAAAAGATAGATTTTCTTTGATTTTAAACAAACAGAAGAATACCCATACTTATTACATTCTTAATTAAAAGTCGATGCCTATCAGGTGGCCGGTTAGCTCAGTTGGTTAGAGCGTGGTGCTAATAACGCCAAGGTCGCGGGTTCGATCCCCGTACGGGCCAAGAAAGTACCTCTTTTGTTCTTTTCTGTTGAATAAAAATTAACTTTGCTCAGTCATCTCATACATCGGAAGTAACCTCTCTGACATTAAATTGGGATTAAATGTTGACTGTATCTCTGAATCCTCAGGAGTTACACTTACCTTCCTTGTCTCCCTCTTCAAAGGCAGGAAAAAATAAAAGAAAAAAACAACTTATGGAAAAAGTGTCATAAAACTTTCAGATAGAAATTTTAGCAAATTAGAGAAGGAGAGTAGAGGTGGCATTAAAGATGTGTCTGATGGCCCCTGAGCCTCTGAGCGCCCCGATTTCCTTGTCCTTTTCCCAGAGTCCAGTGACGGAGTCTCAGTGTGGCCCTTACCTGCTTCATCTATTTGATTGTCTCCTGGTCCTTTACGCTGCTTTTTCAACACTGTTGAAGTCGCTATTGCTTATTCCAAAATAATCACCATCGGACACATTGCTTATTCTTCTCCCCAACTCCCTTTTTAAAATGATTAGTCAGCTTTTTCCAGGGGACAGATTTTTTTTTTCTTATGGATCTCTAGGACCATGAACAGTTCTGAACGAAAAGTAGGTACTTGGCAAATACTTGTAGTGAATGTATGAAGCCTCACCATCAGAGTGTGTTTTCAAACGTTGGGATTTTGTTTGCCGAATTTGGTTAATGTACTTTTATATAAAGGAACTAAAGCCTACCAAAGTCACCATTTATGACAAAACACTGTGATTGCAGAGGCCACATTATTGTATAGAATATAAAAGAATTTCAAAAATGAAAAATTAATGACAAATATAATCCCAGCAAAAAATGAAATTTAGATGTTTTAGATTTGACAAAGGGGCATTTTCAAAGGATGAGGAAACCACCCCTCAATACTTGAAACACAAAGTCAAAGCTTGTTTAAGGAGACAGCTGTGTGGTGAAGCACAGCTCCTTTGAGAGAGCCCATGGATGATGTTTTCAGGGGGAAGGGACTTAGGGAAGCAAGGACTGTCAGAGGCTGAGTGGATTGACTGACACAACCGGTGGAAGCCTGGTTATTTGGGAGAGAATGCTGTTGTTTGGGTGGCACTCAAAGGCATGTTTGTTGAAGTGAGTCCATCCCTGACTGGCTGACTTTCAGAAGTGTTGGCACTGATTGGTTGTCGTGCAAGAGTATGTTCACACAATGTTTTTATCATTGATAGAATGAACTGATTTAAAATCCATTCTGGTGGCTACATTTATCATGGCTACAGAACAATCAGTCTTTTCCTAAGTTTGTGACTGGTTTATGTTCTCAACATTTTACTCTGGACTAAAAGCAAAATCACTTTCTTCCTTCCTTCCTTTCTATTTCTTTTCCTTTCTTTCTTTCGTTTTCTTTCCATCTGTCTTAGATACCTTCAACTTTCAGTTCAATGATGGGATGGATAGCAGAGATGGAGTTAAGGACAGGGTGAGGGATTGGTGAGTCTTAGGGATGCTGTAACTGGCAGATGGATCATGATTATGGCTGGGGTGGTGATGGAATTAGGGTCAGAAACTGGAATATGTGGAGCACATAACTGCATAATAAAAATGATGATTTTTATTTTGACCTTTCTGCATCAAATCCACGAGAAATAATTAGCTCCTTGTGGTGGGTTTATTGCCTTAAGGATCCCATTCCTTCTCCCTTCCCTTTATCTATGCTGTTTTTCATGTGACCTTGTAGTGCCTTCCCACTCTCTCTGGGCTGAGCGCTGCAACTTACTTTGGCCAAAGGGATGTTAACAAACTTGACAAAGAAGATTCTTGAATAAGCCCTTTGCTCTTTCTGCTTGCTTGTTTTCCTTTTTTGTTTGTTTTTAAAATAGCCTTTATTTTTTAGAGCAGTTTTAGGTTCATATCAAAATCGAATGGAAAGTTCTCACATATCCCCTCCCCTGCCACACACAATCTCTTCCACTATCAACATCCTAAATCAGAATGGTTCATTTGTTACAACTGATGAACCTATGGTGACACAGCACCAACACCCAAAGTCCATAGTTTGCATGAGGTTTCACTCTTGGTGTTGTACATTCTATAGGTTTGACAAACATATAATGCCATATGTCTACGATTACAGTATCATACAGAAAGTTTCGCTGCCCTAAAAAATCCTCTATGGTCTGCCTATTTATCCCTCTCTTCCTCTTAACCCCTGGCAACTACTGATCTTTTTACTGTGTCCATAGTTTTGCCTTTTTCAGATGTCAAATGGTTGAAGTGTACAGTATGTAGTCTTTCCAGATTGGTTTCTTTCACTTAGTGATATGCATTTAATGTTCCTCCATATATTTTCATGGCTTCATAGCTCATTTATTTTTATTGCTGAATAATATTCCATCGTCTGGATGTACCACACTTTATTTATCTACTCATCTACTAAGGGACATCTTGGTTGCTTCCAAATTTTGGCAATTATGAATAAAATGGCTATAAACACCTGTGAGCAGGTTTTTCTGTGGATATATGTTTTCACTGCGTTGGGTAAATACCAAGGAACTCAATTGCTGTATCATATGGTTGTTAGCAGTGTGTTTAGTTTTGTAAGAAACTGCAAACTCTCTTCCAAAGTGGTTGTACCATTTTCCATTCCCACCAGCAATATATGGGAGTTCCTGTTGCTCCACATCTTCCTCATCATTTGGTGTTGTCAGTGTTTTAGATTTTGGCTACTCTAATAGGTGTGTGGTGGTAACCTCACTGTTTTAATTTGCATTTCCACAATGACACATAATGTTGACCGTCTTTTCGTATGCTTATTTGCCATCTGTACATCTTCTTTGGTAAGGTGTCTGTTCAGATCTTTTGCCCACTTTTAAATCAGATTGTTCATATTCTTGTTGAGTTTTAAGAGTTCTTTGTATATTTGGATAACAGTCCTCTATCAATTGTATCTTATGCAAATATTTTTTCCCAGTCTGTGGCTTGTTTTCTCATTCTCTTGACAGTGTCTTTTGCAGAGCAGAAGTTTTTGATTTTAATGAAGTCTAGCTTATTGAATGTTTTTTCATGGTTTGTGCCTTTGGTCTTGTATCTAAAAAGCCATCACCAGACTCATTGATCATCTAGATTTTCTCCAGTGTCATCTTCTAGGAGTTTTATGGTTTTGTGTTTTATATTTAGGTTTATGATCCATTTTGAGTTAATTTTTGTGAAAGGTGTCAAGTCCATGTCTATATTTATTTCTTTTGCTTGTGGATGTGTAGTTGCTCCAGCACTATTTGTTGAAAAGACAGTCCTTTATCCATTGTATTGCTTTGGCTCCTTTGTCATAAATCAACTGATTATATTTGTGTGGATCTATTTCTGGGCTCCCTATTCTGTTCCATTGATCTATGTATCTATTGTCTTGCCTGTACCACAATGTCTTGCTTACTGTAGCTTTATAATAAGTATTGAAGTCAGGTAGTGTCAGACCTCTGACTTTGTTCTTCTCTTTCAATATTGTGTTGACTGTTCTGGGTCTTTTGCTTCTCCATATAAACTTTAGAATCAGTTTGTCAATATCCACAAAATAACATGCTGGGATTTCCATTGAGATTGTGTTGAATTTGTAGATCAAGTTGGGAAGAACTGAGATCTTGTCAATATTGAGGCTTTCTCTTCATGAACATGGAATGTCTTTCTATTTGTTTAGTTCTTCTTTGATTTCTTTCATCAGAGTTTTGTAATTTCCCTCATATAGATCTTATACAACATTTTTCAGATTCATACCTATTTCATTTTAGGGGGTGCTAATGTAAATCATATTGGGTTTTTAATTTCAAATTCCAATTGTTCATTTCTGGTATATAGGAAAGTTATTAACTTTTGTATATTAGCCTTATATCCTACAACCTTGCTATAATTGCTTATATACTTGTTACAGGAGGGGGAGTTGTTTTCCCCTGCTTGCTTTTGCCCTGAACCATTGTCATGAGAACTTGCCTGGGTTTAGCATACTGGAAAATAAGTAATGTATGAAGATTAGCTGATTGTCTGTTGTTCACCTGACATGTGAGTCAGCCCAGCTGGGACATAAACAGTCTGGTCAATTCCAACCTGTATTAGTAAACCATAGACTAGCAAGGTAAGTAGATTCTAATTGTTTTAAGGTACTGAATTTGGATCATTTGTTAAGCAGTATATTTGTGGCAATAGGTAACTGATATGTACATTAAAATATCATTCATTTTACCCCAGCAGAATTAGCCTCTTTGCTGTTCCTCAAATATGCAAAGTAAACACCACCTCAGGGTCTTTGCGGGCACTATATCCTATGTCTGGAATGACTTTACCTAGATATTCTCATGGCTCATTCATTTTCTTCCTTCAGATTTTTGCTCAAATGTCACTAATACTCCATTTAGAAATTGAAAATAAAAACTTACCCCTAATGTCCTTCCCAGATTAATTGTTCTCCTTAGCATTTATTATCACATCACCTAGCATTGTATTTGCAACTTCATTTCACAAATAATTCTGTAAACCTGCCACTAGAAAAGAAAGAAATTTCTGTCTATTTTGTTCACAGCTGTTATCCCAGTGACTAATGCAGTATCTGACTCATAGTATACTCACAGACGATGAGTGATTAATTTCTCTTTGTCTAAAGTAAAGAGGACACTTGCTTGAAGAGAAGGTGGGGAGAGGAGCAAACATCACCTTAGATATGGGCCTCGAGAGATGTTGGGCCAATAGAGCAGGAAAGGCACATGGCCCTTTTACAAAAGTTTGTAGGAGGACACACTTGGTGTTAGCTTTCTCCATCTCCCTTCCCTCCCTCCATTATCTAGAACCTAGGTGGAGTGGGAGTTACCCAATCAGGGTTTTAGGGATAAGGTCACCTATACTCCAGCTAGAAGAGTCTCTTAATTTAACAAGATGTATAGAGGGTCTAGATTATCTTGAACCTACTCAAGGGCAGTAGTTCATATGCTGGCAAATCAGGAATTAATGTGAATGAGTAAATCTCTCAGCATCATTTTCTCTTTGAATCTATTATGTCTCTTCTGTCTACTGTCTGATTATCTTTACTTTTTCCAATTCCGATTTACCCCCTAAAAAATCCATGTGGTCCACATATCTAAATAATTGAACCACTTTTGGGGCAGAGATTTTTACTGAGGATCAGGTTATAGGTCTTCTTACAGGTTACTTGCCAGCCCATGGATTGGCTGCCTTTGAGAGCTCTGTTCCAGTCACATAGGGCAGGCTGTTGGGAGTCACTATTACATGTTGGAAAATATGGCCACCCTCCAAAAGCATGTGGCACTTTTGTGATCCAGGCTGACAGTGGAGCAGCATCTATTAAATGAAACTAATGACATGGCAAGCTAGTGGATTGCCAAGTCTGTTACTCTGAAGTAGACATCTCATGATCTCTTCCCCCATTTTAAATTTTAGGATAATTCTATAACCAGTCTTCATGTATCTTTGTCCTGAAAAGAGAAAATAAAAGAAAAGACAAACATGCAATTAAAATCTGTTTGTGACATGTTGCTATTATAGAACTTTGGAAAATTCTTCAGTATCCTCATGGGGAGGAATTTTCTTGTATTCTTATCAGTATTACTAATGACTAAAAGAGATTTTTATCTGCATTGACTAGAACAATCTTCCCCTGACTATTGGATGAATCTCATATTCAAATATACTATTTGACTCCTATCTTAAAAGGGCTTCTCTGCCTCAACATTTTCCTCTAGCGACTGCCCTATTTCTCAGATAACCTCATACAAAATCTCTAGAGAACTATAACGATTTACTATCTGTAGTTTCTTTCCTATAATTTTTCTTCAAACTCACTACGTTCAGGTTTTTTGGCACTACTACTTTATGGAAACTTCTGGTCAAGATAACCGGTGACCTCTAAATATCTAAAATTAGTGATCACTTCCAAGTCTTTGATTTCTCAGGGGCCATAGGCAATTATCCTTCTTAAAATATTTTCTTTTTTTGTCTTCCAAGATACCGCTGTCCTGATTATCTTTCTACCTCACTGGCTTCTCCTTCTCAACATCTTTTATTTCCTCTCTTCTCACCCATTCTTTTTTTTATAATGAGATGTCTCAGGGCTTTGTCCTTGGACCTCCTTTGTATATGCTCACTACCTGGTTATTTCATCTGTTCTCATAACTTAAATAACATCTATGTGACTACAACTCACAAATGTGTATCTGCAGTCTAGACCACTCCATTAAACTCCAAGCTTGTATATTCACTTCCTTCCTTAGCATTAGACTTGAGGGTTTTATACTAGGCATCTAAAAATTAGCATGTCTGAAACAGAACTCACATTATTTCCCTAATAAAATTGTTACTTCCAATCTTCTCCATTTCAGTTAATGGCAGCTCCATCCTTCCAATTTTTAGCAAAACACCTCAAAGTCATCATTGATTCTACTTTCTCTCGCTCCTCACATCCATTTTCTCAGGAATTTCTCTTGAACCTATCTTTAATATGTACCCAGACTGTGACTCCTCCTCACCAACTCGATACCACCATCCTGTGCAAGCCACAGTTACCTCTGATATGTAGCATGATGAGAGGGACTTCATAGATCTCCTTGCTTCCATTCTTTTCTCCATAAAAAATATTCTCCACAGAGCTGGCAGAGGGCTCTCGCAAAACACTCAAGTCGTGTAAAGTTACTTCCCTGCTTAAAAGTCTCCTCATTTTATCAGAGTAAAGACCAAAGTCCTCAAGAAATGATAAGGCTCCGCTTGATCTCTGCCCTCCATTATGTTACCTGTCTGCCTACAGGAACTAATGTCCACTGGACTCTTGCCCCTCCAGTTACAGCTGGCTTCTTGATTCTCCTTGCGTTCATCAACCACACCCCGTCTCAGTGGTATTCACTCTGTTCCTGCCCATAATGGCTGGGGACCGCGCCTCCTTTCATGGACAGTAACACCAGCAAAGCGCAGTATCTTCCCTAACCCAGCGGAATAGATAAGACACGGTTACTTGCTGAACGGGCGAAAAAGCAAGCTTCAGCTCCGGTCTTGTTTTATCATTCTTGTAACTGAGATTGCTGGGCTGCAAAAGGAGTGGGGGATGATTGCTACTTGGTGGAAATATGAACAGATTCAAGCAGAAAAATTCCTGGCAGCGATTCCAGCTGTTTCCGCCCGGTTTCGAACCGGGGACCTTTCGCGTGTTAGGCGAACGTGATAACCACTACACTACGGAAAGTGCCCTGTTCGCACTTTTTAAATTCCTGAATTAGTTAAAATGAATCGTAAATCTATCCTTCGGAATATTTTCTTGGTTGAGGTACTATTTTTCCCTGTACACTTTCCGATTCTTTGAATCAACAACCTCTAAACGCCATAACTCATAGTCAGGCAAATGCTACTCCCGGAGCTCCGGTTACTTTACAAGCACCGGGCAGGGAAGTCTTAGGCTGGCTTCTGGGAAATTTTATTTCAAGAAATTTCTCGATAAGCTTTAGTACGTTTCTGTGCTTGTGAGACTCTCTGATCTTCATCTCTCGATGACTGAAAATTATCCTTTAGAAACCAGAACCGACTGGCTGAACTCAGGGGACTTCCTCGGGCAATGAAGGGAGAGACTGAGGGGCAGAGGGCCAGGTGAGGACTGTGCCCCGTTGTCGGTCACGCGAGGGTGGTGGGGGTGGCTGGGAAGTTTGTGGAAGTGGAATCAAGTCCAGTAGACATCAAACGAGCTTCCCTCTTCTGTTCTGCATCACTCACGTTCACTGCTCTGGAACGTGTCAGCTCGGTGTGTGATGTCCGTGAGGGTCTCATAGCAGGAAGATGACCTTTGTGATTTTACCTGACTCTCCTTTGTTTTTCACCACATTTCAACTCTCCTAAGTCACCCTCTTTACCCCGGACACTGCAAGCCATCTGCCTTCTGCTAGGTTCTCAGGCTGCAGAAGCAAAAAGTGTCCCCAAAGTAGTCGTGAGAAACTGGTGACAGGACAGAGGCGTCTGGGCCTTTGAGATAGATCCCCGACTGGCTCCCTCCTGTGGCAGCTAAAACGTGACCTAATGGAAATATTGTGAATAGTGGAGGAGAGAGACATGTTTCTCATTGACACGATCCTAGCCCTACCTTTTTTTGCTTTGAGATCAGATCAGCAAGATAAAGAGCTATTAAGATAAGGAGTATGTGTGTGTTTGTTAACCTTTCTCAGCAATTTGGTTTGATGTGTATTTTAAAGAAACTATTGAATAGCCCACTCCTATTCTGCTCACTGGAGGCATCTGATGCCCTAAAGGAACTGACAAACTAGAAGGAGGGAAAGGGGACCTAAGCTGATCATAATGATAAGTTTGCGCATAGTAATTTAGTTACTATGAGAATACTGCATGGAACAACAACTGTAAAATTCACAGGACTTTCTCACATGAGCACAGAAAAGAAACATCCCCTCCAGGCTTAATGGTCAGAAAACACTTGCTGGGGGAAATGAGATGACTTAGTTGACGGAAATAAAAAGTATGAAGTAGTTGAAGAGCTTCGAATGGAGAGGGGTTCTTGCATTGGGTGAACATGGGACTGAGGGTGAATGCGGTGTGAGGAGCTCCAATTGTAGGTTTGAATCAGAGAGAAACTTTATTTATTCCTTTTCCTCATGGAAATTTATTCACTGAGTGTAAGTAAAATAACATGTGCTGGATCAGGGAGATAAAGGAAGCCCTCCACAGGATGGACTTTAAATTTAATCTGAATCTGATGGGTGGGAAAGAATTGAACATTTAAAGAGGAATATGACATTTTCCATCCTGATCCAAAGACCTCTTGGCTTTTGTGTAGACAATGAGTGAAGAGGGCCAATATTTTATGAAAAATGTTTCAAGCATTCCCAACATTTGAAAGAACTGTGCGGTGAACACCACACGCATATTTACTTATTGGAGATTGGTCTTCAGCTTTCTTTGCTGAGCATTTCTACTTAAAGGGCAATATTTCCCTGGCAATCTCCCTTGCCCCTGGGATGAATCTATTGCTTGGCCAACAAAGAGGAGGCCAGGGATTCAGATGGCCTGAGCAGGCCTTGAGTCCAGCACCAGGGAGAGAAATTAATGCTCAGGGATAGAGGATAGTCTCATTTGTGGCTCCTAAAAGTGGAGCTCATGTGGATCCTGTCCCTTAGCTCTATATTCTGAGAAGCTGGAGCAGCAGGGGAGGGGGGATGGTGGTCACCGAGCCAGCATTTGTCGGAAATTAGGAAGAGCGATCAGAAATAGCAACAGCTTGTCAATGAAGTACTGATCATGTCCTGAATGTGACATTTGTTTCTTCAGCTTAACCTCGTTAGATTGAAGTGGTCAGTGGTGAAATGAGAGACAGGAAAATTTGACATAAAAATTATTTTCTTGTCTCTTTATTATTTTGATCCCAAATAAATGGTGGTGCACCATCACCACCTACTATTTTACTAATCCTTGGGGTCTCACAGTCAGTCAGAGATGGGCCTAATTATAATTATGGCAAATTAAGCACAGCATTTGCTTTCTCTCTATCTCAAACTACACCATAGGAAATATTAGGCTTGTTGAAGGCATAAATGCACAAGGACAAACATGAGAAAGTGGAGAGCAGCAGCAAGATTTTGAAGACCAGAGAACAGAATGATTAGTATAATAAAAGAAAAACGTTTATTGTGTTAAAAATCTTTTTAAAAATTTTATTTTTAAGGTTCACATGTGTTGTTCCACGTACGTCTACTCTATCACATCTCATAGTTGCATAATATTCATTCCATCTCTGGTTTTTATCTCATCTTTGATTTAGAAGTTCAGAAAGCCAACATCCAAAATGTGGAGAGGTTCAGAGAAAGAAGAGAGATGTATATTTCATATATTCTTGGAAACAAAACAAAACAAATAAAAATCTTGAAAATTTGATGGTTTCTTTATTAAGACAAGTCAAAATATCTTCTGGTCAAATCTGCAACATTTAAATATCTTTCCTCTTAGCATATATTTGTCACTTTATTTTTCTTCTCTGCACTTCTAGGTATATTATGTAAAATAAGGGGGTCCCTAGACATGTATTTTTCAGAGCAGATGATGACGTTGGTTGCATATGATTCCTAATATTTATGGTTGCATATCTGTTCTCATAGTCTGGATTGACAAACATACAAAAGTTTAACAGCACTCACTTTGGGAGAGGGTTTGCAAAATATTTACTGACTTTTTTTTTTTACTTGAGGAGGTTTAGCCCTGAGCTAACATCTGCTCCCAATCCTCCTCTTTTTGCTGAGGAAGACTGGCCCTGAGCTAACATCCTTGCCAATCTCCCTCTACTTTATATGTGGGACACCTACCACAGCATGGCGCGCCAAGCAGTGCCATGTACATACCCGGGATCCGAACCAGCAAACCCCGGGCCACCGAAGCAGAATGTGCAAACTTAACCTCTCACCACCAGGTGAGATGTTTTATTTGGAAGTCATCACTGCTCTAAGTCATGTGGTAGGACAGGGTTAAAAAAAGAAGAAGCAAAAAAAAGCCACCTCATGCCCTCATGAAGCCCGTATCCTGGTGGAGGCAGACTAGCAAAAAAATAAGTGAATAAAATACATAGTTTGTTCTACAATGATTAAAACAAAAATGTAAGGAATATCAGTTTGAACTGCTGTCCATTAATTTGAGGTGAATTTGAGGCATTGGAGGTAAACAAGGAAAGACCAGGTGTTATGGGCTGAACTGTGTCTCCTCAAAATTCATATGTTGAAGTCTTAACCCCCTGGACCTCAGAATGTGGACTATATTTGGACATAGGGCCTTTAAAAGGTAATTAACATAAAATGAGGTCATAGGGGTGGGCCCTGATCCAATAGGACTAGTATCCTTCTAAGAAGAGGAGATTAGGACGCAGATAACACATAGACAGAGGAGGCAGCCATGTGAAGACACATTGAGAATGTGGCCATCTGCAAGCTAAGGAGAGAGGCCCAGAAGAAACCAAATCTGCTGAGACCTTGATCTTGAACTTCTAGCCCCTAGAACTGTGAAAAAAATAAATTTCTGTTGTTTAACCCAGTCTGTAGTACTTTATTATGGCAACCCTAGCATACTAATTCACCAGGCAAAGGGGAAGTGCTGGACTGGCACACGGACGCTCAGTGTCAGTGCTCACACTCTAAGAAAGAGAGAGGATCCAGGTGCTTAATGGAGAGTGACCACCACACACACACACCAGTATGGGGCAATCCTTTTCCCAATTCTACTCCCATCCCAAAACTGTTTGCTGTTTCTGTTTTTTGTGTTTTTTCGCAATAAAATACGTACACTAATTTTATGATGCTTCTTTTAAAAAGCTAGAGATGATGGGAAATCATTTGGCATAAGGCATACACGATAGGTGTCTAGTTTTAATGAAGAGTAGAGTTAGGACAAAGGGTAAATTCTCAGATGGGCTTTCCCTGCTGTTTCCAGCCTGAACTACATATTCTGTTGCAGAAGTAAAGAAAATGCACTCACTTTGACCCTTGACTTTAAGTTATCAAGCCACTCTCTAATCTTAACAACCCAGTTTACCTGCAGTGCTCTCAATACAACTCTTCCTTTTCGCAATCTATAGAATTGTGTCCATGATATTGTCTCTTTAGGTCATTTTTCAACAAAATCACACTCTTCTTAATCCCTGCCTTCCCCTGGTAAGAGGATAAAGAAAAAAATCTCAACTTCCACAGTAATGAACCTCACTTCTAAGGGGCAATTCTCTCAAATTCTCTGGTCACGACCCAAGAACAAAATAAATATTTCAAAGGGGGCGTTCTTCCTCCATTCCTAGAAAGTCTCAGAGCAAAGAAGAAGATATTAAAAACCATGAAATCAGAGTGAAACGGGGCCAAGGATCCATCAACAGGGCTTGGAAGACTTAGTTTCCCTCTAGTGTACAGATTAATTTCCACTATAGAGAATTCCAGGCAGACCTACTTTCTTATGTCTGCTTTTCTCAGTGACCTCAGGAACCAGGACCTTTAAGCAAGTTGCAATGCAGGCATCAAAGTCTTTGTCCTTCTCCCTATCCTTTTACTGATTGAGAGGAAAGGACAAGCAAGTGTTAGGGGCTGCAGCAGTCTCTAAATTCTCTTCATTCTTTCCACATCTCAGAACCTTCACACACTTGGAATACAGGTGTGCTCAATACGTTGTGGGAATGAATCTGTAACCTGTTCATTTCTTTCTCCAGACACAAGGATGCTAGTAGAATGTGACTCCTACCAGTTTTATGGTCTGATGAATGGCTCATAGGGCTTCAAGTTTTCTCCAGTGTTTTCAAACGTTGCAAGTTAGACATGGAGGAATAACATGAACCTTTTCCAGATGCATGCTCTAGAAACTCAAGTATTGAAATGCCTGGAAATAAAGTTTGTCTCTCCATCAAAAGAGATGCAGGAAGCTTTATAAAGCAATAAGTGGTAGCAATAGAAGCTGTACTGTTTCTCTTGGTGGAGGAACCCATTCAGATTTAGGATCCAAGATGCTGATCCCAAGATCAGCTTCATGGATGAGACCAGTGCAGTTGCACAGATCTTCACTTTCAGAAGGACCCTGTGCTTGGGGATTAATGCTCTGAGGTCACTGTCTTGAAATCCTTAATAATTTTACCTTTCAATTTGTGTTTTGTAAGTGATGTCTATGAGACAGTGGAGCATGCACTGGGGGCTTGGACTTTTGCATGTGGTCTGCCTTCTGCTGTCTCCCTACCTCCCTGGGATGTGTTCTGGGCCACCTGCTCCTGTTACCTGGCCCTGGGACACACCTGGCTTTGCCTGACCTGCTTAGCCCCATGACTGCTTCCACCTTCCACCTCAGGTGGGGCCTAGGCTCTGGGTGCAACACTCCCACCCAGAGTGGAGAAGGCAACACCACCACTCCTTAGGTGGGCAGCTAGGGGAGGCCCACCCCTGCCCACCTCTATCTGAGTAGTGAGTGAGTCTCTGCACTGAGGTTGCAGTCGTTGGCGTGAACTGGGTCTGCAGCCTGTGTGCAGACTTTCCTAGTCTCAGAGAGAACCCTCATTTTTTATTCTGGACTAGGCCTGGCAAATTATGTAACCAGTCCTATGTGAGATAATAATCCATACCATGGGGCAAGCATTTTTCACAGGGCTTCTTATGTTGGAGGATCCAAGGCAGAAAGAGGCTAAACAATTTGCTCAAAATTACAAAGCAAATAAATCACAGAATTGATATCAAGTATCAGTGAAGTCTGGCTTCAGAGTTAGCACTGCTGGAGACATTCCATGCTGCCTCCCATCCCCCAAGACCACACTCTTACAAGGATTTTCTCCTCCTTTGAATTTTTCATAGGTTCTCCAGGCAATTTGTGTGAGCCTCACTTATCTGGTTTAGTTTTATAAGTTGTAATATGTAGTTTTCTGTAGTTTCTTGGTCAAATATAATTTTTTTTTTAAAGATTGACACCTGAGCTAACATCTATTGCCAATCTTCTTTCTTTTTTTCTTCTTCTTTTCCCCAAAGCCCCTCAGTACATAGTTGTATATTCTTAGTTACAAGTCCCTCTGGTTGTGCTATGTGGGATGCCACCTCAGCGTGGCCTGATGAACAGTGCCATGTCCGTGCCCAGGATCTGAACCTGGGGAACCCAGGCCTCCAAAGTGGAGCATGTGAACTTAACCACTTG
This sequence comes from Equus caballus, assembly GCF_041296265.1. NCBI lineage: Eukaryota > Metazoa > Chordata > Mammalia > Perissodactyla > Equidae > Equus > Equus caballus. The sequence continues at coordinate 28,397,372 of NC_091703.1, read as the reverse complement.
GCCACGGGGCCCACCTCTTAAATATAATTTTTAAAATAAATAAATTTGTTAAATTCTTGCTTCCATTTTTACTTTTTTGACTTTTGCACCTTTCTGCTGGACGGTTTTATTCTACATATTAACACAGGTTTCTCCTCTTAGTGAGTTATTCTTTTCTGACAGAGTGAAAATATATTATGATTTATTTAAAAGTTTGTTCCAGTGCTCTCAGTTTATTTTTCTTAAGTAAACTTAAAAATAATTCAGATGTTAATTACTGACCCATCCACATCATTGGTCTCTAATATAAGTATATAAAGAAATGTGAGGATTTAGGTGGAAACATGAGAAGCTGAACTGACTACAAACTTTCATTTAAAAAAATTCACTAGCTTGTGAAAAAAAACTCTCACACAAATGTGAAACTGCTAAGGGAAGCACAATCTTTGTATAATATATAAAATATTCGAAAGAGAAAAGTTGCTCTATCCTGTCATTTTACTAAAAATCTGTAAACGAACGCGAATTATGCAAATTGATCACGAGTCACACTGGGCTGGTTTCCGGGATCTACACAATCCTCTGGGCCCGGTTTCCTTCTGCTTCTCTTTCAAGTCTCGTTTGCACAGGCACCCCGCAAATTGGAAATCTAATGCCGTCCAGGAAGGATTTCTGAATGGTCTCATTTTCCTTGCGATGGTTTCCCGAGTCTTCCGATCTCCCTTGGCCCCGCGTCCAGGGCCAGGCTTGGATACGACTCAATAGCCCTGTCTTTTGGCCTCAGATTTCCTGAGTGACCTCAGACCGCGTTTGTGGGAATCGCTGCCTTCACGGGCATCAGAGGAAATCTCCTCCTGAGCTCTGGGCACTGCCGAGGTTTGGAAATATGGTTCCAGTCACCATTCCAAAGGCTGCTGGCAAGACCCGTGAGCCGTGGTCTGCCTTTCAGTTATCACAGTGGTCCTCCTCCTGCTATAAAACAGTGACAGACGTGGACACTGAGCACGCACATTCCATGTCAGGGGGCCACTTGACGTCTTTTAGACGCTCTGAGTCCAGTCATAGGAAGTACGACCCCCTCCCCGTTCCCAGTCCTCACTCTGCCTGGCAGACAAGTGGGCACATCCCCCTCTCCGCCCCTCAGTTTCTATCGGCCAAACGGTGCTTGGCTACAGAACGGGCAGTTTCCAGAGTTGAAGTCTACCCGGCCTCGGTTATTTTCCTGGAATCATCTTCTGGCACCCAAGAGACGGAGCTCACAGATGCTTCCCGGGTCAGATAAACCCAAATAGGACAAAATCGAGGAATTTTTCTGAAAGCTGTCATGTGCCGAGGCTGCCTAAAATTTCTGTACTGCGTTTGGAAAACGATTCTTCTGATAAGTGCAGTATTTCCTTGAAGGGACTCATTGCTACAATATTATTAATTTGAATAAATAGATAAACTCAGTAACCTTGAGAATTTCTTGAAAGAGAAGGTTAATTCAACGTTACCAAACTTGGGCTAGCCAGAAAAATGTCTATTCTCTATAGAGAAGAAAAGAGAAGCAACGTGCAGGTTTCCGTAGTGTAGTGGTTATCACGTTCGCCTCACACGCGAAAGGTCCCCGGTTCGAAACCGGGCGGAAACAACTGTGCTCAAAAATAGCTTCCATTTTGAAGTTTCTCCTAAACTTCCTCGAAGTCGTATTTAAAATTGGACCACAGCAGGATCCAGGATCATTTGAGCTCTTTGCTAGAAAACGGAAGGTTGTTCCGTCAGGCGCCCACCTGCAGCCAGTGGTCAACTGGGATGTGAACAGAATGTGTGGAGGAGGGTTGTGTCCATCTTCTTAGGAAAGGAAAGCTTATCCCTGAGCGCTCTCGGGATTCCTAAAAGGAAAAGATCTGAAACCGAGTGTTGATGGCCACTTGGGTGGACATTACCAATCTCTCCAGCAATTTATTTATTGCCGGACAAATATTTTCAGTCATCTCCTGACATTTGAGGATGGAGGGAGAAGAAAAGTATGGGGTTTGTGGGGAGGGACATGGATAAAACAAGATTCTGCAGGGACATCTCAACGTAGCAGAGCCCACTGCTGACCCTGCCTCTCTTGATGACTCCTTGCCTGGATGCTCCCACTGCCTGGTCCCCAGGAAGACCTCAGGAACTCCGTTCGCAGCCAGCTTGATCAACGCCTTTCTCCTGGGGGGCGCTTTTGCGGAAAGCTGGGGTGGAGCGGAGTCCTGGGTTGAACCCGCCCCTCCAGGCCAAGGCTTGGCTCAGGGTGCTCATGCTTCGCCCGCAGCGCCAGGACTCACTGGTTTAGCTTCAGTGGGATCAACGCGAGGCTCCACTTAGTCCAGGATGCTCCAGGTGGATTTAGGATGGGGTTAGGGTGTGTTTCCTTGCACGTCTGTGCGCTGGGGTCCTCGCAAGGAACCTGGACCTGCAGGTGTTCTTGCTGGACGTTTCCCAGGACTCAGCATCCAGCTGGTGGAGATCATCCAGCTCTGACCAAGACCATTCCCGGTAGGAGAAAGGAGTCCGCATCATCTAGATAAGTGGGGTCATTCGCTGGGTTTTTTGGAGGCGATGAAGAAGACAGGGAAAGGATTAATAGTGACTTAGTTGTGTGTGTTAGTCTCATATTTTACTCAAGAACACGGACCATAAAGGACAGTCTTTCTTTGCAAGTGGCTGAGTCCTTCATGTGTGTCCTCATTTGAGTTCAAAGTCCACATAAGTAGCTCCTCTTTGGCTTGGGTTCAACTCAACAAGAAGGTCTCTTTTGCTGGGGCATGAGCCTGGACTTAGTAAGAATGTGAATCGGTTTAAAACATTAGGAAACATATTCAGGCTATATATTTGTTGTTTTGCCTCTTAGGCAGAAAAACAGCCCTGTCTTTTATCTTCAAGCCTTACACTAAAGTGCCTGGGTTGGGAGTGTTGAGTATGTCCTTGAATGAATCTCTCTAACACAGTGCTATCAGGCTACTAGCATTGGAGAAGTGCTGATGCATTACTCCCCATCCTGTAATATCTCTGCAAGATAGTAGTGAGGGGGGAATACTCCTAGTAGGTAGAGCTTTGGGCAGTGAACCTAGTCATCTACTGCTTTCGGATGTCAGAATAGACATGAACTCATGCACAGAGACTATAGTTGGGCTGGTTGGTCAGAAAGGGCACAAAGTGAGAAGATCTTTCTATCACGTTAACTTCCACCAGAGTGCATCCACCACAGAAGAAGTACTAAACAACTAAGTAACCAGAATGCTTCTGCCAGTTATTGTCAGCCAGCCTTAATAATTCGCAACTCCAGGGCTGGCAAATTGGTCACGTGAATGGAGTAGCCTGGTGGCAGGGATGGGTCCAATAACCAGGGGTCTTATTCATCAAGGCTGATCAAGTTATTGCCATCACCAAACATTGAACATGCCAACTGTACAGACCAAGGCTGAGTCCTTAATGCAACACCTCTGGAGGAGACCAAGTAGCCACCTGCTTCTTATTAGTTTACTCAGGAAGAGTGAGCAACCTGGCCAACCAGAGTCCAAGAGAAGTTATTCCCAGACGGGATGAAGTCATTATGTAAAGGAAGTGGCTCTGAGTAGCACAAGTCGTGAACTGGAGTGGAACCACCCAGAACCACCATTTTCTTGTGCAAGGCACCCATTTCTCCCAGCAGCCTGGAGTGCGGTTTGCTGATAGCTCAAAGCTGACCTCCTCCCAGGAATTGCTTTCAACTAAAGGAAGCTACTTTGTCTAAGGTTACACCCTCTCTCTGGGAGCAGCCTACATCTAAAGACAGGTCTCTGAGTGGATACAAGTCAGTTCCTGTGTCTCAATTCAGGGCAACTCTGAAGAGTCATTGTAGCTCCAGAGCTCCATCTGGGATTGGATGAGGCTTCTGTTACAAGGACGTCACAATTCACACTTGCTCTTTATCCTCTGAATTCCTCCTGTATATTGTTCCTGAAAGCACTTCCCGATATTCTTCCTTCCTAAAAACTACACCCCAGGGACTGTTTTCAGGGAACTCAATCTAATACATTCCCTTAAAGTGTATTTGCAGAAGAGATACCAAAGACGTCACTTTAAAGCATGTCAGATTTGTCTCTCCTAAAATCAGAATTATCCAATAGCTCCCCATTGTGCTTGAAGTGAAGCCAAATTCCCAAGATCTCCTACAAGGTTCTACACATTCTAACCCTCCATTTCTCTCTGTCTCATCTCCGTTATTCTCTCCCTCACTTGTGCTCTGGCCACATGGGCCCTCCTGCTATTCCTCAAACATTCCATACAAGCACCCAGCTTTGGACTTTTGCACTGGCTGTGCTCTCTGCCATCTTCTTCCAGTCAAACGTGTTACCAAAATCTTAATAAGCCTACACTAACAACTGTTTAGAATTCTAGCCTTCACCCAACACTACAGTTCCCCCTACCCAGCTCTATTTTTTCAATCACATTTAACAGCCCCATATACATTATGTAATTCCCATTTTTCTCATGTTTATTAGTTATATCTGCTTCCACCCTCTATGAAGGCAGAATTTTTTTGTTGTTCGTAGTAGTAACGTGTTGTTGCTGTAATTGCCTAATGCTTCCCAAGTGCCTGAAACTGGAAGATCATCTGAAACTCTCTTTATGTGACTGCTCTGCCTAAAATCTTTCCATAGATTCTCATTCTTGTTAGAATCAATTCAAAAAATCCTTAATTTTGCCTATAAATAATACTTCTTAATTTACACCTGATGTAGATCATTTAACACCTGTTACTTCTTAGTTTACACCTGATGCAGATCAATTAATGCCTATTAACTATTTTTCAGCACCTCCTTTACACACAGAAGTACCCTGGTTTAGATATTGTATTCTACTGGAGGCTCCAGCATCACCCACACATTCTTTCGTCTTCTGGCCTCATCTCCTACTACTCTCCCCCATCACTCTGCAGTTCAGTCTTACTCTCCAGGCACACTGGCAAGTCTTAGCGCCTCTCTCCTCAGGTGTTTTTGCCCATGCTCTTCATTCTGAGGTGTGAAAAAGGAAGCCACTGCTGGCCCTTCTCCTGGCTCTCGGATTAGCCCCCTCCCTTTCCTGTCTGATTCTATCACTTTTCCTTTGTCAATCACCATTAAATGCATCCTCAAAGTCTTACCTACCTGAGAGAAGATGATATTTCCGAATCAAACATGCCTCCACTGTGAATTCCTCCACATCTTCACTGATCACCTAGTTTTGCTGCAGACCTGTAGCATGTAGCAGGGAATTCAGAAAGAAGGAGTAGGACATGTGGCCAATAAGCAAACAAAAAGAATATTGGGGTCAGCCCCTGAAGCACAATCAGACAATGTTTATCAGAGTTGCCAACGCACTTATTCTTTGATGCCGTTTTCCCACATGTGTGCAAGTGTCATGACACACATGAGATACAGTGTGTGTTCATAGAGATGAACAGTGTTTGCAACAGCAGGATGGGGAAGATTAAGCTAACTGTCTATTAAACTGTGATACATTCCATATAATTGAATACCATGCAGAAATAAATGAGGATGAAAAACATTTCTCTGTTCTGATATGGAAAGATCACAAAAAATACATTCTAAGTAAAAAAGAAAAAAGCAAGACAGAAAAAATGTGGATAAAATGCCACTCTCTATAAAGAGAAAAAAATACATAATTTGCATAACTTCATGCATGTAAAATCTTAGGAAGGATAAACAAAATACTAAAAACAATGTTAGTTGGGAGGACAATGAGCAGAAACGTTAGGCATGGAGACAAATCGGGTTTAATGGCTTCTGGAATGGTGACAGAACCACGTTTCTAGAACTGGGCAGTACCGAGACTCCTGAAGTGACTTTCGATTTGAGGTCACTCCGGAAATCTGAGGCAGCAGGTAAATGGAGGCTCCCGAATGTGGACCAAGTCTGACCCCAGATGCGTTGGGCAAGTGTGACCTGGGAGACTCTGGGACAATCGAGAATCAGACCCCTGGGAATATTCTTTAGGCACAAAGCTTTACCTATTAGTAAGCAGCTTTTCTGAAGCCTGGACTGGCTCATGGTTCAGGGGGTCAGGTTCATTATCTGCACGTGCTGATCACCAGCCATGTAGAGAGCAGCAAATACTTCCAGGAATTCCTGGGCCCGTAGCCACAGTTTGAAAAGTTTGTTTCCTCTTTCAAGTGTATGAATACGACTTGAAACCAATGTTCTTTATTTCTTTTGTTTTTGTTGTAAGAGAAAGTGTCTCATTCTTTTTATTAAGGGTGACAAGCAGAAGAAATTTTCCTAAAACAAACAACTGTAACAATCATTTTGAACTTACTTTAAAACAAAACAAAAAGAAACAAAAAACAAGTGGAAAGCAGTCTAAGGCCAGTTAGTTCAGTTGGTTAGAGTGTGGTGCTCATAAAGCCAACGCTGTGGGTTTGATCCCCAGGCGGGCCACTGACCTTAACCTCCAAAAGGAGGCTATGAGTTATTTTCAGAGAATCCCGCTTCAACGCTCTAAGAAGTTCCAGATCCATTGCCCTCATTTTCCAGTAACCCACTCGTAACCCAACTCAGTCCCTGGGTTTCCACAAGTTGAGCGTTTACCCAGGGCAGTGATCCTCCAGGAGCAATGCAGGGAGCCCGGCAAGGGCAGAGAACCCAAGAGTGGAAGCTCTGCCTAATGGGGGGGAGAAAAAAAGCTGGAAAAAATTTCTGGCAACTTTTTAAAAAAAGCTTATTTGATTTTAAATTGTCTTTCCAAAGCACTTTTGCAATCAACCTCCTTTCTCAAATCATCTACAAGTAAAGAGAAGTTTTTTAAAAGGTTGTTCTTTCCCTGTCTCTGAAGATTCTTTAAGGTTTCACTGACAGCTGAGATGACCCCGTGAGGAAGCACCACGGAAGGTGAAGGACTGGCTCAGGAGACCTCCTCTCCCTACGTGTCTGTATCACTTTGAACAGGAAACACAGAACACAGACTTTTTTTTTTTTAGGATAGAAGTCAAATCTGGATTCTTGTGATCAATAGATAGACATGCATCTTGCATCATTGCTTCTTGACTTGAAAGGAGGGTGAAATGTCACAGTTACCTCTGATCTCTGAGTAGTCTTTCTGCAGCCTGGTATAGTTTCCCTGCCTGCATGTGATGATCAGTATTCTGCTCAATGGGAGCTCTTTCTGGAGTTTTCTCTTATCACAGCTCTCTTCTTTCTGTTACTTTGTCCTGCCAACTTCAGCTGTCTTGGTCTTCTGAACTATCAGCTCCTTCTCGCCAACCAGCTTCTGCCTGGGTTTCCCTTCCCTGCATTGCAGCTTAGAAACTCTCTTAAAGCAGTAAGTTAGGGGCAATCTTACTTCTCACCTTATTTTCCCCCAAGATGACTTCATTTTTTTCCATCTTTCAGGGATTACCATCCTTCTTTTGCCTGATGTTTGGTGTCTTAAAAACTGTTGTTTCATATGTCTTGTCAGCTTTTGGTTCTTTCAGGGAGGAAGGTGAATCTGATCCCTGTTATTCCTTCTTGGCTGGAAACAAGTCTCCCCGCTATTTGGAGGATAAAAGGAGGAAGCTAAGGCCTCTGCTGTTTCTGCTGCAGGTCACAGGCATTTGGTAGCAAAGAGGCGCCTGTTGGTAAGGGCAGTGGCCTGTCAAGGGGCAGTTTGCACTACCTTTCTATGAATCTTGGGGCCTCAGATTGCTTGTGGCAAGCAGTCTGCACAGATACTGGACTGGGTCTCCGGGATCCAACTGGGTCAACCTGCATGGAAGGTCCAGGCTACAGACCTCAATACAACCTATACAACCAAAGAAATTTCTCAAAATTCCTAATTAAATTTGTGCGGAGAACCTTCGCGCTCTGAGCCAGTTAACGGCCAGCAGAAGTTTACGAAGATGCTGAAACAAGGACTCTCAACGAAACTCATCGCAGAAACAGAAATTCGTTTTGTGGATTTTCACAGTATGGTCCTGTGTGTGCCAGAAAGGGCTATGCGAGGCAGGGGCGGGGAATCTTCTCTGAGTCCGTTTGGGGGTCTCCCCTGCTCGTATTTCCGGTTGGTGAGGGCAGAGTAGGAGGACGGCGGGCTGCGCTCTGTCCTTCTCCCTCCTTTTCGCCCCCGGAGTTGCGCTCTCAGGGCTTCTGGGATCCTCCTCCAGCCCCGTCATTCAAGCACATTGATTTCGATTTTTCCCTAAACGCCAACGTCTCTCCTGTGGCCGGTGAAATCTTTCCTCAACGCGTCCGCAAAAGTGCCAGATATCACACTAGTTAAAGATGATTTTCGAGAAAGATAAGACCTGAGAACGAAGCAGAGTGAAGGATCTCAGGTCTCTGCCTAGGGTTCCTCACCCGTAAAACAGCGATAACGGTCCCCGTCTCACAGGATAGTTGTGAGCCTTAGGTGAGCTAACAAAACACCTGTCACAAAACCATAAACACCGTAAGGGCGCAGTCTTGTTCAAGGACTCCGCTGTTTTCCAGTGTAGATATAGAGGCCCCGGGTCACAAGGTTCCAGAACCACTTGGGAGGAAATGCGGGGGAGGATTCCTGACATTTGGAAGTCGGCGTTTTCCATTAAAACTCTGGTGTAAAAGGTGTGTGCTGGCGTGTAACAGGTAACCATCCATGATTTAAATCCAGAGGAGGAAAACCCGAATGTACTGACTTTTCAAATAACCACATTTAAGGATGAAGAATTAGGTCATCCTAGTCTTCAGAAAACCCTGAAAACAGCTGGGCCCCATGGTGTAATGGTTAGCACTCTGGACTCTGAATCCAGCGATCCGAGTTCAAATCTCGGTGGGACCTTGGTCTCTTTCTTGTTTCTATTTCTTCTCTGCAACTTCCTCTCGTTCGTACAAATCGCTGAGCCCAATTTTATTCCTGATATTCCCACTCACATCTGCTGAGCCCAGCATCTGCGCTCACCACCCAAAGGACAACTGAATGCTTGCTGTGCACCACTTATTTCTTAGGAGAAATCTCAAACGGAAATGCGCGAGGTCTCCTGAGCCTTGCTGCCACTGGAAGTCTCTGGAGAAGAGAGAGAGGAAATGTGGCCATGGTCGTGGACCGAGAAAAGTTAGGATGGAAATTTAGCAAAAGATTTACTCCTAGGCAATGGGTCTGAGAGAGTCGACCGAGGCCGAAAGAAAACTGTCCACAGACAAGACACAAAGGGATCGCAGCCCAAATTCAGAGGTCTGGGTCGATAGATCAGAGGGCAGGAAGATACAAATGCCGATAGTCAGTAGATACGCTGCTTCGAGTTTGCACGAGGAAGCTTTTCTTGTTCGGAGAAGCGGGGAAATGAGCCGATTAACAGACTTCCTTTCGGAGGACAGAGGTGTTGACTTCACGCCGCCGCGACCTCTCCCAACGAGGGATCCGGGGGACTTTGCTGGGCGCGCGGCTCCTCGGCTCTCTCTGCAGTTGCTCGGCTCCCCCAGAGCTGGGACCCTCTTCTGCAGATTGCGGAAGCGCAGTCGCCCCGGGAATTGCTGGAGAGAGGCCCGAATGGAAGAGAGAGGCGGCGGGCAAGGCGAGAAGAAAGGAAATGCGGACAGGAAAAAGCAACTCTAGCGTTCAGGAAGATGAGATGAGCGAGGGCGCCGGGCAGCGGAGCAACTTGGCAGCAGCGCTGCGAGGCCGGAGATGGCGAGACCCATCAGCAAAGAGTGAAACTTTCCCGAAATGTAAGTTCTTGACCACGCCCCCGTTCCTCATGGATGTGAACGATCTCTACCTTTACACTCCCTTGCAAATGATGCTGTTCTGTTACTTTTTATACAACATCTTAACTGTGGCTACGTTAGCTCAGGGGTAAACATATTTCGTGTGTACAAGCAAGAAAAATTGGAATCATTGTGTCTCTGAAGTCTCACCCGTAAGCAAGACATAGAGCTGCGTCTCGGTTGCGTATTTTACATGATTTCCTGGAGAAGTTGACAAATTTCTCATCTACTCTCGACTAACAACGTTACACTTTTAACGAAAGAGAACACACACACGTCATGGAAAATTAGTGCTTTAATGTTTTTACACTTATTCAGACTCTAAAGAAAATTATTCTCATTAACTTTTGTCAAGGAAAATAGATAACCATATTTTGTAAAACTATATTTTTACGTGGTAGGAAGTCCGCTGGTCACTATCACTATTACTTGTTGCTACCGTTTATTTATTAGATTTAGTGGAAATGTATTGAAGATTCTACTGTAAAAAATGCAAATTAAATAAATATAAAAGCACTTTTTGTAAGTCTCACGCTTATTCAAAACCACAAATTAATGGTCTTTTTGCTGTTAATTTCTACCAAATTCGTCTTATCCCAGTGGTAAGAAGTTTTCATCCCCGGACCCATGAATTGATGGAAACAAACATTTCCAGCCCTTTCACTAAAAGATGCGTTTCCAAGGCAGTTCTACTTTACACATATAATAAATTAGTTATCAAAATTATCTACCTATATCTTTTGTTGTATGCTACTTTTAAATGTGAAGGTAATTCAAGTCAGAAGAAAAGCGCCTAGAGATTTATAGTCAGTGAAAATAACTAAAAACTAAATTTCAATTTATATAAATATTTTCTGTTTCAGAGCGGCATCATAGGGTCTTTGAGCACAAAAATACAAACTATTAGGATAAAATTCTGTGGCAGATATGAAATGAAAATATGTTTGCAAGAGAAAACATATTCTCAAAAAATTGTCAACTGTAATGGCTTAGTAAAAACGACTGCAAGAAAAAACGGGGGAGAAAGGGCTGTGTGGCCTAAATAGAGATCTGAGGAATGAGTAGGAAAGCAAGGCAGGTGAAGTGAGGGCAGGGCGGAGGACTAAAGAACGTCGCGGGTAGAAAATGAGATTATGGAGCCTGGGGAGAATAGAAAGAAATTCACCGTGACTGAAAGGCAAGTGTGAGTACTGAGGAAGGATGACGATAGAGGCTGGAGACACTAGCAGGATAGGGTAAGATTGTCAATGAGTGAAACGCTCCCGTGAGAAAAGTGGGAAGAACTGGTTTTGTATGCAAATTCTCTAAGATGGCTGCTGTTTGAAGAACAGTACTACACATGAGGATCATAGTGCTAGGCTTTGCCAAAGTAAGACTTAAATGAGTATTCAAAAGATGTGGGCTCCCGTGGGACGAGGTGGCCGAGTGGTTAAGGCGATGGACTGCTAATCCATTGTGCTCTGCACGCGTGGGTTCGAATCCCATCCTCGTCGACCCCTCCTCTCAGCTTACATGAGTTGAGGCACATATTTTCTGTTCCTTATGTCTGAGTTGATTGCCCAAAGAAAAGTACAAACTTTCCTGCTTCCCCTCCTCCCACCTTCCTCTCCCCCCAATCGGGTAGTTTCATTTCCTTCTCAGATGCTCTAGTCGGCTTGCATGTCTGGCTGAGTGTAATTATTCTCTGCCCTTAGAATAGGATTTACTGCTTATTCCTGTCTTACCACACCTGGCACACGGATATGCTGTGACCTCGACCTGGGGGCCTTTTAAGAAGGGTGTCCCCATGGCGCAATCCTTCGCCCCAGTCACATCGAGGCTCAAATCGCAGAGCCAGAGGAGCCAAGGCTTCGGTCAGAACCCTGGCTACCCGCTCCTCTGAACAACTGGCAGAAGTTTGCATATCGCCTTCTTCATTTCCTCAAGTCAGAGTAATCCCTATCTTTCTTTGCTTGTTGTTACAATAAAGCCCTTTGGAAACTCCTGTCTTGGATTTGATTCAAAATGCTAGTTGGTGATTAGGGAATAATAGAAGAAACAACACTGACAAAACACTGCTAATTCTTTAAGCTGGTTGGTAGGAACTTGAGTGTTCATTATACCATTCTTTTACTTTTTCAAATTTCCATTAAAAGGGTCTTAAACTCTTTATTTGGAGATACCTTCAAACTTGTAGAAAATTTGTAAGAATAAGAATAATACAAAGACCACTCATATACCTTTTATTGGGATTCACCTATTAACATGTTATACCATTCCATTTCTCTCTCTTCATCTCTATCTCTATTTCTATCTCCTTATTTCTCTATTTTTCTCAGGACCATTTAAGAGTAAGTTGTACGTATCATGGCCCTTTGCTCTTAAATATTTAAGAGGTTATTTCCTAAGAATAAAGATATTCTTTACATACAACAGTATAACTATCAGTTCAGTATATTTAAAATTGATAGTGTTTTTAAAATAATTTTCAATTTTGTCAATTGACCCAATAATGCCCTTTGTAACATTTTTTTCCCCTCCAATACAGGATTCCATCTAGGATTAGGTGTTGCATTAGTTGTCCATAACCCCTTAGTCTCCTTTAACCTGGAACATCTCCATAGCCTCTTTTTGTATCTTAAGACGTTGACATTTTTGAAGAATACAGTAACCATTCACATTTTTTTAAAAATAGAACATTCCTGGTTTGGGCTTTGTGTGATTTTTTTTTTCCTGATAATTAGGTTCAGGTTATGCACCCCCAGCCAGAATAGTGTGATATTATGTCTATCTCCAGGGTATCAAATCTGGAGGCATGTGGTGCCCATTGCTCCTCATTAATGGAGTTAATTCTGATCACACAGTTAAGGTGATACGTGAGTATGCTTTCCCCCTGTGCAACTAATAAGCAATCTGGGGAGACATCTTAAGACCATAGAAGCGTCTATCTCCCCATCAAAATTACCCCTCAGATTTAGCATCTATTGAGGATTCTTACCTGAACCAATCTTTATTATGATAGTTGCAAAATTATGATATTTCAACGCCAGCATTCTCTTCACAATTACTGGTCTGCACTTTGGCATTCTATTGCAAATAAAAGTTCTCCCTCAACCTCCACTTATTTATGTATTTATTCTCAGTATGGGCTGGTGAAATCCTATTTTTTCCGGTGGTTTACAATCATTATTGCCTTTAACTATTTTGGTACTCAAATTAACCCAGTTTTGGTCAATGGTAGTCCTTTCAAGCTGATTACTGTGTCCTTCTGACAGTCTATGATCATGTTTTTGAGGACTTTCTTAATTTCTGGCACAATAAGTTGTTCCAGGCTCGACTTGCATTGACTCTGTCCCAGTGCTAAAGTCAGTTATTTCTTAGAGGTGCCCCTTGAGTGAGGAATAGTGTTAGAGACCAATATCCAGGGTCTGGGTGTGCTTATCGCTTCTGGGGGGGTCTTTGCTTCTAGGACATTTTAACAAAAATCTCTAAGAAATATATGCATGTGCATACACATACATAATAAATATATAGACAATGCAAACACGTATATATGTATGCATATGTACATGTGTATACACATACGTATGCGTATTTTAGCAATCATGAGTTCACACTAAGTTTTCCAATTCTAGTCCACTCCCACAAGATTCTTTTTTGCCTTCCCTCCATCTCATATTTGGATGTCCCTTATTCCACAATAAGAACACTGGCTGAAGTGACATCAGCGCATTAACTTATGTGCTCTATCCTATAATACACCTATAATAGCTTCAAAATTACTTTGTCCACATGACAACATAAAAGAAAACAATTACAAAGAATCCAGGATTTTTTTGTATTTCCCTGTTTACATGTTAATAAATAACTTGGTTTGGTGCTTTCTTTTTTACCTTTATGTGTGGTATGGTGTTCACTGGAAGCACAATTGGGTTCACTTCTTTCACTCTGCTTTCAGTTTTAGGGTGTTTTTACACTTTCTCAAAAAAAAAATTATGCTCAGAGAAGTGTCACTCCTTTTCATATCCCTTCTACCCCGTCCTCTCCATGACCACTACCCTTTTAGGTAACCAACTTCAGTGTTTTCTGATTTATCCTTCTATGTGTATGTCATCTTATCCACTCCCCCTCTACTTTTTTTGGCACAAAAAAGTATATATAATATATAATCCTTTGCACTTTGCTTTTTCTTTTCTTTTTCTTTCTTTTTTTTTTTTTTTTTGGTGAGGAAGATAGGGACTGAGCTAACGTCTGTTGACAATCTTCCCTTTTTATTTTGAAAGATTGTCCCTGAGCCCAGATTTTGTGCCATTCTTCCTCTATTTTGTATGTGGTATGCCGCCACAGCATGGCTTGATGAGTGGTGTGTAGGTCTGTGCCCAGGATCTGGCCTAGGAACCCCAGGCCCCCAAAGGGAGTGGATGAAATTAGCCACTACATCACTAGGCTTTCTTTACTAAATATCTCCTAGAAATTATTCCATATCAGTTAATAGGCATCTTCTTTATTCATTCTGCTTCATGGTACTCCATTGTGTACATGTACCATAGCTATCCATCCAATCTCCTAACCCTGGACATTTAAAGTTAGTCTAAATGCTTTTGCTCCCTAAAGTAAGTAAGCAAAGTAAGTTGAAGACTGTTGGTTTAGGGGACCTTTAAATTTGAACATCTTCAAAGCAACAAAGTAAATGAACAACACAGGTCTCTCCCCCATCACCTTATTTCTACTTTTCCATTTGATTTTTTGAAATTCTCATTGTTTAGGGTGCTTGTTGTTTAGAGGAATTTATATTTTCTTGTCATAATGTAGGGACTCACTAAGGAATGCTTTAATTAAAAACTTTTCCTAGAAAAAATTTTTTTGCAATATCTCACTAAGACTTCCATATTTTGTTTTGTGTGTGTGTGGATTTTTTTTTTCTGAGCTTGCCTGTGACATGCTGATGCACAAACTTTTTTATTTTAGTGCATTCCTTCCATTTTTTCCACTGTTTCACATTTAACATTTTTGCCTCTGTTTTTTTCACACAGAGTCCATGTGGATAGTGCCTTCATGATTACTGCAAGATGCATTGCTTTAGGGAAGGATTCACAAAACATTCCCATTAACTTGATCTAAATTTGATAAATCATGAATAGGAGTGAGTAAAGAAGTGAGAATGAGCAGGAGACTGGAGCCCAAATAAAAATGCAATATAGTCTTTGGGCAGAAATCAATAAATACGTTTTTCTTTCAAGAGTAAAGAAAATACAAAGCCATAACTGGAGACAAGTGTGTATTCCATTCACGGGAAGACATGACACTGATCATTTGGAAATTAACGGTAAATTTGCCACCTCTTCCTGAGTAAGAAGGGAGAGAGATTTGCCTCTTTTTTGAAACAAATGAGAAGGGTGAATTTTGCCAAAAAAAGGAAAAGAAAATGCTTAACAATTCACAGAGGTTAGGCGAGGGGTGGCAAAACACCTTAGGAGTGATGAAACAGGGAGACAGCTACAGGATGACTTTCTTCGAGGTATCGTCTGCCTGTGGTCTGGAGGAAGGAACCCTCCGTGTTACAAAAAGCCACCATAGCAGAGGATGGTTTCGATCCATCGACCTCTGGGTTATGGGCCCAGCACGCTTCCGCTGCGCCACTCTGCTTGCATAGGAATGGTACTCCTATTTTTCAATCTTGATTCTTACCCACTTGCCCAACACCTTCCCATGCTTAATAAGGTTGCTTTTTCTGTATGCCCTTCATTATTCTCCTCCTCTATCCATCTCTTCTATGTTTTTCACTTTCTTTCTTGCCCTACAATCCATATCATTCTTAAATTGTTATTGCCACACAACTTTTTGCTTGCAATCTTCGCAAATCTTCAATCCTTTCTTTAGAGGTTGCCAATCATCCCCTTTGGGTCGGGAATAATGATGGCTAGGATGTCAGCTTTCCAGGCGTGTCTGGCAAAGCCTTTTAAAACCTTTCAAGAATAGCATTCTTTCTCAACCAGAGCCCTTTCCTCAGGATTCCCTCTTGGTCCACGAACCAACTACCATTCTTCTTTTCCCTCCTCCTAAGCACACGCTCAGATTTATCGGGCAAAATTGGTCAATATCTGTTTGATCTTGAGTTACCTCCTCTCCTCCAGCATACTTCATCTTTAGGTTTTTCCCCCTACCTTGCTATCACTTTTGGCATTTAAGTGAATTTGATCTTAGACTCAATGATCCTCAGCCCTAGTCTGCTTTCATCTTTTCAGGCGCAGAAACTTAGAGTCATTGGTTGACCCAGGGAAAATTAGGCTTTGGAGAATTGATTATTTGATATATAAAATAGGAGATGGTAAATCAATATGAAATCTCTGCAATTAAATAAGAAGTAGCGTTAGATCCGGCAAGTTAATTCATTGGAATAAAGCAATTGTCTCGAAGTTTGACTTTCTCCCAATGAAGTGAAATAACACATTAAAATGTATATTTGAAGCCAAAATTTCTTACTCTTTTACATAATTTAGATGCCCATAATCAGTTGTGACAAATTGGCATGTTATACTTTGTCCCCAGAATTGGGAGGACTCCTTAATTTGATGTGCCGAAGGAACAACACCAAGCAGTAGATACGCCAAGAGACCAGCTTCCTATTCTGTCAGCTTCTGATGAGAATCAATGAACCACACTCCAAACTGGTATGAGCTCTGACAGAAGTCAGGGAGACAGAGCGGATCAAAAATAAGTATTCCACAACCATGTGAAATGATGGAGAGTACGAGAACACTCACTGTGAAGTGATGTGCAACACAAAGACTTGAAAACCCTAGATGACCACTAGGTTTTGACTCTTTAAATAAATTGTGCAACATGTATACAATGGAATATTCTGCAGCTGATAACATGAATGCGACATGTTTCTATGTATGGATACGATTTACATATATTTGTGTGTGTGTGTATATATATCTCCTTAACATAGTTGAATAATTACATAATATATATTATATATATTATATATATATATATCTCCTTAACATAATCCCACATACAGTTGTAAGAAATAATAGTGAACCCTTTACCTAGTTTCCCCCAATGGCAACATCTTGGACTGTTACCGTATCACAAGCAGGATACTGACATTGAGACAATCCACCAATCTTACTCAGTTTCCTCAGTTTTACTTGTACTCATTTGTGTGTATGGCGGCGGGAGTGTTTAGTTCTATGCAGTTTTACCGCATGTGCTGGTTCATGTATCCATCACCATAGGCAAGATACAGAAGAGTTTCATCACAGCAAGAAGCCCTCCTGTTGCCCTTTAATAACCTCATCCATCTGTTCCCAACGCTCCCCCCTTAACACCAGAAAAACAGAAATCAGTTCTTCATTTCTCTAATTTAGTCATTTACAAAACGTTGTATAAACAGAATCATGTAAAATACAACATTTCGAGATTGGCTTCTTCTCATCATAATTCCTTGGAAATTTATCCAAGTTGTTGCATGTATCAATAGTCCATTCCTTTTTATTGCTGAGTAGCATTCCATGGTATGGATATTTCACAGTTGTTTAACCATTCACCTAGTTATATGGATCGTTTACAGTTTGGAGCTATGATGGGTAAAGATACTGTGAAAAATTACATACAGATTTTTGTGGGAACATAAGTTTCTATTTCCTTGGAGTAAATGCCCAAGAGTGCAATTATTGAATTACATGGTAATTTCATGTTTAGTTTTATTGGAAACCACCGAATTGTTTTCCTGAGTGACTGAACCATTTTACATTCTCACCACCAGTGTATGAGTGATCCAGTTTACCCCCATCTTTGTCAGAATTTGCTCTTGTCGCCTTTTTTGGTTTTAGCCATTCTGATAGGTGTATGGTGATATCTTATTGTGGTTTTAATTTGCAGTTTCCTAATGGCTAATGATGTTGAACATTTTTTCATGTGTTTATTTGCTATGTGTATATCCTCATGAGTGAAATGTCTTTTCATGACTTTTATCCATTTTCTAATTGATCTTTGGGGCTTTTTTTTAATGAGTTGAGTTTCGAGAATTCTGTGTACATTTTCTAAATACTGTCCTTTGTCACACATGTGGTTTACAAATATTTTCTCCCAATTTGTTGCTTGTTTTTTTCAAACTCTTAACAGGGTCTACTGTAGCTTGTTTTTTCAATCTCTTAGTAGTGTCTTTTTGTAGAGTAAAAGTTTTTAATTTTGATAAGGTCCAATTTATCTATTTTCCTTTTAAGGATTGGGCTTTTTGTATCAAGTCTAAGCACTCTGTCTGACTGTAGATCCTGAAGATCTTCTTATGCTATTTTCTAAAATTTTTATTGTTTTACATGTCAGTCTGTGATCCATTTCAAGTTAATTTTTGTATATGGAATGAGGTTTAGGTCAGTGTGGGTTTTTGTTTTTGCTTTTTTTTTTTTGCCTGTGGATGTCCAATTGCTTCAGCACCATTGTTGAAAAGGCTATCCCTCCTCCACTGAGTTTTTTTTTTTTGAATTATTGTGAAAAACCAGTTGAGCATATTTGTATGGATCAGAATATATTTTTAAGTGAAAGAAAAAACCAAGACAAACCTGTATATAATTTTCCCACCATTCATTTAAAAATAAAGAGTGTACTGAATATTATACACACATATACCTCTGGGAGTTTATACAGAAACTCATTTCTCTGTGAAGAGAAACTGAACAGCTAGAGCACATGAATAGAAGAGAGATTTTATTCACTGCATGTACCTCAATATCATTTGACCTTCATATCATGATTATTATTTTTAAAATATTTTAAATATTAAAATTCTTAATATGCAAAGAAAGCAACCTTGTATGAGTTGATTATGGCTTTTTATTAGACTTTATTTTCCAGTCACATGGAAGCAAAAGGATTTTACTGTCTTCAGATAGCATTTACTTCTGGCTCTTCTTTATCTAACCTGTAAACAGGCTGGCATTGCATGAGGCAAGTATGGAATGCTAGATTGACCTCACTCAGACAGATGAAAATACGAGCATGTTGGGGTATATAAGGGATACAATTAGTATTCGAGAAAGGAAATCCCTGAAAAGTTGACAACAATTCCATGGAGAAGCAAGCACTTCTACCAACTTTTATTCTTTTTGGAAGGATTGCCTTCAAGCCCGCTTTGATTTGCACCAATTCTGAAGCTTGGATTCTTCTTAGAGGAAAAGAAGACGTATTAGGATTCAGGTCAAACTTAGCGGAAAATACGGTAATTATGACTTCTTTTTTCTGGCTTGAACGAGGGAGCTCCATCACAGTGAGTCAATTCCAGGACCATAAACACGCAAAGTTTAGTAAACAAGGATGCATCGACTACATCTTGGGTAAACTTGCAATTCCAGGATTTCAAACGACCCTATAACAGGTCAAAAGGTCTGGACCTAAGAGAAGATTAACCCACAATTAATCGTAGTCGGCAGGATTCGAACCTGCGCGGGGAAACCCCAATGGATTTCTAGTCCATCGCCTTAACCACTCGGCCACGACTACACAATGACATGCTGGCTCCTAAAAGTAAACAGCTGTGCAAAAATTTAGCTCCTGTTACAAGACAAACTCATATACCAGAAAGTGCATTTGCAGTCCGTGCTTCCTATTCTTTGATGTGATTTGGATGACTGTCACTCTGTTGCACCATATTGGAGAGTAGCACTTTATCCTCCGAATTGGAAGGACTCCTTATTCTGATAGGTTGTTGGAGTGAGAACAGCTTTCTGCTCTGACAGCCTCTGATGGAGATCTATGACACACATCCCACAGGTGGAACAAGCTTTAACACTCACTGCAGAATTGTATGTAATAGCAACAATTTTTTTTAAAACAGCGTGAAAAGATTATGTACATGTATATATTTTAACTCTGGAAAGTTATACCAGACCTGGTTTCAGTTTGTTGCTGTAAATAGAAATTGAATAGTTGAGCAGTTAAATTGAAGAGAGATTTTAGATTTCACTATATATACTTCAAAATAGCTTTTCTATCATTATTATTTATTTATATGTTTTCCCTTATCTTGTTTGTATATCTAGGAGTGGAATTGCTGGGTCATATGGTAACTCTATGTTTAATCATTTGAGGAACTGCCAGACTGTTTTCCAACATGCCTGCACCATTTTCATTCCCACCAGCAGTGTATGATGGCTCTGATTTCCCCCTCTTCTCCCCAACACTTATTGTTATATAACATTTTCATTAAAGCCATCCTAGCCGATGTGAAGTGGTATCTCACTGTGATTTTGATTTGCATTTCCCAGATGACTAATGACGTCAAGCATCTTTTCATGTCCTTGTTGGCCATTTGTATATCTGTCTTGGAGAAATGTCTATTCACGCCCTTTGTCCACTTTTTAATGGGTTATTTGTCTTTTTTTATTGAGTTGCAAGAGTTTTTTATATATATTCTAGACACAAGTCCCTTATCAAATATATGATTTGCAAATATTTTCTTCCACTCTTTGGGGTGTCTTTTCAAATTCTTTATTATTATTATTATTTATTTATTTCTCTTTTCCATAAAATTGGCAACTCAGCTATCATCTGTTGCCAATCTTTTTTTCCTTTTTATTTCTTTTTCTTCTTCTTCTTCTTCTACCCAAAGCCCCTCCCCCCACCCTACCCAGGACATAGTTGTATATTCTAGTTGTAGATCCCTCTGATTGTGCTATGTGGGACGCAGCCTCAGCATGGCCTGATGAGTGGTGCTAAGTCCACGCCCAGGATCCAGACAGGTGAAACCCTGGGCCACCCAAGCGGAGCACACGAACTTAACCACTGGCCACCCGGGCTGGCCCCTTTTCACATTCTTAATGTCTTTTGAAGCACAAAAGCTTTTAATTTTGGTGAAGTCTAATGTACCTATTCTTTTTTCATTGCTTATGCTTTTGGTGTCATATGTAAGAATTCATTACCAAACCTGAGATGATGAAGATATGTTTTCTTTTAAGAGTTTTATAATATTAGCTCTTATATTATGTCTTAGATACATCTTGAGTTAATTTACATAAATTGTGTGAGAAAAGGGTCCAATTTCATTCTTTTGCATGTGGTTATAGCTTTTCTAGCACCATTTGTTGAAAAGACTATTTTTCTTCACTGAATGGTGTTGGCACCTTTGTAAAAAAACAGTTGACCGTAGACATATAGCTTTATTTTTGGACTCTCACTTCTATCCCATTGATCTATATGTTTATCCTCATACAAGTACAACACTGTCTTGATTTTCATTGCCTTGTAGTTAGTTTTGAAACTGGGAAGTGTGAGTCCTTTTACTTTTTTCTTCTTTTTCAGGATTGTTATGGCTATTCTGGGTTCTTTGAAATTCCACGTAAATTTCACAATCAACTCACCAATTTCTACAAATAAGCCTGCTGGGATTCTGATAGGAATTGCATTGAATCTGTAGATGAATTTGGGGGAGAACTGCCATCTTAACGATGTTAAGATGCAATCTACGAACTTGAGATAACTTTCCATTTATTTAGATCTTTATTCTTTTCAACAACATATTATAGTTTTCAGAGAATAAGTTTTGCATTTGTTTTGTTAAATTTATTCCTGAGTACTTTATTTTCTTTGATACTATTTTAAGTGAAAGTATTTACTTTTTATCCTCTTTTTCATCCCTACAAAAAATGATGAGGCTGTCTGAAGCCTCCTAGATGGAGATATTAAGTACTGAGAGATATCAGGGATAAAATTGCTTAGTATGGCTTATTTAGACAAAACAAACAAAAAGAGCAAAGATAGGGAAATAAAGCCGTGAATTTAACCTGTCCTTTGAACTCAGATGGCTGGATTCAGAGACCAGAGTGTTAACCACTGCGCCATGGAACCACCTTGGTTAAAGAATCTCTTTCATGTGATTCATACTGTGATAAAACCCCTCTTCTGAATGGATTTACTCTTATTCACTGGGATATAATAACACAAACATAATAGGTCAAAGAGCATGGACCCTGCCCTTATGGCGATTAGTGTCCAATAGGAGGGATGCTCTAAAAACATGCAAATAAATTTAGCCCACAACAGGAAGAGTTTGAAGAAACTGCTTAAGACTGACAGCGTAATGGCAGAGATAAAGTGGAAAGCATAATAAAACTGAAATCTGTCATTTTTAGGTGGGCAGGACTTGAATACTGATTGGAAGAAAGTCCTGGCCCACGTCTTTCCACATACAAGAGGTAGCTTGTGGAATAGAAACTTAAAGTAATGACTTTCTGCTCTCAGAAGCAACAAGATTGTGAAATATAAAACAAAAAAATGTTTGTCAATGTTCTTAGCAACATGGATCAAGCAAAGCCTTGAGAGTCGTTTGCTTTAGGTGAATATGTGCCTGTTTGTGTCTGTGAACACCAGAAATACACACGGACAGGACAGCAAACATAGTGATTTCCAATAAAGCTTTCTTCCCTGGTATAGTGGTGAGTGTGATTTTATCATTGGGAAGACGAATGTTGGACTCCTGTTAGACAAACCTATTAGAACAGACAGAAAGAATTTGTCTGGAGTCCACATATCTTTTCACAGTCATTTTATGTGTTTCCCAAAACAATAAAATAGAGCTAGCAAATTCTTCTTCTTATCGTTCAACGGTCATGAAGTTGTTAAGAAAGAGAATCTTGATTTATTTTTTGGCTCAAAATCCCAAGGTATATAAAATAAAACTTATTTACCCTCTCTCAGAGAGATGCTCCTGACGCTTGTGAAAACCGTGTCAGGGAGTTCACAAAGACTGTTGGAGACCATGGACAGCAGGCTGAGAACTCTCTGCATTTAAGAATCTCCTTTATGCCACATGACCTAGTCTTAACTAATAAGCTTCACCACCACTAAACTGTAATTAAGGGCAAAGTTGCTAAAGAAATATCATCTTTGAAATGTTGCTGTGTGAGTCATTAATCTCAATTAGGAGGCCAAAAGTATACCCATGCCTGAAGCTAAAATCCTACTCAAACCAGTTCTTTGAGCTTCTCTCTCCTTTCTCAGAAGGCTCATGGTACGTGTGTTCCTCACAGCACACATTTGGGACACTAGAATGAGACATATGAAGGTCCGACAGAGTGGGATGGAACACTGTTCTTTTTTAAGCAGAGGTGACTGGAATATCTACCTCACCTCCTTTTTAACCCTTTCTCTAAGATCTCCACTGAGAAGAAGCCCTTGATTTATGATATTTTCTCTCTCTTTTTGAAGAAAGAAGCATGCAAAAGGGAGACAAGAGCCAGGCAACTTTAGTTCTCTTCAGTCTTAATGAGTACTCTGAATCCTAGGTTTTCATTGAATGTTTATTGTAATTGCCACTTAGAGGCATTCCCATTTCAGAGTCATTGATATCTCATAAATAACATTTTATTTAGGATGTTTTGTTGCTTCTGAAAGGCGAACAGGTGTAGCAAAGGGAATAGCAAAGACTCTTAAAATATATAAAGAAAATGATAGATTAATTGATCATCTACTTTATTGAGACTTTTAGATGGTGCCAAGAAAACAGGAGATGAAAACACACTCTAAATGAACTTACTATTTGCTAGAGAACACAACACTAGTTAGATTAATAAATGGGGTTAGTTTCTAGCACATTAGTTTAAATTATTTAAAGTGATTTAAGAACTGATCACCTGGACTTTGAGGATTATGATTTAAACAGTCCATTTTTTCAAAAATACACATGCTAGCAGTCAGGATGAATCATAAATATAGAAATAGCTTGATAAGAGATATATGTACAAAGACATATGGAAGCACTACAGTTGCATTTTCTTGAACAGTGTTACAGTAAAGACACCATAAGGGGCATAGAAGCAGGGGATAAGGGATAAACTTGAAGCCTTTTCAAAGTAGGAGACATGGGAAGGCAGTCTGTAAGGATGCACAGGATTTCAGGAGGTGGAGAACCTGGGGGTGGGAGACGCCAAAAGTGGAGAAGCTAGTCCTCAACTTTTACAGTTAAGGAACTTTCACTTGGCTTTAAGGGCAGCAACTCAGCCAATTAGAGAGGAACAACCCCCACTGCTGAAACAAACAAACAAAACAAAGAGTGATGAGTGGAAGAGGTGCAGGGACTTCCTGGCCTCTACCTTTCCAGAAACAGTCCCTGAGATGAACTGACAGTGCCCACTGTGCTGAGGCATGAGCTGCCCGAGGTTCTGAAAGAGGAGCTGCTTATCATGCTCAGACAGGAGCTCCCCACCATGCTGGGACAGGTGCTCTCCACCAGCTGGAACAGAAGCTGTGAGCAGCATTCACTGGGCTTTCCCAGACAGAAATTGAGGGAGATAAGGAAGAGAGCACCAAAATAGTGAGTTTAGTTACTGGGTGTTACAGAGACAATAGCCCTGAAGGCACCCAGAAGTGTGCACCAAGAAGACTTGTATTTTGGACTGTAGTGGGTCATTTCCAGTGTAGACTGTGCCTTGGTTTCAATCTTCTACCAACTCAGTTTTGTGCTCTCCACACACTCTAGATCTGTGAAGTCCAATACTTTAATCACTTGCCATATGTGACTACTGAGCACTTGGTCCTTAATGGGATGCACTCAAAGTGCAAAATACTCACTAGACTTTGAAGGTTCTGTATGAAAAAAATCATAAAATAGCTCGTCAACTTTTCAAAGTGCTTAGATGCTTAAATCATATTGTGGATATATTAGCTGAAATGAATGTATTCTTAAAATTATTTACACTTGTCTTGTCTTACTTCTTAATACAGCTACTAGAAAATTTTACATTTCACCTGTGGCTCACACACATTTCTATTGGAAATGTACTGCCACTCTAGAGCTTCTCTCTGAACATCAAAATGACTGAGGGAGGTGAAGTGTGGCTCCATCAGGTCTCCATTTCCTAACTTACATTCTCTGTTGCAATTGCTGTAACTGTTTTTTGTGACACTGTCCACTAGCATGTCTTGTTTTCAGTTTTATTTTTGTTGTCTTCAAGACGTCTCAGTAATTTAAAAGTAAAGAGAGAAGAACTCCTTCCAGAACCCCAATGGCAGTATTCAGAAACCAGATCACGGGTCAATACTCCAGAAAGGAAAATTCTGTGTAGTGATCAGTCCAGGCTCAGATCTCTGCTCCTGTCCCCAGAACCTCAGCTTGATTGTCCATGGCTCCTCCAGAAAGAAGCACTCAGGATGAGAGGAACTCCCGCTTAAACTATTAACACTCTTTTCGAAGATATCTTTTTAAACAAATTTTTGTTTTTAAATTCTGTACATTGATGTCATGTGGGTCATTTTACTCAACTCTAAAATTAGAAATTGTTTCCACAGAATGGGCTTAACATTTCATTAGCTTTGACATTCTAGAATTCCATGAGTTTCTCAGAGTCAAAGCAACCAGTATGCTGAATGTCAGAGACGGAAAGATGAGAGATGATGAGTTTTGCAAAAAAGATCAGGTTCAAACTCCAGAAGCCCTCGTCTTAGTAGACTGAACCAAGACGTGTTCATCCTGCCAGCACTGCCCAGCAAAGAGGACTTGTTACAGCTTAGCATCACTGACCCACATGACTTTGCAATTCAAAGCTTTTTATTATGCTTCATGCCTCTGAAGACACACATTAAAGAGGAAGGGATCTGATATTTACTCAAGGAAAAGACAAGCATTACGGTCCTGAAAAATTTTTAGAAGCATTCTTAGATGAGGTGCACTAAAGTATGACAACTCCGCACAGATCCACAAGAGAGGTGAGGACGACCTCCACCAAGACGACTAAGCAGTGATAGATGGAATTCTTCTAGGAATTCCTGGGAAGGTACTCAACTGTGGTGATCATTCCTTTAATACATTAATTTAATACATTAACTCATACTTGTTATCTTACAATGGGATTTTTTTGTCTGAACTTTGTGCCCAGAATGAACCAAAACCTCACCTCATTTTTGGTCCATCTTTCTTCACCGCTGTCCAGGACCCAGGGATAAGCCAGACCAGTGTGATGTCAATGACTCTTTTGATCAGATTACAAAGAAAATGGCTTTACTTAATTTCTTTAACTGTGTAGTGGTTTGCTTATTAATATCCAGTTTGGATTCTCGACTTGGTGCCTAGAGGTATGAGTCCTGGCTTAGGATTTGATCTGAGATTTCCCGGAATTTTCTTTTCTAATGTGAAGGAGGACACACACGGCTGGAGAAGGGCCCTGATCAGGGGGCAGTTCTTTGGAGAGGCAAGCAGTCCTGCTAACTTTTTTTCTTTAGGAAAGCCTGGCTTCAAAGCAGGGTTTTGATTCCAGGAAACAGAAAGTCATCACCAAAAACCTGCGCTTTTCTTGGGGGTAAAGAAAACACCATTAGAACTGTGGTGGAATTACTTGGGGGTAAAGAAAACACCATCAGAACTGTGGCGGAATTACTTCTTAGAAAGCAGCAACAACAGAGAAGTAGTGTTAATCTCCTGCTGTTTGGGGAAGAACGAGTTTTTTACGGTACTGTACTGGTATATACAGTTTCGTTGGTGTGGGGTACAATCAGATTTCTAGCAGATTCTCAAACCGATAAAGTGTCAATAGATTACCTTCCCAAGGGGAAAGCCACCGTAGTCGGCAGGATTCGAACCTGCGCGGGGAAACCCCAATGGATTTCTAGTCCATCGCCTTAACCACTCGGCCACGACTACACGGGAGCCTCGTGGCTCATTAGCATAAGCAGCCCTGCCGACTTTAGCTCCCTTCAAACGGTCAAATTTTCTACCAGATAGTATTTGTTGTCAATGTTTTTAATTCTTTAACATAATTTAGATGAAAGTCATGCTGTCGTGGCAAAGTGGCAAGTAACACTTCCTCCTTGGACTGGAGAGGCCCCTTATCCTGATGGCCTGATGGAAAGAGAATAAGCAGGAGACATCCCGGGAGACCAGCTTGCTGCTCTGTCAGCTTCCGATGGGGATGCATGAGACGATACACCCAACAACAGGGACTGGCTGTACTATTCGCTGCAGAATTATGAGTAAAGCGACGATTTGGAAAACTCGAAATGACCATCAATTTTTAAAATAAAATTTCGAACATCTACATAGTGGAAGATCCTGTAGCTGATAAAAAGAAAGAGGTGCACTTCCGTTTACTGATAGAGCATCCGCTGGGGTTTCTGTCGTGGTCTAGTGCGTTAAAATGAGAAGTTAAAAATCCATGTATAACCATCGTTAGTACTGAGTTGAACTTAAAAAAAAATCTCGCTGTTGGAGTTTCTAATCGAGTTTACTTTAAGAAAAACAGGCCGATTCCAGTAACCTCTTTGGGAAGCAGGGAGAAGTTGTAACTGGCACCAGTTCCCGGCCCCCAGGCGTTAACATCACGTTTTCAAACTGTTAACACGTGATCAGAACACCTTTACAAAACAGCCGACGACTCGCAGGCACCAGGATTTGAACCCACGCGAAAACGCCTCAGAGAGCTTCCTAGTCCATCGCCTTGATTACTCGGTCACAGCCACACAACGTGCAACCTCTAAAAATTAAAGAGCTTTGGTGGAGTTTAGCTCTCCTTAGGAGCCTACATTCCATATCAGAGTGTATCTATAGTAAATGTTTCTTGTTAACTGACATCATTTAGATGGCTATCATGCTGTTTCACCAAATCAGCAACTAACATTCTATCCTCAGAACTGAAAGAACTTATTCTGATGGTTTGATGGAAGGAGACCAAACAGGAGACATTCCAAGAGATCAGCTTCCTGCTCTGCCACTATCTGATGGGGATCCATGCGATCCGCTCAACAACTGGGACAGGCTCTAACATTTACTACAGAATTAGGGATTATAGCAACGATTTAAAAAAAAAACAGACATGGGCATCAATTTTTAGCTTTTTAAATATACTTTGGAATCTCCATGTAACGGAACAATGAGGAGCACTGCTATTTACTAATAAGAAATACACTGATATTTTAGTGATGGCCCAGTGCGATAAGATCATGGTCTGCAATCTACCTATGACCAGTTTAAGAGCCTAATATTGCCTCCAAGGAAGAAACTTGATCCTGTCCCACTTGACAACTTTCCCTCCTTTGGTCCCAGTTAGCAACTCCTGTTGCTTCTCAAAACAGGGATAGGTTTTAACGCTTTTTTTTTTTTTTTAAGTAAGTTCCCACCTAATCCAGAAATAAGTGGATTTTTAAAATTCAACAAAGCAAAACCAGTTTTCTTGGGAAAAACAAAAAGGCAGCTGTAATTCGGCAAAGGCCTTTTACTGTCTGTAAAAACTGTAACAATTGTGTTGAATGCCTCTATCCTGCACCCTACAATCCCCACTCCCTACCTGCTCTCTCCTTACCTTCTCCAGCACTTTCAGGGGCTTTAAATGCCTTTGGGAGCTTCACAAACGATTCCTCTGGGACACAAATAGTAGATTCACTTAGTCTGGTTCCCAACCAGAAGAAAGAAAGATGAAAAGAAAGTTCCTGGTGAGTGAAAGAGATGGATCAGAGAAGCATCCAGTAGCGCTGACTGCAGGATCGTGCAGGTCGCTGTAAAGCCGAGTGTCCTCAGTCACTGAAGTCCCCAGGGCAGCCGCTCTTGCTCTGCTGGTGCCCCTCCTCCATCTCCGCTTGATAAAATCC
Organism: Equus caballus; assembly: GCF_041296265.1. Taxonomy (NCBI): domain Eukaryota; kingdom Metazoa; phylum Chordata; class Mammalia; order Perissodactyla; family Equidae; genus Equus; species Equus caballus. The sequence goes on along the minus strand of NC_091703.1, from coordinate 28,369,119 downwards.
GCATCAGACCTCCAGGTGTCTCTCCAAAACTCACGTCCTTCATCCTCTTCCTTCCATCTCTCTCCTTCTACTGCTCCCGATTTTCCGGGTAAAATTTCTTCCCCCATTATACACCTACCATCCTAGAATTAATCCCTTCCCAAATTCGTTACCGTTTTCAGCCTGTAATTTACTTTATGGGAGAACCGCGTTTCAAAGCTCCTATTTTTCTCTTTAGTAGAGATTGAGAATTATGAACCTAGACTCTGCTGCCAAATTCCCCTAGTTCACTGGGAGATTCAGACCTCAACTCTATGACTTCTACCTGTGTGATTTTGAGTGAGTTACTTAAGATCTCTGTATTGGTTTCTTATCCCTAATAATGAGGATGTAATGGTTTAACATGTTGCAACATTCCTAGAAAAATGCTTACCGTAGAGCAACCTCTGTATTAAATGCTGGATTTTATTCTTTTTGCTAAACAAATATCTCGATCAAGGCAAACAGTGATTTTTGTGTTTATCAAAGTAAAACAGACACAGAAATATGCACAACTCTTAAGCATATGACTGTGTGACTTTTCACAATGTCCACACACTAGTGTGACCCAGACGGAAGTAGATCACAACCAGCATCCCAGAAGCTCCCACTTGACCCCAGGCACTTCTCACCACTATTTTAATATCTAATGACATAGGGAACTTCTACATTTTAAAAAATTGTATATAAGTAGAAATATACAGATTTATTATTTTTGTTTTCTTTCACTCAACATTATATATTGTGAGTTAATCCATGATTCATGTATTAAGAATTCCTTTACCTGTATTGCCATATAGTACTCCACTGTAAAAACGTAGCACAATTCTTTTATGTATTCTACTGTTGGAAGACAAACCTTCATGTGAATGGGCATCCTCATTAGTGTTTCTAACCAGTTCCCGCTTTACCTTCAGAATTAAAACATGGAAATCAGGGTCTAGTGGAAAACTGTGGGAAGGGTAAAGTAGGATCAAGGTCTGATTACAGGCATAAGAGGAAGAAGAAAGAACCAGAACTCATAGAGTAGCTTGCAGAGAGGCCTTTATTTCCTGTGGCAGGAGAACTGACACAGCTGAGGGGCATTCTCAGAACCTTACATTTAGCGTCATTTGAACTTAGAAGATGATTGAATGCTTAGCAGATGCAGGTCTGTTATACAACGGTCAGGGCCCTCGTTGAGAAAGACTGGAACCCTGAAACACAGAATGAGAAACCTTGGTGAATGTCCCTGAAGGTTGTGACTGTGAAGGCTGCTCTGTAGCCTCAGAAACTGTAGAGTGGTTCACCCCTAGGAACTAAGAGCTAGCACATCTTCTGTGCAGGATGTTGCAGAGGCTTCCTCCCTGAAAGGCAATAGGTGATCCTTCAGGAGCTATTCCCACTTTCTGTCCTAGTAGCCAGGCCAATAACTAGGGTTAAGTCACAGCACAATCAGAGGGAGATATACTGAGTCCAGTAAGGGAGGAGACAGATTATACCCTAAAGGAGTTGCAAGAATTAGCATGTACCAGCAGGCGCCATGGAAATACCCATGGGATTGGGTTTTGGGAGTGATCAAGGGGGAAAAAACATAAAATTAATTTTATTTATTTTTTTATTGAGGTAACATTGGTTTATAACATTATATAAATTTCAGGTGTACATCATTATATTTTGATTTCTGTGTAGATTACATCATGTTTACCACCTAACGACTAATTACCATCCATCACCATACACAAAAACATAAGATTTAAAAAGCAGGAGTTAAATGACTTGGAGGCACTCTGTCAAGCCCAGAAGTCAGCATCCTGGCAAGATTCCAGGGGATGGGACAAATGCTTTATAGAGTGGCTCTTAGAAGCCTAGAGAAAGTGGTGAGAGAAGTTGAAATGCCTGTGCTGCTGCTGTGGCAGATGGTTGAGGAAGGGGTTAAAGGCACAGGGCAGTTGGCATGCTGGAATGCATATACTATGTGAAGCTAGAAGACACACCAGTGGATTATGCTCCACAGGAGGGCCCACAGGACACACTGTTCACCAGGCCATCAGGAATGTGCTGGTGAAAAGGGCACCAGAATCACAAAGAAGTTCAGGGATAGCCCATATCTGCAAGCCAGGGCTCACTGAAGGAGAGGTGATCACAGACCTTGAGTTGTTAATAGCATTGGGGATAACAGGACTCCAAAGCAATAGATGCTAGGGGCTTGCAATTACCATAGCGACCAGCACAGTTGGAGGATCTGCCAGGGGGACTTGACTTGCAGAGCTATGGAGACACACAGTTGTGTGTCCTTAATGATGGGGATATGTCCTGAGAATGTGTTGTGAGGTGGTTTCATTGTTGTGTGAACATCATGGAGTATACTTACACAAACCTAGGTGGTATAGCCTACTACACACCTAGGCTACGTGGTATAGCCTATTGCTTCTAGGCTACAAGCCAGTACAGCATTTTACTGTACTGAATACTGTAGTCAATTGGAGCACAGTGGTAAGTATTTGTGTATTTCAACATGTATAAACATAGAAAAAGTACAGTAAGAATACAATATAAAAGATTAAAAAATGGTGTACCTATATAGGGCACTTACCATGAATGGAGCTCGCAGGACTGAAAGTTTCTATGGATGAGTCAGTGAGTGAGTGGTGAGCAAACATGAAGGCCTAGGACACTACTGCAGACTGTGTGAACACTCACACTTAGACAACACTAAATTTATTTTAAAAATTTCTTTATTCAATGATATATTAACCTTAGCTTACTGTAACTTTTTTATTTCATAAACTTTTAGTTTTTTTAAACTTTTTAACTCTTTTGTAATAAAACAGCTTAAAACACACACTGTACAAAAATATCTGGGAGCCAACCACCTCTAGGAGCTTCTCAATGTCACCCTCATCCACCCCTCAGTTAAAGTTGTTTGCCATCTTAACCACAGCCTTGTTGATTTGGGTTTTTTTAGGTATGACTGTTTTGGCGAGGAGGATTGGCCCCGAGCTAACATCTGTTTCCTATCTTCCTCTTTTTTTTTCCCCTCCCCAAGCCCCAGTATATAGTTTTATATCCTAGTTGTAGGTGATTCTAGCTCTCTTATGTGAGATGCCACCACAGCAAGGCTTGATGACTGGTGTGTAGGTCTGTGCTTGGGATCCAAACCCATGAACCCAGGCAGCTGAAGTGGAGTACATGGAACTCTAACCACTTAGCAACCGGGCCAGCCCCAGCCATGTTGATTTTTGCAGCCTCTTCATCCTTGGCAAATCCTTTGAAGTCATGGATGAGTCTCTTGAGTGTCTCCTTCCAGATGCCATTCGTATGTGCCTTGGTGACATCACCCCAAACACAAGCAAGGTTCTTGATGCGGTCATAGATGTAATTCTTGAAGAATTGCATCAGTGTCTTCTCAGTGTCTCCCTCAGTGACAGCAATAGGCTGGGGAAAGGTCTTCCTCAGGATGTCCAGAAGCATTATCAACAATAAGCAAAACCTTGAAAGGTATGTTATTCTCCAAACAGTATTTATTCATTTTGTTAGCATAGCAATTCAGGAGGGTGTCTTGAAAGAGGAGCTGGGTCATCCATGACTTCTTATTTCCCCTCTAGTACACTGGCACTGTGTGCTTACTGATATGCTTGAAGGCTCTGGGTTCTCACTGTGCCAGATCACAAAGGGTTTCAATTTGTAGCCTGCAACATTGCCCCCAAGCAAGACTACTACCCTGTCCTTAAAAGCCTTGGAACGTGGCATTGGCCTCCTTGTGGATGAAAATCCTTTCAGGCATCCATTTCTAAAATAGAAAGCTTTCATCCATATTGAATATTTGCTCTGGCAAGTAATTTTCCTCCACAGTCAGTTTATGTAGCGTTTCCAAAAATTCTTCAGCTGCCTTCACATCAGCACTCACAGAGTCACCATTCACTTTCACATTTTGCAATGAATAACAGTTCTTGAATTGTTTAAACCCACCAGAGCTAGCAATAAATTCAGTATCATAGTTGGGCCCAGCCTTTTCTTCCAACACATGAACAAACTAGTGGAGAGCCAGAACTCCCTCTCCTGCACAGCAATGATAAGGAGCCCCCACCTTGGGTGTCAACAAAGACTGAGCAGGGAACCTGAAATTCTATTTCCACCTGGTAGTAACCAGGGGGTTCTCCTACCACTTCCCCTGTCAGAACAGTGTCAGAGGAAGCCAGCTAAAATAGAAGGTTTAAATAAGATCCAAAGGCTCATAGCACAATATCTAAATTGTCCAGGTGTCAACTGAAAATCACTTGTCATGCCGCAAACCAGGAAGATTTCAAGCTGAATGAAAAAAGACAATAAGTGCTGTGATAGGCAGAATAATGGTATCCCCAAAATGTCCACATCCTAATCTGTAGCACTTGGGAATATGTTACTTTACATGGGAAAAGGGACTTTGTAAATGTGATTAAGGGTAAGGATCTTGAGATGGGGAGATTATCCTGAATTATCCAGGTAGGCCCAATCTAATCACAAAAGTGCTTAAAACTGGAAGAGGGAGGCGAAACAATACGCCAGAGAGATGGGGCACGAGGAGAACTCAACCCACCACTGCTGACTTTCAAGACGGAAGAAGGGGGCCACAAACCCAAGAATGTGGTGGGCTCTTTAACTTTAAAAACTATTTTTAACTATTTTTTTAACTTTAAAAACTATTTTTTAATTTTAAAAACTATTTTCTATTTTGGCTTTGAGTCTTTGAAGAAGTTCTACTTGAGAATTCTTCCCATCTGGTCAGATAGTTTAAAAGCAGAACGCTTACTTTGCCATACTAAACTTTCATAAGGAAGAAAAACTCCAAAATTAAGTGCTTTATCATGATACATCTTCATTTATACAAGTGTAATAAAGTCTAGGAAGAAAAGAAGGAATGGTTAGAAATAGAGGAGGTCCACCTACATTGAAAATGAGTATTTATTTCTTGGCTCAACTGTGAGGAGAGTGACAAGAAAATTCTAGTAAATGAGAGTGAGGCACGAGAATATCAATCTTTTAACATTTGACTACTACAATTTTAACTATAATATAATTCTAACATATCAAAATATTAATATGTAATACAGTATATTAAAATACAATGCTAATAATAATTTTTTCAATAAAATTTCTTAGTTATTTTTATATCCTGGCATTTTAAATTCCTCATTGCCAAAGTTTATTCTGTGGCTTTGGTCATGACCTCAGACAAACACTGATTTTACAGTCATTCATTCCTCATTTGCATGAATTATGACCTCATTGAACTTTGTTTTTAATCTTTTATCATAATAAATAATTCCACTATAATTTGACCCTGATTGCAATCACAATACCTCATTTCGTATATTATTATTGTCTACTATTTCAGCTCCATTTTGTTTCTACATCTCAAAAGTCACTTGTTACTAATGATATTGTTTTATGCATTCCCTATTTATTTAGACATTCTCCAGTGTTTCTAAATGTTCCTTTTCTTTAGAGATTTTTGTATCCCATTCATTCATCACTTCTAATTTCTTGTTCACTAATCTATTTATCACTTTTGTTATATCTACTGTTCAAACTATATATTTTGGCTTTGACTATCAATGAATATATTTTCCCCTCATGGTTTTATTATTTCTTTTTGAAGTGATCTTTTTCATAATTTACTTCTTAATGGTCTAATTCTCTCTTGTTTTTTTGCTGTGTTTAATAACTTACCTTTAGAACATATTCTGTGAATGAATCATAATGGAAGAGAAAAATAGTGGAAGAAGAAAATTTGGGGGAGTTATGAAAAAGGAATTGTAGATGACAATCACATTGATAAACACAGTGGTCTAATAAGGCTGAGACTTCCTATATTAGTAGGAATTCCCTCGCAATGAATTGCGTGCCCTCAAGGGAGCAGCTGTAACTAAATTTCCTTGGCTTCTGTGCAGCTAGGACGCCTGCATGTATCCTAAGCTTTGCCAATCAGATGTACGAAGGCAAGATTTCTTCTTTCAGAAGAAACATGTGGCATAAGTCTTATGCAGAATTACTTTCCTGCTAAGGGCATAAGAGTTTAGTAGGCAGATATCCAAGCTTTCAGAGGCACTGGTGGGTTGGGTCTAGAAATGGTGTTCTATGCTGGGAGACATAATTCTGCTGGCAGGTGGCAGTAGGAGATGCTGGAGGACTTAGAAGGATTGGGTAGTATAATACAAAAGGGTGAGTGATCATTACTCTGCCAAAGCATTCGGAGGGAGAGAATGGCAGCTCAAAGTTATAAATTCTCAGCTAAATATGTCGTTACAGAATCAGGGGTTTCTTCTGCCGTAAAACAACTTTGAATTTCTTGTGGTCCTGGAGCTGACATAACTCAAATCCGAATTCATACTATGTACAACTCTGTAGGTTTCTCATTAACAGAAAGGCAGATGAATAAACTGTGGTATATTGATACAGTAGATTATTATATAGCAGCTAACATGAATGAATGGCAGCTACTTGCAATGAAAGTAAAAATTAATTTTAGCCATATAATATTAAGTGAAGAAAGTAAGACCCATAAGATTATTTATAGCCTGATACCCTGTATCTGAAATAAAAATATAACATTTTTAGAAATACAGATAGGTGAAATAAAACTAAAGAAAGCACTTTGGACTTACTTCTTGAGGGCCTCAGTAACTTCTTCATCTTGCCTTAAGTTGTGACACATACAGACATTTGCCAGAAAATGAACTCACTTGCAATAGCAGCCTTTAGTTTTACGAAGATAAAATGATCACAGAGACATCCCAGGGTACAATTTGAAAGTGCTGTGATTTCTGTGGAACATACTCATTAGAGAGAGCAGGTCTGCGTAGTAGATTCATGTCATAGAAATGACCAAAGGAACACTATGGAAATGCTTAAAAAGTGTGTCTGAATCTTTACTTGTTCTGTTGACAGTACTTCACGTTTCCATGTGGGCATCCAGTAGTGTTTAAATACCTGAGTGAGTTCAGGAAATTTAAAGTATGAATAGATTTTCACAAATCTTCATTTCTTAGTGGAAAATGAAACACCTATCAGCTCTGGTCACTGTACCTAATAGGCATTATGGAGTCTCATTCTCTCTGGGCAGAAAAGTTTCACATCCACGAGAATTTGTCTTCTCCTTCAATTTTGTCGAATCCTTTCGCTCCTACACATGAGTTCACTACATTTTATAAAGCAGTAAGTCAGAGGAAAAGGTCAGCTCAACTCAAAATTATATGGATGTCACAGATTACCTGTTACGTGGGAGAGGAGTTGGGGGAGGGAAAAGGAGAGATGGGCCCCTGCTCCGAACATACAGCAGGGAATCAGTGGAGCCCACCCAGAGTCCGTGTCATCTTCCCCTTCTAGATCACACTCTGGGTTTATGTGAACCCAGGAATTCCCTACCAACCATCCCTAAAAGGGAAACAACAAAAGACAGGAATCGGTAAAGAGAAAAAGGAGCCTAGGTTCCACCGAGATTTGAACTCGGATCGCTGGATTCAGAGTCCAGAGTGCTAACCATTACACCATGGAACCCCACAGCTATAAACGGCCTTAGGACTCCTTCCTGATAGGATATATCTTCATTTCTGAACTCAAGCAGTCCGTGTAAAAACTGAAATTCGAATCTACCGCCAAGGCACATGCCCCTTTTCTCTCGCGCACAGAGCTCTTAGTGCAAAGTCCAAAAGCAAAGAGGTCTCTAGGTATAGATAAGGTACGTGGGTGCTTTTTAGCGCCCCTCTGCCTTCTCTGCGGTTCCCGGGGCCGTTCTCTGCTCGCCCGCCCTCAGCCCGGCTGCGCAGAAGCGCGGGGCGCGGCTCCCGCAGGCAGCAGTCGAACCGCGCGGCCGGGATGCGTTGCTGGAGCAACCGCGGGGTTCGCTGCCGCCCGAGTGTTGGTCCCGCGTTCTCTTCTCTGAACGCGAAGGACACTCTTGGAAGCTTGATTTCGTGACATACAAATTGTTTATGACTTCATTTGACGTCGTGTGCCAGCCAGTCCTGGCCCGGTGTGGCGTTGCTCGGGGGAAAAATGTGGGACGCCAAGAGACGCCTTGTGCTTCCCAGAAAGGCTCCACCTGCTGGAGACCAAGCAGTAAAAGCGAGTTAAAAGCCGGACTGTTTTCAAAGCAGGGTTTTGTAACTTGGTTCTCATTGAGAAAGCTATGATCTGGCTCTTTTACGGGCAGCAGCTATGAGCCACTCCCAAACTCCTCAGTTGATTTCCTGGTATCAAGAAGGGGACACGACGTGTCGGGGACTGTTCGTTGCCGCCTCAGCAATGGCAGGGAAACGGCAGGAGACAGAAGGATCCCAGCTTGTCAAACCGAAGGGCTGAGGAGAGAAGCAAATCGTCTTTACTAATAGTAAATAATCGCAGATGTCAGCATTTGAACCTTCCCAACAAGATCTCTGGAGAAGTATCGGCATTCAGCCAAGACAAAGTTTGTTTCATAAAGACGTCTGAAATACATATGCAAGGAAATACTTCCAGTTTGAAGAGGCTGCACCGTTCGTTACCGCTAGGTTTTCTGGCCCCCGCCAGCAGGGTGCGTACTCTGCAACGTGAGCGACAGCGGCCGCTGGAGTAACAGAACTGCTCCCTTCACGCAGCTCAGCCGCTCCGTCTCCTCCCAGTCTCCTATGGCCCCCTGATCCCCTCACTCGCCAGAGGAAGATGGAATGAAAGTCTTCTGCCGAGTGGGGTAAATTAAGATGATTTTTAGAAGCTTTAATAACAAGAAACACTGGAATTGTGAGCACTTTCAACATAACTGAAGAACTTCAGATCCATGTAACAAACTTATAGAGCATTTCTAAGGGCTAGGGCTTGTACCAAGTTCTGGGCTGTCTGGAAAAAATAAGTAAAAACATAGGCCTGCAATGTCAAAGCTGGAACAATTGAGCAACAACAAATAAAATAGTATTGGATTATAACCCAAAGTATAAAATAAATATCCATGATTCCTTGCTGATATAAATAAATTATTGAATAAATAAATAAATAACTGGGGGAGAAGAGGCATTTGGGAAGTAAATAAAATGCCTGTGTGTAAACATGAAGATTACAACCAGTTCCTGCAGCCTGGTACCAGGAGCTTTCCTGATGTGGAACCAACCTCCATCTCTCAGGGAATCTCCTGTGCAGAAGAGTTCCAAATCACATGACTCCCCATTCCTTAACTGTGGGCTCTGCATAGTGACTGCTTTCCAAACAGTACAGTATAGAAGGGGGGGGGGGAGGGGAAGGGTACAAGGAAGAAATCTAACACACACGACTCAGCCAAGTGACCAAGGTCAACATCAGCAGTGATAAGCCATTTTGATAGTATATACCCTTGATAGAGCATAGATGATGCAAATGGAAATGATGAAAATGGCGCTTTACTTCTGTGGTCTTCCTCCCTGAACTCCCCGCCACCCCATAACTCCTATGTAATTATGAAAAAAATATCAAACAAATCCCAAATGAGGGACATTCTATAAAATAGCTGAGCAATACTCCTCAAAACTGTCAAGATAATCAAAAACAAGGAAAGTCTGAAAAACCGCTATAGTGAAGAGGAAACTAAGGAGACATGATGGCTAAATATAGCATGGTATTCTGAATCAGATCCTGGAACAGAAAAAGGACACTAGATAAAAACTAAGAAAATCTAAATAACTTTTGGCCTTTAGTTAATAACAATGTATAAATATTCATTTATTAATTGTGATAAATGTACCATACTAATGTAAGATTTTAATAATAGGGGAAACTGAGTGTGGGATATATGGGAACTCTCTGTTCTATCTTTCCAATTAAGGAGAAACTATTGATTATGGGAATAAGAACTAAAATGAGACCAAATGAAATTATTTCTTCAAGGTGGGTTCAGAGCTCTGGCTTGCAGTGTGCTCCAGTAGAAAACTACTGAGCCACATTATCAGATCCAGTGATCCAGCCTGCACAGCCTACCACTGATATAGACTTGGAATTGAGAAGGAGAAATTCTTACACCATGCCAACTGCTGTGTTCAGTGCTATGGACACAAAATCAAGCAGGACACCAAGCACCGGCTCTTCTCTTGGATATTTTTGGTTTATATTGATGGGATAGACTAAAAAATATGAATAAAATAACGCTCACATTGGGCGAGTTAGAGGAAACTGCAGGTGACTGGAGGCTAATAGCATATTCTTCAAATAAGAATGAAAACTGAACATTTTAATTTGGGCAGGGATTGAAGATGCAGTTTAGAAGGGAGTCCTGGCCTAGACGTTTTCATGTATAAGATGCAAGATAGGGACAGAGTCTATGGACTGGCTGTCTGGGCAGCTATGCCATACTGAAAGTGAATGAGGAGCTGGAGAAGCGTGTGGTGGTGGACTGAGACCATGGTTCAGGCTAGGGCTGCAAGGAGGCTTGAGGGTCTCCAGTGCCTGCTTTGAACTGTGAACATCAGGGAGCATCATGGGTGACTTCTGGGAGCACTTCAGAGTCCAAGTAGACTTTCATCCTCAGGATAATGGTGAGTTCCCTGCAAGACTGGGGTCAGTTCGACATCAGAGACATTGCTGGTACCAGTCTGAGGGAATTGGTTTGAAATCTTCATGTCTACTCATAGGCATTTTATTTGTTTCTCTCAAAACAAAATACTGCTGGAAAATTCTTCTCCCTCTCTTTCCCAGATTAAAGGAGTCATGAGAGAAAAGATTCATATTTTTTTGGCTCTGGATTTCAGATCATATTGAAAAATCTATGAAACCTCTTTCCCACAAAGGTGCCCCTAGATACATACGTCATTTTGCAAACTATTTCAGGGTGTTCATGGAACACTTAAAGTCCATGGACCCCGGGCTAAGAATCTTCTGCATTTGATTTTCTCCTCTATGTCATCTAACCTAATTTTTAACTACATAAGAAATTCTGTAAGTAGAAAGTAAGAATCATACTGCTAAAGTAAACTCATCTTTTAATTGTGGCTGAATGTTTCATTAATCCTGGTCTTGTAAATTAGATCAAAGTTCTCTCCATGACTAAAGCCAAGATACTGGTTAAACCAGTTCTCAGAGGGTGTGGATTCCTAATAATGGGGTTTGGGAAGACTTGACTCACACGTAAGTGGGTCAGACAGAATGGAGAGGAACAGGCTCATTTTTGTCACGGGGTAATTGGACCTCTACTGCAGCTTCTCCTTGGCCCCTACTTGGCAGTGTCCACTTAGGGGAATCCCTTAAATTCTGATCTTCTTCAAGAATTGTTGAAAAAGTAGGCATGAAAATGGAAGGCAGATGCCAGCCAGCTATTTCTCTCGTGACTCAGTGAGTTCTATAAATCCTGTGCCATCTAAAACTAGATTCCCTGGGTTTGGTTCTGTCACTCTAGGGCTCACTGCAGTGTGAATCCCCCAGAAAATGTCCCAACACCTTCCAGGAAGCCTCTCTACACAGCCTTCTCCAAAGAGCTCCAGGTCCTCAGGCTCCATCACACGCGCTTCCAGCTCAAGGGTAGTGAGGTATGATAGCTCTAGGACACTCTACTATTCTTCTTGTTGCCCTGCATGCTGTGAATTTATTTGCAAATAACCATTTAAATAAATTATCCTCAAAATTTCTAATTTGAATAAATACTCCATTTCTTGCTACCATCCTGACTGATACAGACATTATCTAAAGACTTCTCTTCCCCGAAAGAAAAAGATATTTAGCTCTCCTACACAGCCTAATACACAAACACACTTCTGCCCTCATCCTCCCAATATATTTATATAATAATATCTTGGCTAAATAAACACTGGTTGTTTTCCTTATTATGCCATGCAAATGTTGTTCACAGCTGAACTACTTTGCATACTACAACTACATTTTCTTTGTCGTTCCTAAATTAAATACTGCCTCTTTTGTTTGTTTGTTTTTCTTTTCTGTATATCTAACACAAATTTATCCCCTAACTCTCTTCCAGGGCTGCAAACATTTTCTGAATTTGGTCAAACATTTTCCAGTTCCTTTTCTTTTTTTAACTCATCCATTCTAGATGTCTAACCTCTAAGTCTGCTTTACAGCTGTCATGCTGAGACTTCCCCATCTGCTGAAGAGACCCTTTACCTCTCTCCAGTGTGAATCTCCTTTTTGCTGAATCACAGATCTCTTGGTTTACTCCTTACTTTTGGTGGAAAAGATCCTCCAATAGCTTTCTGAGAAAGAGAGAATTTTTTTGAGATTTTGCATTTGTTGGTCTGGAGGCTGTTTGCTCTCAGATACCTTTCTGGCCTCTCTCCTGCTCATCTCTGTGGCAGGAGTGGCTGATCCCTGCCGACTGCATTTCCCAGATTCCAATGCCAGCTGACTTCTACCCAAGTTCAGCCAATAGAAAGCAATAAAGTAATATTAAGGGGCTGAGAGAAGAGAGAACCCAGGGTATTTCTTGCCTTCCCTCCCTGCCTCTTGTAATATCTTCAGCGGCAGTTGTGTCTCCTCCATGGCTCCAGGTCCTGCCAGACATGCCTCCTGACAGAGGGTGAGCCTACACCCTCGATTCTGATTTCTAGGTGGCCTTATTCTCCTCAGTTGGCTTATTTGATCTCCCACCACTTCCGTAACCAACACCCTGCATTAAAGATGCTCGGATTTAAGTCCTCTTTGAGTTTTCTGTTTCCTGGTCACGCCTTAAAAAAGTACAATGTATTTCTAAAAATATATTTATTCTAACTTCATAAATGATTTATTTTGGTCAGGTAGAGATTTCTAGAGTAGAGCTGGGGGTCTCCCATAGAGTTTTTTATTCAATCCCCCAATATTCAAAAATGACTCTTCACCTCCACCTTCAGCTGTGCCTGGTCTCCGTGAGTCAAGAGCATCTCTGGAGCATTTTAACCCCAAAATAAACTGCTGTCTTTGACCTCTGTGAGGGAGGGGCAGTCCAGACCAATGAGCCTAAGTTTACATGATTCTTCCAATTCCTAACCCTTTCTAAGGATGTGTAATATCCTTTACAGATATGATAACTTTATGAATGTTGGCTTTCCACCTTGTAGACAGTGACATTTCAGCTTTATCCACTCTACTAATTCAGTTACTATTTATACAACTCCTTTTTGACTCCCAAAATATTGTTGGTAACTGTGGTATCATCTAAATTCATATACAGAGTTGTCTATAGGAATAAGCTACCTGGCCAGGGTCTGTATTTGCAAAGACTCCTTACATCTCAAAGTGACCCTATGATTAGTCATAATCGATAGATTATGAATGGCAAGTAATGTTTCCCTTTAGACTTTTAAGAAGAAAGGACTTTCTTAAGCCTCAGGGGATAGCAGATCGATAAGATGGAAGAACTCTGGGTCCCTGATCACCACAGGGACAAAAATGGCTTCCCTTTACTGACTCAAAAATCTGCAATAGTCTCCTATATGAGTAAGGAATAAATCGCCATTACATCAAGCTATTGAAATTTGGGAAGCAAACAATGTTTCTTACCATCTGTCATTTGCTTTCCTGCTCTCTTCATTATTGGGTTACACGTCTTTTAATTACTTTTATTGTTAACTTACAGGCATCTTAAGAAAGGAAAGATAAAGTCCTGGGCTTCACCACCATATTTAACCAGTAGTTCCTTTGGACAATGACCACTTGAGCTAAATGTTTGACTACTGAGTAACATCAAAGTCTTGTATCTAGAGACTACATCTTTCTTGTTCCAGGAATAAAGTCACTATTTCTGCTTCTTCATTTTAAAAACTTGAGTGATAATGTCTGCTTCACATCATAGAAAAACAAAGAAAAAAATAACTCACAGTCTCACAACCCAGAAACCACATTAGCAATACTTTGGTGCATTTTCTTCCACTCCCAAATATTTATAACTCAAAAATTTACATAATTGAGGTCATATAGTACATATATTTTTTATCCTAGTCTTTTCATTTAACATTATATCACATGCTTCTTCCCCGAGCTATTACAATCTCTTCCAAAATATTGTTTTTAATGGCTTTGTCATATTCTTCCAGGTATATATTACTAAGTTATATAATCATTACCCTCCCATTGTTGGAAATTCTTATTTTAATTATTCTATTATTATAACCAAAAGTATAATAAACGTCTTTGCACATAAAAGATTTCCTTTAGTTTGGATTTCTTCCCTAGGAGAGTTTTCTCGAAATGAATTTGCCATGTGGAAGGGAATAACCATTTGCATGAGCATCCTTGGTGGAATTTACAAATGCTGAAGTGGCAACAAGGATCTTGTTCCAAGCAGACAGGGAAGGGAGCTATGTTAGCTTCCTAGGGCTGCCTTAACAAATCATCATGAAGTGGATGATTTAAAACAATGAAATTTATTCTCTCACAGTTCCAGAGGTTAGAAATCCAAATTCAAGGTGTCTGCAAGGTTAGTTCTTTCTAGAGAGTCTGAGGGATAATCCATCTCATGGCTCTCTCCTAGCTTCTGGTGGTTGCTAAAATCCTTGGGGTGCCTTCGTTTGTAGCTGCATCACTCCAGTCTCTGCCTCCCTCTCACATGGCCTTTGTCCTTGTGTGTTTATTTCTGTGCATCTCCAAATCTCTCTCTCCTTATAAGGACGCTATCATTAGATTTAGGGCCTACTCTAATCCAATATGACCTCATCTTACTTGATTGCATTGGCAAAGACTATTTTCAAACAAAGTCACATTCACAGGTATGAAGAGTTAGGACTGGAATATATCTTACGGGGCGACACAATTCAACCCACGATAGGAGCAACTGTCTCTTTGCCTGCTTTAAATGAAAACAGATATGGGAGAGCTTTAACTATGAGAGAGTTTGAGGGCCTCAGACGTGAAAGAAATTCTCCCATTTGTATCTGAAAGTCTGTCTGAATCTACCTGATGGTGCTTTGGCAAAGTACTTCAATTCACAGAACTCAATCTTATAATTCTTAATTTCTTCATTAAAAAAAAAAGAACCTGGTTCTACAGTGCCTCACTGAATCAAGTCTCTAAATCCAGAAATAATCCTAGTAATATAGATTCAGTCTGCCATTCACAACCTCTTGTGTAGGATAGAGGGATAGAGAATGTCCTCAGGCTGGAAAACCTGTTATCTAAGCTGTTTCTCCCTATTCGCCAGACTCCTGGGGCTCCGGGCTTCCCTCTCTACGGAAGGGGAAGAAGGGTGAGCTTTGTCTGAGGGGATGGAGACCTTCGCAGCATCTCTTTCTTCAGCTCCTGGTCCCTCCTCTGCACCCCCACTGAAGTCGAGTTTCAACCAGTTCCTTTAAGGCAGAGAAAGGGCAAAGCAGTTTAAGGCTATCGAAGATATTTCTGTTTTAGTGTTTAGTGCTGAAAGCAAAGGCGAATGACTCCACGGTTTCTGATTACCTCAAATTTCTTCTGGCCTCTTTCCAGTCCCATTGGTATTTGCAGATCTGAGGCTACTAGGGTCACCCTCAGTTCCAAATTTCCTTTCTGCTGGTTTCTGACAAATACCTATGAACGGGCGCGTCAACGGTGACTAGGGAGTAGAGTTCTGAGGGATAAAGAATTCGAATCTCATGTCTCTTTCAATTCCGTCTTCCTCCGCCGAATTTCAATTTGCTGTGGATGACTTATTTCATCCCAGGTGAGAAGCCTTGAATGGACGTAGGTAGTTCTTCGTTGCCAGATCTAATAATCACGCACTAAAACTTCTTTTACTATATTCCATTGTAGTGTAATATCAAGTAACAGTGAAAAATATTTTAGTACATAATTATCGGGAGGCACACCACTCGCTACACCTTCAAAATTGTTAATATGAATCATAGTTTCACAGGTAGTCGTGGCCGAGTGGTTAAGGCGATGGACTTGAAATCCATTGGGGTCTCCCCGCGCAGGTTCGAATCCTGCCGGCTACGGTTTTACCCTCCACTGCAAGTGTTACCCCACGCGTCCTTCACATAGTTTCTATTTGCATTCCAAACGCAACCGAAATTTCTGCGTTCTAGTTACCATCTTCTCTGCTCATTCTGCGTTGCCTGTTACCTCTTACTTTGGGTCAAATAACCTCTTTCTCCACTTCAGGGATGGGTATGTTTTGAACGATTTGGGTATCAGTCTCAAATGGAGGAGTGAATCTATAATGGTGTGAACATCTCTTAATATTAAGCCTGATTTGCGGAGGGCAATTCCCTTTTCTCCAATTACATGTCATAGCCAGCTTGGATTCGTTTAGCATCAAAGTCAGACTCCGGGCGGGCCAGATGACCGAGTGGTTAAGTTCGGGCGCTCCACTTCGTGGGGCTGGGTTTGCTGGTTGGATCCTGAGCGCGGACATGGCACCGCTCTTCCGGCCATGCTGAAGGACCTACAACTAGAATATACAACTATGTGTTGGGAGGCTTTGGGGAGAAGAAGAAGGAAAAGAAAACAAACAGAAAAAGAAGCTCGGCAACTGCTGTTCGCTCAGATGCCAATCTTTAAAAAAAAAAAAAAACTTAAAGTCAGACTCCATCCTCTCCTGGGGTGGAAGTGCTTTTGTTGCTACTATATGTTCTAGGGAACTCGAGATTTATAAAATAGTTTTTGCTCTAACAGCTAGCATTTTTTGAACTCTTAATATGTCCCAGGCACTGAATTGGTGTTACATGCATTGTGTCATTTAATCACCAATATAATCAAGGATTGACTTGCCCACACAGCACAGTAAAATGGTCTCTAGACCAAGGACTGTCTTAAAAACGGTTGTGAAATCACATTTCATAAGTATTACAGGGAATACACTGTTTTTAAAAAACAGTGGTTAGCAGACTCAGTCCTAATGTAGTTTATACATAGAAATAACTTTAATATCAGCTCCTACTTATCAAGCACTGATTACATTCATTTTCTTCCAAGTGCTTTATCTATGTTAGCTTGTATGATCCTCACAACATTCATCGGAAGTGAATACTACTATTACCCTAATTTTACAAACCTGGAACCTGAGGCCCACAGGAGTAAAATAATTTGGCAAAGGTCACCCAGCTAATAAGTGGCAGGGCTCACTTGAACTCTGCCTAGGTTTGTGTCTATAGCCAGGGAGCCAAACAGTTGGAGTTTGTGTGGAGGCAGATGGGCCGTGCTTTCATTGCTACTGGCTACAGTTGGAAATTAATGTTACTGCCTGAATCTTTTATTCAGAGCTTGTCTCCCCAGACAAGTCTAAGTTGCTGGTCTGGAGTGTAAGACTGTTGCCCTTTGTGTATTAAGTGTTTTGTAAGCCCAGCTTTAGGGAATATCATGCAATAGCAATGAGGCTTTACCTGTTTTTGACCAAGAATAACAGGAATTGGTATTGCAGCATTGTATAAATGATTAGTTTATAAAGAGCACCACACTCTTTATATCTTCTCAGCCAGTAAACTCCAGAGCCCAAGAGTGGGAAAGCTTTGTTAAGCCACAGGAGGTGGGTGTTAAGGCTTTGGCTGCCAAGCCCATGAATATTTTCAGTTTGAAAGTAAATACCAAATTCATATTGAGCCCCATACAAAGACCATCAGGGAAGACTGTTGACCCTGGTAGACTGGGTTTATCACATCAAGGGAGAATCCCATTCTGAGAGAGTTTCATTGTCTCAAGGAGTTAAGGAAGGGGACTTATAAGAGTTTAAGGGGCCAAGATTAGTCATAGGATGATTCAGGAGCAGAATGATTTTAGAGCAGAAATTACTAAAGGAGGTCTGTGACAGTGATCAGAATTTGTAAACTGAGCAAATCACTGGGATAGCCCGTGATCTTATCTTTGGAACATGAATCCACTTGGAATTACACTTGCTATGGTATTACCGTAAAATATAGAAATAAAGTCTTGTAAAAAGAACTTGAGCTTAGGTAGTTTGTCTTGCATATTATGGTTTGGTACAATTTATCTATTGTGTATGTCGTAGTGTGACACCTGCAAGTTTTAGTTTCTTCTTTCATTTCTCATCTGTTTTGGCCCAAAGATGACTAGAAATGAGAGTCAAACAATATATTGTAAAGAAGTGGGACTTAAAAACAAAAATGAAAATTGGATCAGTTAGAGTAAAGCTCACAAATTTGGCAGCACAATTTCCTGCTAGTACTCATTGTGTTCAATGCCTCTATCTTACAGTTTAAAGACTCCAACAGAAAGTTCTCTGGTGTTAGCTCTCTCTTCTTACCTTCTCCAGCACTATCAAAGACCAAGAATATTTATTGGGGTTTTGTGGTCAATTCAGGAAAAAAAGTGTAAATTCACAGCCTCAGTACTTTGGTTACCATCCAGAAGAAAGTGGGAAGAAAAGGTCTAGATAGGAGTAGAGAACATGTGGAAAAACAAAAAGGGTGGGGGTGGGGTGGGGAGGATGGCTACAAGATGGAAGAGATGGAGCAGAAGAGAAGCCATCAGGGTACCAAATACAGGAGTGCCCTGATCCCTCCTTGCCACTCTTCTTCTGAGCATCCTCAGTCACAGAAGTCCCTCAATGCCCTCGCTGTTGTTCTGACAGGCATCTTTCCACCACCTCCTCTCTTCAAGGAGGAATGCCAGACATCTCTTCAATGCCAGATGTCAAGGCATTGCTTAAAGCCCATCTCCTCTGCAAAGACATTTGAATTGTTTCCAGTCTGGGCTATTATAAATAGCGTTGCCATGAATATTTTGTACATGTCTTTCAGTGAACATAAATAGGGGATTTTGCTGGGTAGATACATACTTAAGGATGGAATTGCAGTGTTATAGTAAATGTGCATGTTCAAGCTTTAGCATACAATGCCAAAACATTTTTGGAAGTGATTGAACCAATTTACATTCCCATGTACGAGAGTTCAGTTGCTCCACATCCTTGATAACACTTGGTATTATCTGTCTTTCATTACTTTATTTTAATGCTTCTAGTAGGTTAATAGTTGTGATGGTTAATTTTATATGTCAACCTACTGTGCCACAGTGCCCAGATATGTGGCCAACTATTATTCTGTGTTTCTGTGATGTTTCTGCGAGGATGTTTTTGAATGAGATTAACATTTAAATTGGTGGAATTTGAGTAAAGCAGAGTGCCCTCCATAATGTGTGTGAGCCCCAACCAATCAGTTAAAGGCATAAATGAAACAAAAGACCAACATCCCTAGCAAGAGAGAATTCTGCCAGCAGACAGTCTTCAGATTTGAACGGCAGCATCAGCTCTTCCTGGACCTCCAGTCTGCTGCCCACTCTGCAGATTTTGGACTTGCCAGCTTCCATAATGACACGAGCCAATTCCTCAAAATAAATCTCTTTCTGTATACGTGTAGACATCCTATTGGTTCTGTTTCTCTGGAGAACTTTATCTAATACAGCCACGGAATCTAATTGTTTTACTTTTCACTTTTTCTGATGACTGATGAAGAAGATCACCCTTTCATTTGTTTATTGGTTATTTTGATATCCACTTTTGTGAAGAAACTGTTGAACTCACTTGCCCATTTTTCTATTGGATTGTCTGTCCTTTTCATATTTGTTTTTCTTATTCCCATCTATCTGTATCTAAACATGTCGAGAGTTTAGTTAAGCTACTCCATGGTATTATAGCCTCGGCATCCACTTTGTTTGACCAAGTGGTCTATAAGGACCTTAAACTGATACTAGCCCTCCTCACGTAAGCACATGTCCTAAATAACAGACTGTAGAATCACAAGCAAATGTAAGTTTCTGATATGACTTTGCCAAGAGCCCTTGTGATCAACAGTCTCCCCTGCCTCTCAGGACCATCTTTTTGAATGCAGCCTCTTTGATAAGACCTCTGTGGACCTTACCAAAATCCCTCCCTTTTGGTTTGAATTGACCAATCTAGCCTTAGCCAAGGAACCCCAAAGCGCTCCACTCATGGACCTTAATAAAGGCGTGTGCCCCTGGTCCTACCACTCTTTCTGTACTCTGCCTTGACTTCCCTGTGTGGCCCCTTGAGGTGTGTCTGTGTGCTTCCTCCAGGTCCTGTCAGTAATAAACTTTTTCAGTTTCTCTTGTGGGTTGTCGTTGAACTTCAACTTGACTCACCATCCAGCACCCTGTGCTCCACTTAACAAATGGTAATTTAACAAAGTCATGACAACACATTTATATCTAAATCTAGATTCTGGACACAGTCTTTTGTTAGGCATATGTGGTAAAAATATCTTCTCTGAGATTTGCCTTGTACTGACTTAGTGCTGGCTAGTAATGAACAAAAGTTTCTAATGTTGGTGAAGTCTAATTCATACACATATCTTTTGTGGTGATTGCTTTTTGTGCTCTGTTTTTGAAATTCTTGCATACTCCAAAGTCATGAAGATATTATCCTAAGTTACCTTTCAGAAGCAAAAACCTTCCAGGTTTAAGTGTACATTTCATCTGATTGACTTATGTGTATGTTGTTATTCATTTGTTCCCATATAGACATTCAATTGAGCCACCAGTTTATTGAATTTCAATGAATTGAAAAGAACAGTCTTTCCCTAGTGCACTGCAGCGTTGCCTTTGTTTTAATTCAAGTGACTGTATGAGTGAGTCTGTTTAGGATGTGTTCTTCCTTTCCATTGGTTTATTTGTCCATCGCTGAGTAAGCACCACGATGTCTTGATTGCTATGGGTTTATAACACCGATCTTTTTTCTCTTTCAGAAGGCTCAGTCTTTAATTCATAAAGGCTGACATACGTTCACAAGCACTTTGGTGGGAGCTTCAGATCTTGTTGAAAGCTGCAATGTTGACACTCCTCATGTGCTCCTGGAACTTGGAGAATCTCCACTTCCCAAAAGTCTGTGACCGCTTTGTCATCTTTCTCTACACATTTAATGTGCATGTTGTGGATACTATAGTCCAGGTGCACCAGTTCGCAGTTGCTCGGGTCAGCCAGTGTGGCTGGATGGAGCACAGAGAGCCCCTAGCTGTGCCATGTCAGTATCATCATTCCATGGTATGATGTCTAGGAGGATGGAGGACTTGAACGCCTACGTGGGCTCTTTGACCTTCTTCTTGGAGTATTGCCCCAGTAACTCTTTCTGAATCCAAATGGGAGGCAGGTGTCAGACAATCATATTCTTATTAACCCTCAATGGGTATTCTAAGTCCTGTGTCATTTAAACCCAGATTATCCTCTGGGCCTTAAAGCAGCTGTGGCTTTGGTATTTCAGAATTGCACTGAAATGTTTCTCTGACCAGAGCAGCCGGGACCAAGAGTGACGAAAGCCGGGGAGGGTGTGGTTGTTTGAAGAACCGATAGGCTGGTTCCCAGAGCCCGGTCATCACCGAGCGCGCTCCGAAAGAAGCTGCCGCACCAACCGCGGATTCTGAGGTCCGCTCCCCAGGATCGCTAACCAGAGTGACTTCCGCAATTTTCACATTAAAGAAAGATGGAATGCAATATTTGCTCCTAAACAATGACTACGCGATTGCCAAGAATTCTAAAGTGGGTAACCAAATACAAAAGTAAGTTGTTGACCTCCCCGTCGGGGAATCGAACCCCGGTCTCCCGCGTGACAGGCGGGGATACTCACCACTATACTAACGAGGAAGAAGTCAGTTACAGCCTCTTACGGATGTCTAATAAAGTGAAACACTGCGGTCCGCCTTCTTTTAGCCTATAGGTTTGTGTTCTACTTGCTTGCATACCTTTGACAAATCTGCATCAGAACGCCCTGGGATTTGTCCGCCACCAACCAAGCCTCATTCCAGCCCCTCTCGCTCCAGCCGGCTCCGCCCTAGAGCTGAAAAGCTCGGGCCTGGCAGGACAGCCTGCTCTTTTGACAGTGACGGTTTCGTTTTCTTTGACGGTGTTTCTCGTACTAGATTTGCAAGCAGTGAATCTAGGCGACGAAAGCAGTTGAACCTTTGATCCATGGAATCTCTCTGCAAACTAACCAAAGACTGTGATCTAGGAAATAAGGCTTATTTCCGTGGGGAAAGAAGACACTATAAAGAGTTATCTTGAAAATGTAGGCTTCAAGCGGGTTTGGAGGGCAAGGAAACACGAGGTGTCCCCCAGATCTGCGCGGAGGTTCCGCTGATAGGAAAATAAGTAGGGCTCTTCTTACTAAGGCACCTTTAATTTTAATAAAAATAGTGGAGTAATAATAACTTCCATTGCCCGTTGCTATGGATTTTGGCCTGGGCCAAGCCGAACAAGTTTAATCAAGGATGTTACACATTCCGGTTTGTTTCATTTTTCTCTCTCCGCTGAGAAATCCCCAGTTATTCTCGCTCGGAAGAAAAAAACGTAGCTTCCGTAGTCGGCAGGATTCGAACCTGCGCGGGGAGACCCCAATGGATTTCTAGTCCATCGCCTTAACCACTCGGCCACGACTACATAGCCTCATAGGGTTTTTTTCAAATTATAGACAGGAAAGAACACAAACCAGAGTAACCGTTGCCCGATGTGCAAGAAAATAAACTTTGTGAGTTGAACACAAACCTTCGGGTAAAATGAGGATTTGGTAAAAAAATTAAAAAGCCACCCTCTTGCCGCCTAGGCAATTGAAAGCCCTGGGATTAGGGTCCTCACCTCTGAGCACCAGCCTTTCAAGCAAACGAGTCAATTCAGTAAACCGCCAGCGAGGCCTGCCTGCTCTGGGGACCAGGCTGTGGTCTGAGCTCGGGCTCTCCCCTCTAGAGTGGCCACAACCAGAACCAAACTTTGCTTACTCCGAGGCGGAGTCAGGCCCTAACTTCCAGTCGCCTCTGATGTATTGCCTTTGAACAACTCATCTTCCAATAGTCCTGGACGATCATAAGCACAATGAAGACAGAGTGGGAGATTAGATAGCTTGTGTGAAATCACCACTTTGACCGAGGAGGAAACGGGGCAGAAATAGCTGGTGAATTACAGTTGCAATGTCCACTGCAACATTGTAAAAGCAAAACAAAACAAAACAAAACAAAACAGGAAGTAATCTGTTCATCGTTAAAGTATTAGTTTTATGCATTCCTACTGCAGGGAACCGTGCAGCTGTTAAAGAATTAGATCCTTATCGTTTTACTTGGAAAATGTGTGTGAACATTAATACACAAAACAACAAATATAAATAGTCCCATTTATATAAAATGAAACCCAAAATTAAACAAATACATTTTAAAAAATCTGAAAGGATACTGACCACCTAACAAGAGAGCAAAGTGGAGTGGAAGTAAGAAATAAAAATGTCTATTTCAGTTACTTTTGTATTCTTTAATTTTTTCATAATAGGCATTGCTTTCTGCAATATTTTTGTAACTGGAAAATATATAAATGGAAAAACAGGTTACAATCTATATACCACTACATAGTCTTACATCAAAAATCTGGATAGGTATTAACGAAAAACTTAATACTAGTTTCCCTTGGGTTTTGGAACATAGCTTCTCCTTGTTTTCTTCTTTCAGCTTTTCTCTCTCTCTCAAATTTTCAGGTAAAGCATATGTATTTCTTTGTGTTTAGATTTAAAGTATCCCCACACTTTCTTTAAAATTGTAGGATGATTCCACATCGCTTGTCATTTGTTTGAAGAAACACGGACATGGCACCACTTGGCAAGCCATGGAAGATTAGCCCTGAGCTAACATCCGCTGCCGTTCCTCCTCTTTTTGCTGAGGAAGACTGGCCCTGAGCTAACATCCGTCCCCATCTTCCTCTACTTTATATGTGGGAGGCCTACCACAGCATGGTGTGCCAAGCGGTGCCATGTCCGCACCCGGGATCCGAACCAGCGAACCACGGGCCACTGAGAAGCGGAACGCGCACACTTAATCACTCTGCCACGGGGCTGGCCCCTATTATGTCTTGTTGATGTATTTATTCCTTTATCACTATGAAATGTCCCTCTTGATCTGTTTCCAGGCAATAAGCAGGGACAATTTGCTTCTCATTTGTTCTCCTTCTCCCAGCTATCAAAGTTAGTCACTGTCTGAAGTTGTTTACTGTGTGAAGAACATTGTTTGATATACTTTATTCAGTTTTCTATTTTACGGTGGCAGAGTAAGTCTGGTCCCAGGTTCTCCACCATGGCAAAAAAGAGAAGTCCTTCTGGCATTGATCATTTTAAGTCCACCGATCTGACTTTAAATCTTGGTGGGATATCATCCTTCCCTTTGTGTGTGTTTATTCATCCTTTTCTTCCATGATCCTCTCCTTAAATATACACATTACTGCAACTAACTCTATTCCTGGTCAACACTGTAAGGGTTAACAGTTAGAACAAGTCCATAAAAAAATTGCAGTCAAGATTCAATAAGCAAAAACAGTGGGATGGATATATACACTTCATTTATATATAATATATAATATATATGAGAGATTTGTAGGAGCTGGTTAAGTAGCCTCTATTATGCTGAAGTTTGAAGTCCATAGGGCAGACTGTCAAGAAAGGAAGATGTATGTAAAGTGGGGAAGATTAGAACAAGCTGGGACCCACAAGCATGAACTGGAGCCCCACAAGATGGACAGAAATCTGTGCAACTCTGATTGCCTCTGACCTGGGTGGTGCAGATGTCCTGCAGAAGCCAGGGCCCTTTGTTTGTAGCTAAACACACACGTTTGGTCCAGGAAAGAAGGAGACTGAAGGAGGATCCAGGGGAGGGTGGGGAAGTTGTAGGCCCAACTGCTGCCGCATGACAAGGTAAGTCAGCAGATGAGTTAGTGTGAGCTACGAAATGGCTGCTACTTGACTTTCTTTCCCCAAATCTCTTACAAGACTATCTCTTGAGGACTGTCCAACCAGAAACCTACAGAAGGGGGAATTCTGGAGAATGTAGTTCAACCTGGCCAAGTTGATATCAAAGATATGAAGAGAATGTTTTGGTATCTATATATGTACAAGAACCAATAGCATACTGTCTTAACTGCTGTAGATTTAAAAATAATGTCAATAAATATTGTATAAGTCCTCCAACTTTGCCATCTTCTTCAATATTTTCTTGTTTTTTAGGTTGCTGTACATTTCCAAATATGTTTTGAAATCCTGAGTTAATTTTCATAAAATACGTATGTGGAGGTTGATTGGGATTTCATTGACTCCGTTAATCAATTTGGAAATGGTCATCATCTTGACAAAACTGAATCTTCCAAAAAATGAACATAGCGTTTTCCTCCATTTAATTTCCACCAGCAATATTTTGTAGTTTTTAATGTAGATTTCTTGCACATCTTTTGTTAGATTTATTCCTAGACTTTTAAGATTTTGCTGCAAATGGAATATTTGAATTTTAATCTCCACTTGTTACACACACATACATTTTGTATAAGGTCTATAATGAAAAGAAGAAACAGAGACAAATAGTGTTCAGTCTTAGCTGAAAGTGGACATCTACATATGACTTCAAATGTGAAGTAGAGTGACTGAAGAAATAATGTAGTGAATAACCCTGCTGCACAAGTCACTCTTTAACATTGTAACCACTAACATTAACATAACAGAATGGTAATCATTAATGCTTAAATTAAAATGTTGTTTAAAATTTCAGGTTTGTTTTTACATCCTGGGAGATTGTTTCTTGATTATGAACTTTGATGGTGACTTCACAGAAGAACTCATATAACACTCAATCATTCAACGCACCTCTCATTGTCACCTAATACAAAATCATGAGACTCCAGAATTTGCTAATATTCACACCCTCCTACCATGCATGATGCTGCTGTATAATACTTCCATCCTGTACCTATATTCTAAATATCAGTCATTATTAAAAATAATGTTTATTAACTTTGTTGCTTACTATAGAATTTTGCATACTATTCTTTCATGACGTCTAAATTCATATTTAGTAATTTATCACATGTTATATCTAATATTCAAGTTATATTTGGGCTTTTATTTCAATGAGTGTATTTTTCCTTTATTGTTCTATTGGTTTCTTTTTCTTCTTTCAACTTTTTATTTTGACATAATTTCTAATTTATTGGAAAAGTGGCAAGCATAATACAAAGAATTTTTATAAATCCTTTACCTAGATTTACCAAATGCTAACAATTTACCACATGTGCTTTATTTTTCTCAATAGATAGATAGATATGGATAGATTTACATATATGTAACTTTTTTAGTTGTTGAAAGTGAATTTCAGACAAGATGTTCCTTTATCCCCAAGCACTTCATTGTGTATTTTGTAAAAACAGAGGCCTTCTCTTTCCTAACCACAGAACAATTATAAAAGCAGCATTAAAACTCTTATTTAATTTATACACCTTATTAATGTTTTGCCAATTGTGTGAATACTTTATTTCAGGAAAATTACATTGCATTCAGTTGTCATGTCTCTTTAGTCCTTTAATATGGAAGAGATTCTTAATCTTTCTTTGTCTTTCACTTCACTGACATTTTAAAAACTAAGTAGGTCAGGTGTTTTGTAGAATGTTCCCTCCGTTTGAATTTGTCTGATGTTTCCTGTAAGTTAAATTCAGATCATGCGTTTTTAGCAGGAATACCACACAAACGAGCATGTGTCCATTGTAGTTCGTCATATTGGGGGGCACGTGACGTTGATTGTCCTAACATCGGAGATGCTAACTATGATCAATTGATTAAGGTGGTGTCTGTCATGTTTCTCCACTGTCAAGTTACTGTTTTCCTTTTGCACTACTCACCACACAATTTATGCAGCTCACTTCTTTTTCATTATATTTGGTTGCTTGAAAAGAATAAGTTCAATGAAGAAGAAATTTAATATTTGATAGACGAACAAGAACAGTTTGTCAGAGCCTCAAAATTCGGTGAAAAGATCCGGCCACCCCATCCTGGAATTGAACCCGTACATTCCAGGTGACAGGCGAGGATGCACAGCCCTACGCCAAACAGGAAGTACTTGAGGGGGAAAAAATACCTCTCACTCCACCCCTATTCCAGACTCCTGGACTGCATGATCCCGGGAGACAGTGCTGGTTTACCTGCTGGTGTGACGAATCTCTTAGTAGAATCATAAACAAATATCTCAGGTTCGACTCCCTGCCAACGGAGCAGTGAATCAAGGATTTCACGGAGCTTACTTTTTTAAGTGAGATATTTTTTGCATTCTCTCAAGAAGGGCGTGATTTGGTGGAGGAGAAAATCCGAGGCGGGGGTTTCAATGATAGGAAATGAACTGGCGTCATGTTTGTTTGTTTTGTTTTTTGCCTATGGAGGCAATTTTTTAAAACATCATTGCACGGTGGGAGCTCTCTGGCAGTAAAATTTTGAGTGGGGGCTGGAGCAGGACATGTTTAGTCAAGAAGTTTGCCCTGCCGTGGTAGGAAGTGGTTAGTGAGTTCCTTTCCGTGTAATTTCAGATTGTCAAACTGATGATTTGAGAAGGTAGTACTAAATTCAGAGAGGAAAAAACATCCCGTAGTCGGCAGGATTCGAACCTGCGCGGGGAGACCCCAATGGATTTCTAGTCCATCGCCTTAACCACTCGGCCACGACTACACCTGCTGAAAAGAAACGAATTGACAGGAATCACGTGGCAGACTGAAAAAGTGATGTGTACAAACCCGCGTCTTTAGTGAGCCTGGTGGAAATGCTGAGGTGAAATGAGAGAGGAAGGGAGGCTAACCTGTCGGACATACCCAGGAATCAGGGGCACTGGAATGAGAGACATAAAGCCGTCACCGCATAAGCATCAGCGTTACCAGCAAACTTCAGGTTAGTTCAGATCACGCCCCGCGAGCGCCTGCCTGCTCTGGGAACCCGACCGGCTGGTGCGAGCTTCTGTCCTCACCACCACTGGCGTCAAACCTAGCCCATACCAAGGGGGAGGCAGGTCCTAACCCTCTTCTAGTCTGGGATGTTGGGACTTCCCGACGCCCAAGGCTCCTCTTTCATTAACGCTGTGCGAGGTGGATTCCAGGCAGGGAATCGCTTCCGCTGATTTGCGTTGCAGGTTGGGGGCGCGAAGAATGATGTGGAAAAGCCGCCTCTGTATCCCCTCGCCGTGATGTTGCTAAGCCTTTGGGCTCATACTCTGCTTTGAGTTTTAGCCGACGCAGGGGCTATTTCTTCCTAGATTTAACCAGCGCAACAGGTTTTCTTTTTCTCCTTACATTTCGACCTCAGTTGCTCAGTCACAGTGTTTTTGCCAAGTCTTGAAACTGTTTTTGTCTATCTTGCTTAGAAAATCTTAATCTAATTTTTAAAAGAAGGAGAAAGAGGAAGAGAGATCAAAGAAAGAAGGATTTATTCTATCATCTAAACAAAGAAGAAAAGGACGGAGAAGAGGAGTGAAGAGTGAAATGGTGGGGAGGGGGTGAAGAAAGACTGCATTTCTACTGACGTAAAATCAACTCTAAGAAACCTATGGTTTAATGGAGTGGAGTCTATTAAGTCGAGTTTTGGGTAAGGAGCCAGAATCCATATTTAACTGAGCAGTCTATTATATAAACTGTCTTTTCTATCAAAATGAGTATCAATCACATAAACATTCTTTAAAAATCATGCCAGGTTACGGCATGACTAAATGCAAATTTTAAGTAAAATGTAAGTTGTGTTATAGATGTTGCCACAGTTAGTCATATCATGGCCCTTTTATTTGGTCTCCTCGTTTTAAACAAGAATATAACGTTTTAGGTAAATTTCTTTGGATCTCTAGTTTGAAGGAAGTTAAATACTGAAGAAATAACACAAACGTTTCATGGTTTAAAAAATATCCCATCAAAAAAGGAAAGTGGCTGTGATTAATGCACACTGAATTTGTTTTTTCTTTTTTTTACTTAGAATACAATGAACAGAGATCCTTGACAGTTTCAATCTTGTCATATATAGTTCAAAACAGGCAGAACAAATCTATGATGTTAGGAATCAGGAAGTGATTGTTGAAGGTAGTCATGGCTGAGACAGTCCATGGGGCGCCTGCTGGAGATGTTGGGAATTGTTGTTTCTCATTCTGGGTGCTGGGTACATAGATATTGTTCACTTTGTAAAAATTGCTTGAGCTGTATAATCAGGGTTTATGTACTTTTCTGCTTCACTACTGCATTATACTATATGTCAATAAAAAATTACTTAAAAAACAAAGCCTCTCAAGTTGTTTTAAGCAGAAGGGATTAATAAAGAATTGCAGAAGCTTACAAAATTTTTTTAAAAGAGGGGTAGGGGGAGGTGCCAGCTCTAATCCAGCCCTGCGGAAATGATTCCCGAAACAACCCTGCAGAAATGTCCTCCCAGAGAGGCTGCTATTGTGTCTACAATCAAGAAAGTAGGAAATGAGGATGCTGCCACTGGAATCATTGATTTCAGGCATGTATTGCCTGAACTATACAGCAGAGATTGGCACTACAATATTCTCTCTAGGGCAGTGGTTCTCCAAATTTAGCAGGACAGCTATCTATCATGACAGAAAGCAAGTCAGCCTGGGTCTTAATTTGTAAAGGGAACAGAGTGATGACAAGGAGAAGTCAAAACCATTGAAAGAAAAGTTTAATGTTACTCATAGTTACCCTAGAAATGAGAGGCATGGCACACCACATAGGGCCACAGAGGGAGGCACCAGTTTTGGTCAAGAGGCAGAAAAGAGAAAGGGGAAAGCATAAGCCACAGTCTCTACTGAGATTTCCACAGGAAAGAAAAAGCAGGTCAGTTTAGTATTGGCTAATTTGAATAATTCTTTGAGCTTTAGGGCATGGGAGCTATCCCTAGTTGTCTGTTACCTGGCTCTGGGCTGATGTAGGACACAGGCAATATTGGCTTAGTGTGAGAGAGTTAGATAAAGGAGGTGGTTCAGACCATGGGCTCTGGATTGCAGGTGATGTAAACAACTCTGGCAGTTAATTTGGCCCTGTGATTAACGGGTACCAAATGGACAAACGCAGAAGCTAAGAAAATACGGAACAGTCAGAAAGCAATTTACATTTCTCAACAAGTTGTCAAATGCTGCTGCTGGTGCTGGTCTGGGGACCACACTTTGAGAAACACATGTTCTGGAGCACACCATGCCTCCTAGATGTGAATTAGCAACACAATGGATGTGCCTTACCTTGCAGAAAATTCCAACAAGTCCATGACAATTCTTGTCTTGTCAGCACAAAAAACAATGAACCAGAAGTTGGCTCATTTCCACATTTGAAAACTCCAAGGCAAAGCTTAAGTCACACTTAGAACCCTAGCTGAAAGGGAGATAGGGAAATGTAGTTTTAACTTTCTAGCCTCTATAGTGTGGGAAGAATCACCTGAAGGAGATAGAAATAGATGGTTACTGCCAAAAATGGGGGGCCTGCCCACAGGATTAACAATAATTTGTCAGTATCACCCTGAGGGGAAGTTGACTGTCACTGTCCTTGAAAGAGGACTCTACTGTTAGAGACCACTGTGTCAGCCACTGCCCTAGGAGACTACCCAGATTCCTACCATCTGATTTCTTGCAGATAGCATAGTCTTTTTTCTTATTGATTTAAGGAGTTCTTTATACATTCTAGACATACGACTTTTGTCAGATATATGTATTACAAATATCTTCTTCTACTCTGTGCCTTTTCACACTGCTAATAGTGTCTTTGGAGGTACTAAAGTTCTTAAATTTAAAGAAGTCCAATTTATCAATTGTTTTTATGGTTTTTGCTTTTTGTTCTTATTAAACAGGACCTCTTTGCCAACCCAAAGTTCATGAAGATAGTCTCCTGTTTTCCTCTATAACTTTCATTGTTTTACCTTGAACATTTAGGTCTTTAATCCATCTTAAATTAGCTTAGGGAATAGTTTACAGAAGAGATCAATGTCCACATTGTTTTCCTTTGTATATTCAGTTGACGAAGCACCACCTCTTGAAAAATTTATCAGTTTCCCCAGCGAATTGCGAAGACACTTTGTTAAACGTATGTCATTTTTTTATGGACATACCTATTTTGTTCTGTTGATCTCTTTGTTTATCTGTATGTCAGTAACACACTTTCTTAATTAGTTTACCTTTAGAATAAGCCTTGTTACGTGGTAGCAAAAGTCCTCCAGATTTGTACTTCCTCTGCAAGATTTCCTTTCCTATTCAAGTTCTTTCCACTTGCACATACATTTTAGAGACAGTTTGTTAACTCTACCAAAAGTTCTGTTTAAATATTTTATTTCAATTACATGGAATCTGAGTCTTTCAATCAATGAATATGGTATATCCTTTCATTTATCTAGATATTTAAAAAAATTCTCTGCACAGTGATTTGGAGCTATTAATGTAGCCCTGTTGCACATTTTTATTACATTTATTGTTATATCTATTATGTTATTGATAGTTTTCTTGCTATTGTAAATGACATTTTAAAAAATTGTCTATTTCTGTCAGTACAACATATATTTGAAAATTGAGTTTTGTATCCATCAAATTTGCTATTTTTACTTAATAATGCTAATAATTCATAGATTTTTGGAATTTTCTGAGCACATAATCATATCAACTTCAAATGACGACAGTTTTACTTCTTCATTTCCCATTTTAATATCTTGTAATTTTTTGCCTTGTCTTATTTCATCTGCTAAAATCTCCAATACTATGTTGAATAGCAGTCATGTTTGTCTTGGTCCCAATTTCTGGGAGAAAGTGATAAATATTTACCATAATTAGGATGTTAGATGTAGGATTTTGTTTATATGAATTATGAGATTAAGAAGTCTCCTTTCTATTCCTAGACTGCTAAAAATTTTAAAAGAGTGGCACTGAATTTTGTCAAATGCTTTTCCTGCATCTACTGATAAGATTATTTGCTTTTTCTCTTTCACTTTGTGATAAATTTAAAGTGACTTGTTTTTTATATTAAACAAATTTCATGTTACTAAAACAAACATTACCTCTTTACTTTTGATTGTTCTTTCTGTACGTTACTGGAGGTGATTGCTTTTATTTTGTTTAGTGGTTTCGCATCTAGAATGTTTAACACAAAGATTAATTTATAATTTCTTCTCTAGTGACATCTTTGTCAGATTTTAGTATGAAGATTATGCCAGCCTCCGAGAAGAATTGGGAAGTGTTTTTGCCTTTTCTATTTTCTGAAAGAGTATATGTATGATATTAGCTCTTCCTTACTGTTTTAAGATTTCAACAGAGAAGATACTTTTGCGTAGTGCTCGCTTTGTCAGAAGGAGTTATAGGCTGAATTGTGTATCCCCAAAAGTTATATATTGAAGTCCTAACCTCCAGTACCTCAGAACGTGACTATGTTTGGAGATAGAGTCTTTAAAGAGGTGATTAAGTTAAAATGAGGCTATTAGGCTGGAAACTAATACACTCTGGCTGGTATCCCTATAAGAGGAAATTTGGACACACAAAGACACACCAGGGATGAGCAAGCACAGAGGAGTGACCATGTGCGGACACAGCAAGAAGGTGGCCATCTGTAAGCCAAGGAGAGAGGCTGCAGGAGAAACCAAACCTCCTGATACCTTGCTCTTGGACTTCTAGCCTCCAGAACTGTGAGAAAATAAATTTCTGTTGTTAAGCCACTCAGTCTGTGGTATTTTGTTATGGCGGCCACAGCAAATTAATACAGAAGGTAATTATGATTTTAATTTCTTTAATAGACTTCAGACTATTTGAAATTTTAATTTCTTTTTTTAACTTTTTATTAAGATTATGATAGTTTACAACCTTGTGAAATTTCAGTTGTACATTACTGTTAGTCCTGTTGTAGGTGCACCACTTCACCCTTTGTGCCCTCCCCCACCCCCCGTTTCCCCTGGTAACCACCAATCAATTCTCTTTGTCTATATGTTTAACTTCCACCTATGAGTGGAATCATACAGAGTTCGTCTTTCTCTGTCTGGCTTATTTCACTTAACATATTACCTTCAAGGTCCATCCATGTTGTTGTGAATGGGACGATTTTGTCTTTTTTTATGGCTGAGTAGTATTCCATTGTATATATATACCATATCTTCTTTATCCAATCATCAGTTGATGGGCATTTAGGTTGCTTCCATGTCTTGGCTATTGTAAATAATGCTGCCATGAACATAGGGGTGCATGGGACTTTTGGAATTGCTGATTTCAAGTTCTTTGGTTAGATACCGAGTAGTGGGATGGCTGGGTCATAAGGTATTTCTACTTTTAATTTTTTGAGAAATCTCCATACTGTTTTCCATAATGGCTGCACCAGTTTGCATTCCCACCAACAGTGTATGAGGATTCCTTTTTCTCCACAACCTCTCCAACATTTGTCACTTTTTGTTTTGGTTAGTTTTGCCATTCTAACAGGTGTAAGGTGATATCTTAGTGTAGTTTTGATTTGCATTTCCCTGATGATTAGTGATGGTGAGCACCTTTCCCTGTGTCTATTGGCCATCCGTGTATCTTCTTTGGAGAAATGTCTGTTCATGTCCCCTGCCCATTTTTTGATCGGGTTGTTTGATTTTTTGTTGTTGAGCTGTGTGAGTTCTTTAAATATTATGGAGATTAACCCTTTGTCGGATAAATAACTTGTAAATATTTCTTCCCAATTAGTGGGGTTTTTTTTGTTTCAATCCTGTTTTCCCTTGCCTTGAAGAAGCTCTTTAGTCTGATGAAGTCCCATTTGTTTATTCTATTGTTTCTCTCAGCTGAGGAGTTATGGCGTCCGAAAAGATTCTTTAGAAACTGATGTCAAAGAGTGTACTGCCTATATTCTCTTCTTATTGTTTCAGGTCTAATCTTTCGGTCTTTGATCCATTTTGAGTTTATTTTTGTGAATAGTGAAAAAGAATGGTCAATTTTCATTCTTTTAAATGTGGCTGTCCAGTTTTCCCAGCACCATTTGTTGAAGAGACTTTCTTTTCTCCATTGTAGGCCCTCAGCTCCTTTGTCGAATATTTGCTGTCCACAGATGTTTGGGTTTATTTCTGGGCTTTCAATTCTATTCCATTGATCTGTGCACCTGTTTTTGTACCAGTACCATGCTGTTTTGATTACTGTAGCTTTGTAGTATGGGAAATTTTAATTTCTTTTTGCATCTGCTTTTGTAAGTTGTGTTTATGAAGGAACATGTAATTTATCCTCTATTATGGATTTTATTCCCCCCGAACAATTCATTTCGTCCTCTATCTCTGATCTTGATATCAATAAGATCTTTAATGTAGTCCTCTTTTTTTTTTTATTAATGTTATGATAGATTACAACCTTGTGAGATTTCAGTTGTACATTTTTGTTAGTCATGTTGTGGGTACACCACTTCCCCCTCTGTGCCCTCCCCCCACCCCCCCTATTCCCTGGTAACCACCGATCAGATCTCCTTATCAATATACTAACTTCCACCTATGAGTGGAGTCATATAGAGTTCGTCTTTCTCTGACTGGCTTATTTCGCTTAACATAATACCCTCGAGGTCCATCCACGTTGTTGTGAATGGGCCAATTTTGTCTTTTTTTATGGCTGAGTAGTATTCCATTGTGTATATATACCACATGTTCTTTATCCAATCATCAGTTTCTGGGCATGTAGGCTGGTTCCACGTCTTGGCTATTGTAAATAATGCTGCCATGAACATAGGGGTGCAACGGACTCTTGAGATTTCTGATATCAGGTTCTTAGGATAGATACCCAGTAATGGGATGGCTGGGTCATAGGGTATTTCTATTTTTAACTTTTTGAGAAATCTCCATACTGTTTTCCATAGTGGCTGTACCAGTTTGCATTCCCACCAACAGTGTATGAGGGTTCCTTTTTCTCCACATCCTCTCCAACATTTGTCACTCTTGGTTTTGGATGTTTTTGCCAATCTAACGGGTGTAAGGTGATATCTTAGTGTAGTTTTGATTTGCATTTCCCTGATGATTAGCGATGATGAACATCTTTTCATGTGTCTATTGCCATATTCATATCTTCTTTTGAGAAATGTCTGTTCATGTCCTCTGCCCATTTTTTGATTGGGTTGTTTGTTTTTTTGTTGTTAAGAATGTAGTCCTCTTTTTATCCTTGATTTTTCTTCTCTGTTTTTCATTCTTTAAAAAAAAATCAGTCTTGATTTGGGGTAACAATTTTACTAATTAAAAAACAAATTTTTGCTTTGTTGATTTCCTCTATTTTTTCTTTCTTTTTCAGTGATTACAGCTTTTATTCTTATTATGTTTTTCCTTCTAACTTTTTAAAGTTTAATTTACTGGATTTTTTAGCTAGGTTCTTGAAATGAAAGCTTAGATCATTAAATTTCCGTTTTTCGTCTCTTTTAATATGTGAATTTGGAGCTAAAAATTAGACTTTGAGCACTGTTTTATCTTCATGGCACAAGTCGTGATGTATCCTATTTTCATTATCATTCAGTTAAAAATATTTTATAATTTTTTAACTTATTTGACCAATGGGATTACTTAATTTTCAAACTTTTTGGAATTTTTGATTTATTTATATTATTGATACTGATTTTTATTTAATTATACTGTGCTCAGAGAACATACTCTGTGTGATCTCAATCTTTTGAAACGTGTTGAGACTTGTATTATGCTCAGAATATGGCGACTTTGTTAAATGTTTCATGTGTACCTCAAAAACAAAGATTCTGCAGTTGGGTAAAATATTAATCCTATTGCTTAAAATTTCCTTACTAAATTTTTGTCTGTTTGTCCCATTAGTTATTTCTATAGAAGTATTAAAATATTCAAGTATGATTATGGGTTTTTTCCCCTCCATTTAGCTCTGTCAATCTTTTGTTTTCTACACTTTGAAGCTGTTATTATGAGAATACAAATATAGGGTTGTAGTATCTTCTTACTAAATTTACCCTTGAGGTTATGAAACAGCCTCATTATTTCTAGTAATGCTTCTTTCTTGAACATCTATAAAAGTCCAATTATTATCATTAAAGTGGTTCTGGTCTATCTTTTTTGCTTACTTGTTCTGATATGTCTTTTACATTCCTTAATGTTAATCCTTTTAAAAATCCATATGTTTAAATTGTACACCTTATAAAGAGCATGTAGTTTGGGTAAATTTTTTCCATTATGACCATCTTTGTCTTTTAATTCAAATATTTAGTCTACTTACATTCAAGATAAATATTTATTTAGTTGAGTTTGCATGCTATTCTTTTAATTTTGCTAATGTGATCATTGTTCTCTAATTCCTGCTCCCTTGCCTCTTTTTAGATTGAAAAGTATTTATATTATTCTACTTCTCCTGGATTAATTTTCAGTTATATATAAAAGATTTTAGTGTAGCTGTCTTCTCATCTTTTATTAGATTTACCCCAGGGAATTGACACTTTTGATGCTATTGAAATTGGAACTTTCAATTTTTAATTTCCACTTTCTTTTCTTGGTACATACAAATACACTTGACATTTTGTATATTGACCATGAAATCAGCTACCATGCTAATTCACCAATTAATTCCAATTTTCAGATTCTTTATTTTTCTTTAGTCTCAAGAATGTCCTTTATTATGTCTTGTAATGTGCATCTGCTAGAGAGGAATTCTCCCTGCTTTTGTTTGAGTTAAACCATCCTTATTTTGCCTTAATTTTCCTCATTTTATAAATTTAGGTATAATTTACATCCCATAAAGAGCACAAATATTAATTATACAGCTTGATGAATTTTAACATATGCATATACCTGTGTAAAAATCACCATGATCAAGATACAGAATATCTTCAGCAATACAAAAGCCTCTCTTTTGTACCACTCCGATCAGTGCATGCCCTCTCCCGCAAGGTCAATTACTCTCCTCATTTCTATCACCATAAAATAGTTTTGCTGTTTTTGCACTTCTTCTAAGTGGAAATGTAAAGTGTGCACTCTTCTGTATCTTCTTTTGAGTGACATTATATCTGTGAGATTTGTCCATGTTACTGTATCAGTAGTCAATCATTATAATGACTGTATAATATTACACAATTCCATTCTACCACAGACGGACATTTAGGTGGTTTCAAATTTTGATTATTACAAATAAAGTTGTTACGGACATGCGTGTATATGTTATTTATGTTAGTTATATACTCAAGCAGTGGAATATCCAAGTCATAGGAAATACCATGCTTAGCTTTTGTAGATATAGGGAAACATTTTTTCAAAGTGGTTATTCTAATTTATACTCCTACTAGCAATGCGAAAATGTTCTTACTACCAATCAGCATTGTTAGAATTTTTAATTTTAGCCATTCTGGTGGGTGTGTAATGCTATCTAATTTTGGTTTTGATTTGCATTTCTCTGATGACTAATGATGCTGAGTGCCTTTTCATATGCTTCTTGACCATTTTGAATCTCTTGTAAAGTATCTGCCAATTTTGTACAATCTCTTGTAAAGTGTTTTGCCCATTTTCAAATTAGATTGTCTGTCTAATTCTTATTGATTTGTGGAGGTTCTTTATATATCTGTATATTAGTCATTTGATGGTATATATAAATACAAATCCCTCCTCCCATTCCACGGCTTGGGTTTTCACTCTTTTAATGAGTGTCTTTTGCAGCCAATACATTCTTAATCTAAAATGTCTAACTCATCAACTTATTTTATGACTTGGATTCTTTATGTCCTGTTTGAGAAATCTTTGCCTCACCTAAGTCCATGAAGATATTCTACTATGTTTTCTTCCAGGAACTGTGCTATTGTTTCCTTTCACATGAAGGTCTATCTTGAAATAGTTTTGTTTATAATTGTGTGTTTATGAGGTAAGATTCAAAGTTTATTTTATTCTATATGTATATCAAAATATTGCATCATCATTTATTGGATCATCCTTGCTCTTAACTGAATAGACCTAGGACCTATTTTGTAAATTGGCAGCATAAGTCTTCTAGTTTAGTTTCTCTTCTTCAATATTTACTTGACTTTTCAAATTCCTTTGAATTTCCAAATATATTTTGGAATCAGTCAATTTCCACAAAAATACCTGCTGAGATTTTGATTGGAATTTCATTGAGTCTATTGATCAATTTAGGAAAAAATGATATCCTAATACTGTGGAATCTTCCAAAATATAAACCTGGTATATCACTTAACTTATTTAGCTCTTCTTTAATTTATCTCAGTAAAGTTTTGTAGTTTTTAGTGTAGGCTTCTTGCACACTTTTGTTAGACTTATTTCTAGCTGATAAATGTTTGTAATGCTATTGAAAATGGAATTTTACTTTTCACTTTCCTGTTGCTAGTATATCTTAACATGTGTGATATTTTACATATTGACCATGAAGGAAGTAACCATTAGTAAGTAAATTCACTTACTAATTCCAATAGTTTTTAGATTCTTCTCAGTTTTGTACATTTATAATCATATTATCTTCCAACAATGAAGGCTTTATTTATTTCCCAATATTAATATCAATTTCTATTTTCTTGTTTTATTGCACTAGCTTTTTACTTCCAGTACAATGTTGAGCAGAAGAGATAATGTAGACATGCTTGTCATGTTCCCAAACTCAGGCTCATTGCAGATATTTTATAGTTAACCTTTATTAGACTAAAGAAATTCCCTTCTATTCATCATTTGTAGAAGTTTTTTAATCATGAATTGATGTTGAATTTATCAAATTCTTTTTCTCTGTCTGCTAAGAGGGTCATTTGGTTCTTGTATTTATTCTAGTGATGTGGTAAATTACATTTTAAAAATATTAAATCAATCTTGAATTCCTAGAATAAATCCCATTTGGTCATAATGTTTTAGCTTTCAAAAAAATATGCTCAATTTGATTTGCTAATATTTTGGCTAACAGTTTAGAATCTATGTTTATAAGAGATATTGGCCTATAGTATTGCATTCTCATGGTATCTTTTCAGGTTTGGTGTCAGAGTTATATTGGTCCCATAAAATGAACTGAATGATGTTCTCTCTTTTTCTCTTCTCCAAAAAGGTTTCTCTAAGATTGATGTTTATCTCTTGTTTGTATAGAAGAATTCACAAATGAATCTATCTAGGCCTGGAAGTTTATATGAGTGACTTTTTAACCGTGGATTTAATTTCTTTAATAGGCATAAGACAAAGATTTCCTCGTGTTTTTTGTATCAGTTGTAATATATTGTGTTTTTCAAGGATTGTATCCATTTCATCAAATGCTTCACATATATTGACATAAAGATGTTTATAATACCTCTTTCTTGCTTTTTCAGTATATTTAGGATATATATGAATATCATCTATTTCAATCCTATTGCTGGCACTTTGTGTTTTATCTTACTCCTTTTTTTTTCTTGGTTACTCTTATTCACAGTATACCTATTTTATCAATCTTTTCTAAGAATCAACCTTTTACTTTGTAGATTTTCTCTGACGTATGTCTGCTTTCCATTTGTTGATTTCTGCACTTATTTTAAAGCTCCTTCTACTTTTTGCATTTAAGTTTCTGCCTTCCTAAAACTTCTGGAATTAGATCACTGAATTTCACCCTTTCACTAGTTCTAATGCATGCAGTTAAAGGTAAAAATTTCCATCTAAGAACAGCTTTAGCTACATCAAATGAATTAGGATATACCATATTTTTGTTACCACTCAGTTCAAAATATTATAAAATTTCTATTGCACTTTCTTCTTTGACCCATGGAGTATATAGACATGTATTGCTTTTTTTTCCAAAAATTCAAAGGTTTCTGGTAGTCTTTCTGGAATACACAAAGATTGAGCCTTTGTTATGATTGGTCTATGTTAGACTTTCCTCACTTTTAAGACCTAGCCCCTACTCCTTTTGTGTGGTCTTACAGCTAGAGTTTGTCACTTACTGCTAAGGGTTAAAGCTTCTGAAATCTTAAATGACACCTGATAGTGTTCACCAAGTTTCCTCCAACTGAAAGAGACAAAACCACGCAGCTGCTGAATCCCTACAGATCATTAGGCTTCCAGTTGCTCTTTCCTACAGAGTTTTGGAAAATCTTCCTGAGTATGTGAAATTTAGGCCTTAGCCAATGATGTAAGGAGAATTTATACATAGAAAGTTGAGCTCCTTCTCTGTGGTTCCCCCATTATCTGAATTTTGACTCTCAGGGTCTACGGATTTGGTAGCCCCAAACACTGACGAGTGTCTCCTCAGTCCAGTGCAACTGCTTCCTTCCATTTGAAGTCTATTCCAAAATGCTGCAAAATAGAACATGACCTCAAGGGCAAGCCCTCATGCAACTCATATCCTGTGTTTCTCTTCTCTCAAGGATTATAGCCCTTCAAGCTCTGCCCACATTGATTGCTCATCGGTGCCTTTATAGTTCTTATCTATGATGAATCATTTTTTGTCCATAAAAAAAAGAATATTTTGTCTCTGAAGAAAATAAATAATAGTTAAAGACAAATGAGATTCAATTTGTTAGGTGAAAAGGAAGGAACATCGATCCCTCAACTGTGTGGTTGAGTTACTGAAGAAATAATCTAGTGGTTGCAAAATAATATTAACTTTTAAATTAGACTACCAAAATTTCATGACAAAATGTTAATAACAAATTTTAAATTAAAATTTCAGATTCATTCTTATATCTTGGGAGGCTGTTCCTTCATTTAAAAACTGTTTGGCTTTGAACATGGCTCACAGAAATACTGATTTTAACACTCATCCATTCAGCAACTAGTCCAAAGTATGTATTGAGTGTATTTCTAATTCTAACCTTATTTGTCATTATAAGGGAATGTAGAATGATTTGGATTTGGTCACACCTTCTCATCTTACATGTTATTGCTGTTTGAATCTTATTACTATCTTGTTTTCATATCTCAAAACGTAGTCATTATTAAACAATGTTGTTTTAGGCACATTCTTTATTTAGCTTTTCTCATTTGTTAGGAATTTCCTTGCTCACTATAGCATTTTGCATTTCATTCCTTCATCAGTTCTAAACTCCTATTCATTAATTTACTCCTTACCTCTTTCATATCTATGGTTCAAACTGTATATTTGTGCCTATAAATTTTGATGAACATATTTTTCATTTAGGGTTTTTAGTCCTTTTCAT
Source organism: Equus caballus (assembly GCF_041296265.1). NCBI lineage: Eukaryota > Metazoa > Chordata > Mammalia > Perissodactyla > Equidae > Equus > Equus caballus. The sequence continues at coordinate 28,328,403 of NC_091703.1, read as the reverse complement.
CTTTTGATCTTTTATTTTGAAATACTTTAACTTTGAAATAACTTCAGATTGACAGAAAAGTTACAAGAATATGGAGAATTCCTGGCTACGTTTTACCCTGTTCCCCAAATGTTAGCATATTTAGCATATTACTGTATTCTTTTCCTTTTCTCTTTCTCTGTTATATATATGAGAGAAAAGCATTTATGTATATACATATATACTTTTTTCCAAACTGTATAACACTGAGTTTGAAAACACCCCTTTACCCTTAAATATTCCAGTATTTTCTTAAGACAAAGGAATTCTTTTATATAACCATAGAAGAATTAATACTGATAAAATAATATTATTTAATCTACAAGCTTTATTCGAATTTCACCAATTGTTTCAATAATATCCTCTATAGCAAAAAAAAAAAAAAAAAAAGTCACAGGTCATGTGCTGCATTCAGTTGTCTTTAGTCTGGAACATTTAATCTTTCTTTGTGTTTCATAATATGTATTGCTATTTTTGAGGAGTATAATTCAGTTATTTTGTAGAACGTACCTTTAATTTGAGTTTGACATTTCCTCTGATTAGAGTCAGATTACGCATTTTTTGCCAGCAGTAGCACAAAAGTGACATTTATCACATCAGGAGGTAAATTTGGCTTGTCCCAAAACTGGTTGAATCACTTGGTTGGAGAAGTACCTATACCCGATTTCTCCACTGTAGAGATGCTGGTTTCCTCTTCATACTACTGAATACTACGTCACTGACTATTTTGTTGGTACGCATTTGACCGGAAGAACAGAGAAAGTGACCACCGGAAGGTACTTTCTAAGAATCAAACTTTTCTCCTCTCCAGGAAGATCGAACCCTGGTCTCCCGCGTGACAAGCAGAGATACGCACTACCACACTAACAAGGAAAAGGACAAGAATGCTGTTCTAAGAAATCCTCATAAAGCTACTCAATGTTGTCCTTATTCCTTTGCTCCGCAGGCTACGTTTCCCCCATCAGCCTTACACAACACGATTCAGCGTCCGGGCCGAACGTGTGCACGTGTAGCCTTGAGTCCACTCCAGTCCCTCCCTCACTTCCGGGAACAGGCAGCGCGGTGGGACTGCGGGAGATGGCGCTAAGTGAGAGACTTAAAAGGCAAAAGGGAAAGATAAAAAGTGCCCTCTCTAGTTTACTTTGTTGATGCACTGGTTTCTGTCTTCACTCACAACCTTTATCTGAATCCTAGCGAACACAGCAGGGAGTCGTTAAACCCTAAAAGAGGCGTAAGTTGATTCTACTGAGGCTTTAAGAAGCAGGGTTTCGAAGGCAGGCAATGCAGAGGCGAAGGAAAAGAAGACTGTAGGGGAACGTAAGAAGGAAAGAAAAGTCTGTTCCCTGCGTGTCACGCAGAAGCCACATGGTGAGTTTGCCTGGAACAGAGAAAAAGCACCACGTAGTCGGCAGGATTCGAACCTGCGCGGGGAAACCCCAATGGATTTCTAGTCCATCGCCTTAACCACTCGGCCACGACTACCTGAACAACTGGCTCCCTATGTCAATCCTCAAAAAGAAATTCCTTCAGGTGACCTACCACAAGAGCGAAAGGGAAAACAAGTCAGGATAAAAATGGCCCCTGGCACAAGAAAACATACTCTATGAATTGAATAGAAACCCTCAGTTGAAGTGCAAGTTTGGCATGGAGATCAGCCTCTCTTGGGCAGCCGCGAGAATGGAGAGCATTAGAAGAGAAGTCCTCACGGAATCAGTAATAGTTTCCCCAAACGACTTAGGCTTCTGTATTATCCTCATCTGAAACCAAACAGACTTCTCAACGAAATGGAATCAGACTCTCATCCTAGTTCTAGGCCTGATTCATGTACCCTTTGTTTGGAACTTCCAGGCATTGAGGCTCCTTGATAAAGGCTAATGGCTTTCAGAGAGGGACTTTATTCCTCTGAAAAAGCTTCCGGCACCCCCTTGCAGTGGCGTCAGTAAGCGCCTAGGCCTACATCAATCCTAAGAGCATCAATCCTGTAGGGTTTGCACAGTGCTTTGCATTGCACAATGCGCTTCCACGCTACAGTCGGGTGAAAAACGAAATTTATAAATGGTTCGTGAGTTCCTGTCCCCCCTGGAACCTGGCTACCTTCCAAACGGATGATCCTAGTTTGATTTTTGACCAAAGCAAGAGTTCATTTTCTTAAAATTTAACCAAGGCCAGTATGTTTTCTTTCCTCCTTCTTATGTTGGGGTCTCAGAGTCTAAAGCTGTGGGTCACGTGTTTTCCTGAGCCGGTTGGGTGCATAGATTACTTTTATTGGCTTTTGTCTATTTCTTGGTATCACATACTAATTTCAGAAAAGAGGAAAACGATAGCAAATGGAGAAGTCACGTCGCCTAAACAGAGAGATGAGGAAGAGGGATAAGAAAAGAGAGGGAGAGAAGAGAGTGACACTAAGGAAGAAGGGAGAGAAACAAGAAATCAATGGTTTTATGGGAAACAACATGCTCTGAAGAGATAGGCACGAAGCAGCTTTGATATAAATTATGTATAGAAGATTGCTGTCCATAATTTATACACATCACATCCTTTTATTTGGTGTACAGATTTTTGTCAAGCATATATGATTTTTTTTCCTTGCTAAAGTCATTTGGAATGCTAGCTTTGATTGAAATTAGGTACTGAAGAAATACCAAAAACCTCTTGTGCTTAAAAGAAAAACCTGCAAAATAGAAAGCAATTAGTGATGCATTTGAACTAACATTATTAATCAGCATGTTGTTTGTTTTATGGTAACAATGAACAAGGGGTGGACACGGCTGCAACTTCGTTTTACTGGACTGAAAATTTTCTTTTAAATGGCAGACTGGATCTTGGCAAAGGAAGAGTGAAGGTTGAATTGCAGGAAACAAAATAGTTATTATTTTAGTCCTAGACTGGAAACAAACCAAATGTCCATCTACAGTGGAAAAGACAAATTGTGAGGGTTTTTTTTCATACAATGGAATACCACACCATGAAGAGAGTGAAGAAACTGCAAGTACACACAACCACATTGATGAAATCATACAAACTAATATTGAGTGGGGAAAAGCTACACACAAAAGAATGCATACCATAGTGCATTCCAACTTTAGAAAGTTCAAAAACAGGTGAAACTCATCTACAGTATTAGAAATCAGGATAATAATTACCCTTGGGAAGTAGTGACTGGGAGTTTTCCTCTACCCTTAGGGGGAATTTCTGGGATTCTGGTAATGATTGTGGTTCTCAAATTGGATGCTGGGTATATTGGTGTGCTTGCCTTGTGTAAATATATTGAGTTGTTCACTCTCATATTCTTTTTTGTATGTCTGTTAAACTTCAGTAAATATTTCTCTTTTAAAAAAATCCTTCATCAGTAAGATGTAATACTTTTGCTGCCACAAAAAGGTATGTTATATATGACTATTTATTGGTGACACACACTAAGATATTCATTATGTATTTTTCGAGTAAAAACAAAAATTTGATTAATACCCAAATCCTATCCATTGTGCAAAAAGGCACATTACTAAGGCAGGGTTGTATCTTAAATTATTAATCTATGCATTTTCTGTGAATTTCCATCCTTTTCTGTTCTTTATTTGGCACCTTGAGATAATTAAATGAACTAATTCAAGCAAAGTGTTTAGAGCTTGGCACCAAGTAAAAACTCAATAAACTTTGTCTTTTATTCACTAAATTATACCTTCTATGCAGATAGTGTTTCTTATTGGTGCTTGGCATATAGTAGGTACTCAATTCATATTTTGCCTATACACTTAGGGAGTAATATGTTGCTTCCTATGGTTGCTTAGTTTTTTATGTGTAGACCTAGTGGCTAAAACTAGATAGAGTAGTCACTGAGGACAGGAATTATATATATATTTCTTTCTGTTATCCTCAATATGTATTCGAAGCCTTATTTGTATAAAGTGTGGCTGAAAAATTTCCAAACCATCAAAAAAATGGTTCCATTTGCTTAACAGTTCTTTCCTCACACATTTTACTATAAACAGCAAAGAGAACCAGGCTGCACCTTCCACACTTTGCTTGGAAATCTCCTCAGCTAAATATTCAAGCTTATTGTTAAGAAGTTCTGTTTTCCACCCAACTGTAGAGCACAATTCAGCCACATTTTGCCACTTTATAACAAGAATCACTTTTCTTCCAGCTTCTAATTACATGTGCCTCATTTCCTCCTGAGTCCTTACCAGAAGCACCTTTAACAATCATATATTTTTAATTAATACACGTTGTTATTATTATAATTTCTTTTTAAAGATTGGCACCTGAGCTAACAATTGTTGCCAATCTTCTTCTTTCTTTTTTAGTTGCTTTTTCTCCCCAAATCCCCCAAGTAGACAGTTGTATATTTTAGTTGTGGATCCTTCTGGCTGTGGCATGTGAGATGCCTCCTCAACATGGCCTGATGAGTGGTGCCATGTCCGTGCCCAGGATCCGAACCAGCGAAACCCTGGGCCGCCAAAGAGGAGAGGGTGAACTTAACCACTCGGCCACGGGGCTGGCCCCAACACTTTATTATTTTTTAACAGCTTTAGATTTACACAAAAATTGAGCAGAAAATACAGAGTTCCCATATACCCTCGTTCCCCCACCTGCAGTTTTCCTTATTATTGACATCTTGCATTAGGGTGGTAACTTTGTTACAATTGACAAGTTAATTAATAAATTATTATTATAAATTATTATTAACTAAAGACTATAGTTTACATCAAGGGTTCACTCTCTGTTGTACATTCTATGGGTTTTGACAAATGTATAATGACAGATCCACCATTACAGTATCATACAGAGTAGTTTCACTGCCCTAAAAATCTCCCGTGCTCCATGTCTTCATCCTTTCTTCCCTCCCCCAACCATAGTTTTGCCTTTTCCAGAATGTTATATAATTGGAATCATACAATATGTAGCCTTTTCGCATTAACTTCTTTCACTCATCAATATGTATTTAATGTTTTTTTGTGTTTCTTGTTAGCTTGATAGCTCATTTCTTTTCATTGCTGAATAATATTCCATTGTATGGATGTACCACCATCTATTTATCCATTCACTTATTGAAGGGCATCTTGGTTGCTTCCAAGTTTTGGCAATTAGGTTTTTGTGTGGATGTAAGTTTTCAATTCATTTGGATAAATACCAAAGAGTGTAATTGCTGGATCATGTTGTAAGAGTGTGTTTAGTTTTGTAAGACACTGCCAAACTGTCTTCCAAAGTAGTTGTACCATTTTGCGCTCCCACAAGCAATGAATAAAAGACATATTCTTTCTTAAACTCAGGAAATTGTTCATCTCGTTACTAGTGTTAGAGATTAAAAGTGAGAGCTTGAGACCAAATTACTAAATTCAAGTCCTAGCTTCTTCATTTACTGGCTATGTGACCTTGGGCTAGTTACCTGTGCCTCAGTTTCCTTTTTTGTAAAGTATGAATAATAACACAGAAATAACTTCAATAGGTTGTTTTAAGAATTAAATAAGTTAATAGATATAAAGCACTTAGAACACTGCCTGACACACAGAAAGTGTTAAATGGCAGCTGATTTCATACTATCTCTCCTTCCTGATGACCAATATCCACATCCTCTGTCTTTTATATCTATTACTCCATTCTCCTTTATTTCATTCATCTTTTTCTTTTGAATCATGGAGGAGCTTTAAAAGAATATCCTACACATAAAAGTGTGATTCACTTTTCCACAACATTGATTCAGTTCTTCTCCAGTATGATTTTAATTATGTTGCTGCATCTTAAATATTTTTGCCATATGTTTTAATCCTTTTTCATCTAGTGTCTTTATTTCAGCCTGTTCTCTCACAGCTTTCATTCTTGTTTCATTCAAGCCATGTCTTCTTGCAATCTACTGGGAATACCAAATTTTTTCCTGAAATTTTCTAGGTCCTACAGTAGATCTTTCCTGAAATCTGCTCTTAGAGACTTCTAGATATTGTTCCCTTTCCTTTGACTTTGTTTTCATACACTCAGTGTTAGAATTTTCAAGTTTAGAGTTTTGTCAGCCAACAGGCTGAGTGACTTGACCTTAGCCCCTCTATGCAAATGCTGGGGTCGCAAGGAAGCACGTAAAGTGCGTGGGGCACACATTTAAAGATATAAAAGCCTACCGACTCCTGTTGGATTCTTTTCTGCCAAGGACACAATGACAGACTGGCCTAAGGCTCCATTCGCAGCTTTGCGCTGGCTGAAGTAGGCATACACAATGCACTACTGTAGGGCAAAACATGGCAACACCACCTCCTAGTTTAAAATGTGGGTCGCGACCCATTTGAGAATCATGAAAGCAATATAATGGGTCACGACTAGAATTTTTAAAACGACAAAGGAATAGGACACTAAATAGAATGCAACACAGGCAATAAAGGTAAGGAATGCATCGCGAAATGCTTGTTTGCGTTTTTAAATTATATTTATATGTCTTACAATCTGTCCGGTCATACAGGCTTGAGAGTCACTGCTCTGAAATATACCTCTACCTGAGACATTTAGGAACAAACCCTCGGGAGTTGAACGTCTGGCGCTGCACAACGGGATCTTACATGCTAGCTGAGCCCTCTGGGAAATGGAGTTCAGAGTCGTGGAGCATTCTGGGAATCGTAGTCCAGAATGTCGGCGGGGCACAGGAACGCAGCCGGCAAGTAGGGGCGGGGTTCTCTCGGCACGACCGGAAGTGGCCGTTGAAGCCGGCCGTAGGCGTGAAAAGACGTCGGTGCTGAGGAAGTCCAGCCCCTTTGGCTCTCTGAGCTAGATTTGGTGATTGTCCCTGAGCTTCCGGACCCGGGATCGGAGTGTGTGGATTGCTGCAGGGGGAGGGAAAACCCAGGTATCACCATGGCAACCGGCAGCCCTTCGGCCCCGTGACGTCACCCTTCTCGCTTTGCTTGAGGCGGCCTCTACGGGAGGGAGCTGGGGAGTCCTCGAAGGGGGCGCCCCTCGCCTCCTCCAGTGCGGGGCGGTTCCGGCCTGATCCCTTGGAGGGCTTTGTTCTTTTGTTCCGGTCTGGGAGGAAGGACTGGACCCGGGCCCCGCCCTGCTTGTCCACCTTCCAGCTTTTCCGCTCCGCAACAGGTGTGTCTTCCTGAGCCCGCGGGGGTGTGAGCCCGTCAGGGTGCACAGAGGTAACGGGCCGGGTCTTTGGGTGCCTTTGGCAAGATTCAGGGTAGGCACCAAGGGTTTTTCGAATCTGGTGCTGAACCTGCGTACTCGATCTCCACTCTTGTTTTTGTTCAGCGGGAGTGCCACATGCCTGTTTAGTGCTCTCTCTGGGCACTTCCCTTTTCCAAGGACTTCTTGGCCACTATGCAAAATTCTGTGATCGTGTGACAGACGCTGCTGACTCCATCCTGTGTCTTTCAGGGCAGCCAATCTGAGCGTGTCTAAGGGCTCAGACTCTCTGCTGGGCATCTGAGCCCTAGATCGAGGACCCAGCTGGAGCTACGACGCTGTTTGGGAAACTCTGGTGTCCAGGTTCCAGAGGAACGGGATGAACTGAGATGGAAGGTAGTGGGGACGACTGGGGGGAGAGTGGGATGTTGGTGACAAAAGAACAGTTATTGACTTGAAGATCAAATGCTTGACAGAGCTGGAAGAGGTGGAAGCCAGGAACTTATATTTAAGGATCCAGAAAAGAAATCGGATTACATTTTACTGGGAGACTCATTTGACCTTATAGGGAGAGACTTGCAGGAACAGTTAATTTTCCCTGGCTTCGGGATTGGGGAATGAAAAGCAGCAATGATTCAGAATATCTGTGATCCTTCCATGACTTCTGCTTATTCAATATTAGAGTGATAATCTTGCAGTCAGAAAAACTCTTGGTAATCCTCCCTTCAGTGCACCAATCAGTTTTGAAAATATCCCTGGCAGATGGCCATCTGTTAAGCCTGTGCTTCAACAGTGTGGCATTAAACTCTCCATTTTGGGTGCAGACTATAACTTTGTTGGCTCTTTCTTTTTAGTTCCTTATATTAGGCAGAAGTGCCTGTTTCTGTAACTTCTGTGTTGATCTTAGTTCTTAGTCCCCAAAAGCTAGAGACTGCTCTCTCTTTCTGGCTACTTCCCTTCAGATATGTGAATTCAGCTGTTGCAACTCCTACTCACAAATTCTTTTCTAACCAGAATAGCCTCAGTACCTTTGATGGGTCTTCACGTGATATATCTAGACCTCTTTGAAAATTCTCCTGCGTGACAGCATGCTTCTTACAGTGCATTGCCTAAAATTAAACATAGTTCTTTAGATATGTTTTGAACATACCTAAAAGTATGATGTACTGCTGCTTTTGATTTGGATTATACTTCTACTGTTCAGTGTCAGATTGTATTAGCTTCTAAAAAATCAGCAATGTTATGCTGCAAACCCTAGATCTTTTTTACATAAACTGCAGTTAACTAGATTTATGTCATCCTTGTGTAATAGAGTTGTTTTTTATTCTTAATGTGAGGACTTCACATTTATGATTGTTCAGTTTTTTGGCCACGTGTTTCAGCTTGTCAGAATAATTAAGAATCTTAGTTATTGTGCGTCTTTTAACACTCCTTTCCAACTTTATGTCACTAGCATATTTAATGAGCATTCTTCTATTTCTTCCTACATGTCATTGAACAGGTCAGGGTAAGGACAGAGCCCTGTGACATGTCACTATAGACTTCCCTCTGCATTGTCATTGTCTTTACGTTCTTTAGGTACAGCTATGCAGTCAGATTTGGTTTAACCTAACTATTATCATACAGTCCTTTTTCTTGCATTTGTTTAATATCGTTAGAAGTCTTTGTATTATTTAGGTTTGAGCTATACTTTATATTTGTCATCAGTTTTTTTTAAAGAGTACAAAGAGTCTGTTTTATTTCGTACAACTGCATCTGTATCTACAATTATCTCAAAACAAGAAGTTTAATTTAAAAAAATCAACTGTCTTTCATTATATTACCAATGAACAATTGAAAATTGTAAGAAAAATAATAACTCCATTTACAATAGCATCCGAAATATGAAACAGGAATATATCTAAGAAAAACTTGCAAGAGCTGTACCCCGAAAGCTACAAAACATTACTGAGAAAGATTTTTTTTCCACCTTTATTGAGATGTAATTGACTCATAACATTGTTTAAGTTGTCCAACGTGATAATTTGCTACACCCATTTTGTAAAATGATTACCACAGTAAGGTTAGTTAATCCATCTAGAACCTTACATGTTTGTCTTTGTGTGTGTGTGAATGTGTGTATGTGTATGTGGTGAGAACATTTAAGATTTACTCTCAACAACTTTCAAGTATGTAATACAATATTGTTAACTTAGTTACCATGCTGTACATTAGATCCCCAGAACTTATTTATCTTATAACTGGAAGTTTGTACCCTTTGACCAAGATCTCCCCATTTCACCCATCCCCTAGCCCCTAGAAACCACCATTCTACTCTTTGTTTTAATGCATTTAGCTTTTTTAGATTCCACTTAGCATCATGCCCTCAGGGGCTATCCATGTTGTCAAAAATGGCAGGATTTCCTTCTATTTTATGGCTGAATAATATTCCATTGTGTGTGCATGTGCAAGACGCAATACATATATATATATATATATATATACACGTCGTATGTATATACACACACACACACATATCCCCTCTGTTGGTGGAAATGTAAATTAGTATACCCACTATGGAAAATAGTATGGAAGTGCCTCAAGAAATTAAAAACAGAACTGCCATGTTATTCAGCAATCCTATTTTTCTGGGTATATATCCAAAGGGAATGAAACCACTGTCTTAGAGATCTGCACCCCCATGTTCATTGCACCGTTATTTACAAGAGCCAAGACATGGAAGCAACCTAGGTGTCCATCAGTGAGTGAATGTATAACGAAAATGTGGTGTATATATTTCCATAGCAGCTATACTAATTTACATTCCCATCAACAGTGTACAAGGGTTCCCTTTCCTCCACATCCTAACACTTACCTCTTGTCTTTTTTTTTTTTTTTTAGAGATTGGCACCTGAGCTAACATCTGTTGCCAGTCCTTTTTTTTTTTTTTCCTTCTTCTCCCCAAAGCCGCCCAGTACATAGTTGTATATTGTAGTTGTAGATCCTTCTGGTTGTGCTATGTGGATGCCACCTCTGCATGGCTTGAGCGATGCCATGTCCATGCCCAGGATCCAAACCAGCGAAACCCTGGGCCGCCAAAGCGGAGTATGCGAACTTAACCGCTCGGCCATGGGGCTGGCCCCTCTTGTCTTCTTGATAATATTCATTTTAATAGATCTGAGGTAATAGCTCGTTGTGGTTTTGATTTGCATTTCCCTGATGATTAGTCATGTTGAGCACCTTTTCATGTACTTCTTGGCCATTTGTATGTCTCCTTGGAAAAATATCTATTCAAGTCCTCTGCCTATCTTTTAATTGGATTCTTTGTTTTTATGCTGTTGAGTTGTATGAGTTTCTTGTATATTTTTGATCTTAACCCCTTATCTGAGAAACGATTTTCAAATATTTTCTCCCATTCCAAAGCTTGTCTTTTCATTTTGGTGATTTCTTTTGCTGTGCAGAAGCTTTTCACTTTGATGTAGTCCTATTTGTTGATTTTTGCTTCTGTTGCTTATGCTTTTGGTGTAATATTGAAAAAATTATTGCCAAGACCAATATCAAGGAGCTTTTTTCTTATGTTTTCTTCTAGGAGTTTTAGGTTTTAAGTCTCGTTTAAGTCTTTAATCCATTTCAAGTTAATTTTCACTCTTAATGTAAAATACAGGTTTAATTTCAATCTTCTGTATGTGATTATCCAGTTTTCCCAGTACCTTTTATTGAAGAGACTGTCCTTTCCCCATTAAGTCTTCTTGGCTCTTTTGTCGAATGTTAGTTGACCATATACAGGAGAGTTTATTTCTGGGCTTGTAATTTTGTTCCATTGGCTTGTGTATCTGTTTTTATGACAGCTCCATAATGGTTTAATTACTATAGCTTTGTAATGTTGTTTGAAATCGGGAAGTGTGATGCCTCTAGCTTTTTTGTTCTTTCTCAGAATTGCTTTGTCTTTTCGGGGTCTTTTGTGATTCCATACAGTTTTTTGGATTGTTTTTCCTATTTCTGTGAAAAATGCCATTGGAATCTTGATCGGGATTGCATTGAATCAATAGATAACTTTGGGTAGTATGGACATTTTAACAATATAAATTCTTTTGATCCATGAACATGGCGCCTCTTTCCATTTATTTGTGTTGTCTTCAGTTTCTTTCATCAGTGTCATAGTTTTTAGGATACACATCTCTCACCTTCTTGGTTAAATTTATTCCTAAGTATTTGATTGTTTTTGATGCTATTCTAAATGAGATTCTTTTCCTTATTTCTTTTGCAGATATTTCCTGGTAGTGTACAGAAACACCACTGATTTTTGTACGTTGGTTTTATATCCTGCAGCTTTATTGAATTTTTCGATTAGTTCTAACAGTTTTTTTCATGGAGTCTTTAGGATTTTCTATTTATAATATTATGTCATCTGCAAAAGGAGACAATTGTACTTCTTCCTTTCTGATTTGAATGCCTTTTATTTCTTTTTCTTGCCTAATTGCTCTAGCTAGGACTTCCAGTACTATGGTGAATAAAAATGGTGAAACTGGGCACCCTCCTTTTGTTCCGGATCTTAGAGGAATAGCTTTCAGTCTTTCACATTGAGTATGATATTAGCTGTGGGCCTGTTATATATGGTGTTTATTATGTTGAAGTACATTCCCCCATAGTAGTTTGTTGAGAATTTTTTGTCATGAAAGGATGTTGAACTTTGTCAAATGCTTTTTCTGCATCTATTGAGATAACCATATGAATCTTGTCTTTCATTTTGTTAACATGGTGTATCACATTTATTGATTTGGGTATGTTGAACTGTCCTTGCTTCCCAGGGATAGATCCTACTTGATAATGATGTATGATCTATTTAATGTGCTGTTGAATTCAGCTTGCTAATATTTTATTGAGAATTTTTGCGTCTTTATTCATCAGGAATAGTGGCCTGTAGGTTTTTTTTCCCGTAGTGTCCTTATCTGGCTTTGGTATCAGGGTAATGCTGGCCTTGCAAAATGATTTTGGAGTGTTACATCCTCTTCAGTTTTTTGGAAGAGTTTCAGAAGAATTGATGTTAATTCTTCTTGCAATGTTTTCTAGAGTTCATCTGTGAAACCATCTAGTCCTGGACTTGTCTGTGTTGGAGGGTTTTTGATTACTGATTCAATCTTCCTTTTCCTCGTTGGTCTGTTCAGATTTTCTCTTTCTTCATGATTCAATCTTAGTAGATTGTACGTTTCTAGGAATTATCAGTTTCTTCTAGGTTATCCAATTTGCTGGCATATAATGATTCTTATTAGACTCTTGTGATCTTTTGTATTTCTGTGGTATCAATTGTAATGCTTCCTCTTTCGTTTTTGATTTTATTCATTTAAGTCTTTTTTTTTCTTGGTCTGGCTAAAGGTGTTTCAGTTTTGTTTACCTTTAAAAAAAACCAGCTTTTATTTTCATTGCTCTTTTCTATTATTTTTCTGGTCTCTATTTCATTTATTTCTGCTCTGATCTTTGTTATTTCCTTCATTCTGATAACTTTGGGCTTATTTCTTTCTTTAGTTCCTTTAAGTGTAAAGATTATTTGAGATATTTTTTTCTTAATATAGACATTTATTGCTAAAAGCTTTTTTTTAGAACTTTTTCTACCTTCCATAAGCTGTGATATGTTGTGTTTCCATTTTCATTTGTTTCAATATATTTTTTTGATTTCTCTTTTGATTTATTCATTGACTTATTGATTGTTCAGGAGTGTGTTGCTTAATTTCCACCTATTTGTGAGTTTTCTAGCTTTCCTTCTGTTATTGATTTCTAGTTTCATACAGTTGTGGTCAGAATAGATACTTGGTGTGATTTTAATCTTCTTTAATTTGCTAAGACTTGTTTTGTGACTTATCATATGATCTATCCTGGAGAATTTTCCATGTGTGCTTGAGAAGAATATGTATTCTGCCACTGGATAAAATGTTCTGTATATGTCTGTTAGGTCCATTTGGTCTAAAGTATGGTTCAAGTCTAGTGTTTCCTTGTTGGTTTTCTCTCTGGATGGCCTACCCATTGCTGAAAGTAGGGTATTGAAATCCTCTACTATTGTTGTATTATCTCTTTCTCTGTTTAGATCTATTAGTGTTTGCTTAATATATTTAGGAACTCCATTGTTGGACACATATATATTTATAATTGTTATATCCTCTTGATGAATTGAGCCCTTTATCATTATTTAATGGCTTTATCTCTTTTTACAGTTTTTAACATAAAATGTATTTTGTTTGATACAAGTATAGCTCCCTCTGCTCTCTTTTGCTTTCCATTTGCATGGAATATCTTTTTCTGTCCCTTTACTTTGATCCTATGTGTATCCTTAAAACTGAAGTGAGGCAACATAAAATTGGGTTCTGTTTTTTTATTCATTCAGCCACTCTATTCCTTTTGATTGGAGAATTTAGTCCATTTATATTTAATGTAATTATTAGTAGGTAAGGCCCTACTAATGCCATATTATTAGTTGTTTTCTGGCTGCTTTGTAGTTCCCTTGTTCCTTTCTTCTTCTTTTGCTATCTTCCTTTATGAATTGATGATTTTTCATGGTGGGATGCTTTGATTCTATTTTCTTTATATTTTGTATATCTACTGTAGGGCTTTTTTTCATGGTTACCACCAGGCTTACAGAAAACATCTCGTAGATGTAACAGTCTATTTTAAGCTGATGACAACTTAACTTTGGTTGTATACAAAGACTCTACCCTTTTCATGCTCTACCATTTTATGTTTTTGATGTCACAATTTACATCTTTTTATATTTTGTAGCCATTAATAAATTACTATAGCTATAGTTATTTTTAAATAATTTAATCCTTTAACTCATATCAGAATTAAGTGATTAACTCATCATCATATTACCGTATTAGAGTGTTCTGAATTTTGCTGTATACTTATGTTTACCAGTGTGTTTTGTAATTTTATATGTTTTCATATTACTAATTAGCAGCCTTTCATTTCAGCTTGAGAAACACCTTTCAGCATTTTCTAAGGCAAGTCTAGTGGTGATAAACTCCCTCAGCTTTTGCGTGCTTGGGAAAGTCTTTGTCTCTCCTTCATTTCTGAAGGACAACTTTGCTGGGTAAAGTATTCTTGATTGGCAGTTTTTTCCTTCAGCACTTTGAATATATCATTCCACTCTCTCCGGGCTGAAGGGTTTCTCCTGAGAAATCCACTGATAGCCTTATGGGGGTGCCCTTGTGTGAGAATAATTTTTTCTCCTCTTGCAGCTTTTAAATTTTTCTCTTTTGTCTGTGATTTTAGACAGTTTTATCATAATGTGTCTTGGAGAAGATGTTTTTCAGCTGAAATGTTTTGGAGACCTTTTAGCTTCATGAATTTGAATGTTCCATTACAAGATTTGGGAAATTCTTAGCTATTATTTTTTGAAATAAGCTTTCTGCTCCTTTCTCTCTTCTCCTTCTGGGACTCCAATAATGCATAGATTGTTTCTTTTAATGGTTTCTCATAGTTCATGTAGGCTTTCTTGACCCTTTTGCATTCTTTTTTTCCTTTATTCTCCGCTGACTGGATAATTTCAAATGACCTGTCTTCTACCTCATAGGTTCTTTCTTCAGCTTGATCCAGTCAGAAATTGATGTCTGTTGCATTTTTCTTTTCATTCGTTGTATTCTTTGGCTCCAGAATTTTTGTTTGTTTGTTTCTTTTTTATCATTTCTATCTATGTTAAACTTCTTATTTTGTTTGTGTGTTGTTTTTCTGATTTCATTTAATCATTTCTCTGTGTTTTATTGTAGCTCATTGAGCTTCCATAAAACAACTATTTTGAATTCTTTATCGTGCAAATTGTAGATCTTCATTTGTTAATGGTTGGTTACTGGAAGATTATTCTGTTCTTTTGGTGGTGTCATGTTTCCTTGATTTTTCATGTTCCTTGATGTCTTGTGTTGCTGTCTTTACCTTTGAAGATGTAGTCACCTCCTCCAGTGTTTACTGACTGGGTTTGGGAGAGAAATACCTGCTGTCCGTCCTGTTAGGGATTCTCAGGCTTTCTCAGACCTTCTGTGAATATGTCTGTTTCACACTTCTTATTCCCTCTTTGGGGGAGATTTGTAAGACTGTATGCTTTCTCTCAATCCTGCAAAGTCAGGCTGGATGCTGACAGCCTCCTGTTTTCTTTTGCTTGGCAGTTCTTAATGCTCAGGTTTGAGTGCTTTCTCCCAGTCTTGCAGAGTCAGGCTAGTTCTCTCCATGTGCTCCCTAGCTGTCTATACGAGCTTGCTCTTGCCATCATCAGGGTGTGCACAGGGAACTGGCTACAGGGTAGAGGAGTATGTAGGTGGGGTGCACAGAGCGTTGGGGGTTACCTGTGGGCCAGTGAGGGGGATCCACAGGCAAAGCATCCCAGTGGCTCTTTGGCAGGCTTCCTGATGGAGTCTGTGAAGTGGTTAGTAGGATGCACATTTTGATATGCTTTCTGAAGGCCCTGACTGCTCTTCTCCCAACTGCTCCCTTCCCCTGAGTCACTCAGGACACCTCAGCATTCTAGATGGGACAAGAATGAAGTAGGTCTCTTGGTGGCATCCCACACAGCTGCAGAAGCTGGATGGTCACATGTCTTACTTTCCTCCATGAGGGAAATTATGGGCCAAGAAGGTCTCTCTTGGCACTGAGCTGTGCCACCTTGGGGGAGGGATGATTCTCATAAAGGGAAGGTGTTCCTCTTACCCTCTTCAGTGCTTCCAGTCTTGGATTTTTTTGCTCCAGTGGTGTGCTGGAACTTCTCCACTGGACTCCTGGACTTCCACAGAGACACTGTTATCCATGGGTGATTATCTAAATTGGTGTTCTTTGGGCGGAAGATGGTAGAAAACACTTATTCTGCCATGTTGATGACATCATTCCTCCTCAATTCTTTGCCCTTATTTCTTTTATGAACGTTCTTTTTAATTCTGCCAAAATGGTTTCATTATAAGTCTTTGCTTTTTTTTCTCTCTTTGGGATTTTTCAGTAGTTAAGTTTGCATGTTCCGCTTCAGCAACCCAGTGTTTGCTGGTTTGGATCCTGGGCGCGGACCTATGCACCGCTTATCAAGCCATGCTGTGGCAGGCATTCCATATATAAAATAGAGGAGGATGGGCATGGATGTCAGATCCAGGCTGATCTTCCTCAGCAAAAGAAAGGAGGAGTAATGGCAGATGTTAGCTCAGGGCTAATCATTTCTGAAAAACAAAAAAATTAAATCTAGAATAATAGTTCCCTTTATCGCTGCTTCTAAATTGGGCTTTCCTGTCAACCATTGTTCTGAATACACCTACCCAAAAGCAAAGTTTGTTTTTGTTTTGTTTATTCGTGTATGAGTTACATACATGAAGTACACAAATCTTAAGTGTACTACTTGATTAATTTTTATATGTTATGTACCAGTGTCATCACCACCCACACTAACATGTGGAATGTTTCTAATGCCCCAGAAGTCTTGTGCCCCTGCCCAGTCACTCTCTAGAGGTAACTGCCCTTCTAACTTCCATCACTGTAGATCAATTTGGTCTGTTTTTGGACTTAATATAAATGGAGTCATACTGTATGTATTCTTTTGTGTCTGGCTTATTTTGCTCAATATTGTTTATGAGATATGTCCATGTTGTGAGGTATATCAGTAGCTCATTCTTTTATATTGTGGAATAATATTCTGTTGTATGACTATATCATGATTTGTTTATCCAGTCTCCTGTTGAAAGATAATTGGATTGTTTCCAATTTGAAGATATTATGAATAAACCTGCTATGAACAATCTTGTACAAGTCTTTTGGTGGACATAAGCCCTCATTTCTATGAGTATATGCACAGGAGTGGAATTGCTGACTCATAAGCCAGGCATATGTTTAGCTTTAGAATATACTCTCAAACAGTTTTCCTAAGTGATTGATAAATTTACACCCCCCACAGCAATGTACAAAAGTTCCAGTTGCTCTGTATTCTTGCCAGCAGATAGTATTGACCGTGTCTATTTAATTTTAGACATTCTGGCGGGTAGGTAGTATAAGTAGTATATGTCATTGTGATATTTAATTTGCATTAATACCAAAGTTTCAAAGGGCCTAGGAAGACTTTTGGAAAGTAATTGATTATTCATATTTTATATGTAGCAGAGAAGGCAGCAGAAATATTTTGCTCTACTTAATGAGGAATATACATTGAGTTGTGTGATCCATATGACTAAGTATCTGGGGACAAAATTGTGAATCTTATAGTAATGCTTTACTAGTAATGCTGAGAGTACCAGGGCTCCAGTCATCAGTTACCATGTTTCTTTTTTAGGATTCTGAGAAGTAAAGGAAATGGCATAGTTCCTCTTATTTTCATAAAGAAAAATAAGTGGATTTTATGGATTGCTGGGAGCAGCTGAGTTGAACAGAATTCTTCATGGTTTCTTCTTACTCCCCTAGATCTGTCCTCTCCAGAGTCTGCCGTTCTCCAAGGGAGACATACTCTACTCCCGTCAGCCAGTTTTCAGGTAAGTTGGGATTTCCTGAAGTGCCGTTTCAGTCCTTACTGGGACTGTGTATTCTTTTGCTGTAGGGTGTGTTTATCCAAAAAGCAATGTTGGCAATTCATCCTGGGCTCCCATCTGCCCAGTGACCTTCTTCCTAGCTCCGCCTCTCCAGTTTAACTAACACATTCACCATTTACCTCTTGCTTAGTATCTTGCCATGCTCCCGTGACGAGAGAGCAAAAGAAGTACAAACTTGATCCTTGACTTGAATAGACCAAATGACTGCAGAAAACAAAACAGATAAATATAAAAAAGGAGAAATGAGTACCATGGAAAATTGAGAATGACAAACATATGTGTTGTCTGGAAGGGCTCGTAAAGGGTGTGAAATTTGCACTAACTCTCAAAGGACAGGTGGCATTTGAATATTTGAACAAATATATAAGGTGGGAGGTATGAGGATTCCGGGTATGGAGAAGATTATGAGCAGAGATTCACACGTAACAATTACCACGTATTACATAGGATTCAGAAAAATTTGGAAGAGATGGTTTATTTTGGCAAGTGGTAAACAAATGGTTGAATAAGTTTGGAATATGAAAGGGCTCAACTGTCTAGATAAGCAGTTGAAGGCTTTATTCTGTAGGTCATTTGTGGACCATTAATGGTTTTTGAGGAGGAAAGTGACATGATACTGTTTTAGGAAAAACCAATAACTGAGAATTTTGACAAACAGGTAATGATTGTTCCACCAGGTATAATCAACCTCAAGCCTTCCTTTAATCAGGCTCCTTCTTAGACTTTTACTCTCTTCTTAATTCCTATCCCACAATTTAATCATCTTACCAAAGAAATGGTCCCAGTTCTTCCCACTTTCAGCTCTAGTACTTTTGGCATTTATTTTTTATTGAGATATACAGGCATATTTCATTTTATTGTGCTTCACGAATATTGTGTTTTTTTTATAAGACCCTCCACCAGCAAAAAGTTTATAACTCACTGAAGATTATAACTCTCTGATTATAACTCAGATGATAGTTAACATTTATTAGTAATAAAGTATTTTTTAACTAGGGTATGTACATTTTTTTAGACATAATGCTATTATACACTTAATAGACTACACTGTAGTATAAACATAACTTTTATATGCATTGGGAAAAGCAAAAATTCGTATGACTCGCTTTATTGGAATATTTGCTTTGTTGCAGCGGTCTGGAACTGAACCTGCAGTATCTCTGAGATATGCCTGTACTGTGACAATTAACTGCACATATTTGAAGTATATAACTTGATAAGTTTTGGCATACACTCATGAAATCATCACCACAGTCATGATAATGAACATATGCACAGTCAGAAAGCATACTTTGTATGACTTGAATCCTTTTGAGTTTTTTTTTTTTTAAGATTTTTTATTTTTTCCTTTTTCTCCCCAAAGCCCCCCAGTACATAGTTGTATATTCTTTGTTGTGGGTCCTTCTAGTTGTGGCATGTGGGATGCTGCCTCAGCGTGGTTTGATGAGCAGTGCCATGTCCGTGCCCAGGATTCGAACCAACGAAACACTGGGCCGCCTGCAGTGGAGTGTGCGAACTTAACCACTCGGCCACAGGGCCAGCCCCTTGAGTTTGTTGAAACCTATTCTTTTGCCCCGAATATGGTCTGTCTTGGTAAATAAGCAGTGAGCACTTGAAAAGAATCTATATTTTGCTGTTATTGGTTGGAGTGTTCTATGAGTGTATTAGTTTCATATTGCTGCTGTAATTAATTTACTACAAGCTTAGTGGCTTAAAACAATACATTTACTATCTTATAGTTTTTGGGGTCAGAAGTCCAAAATGCATTGGCAGGGCTGCATTCCCTGAAGGCTCTAGGGTAAAATCTGTTCCCTTGCCTTTTGCAGCTTCTAGAGGCTACATGTACACTCATGTCCCACATAACGACATTTCAGTCAACAATGGACCACATACACAGTGGTGGTCCTGTAAGATTAGTACCGTATAGCCTAAGTGTGTAGTAGGCAGTACCATCTAGGTTTGTATAAGTACACTCTATGATGTTCACACATTGACAGAATCATCTAATGATGCATTTCTCATAACATATCCCTGGGGGCCAGCCCCATGGCCGAGTGGTTAAGTTCGTGCACTCCGCTTGGGCAGCCCAGGATTTTGCCAGTTCAGATCCTGGTCGTGGACATGGCACCACTTGTCAAGCCGTGCTGAGACAGTGTCCCACATAGCAAAACCCAAAGGACCAACAACTAGAATATACAGCTATGTACTTGGGGCCTTTGGGGAGAAGAAGAAGGGGGAAAAAAAAAGATTGGCAACAGATGTTAGCTCAGGTGCCAATCTTTAAAAAAATAAACTAACAAAAGAACATATCCCTGTTGTTATGCAGTGCCTGACTGTACTCTTTAGCTTGTGTTCCCTTCCTCTATCTTCAGGGCCATCAGTGTGGCATCTTCACATCTCTTTCTCTAGTTCTGATTTGTCCTCTATCTTCATGTCTCCTGCTCTGACTCTGCCTCCCTCTTATAAGGACTCTTGTGATTACATTGGGTCCACTCATGTAATCCAGGATAATTTCCCAATCTCAAAGTCCTTAACTTGATCACATCTGCAAAGTCTCTTGGTATTTTGGCTAACAGTTTCATGAGTTTCAAGGATTAGGATGTGGACATCTTTGGGAGGGCCGTTATTCTGTATACCACAGAATGTCATTTAGGTCAAGTTGGTTGATAGTATCCAAGTGTTTCATATCCTTGATTGATTTTCTGTCTACTTGTTTTATCAATTATTGTGATAGGGTATTGAAATTTTGGGCCATTATTATGTGGATTTGTCTTTTTCTCCTTGCAATTCTATCAGTTTTTACTTCATATTTTCTGAAGCTCTGTTATTACGTACATAAATATTTAGGATTGTTATGTCCTCTTAATCAAGTGACCCCTTTATCATTGAGAAATGACCTTTCTATGCCTGGTAATATTGTTTTGCCTTGAAATTTACTTTGATATTTGATAGTGTCAGCATGTTATATCTTTTTCCAACATTTTGCTTTTAACTTATTTGTGTCTTTGTATTTAAAGTGAGTTACTTATAGGCAACATGTAGTTGGGTTTTGCTCTTTATTAATCCACTCTGGCAATCTTTGCCTTTTAACTGTGGTGGGCTAGCTCATTTATATTTAATGTGGTATCTTTACATTTAGATATTTGATATGATTGTTTGTTTATCATCTTGCTATTTGTTTTCTGTCTGTATTATCTTTATTCCCTTTTTCCTCTATTCTTTTTGGGTTGAATATTTCTTATGATTCCATTTTGTTTCCTTCATTGGGTTATTAGTCATAAATCTTTTGTTATTTTAATTGTTGCTTTAGGTAGACGTATTTATCACCATTTATCTTCAAGTGACATACCACTTCATGAATAATGTAAGAACCTTACGATAGTATACTTCCATTTCTTTCCTCCCAGTTTTTAAGGCTATTGTTGCCATATATTTTACTTATAAACCCCATAATACTTGTTATTATTTTTGTTTAAGCAGTCAGTTATCTTTTAAAGAGATTTAAATAGTAAGAAAAATATTGTATATATTTACCCATGTAGTTTACTATTTCTGGTGGTCTTCATCCTTTATGTAGATCAGTGATTCACAATTAGTGTGATTTTGCCCCCTAGGGAACAACTGGAAATCTTAGGAGACATTTTGGATTGTCATAACTTGGTGGGGAGTGCTACAGGTGTCCAGTAGGTTAATGCCAGTGATGCTGTTTGCAATACACAGGATAGCCCCCCACAATTATTTAAAAGAGTTATCCGTTCCAAAATATCAATAGTGCCAAGGTTGAGAAACCTTCATATAGATCCGTATTTTCATTGTTATCATTTTTGTTGTGCATGAAGGACTTCCTTAAGATTTCTTATAGGGCAGTGTGCTGGTGATGAATTCTTTCATGTTTTTATGTCTGAGAAGTCTTTATTTTACCTTTGAATCTCAATTCTATTTTGACGGTTTTTCTTCTTTCTAGTATTTAATGATGTTGCTCCATTGTCTTCTTGCTTGCATTGTTTCCAACAAAAAGCTACTGTCATTTTTATCTTTGTTCCTTTATATTTATTTGTCTTTTTTTTTCTCTAGATGCTTATAAGATTTTTCTCTATCACTAGGTTTGACCTATTTGATTAAGATGTGCCTTGGTGTAGTTTTCTTTGTGTTTCTTGTGTTTGCATTTTATTGATTTTGTTGAATCTGTGGGTTTTATAATTTTCATCAAGTTTGGAAAATAGTGAGCTATTATTTCTTCAGATATTTTTTCTGTTCCTCTCCCTTCTTTTTTCCCCCAGGGACTCCAATTGCACATACATTGGGCCACTTGAAGTTGTCCCATAGCTCCCTGAAGCTATTTCTTTTTTGAAATTCTTTTTTCCTATCTGTTTCATTTTTGATAGTGTCTATTTCTGTCTTTGAATTTGTCAATCTTTGTCAGTGCCTCATCTGCTGTTAATACTTTGTAGTGTATTTTTCATCTCAGAACATTCTCATTTTCAGCTCTAGAAGTTCCATTTGGCTCTTTTTTTCTTTTAATGTCTTCATGTCTCTACTTAACTTTTTGAACATATGGAATATATTCATAATAACTTTTAGTGTTCTTGTCTGCTAATTCTAGCATCTTTGTTAGTTCTGGGTTGATTTCAACTGATTGATTTTTCCCCCTCATTATAGGTTGTATTTTCCTGCTTTTTTGCATGCCGGATAATCTTTGATTGAGTGTCAGCACTAAATTTTACCTTACTGGGTTCTGCATACTTTTGTATTCCTGTCAAATATTCTTGAGCCTTTTTCTGGGATGCGGTTAAGTTTCTTGAAATAATGTGTTCCTTTCAGGTCTTGCTTTTAGGATTTGTTAGGTGAATCCAGAGCAGCATTTAGTCTAAGGCCATTTATTTGCCACTGCTGAGTATTCTACCCAATGCCTAATGAATTATGCAGTTTTCCAGTTTGACTGATGGGAACAGGTTCTATTTCCAGCCCTTTTGAGTGCTGGTACTGTTCCCTTGAATCCTTTTGGATGATTCTCTCCCTGTCTCCGATAGTTTCATCACACCCTTGTGCTCATTCATACTTTGCTGAATATGCAGGTGGAACCTCTGCAGTTCTCCTTGCTTATTTCCTGATGTAGCTCTCTCCTCTACAGTGTTCTGTCCTGTGAACTCTAGTCACCTTGATTTCCCCAAACTCTCAGCATTATCTCTTCAGTTCAGGGAGTTGGCTGGGCAGCTCCTGGGTTACACCTCCCTGCACCACTGTGTGGAAACTCTCAAGGCAGTAAGCTGGAGCAATTGTGTGACTCGCTTCATTTGTTTCCTCATTCTCAGGGATCACTGTTCTTTGTTGTCTGAGATTCACTGTCTTGGAAACTGTTGTTTCATATATTTTGTCTGGAATTTTTTATTTCATGCAGAAGGGTAAATCCAATCCTTGTTAATCCCACTTTGGCCACAACTTGATCCTTTCAAGGTTTGTTTTTGAATGATAAGCTTTGTTAGGACTGATCTATCATCATCTTACTCTAGGACTGTTTGGAGGGGGCCCATGATCACTCTTTAGCTCAGTGATTTTCTAGAATGACTCACCCTACTTGGTAGCATAACTCAGGGCTGGAGATTATTACAATAAAGAATACAAAACAGGATCGGAAGGAAAAAGATATTCATAAGCAAAATCTGGGAAAATCAGATGCAGGCTTCCAAGTCCTCCCTCTGTGATGGTCACACGGATAGATGTACTTTCTCTCTAGCTGTGATCCCCAGAGACATGAGAAATGTCTCTACCCAGGGCAGCCTGCTTGAATTCTGGAGTCCAGAATTCTTAAAAGGAGCTAATCACTTCAGCATACACCTGCTATAGACCAGCTGTGGTGCAGAGCCCAAACTCGGCACCGTGTGTTCATCATAAGTCTTCACCTGTATGTTAAACAGTGCTGACAGTCTGCATCCTGCCCCACTGCTCCAGGCACACAGTAGCATCATCAGTTGGTGACTTTGTAAGCATTAGTTTTCAGAGCTTGTTCAAGGTTCAGAAACATGTATCCACGTGTCCCTGGGGATTAGCAAGGAGTGAGCAAACCATACTTGTTGCTTTAACTTGTTGCTAAACTTGCCCTGTTCCTAAAGTGTGCTGGAGCTGTTGTGGGACCTGATTGTGCATGTCTTTTCTTAACTCTGGGTTCATTGATGTCATATTGCTAACGATGTTGCCCATGGAGATTGTATTTACACCACATTTTTGGAGCTCCTCCTCTATGTAGCTCCCTCCTCTCTGGTATACATCCTGCAAATCCCCTGTCTCAGTAGTTGTGAGCTGCCACCTTTGTCTTCTCAGCTCAGTAAAACCACCATGCTTTGCAAGGGTTCTACCTCCCTGCGCTGCAGTCTGGAGGATGCCAGCTTTGTGGTAGGAAGCTGAGGGGATTGTCAGGCTCATGTAATGGTCTCCCTTCTCTCAGGATCACAGATCTGTCCTGCCTGCTTTTCAAACACTTGTTTCAGATATATTGTTCAGTTTTATTTTTCTTTACACTGGGAGAGCCAGTCCAGTTGCTCTGTTGTGATTAGAAGCAGAAGTCCCAATAATTTACCTATTTTAAAATAAAATTAACTCATCTAATTTCAAATACATAGTAAATAAAAAGTAGGAAGTTCCCCTGCATTGCCTTCAAGTCCCACTGATAATATTTAGTAGTATATTTCTTTCAAATTATTTTCTGTGCATTTACATATAAACTTTCCTATTCATAAAAATAAAAGTGGGATCATACCATGTATACTGTATACATGTATACGTAATATATATGCATATTTCCTAATCAGTACATGTAGAGATACCTCATTTTAAAAACGTCTACATAAAGTACTTTAGTAAGGATATACCGTAAATTCTTTAACCACTATCCTATTAATGAACATTAAATTTGCATTTTTTTCCCTTCACACAAACAGTGTTGCAAGGATGCTTGTACATATGTTCACACCCTGAGGTATTTCTGAAGAATAAATTCCTACAAGCAATAAAACTTTATTGAGTGATATATGCATTTCAAGTTTTGATAAATCCTGTCCGATGGCCCCCAGATAGATTCCCACCAGAAGTGCACATGTGCACTTTCAGCAGTGCTAGCCAATCTGGTATCTCATTATTTTACTTATTTTTAGTGGAATGAGCATTCTTTCATGGTTTATTAACAATATCTTAGGTGAATTGCCTGTTTGGGTTCTTGGCCTTTTTTTGTTGTTTTTCTTGTGGGTCGTCCATCTCTTTTCCTAATTATTTGTAGGAACTCAGAATATCGCCTTTTGTCTATGGTTTATTATAGAAAGTTTACATCTTTATGTGGTTATATCTATCAGTCTTTCTGTTTGTCTTACAGTTTTTGCCTTTCACATTCAAGCTTATAAAACTTTTCGTGTCTTTTATTCTACTGTTTTATTTTGCTTTTTCTTTAGAATTTAATCTCCAGTGCAGCCGAAATTTTGTGTATGCCATGAAGTAAAGAACCCACCTTATTTTTTTCCTCGAATAGACAGTCATTTGTTATAACACCATTTAGTGACTAATCCAGCTTATTTTAACTAACTTGAAAGTTGTTTAATCCTATTCAATTCTTATAAACATCGGTCTGTTTTTAGACTTTATCTTTTTTTCATTGAGTTTTATTCCATACAAGGCCACTCTCTTTTAATTTATCTTTATTTTTTGGTATATTTTCGTATTTCTCTTGGTATATTTTGAAATGTGGTAGGGCAAGTCTCCTTGCCAAATTTTTTCAAAAACGTTTTTGGCAATTCTTGCACATTGTAGGTAATAAAACGTATTATTGATGTTATTAGGTATACTATTAATACTTGATATATCTTGGAACACAGAGATAATGATGATGATGAACAAAAACGATGGCTAACATTGACTGAGCACTTGTTAGATCCCAGACCCTAAATTAAGCATTTCATATGGAACATTTTTTATTTAATTCTTGCAATAACCCTGTGAACGGGGTACTGTTTTTATATTCGTTTCACAAAGGAGCACATATCAAAATCTTTCTTCAGATAGCCTTTTGCTTGCCTTATTTCTGTCAGTATTGCTAACTTCGCCCCCTTCTTATGTAAATACTTTATGGCTAAGCAGAAATATGTATTTCAGGAATCAGTGACCTTCAAGGATGTGATAGTGGACTTTACCCAGGAAGAATGGAAACAGCTAGATCCTGTGCAGAGAGATTTGTTCCGGGATGTGACATTGGAAAATTATACACACCTGGTCTCTATAGGTAAGGCTGACTTCTCTGATTTAATATCTGGGGGTGTAGAGGATGGGGGTTCTCTCGTGCTTAGGTGAGTTTTGCCTTTAAGTTAAGGAACCAAAGATTCCTAAATTTTGAAAGGTTTCTACTCTCCTAGCAAGTAGAAGGACAAACTAATAATTTTTCTGAACCCATGTCTGGTGATTTGTAACACTGAAGCTTTATACGCTATACACTCCCATCAGATGTCCTACATATCCTTTCCTAAAAACAAAGTGCTGAGACTGAATTCTGCTATGGCACTTTTCCCTTACTACATGATAAGCACCTTTTTTTTTCTTCCCCATGAGCAGGACTCCAAGTTTCCAAACCTGATGTGATTTCCCAGTTAGAGCAAGGGACAGAGCCATGGATCATGGAGCCCAGCATTTCAGTAGGTACGTAATGGATATGTGCCATATGAGTGTCATTAACTCTAACCACCAGCCTGATAAGAGCTTTTTATGTCTGTAATGCAGATTCTTGCTTCTCTTTAAAGTGTCTCCTGTGGAGAATTGGGAAGCTAACTGGACTCTCTTTTGCTTTGTCAAAACACTAACTGTTTCAACATATGTTCTGTTTTTATACTCCTTTCAGAGGTGGTATCCTTCTTGCTTTTTTCTAAAGGCAACCTCTTGACCTGGACTCTGGATTCCGTCTTTCGTACCTCCTTTGGGACCCTAATCACATAATTATCACCTTATTTTTCAGCCCTTAAGTTTTCTTTTTGGGTCTCCAGGCTCCATTGCTAGTACCTTTAAACAGAAATAGGTAACCCTAATTTTCAAATACTGTTACTCAACACTTTTTATCTTTTTGACCACAATCCAGTCTGCCTCCTTGCTTTCCCAACCAAACTCGGCAAAAGTGAATTCCATTCCTTCACTTTTTCATCTCCTATTACTTTCTTAATCTCAGGGTGTAGCTTCTGATCCTATCACTTTAACAGACTATCCTTGAAATTATGAATGATTTTCTTGTAAACGATCAATTCCAAAACTGCAGAGAGAGCTCTTCAAAGATCTCAGCCTGGAAAAATGTACAAACTTGGTCACTCCAGGTAAGGGGATGTCTCCAGAGTTAATGGGATAGGAGTGGGGGTCCTCTTTTATGGGTAGAAAAAAAAGCCATGTTCAAATTTGGGAAGTACTGGATTAGCTAAAATTTTAGCAGATCTTTTACTGGAAGAATACTCAGAGGTTTTTTTAATATGTAGTTGGGCATTAGGAATTTCCAACAGGGTTGCATAGAATATGACATTTCTTCTCCTCCCACCCCAAACAACCATGAATTCTTTTTTTCATACTACACCTTTAAAATATTTCTCTTAGAAGATGGTTTCATGGAGCACAATTTAGAAAACTTTTTTTTTTTTTAAAGATCTTTATTAACTTGTGCTTACGGTTTGTTAACTTTCGGAAAAAACAAGTTTTATTACAAATGAAAAAGGAAGTTTTAAAAAAATCCCAACTTAAGCAGGTAGAAAAAAATTTTTAAATATTTAAATGTGTATTAAAAAATCCTAGGCTTTTCCAAAAATGCTTTAGTCATTACCAAAAAGAGATTTATTTAGGTAAAAATAATAATGAGAAACCTGTGTTGCAGAGGTAATGTAGATAGTTCCTGTGATCCAGTCAGTAGGCAGAAGATAATCCCTTGAAGTATTTAGCTCCATTCTTTTGTTTACTTTCACACTGGAATGTGACCCAGTGATGCTAGTCTTGGTAAGCTAGCCCTTGGTCCTGCCCTCTTCAGAATTTGGAGCAGACTTATTCTTAGCTGGCGACTTGGCTGCTTTCATCTCTGTGAAAATGATCTACAGTTTTATAGGCATCTGTACAGGTAATAGAAGTTGCGATGGTACCTACATTGAGGTGGCCACTGGGCCTGGGCCTTGTCTGTATCATTTTCCTTATCCTCTTTATTGCCATCTTCTCTGGGTTTTCTTGGTGACCTGGCCCTTGCAGAATCATGATCAATTACCCTGTTGTGTATTCTGTCTCACTTGTCTATCTTGTTCTTTTGCAGCCTGTTTTGTTAGCACCCTGTATTATTTCTCCATACACAAGAGTGTTGGAATACTGTGGTCAAGACCTGTAGACTTTGCTTGTAGTAAAGTGGGAAGTCCTTTCTGCAGTAGAGATGGCTCTGTTCAGTCTTGCCTTCTGGAACTTTGTCCAGCATTTCATTGTTTTCCCCACCCCTGGTATTCTGGTAACTCTGTTGGTTATTGCGTGGAAGACATGACAACATGGACAACATTGGTCATGGTCTGTTGGATGTTTATTGCCTTCAACTGGGACTGCAACCAGGGCTGGAGATCAGCCACTTCCACCCTCTTCTCTTTTAACAGCATCAGACTCCGTGGTCTCCATTTCCTTCATTGTGAAGTGCCAGCAGGAAGTATTCCTTATGGTCATCTGCTGTCAAATGTATCTTTCTTGGTGTCATTCCTGTTAATGAAAACATATCCATTTCTTATATTGAACAATTGGTTGTTCCCCAGAACCTGTGTTATTGATCTTCTTGTCCCTGCTGGAGAAGTACTGCTGTTAGGAGGCTGCCTGCACATGTATATGCTGCACCATTACCCATGGTACCAGTTACGGAGGGGATGGTAGGCAGCTCTGGGTTTCTGCCTCGCTGCTTATGCTTGCAGTGATGATGATGGTGATAGTGACTGGGCTGGCAGCACAGGAGATTCAGGGTTCTCTGGGATCTGCTGTACCTCCCTGTTAGTAGTGGAAGCAAAGAAATGCTATTTTCTTTACTGAATCTGCCAGCATTGATTAGCCTGCTTCTCTTAGTTGTCGTCTTTCTTGTCTTGGGCAATGCTCTACTTCCTGATTATGTTCTTTCCTGTCTTTTGTTTCTTCTGTTGTTTGCTGATAAACTGCTTTCTTTCATTAGTATATTTTATTCATCCCATTACCCTAAAGACCCTCAGGTCAGAGAAAAGACCTCTGCTCTTTTCTCACATATGTTCCTGTGGCTTCAGCTATCCTTTTCCTTGCTCTTTTGAGCTGATACTTCCTATCCTATATTTGAACATCTTAGTTATTCTACTCCTTTTGGCATCTTCTACCCCCCCACAAACACCCATAGTCTAGTCCTCCATTTCTCTTCCTAATTCTCAAAAATACCTAGAGTTGAACTTGATATCTTCCTCCCCTTAAGTTATTTACTATTTTCAACTTTCCTGTTTCCAGCAGTGATATGACTATTCCTGCAGTGTTCCAGGCTAAAAACCATGGCATCTTAGACACGTCTTTCCTGTTTGTCATGTCTTGAAATCTTGGCTCTTAGATTTTTGTTTTGTTGTTCATTGGCAAGGAGTCCCAGTTCAGACTGCCTCCTTTAGATTCACTCCATCTGTGTCTCCTCTTAGCCATCTCTGTGGTTACTTTTTAATTTACTCTCACCTTAAATGGAGTTCTCTTACTGGTTTTTAGAGATTATGAAATTGAATTAGACATTCTCTTGCCACTTTCGTATTTTATTTATTGTTATTGTTAGCTCCTTCCAACTTTCTTTCTAAATAATAGGGCTATATTTGAAAACCCTCAGAATTTCTGAGGGCTTTATTTTTAATTTCTTTAGTTCATTCTCACAGCAACAGGTTTCCCCCCCCCCCCCCTTCTATTCAGAGAATACAGGCATTTTATTTTTCTTTCAGACTGGGAGACAAGACCAGAAAATAGCATATCAGTCCCAGAGCTGGACATTTCTGAAGAACAGCCATCTCGGGTGGTAGTAGTGGAACAACAGAAAAAGGATGATCCTTGCAGTTCCAACTTCTTAGAAAGTTGGGAATCTGAAAGCAGTCTAGAGAGGCAGCAGGCAAACCAACAGCCACTGCCAAGAGAAATAAAAATAACTGAAAAGACAATACCCACTTGGGAGAGAGGCCCTGTAAATAATGACTTTGAAAAAAGCGTCAATGTGACTTTAAACCTTGTAACACAACAAGAAATATCTCCAAAAGAGACGTCTACTAAAACAAGTGTCAAACAGAATTTAAATCCAGTTAAAAAAGAGAAATCTTGTAAGTGTAATGAATGTGGGAAAGCTTTTAGTTATTGTTCAGCTCTTATTCGCCATCAGAGAACACATACTGGAGAAAAACCCTACAAATGCAATGAATGTGAAAAAGCCTTCAGCCGGAGTGAAAACCTTATAAACCATCAAAGAATTCATACTGGAGATAAACCATATAAATGTGATCAATGTGGAAAAGGCTTCATTGAGGGTCCATCTCTTACTCAACATCAAAGAATTCATACTGGAGAAAAACCCTATAAATGTGATGAATGTGGGAAAGCCTTTAGTCAGAGGACCCATCTTGTTCAGCATCAGAGAATTCATACTGGTGAGAAACCATATACTTGTAACGAGTGTGGAAAAGCCTTTAGCCAGAGAGGCCACTTTATGGAACATCAGAAAATTCATACAGGAGAAAAACCTTTTAAATGTGATGAATGTGATAAAACCTTTACCAGGAGCACACATCTTACTCAACATCAAAAAATTCATACTGGAGAGAAAACTTATAAATGTAATGAATGTGGGAAGGCCTTCAATGGGCCCTCAACATTTATCCGTCATCATATGATTCATACTGGTGAAAAACCATATGAATGCAATGAATGTGGGAAAGCCTTCAGTCAGCACTCAAACCTCACTCAACATCAGAAGACACATACTGGGGAGAAACCTTATGATTGTGCCGAATGTGGAAAATCCTTTAGTTACTGGTCATCCCTTGCTCAACATCTGAAAATTCATACTGGAGAAAAACCTTACAAATGCAATGAATGTGGAAAAGCCTTTAGTTACTGCTCATCCCTTACTCAACATCGGAGAATTCACACCAGAGAAAAGCCATTTGAATGCAATGAATGTGGAAAGGCTTTCAGTTATCTCTCAAACCTTAATCAACATCAGAAGACTCATACCCAAGAGAAAGCCTATGAGTGTAAAGAATGTGGGAAAGCCTTTATTAGGAGTTCATCTCTTGCTAAACATGAAAGAATTCATACTGGCGAGAAACCCTATCAGTGTCATGAATGTGGAAAAACCTTTAGTTATGGCTCTTCTCTTATTCAGCATAGGAAAATACATACTGGAGAAAGACCTTACAAGTGTAATGAATGTGGGAGAGCCTTCAACCAGAACATACACCTTACACAACACAAGAGAATTCACACAGGAGCAAAGCCTTATGAGTGTGCTGAGTGTGGCAAAGCCTTTCGACATTGTTCATCTCTTGCTCAACATCAAAAAACTCACACAGAAGAAAAACCCTACCAGTGTAATAAATGTGAAAAGGCTTTCAGCCAGAGCTCCCATCTGACTCAGCATCAGCGTATTCACACTGGAGAGAAGCCCTATAAGTGCAATGATTGTGACAAAGCCTTTAGCCGGAGCACTCATCTGACTGAACATCAGAATACTCATTCTGGAGAGAAACCTTATAACTGTAATGAATGCAGGAAGACTTTCAGCCAGAGCACTTACCTTACTCAGCATCAGAGAATTCATTCAGGAGAGAAACCTTTTG
The DNA here is from genome assembly GCF_041296265.1 of Equus caballus. Classification (NCBI taxonomy): domain Eukaryota; kingdom Metazoa; phylum Chordata; class Mammalia; order Perissodactyla; family Equidae; genus Equus; species Equus caballus. Next base: position 28,296,929 of record NC_091703.1, on the reverse strand, counting down.
GATGTAATGATTGTGGAAAAGCCTTCAGATATCGTTCTGCTCTCAACAAGCATCAGAGACTACACCCTGGTATATGACTATTATAGAAGCAGCATAAACATAGGGGATGCATTTACTTTAGTTTGTCCTTTTGTTAAGTACTGAAGAATCAGAATAGATTGACAAACTCCTCAAAATATTTTAAGTTTTCACTGTTACACTATGGAATAGAAAAGTACATTGGGCTGAAGTAACCAATTACATTGTTAACCAACTTTGTGATACTGAAAAATTTAACTGTTTTAAGTTTCAGTTTCCTCTGTGAAATGAGAGATTTGGAGTAGATGATTTCAGAGGTCATTTGGAGTTTTATATTCAGTTTTGTATATTCACAATATATTCTTGAATAGGATTATTATACATCAGCATTTTGCTGTGTTGCATCTAGAGTGTGTATATTTATGCATGTTTTCCCTATAGAAAGCGTTTGTGCTTCAGTAACTAGACTGGGGGATTTATTATGCTCCTATTCTAACACATTTAAGTTGTTTAAGTAACTGGTTCCTAATAAAAAGAATTGTAAATGCCCTCAAATTAATAATTCAGTAGCATATAATGGCTTAACTCAGTACAAGTATTAAACCTTCCTATTGCTTTCTCTTCCAGTGTGTTTTAACATTCTAGGAGTTTAGTGCAAGTACAGAGATCCTCTTCTACAGCTTAAACCAGTGTTATTTAACCCTAGTTGTGTAGTAGGATCACTTTAGGAACTTTATAAAATTCTATTGCCAAGGTTCCACCCCCAGAGACTATAATTTAATTGGCCTAAGCAGTGGGACCCAGGGTTCAGTTTTTTTTTTTTTTTTTTTTATTCCTAATGTGTATTCTGGAAGGACAATTGGGTTAGATTTCAGTACCCACTCCTTTGGCTAGTAGCTTCTTCTTGTGGCTCCTCCTAGAAGCCTCACAGATTAGCTGTGCTCAGTACACATGATGTAATTTTGACTGTCATATTGTTGTGTAGATTGGGTTCTCACAAGCTCTGGGAGGTAAGGTCAATTTGTTTCCTCACTAAAGTGCAAAAATTAAACTGCTGTGTAAAATAGTGGTCATTTCACTTGCTTTTCTTGGTCCCCTGATATCAGAAGCAGATAACAGTGTGAATGACATCTCTGAAGATGTGTAGCCCAGCCTGTGTGGCCATTTAATATTTGAGCCAGAAATAAATATGGGTCTAGCTATAAAGAGATGAGCCCCTTATATTGTCTTCAGATACAGTTATCAGGTTAGCTCTTTTAGGAGCAGCTGACAATTTCCCAGCCTGGCCTTGACAATGGAGAGCACTGAGAACAGAGGGTAGCACAGAAATTGATCATTATTTAAATAAAAGGAAAGGTTGGGGGTAGTGGTTGCTGCAGACTTTTACAGTGAAAAACATCAAGGCAGTCTTTTTTGCTTACATAAATGCCAGCGACCTGCATCAGAATTTTGTCACCTCCTTAACTGAAGATGCCATACGGTGAAGAACAGATAAAATTCAGGAAATAATGTAGTCACTTAAATCTCAGGACCTTTTCCTGTTGTAATTTGAAACATCTATAAAGGAATGTCATTTGGTATTTCTTAATTTTACAAGGCTTCCATTATTTAGGAATTACAGTTTTCCCATTGTAGAGAGGTGGAAACTGGCAGAGAGGAATGGCTCTCAGGTTATAGGGAAGTTTTGGTTGGAATCTAGCCACTCCCACAGTATAAGGAAATGAAGTTTCTCTATCCAGGTGAAGGTCCTCCCATTTCAAAGGAGATCCCAAGATGGAAAACAGTCTGGAATGGGAAGACTCCTGTCCTTGTGCCACTCTGATTCCTATTTGAAGGAATAGAATTTATTTGAAAATTTGGCATTAACTCTGAAAGATCCCACTTTGTCCCATTCATTCAGTCTCTTCATGGATACTGTTAGATCAAACCCAGAGCACCAAGAATATGTGATCACTGCCTCACTTAATTCCTCTTTTAAGGATAATAATATAATAGTGATCTGATCTTTCATGCCTTCCCTCCGCTTGCTTGTCCTCCATCTTCTAAGACTTTGGGAGTATGCTAACCACTCCCAGACAATACAGGCCCAGAGAAGGGATAGGCAGTAAGGCTCTAGGAGTTAACATGATCTTGGTTTCTGTACATTATTTATGAGTACCTAAAACACATCTCTGCTAGCTATCCAGAACACGTTCCTATTTCCCAGAGTGGGTGGATTTGTAATTGCTGTTCCTGCTTAGACCTGTCATTCTAATTATACACTGTGGTAAACTGAGGTTTTGTCCTTTGTCATCTGAGATGTCCCTTAGCGTGTACTTACATTTTTTCCCTTCTTACCATTATTTTAAGAGCAGAGAGAGGAAGTTATTTTAAGTGGTTTCTTAGTCTCTTTTTTTCTTAATTTTGTCATTTCTATGCCATAAACACCTAGTATAACACGTAATTCCTTAATATTTATCATACTGAGAGTAGAGTAAAATTAAAATCTAAAAGGGAAAATTGGAAGTTAGAAGTTTTAACCTTTTCCTTGAAGTTATAATTGGTCCAGAAAAATAGCAGAGGGATTCAGATTATATTATAGGTCTAATATCCATTGACAGAGTACCCAGAAATAAACATCTCAGAAATAACCAGTGAAGCCAGACAGTTCTTTATGAGGCAAGGAATTGTTTACTATTTACAAAACATTCTAATACTTTCATTTGTAGGGTTTTTTTTAGGTGTTTCAGTATCCAAGATTGAGCATATAGAGACCAAACATTTTCCTCTAGGTCCTAGATTGGGAATTTTCCCATCTGCCACCAGATTGTAGATATAGGACCACTAACTAGGTTTTTGTCAAATAACTGGGTGAGGGAAGAATAGGAGGGAGAAAATATCATGTAACTTAGTCATTCGTTCTTTTAAACATTTGGGTCTTCATTATAAATCATTCAGGGGCCAGTCCAGTGGTGTAGTGGTTAAGTTTTGCACACTCTGCTTTGGCGGCCTGGGGTTCACAGGTTCAGATCCAGAACATGGACGTACACACAGTTCATCAAGCCATGCTTTGGCAACATCCCACATACAAAAAAAAAAAAAAGGAAATTGACACAAATGTTAGCCCAAGGTCAATCTTCCTCTCACACACACACACAAAATCAACCACAGCCAGTATTTATGAGGTGCCTGACCTTGTAGTGGTTGGGGTTCAGAAGTCAACAAAACCAAATCTCTGCTTTCACTGACCTCACATCCTATTATAAATATATGTGTAAAATGCCAAGTGGTGATAAGTGTTATACATAACAATAAAGCAGCATGAAGGGCCTGTGAGAAATCCCCACCAGGGGATGTGGTACTGTTGTAGATATGCCTTTCTACTGTATCGTTGGGGCACAGACTGGAGGACGTGAAGGAATGAACTAGGTATATGTCTGGGAGAAGAACGTTCTAGGCAGAGGGACTAGTGGCCACAGAGTTCCTGAGATAGGAGTGTCTTTGGCAGTTTTAGGAACACTGGCTGGAGTGCAGTGAGTGAGTGGTAGGAGATGATAGCAGAGAGACAACTGGAAATGTTAAGGATTTCGCATTTTATTCTGAATGAGATAGTCATTGGAGGGTGTTGAGCAAGGGAGTGACATGATTATAATTATGTTTTAAAAGAGTCACTAGCTGCAGTGTAGGGAAGAGATTGTAGGGCGTCAAGAGTGCAAGCAGGAGTCTAGTTGGAATGCTACTCCAATAGTCCAGGTAGGAGCTAATAGTGATTTAGACAAAGGTCTTAGTGATAAGAGGTAGGAAGTAGTTGGATTGAGGCTATATTTTGAAAACATAGCAGACACGGTTTGCTGATAGTTTAGACATGAAAGTGTGAGAGAAGGAGAAACCAGAATGGCTCTAAGAGCTTTGGCCTGAGCAACTTGAAAGGAGCTGCCATGTACTGAGATGGAGAATACCAAGGAAGGAGCAGGTTCACAGAAGGGAGGAGGAATCAGAATTCAGTTTTGGAACTTATTGAACACAGGAAAGAACACAAAATATAAGTGTACAAAGTGAATACATCTGTATAACTATCACCAAGGTCAAGAAATGGAGCATTATCAGGCTCCCAGTAACCCCTCTAATTCCCCCTTCCAGTCACAACCTCGTTCTTCCCCAAAGGTAACCACTATCCCAAGTTCTAAAGCCATGGATTAGTTTTGCCTGTTTTTGATCTTTAATCATAAAATGTGCTTTTGTGTCTAGCCTGTTTTTTACTCAGATTGTGAGGGTCATCCATGTTCTTGAAGTAGCTGTGAATGTAGCACTATTTGTCAATTCTGCCGCAGGTAGATCATTTGGATTGTTTCCAGTTTAAGGCAATTATGAATAGTGCCACTGAGAACATTCTTGTACATGTCTTTTGGTGCACATGCGCACCCACTTCTATTGGGTGTATACCTAGGAGTGAAACTGTTGTGTCATAGGGGATACATATATGCAACTTGAGTACACATTGCTTAATGGTTTGCCAAAGAATTGTAACAATTTACACTACTGTCACCCATATTTGAGAGTTTCCATTGCTCTACATCTTTGCCAACATTTTCACTGTGTCTTTAATTTTAGCTATCTGGGTAAAGTGTTGTTCTTGATGCCTTAGACATCCAAGTGGAGATATCAAGTAGGCTGTTGGATATGCAAGTCTGGATTATGAGGGAGAGGTCTACTGTAGAGATACACTTTTGGGAGTCTATAGTGTATATTTAAAATCATGGAATGGATGCTATGGCCTACGAGGAGAGTATAGGATAAAAATAAGTTTCAAGGACTGAGCCCTTAGAAATTCCAACTTTCAGAAATCAGAAAGATGAGGATCCATATGTGAGGTAGGCAGCATGTGAGATAGGAAGATAATCAACAGAGTGTAGTATACTGGAAACAAAAAGTGTTTCAGAATGAGAAATGATCAACTATGTCTCCTGAGAGGTTTAGAAAGATGAAGACTGAGACTTAACCTTTGGATTTGGGAGTGAAGAAGTCAGTGGCAATCTTAAGACTAGTTTTGGTAGATTGATGCAACTAAAATCTGAGTGAAGGGGGTTAACATGAGAATAGGAAGTAAGCAATTAGAGAAGGCAAATTTGAGCACTTGAAGAATTTCACTATAATGAGAAAAGAAAATTGGGGTAATTGCTGGAAGGGGATGTGGAGTTGAAGATTTTTTTATAGAAGAGCTATTACAGTATGTTCAAATGCTATTGAGACTGAGCCAGTAGAGAGAGAAAAATTGGTGATCCAGAGAGGGGAAAGGATAAATAGAGTGAAGTCCTTTAGGAAGCAACATGCAATAAGCTTCAGTGCACAAGTGGGAAGAGCTGCCCTTAAAATAAGAGCTGTTAAAACAGGAGGGAACATAGAGTATTTGGCTATGGTTGCAGGTAGGTTGGTGGAAGAAGGATGTGGAAGTTATCTTCTGATTGCTTCTGTTTTTTTGTAGAAATTAGGTCATCAGCTAAGAATGAGAAGTGAGTGAAGAGCAGTTAGAGGTTTAATGAGAGGAGGTAAGGCATAGAATAGTTACCTCTTATGGTGTCAGAAAGCGAATTGGCTAAGGAAATGTGGGATTAGAAGGCAGCACTGACAGTTCCTTTGAGGTATTTGGCCATGAGTTTTAAATGAGACCAATCATTTTTGAGTTTTCTTTAGCTATGTTCAGTGCATGGGGTCATAGATGGAATAAACTGAAAATTGGATTTAACCAGGATTTTTCTAGGAGAGTGTAACCCAAGAGAGAGGGATTGTAATAATATCCTGTGGAATTTAAGCTGAGAGGAAATGAAAGTAAGGGTAAAGTAAGGGTGGAGAAGGTGGGACGGGAGTGAGGGAAGCAGAAATAAATCCACACAGGTCTTACAATTTTAGGTGGTGTTGGGGTTGAAAAAAATTAAAATTGCATTACTAGAGGGAGGAAGTCGAAAAGATAAGACATGGTAGTCAGGAAGTAGGATGCTTGAAATTGAAGTTTTGAGGGCTGTTCTTATTGGTAATGCCACAAGGTCTATGGTGGGACTATAGGTGTGGATGTCTGAGGAGGAAGAGAGAACAGTTCACTGGAGGAGAGGAAGCCAAAGACCTCAAAGCCTGGGGTGTTGGATGGACTGACTACATACATATTAAAATCATCAGGTATAATGGTCTGAGAAGTCACGGGAAGAGTGAGGCAGATGCTATAATCTCCAGTGAATGAGGGAGTGACTTGGGATCAGTAGATGACTTCAATAAGAATGGGTAGTGGATGGTCTAGTTTCATGGCAGATGTCTCAGTGGAGTTGGAGAATTCTAGGGAGGAGGCAGAAACAACAGCCTGTAAGTGGCAATGAGGAGTAAGGACACCTGCCTTTCCTTCAGGCCCAGTTAAGTCTGCGTACGTAAGAGAGATGGAAGGGAAGAAGAGGAAGAAGCTGAAGGAAATATTCCAAAATAGGTGCCAGAATTATTTGAGAATTGTTTTTAGAGTCTATGATGCATTTTATTGTGAATTCTGTCATTGCGACAAATGCAAATAAGAAAGTGGATTTGGTAATTTAGGAATATTTTCAAGAATAAATAGTGATCACAGAGCCTGGACTCTAATCTTACAGTAAAGAGGAAGAAGAAAAGGTAGCAGAAGAGGACATAAGCCCCTGGGCACTCTGCCTTATGGTGAGCACTCAATTAGTATTTATAATTAAGTAGTCAACTGAATGTTAAGTAGGGCCAGTACATTATAAGGGAGAAGAGGAGTCAATATTCATTATAATGATCCTATTCTTTGGGGGGAAAGTAATCATGGTCCAAGTCCCTAGGTAAATTATAGCATCCAGACTGGAGGGAACAGAAAATGAAACTAGGAAGAGGCTGAATAAATAGAGGGGCACGCGGCCCATGAAGAATATGACAGTGTTGATGTGATCTGCATCAGGCTATTTTACTAGGATCCAAAATAGTTTCAATCACACGACTAATTCCCCTTGCACATATTTCACATTTTCTAGGCTTTTTTTTCTTCCATACCTTTATTTTCTGATAAGTTAGTTTCCCCTAGAGAGCTGAGTACTGGGAAAGAATGCAATGCTTGTACTCATTAAGTATTCCAGTCTTCATGACAGTTGCACTTCTCATTGTTAATTAATAAATTAGCATTCTGTTTTATACATCAGTCTCAAATGACTGATTAGATTTGTATCAGTCAATGTGAATCACTCCCCCTATCAACTATTTTCTGGCCACATTTAGTTTAAAAAACTTGGGACCAGGTCCTGGATGATGATAACAGCAATAATAATTACATTTATTAAAAAGCAACATTCCAGGCCACTTAACGTGCGTTATCCCCTTTTTTAAAATAACAACCCTAGGAGGTTTGTGTTGTTATACCTATTTTTACAGGTGATAAAATTGAAATTTAAATGGTAAACTAACTTTACTGTCAATCATATAGAAAGCAGTCAAGTCAGCATTCAAATTCTGTTATGGCTTGCTTCAAAGTCCATATTTTTCCACCTTATCACAAAAGTAATGCTACCCTCTGAGTGGTCAGCCAACTGGATTTCTTCTAGTGATGAATACACAGCTATGCACCTCTTTCAACCTCCATCATAGTTTGGAACTTCCCTTTTATATACTCAGCATTCCATCTCTATGACACTTCCCTTGTCAAAAAGTTTCCCCAAACATAAAATGAGTCTTTAAGAAAAAAAGTAACTTTTAATGAAGCTCCTTGTCAGAGGCTTTTGAAAATCTAAATCACATTATCATCATCATCATCAAGGCAAACTTCTTCACTGCATCAGTGTACCAGAGGACTGCTGGTGTACCCTCAATTAATTTTTTAAAAAGCAAATGATCAGTGCTGATGTAATGAATGTCTATACTGTATTGATTATGGAGTAATGGACGGAGAGTAGCATTACCATTTAGATCCAAGATAAAATCTCAGCACTATTTCTTATCGATGGAACCTCTCTATACATCAGAGAGCTACAGAATTATAAAATGGACATTGCTGTGCTCCTTAAAACCGATTCTTTTGGGTGCTTGAGCCATTTCTCACCATCTTTCAACAGAGCTTTCCTTTTGTTGAAAAATCAATTTGTCATAAATCAACTACACAAAAATCAATGAAAGACCAATTTGTTGAAAAATCATTCATCTGTTTTACAAAAAAAAGTGTTTATTTAACTATAAAGTTACAGATGGGTAGAGTAGGAAAGGAAATAGGCAATGAGAAGAGTGAAAATATTGGATATATGAGTTCTAACATTTTTGAAGATTTCTGTAAAATTTCAGCTAGGCAATTTTCATTGTTTTACTAAATAAATACTCAATTTTGGGAAAGTTAAGGATCATAGGTCAATTCCATCTTCTAATCTATTATGCAAAAAAAAGATACTCAGTAACCAAAAACTTCAATATGATATTAATACTCCAAATCTGATATAAATGGATCATAAATTTGCTGAAGAAGAGTCTAGAGTGGTGCTTCTCAAACTTTGAAGTGCTTATGAATCATTGGGGATCTCGTTACTGATTCAGGAGGACTGTGAAGAGGTCTAATATTCAACATTTCTAACAAGTTCATAGATGATACTGCTGATCTACGTACTACACTCTTAAAAACTAGTCACTAGACTGACTTCTTCAACGTGAAATAACAAAGTTTTGGCTATGAATTCCTAGAAACATGAAATTAAAGCTAATGTGCCATTTAAGACAATGAGGAAACAATGGGAAACATTTCTAGAGACTGGCAAAATGAAAAATAATGTTAAAAAATATAAAAGAACTCAAAAGTGGCCAAAGAAATTTCATACACATAGAATGTTAAAATTTATCAATTTAGTTGCAAAATTTGAGGAATACAAAATTTGAGTAATTGAAAGAATACTAAAAGTAACAAGTTTTTAAAAAGGTGGTATTCCCCCTTCTTCTGAGAGTGCATGTGCCCTCTGCCCCTCCCTTGCCAGTCACCTGGGGCCAGGCAGCAGATACCTGGGTGGCAACCTCACTGTGAGTCTGCTGGGGTGCCCAGCACTGGGAAAGCGGACCATGAGCCAAGAGCTGTCACTCCTTGGGTGACCTTGGTAGGTGGCAGCAGGCCCAGCCCCCATATTCTGACCATGAGGCCTCGACCACTGGAGGAAGGTCTGGCTGGGAGGAAACGCACTTGCTTCCACCCCTACCGTGTGCAAGCAACTCAGTCTCTGAGACTGGAGTTTCTTTGTGGTATCCCCTAGATAGAATTACTGGGAATTGCCAGTGGGGATTAGCTTGGCTACTGTGAGAATAACAGGGACAGGGAATCTCTGGTTTTTAAAGAGACATAATGCAGCAATGCAATATGTGATCCTTGTTTGGATTCCAATTTGATGAAAAAACATTTTTAAAAAACTGAGCTGAGGAGTGACATCAGCATCATGGTGGAGTGAGCTCTTCCCTTAGACTCTCCCCCATAAGATACAAATGAAAAGGACACTCAGAAACCAATAGAAGACATTCACACAATACAATAGACATCTGTGAGATCCATGCAGCCATACATCTGAAGGTGGAGGTGCTGGACCCCCTGGGAGGCAGTGGAAGGAAGTAAGGGGATCTCCTCTCCATCCACCAACAGCAGCAACCTAGGGCACAGGATCACACGTGGCTCTGAAAGGAGACTGGGGAGGGAGCTGCCTTCTGCAGGAATGCGAACACCTTTCCCAGCCCATGGGAAAGCTCCACACCAAGGAGGCTAAGCAATTGTGGGGGCATCTTCACCAAGCCAAGCACCCCAGGAGGGCAGAGAGCAAGTGCAGAATGGGAGCACCCCTGGGATCATGCACACAAAACACAGCACTCCTCCTCTCACCTGGCACACCAACTTGGTCAGTCAGCCAGCGCAAGGGACCTGCCCCCCACCCCCAACCAAAGCACCAGTGCATACGTTTGTAAAGCAACAGCAATGAGCATGCAGATGCAGACAGGCCCTGTCAGTATAGCTTCCAAAGGACAGACACAGCTGCCAGGGACCATGGCAGGCCCAGAATACATAGCTTCTGCCCACCCCCAGTGGTGGCAGGTGGAATCTGTGAACAGACACTACCACTATGCAAAGGAACAAATCCACCCCATCAAATAATATGAAGAGGTATAGTAACATTCCAGACCAAAAGAAAAATGACAAGCACCCAGAAATCAATCCTGAAGGTACAGAAATTTACAATCTAAATGGCAGAGAATTCAAAATAGGTATCATTAAAAAACTCAATGAGTTATAAGAAAACTCAGAAAGACAGTTCAATGAAATCATGAATAAAATTAGTGAACAGAGGGAATTCTTCACAAAAGAAATTGAAACAAACAAAAAATCAGAAATGTTGGAGATGAAAAACACATTGAATGAGATAAAGAAAAATCTGGAGTCCTTAAATAACAGAGTTGATATTATGGAGGAAAGAATCAGCAATTTAGAGAACAGAAATATAGAAATGCTTCAGATAGAGGGGAGAGAACTAAGACTAAAAAGAAATGAAGAAATTCTCCAAGAAATATCTGACTCAATTACAAAATGGAACATAAGGATTATGGGTATTCAAGAAGGAGAAGTGAGGGAGAAAGGAGCAGAGAGCTTGTTCAAAGAAATAATAGCAGAGAATTTCCCAAACCTGGGGAAGGAGCTGGAATTAAAAGTAACAGAAACTAACAGAACTCCTAATTACAGCAATATGAAAAGATCTTCTCCAAGGCATATATTGGTAAAACTGGCAAAAATCAATGACAAAGGAAAAATATTAAGGGCAGCAAGACAGAAGGAAATGGCCTACAAAGGAACCCCTATCATGCTTTTAGCAGTTTTCTTAGCAGAAATTTTACAAGCTAGGAGTGGAATGATATATTCAAAATTCTGAAAGACAAAACTTTCAGCCAAGAATACTCTATCCAGCGAAAATATCCTTCAGTTATGATGGAGAAATAAAAACTTTCCCAGATAAATAAAAGCTGAGGGAATTCATTGGCACAAGACTGCTCCTACAAGAAATGATCAAGAAGGCCCTCATACCTGAAAAAAAAGAGTTTACAGGGGCCAGACCCTTGGCACAGTGGTTAGGTTCGCACATTCCGCTTTGGCGGCTCGGGGTTCACCGGTTTGGATCCCGGGTGCGGACATGGCACCACTTGGCAAAAGCCATGCTGTGGTAGGCATCTCATGTATAAAGTAGAAGATGGGCATGGATGTTAGCTCAGGGCCAGTCTTCCTCAGAAAAAAGACGGGGATTGGCAGTAGTTAGCTCAGGGCTAATCTTCCTCAAAGAAAAAAAAAGAGTTTACAAAGCCTTGAGCAAGGAGATAAATAGGCAGACAAAATCAGAAAACTGCAGCTATCAGAAAAGGTTAGCTAATACTTAATTATAACATTAAAGATAAAAGGAAGGAAAGCACCAAAATAACTATAAACATTTCATTTTAATCACAGACCTACAACACAAAATGGAATAAGTTGTGACAACAATAACTTGGACGGGGAAGAGGAAAGGGATGGAACCTCCTTAGGGTAAAGAGATAACAGGCTATCAGAAGATGGACTGTCTCATCTACGAGATTTTTTATACAAACCTCATGGTAACCACTAAAGAAAAAATCAGAACAGAGACACAAATGATATATAAAGAGAAAACTGAGAAAACCATCATAAAGAAACACAAGGCTGAACTGGCAATCCAAAATACACAGGACAAGAAATAAGAGAAATACAGAACAACTGGAAAACAAGTGATAAAACGTCAGTATTAAGCCCTCATATATAAATAATTATTTTAAATGTAAATGGATTGAATTCTCCAATCAAAAGACAGAGTGGCTGAGTGGATTAAAAAACAAGACCCAACAATATTCTGCTTCTAGGAAACACATCTCAGCTCTAAAGAGAAACACAGGCTCAGAGTGAAGGGATGGAAGACAATATTCCATGCTAATGGCAAACAAAAGAAAGCAGGTGTTGCCTTACTTATATCAGATAAAGTAGACTTCAAGATAAAAAAGGCAATGAGAGATAAAGAGGGACGAATGATAAAAGGGACACTCCACCAAGGGGACATAATGCTTACAAATATATATGCACCTAACACAGGAGCACCAAAGTACATAAAGTAACTATTAACAGACCTAAAAGGAGATATTAACAGCAACACAACAATAGTAGGGGACCTTAACACCCGACTTACATCAATAGATAGAACATCCAGACAGAAAATCGACAAGGAAATAGTGGAATTAAACAGAAAACTAGACCAGATAGACTTAATAGAGAGATATAGAGAGAGAATTCTCCACCCAACAATCGAATACACATTCTTCTCAAGTGCATATGGAACATTCTCAAAGATAGACCATATGTTGGGAAACAACGCAGGCCTCAATACATTTAGGAAGATTGAAATCATATCAAGCATCTTTTCTGACTATAATGCTATGAAACTAGAAATCAACTATAAGAAAAAAGCTGGGAGAGTGACAAATATGTGGAGGCTAAACAACATGCTACTGAATGGCCAATGGATCACTGAAGAAATTAAAGGAGAAATAAAAAAATATTTCAAGACAAATGAAAATGAAAATACACCATACCAACTCAAATGGGATGCAGCAAAAGCAGTCCTAAGTAAGAAACTCATAACAATACAGGCCCACCTTAACAAACAAGAAAAATCTCAAATAAGCAATCTTAAACTACACCTAGCAGAACTAGAAAAAGAAGAACAAACAAAGCCCAAAGTCAGAAGAAGGAGGGAAATAATAAAAATTAGAGCAGAAATAAGTGAAATTAAAATGAAAAAAACAGGAGGAAGGATCAACGAAACTAAGAGCTGCTTCTTTGAGAAGATAAAATTGACAAACCCTCACTCAGACTTACTAAGAGAAAAAGAAGTCTCAAATAAATAAAATTAGAAACGAAAAAGGAGAAATTACAACAGATACCACAGGAATACAAAAGATTATAAGAGAATACTATGAAAAACTACATGCCAACAAATTGGACAATCTAGAAGAAATGGATAAATTCTTAGACTCATAAAACCTCCCAAAACTGAATCAGGAAGAAACAGAGAATCTGAATAGACCAATCACAAGTAAAGAGATTTGAAACAGTAATCAAAAACCTCCCAAAAAATAAAAGTCCAGGACCAGATGGCTTCCCTAGAGAATTCTACCAAACATTCAAAGAAGATTTAATAGCAAACGTTCTCAAATTATTCCAAAAAATTGAAGAAGACACAACCCTTCCTAACACATTCCACAAGGCCAACATCACCCTTATCCCAAAGCCAGACAAGGACAACACAAACAAGGAAAATTACAGGCCAATTTTGCTGATGAACATAGATGCAAAAATCCTCAACAAAATATTGGCAAACCTAATACAGCAATATATTAAAAGCTTCAGACACCATGATCAAGTGGGATTTATACCAGAGATGCAGGGATGGTTTAACATCTGCAAATCAATCAATGTGATACACCACATTAACAAAATGAGGAATAAAAACCACATGATCATCTCAGTAAACGCAGAGAAAGCATTTGACAAGATCCAACACCAGTTTATGATAAAAACTCTCACCAAAATGGGTATAGAAGGAAAGGACCTCAACATAATAAAGGCCATATATGACAAGCCCATAGACAACATCGTACTCAACAGTGAAAAACTGAAAGCCATCCTTCTGAGAACAGGAACAGGCCAAGGGTGCCCGCTCTTACCACTCTTATTCAACATAGTACTGGAGGTTTTGGCCAGAGCAATTAGTCAAGAAAAAGAAATAAAAGGTATCCAAACTGGAAAGGAAGAAGTGAAACTCTGGCTCTTTGCAGATGACATGATTTTATATATAGAAAACCCTAAAGAATCCATCAGAAAACTATTAGAAATAATCAACAACTACAGCAAAGTTGCAGTGTACAAAATCAACTTACAAATGTCAGTTGCATTTACATACTCTAATAACAAACTTACAGAAAGAGAACTCAAGAATACAATTGCATTTACAATCTCAATAAAAAGAACAAAATATCTAGAAATAAATTTAACCAAGGAGCCAAGAGACCTATACAATGCAAACTATAAGACATCTTTGAAAGAAATCGATAAAGACATAAAGAAATGGAAAGATATTTCCTGTTCATGGATTGGAAGAATAAACATAGTTAAAATGTCTGTATGACATAAAGCAATCTACAGATTCAATGCAATCCCAATCAGAATCCCAATGACATTCTTCACAGAAATAGAACAAAGAATACTAAAATTCATATGGGGCAACAAAAGACCCTGAATAGCTAAAGCCATCCTCAGAAAAAAGAACAAAGCTGGAGGCATCACAATCCCTAACTTAAAAATATATTGCAAAGCTATAGTAATCAAAACAGCATGGTACTGGTACAAAAACAGACACACAGATGAATGGAACAGAATTGAAAGCCTAGAAATAAAACACACAACTACAGACACCTAATCTTCGACAGAGGAGCTAAGAACATACAACGGAGAAAGGAAAGTCTCTTCAATAAATGGTGTTGGGAAAACTGGACAGCCACGTGCAAAAGAATGAAAGTAGACCATTATCTTTTGCCATACACAAAAATTAACTCAAAATAGATTAAATGCTTGAAAGTAAGAGGTGAAACCATAAAACTCCTGGAAGAAAATATAGGCAGTACACTCTTTGACAACAGTCTTAGAAGGATACTTTTTAATACCATGTCTACTTGGACAAGAGAAACAAAAGAAAAATTAAACAAATGGGACTTCATCAACTAAAGAGCTTCTGCAAAGCAAAGGAAATCAGGAACAAAACGAAAAGACAACTCACCAACTGGGAGAAAACATTTTCAAATCATATATCCGACAAGGGGTTAATCTCCAAAATATGTAAAGAACTCACACAACTCAACAAAAAAATCAAACAATCCAATCAAAAAATGGGCAGAGGATATGGAAGACATTTTTTCCAAGGAACATATACAGATGGGCAACAGATACATGAAAAGATGTTCAATATCACTAATCATTAGGAAAATGCAAATCAAAACTACAATGAGATAGCATCTTATACTTGTTAGAATGACTATAATTACCAAGACATAAAACAACAAGTGTTGGAGAGGATGTGGAGAACAGGGAACCCTCATATACTGCTGGTGAGAATGCAAACTGGTGCAACCACTATGGAAAATAGTATGGAGATTTCTCAAAAAATTAAAAATAGAAATACCATATGACCCAGCTATCCCACTACTGTATTTATCCAAAGAACTTGAAATCAACAATTCAAAGAGACCTATGCACCCCTATGTTCATTGAAGCATTATTCACAATAGCCAAGATATGGGAACAACCCAAGTGCCCATCAACTAATGAATGGATAGGGAAGATGTGGTGTGTGTGTGTATATATATACAATAGACCACTACTCAGCCATAAAAAAAGACAAAATCGTCACATTTGCAACAAAGTGGATGGACCTTGACGGTATTAAGTGAAATAAGCCAGACAGAGAAAGACAAACACTGTATGATTTCACTCATTCATGGAAGATAAACAAACACATGGACAAAGAGAACAGATTAGTGGTCACCAGAGGGGAAGAGAGTTGGGGGTAGGCATAAGGGGTAAAGGGGCATGGATATATGGTAACTGACAGATCATAATGTACAATTGAAATTTCACAATGTTATAAACTATTATGACCTCAATAAAATAATTTTTAAAAGGAAGTATTCAAAAGCATCTAAAAGAATACAGAAATGGCCCAAACAATCTTAACTCTGAAATGCTACAATCTTTGTTTTCAATTTGCTAAAATTGGGGTACTTTGGGTTATTAATAGTTTGCAGAAAGATCTGACATGGAAGGATAAAATCATTGAAGGCAATATAAAAGAAACCATGATGCCTGGAAGAGATTACTTTGAAGAACAATACAATCTATACAACCTTGTCTGTGAGCTGCCATCTTGCACTTCTGGCTGCCTACTGGACATTTCTACTCAGATCTCCTACTGGTATGTCAAATTAAATACCTGAAGCTGAATTTATCTTCTCCTCAGAACAAATCCAATATCTCCTTTGCCTATGAGTTTCTTTCTTTATTTAATAACCGTTTATTGAGCACCCATATTTCTTAGAGATTAAGCATGGAAAGATGATAAAATTCAGTCTCAAGAGCTCACCATCTATTCAATCTATTTACATAGATAGAGCAATTAGAATTATATAGTGAGGTGTTACCTGTACTAACGATGTAAACAAAGCACTGTACTCAACCAAGAAACAGCAAGGCATTTTACTCAAAGGTAAGGTTCCCAGTTAAGGTGACATTTTCTTCTGGGCCTTGACAAAACTACAGGAATTGTCCAAGCAAAAAAGGAAGGAGGAAAGGACATTCCGGAAATAGAGATAGAGCAGCATGATAAAAAGTTTTGAAGGCTTACAGAGAATTCCCAAACAGCACATAGTCTTGCAACAATTGCTGTTGGGTGGGGTACATGGCAAAGAGTAGTAGGAGATGATAGGTAGAAGATGATAGGCATAGGTATATTAGACATAAACTAACTGGAAATGAAACGAACATGGATACCAGCAGATAATTATTTACTATAGAGAATAAAAATAACCTTCTTGATCTCCTTGTTCAAAATGTCCAGGATAAGTGGAAGCCTAAAGCCATTGCAGGACACAGCCTCTGGTTTCTCTTTGTCTTGAAGATTCCTTCATATTTTTCAGCAGATTAAAGAAACTGATTTAGTTGGAAAGACACCAAAGCCAGAAATAATGTAATTCAAGATGACAGCTGTATTAGTTTTCTACTGCTGCATAACAAATTGCTACAAACTTAGGGGTTTAAAACAACATGCATTCATTATCTCACAGTTCTGTAGGTCAGAAGTCTGGGTAGGCTCAGCTGGGTTCTCTCCTTAGGGTCTTGCAAGGCTGAAATCAAGGTGGTGGTCAAGCTGCATTCTCATCTGGAGGATCTGTAGAAGACTCTGCTTCCAAGCTCATTGAGCTCGTTGGCCAAATCTGTTTCCTAGTGGTTGACAGAATGAAGTCCCCACTTTCTTGCTGGCTGTTAGCTAGAGATTGCTCTCAGTTCCTAGAGGCCCTTTTCAGGTCTTTTCCACATAGACCCCTTCATCTTCAAAACTTTGAATTGCAGTAAAATCTTTCTCATGCTACCAGCTGGAGAAAACCCCCCACTTTTAAAAGGCTCCTGTGATCAAGTTAGGCTCACCAGGATAATCTCCCTATTTTCAAGTCAAGTGATTAGTAGCTTTAATTACATCTGCAAAATTTCTTTTATCCTGTAACCTAACATAATCACAGTAGTAATACCAGGAGCCAAAGGATCACTGGACTCATCTTAGAATTCTTCCTACCACAATGGTTCACTATGATTATTGACGTATATTATATTTCACCAGGCAACAACAACATGGAGATTAAACAGGATCCCAGACAGAATATTTATGTAGTCCTGTTTCTACCTACTTTGTGGCAACTGACCTTCTCAAATTCCTCCTAACTCTGAGATTCCATAGGGAGAGTTTTATTTGTGCTTCCTAACGCAGCCTCTCAGTTCCTCAAATGCCTTTTTCCTGTTCTCCTATTCTTATTTCATTGTTAAATTGCCATAAATTAGTCAACAAAAATGTATTGAGCTGGGTAGCATCTTAAGTGTAGCAAAGAAAACAGAATTCCTGCCATCCATGGAGCGTACATCCTTGTGTGAGAAAAACATATAAATAAGACAATTACACATACCAATAAAAATTATGAAGATCAACAAAATACTAGCAAATTGAATGCAGCAATATATAAAAGGATCATGTACCATGACCAAGTGGGATTTATTCCCAGAGTGCACAATGGTTCAACAGTACACAATGGTTCAATGAAAGTCAATCAGTGAAATACACTGCTTTAATAGAATGAAGGAAAAAAACTACATGGTCATCTTGGTTGATTCAGGAAAAGCATTTGACAGAATTCAATATGCTTTCATGATTTACAAAGGAAAACACTCAATGAACTAGGAATAGAAGGAAACTTCCTTGACATGATAAAGGTCATATATGAAAAATCCACAGATATCCTCATACTCAATGGTGAAAGACTAAAAGCTTTTCCCCTAAGATTAGGAACAAGACAAGGATGCCTGCTTTCACCTACTATCTATTCAACATAGTACTGAAAGTTCTAACCAGTGCAGTTAGTCAAGAAGAAGAAACAAAAGGCATCCAAATTGGAATGAGAAGTAAAATTATCTCTGTTCACAGATGACATGGTTTTACATGTAGAAAAGTCTAAGGACTCCACAAAAAAACCTGTTAGAGCTAATAAATGAATTGAGTAAAGTTGCAGAATACAAAATCAACACACAAAAATCAGTTGCATTGCTATACACTAATAATGAACAACCTAAAAAGGAAATTAAGAAAATAATTCCATTGACAATAACATCAAAAATGATTAAACAGGAATAAATTTAACCAAGGAGGTTAAATTTCAAGGAGATGAAAGACTTGTACACTGAAAACTACAAAATATTTCTGAAAGAATTAAGACATAAATAAATGGAAAGTCATCTCATGTCCATGGATTAGAAGACTTAATATTATTAAAAGGACAATTCTACCCAAAGTGATCTACAGATTCAGTGCAATCCCTATCAAAATGCCAATGGCATTTCTCTTCAGAAATAGGAAAAATCCATCCTAAATTCATTGTGGTATCTCAAGGGACTGTGAAAAACCAAAACAATCTTTAAAAAGAAAATGAATTTGGAAGACTTCCTGATTTCAAAACTTACTACAAAGCTACAATAATCAACAGAGTATGATACTGGCATAAAGATAGACATATAGACCAGTGGAATAGAATAAAGAACACAGAAACAAACCCTCATATATATGGTCAATTGCTATTTCACAAGGGTGCCAAGACATTAAATGAGTAAAGGACAATCTTTTCAACAAAGATTGTGGGAGAACTGGAGATCCACATGCAAAACAATGAAGTTGGACCTTTACCTTACATCATATACAAAAATTAACGCAAAATGAATCAACAACCTAAAGGTGAGAGCTAAAACTATAAAATTCTAAGAAGAAACTCCAGGGGAAAATCTCTATGACATTGGATTTGGGGATGACACCAAAAGCACTGAAAACAAAAAATGGATAATTTTGACCTCACCAAAATTAAAAATTTTTGTGCATCAAAGAACACTATTTCGAGAGTGAAAAGACAACCTGCAGAATGGGAGAAAACATTTGCAAATCATATGTCCAGTAAGAAATTTATATCCAGAATATATAAAGAACACCTGTAGCTCGACAACAAAAAACAACCATGTTTGAAAATGGGCAAATGACTTGAATAGGCATTTCTCCAAACAGGGTATACAAATGGCCAATTAGCATATGACAGGATGCTCAACATCACTTGTCATTAGGGAAATGCAAATTAAAACAACGAGATACAACTTCATACCCATTAGGATGAATACCATCAAAAAACCAGGAAAATAATAAGTATTGGTTAGGATTTAGAGACATCAGAATCTTCACGTATTGCTGGTGGGAACGTAAAATGGTACAGCCAATGTAGAAAACAGTTTGACAGTTCCTCAGAAAGTTAAACATAGAATTACCATGTTATCCAACAATTCTACTTCTGGGCGTATACCTAAAAAAACTGAAATGAGTTACTCAGACAGAAATTTGTATACCAATATTCATAGCAGCATTATTCACAATAGCCAAAAGATGGAAGCAACTCAAATGTCCATCAACAGATGAATGGATAAACAAAATGTAGTATATACATACAATGGGATATTATTCAGCCTTAAAAAGCAAGGAATTCTTACACATCCTACAACATGAATGAACCTTGAAAACATTATGCTAAGTGAAATAAGCCTGACACAAAAGGAGAAATATTGTATGATTCCACTTACATGAGGTACATAGAATAGGCAAATTTATAGAGATAGAAAGTAGATTAGAGGTTACCAGTGGCTGGGAGGAGCAAGGAATGGGTTGTTCCTGTTTAATGGGTATAGAGTTTCTATTTGGGATGATGAAAAAGTTCTGGAAATGAACAGTGGTGATTATTGTAAACATTGAAAATGTACTTAATGCCACGGAATTATACACTTGAAAATGGCTAAAACAGGAAATTTTATGTTATGTAAACGTTAACACAATGAAAAAATTATTAAAAAAATAAAATAGGGTAATATGATGGAGAATGACTTGGAGTGTGTGATTTTGGTGAGGAGGTCAGGAAAGGCCTCTCTAAGGTGATATCTGAACTGATTTCCAGTTACTATGGCTGTATAACAAATTATCCTAAACTCAGTGGCTTATAACAAGGATGTATTATGCTTGTGGATTTGTGGGTCAGGAATTTGGAGAGGGCATAAAGGGATAGCTTGTCTCCATTCCATGATGTCTGTCCGGGGCTCAGTGGAAGACTTGAAGGCTGAGGTTGAAATCATCTGTAGGTTCACTTGCTTACGTATCTGGCAGTTGATGCTGGCTGTCTGCAGAGACTTCAGTATTGCTATAGAATAAAACGTCCATAGGATGCCTCTCCAGGTAGCCTGGGCTTTCTCACAGTATCGTGGCTGGGTTCCAAAGGTAAGCATCCTGAGAGAGAGCTGAGTATCAAATGGTATCTCACCTTTTATGACCCAGCCCTGAAAGTCACCCATTGGCACTTCTGCCCAATACTGTTCATGAAGGCATTGACAGTCTCACCCAGGTTGGGAGGTTGGGTGGGAGAATAGGCTCTGCCTCTTGATGGAGAGTGGCAAGGTTCTGGAAGAATGTTTGGGTCTGAAAATATTGCTGTGGCCATTTTTAGAAAATAGAATCTCCCACAATCCTGAAGGATCAGAAGAGGTAACCACAGAAAGATCTGAGAGAAAGAGCTTTCCAAGCAGAAGCCACAAAGAAGACCCTTCTCCCTCTAGCCTCTCCTTCCATGCCAGAAACTTCCTGTCATCCCCATTATTGATCCTTTGTTACACGTGCTACAAAACAAGAACGCACCCTTTACCTTCCAGGACTAATAGAGATTTTTGGAGAAAGAGCTCTTTAAAAAATTTACTTGATCTTTACAGAGGATTATTAACCTTATTATTGCTCTTTCTCTTACACTTCAAGTAGTTGAGAAAGAGGATTGTATAAACATCAGAAAGCATCTGGTAGTCAAAATCATCCTTTACTCAGCTACAGCCCTTGGTCCTTGACTTCTGATACATATCCACCTTCACTTCCCTTAGGAAGAGTTCTTTCCCATAAGGTTCTTGACCCTTCATGAAGAAATCACCCTTAACTAAGAGTCAGTTTCTATTTTTGATGACTGACTGCTGACAGCTTTCAAGATACCTTTCTTCTCCTTCTGCCTGATACCTGGGCAAGCTAATAAGCAAGTCCCAGTGTTCTCTGCTTTGGTGCCCTGTGTGGAGGGTGTGCAAACCACACAATCCCTGGCTCACATGCGGGAACCCTCATCCCAGTCCCACTCCCTATCCACCATAAAACCCCAAGCTAAGAACCCCTCCCTGTTTTCTCTCAAGCTATTTTCAGACCATTTAGGGAGCCTGCTGTGCTCTCTCCAGAAAGTCTCATTATATGGATAATAAACCTTTTTATACCCTTTTGGTGCATATGTAGAGTCATCAATCTTGACATCTGAACCAAATTTGGATGGAGGAGATCCATCCTGCCTCAGTGGGGTGACCATATGACCACCCCAGTCTGAGTCCTTGCATGAACACAGCTCAGGTTTCCACTGGCGATCTTCATGCATAGTTGTTAGGAATCAAATTGTTTCCCTGCAAAAATTCTAGCTCTACTACAAAAACACACTGTAAAATTAAAATTACGCCTGCTTGCTGGATTGGAACAAGACATACTGTTAAACCCCACATAATTACTTTGCTCCCTGTTCTTTCATTTTGTGGTCTATCAGTGCTGGAGAGTGTTGGCAAGTTGCTAAGCATTTAAGAAATATGGCAGAACAAGTTAATGTTGAGAAAAAAAACAACCCATTAACTTTTTCCTCTGTAAACTGCAATTATTAAATTTAGTGGTGGCATATCTCTGTCCAGCTAATGGTAGAGATAGGTTCCCAGGAAAAAGTTTGATACAACAAGAGAAAGTCAGAGAAGTATACCTCTCTCTAGATTTGTCCCTGTGAAGATGGTGTGGAGAGGGAGGGAAAGGGGGGCCAATATGAAGACCTCACAATGGCATGGGATCTGTATTCTAGACCCTGTCTTGGACACATCCTCTATCTCAGATGGGCTTCCAGGTGCCTAGACCATGGATGAACCCACCCTGAGGGGTAGGGGGATTCATCTCGATCTTGGACCAGCAAGAAAGCATCAAGTAATATACCATTACTGAGGCCTCTGAGAAATGAAGTTCTGAGCGGAATACTACAGGGCCAAGAGAAATCTGGAACCACGATTCTGAGGAGCTGATGGCCCCAGCACTGCCCAAGAAGAACAGGAAACGAAGAGTGGGAGTATTGGAGAAGGAAGGTATTTTTAGGGGCCTCTTCTTGCTTTCTCCCTTATTTTCTTCACTCCACCTCTAGGAAGAGTCCCAGAAAGAAACTGATGGCACACTCAAGCAGTTTAATTGAAGAAAAGTTAACCAAGAGAGGGAATCAACAAATTACAGTGGAACAGCAGCATCTAGCAATTGCAGAAAAAACATTACCACCACTGAGTCTGAAAGAGCAAGGACAAAAGAAGAGTGTATTCATTTCCTATGGCTGCTGTAACAAACTAACATGAATTTGGTGGTTTAAAACAACAGATTTATTTTCACAGTTCTGGAGTCCAGAAGTCTGAAATCAGTTTCACTGGGCCAAAATCAAGATGTTCGTAGGGCCACACGCCTTTTGGAATCTCTAAGAGAGAAACAATTCCTTGCCTCTTCTAGCTTGTGGTGGCTGCCGACATACTTTGGCTTGTGGCTACGTCACTCCAATATCTGCCTCCATTGCCTCCTCCTCTTCTGTGTCTGTCATCAAATCTCCCTCTGCTTTCCTCTTATAAAGATACATGTGATAGCATTTAAGGTACACTCTGATAATCAGGATAATCTCCTTATCTCAAGATCCTTAATTTAATCATGTCTGCAAAGTCCTGTTTTGCATATATGATAACATTCATAGGTTCCAGGGATTGGGACCTGGTTATTTTTGAGGAGGCCATTACTCAGCTTACCACAAGGAAGAATTCTGTCTGTAACCAGACCCAGTGGAGGAATAATATTCTGACCTCTCTCTTCTTCCACCCTGTGCAGTCCAACGAGATCAGCCTCTTGCTGGGGCTCAAATGAGTTAAGTAAAGAATGCACTTGGAGGGGCAAACAGAGGAGAACCAGTGCATAGCTGCAGCTGGGCATGTGAGCAAATGAAGCACTTAGTGGGAGTGTCACTGAGGCAATCTATCGTCAGGAATCATTCACTCATTTACTTCACAAACATTGATTAAACCCTCAGGTTGAGTGTGCCAAGTACCAGAGATCTGCTGATTGATGTGATCTCAGCCAATGAGATGCTTACAGCACAATCTGGAAAAGATAAACATGGGCATGGTGCCCTGTAAGACAGAGGGCAAATAAGCACCAAGAGTGGCACAAGTCCAGGCTGCCAGCTCACAGAAGAGAGGAGGAACTTGCAGCCAAGTCAAGAAATCCTGCCTTAGACCAGGCTGATTCTCCAACGACCTCCTGCCTCTGCCCAGGACCTACATGATGAATGTGATGAAGTAGACGCAAATTAGTGATATTCAGTTTGTCACCAAATGAGGGGGCAATGAACACGATCTCTAACATGTAATTTTGGAGATGTGTAATTTTTGACCCTGACCTTTTGTGGGTCAATCTGGGAATTTTTGCCAATCTGGTGAAAATGATATTTCAGTGTAGTTTTAATTTTCTTTTCTTTATGTGCACATATAGTTGAATTTCAAGGGTATAGGTCAAACTTAAGGTGGAGAATGAAGAAATAGGTAGTAGTCCAAAGGGAAATCTAGCCATATTAGCAGAAAATTAGCTTAGTGGCTAAAGCAGCATGTGGGTTGAATGAAGATGTTTTAAAACAGGAGAGACCTACCAGACTTGTTTAAAGTGATAATGAAATGAGTTACAAGAAAAGGAGAGGCTGAAAATTCAAAAGCGTGAGAGTCAAGTGACAGAGGCAGAAAGAAACGGTCTATTTGGGATGGATAGGAGCTAAGTGGTGGGTGTGCAAAGTGTGAAGGACAGAAGGCTGTGGGTGGGGAGCAGATGGCAGGCACCTTTTAAAGGCAGAGGAGGAGGAGAACTTTTGGAACAAGAATTAAAAACAGAGATTAGATTCACTGGTGGGAGAGAAAAAGCACAGGAAGCAGATGCTACATTACCCACAGGCGTGGGGATCCCTGCCTGCCAAGACCCCAGGGTTCCAGATAAAAGGCCGAATGTTTGTTGGATGATTTATCAACATAAACAGTGATTGACTCAAAAAATATTTACAGAGCTTTCACTCTATCAGGCACACTGATGTCACTCAGAATGAAATGAGACATGAAATAGAGCAGGAGGCTATAAGCTAGATGCAAAAGTCAAGTAAGTATGAGAGATCAGGAGGAGACTGAAATGGGGGAGAGCATGAAGTTGTAAAAGGGGCGTTCTGGGAAAGCTGAGATTTACTTTAGTTTCAGAAGTACTGTGGCAACACTAGTAGGAAGTTGGGTCCCAGGAAAAGGAATCACTGGGCATCAAGGAGATGACAGTGGAGGTGAAAATTGTTCGTTTGGGCAGTGATCAAAGGATTACTTGAACATGAGGCTGGAAGTAAAACTAGCAGAGAGTTAGCCATTAATGATTAAGCAGCTAGGAACTAAAGGTTTTTTTCCTTTTCGCAATTACTGATTCTAGCTTATAGCTATTTAACCCACCCATTGTCAACTGTGCTGTTTAGGCAATATGCTGTCCGACTCCCACTACCTCCTATAGATAACATCTTCCTGGAGCCTGGGTCACCATGGTAATGGGTGGGTGAGCTGTTTTTCAGGAATTAGAACTCCTTGTCCCCTTCAGGTCGGTTGAGACCACCAACTCATCAACTGGGGCTGTGCAGATGTCCGATAGGCGATCTTTTGATGTCAAGAGACTAAAAACTCCACCCTCAGATCATGCTAACACCACCATTTTGCGAACACGGGCATGGAGTCTGACCACGCTTGCACAGATCATCAGTTACCTCACCTCTCCTCATCTCCAATCACCTACCTCCACATTTCAGACCACCTTGCCCCCTATCCCATAAATATCCCTGAGTCCCTATTTTCAGGGAATTGAATTTGAGACTCATGCTCTCGCTTCCTTGCATGGCTGCCTTGTGAGTAAACTCTCTCTCTGATGCAATCTCGACGTCTCGGTGTTTGGCTTTCTGGGGGCCGGGCAAAAACAAACCTGCTTCGCTAACAGAAGGAATTAGATAACTTCTTGTTTCAAGAGGAATGCTAGTACACATTTTTAAAAATTTTATTACATAAAATTTCAAATAGACACAAAATAGAATAGAGTAGTGAACTCCAGCATATCCTCCACCCAGCTTCAACAAAGATCGATATTTTGCCAATCTTATTTAGCACTTCCCCCCTCTTATTTATTCCCGGAGTACTTTTAAGTAAGACCCAGACATCTTATCATTTGACTTGTATGTATCTCTTAACCAATAAGGACTTTCTCTTCCTTTTAGGCATAAGCATAATGCCATTATCACAACTAATAAAGTTAACAATAATTTTATAAAGTTGCTTTGACAGCAGCAGACTGAAGCATTTGCTAGGGGCTCTAAATAAAAACACTGGTGTTTAGGAAGCTGAAAAGAAATGCTGATACAGGGACAGGATTAGTTAGTTCTTTGATTAAATTTAAAAATTATATTGTAAAATATTAGCTAACATGGGGAAAGTTCAAGATGAATGTATATAGTAAACATTGTGTTACATATAAATTAAACCTTTTTTGTTATATATCAACATATATACACAATCTCTTTCCATATCTAGGATATATAGATATAAACTATACGTATCAGAAGAAAAAAAGGCTGAAAGAACATTTACTAATATGATTAATTATCTGAATGATAGAACAAGAGTTTATTTTTGCTTTTCATCCCTTTATGCTTTTCAGGGGGGGGTGTGCGTTGGGGTGGGGGTAGGGCGGCAGGGAGATGGTCAGGGGAGGGATCGTGGCCTCTTTGATGGGGCCGAATTAATGTTCTGCGAAGAAAGTGACTCAT
Organism: Equus caballus; assembly: GCF_041296265.1. Classification (NCBI taxonomy): domain Eukaryota; kingdom Metazoa; phylum Chordata; class Mammalia; order Perissodactyla; family Equidae; genus Equus; species Equus caballus. Next base: position 28,270,544 of record NC_091703.1, on the reverse strand, counting down.
CTTTAATCTCAGTCCACAAATCAGAAATGCAGCTGGATACATAGTAGGCGCGGAAAATACACGTTAAATGAATAAAATCTAACGAAATAGAGTGAAAGTTTCACTGGTTTATCACTGTCAGAAAAAGGAGTGGCAAAGAGTCAGACTAGTTTACCCTCCCAAAACGACGCCCACCGGTATCTCTACAGCACTGCACGCCGCCGCCACCCCAACAGCCTTTAGAATCTTCAACAGGAAGACGATGACGTCACACAGGGTTTTCGGTGTAGGTGGGACTTTGTCCTATAAGACTTCTGAGAAATGGAGTCTTGAGAGCTCTGACGCCCGCCAGTCTCGGAGATTTCTGGGAACTGTAGTTCTCAGACGTAGACTCAGGCCATGCAAGGAGGGACGTGTGGTTGCTAGGAGTTCGCTCTGCTGTGTTCTCCCAAGGCCACCTCTGCTTTGGGAGGAGGGGTCTGAGGCTCCGCGCGCTCTCGCCTGCTGTTAGAGGGGGTGAGGGACCCAGTCCGTGTGTCGATTATAAGCTCCATAACCGCAGCAACAGAATTTGGATGGCGGGTAAGAAGGCTGTGTATACCCTAGTGCCGTACACAAAGAAAAGTCCTGGTGTACGAGAGCTCCTGCGTGTGGGACTGTCTGAAACTAAGTTTGGAGCCCTTTGTTTGACAACAAGAACAAATACAGCCCAGTGCGTGGGTCTGGGCAACACAGCAGGGATGGGGTAGGACCGAGAGGCTGAGACAATCGCGTGCCTGGTACTCTGGGAAACAGGAGTCTTTACCAGGAAAAACAAACCTGACCTGGAATTTTTCAGCCGGAGATCTTGGGAAGAAGCAGGAAAGGAACATGAGGAATATATCCTAAAGCTTCTGAGATTGAAGCCATCTTTGATTGCTTTACCAGGGAAATTTAGAATTAAGATAAAACCGCGAAATCCTCTGTGAATACCAAAGAGGTGGTGAGTGGTGGGCTGGTTGGTTTGTTTCAAAGCCTCAGAGAAAGATATGGGTAATAGAAAGATGAGATTCAAGGGGAGAAATCAATCCCCAAAGGCTGGAAAAGCGAAAAACAGACATCTCGGAAGAGAACTCTTAAAAAGGGCTGGGAAAAAGTAGTTTCTCTTGCTTCAGGGTGGGATGTTAGCGGAATGTGTGGGACCTCTATAATGTCACCCTCACACCCGATCATCCAGACCACTTCTCTCCGTTAGACTCCGCTATGTGTGCCAGCATGGTGTCTGAAATTCCTAAGAAAATGCTTGCGTTGCCTCCTCCCACGGTTCAGGGGAGGGGACAATGAAATTACCAAACCCTTTTAGGGAGCCGGCTTCCCAAAGTGTGTTCTCTTGTAGAGAGTCACGGTAAGATAGAGGAATATGGTCCCCTGACCCAGACTGCTTGGGTTCAAGCCCTAGCTCGGCAATTTACTTGCAAGACCTTGGTTAAACTACTCATTTCTGCTTCAGTTTCCTCACGTTTCAAATACGAATGTTATCATGGATGTATTTTCTAGGGTTTTTTAAAGATTCAACGAATTAATTCATGTAAAGCTTTAGAACAGTGGCTTATAGATAAGCACTCAATGTTAGTCATCACTTTGTGTTATTAGTTTATATGTTATCAGGTAAGTTTTATAAGTTATTAAATAAGAAGATCTGAGCATTTTGCTCTTAAAGCACTTTCATGTGTTTTAAATTCTTTTTTATCAGAGCAGTCTTGTGAGATGAGTGGAAATAAAGGGGAAACTGAGGCTCATGCTAAATGACTGACTTGTGTTCAGGGAGTAGGTGGTATTGTTGGGGCCCAAAGCCTCATCTAATGGATAATTCTTTTGACCACCAATACATAATGTCCCCAGTAAAATTCTTCTAGCTTGTATCTATGAAGCTTTGTCAAACCTCCTGCAGAATGATTCTGTACACACCTTAGAGTCAAGTAACGGGTTGGGAATTCAGGCAGTCCTCAATCTATAAACAGAAACTATTTGACCTTTGCATGTGCTGGAGAGAATTTGAGTCTAAGTTGATCTTTGCATGTTTCAAAACATCTAAGGAGACAATTAAATTTATTATGATTTATTCTCATTTATACATGCATGGGATTATGGACAGGCATCTCTATGGAAAGGTAAAGTATTAGCAAATTGCCTGGTATCATCTCCCTTCGCACCAGATGGAGCTTCATTCCAAATCCTTGCTGGCTTGAGAATGGCAGCTACAGAAGCCAACTGCACTGACAAGAAAGTGTTGGGTTCTGATCTCCATAACTCAGAATACATTTTTCCCACGTTGTTATGATGGTTTGTGAGTCAAACACATTATGGCATAAGCTTTTAGGATTTGACGTACCATCCTAGCTTCAAGCATTATTTCCTTGGAAAATAGTTTCTAAGTTGCTGACTTTTGGAACTTAACTTGTAGATAAAAGAGAGATTCTTGTAGTTTTCTCATTTTTGTGTGGCAGTGACCAGGACCCAGAAATATTCAATGATTTATATATTTGATAGGTATTTCTTGAACAATACTGTGTGCCAAGTACTATTTTGTAGCTGGGGAACAAAGGTGGACAAAAAAGACAAATTACCTGCCCTCGTGTTTGATTTGGTTAGGGAAGTTCGGTTTGGAAGTTTGGTTAGGAAGATAGACTTCAATCAAATAATCATATTAGCTAGAAATTGTGAAGGAACTGTAAGTGCAAAATGACCTAGTCTAGGAAGTCATGGTGATGCGGGCTCAGTGAGCTGAGGAGTCGAAAGAAAGATTTCTTGGACTCTCAAGGTCTGGTAGTAGTGCTCTTTTATTCAGAGAATAGCATGAGGACAGGACCTATGGGCAGTGAAGAGCTGCAGGCACGGGGACAGGACCCATGGGCAGTGAAGAGATGCAGCATGGGGACAGGACCCATGGGCAGTGAAGAGCAGTAATGGGTTGAGGATAGGGCTAAATTTATAAGGCATAGGTATGTGAGTTATTTCTTTACTAGACAAAGGAAAGATCATGTGAAAAAGTCGTTAAAATTGTATCAGTGTAGGTGGGGTCTGGTTACCGGGTGGTCATAAAACTTTGGATAGAAGTCAGGTTGAATCAAGTCAGGATGACCTATACTTCCTGGAGGATCATATAGATCAGTACGTAGGCCAGGATGCTTCTCTCCCTGGGGCAGCCTCGATTCTCATCAATAGAAAGCTCCATAAGGAAGTGACGCTTGAGCTGAGAGCTGATGGGTGAGAAAGACTATTTAATATGTTGTATTAGCCATATTTTCTTATTTTCTGTATTCTTGATACTCTGGCATCTGGGGCCTTGCTGACTGGGGAGACACTCCTTTTCCAGGATTAGCTAATTCCTAGAGGTATCAAACAAGTTGCCCCCTGCAGCATATCTTTCATAGGCAAACTCACCAATACAGAGCCCATAACATGCCTCCCTACCTCCTCTCTTTGGCTCTACTCTCTAGGCCACTATTTCCCTGTCCTAGTCATTTCAGGGCCAGGTACCAGACAACTCAGCACAGCCCCTATACGTCAGAGCCCGCTGAAAAAATTCAAACTAGCCAATGCTAAGCCTGCCTACATGTCCTCACCTGTTCTTTTCCACAGAAGCCATAATAAAGGCTTTTGCCCACATATGATAACAGGATGAAGCTAAAGGGAATCACAGCAGTATCCAGAAAGGCAATCTTTTTCTCCAGTGGAAGCTCAAGTGGAAGCTGTTCATTCCCAGAGTCAGTGGCTGCTGGCAGGTTTCTGAGAGTTCTTAGATTGACAGTTCACTGGCCATCAGTCAAATTGATGGTGGTGGTGGCAGTCTGGGTTTTGTTTTTTTTTCCCTAAAGATTGGCACCTGAGGTAACAACTGTTGCCAATCTTTTTTTTTTTTCTTCCCAAATCCCTCCAGTACATAGTTGTATATTTTAGCTGCGGGTCCTTCTAGCTGTGGCATGTGGGACGCCACCTCAACATGGCCTAACGAGCGGTGCCATGTCCGTGCCCAGGATCCTGGGCCACCGGAAGCAGAGCGCGCGAACTTAACCACTCGGCCATGGGGCTGGCCCCTCAGTCTGGGTTAATTTGGCCAGATTTCTTGAAGACAAGAGCTGGGAGAGATTAATGGTCCCTCCCTCCACCCTGACCTCCCAGGGTTAAGGTGTTCGCTTCCTACCAGCTGGGCTTGTGGGAGACTACAGCTGCAGTCTCTGCAGTGGCCACTTCATCCTTTTCCCAACCCTTCCCAAACCATATGCCCCAACTCACCCCTAATTGGCTTGGCAATTTCTTCCTTATATTCCTTGTCCCATCTTAGAACATTTCCCACTCTCTGATGTCGTGAGCCATGCCACGACTACCTTAGGAGCTGTCAGAGCATATTCATTATCATTATCACCAATATCCAAGCCCAAATCCAACAAGCAGAGCTGGGCAGCAAAAGAGGCACCAGGCTTGATTTGCCCTATCCTGGCTCTTTTTTGATACTCGTAATTCTAGTGGCCTGGTTTCTTAGAGGTAGGTGCTGGAGGAAAAAAAAAATACCGTGAGAACGATTAATTATGTGATTTGGGTCTCACACAGACAGACTGGGCTTCCCGCCCCCCCCCCCCTTCAACTCATAGTTAAACATTCTTTAAAATAAGAAGTACCCCTTTTGGGGAACTGCCACATTTAGGCCCAAACTGCATACAGTGTGAGTGTGTGTGTGTGTGTGTGTGTGTTGTACTGAGAATTGAGCCTCAGTTGTTCAGTTATCTTTTTCAGTTTTTGAGTCCATTCCATCTTTTAATACCATCTGCTGCATGGGGATGATATGGGACATGAAAGGTCCAGAGAATATCCCAGGTACCTGCCCATTTCTGGGTACTTATTGCTATAAAAGTGGCTGATTGGATGTATACAGAGAATCTAAATACCTAACATAGTCCATTAAAGAGTCTTTGAATAGTATGGCCTGCATCTGCTGTGTGGGCAAGGAGGGCAGTTCCATACCCTTGAAAAGGTGTCTACTGCAGTCTATGCTCATTGGTACCCTTAAATGAGTTTATGGAGCCTATATAGTCTATTTCCTATGACTGGCCAAGTCTGGTACCCCTGACAATGTGCCCCTGAGTTCTTTTTACTACTTGGCTCCTTAGCTGGCAGTCTGGACACATTTGTCAGGCTTCTTTGGCCTCATGTGCTGGAATCACCGAGATTTGTTTTTGGCCCAGTCATAGACTGTAGAGAGATACCCTGTGTGATGGTGTATCCAGGTGGGTATGGTCCTTATATGGGCAGCACAGGTCTGCTTAGCTTCTGATTCCATTGGTGTTCATCCTGGAAGGTTTTTTTTTTTCCCCATGGGCAGCTAGATGGGTCATGAACAGGGGTATAGGTCTAATCTGCTGCCACAATGTTTGTCCCCACAGAGGCCAAGAGTTGTTCATCCAATCATCCTACTGCCAGGCACCAGACCACATTGCCAGACTGTAGGCTACTGCTTATGAGTCAGTGAAAATCTAACAAGGTGCATTTTTGGGGGTGTTTTTCAGGGCAAGCACCACAGCCCACAACTCCACCCAATGACCAGAGTTCCTTTTTCCATGCACAGTTTTAAGAAGATTTCTTTGGAGTTGCACAGCAGCAGCATCCTAGTATACCCCATCAGCCTTTGACTTAGCAAATCTGTCCATGAACCAGGTCCAGCCATCCTCAGGCTCCCTGGTGTATCAAGAAGCCTGAGGTGCTGGCACAGCCCCCATATCTGAGATACCTATGTTTCAAGGTGACTAGCTAGTTTTTTCAATGTAGATATGAGACTCTATTAATGCCTAGTTTACTTCTTTCCTAGTTATACCACTTCAGTTGAATAATGGGTGCTCGTTGGGCAATGCCTACTATGTTGGTATTCTCATTTATGACCCATCCCATGAAGGGGATGTCAGGGCTTATTATAAGAACACCGGTTGTTGATTTGTTAGTCTTTCAGTGTCCGTTAGCACCCAATAACAAGCCATATTGTCTCTCAAATCAGATATACTAGGTGTTGTTGTCAGGCAAGCACTGCATCCAAAACCCCAGAGGGTGCTGTTTTCTTGTAGTGAATCTTTTTGCCACATGCTCTAGTCTGCATAATTCTCAATCAGTGACATTTCTAGTTCAAAAGGCTCATTAGGGCTGGCTGACCCGAGTGGAAGAGCACCTGTACAGATTGTTGGATAATTTCTAGGGTCTGTTATTGGTCAGGGTCCCACTCAAAGGTGGCTGCCTTTAGAGTGATCTTATGTAATGGGCTGAGTGGACCCCTATGTGAGGTACAAATTGCCTCCAATACCTAAACAAGCCCATCAGATACTTGCCTTCTTTTTGTTTGCTGGAGATTTTAAGACCAACTGTTTTTCTTTTTTTTTTAAGATTTTTTATTTTTTCCTTTTTCTCCCCAAAGCCCCCGGTACATAGTTGTATATTCTTCGTTGTGGGTCCTTCTAGTTGTGGCATGTGGGACGCTGCCTCAGCATGGCTTTTGATGAGCAGTGCCATGTCCGCACCCAGGATCCGAACCAACGAAACACTGGGCCGCCTGCAGCAGAGCGTGCGAACTTAACCACTCGGCCACGGGGCCAGCCCCCCAAATGTTTTTTTTTTAACAGGCTCAAAGATTTTTTCTGGCATCAGCTTGCATGCTCCCCAAGAACTGTGTTTCAGTGTCTGACCCCTGTATTTTGTCAGAGTTAATCTACCTCTCCTAGTCACTCATATATTGAGTTGTCTTATCTAAAGCACTCTGGATGCTGTCTTTAGGCCTTTCAATCAGACTAATGTCATGAACGTAATGGTACCATGACACCTCTGGTGAGATTTCAGCCTTTTCTAGGTCTTAATCTATCCACTGGTGACAAATTGTGGGAGAGTTTAGGTAGCCTTGCATTAGCATGGTAAAAATATATTGTAATCCAAGCCATGTGAAAGCAAAGTACCTCCGATCATCTGGATGCAGTAGGATGCTAAAGAAGGCATTAGCAATGTCCACCATTGTGTACCAGGCACCTTCAGTCTGCGCAGTGGACTCTGTGATAGTTATGATATCTGGAACTGCAGGTGCAAGGGAGACTCCTGCTGCATGAGCTTTTGGTAACCCACAGTGAGGCGTCAAGTATCTCGGGCATTTTTCACTAGCCACACAAGACTATTAAAAGGCAATATAGCTTTTTAAAGACCTTCTGCTTCCATTAGTTCCTTGATCCGTATAGTGACCTCCTTTTCAGACTCCCATATCCTATACTGTTTCTTAGTGAACTACATGCTAGGTTGGGGAAGCCTGATGGACTCCCAGTTGTGCACTTGTCCCACTATACTGTTCTAATCATGGCATTTCCTTATTGGGAACATCCCTTAAATCAACACAGTATTACACATACTTAATACATCTATTCCCACAATATATTCAGCAGTATCAGTTACAACCCCTTTAGTGTATATTGCCCCACAAGAGCCCATCCACAAAGTTACATTAGTTCATCATCTAATCTGAGAGTTATTCAAATTCAGTTAAAGTAACTTTTTGGGCTGATGGGCTTTCTCAGCACAACAGTGACTTGTGCCCAGTATCTAAAAAAGCTGAAAAGGTTTGGCAACCTTGGTTGCCATCCAGTCTCTCTAATACCTTGATCAGTGCATAAGGCCTCCAGTTTGCCTTAGGGATGGAGGAACCTCAGCCTCTGCCCTAGTTCTGTTTGTTCCTTAAGGGGGTAAGGTCTGGGTAGAGAGGTAGTGTTCAAGGTGTTAGATCAACATTAGTCCAAGCTAAAGAAGGTCTAAATCCTTTTGGTCTTCCCTTCTGTTTGTCCATAGTAAACACCAAAGCTGGCCAGGGATTTTCCCCTGCTACAGCCTGGATCTTTAAATTTTGTGGCTCCCTCATGGCCTGATTATGAGAGAGCATTTCCCTCATGGGCAAGCCATCAATCTCCTCTTTGGAGACCCCTGATGTAAAAGCCAGATCTTATGGTCTGACTATGGTTCTACGGTCTGGACCTTCAATTATTATTTTTTTTCATCCTTAGCCTGAAGGACATTTACCTTGGCCTGTGTCCAGGCTTTCATTCTGGGGAACATATTGCCCAGTAGCTAATAGTTTCCTGAAGTCTATCTCCAGGGTGCAAGAGGAAACTTGATTGCCACCAAATGCCTGATTGTGCCAGCTGAAAAAACCAGTCAGTCTGACCCTGGATGACTATTTCATCATCTGCAAACTCATATTTTCTATTGTAAACCAGGTTGAGGTTACATTCCCCATGAGTTCTTATCAGATGACAGAAACTCATATCTGTTAGATCCATTTCAATATGGATATAAAGGCCCACAGCAACAAACTCTGATGGGTCTTTATATCTTCTTCCTCCATGCTCATGTCATCAGAAAAGGCGGTCATGGCCTGGGTGAGTTGGAGAACTGGGCCACTTGTTTGGTTACTAAAGAATTCCATTTCTTCTCATCCAGCAAAACTTGCATGGCTTCTTAATCTGCTAGCTGGAGGAGCCAAATTTCTATAGTCTTGTTTGGCTTTTGTCCAAACCTATGTCTAACTTCCCTTATTTCTCTCTTGTTGTACGAGCAAACCTTAGTACATCTCTGACTAATTAGCTGTCTTTGATCACCAGGAACTATTCTATGTATAAGTATGGCTTCAGATTGGACAAAAGTGGTTGGTCCCAGTGGTGTAGAAGGATGAGCAACAACCATGGAATGCTTTATTTTTTTAAGCTCTGTGGGATCTTCCTTAATCTCTAACTACCAAAGCAACTCATCAGGGGTCTCAGAGATGATAGTTAAAGACTGCTTGTCCCTCTTGTCAATAAACTAGATCCACACTACAGCCTATCAGGATCCTATTCCACACACAACTAGGGTCTCACTTGTTGTTTTGTTTTGTTTTTTCCCCAAAAAGGCAGTGTGACTGTATCAGCCTCTGGAAGGAGGGAGTAAAGAGTCTGAGGCCAAGGCCCTGTGTTATGTGGCTTCTTACCACAAACCAAAGGAACAACTTTAATAGGGATTACAACTTTTGTAGGAAGACTATCTTTACTTTGTGAAAGACAGCGGTTTTTCTTTGACTGCCAGAGGGATTAAGTGTTGTGAATCCACTTACATTGTTTCCAAGAAACTTTACTTGGCAAACTGGCCCTGAAATTTGTTCAGGCTTATCAGTTGCTCCTGCTGGCAGGCAGCCAAGGCTATTGACACTAAGACTTTTTTTAACTTGCAACCTATAAGGCATCATTTATATAGAAAAACTTTGGCCATTAGAGGAATTTTTTCTAACACTTTGTGAACATTCACACTTCAAACATGTAACACATTTCAATACCAATTACATATGTTTACAACAGTACATATAATGAATCCACCCAGACCTCACTCACAAGGTTACATTAGGTTTTACTTCTTCACTGCAAGATTGCTCATACTCTATTAGATACTTTTTGAAGAAACAGACAGACAAAAAATTAACATAGTCACAACAGGAGGTCTCAGGAGACCATGTTATCTCCTCAATTGGGAACTCAAGAAACACAGGGCAGTGTGGAGGAGGCCAGCCCGCAGGGTGGGCTGGAGCAGCAGGAAAGCTTCTTTCCTTATAGCAGCTAAGGCTGGGGTAAGAAGGATGGACAGATAGGGGAGAGGGGAGTGCCGAGCTGTTTGAACCAGCAAAAATAGCTATGTACTTCTTAACTGTTCACTTGGCTTCAAAAAATGAACTTTTATTAACAATTTGGCACCAAACTGTGAGTTGGCTTCATTCCCAGCTCTAGCCCTGTGACCTTGAAACGTTATCAGCAGCATATGCTATCGGATCCTTAGAAGTCCTCTCACATTGCCTAACCTGGCCCACACAGCCACTGAATAGGTAGGACAGTGGAAGGACCCCTACTCCTCCTTGACCTCACCTGCCACTTACTTAGGTGAGGGCATAGGCTGCCAGATCCTGAGGAATCTTATCTCATCCCCTAACCTGGCTCGTGCTGTGCTACCAGGTCTGAAGGCATCTTTAGCCCCTCACCATGCTGGTGAGGCCTCATGTCTTCTCAAAGGGCACTGTAACTTTACTAGCTCTATGTGAGTGCCAAATTTGCCAAGTACACAAGACAAAGCCAAGGCCTGACTGATTTGGCCAGTAAAGATACAGTGAGCCACTTTTAGATTCAGACAATTTACTATTTACATAGACAGCAAAAGGAAGAGTATAAGAAAAGGTGCTCGCTCCCTAGGTCATTGTCTCACACACTGCAAAAGGATGACACTAAAACAAAAGGAGCTCGGTGGCTGCAACAGGAGTGAGGGGTTACCCTGTTGCTGAGGAGCCAATTCTAGACTCAGCTAAGCCGTTCTCGTCTGCGGCTAAACCCTGGGAAAAGCCTCCTCCCTCATGGGAACCTGCGAAGCCATGAGGAACTGTCTCATGACAGTTTCTCAGGAGTATAGAGAGGTGTGTAGGAGGTAGCCTTAAGGCAGCTCCTCACAGCCTTCCATCTTGTGTTCAGGAGGATCACAAGGCCTCTGCCAAGGCTCAGATTAGCTGTGGGTTGAGGTTTTGCCTGTGTGGTCTACATCGACATGTGCATGTAGGCGCCAGGGTGGAGCTACTCACTTACCAGGGGTCAGCAAACTTTTTTCTGTAAAGGGTCAGACTTCTCCCAGTCACGCATGTATCCTTTTTTTGGTGAGGAAGATTGGCCCTGATCTAACATCTGTTGCCAGTCTTCCTCTTTTTGCTTGATGAAGATTGGCCCTGAGCTAACATTTGTGCCAATCTTCCTCTATTTTGGATAGAGGAAGCCACTACAGCACAGCTTGATGAGCAGTGTGTAGGTCCGCGCCCAGGATCTGGACACGCAAACCCCTGACCACCAAAATGGAGCATGTGAACTTAACCACTATGCCACCAGGTTGGCCCCTCATATATCTTTTACTTTTATTTTTAATACACAAAGTTTTAAATCTTAATGTAATCATATTTATGAATATTTTTAAAGTAACAAAGACCAGTAAGATACATTAAAAATAAATACATATATGAAGAAAAGCTATTGGAAGGACACACCAAATTGATGACCATGGTGTTCTAGGGAGATAAGAGGAAGGAGAGGAATAATCAGTATAATGAATCTAATCCTTAAAAAAAAAAGTATTAACAGGGACATTTCAATAAACATTAGCGAGAAGCTAAAGTCACATCACTCCTCCCACGCTCCGTGACCAGACCTCCCCCTCCCCAGCGGGCTGGCTCCCAGGATTGGTGGCACCATCTCCATCACCTCTACAGGTGCCTTGGACCAACCCTGGCTCTGTGGCTAGCAGCTCCACCTCTGCACTCCTTATCAGCCAGCCGCAACCCTAACCCCACTCCTGGGTGGAACTTGCCCTAGTGGCTCCTCACCAGATATCCTCCAACTCCGTGACCCTGCACGACCCTCAGCTTTCCCACTGGTAGATGCAGTAGCAGCAGGTTCATGACGGATCCTTTCAAACAAGCTTGCTAGCTGTTGTTTCCACCTTAGCTGGAGTTCCTGAGCAGTAGCCTTGCTCGGGGTAGAGCTTTTAGGGAGGGCAGGGAATAAAGTTACCCTGAGTCTGCCCACAACTTCTCATCATCTTGAAATAATGATGTTAATAATTGTCATCATTTCTTGAGCACAGAGTAATATGTCACTTGCTTTACTTTATAAATTAAATACTTGACTCCACACAGCAGTCCTGTGAGACACGCACATATTACTATTCCCATTTTGCAGATGGTAAAATTGCAGCCTAGAGCATTTTGAGTGGCTTACCCAGAAAGTGTCAATTTAGGGACTGGAGGCCAGGCTCACTGACAATTGGCACCTCAAAGCCAAGTTATTTATCATCCCCAAACTGTCCTCATGACCTGGGAACCAGCTGAGATCCTATGGCTGTCTTGTTTTTACTGAATATGAGTTATTTAACATATTCTTCATATTGATTTGTTTTCCAAGGGAATGTTGACATTACCAATAGATGAAATCCAGTTAATTATTTGCCTCTATAGAAATTAACCAAAAAGTTAAATACAACAAAGCACAACATATACAATTAAATTTTAAAAGACTGAAGGAAAAAGTTGGTAGAAAATACAATGGCTTTATAACAATGGATACATGAAATAAGATTTTTAAAGAGAACTGAATTGTCTGTAATCATTTAGTAATAAAAGTCAATGTTTTATTCCAGATATGCTTTAAATTTAAAATAAAAATCATGTGCAATGGCAAAAAGATTTTTCATCTATATATAAATATTTTAATGTACCCAAATTATCAATTTCCATAAAAATATTTTAAGGTACAATTTAATTTGTGGGTAAAGATTTATACTAAATAAGAAACAGGTAGTTTTACTATCCTGAGAATTTCAGATACATACAGTTTTTAAACATACACTAAAGGAGTACTTCTAATAACAAAAGTGGTAGTGAATGAATGTGACTTTAGGAGTGAGCTCATGTAAGTACCATCTGCGAACAAAAAATTCCTTCAAACCCTTTCTGAGGAGAAAGCCGTGCAGCCGGATCTTCGGCTCTCCGTCCCCTCCAGGTGCTCCGTCGCCCGCTGCCCTGGGCCAGCGGGATGAGGCTTTGCAGTTCTTGACCTGTAGAGTCACCAACTTCCCAACTGATGCCCCGGAGCTTCCAAGGGCCCTCTGGGTGCGGATCTTTGCCTGTGCCCCTGAGCGGCAGGAGAGGGAGCCAGCTTCAGCTGCGTGGCGGCCAGGCTGGTGGGGCCAGGAGGTGGCGACATGGAAAACCCGGTCTCCAACCTGCCTCTTTTCCTGCACAGCCCGCTGCAGCTCATAGTGGGAAGAACAGAACACCGACCTCCCTGTTTCGACCTCAAGATAACTAATGGAGCACTCTGCCAGGGCTTGGAGCTGAAGTGTGCCAAGCGCCCCGATCCAGCTTCTCTGTCCAGCTCGGCCCACAGATATCGGAAGCCTTGGGAGCCTAAAGCAGACTCAAAGGCCAGACCCGCCACACTGCTCCCCAGGGGCCCTTACCGGCAACTTCCACTGTTGTCTGCCTCCCAGGAGCACAGAGACCTGCCTGAGAGGCCTGTGAGCTCCCGGCCTCCCCAGGCCTTGCACAGTGTCCCCCTCGTTCTGCACGTCCTCTGAACCCACCAAGCACACTCACCAGGAGACTGCTGGACACACAGCCCACCAATCTCACTACGTGGGTTGTCACCTGAGGCTTGGAGGTGCTTTCCCATGAAGAGATCCCAGAATTCCATTATGAAGCCCGTTCTTTCCAATTGGTGGGAAATTTACTTCAAAAGGAAGCTTTGGTCTGCCCACCCAGCAATGTGGAGCCAGGTGACTGTCAAGTTCAGTCCTCTTCTACGGAGAGTGCCACTCCTCTGTATCCCCAGCACAAGTAATCAGCTCTGCGGGGCCCCCACCCATAGAGAAGCCCCCAGACCCATGTCCAAAGGAGACAGTGCTGAGGACCCTCAGAGAGGGCAAGAAAGGGAGAGTGAAGATGGATGAGCCAATAATTCTCTGAGAGAGCAGACAGGAGGAGAAGGAGTCTGGGGACCAGACTATCAGCATTTAAGCCTCTGATAACAAAAGGAGTCCTCCCTGCCTTTGAGCTCAGGCCTGGGTCACTGAAGAGAAAGCCGCCATTCCCAGTGCTTACATAACTGAAAAAGAGACATCATCACTTCTTTATGAAGTCTTTGACCAGCTGAAAAAGAACTGCCAAGAGGAGCCCCTATAGCTCTACTCAAGATTTCTTTGTGCCACAGAAGAGAAAGGGTTCCATTCATCATCCCAGCCAGAGGAACGGCCAGGCAAGAGGGAGGGAAGAAGGTCATCAACCACACTCTCAAAAGCCTCACTGCAGTCCCCACAGAGAGAGTCCATGTGAGCATCTAGTGGTTCTGACCAGCGAAATGAGAAGAATCTGCTGTTCCCATTCAGCTCTGGGAACCAGCTGTCCCCGTGTCCGCAGCTTGGTTATGCAGTTCCCGCTGAGCACCTGGCCTTGGGGAAGAAAGTTATACTCCAATAGATCAACAAGGCCAGGGAGGATAAAACTGAGGCGACCTCACCTGGTACTGAGACCTGGCCTGATATTCAGTCTTCCATAACTATCACCCAGCTTGCTGCACGGACATCTCCACAATCTACTGGAGAGGCAACCAGTGTGGCACATCTGCCTCTGAAGTCATTCAGCCTGCAGGCCTCACTTGGGTCCTTATGGTCAGAGCCCCTTCCAAGCACCTCATCAGACTCAAAGCCCACAGCTATTTTCATCCTGCTGACCCCTGCCTCTCCTACATCAGTGGTCACTGACACCACCCAGCCACCTCTGACACATCTGCCATGCCCCAGATCTCTCCTCCCACCAATTTCTGGCATTTCTACCCCTCCTTCAAACCTGTCTTTGGCAGCCCCAAAGGTATCCCTATAACCCTCCACCTGATTTTGAACCTTAACATTGCTGGGGAGAGCCTCATCCTTCTCAAGTTCAACACAAAGACACGCAGATTTCTGACTCTGGGGGTTCCTTGACTTTCTCTAGAAGACTCAAGTCCTCTGTGGCAGATGCATAATGAGGCCTTATAGAAGCAAATGTCCTGAATTTGAACAGTTCTACTCTTGGTACTAGAGAGTAGAGAAAATATTTGCATATATCAATAACCTCTTCTCCCCACCCACTCCTTCCTACCTTTTCTTTGGGAACAGACATGCCAGGAAGGCATGCTTTCTTTCTCAATTCCTTATTTGCCACCTTCTATATAAAGGCTTGGTCTACACCTTCCTAACTATACTCTGATGCCCCAGACTTCCCAGCTTTCCTCCTACCTTTTGGATACCCCTTCTCTGTTTCTGTTGCAATCTCTTCCTTCTTACAGCCTACTCTTAAATCACAGGAATTCTTCAGGACTCTTCCAGAATAACACTTTTCTCTACTCATGCCCCACATGAGCTTGCCCTCCACACTTTATCCTCATATCTGGTTCACTGCCCAGCACATAGAAGGCGCCAAGCAAATGCTGAGTGGATGAACCCCTCTCACTTCCACAGAGAAGAACTCAGAGCTCAAGTCTCACTGGTTTACTCTGGTGTAAAGAGAAGAGAGGAATCCTGATAGGCAGCTTTGTAATACCTCCTGCTCTTTTTTTAAATCAAAGGACAATAGTCAGCACCACTTCCTCTGATCAGATGTTACAAAGTGCTATTTCAGGGGAGGTAGCTTTTAAAATTTTACTTTAGAGCAAATGTTCAAATGGGTACAAAGTCCTTAGGTTTGAGCTGGGGAGAAATGAGGTTTGAGCCAATAAAAGTGATCATCCAAACTGGACACTTTCTGCAGGGAGAAATAATTTCCCAATGCCCTGGCTATGTGCCAAGGATGGCAGGCCACTGAACAAAGTATCCCACCCTCTGGGCATCACAAATTTGAAAAGTTCACCTCATCTCATCCTTGCACCTTCAACCACGAGAAAGCAGGGAATGCACTGGACGAACAGATCTCTCCCCACCTCTGAGCAGGGTAGTGCTCTGCTCTTACCCAGAAAAATGCAGCCCTGCCTATGCAAAGTAGCCGGGCCCTGCAGTGAAGAAACTAGACTGCGCCTGTCACTTACTGTTGTGCTGCAGACAAGTTCTGCTGCAGACAAGTTCCGCAGCTCTCTCAGACAACTCCATAGTGACCCTCCAGCCACAGCCAATATGGTCCCCAACTCCCAGAGATCTTGTCTGTGCCAGTGATCCTGTGCATGGCTTTGTGTGGCTATTTGACTCCTTCATGAACCCCAGGACTGGGATAGGCATGGCTTGTCTTCCCATTCTAACACAGGGATGTTCCACTGGTTCAGTCTTGGATAGGCAGACATGAAGGCAGGAAAAGCATCCTTCAGACATAGCAGGATAATGCAAAAAGCACTGAATTCAGAGTTAAAGGGACTAGATTTTGATCGTTTGGTATTTTTCTAGCCATGCTGTCTGGTTCAACTAATTTACCTCTTTGAACCTGAATACCATCATAAAATAGAATAACAATAATCCCTACTCCAACAGGATATTGTGAGGCTTAAATAAGACAAATTCATAACAAAATCACCTTGAAAATTCCATGCTAGATGAATGTTACATAAATGTTAATAACGAAACCCTTCTTTTATATCAGAGGTCAATGAGACCCAGATGAGGAGAAAGAACTTTCCCAGGGTTAAACACCACAGTAGTGACTGCACAGGGCTGACACTTGGCTCTTCTAGAATGCCAGTAATATCTGAAGGACCTTATGCCTTCTGAACACTGTCCCACCACTGGAAGAAATGAGGGAAGAAGAGAGTCAGACAGAGACACACACTTATCTTCATACCTAGAACTAAAGGCAGGTCCTCATGACCGGAGGACATCGTCCCTTCTCACCAAGGGAAAAATTCAGGAGGGACTCACGACACCAGAGGAGTGGGAAACGGACTTGATTCACAGAAGACTATGAGGGAGAAAGGGATGAGCCCTAGGAAGGATGATGAGCCAAATCTGCCCTGGTGACAGAAATCAGAGCTAGACGATCTGCATTTCAATTTGGGCTTACTCATTCTCCTAGGCCTACACAAGCAAACCTTACCCTCTATGCTCTTGGGTAATTACTATGTGCCAGACATTATTCTAAGCATATGCCATTTATTAACTCAAAATTCTCCCAATTCTCCAGTCAGGCAGTTATCACCATCCTCATTTTACAGATGAGGAAACTAAGACACTGGGTTGAACTGTGTCCCCTCAAAGGATGCTGAAGTCCCTAGTACCTGTGAAGGTGACCTCATTTCGAAATAGGGTCTTTGCAGATGATCAAGTTAAGATGAGGTCATATGGATGGCCCCTAATCCAACACGATGCCCTTATAATAAGGGAAAATTTGGAGGGAATTGTGAGGGAAGATCGAGAATGCCATCTATAAGCCAAAGAACACCTGAAGCTACTAGAAGCTAGGAGAGAGACCTGCAACAGATTCTCCCTCACAGCCCTCAGTAAGTAGGAACCAACCCTACTGACGCCTCGATTTCAGACTTCTGACCTCTAGAAGCGTGAGAGAATAGATTTCTGTTGTTTAAGCCACCCAGTTGGTGGTTCTTTGTTATGGCAGCCCTAGCAAACGAGTACAGACACAGATTAAATAACCTGCCTGAGGTTACACTGTCAATGTATGATGGAGCCAGGATTCAAACGCCAGAGCCCACTTTTTCAACCACTATACTATCCTGCCTCATTTTCTGTGCTAAGAGAGGCCCAGGTCAGCTCTTTTAGCCCCTGCATTTCAAAGGAAGCAATAGGATTTCTGAAGTAAGGAAGGTTCTAATGCATAAAGTATATAGACCTTGGCAACTCATGAGCTGAGACTCACTCAGTATTAAAGTCAAGTTGGAGAAAACATTTCTTCTTGAAAAATCCCATAGTGTCACTCTTTTCCAGAAACAGAAAAATAATTCTGAAATTCATAAAAATAATAATAACTAATAGGAAGAAAAAATAGGAAGAGTATCATACAACTTCACTAAGCACTCATTTACTCATCAGAAAAATGAAGACGATGTCTAACTCAGGATTTATGTAAGAATCCTTTTCTCTTTGGTTTTCCCAAACCAATTATAGAGCAGATGAATTATGGCCAACTTATCAATAATCTGTGATTTATTGTGAGTGTACCAGCCCGTGGTACATCATTACAGATGGTTACAGCTTGTTACAGATTTTCCCTGTCATCTCACATTACCCTCAAAATATCCCTGTGAAGTAGGCATGGAAGATGCTTTTAACACCACTTTACATTTCAGTAAACAGAGCCTTAGAGGGGTTAAATGGTTTGCCCAGGGTCACGTATTGTCATAAGGCAGAGCTGGAACATGAGCCCATGTGTTTTAGGTATTTTCTCTATATCCCACTCTTTTCAAAGGGTATATCTGGGAGAATAGGAAAGGCCACTGAAAGCTGCATTTACTCGACATCATCATTGGCCAGGCTCCTGCCCACCAAGGACATGATGCTTACTGGGCGCTCTCACCTGTGCCTCACAGAGGGAATTTGCCAAAACCATAATCACAGGTAAGAGCCATATCTCCAGCATCAATCAGATGAGCAGGCAACAGATGCATTCCATAGAGGACGGGGGCTCCCAGTCACAACAGGTCCCTATACCATTCCCTGATGTGCTTTACAAAAACTTTCCCCTGTCTCCCTTTCCAAGCCTCCAGTCTATTCTGGGATAGAGAAGGGGGCTCAGAGTCATTCACTTCTAGCCTGGTATTGTCCTGCACCATCCCTTGCCTCTGCCATCATCCCTTGCCATCCACAAGCATCATCCTTTGACTCTGCATTTGTCCTTCCTTACCAGGCACACAATATTTTTCCCCACAAATAGAAGCAATGGAGACTCAGGAGACAAAACATTTTCTGTCCATCCTCTAGTGCATCTTCCCGCTGTCACGGGGCGGGGGGGAGGTGAGGGCAGGAACACACCTGTCTCAGGAGGAACCTTCCTTGTGGCCAGGTAGCTTGTTTCCACTGACCATTACCCACCAGGCAAACAGCTGGCCTCACTGACTCCTAACATTCTACCCACTGACTGCATGACAGGACAAGCACAATAAATTATTGGATGTACCTCTCAACTGACTAACCCTAGATGGCTAATGACTCCTAATTAATTGAAAAACTGCATGGCTTGGCTGACTCATAAGCAGTTTGCTTACATATTCAAGTATGTCTCAGTGACTGCTGAGTAGGAATAACTGACCAAACTCAACTAATTGAGTATCTAAGCAACCAACTGCCTGACAAACTGACCACCTCGTCTCTGCTCTGGAATACCTGATTCATGCCTCAGACATGAATGCAGAGGTCTGGCTTGGGAGAATGCTGGTTGTACCTTCCTCAGCTCAGTCTCCTCTAGGGTCTCAGTGGGTCCATCAGACATCTGTGTGGGTGTAACTCTGCCTGTGTGGGTATGTGTACTGTGTCTGTGAGGATTTCTGTGAGTTTGTGAGCCCCCGTGAGCTCCCTGTGGATGTGTCATATGAGCCCATGTGAGCATCCGCAAAGTTCCTGAGAAGAAAAAGAAGCTAGAACTTTGATGATAGTAAGTATCCTTATGCACCTGCTATGTCAATGAGTTCCCTTATGGGGAATGTGGGGGATTTACTCTGTGTGGGATGGTGGGGAGGATATAGCTGTAAGCCTGACAACTAGCTCACAAAGGAGCTTTCAAGTACTGCTGAAGGTTAGGAAAAATAGGTTTCAGAGCTAGATTCATAGGCCAAAGTATTAGGCCTAGAGCACTGGAACACAGTAGCTTCAAACCCAAATTTCCCAAACCAAACACCTGATTCTCTACCGGTACCCTACCTTTTAAAAATTATCCTTCCTTAGTCTTCCCATTTCACTAAATACAATTTTGTTTTTTATTTGTGTTTATTACTCTGTCCTCATATTTTAAAGCCTTGGAATTTCTCTCATATCCCTCAGCCATCAGTAAAGCCTCTTGACTGCTATCTTTGAAATATATGTAGAATCACATCCCTTCTCACCAAGCCACTGAGACCAACACGGTTCACCTCATTATCTTCTACCTGGACTACTGCAAGAGTCTCCTAATTAGTTTCTCTACTTCCAATCTTACCTTGTCCTATCTTCCATTTTCCATATAGCAGTCAGAATACTATTACTATCCACTACCCTCCATTTCACAGGGGAGGAGACAGCACAGTTTCAGTTACTTGCCCAAGATCACATATCTACCAAGTGGCAGAGGCAGACTTCAAAAGCAGGCAGGCAGGCTCTGAAACTTATGGTCTTAACCATTCTTTTACTGCCTCCGCATAGAAGGCAAGACAATGAGCCCAGACTATCTGTATCCTCACTGGGAAAAATAAGTAGGACTCCAGATGCAGCCTTGTTTTGCAGACAGAGAAAGAGCTTTTCTGATGCTTATGTGGCAAAAGAAAGCTCATGGTAGAAGAAAATTTTGAAAGATGATGGAATTTGGGGTGAGGTGAAGGGACTAAACTTTGCAATGGAGAGTGAGAGCTATGATGCCCCTGAAGCAAGCAGAGTCAACTCTTAGACACCTGTGCAGAAGAATTAACACAACAGGCCTGAGACTGCTATCCTTAGAAAAGCCTGCTTACAAAGTCGGCCCTTGGCTGGCATCTGGGAGCATAGATTTGGGGAGGGTTCTCATAATTCCCATGACTGATAAGAGTGGTTCACTGTGTCTAAACCATGTACAATGTGGTTTATGCTGAACACCTGCTTTCCTCTGGGAGTCTAAATTGTGGTACACATTAGGCAGAGGGTACGTACTTAACCAGCCCCTAATAAAAAGCCTTGGGCACAGAGTCCCTAATGACCTTCCCTGGTAGATAAGATTTCACAAATGTCATCACTGAGGACTCTGACGCCTGGTTAAAAACCTATATGTGATTTTTCAGGCCTCATCATAGGCAATTACAAAGACTTTACCCAGTAGGCCTCATGGGGGAAAGCTGCCCTCCCCATATCACTTGGTGTACAATCAATACATTGCAGTCTCTGAAGAGAATTGCAGTCAGAGACTCAGGTCCTTCTGGCCAGTCATGCTCTGCACATATTTGCATTTCTAGCCCAGGCACCTCATTCCTAGGTCTCTTTATCTGAGGCCTTGAGCAAAGGTTTTTCAGGTGCCTCTTCCAGGGCTTCTTTATAGGGAGGAAGAAAGCGAAGTCTTGAAGACACTTCTCCCCACTCTGACTCAGTACTTTAACTAGCCCTCCCTGCAACCCCAGGGTCCAAAACACTGCCAGAGTCTTTTCTTTGGGGCTCCCTCAACAGTGAGAGGACCCCAAGATCTATGCTGAACCACCTGACCTTAATCAGCAAGCAGTTTCATGGAGGGGAAATGAAACAGGGGGCAGTTGGAACTTTCTCCAGTTTTAGCTGCTTGCTAATATTATTGCAGTAAGTGGTTAAAGGCTCCACACTGGTACTCTCATTCTGGCTCACTGTTGCTTTAATTGGCTACTTTGATACCTGACAGTTCAGATCTTTCTCTCCCAGCTCAGCTGAACTCCTGACAGTCACAACTCATTGCTGAAGGAATTAAACACATTCTGTGTGATTCCACCTGGGTGAGCACTCTTGGAAACTTGCATCTGGTTTCCTCTGGACTTTTCCCCATGTGCCTGTACTGTTTGCTGATTTTGCTTTGTATCTTTCACTACAATAAAACATAGCCATGAGTACGACTACATGCTGAGAGCTGGGATTCCTCCTAGTGAATCGCCAAACCTGGCAGTGGTCCTGGGGACTCCTGACAGAATACCAAAGCAGGGAAAGAAAAGATGAGAATATTTGTACAAAGGTACAGCTTACAAGCACCTCAAACAGAGAAAGTAGGAAAAATTTCACAATTATAGTTGAGGACTCTAAGACCTAACTCTTAACAATTAATAGAACAACTGTCCAGAAACCCAGCAAGTATAGAGAACTCAACGATGTCAACCAAGAGGATCTTTCATTTGTAGAAGGCTTCACCCAAAAATAATACACCCTTTGTATTATTGCTGTATTATAATACAACAAAAATACACACCCTTTTTAAGTTCCCACAGGACACAAACCAAGATAGAGACTATCCTGGGCCATAAAAAAAAACCCTCACAAAATTCAAAGGAACTGATATCATACAGATTATCTTCTCTGATCACAGTGGAATCAAACTAGAAATCAATTAACAGAAAGGTAACAAGAAAATCCCTAAACACATGAAAACTAAACAACACACTTCTAAACTAAACAACAAACATGCACACGAGATGAAGAGGAAGTCTGAAAGTGAATTAAAAATTACATTGATCTCAATGAACATGAAAATACAACATAACAAAATTTGTGGGACACAGCCAAAGCAGTGCTGAAAGGGAAATTTAGGGAAGATGAAAAGTCTCAAATCAATATTCTAAGCACCCACCTTAAGAAACTACACAAAATAAAACCAAAGCAAGCAAAAGGAAGGAAATAATAAAGAACAAAAATCAATGACATAGAAAACAGAAAAAAATAGAAAAAGTCAATGAAACAAGGTTAGCTCTTTGAAAAGATCAATAAAATTGGCAAACCTCTAGCAAGACAAAGAAAAAGAGAAGACACAAATAACCAATATCACAAATGAAAAAGGGAATATTGCTACCAACCTTGCATACATCCCTGCATAAATTTAATAACTTAGATGAAATGAACCAATTCCTAGAAAAGTACTAACTACCATAACTCAATCAATATGAAATAGTTTAAATAGCCCCATAACTATTAAAAAACTGGATTCATAATTTAAAAACTCTCTACAAAGAAATCTCCGGGCCCAGATGGTTTCACCAGATAATTCTGCCAAATGTTTAAAGAAAAATTAACACTAATTCTATACAAACTTTTCTAGAAAATAGGGGGAACACTTTCAACTCATTTTATAAGGCCGGTATTACCCTGATACCAAAACCAGACAAAGACAGGACCCCACCAGGTTAAATTAATAAAAGGAAGAAAACTACAAATATCCTTCATTAATTTTGATGCAAAAATCCTTCATAAAATATTAGCAAATAGAATTCAGCAATACATAAAAAGTTGTTCAACATAAGGCAGTAACTGAGAAGCGTAGAGAAAAAACAGGAGGAGGAGAGGGTGATATCCCGAACCTTAAGTGGGTTCACTCACCTGTTGCGCAGCAAGCCAATCTCTGACACCAGGTGTAGTGGAAGAAAGTAGGAATTTTATTATTGCACAGCACTGAGCAAGGAGAAAGGGCAGCTAATGCTAAAATCCCAAACTTCCCAAAAAACTAAAAGGAAGGGTTTTCATTTGGGGTTTTAGGTAGGGGAGGGGGAGCATATAGCCTTGTTGGTCAGCGCTTTTCCACCAGCCTGTGTTTGGCCTTGAGACTACTTGCAGAGAGAAGGGAGCTTGTGATCTTGCTGGCCAGCAGCTTTCCCACCAGCCTGTAGCTCCTTGACAGGGAGGAGGGGGAGGAGATAAGGAATCCACATGGTTATCCTTGGCTGTGTCTGTCTCCAGGGAGGATAGTGAATTTTGGAGCCAGGAAGCCAGGGAGTAAGCAGGGAATGAGTGTTTTGGTTTTAACCCCATATATGCTGGGTTTAATGTAGGGGAACGGATATCAGGGGTATCAAGGGGTAAAATGGATGGAATGAAAGTTCACACAGAGGCAGCCAGTGAGAAAAACACAAAAGAGAAGGATAGAGGAACTGAGGAGTAATGTGTCAGGGGATGCAGAATGCAGGACCAAATGGAATATTCATGATATTTGCTCATAAACTGGCTGTTAGATGCATCTGTTCTCTTGGGCTTCAGCCTCCACATTAGTCTCTTCCTGAATTGCTTCTTTTACTTCTCTTGGTTTTAAGAACTGGGGAGTTTTGCAGGGGGAGTGTTTCCTTGGCTGATACAGCAGGATGGTGTGATTTACTCCAAAGGCCTCCAAATCTCTTTCTTTGTAACAGCTTCCCTAACTCAGTACTTCTGGGGTTAGGAAAACAGAAATAATCTATTCAAAAGTTACCCTCAGCAACTCCCAAAGAGCACACGAAGAAGAAAAATAAATGCAGGAGGAGGCAGTTAAAATATTTAAGAGGCCTGGGTGCATAAACCCTGGCCTAGGAAAGTTAAATGCACATAGGTTGGCCTTTGTGTAGCTAATGTTTTCTCTGGGGAGCGAAGAGGTCTCAGATACATTTTGATTCTTAAGTGTTTCATAAAATGATAAATATGACTGACATTGTTTTGTTCCCACATCTATTTCTTTCCCATGGTTATGCATTATCTATCATTTATTTTGAAAAATTCTCAGCCATTATTTCCCCAAATATTTCTTGTGCTCCTTTCTCTTTCTTCTCCTTCTGGTATTCCCATTAGACATGTTACAATTTTTGCAATTGTCTTACAGTTCTTGGATAGTCTGTTCTGACTTTTTCATTCTTTTTTCTCTTTGCTTTTCAGTTTGGGAAGTTTCTATTGACATTCTTCAAGCTGAGTCTTTGCTTGGGTGTGTCCAGTCTACCGATGAACCCCTGAAAGCTATGCTTCACTTCTGTTACATTGCTTTTGAATTCTAGCATTACCATTTGATTCGTTCTTAGTTCTCACCTCTCTGCTTACATTATCCATCTATTCTTGCATGTTGCCCACTTTTTCCATTAAAGCCCTTAGCATATCCATAATAATTACTTTAAATTCTTGATCTGATAATTCCAAAATCTCTGCTATATGAGAGTTCGCTTCTCATGTGCACACACCTGAGTCCATTCATCTCGGGATGGGGCAAGCAGGAGTGCTTGCTGTCCTGGGTTTGAATGTGAGCATCCCTTCTCCCAGCCTGTCTCTTCAGATTGTGTTTTGTACCTTTTAGTATGATTTATAATTGTTTGCTAAAATCCAGACATGATGTATCAGGTAAAAGGAACTGAGGTAAATGGGCTTTTAGTGTGAGTTTTTATGTTTGTCTGGCTAGGAGTTAGATTGTGTTTACTGTTTTCTGGAGCTGCAGGTGTCAGAGGCTAAAATTTCCTCATGTCTTTGTTTATGTCTCCTCTGTTGTCCTTGGGTTTCCCTAGACTCTGAAAATTCTGAGTCTTACAGCTGTTTCATGTGTGATCCTCCATTACTATACAGAAACTATATCGATGTGGTGGTAAAGGTATCAGGGATGGGGTGGGGGACGTGTTCTATAAACCTACAATTATGCCTCAGTCTATTGGTGAGTCTGTGACCCTGGGCGGGACCTTCACAAGTACTTCTCAGTACTCCTCCTCCCTTTTGGGTGAGACAGGAAGGCTAGAGGAGGCTAGAGTTGGGTATTTCCCTTCTTCCATCTAGTTAGGCTCTAGTAAAATAGTTTTCCTTGAGGTATTTGTTAAGGAGAATGGAACAGCTCTGGGCCTATTCCAAAATGGTTACTTCCAGCAGGCAGAGGATTTTTCTCAGATCTTCAGAGTGAGAACCTGGTAGGGCTCCTGGAGGTAAACCTCCTAAAAATGTGGGGGCTCCATTAAGGTTGGACCCCCAGGAGATTTTAACTCTCAAGTTAACCACACTTAGTCTCCAACAGTTAATCAATTACCTTTTAATTGACCCTATCAGTATTTGGCTGCAGCCTTGGTTTCTGCTCTAGGTAAGTTGTGATTCTCTATATCTACCTGTCTGTCTCTCTAGTTTTTAAGACGGTATTTGCCCCGTGACCTCAATTCTCTGACAGTTTTAAAAAGAGTTGTTGATTTTCAGTTTGTTCAGCTTTTTTCTTGTGAAGATGGGAGTGAGGACGTCCAAGCTCTTTACAGATTGGACTGGAAACCAGAAGTTTGTATTATCTATTATGAAGTTTTGATGCTTTGTGAAAGCAGATTTTTCTCTAAGAATTCACTGATACCGTGAAAGAGATAAGTTCTGAGTGAAGATCCTTCCACATGTGGTATATTAGTAGGGCTTTTAATATTTGTTCTTTGATGTTAAGAGATTAAACAAGACCAAAAGATTTCCCACACTGATTAGATAAATAAGGTTTTTCTCCTGTATATGTTAATTGCTATTGAGAGATAAGTTATGCTTAAAGGGCTCTTCCCATTTACAATATTTGTACAGTCTTTCCCAATATCAGTGATTTGATGTTTGATAAGGTGTGCAGAGCAACTGAAGGCCTTCTGTATTTATTACATTTGTTTGGTTTTTCTCCAGTATTAAATATATTATGTGAGAAATAACCTGTGCATTTTGGTTTTAAGAGCTCCCACACTCACTGATGTTGAATAAGATATGAACTCTGACTAAAGGTGTTCCTTCGTTTACTGAATTTATAGGGTTTTTCCCCAGTATGAGTTCTGATAAAGGAGTGATAAAAGAGCGAAGGAAGAAGAGAGGGAGGGAGAAAGGGACATGGGAAGGGAAAGATGGTGAGGGAGGGAGAAAGACATCTATTGAAAAAGTTTCCCAGATTCACTGAATGTATATGAATTCTATCTTGCACAATAAGTGAAGTACTGCAACGAAATGCCTTTTTACACTGAAGTGGAAGAGGGATAGTCCCTCCCCTGCCGCTTCCATTAAGGTTCTTATAGCTGGTCAAATAATTAGAAAGGCAGGTGAGCAGAAGAAAATAAAATAAAGTTTAATAACACGTATACACGGAAGAAACACAGGAAAACTGAGCAACTCACCACAATGGCCAAAGCTGCCCCCTTAAATCTCTCTCAGCTAAAGACAAAGAAGGGTGTTGGGGGTAGTGGTTTGGGACTTCAAAGGGGAGGAAGACAATTCATATGGAGATGGAAAACAAATGTTTGTTAGACAACTGTTTACTGGGTCACCTATAGAGAATGTGGCCCGAGAGACAGAATTTTGATAAGATGGGCTCTGGTGCCTTTCCTATCACACCTATTTTACATTATGCTATAGTTATCTTGCATTAGTTCCTTCCTGGATCAGGCCTTCTATCTAAAATTCTTTTAGGCAATTTGGGGGAAGGCCAAATGTCCTTCCTGATTCTTCTGAGCCTTTATTGTCTTCATCTTGAAATAATCCACATACCAGAGTGGCGCACCTGGGGGTGGCCTGCCCTGAGCCCCATCAATAGACAGTGCGTTTTTAAGGCCTCCTTCCTGTAGGTGTTACCTGACACTGATCCAGGACAGCATGCTGAGTAAAGGATTTCCCATATTCATCATATGTATAAGACCCCTCTCCTTATGGCTTCTCTGATGACAAATAATGACTTTTATTTGAATTTTTTTTATGTCAAATAAGATTGGAATGGTGATGAAAGTCTTTCCTATAGTCATTACAACAGCGTGGTTTCTCTCCAGTAAAAACAATCTGATGTTTTATTAGCTTTCAATTCCATCTGAAGCTTTTCTCACATATATTACACTTATGGGATCTTCTTCCTGTAAGAAGTCTGTTGTTCAGTGAACACTGCCTTAGCTTCTGCTAAATCTATTATATTCATACCCATGCTCCGCAGTGGGGTTTTCTGAGTAAGTGACTAATATTTTTCTCAAAGCCCCTTTCCTCCGAAAGGCATTTCTTGTGATGTGTTCCTACATAATATCTTCTAAGCTTTGCTACTCTCCTCTCACCTGCATGTGATTCTTCATACAGAGGGTGTTGAGGAAGGTTCTCAACGTGTCTCTCTCTGATGTGCTCTCGTACTACTTATTCAGTAATGCTTTGCTCTGAAAGAAACTGCCAACTTGGCCTAAGTTCTCATCTCTGAATCTGAAACAAACAAAAATACAAAGACCAGTTCTTCTCTATGTTCATTCTTTTTTTTAATGCTAACTATTTTTTTTTTCCTGAGGAAGATTTGCCCTGAGCTAACATTTGTTGCCAATCCTCCTCTCTTGTTGCTTGAGAAAGATTAGCCCTGAGCTAACATCTGTGCTAATCTCTCCCTACTTTTTGCATGTGGGATGCCTCCACAGCATGGCTGATGAGTGGTGTAGGTCTGCACTGGGGATCCAAACCTGTGAACCCAGGTTGCTGAAGCAGAGCATGTGGAACGTTAACCACTCGGCCACGGGGTCGGCCCCTCTATGTTCATTCTTTAAGTGCTTACTCTTCCAGACAGTGAGAATACAGCAGTAAATAAAATAAATAAAAATCCTTCCTCTGATGAAGCTTACATTCTAGTAGGAGGGATAGACAATAAAAATTTTAAAAAGTAAAGTACAGAGTATATATTTTGAGAAAAAATAAAGACAGACATGGATATAGAAAATAACAGTGGGGTATGTATTGCAATTTTAAGTAGGGAGACAAGAAATAGCCTCATTGAGAAGATGGCACAGGACAAGAGAAAGAGAGCCAGCATATATCTGGGCAGAAGGGAATCCAAGCAGAGGGAACAACAAATATGAAAGTCCTGCGGCAAGAGTGGCCTCACATGTTTAAGAACAACTGGGAGGTCATTGTGGCTACAAGTAAAGGGAATGAGAACCAGAGCAATAGGAGGGTAGATTCAAGAGGTCATGAAGAGCCAGACTATGTGGGTTCTTGCAGACCACTCTAGGGCCTTTGGCTTTTACTATGAGTGAGATAAGAAGTGTTCTGAGTGGGAACTGACGTGATTTAAGTTCTAAGTGGGAGTGACATGATTTAACAAAATTTGAAAAGGATCCCTCTTGGTGCTGTGTTCACAAGAGACTGGATGTGCTAGGGATGGAGATGAGGGACAAGGATGAAAACAAGGGGACCATTACAAGGCACTAATCTAAGAAAGATATGAAGACAGCTTGGGTCAGGGTAGAAATGGTGGGAAGTAGTTTGATTCTGCAACAATTCTGAAGTAGAGCCAATAGGATTTGCTGATGGATTGGATACGGGATGTGTTTTTAATTTCAGTTTCCACATGTTCACTGTAAAAGAGTCATTTTAGACTATGAAGTTGTAAGGAAATGGTTAACCATGGAAAGAAGGCTTATCAGAGAAGATGAAAAGCAAAGAAAAATATTAGAAAACCGTTCTCAAGGACTCAAATCTCCAGGTCCTCAGGAGGAAGCCAATATTCTGAAGGATCCAACAGGCTCAGTTAACACCGTTATAGTCCAGGAAGTTGGGGTGGAATAAAAGGTGAGAAGAAATGTCCTGTCTCAACTCTTAGATTTAGCATGGATCCCCATCCAGACCTGGGGCTACCTTAGTTTCTCATTTTCCAAAACAGATGTGGCTCAGGTTGCGTTAAATCTATAAAATGAAGGGTATTCAAGGAATTACTGTTAATTTTGTTAGGTATGATAATAGCATTGAGGTTATGTAAACAATTGTCCATTGTTTTTAGAAACGCACAATGAAATATGTAGGGATGAAATTACATGATGTCTTAGCTTTATTGAAAATATCTCAGCAAAAGAATAAGACAAAGGAAGAAAAAATGGACACATAAAGCAAATGTGGCAAAATTTTAATAACTGTTGAATTTGGGCAATAGGCATATGGGAATTCACGGTACCATTCTCTCTAATTTTGTGTATGTTTAAAATCTGTCAAATTTTTATAAGTGAATGTTACATTTTATCAATTTATTTCCTAGAGAACCAGTTTAAAATGGATTTGTCTGGTTTTATGATGTTTGAGAGAAAAACTCAAACTTCAAAAAAAAATCATAAAAGGTATGGACTTGGTGTCTTGATTCCCCTCCAGGCCTTTTTCTTAAATTTTATCATCCTGTGATTGTCCTTCCTATCTCCTTCATTTCCTTTCACAGCCAAATTATAAAAGATATCATGTGTTGGGAGACAAAAGGTGAAAGGTGATATGAAAAGACAGAAATGGCTTTGATGGGATGTAAAAGTTAAATTTGTCACCAGCTGCTGCCTCCATCCTCAAAACTAAATAAAGGGCCATCAACTAGGAATGAGGGCAAAGGGCAACTTCAAAGTCTATACCGACAATATTTCTGACACCCAGGTTTCAAAATCGCCAACAGTCCTTTTTCTATCTTTAACTGTCAAAAATATTAAAACACAAGACCTTCTGATTCTTTTGCAAAAAACCTAATTCATACCAGGAAAGATAGAAAATCACTAGCAGAATTCCATCACAAACCTTAGCATAAAAATGGGATTAAAAAATCAGTATACTGATTTAGTAAGCATAGCCAAAAAAGCACTTTTTCATTAAAACCAAGTATTAAAATAAATTGAATTTAGAGTCCAAATTGCTGTACCAAAAAGCATTAAAACAACGTTAAAAATAATAAGAAGCATAGTCAAGTTCTTTGTACCGCTAACAAATACATTTCACTACCGAAGTCAGCAAATCTGAAGCAACACCCTTTTGTAAAAGAAAACTGGACAACTCACCTACCATTCGCACACTCTGTATGTAACGAAACATTTCTTCCTTCTCAGGATAAGGCTGCGAACTCGTCGGATCTTGCTTTACCGCCAGCCCTCCTTGCGTTCACGCAATAAGCCACGCTCACATCCTTTCTCAGGAGGAAAATCGAGAACCAGAATCCACACGTGCTCACTTCTAGTTCTATACTGTCTTAAAGAAAAAGTTGGTAAACTATTGTTTTAATAAGAAAATGAAAACACAAAACCGGGTCCAGTGGAGGGGCAAGGCATCCCGGCCGGCCCGGCCTCGGGGCTTCCCTCGCCGGCTGCGGCCCCGGCCACGCCCGCGCTCGGCTGTGCTGCGGGCGGCGGACGGGCGGCGGGCCCCGCGCGCAACACTCCAGCCGACCACGCTTGCCAGGAGATGCTGGGCCGGGGCCGCACGCGACGCCCTCCTGGCTCTTTGGAGGCTCTTGCTTCAGAGTGCACCGCCAAGAAGCGGGAAAATGGAGTTGGGGCGGTCGCTGGCCCCCATCGAGGGCCTTCTAGGAGCGGCCTTCGCGCCATGTTGGGGAGAACGGCTGCACACGCCTGTCGCCGCCAGCCTACGGGGGCCGTGAAGGGCCAGATGCACGTCCAAAGCGCGGAGCCCAGAGGCTCTTAGCCACGTGGTGGTGTTCCAGCTCGCTCGCCTCGTTCTCTACTTGGATGCCCCGAATGGCTTAGGGGCCTTGGCGAGCAAGAGGGAAGGCAGCTGGCCTCCGCGGGAACCCTTCTTCCTCTCGACCTGCAGGTCTCGCAGAAAAGTAAGGGCCCACCCTGAGCGCCTGGTTTTGGGCTCCGTGTAAGGCAGATTATTTTGAGGATGTTCTTCAATGTGAGCCACCACAGTGACTTCTGGCTGCATCGGAAGGCCCTCCGTTTCTCCTTAAAATAAACTTAGCTGACCTCTCCCAATCACTCTTATCTTCTGACCCAACTTCTCCACTGGAAATCCCAAGTTTCTGGTTCCACACTGACTTCTTTTTAAGAGGCAAGTTAATCTTACCAGACATTCAACTTTTTTATGTTTTGTGTTCATGACTAACTGCTAACTGTATATCAGAAATCCCTCCCTCCATGCCCTAGTAGTTTACACGAAATTTAATGAAATTAATAAAATTTAACAACAGCAATTAAGGAACGTAGCCTCTGGTCCCTCTTCTTTCTTGCCCATATCTAGTCACCAGTTTCACCGGATCTTTCCTTTACAGTTTCTTCTCTATTTCCCAATACCACTGTTCTGTGTCTCCAGCTTCTCAGCTACTTTCTGCCTACTGTCTCTCTCATTTCCAAACCATCCTGTCTCCTCTACCAGATTAATCTTACCCCTGAAACCAAGCTTAATTACCATGATCAAAAAACTGTAATTCCCTCATTGCCTAAAAGATTAAACGCAAACACAATCTAGTACTCAAGGCTGCCATCATCTAGTTATCCAATTCCAAATCAACTTTCCATTTTTTTCTTCACTGAACTCCCTGCCATAGACAGAGAGTTATTCATTTACTGGAACAAACCGTGGGCATTTTCCCACCTCTGTGCATTGACTTACACAGTTCTTTCTTTTCCAGATCTTTCCAGGGTCCAGCTTAAGAGGTCCAGTACTGGTAAGCAGAACTGGGGTCAAATCCTCGTCGTTGGGTAAGTTATTTAACATCCATAAACTTCCATTTCTTCACTCCATAATGTGGTGAATTAAATGACTCAAATGTGTGAAAAAGAGATTTTCTTCTGGCACCCATTAATTACTTGATTATCTAACATAGTCTCCGCCCTGCTCCTGCTAACCCCACTCCACCCCAAGAACAGTCTCCACCCCTGCCTTTCTTAGCCTTCTACTATTAACTACATATTTATTCACTGGAGAACCTACTATATGGTAGGTGTTGTGGAGGATATATTATTTGATTTATTTATTTTTTTGCTATCAAATGCATTGTATAATTACATGAAGGCTAATGGAGAAATTCATCTTAAATCTATCAGAAAAGCTTTGCTTTCCTTGAAGAATAGACTTTTCCCCCCGCCTTCCAAATACCATGTAAGTAAATGATCATCTCATTTTGGTTGCTAGAATGCTCAGTTTGCATCTCTGACTGCCTGTATGGCATACCATAACTTGTCCTGACCTGGATCTTTTAGGCACTTTCTCTTTTCTCTACTGCTGATTTGTATATGCTTTTGGTTTTCTATTTTATCATATCTTGTAAGCTGTCTTGAGTCATTTTTGACATATGATAGAGTTATAATAAAACAGATGGCTATTGCCTATTATGACAGTTAGAAGAAATACCTTCTAACTTATTTGCTTGTGATCCTAGTTTTTCATTTCTGGTAATGGAGTTACAGATGCTGCAGGGGAGGAAATGAAAGGCTACAGGAAGATGTGACACAGTAGAATCATAACAATTAGCATTTATTGAGTACTTACTATATGTCAGGCACTGTTTTCATGAATAAACTCACTTACTCCTTACAAAGTGGAAAGCTAAGAGGCCAGCATCCCAGGAGATCTAAAGGAGAGTCATTCCCAAGAGTTAATGGACATGATTCAAGGGAGGACATAAAGAGCCAAAATATTTATGAAATTATCTCACCATTCAAAAGACTAAAGAGATTGCACTATTAAATTAAACCTTCCTGGTTTAGATTAAATCTAGCGTCCAGGCCTGCATTGCACTATGTATTAGATGGGGCTTCTAAGAGATTTAAGACAATTTCTAACTTCAAAAAAGCTTATGAAAAAAATCACCTGAAAGAACCAGAGAACAGAATAAGAAAGGGTGTAATGCATGAGAACAATGCAAACCGTCCCTGCAAAGGACTTCTAAGAAAGTGGGGCACTTCAAGTCTCAAAGAGGCAGGACTTGAGCAGGGCCTTAAAAGTATGGATAGGATTTCTGGAGGTACAAGGAAGAAAGCAGGACATGTAAAACGGTGCCATGGAATAGTTTGAAAAGAAGCTAGGTGTGAGAAGAGGGTGTAGCAGAGACAAAGGATAGGCCTGCCCACATACATTGGGGAGTAATGGAAAATAAGTAAAGAGATCCAACTGTGGAAGGTCTTGGAGTTTAAGTTTGAACTTTTTCCTGGGGACAGTGGGAAACTGTGGACTCTTTTTGAGCAAAGTGGTAGTTTAGTCAGGAAGCTAGATAGACAGGAAGACAAGGGCAACAACGATGTGTTTACTCTAGTAATCTAGGCTCAAACTACTGAGGACTTGGCAACAGCAGTAGGAATAGAGAGAAAGAAATCAACTGTTAAGCCATTTCAAATAAAGTCTAGCAGACTGATTACCTGGGATAAAGAGGAGTCAGTAAGCAATTAATTACAGGGCATTAAGTGACTACACAGGACTTTGTGATGTTTAATAGGAAAGTAAAACAAGATTTCTGTGTTCAAGAAGCTTACAATCTAATGAATAACCTCAAGTTTTATAACCTGACAAACTGAGATTATTTTGGTCCAACTCTTGCCCAAAGTCACCGAGCTGATCATTTTTAATCAGAGGAGTGCTGGGAGGTAGGAAAAGTGTGGATCAGCACAGAATCATGGATCCCAGAAACTCAAATTTTAAGGCATAAGAGTAGCCAAAAGTGCCAATTCTGCAAATGTCAAGTAGGAAAAGGACTGAGACATAGGCACTGAGTTTGTCCTCGAGACATCAGCTTTACAAGATTGGTGACAGTCAGAGCCAGAGAGTTTAATGAAGTTTCATGAAGTCTGTAAACAAAAGAAAAGTTTAAAAAATAGGGCTTTTTTTTTTTCAAGATAAGGGAGGAACTAAATGTCTTTAAGGTTTAGGACATTCTTGCTAAGGATGAGATAAAATAACACTAGGATTAGTTAGGCACATTAGTGGAACTATGGGTTATACTCTGAGGAAAATATGCTACAGAAAAAAATGGTGAGAGTGGAAGGAAGAGAAAAATCTGTCCTTTTAAGTCCCGAGACTGAATTTGCCTCAACATTATTATTCCCAAATTGGTGAGAAGTTTTTTGTCCTGTTCTGAAGCTAGCTCCTTCTCTTCTGCTACTGGAGCCAGCAAGCATTGACAATACACACACACACGGGATTTTCTCTTTAAGTGAAGGGGCTGATATAGTAGGGAAACAGAGGGTTCACTTGTTGTTCCAGAACCCAAGCCCCATAGATAAGGTGAGGAAATGCCAGGTGTCAGGTAGCTGTATACTCTTAAGGGTGGAGCCCTCCAGAATATCAGATTGAATATATTAGGTTTTTAAAGTCAACCCCTTATTGTATCGATCACTCATTTGAGCATTTAGTTTACAAAAAGAAAAGAAGGCTAGGTTAAAACTAGCTTATAGCTAGTCAGGGAAGGAAAACTCAAACAAGTATACATTTTTCTTTTCAGCTGCAGGAGGTTATGCCATGTGCTTTTGTACTAACATTAATGAAAGCTCACATTTTACTCTTTACTGTGAAGTTGCTGATGTCTGATGAGAGTTGAACTCTGACTGAAGGCTTTCCCACAGTCATTACATTTGTAAGGCTTCTCTCCGGTATGAGTTCTCTGGTGGATAATAAGGGATGAGCTCCGACTAAAGCCCTTTCCACACTCTCTACACTCATGGGGCTTTTCTCCAGTGTGGATTCTCTGATGTTCAATAAGGGATGAGCTTCGACTGAACACTTTCCCACAGTCACTGCACTCATAGGGGTTCTCTCCAGTGTGAATTCTCTGATGTTCAATAAGAGATGAGATCCAACTGAAAGCTTTTCCACATTCACTGCATTCATAGGGGTTCTCTCCAGTGTGTATTCGTTGATGCTGAATTATAGTTGAACGGTCACTGAAGGCTTTCCCACAGTCATTACATTTGTAAGGTTTTTCTTGAGTATGAGTTCGCTGATGTTGACTAAGGTTAGTACTTCGGCTAAAGGCTTTTCCACATTCACGACACTCATATGGTTTTTCTCCAGTATGGATCCTCTGATGTAGACTAAGGTGAGTACTCCGGCTAAAAGCTTTTCCACATTCACTGCATTCATAAGGTTTCTCTCCAGTGTGAGTTCTTTGATGTTCAATAAGGTGTGTACTTCGGCTAAAAGTTTTCCCACATTCATTGCATTCAAAAGGCTTTTCTCCATCATGAATTCTACTGTGGACAATAAGGTTTGATTGGTAACTAAAAGCTTTCCCACATTCGTTGCATTTACAAAGTTTCTTTTGTGAGAAGAGTTTTTGGTGTTTAATTAAGTTTGAATTAACTTTGGAGTTTTTCCTAGATATGAGGGATCTAGTTCCCTTTAGAATTTTCTGCTGTGTATGAAGTTTGGAGGTTAGACTAAATTCACTGGATTCAGGGCCTCTCTCCCTAGTGAAAATTTCCTTGAGGGTCATTGACACTTTTCTGATTGTTCTTTTCTCAAAAGAAGATTTCTTCTGTACATTACATTTTGTCTGCCTTGATAACTGGTCCTCACTTTTACAGCCTTCTTCATTTGTAGGACCTTGGGCAGTATTCCCTCTGAGACTTTCCATTGCTGACCCTGAAAACTCTAGTTCTTCAGAAATAGCCTGATTGGTGTTGATGCTTTGGTTCGGTTCAACTCTCCCTATCTGAAAGACATTTAAAGTGCAAATGTCACCTGTGTCTAGTGTAGAGAGCAAAGAAAATAAACTGGCAGAACAGAAGACAACTAATTTGCAATTCATGCACACTTGCAACTTTATATGGGGAGAAAATAAAAAGGCACAGTGGAAGAAAAGTGAACA
This sequence comes from Equus caballus, assembly GCF_041296265.1. Lineage (NCBI taxonomy): Eukaryota > Metazoa > Chordata > Mammalia > Perissodactyla > Equidae > Equus > Equus caballus. Next base: position 28,234,885 of record NC_091703.1, on the reverse strand, counting down.
AGGCCAGAAGAGATAACAGGCAGCCTTTTCACAGGGGGCATGGTGAGCACAGAGACGTCAAAAAATAGGGGAAGGGTGATTGGGGCTAAGCCAAAGAAAATGGAAATAAGCACATACCAGCTGATGAGCAAAGAGTAGGGGATTAGAAAGTAAAATGAGCTATTAGTTACTGTAGCCCATTAATCATGGTAAATGACAGAAAGGAAAGGGATGAGAAGAATAGACCCTCAAGTATAGAAAAGATACCCCTGAAAAAGCAAAAAGTAAAGATGACTTATCAAGCTTAGGTATAACCATTTTCTTGGCATTGAGAGAGAACAAAATTTCAGAAATGCTAACTACCACACTGCTACCCTCATTTGTCCCCCAACCCTTCTTCCAACTAGTTTAGGTATTCCTCTAAACAAGTCTACAGTCATAGACTATCAGAGATTTAACAGAGCTCATCTTAACAGAGCTTAACTTAGAGTTCAACTAGGCCAATTCACTTATTTGACAAATAGAAAACAGACTGGGTAACTTAAGTCATCCAGCAAATTTTAAGAGCTTAGACTAGAAATCATGTCTCCTAAATATCAAGTTGGTGGTCTTTTCATGATACCACTCACCGAGACAGGTATTTTTGGTGACTCCCTCTTCAGCTCCCTGAAGATCCAGTATCTATGGTTGTTCTCCCTCCAACTGTGTGATCATGTTCAGTTTGCATCCTGGGATTGCTGCTGATTGGACATGATTTAATACAAGGCTATGGGTGCTGGAGACAGAGGGCTATTCATAGCTCAATCTTAATGCTTTGAATCTATAAAAAAAGATAGTGTGAACTTTCACAGAGGCTGTGGCTGGAGGGGCTGGAGAAAATGGGTATCTGAAAGGGACTAAAATTGGGTTCTGAAAGAAAGGTTATACACATCCAGATAAGAATCACTTATGGAACTTGTTAATTCAGACACCTGGGCTTTGCCTCAGACCTAGTAAGTATGATGGGAACCAGATATTTGTATTCAATAATTTCATATGACTTGACAAGTTGAATTGTCCAAAAAGAACCATAGAAACACAGTCTAGGTTGCCTGAAAAATGTTTTAGCTGGAACCAGCCTCCCTGCCCAACATTCTTCTCACAGCATGAGGCTCTAAAACAGAAACTCAGCTTCCCATAAGACAGGTGTCTTTTTCCTTTTGCCAGTGGAGCCAGCACTTCCCAAGGATTTCAAGGTTCTCAGGTTTTAGGCAGCTAGCTTTCTCAGGTGACTCCCGTTAAAAAGCTGGCACCCCATATTCAGACTGTCTGGCACCAAGTAAGTAGTCTGTTTATCTCCCCACTGACAAGGCTGTTCTTATACTTGCCTTAGAAGGAAGAGCAGCAAGGCCCTCTCCTGGAAAACTGACTTACGCTGAGTGTTCAGCAGAGTATCATGGCTTCAGCAACCTTTCTGTTGGGAAAATGGGAGGGTATGGGAATCTGTGTTTTATCTTCTTGCCCATCTCTGGACTCTTAAGTTTCCCCATTAAAGCTTTTTCTTTAACCCATTCTCCTTTGAATTCATCCAGAGCTTTGTGCATGACAGTAGGCAACAAACTGTATAACGGTTCCCCTAATGTTTCTGCTCACAGCACGATTTGAGATCCACTGGATTAGGAGCTGATCCAGTTACAAGTCTTTCCCTTCTCATAGACTGGGAACCTTTCAGATATGGAGGTGAACCTTGGAGGATATCCACCAAGAAGCCATGCTTGGAGAACCTCAGATGCAATACAATGCTGCTGCCCATTTCCAGCTTTGTCAAAAACATGCCTATCAACTGGAAACAGGGAACACAAAAGGCCTACCTGGGTTGAATGAGACTCAGAAGTTCTAATTTATTAAGATCTTTGCAATAAAATCTAATTGCATACTTTATATTGCCAATACTCCCTAATAGGAATTTTCCTTACTGCTAGGTTGGCTGGCCTATATTCTTGCAGTCCTGATCCTTATGCTACTCCATGATTCTTTTGTTGGCAGTTCACTGTTATTTCTCTCTTTTATTACAGTAATCCTTAAGTAAGCGGTACCACCTCCTAGGGAGAGTTTTGGGAATTTGTGAGGGTTTTTTTGGTTGTCATGTTGATTGGATGGTGCTATTGAAATTTAATGGGGGCCAGGGATAATGGGCATTCCTGCAAAACAGAGAATGTCCCTTATCCTGCCTGACTTTCAAAAATGCTGTTAACAGTGACCTGAGGCTAGAACCTAACACCACTTTACATGTAGATACAAAGTATTTTGCACAGCTTTGATATATATTGGAAAATCAAGGAAATATAATTCTTTTGCTTTGAATGTTATTAAGAATTATTCACCATTTCAGGAAAATCCAACCACTTATGGTATTAGATTCACAAATATGACATTCAGATATTAGTCTGCATTTGTAGATGTTCACAGTGATTTTATGAATAAGTGCAGGCATCTGTTTCATCCAGTCTTTACATGATGAAATACATATTATTCTATTATAAATTACTTTTCTTGTCTTTCCCCTTTATATTACAGTTAAGATAATATATTGGTATTTTGGAAATTCCATGTGGGTAATTAATACTATCTATAAATTTTATTTCAGGATAGTATAAAGGGGGATGGTAGGTCTGAAAGGTGGAGAAATACTTCTCTAGTGAAATAGAACTAAAGTATTGACAGTTACACAATAGATGAATTGTACATCTCTCCGTAGGTAGATTACAAAGCCTCTAAAGCAAAAGTTTTTGTCCCCAACAGAAGTCCTCGAAGATCTAAGAGCACCCACACTGCCATAAAGGTGATGTGGTAACTAATGGGAATTTTATATATAGTAGAATATTATTACATGTTATATTCCATTCTGGAGAAGAGACAGTGTTGAGAAAATGTTTAGGTTTCTGGAAGTAAGGGGAAACCATGAAGATCTGAAATTTGAAAATCTTTGTAAATTATCTCACTAGAACCATTAAAACATAGGCTACCTAAAAGTAGGCAGAATATCCTAAATAGAGAGAACTAGGACAGAGTTCGAAGGAGTTGGCCAATTTGAAGTTTAGGATTCGCTGTCATGCTCATTAATATCTTGATGACTGGCAAACTATGCCACTTTGATATAAGATTATCTACAATTCAACTAATGTGTATATACCATGTAGTACAAGTATCCCAAATGTTGTTTTTGCATTCAGATAAGCTCTTTACATGTATAACTGTATTATGCATTATGTGTTTGCGTATGTGACACAACTGATAGATACATAGAAACCATTGGGGAAAGTTTCTACATTAAAAAAAAAAAGGAACCTGTAAAAGGAACCTAACTTGGAGATTCTTTAGGTCTTTTGGGTCTGCCTAGTCTAAGCATTTTATGAATATTGATTCATTTATCTGGTTTATAGTCTCCTCATCTGTAAAATGAAGATGTTGGACTTGATTGTTTGGTCCAAAACTATCTGATCCCTGAAGTTTAATTTTAGGTCCCAAACTCTGAGGCATATACCTATCTACCTAAACTAAGGGAATAAGACTAAAATAAACCTACTCTTTTTCAAATCACAAGAAACATGTGAGAGGTTAAGGTCCATGTTTCAGAGGAAATCATTCAAGAAACAGGCCAATAACACTGGGATCTTCCATAACCCAATGATGAAACAGAGTAAATGAGTGTGAGGAAGACATTAAGGGCAGTCAGTAGGCAAACAGGGAACAGTCCCACCCTGGGAAAAATGTGGCAGACTCACCCAAGAAGGAAAGGTCTATGAAAAGAGAAATAAATGTGTCTCTGCTTGGCAAGATGATACAGACTTTCAGAAAAGAAGGAAGAATCCTTAACCTACATGAGACTTCATCTTATAGTGAGGTAGACAGTTGTCTTTTCCTCTTCTGCCTCCTCTTGCCTTTCTTTTTGGTCAAAAGCAAAGTTGAGAAAAGGTCTTATCCTAAGGCATCCAGAATCACTGGTCTAGTAATGTCTACATCTGGCCAGTTGAATGCAACCCTATAGGTTAAGGGGTAAAACATATGCCTAGAAGTAATCTCACCTCCTCCAAGATACAAAGAAAAGGACAATAGACATTTATGTCTGGGCTTAAGTCTCTCGTTCTTTAATGATAACAGGTAAAAGGGATGGATCTGGGCTAAGTCCAGATCTCTAGGTGATCTGAGGCATATAATCCAGCCTCTCTGACAACTTCTCCACATGGGTATGAGTTCAAATGGAGTACGGCAGTAGTCCCTTACTTCCTCCTGAGGGTCAAAACAGAAGGCAGCTGATGCGGCTCCACCACCATAGGGCTGCACATTCCTGGGCAAGTCACTCACCTTTCTTAAAATCTGGTCCCCCCATCTGTAAAATGGCATTACTAGTACTTGTCTTTTCTCACAAAGCTTTTGTGAATGCTACAAGTTAAAAGATGGCAAAGCATTTACAATAAAGAATATCATATACAACATAAGGAGATTATATTATTGCTGTGCTTACCTCGAATCAATTAATTTTAAAATTGTGATGGTGTACATTTAAGGAAAGATGCTCCCGGAGGATCTGTGAGGCTCCCTGCAGCAGCTGCTGCTCTAGCTGCGGTCATTTTCCTGGCTTTGCAGGATGCACAAGAAATGGGAAAGGGAGGGCTGGTGGATGTGACAAAAGTCTTATACCTGGAGGAGCCCCCAGATATATTCCAGAGAGGCTAGGAGGTCACTACCTCCTCGAGGTTAGGGTCATATCCTTACCCAGGTTCCATCCAAGGCATTCCTCTACCATGGTGTGGAAAGTTGCCTCTCCTGTTGCCTTTTCCTCCTTTCTTCCTCATACTTCAGTTATTTGGATCATCTTACTGCTCTGTGGATACTGTATCCCTACCAAATCCTTATTCTCTCAAGTACACTGGTCACAAAGTGCTGCAGCACCAGCAAACCCAGTCTGCTCTTTCTGTGACTAACTTTCCAGCCCTCACAGCACTGGCCACCTCCTGTTCCCCTAACCATCTGAAATGCTTTTGCCCATACCGCTTCCTCTTATAATCAGTTTCTGATCCAGCAAGAATTCTCCCATGTATTCCCTTCAATTTAAGAAATTATCTCATTCAGAAAGAAGCGAGTTCTGAATGTTCTGGAATAGCTCTTCTCCAGGTGCTGTGCTTTCTGGTATTGGGCTGACTGCTTCCTGGGGCCTTTGCCAATGCCCAAAGGAATCAGCAGGAGGACGGAGGAGGCAGCCTCAGTTCAACCCTAAAGCAGATAATCAAGTTCCCAGACCTACTAAAAGATGGTCTTCCAGCATCAGTGTTCATGGAAATTGGCTCAAAATAACAAATTCACAGAATTTGATATACAGAACTTGTCAATACCTCCACCAACAAATAATTAACACCAGCTATATTCAAGTGCCAACCCTCATCATCAGAACCATAGAACAAAGGCTACTACTCACAAGCTCTGTCACTTCCAGGAAGGTTCTTCATCTCTGAGTGCCTCAACTTCCTTATCTGTAACATGGGGATAACAATACTACATCTCATGGGTTAATGCAAGGATAAAATGAGTTAATTTTAGGGACAGTTAATTTTGGGAGAGTTAACTCCTGGAACAGTACCTGGCACACAGTAAGCACCTGGGAAACACCCCAGGTACAGAAGCCCTCCCTTGCCTAGCTAGAGGGGAGCGGAACGGAACTCTGATCTTTTCCATCCCCCCGGGGCGGATGCGAAGCGGAGACCACGGCCCACAGTCATGGCGGCGGAGGGGCCGGGCTGAGCCCAGCCGGGAGGGCAGCGCTGGGCGCCAGGCAGAGACCGGCGCCGCGTCCCAGCCGCGGAGGCGCCTCGGGCCGGATCTGCGGCCAGACCACCCGCGGCTCTCTCGCCTATCTCCCCCAAAGGAGCCGAGTGTTTCCGCACGACCGCTTCCCAGAGCCTCCAGGGCCACCCGTCCAGGCCCCGGCCCTGGGGCCCTGAGCGCCCCACTCACCGGCCGCCTCCGGCCTAACGCCGGGACACACCCTGGGCCGGACCGCACTTGGACGGAACTTGAGTGCGCCGGACTTAGGGAAGCCGGAAGCATTAATGGGAAACCCTTGCGTCAACCCGCTGCTCCAGCGCTCACCAAGTTTCCCGGGATCACAGACACTCCTCCACTCTGACCCCTGATCATGTCCTGCTCGGTACAGGGGGCCAGTCATTGCTCGATCAACGGCCAGGACCTGATTCTCCTGGCCCAGACGACCCGTTAGAGAACAGAGACGATAAGAAAGAATGGGCAAAGTACTAGCGGGAGCCGCTCTGCGCCTGCGCTGGGGATCACGGGACCGTCACCCTCTGCTCAGACTCGCTTTCCTGGAGGTCTTTGCAGAGACCCTCCCCGAGTGTGTGTGTGAGGATGAAAAGTTAGTGCTAGAGGCCTGAGAAAGCGGGTCTTCCAGAGCTCCTGAAGACCCTAATACATGCTACAGTGTATAACCTAGACCAGTGTTTTATAAATAGATTTAAATAGCCTACCTGGAGAGCCGGTTAAAATACAGAGTCCCAGGTTTCGCACTCAGATTGACTCATTGTCTGACGAGAATCCCAGAAACACTGCGTTTTCAACGGGCATCCCAGATAATTCTGATGCGTGTGGTCCGTAGACCATCTCTGGTGACACAGGCTTCTTTGCACAGCCTACGTACTTAAATGCAATTAAATACAGGAAACCTCTCAAATTCCACCAGGAGACATAAAGATAAATAAAATCAGGACCCTACCTTAAGCTTGTAGATTAAAACACACACACATTTCTACAGACAATTTTAATACAAGATAGTGTACTTGCACCAAAAGCGGTAGTTTGTTCTGGGAGTTCAGAGGGGAGAGAATCTATGGGATGAGGGACATTGGAGTGGTTTGGTTTAGGAAAGATTTAATGGAAAGTATAGCAGGAGGCAACCTTAAAAAGAATTGATGGCTAGAACAGTGGATAGCACGTGTAAGACTGTGGATTTGTCATAGGACAGCTGTGTGCAAGTACAATGGAATAATGCAGGTTTACTGAAGCATGAAGTAAGTATGGTGGTGCTAGATCCAAATCATAAAGCTAGTAGGGACCTGGAGACCATCTAATTTTATTATGTCCATTGCATTTTTTATTAAGTTTTCGAATCATAGTAAAATATACAGAACACAAATGTTACCATTTTAATCATTTTAGAGTGCACAATAAAGTTTTTAGTATCGTCAGAATTTGTGCAAACACCATCTAATTTCAGGACATTTCATCACCTCAAAAGACACCATAGGCACATTGAACAGTCACTCCTCATTACCCTCTCCATCCAGCCTCTAGGAACCTCCATTTTACTTTATGTCTATATGAATTTGCATATTCTAGACACCACATATAAATGGAATGATACAGTATTTGTCCTTTAGTGTCTGGTTTATTTCAGTTAGCATAATGTTTTCAAGGTTCATCCATGTTATAGCATGATCCATTTATCTCCTGTTGGACACTTGGTTGTTTTCACCTTTTGGCTGTTGTGAATACTGCTGCTATAAACATTGGTTATAAGTGACTGAGTCCTTGTTTTCAATTCTTTGGGGTATGTACCTAAGAGTGGAATTTCTGGATCACATGGTAATTCTATGTTCAACTATTTGAGGCATTGCCAAACTGTTTTCCACAGTGGCTGCACCATTTTACATTCCAATCAGGAATGCATGAGGGTTCCAGTTTCTCAACATCTTTGCTAACACCTATTTTCTGTTTTGAGGTTTGTTTTGTTTTGTTTTTTATTATAGCCATCCTAATGGGTATGAAATGGTATCTTGTGGTTCGGATTTGCATTTCACTAATGGCTAGTGATGCTGAGCATCTTGTCATGTGCTTATTTGTATATCTTCTTTGAAGAAATGTCTATTCATATCCTTTGTCCATTTTTGAATTGGGTTGTTTGTTTTTTTGCTGTTGAATTGTAAGAGTATTTATATATTATGGATATTAATCTCTTTTCAGATATATGATTTGCAGATATTTTCTCCCATTCTGAATGTTGTCTTTTCATTCTTTTGATAGTGTCCTTTGATGCACAAAAGTTTTTAAATTTTTAAATTGAGATATCACTGACATATAACATTATGTTATTTTCAGGGTACACATAATGATTCAATATTTGTATATACTGCAAAATGATCACCACAATAAATCTAGTTAACGTCCATCACCACACATCAATACATTTTTTTCTTGTGATGAGAACTTTTAAGATCTACTCTCCTAGCAACTTGGAAATATACAATACAGTATTATTAGCTATAGCCACCATACTGTACAAAATGTTTCTAATTTTGATGAGGTCCAGTTTATCTATATTTTTTAAAAGATTGGCACCTGAGCTAACAACACTTGCCAATCTTTTTTTTTTTTTTTGCTTTTTCTCCCCTTCTCCCCAACTCCCCCCAGTACATAGTTGTGTATTGTAGTTGTGGGTCCTTTTAGTTGTGGCATATGTGATGCCACCTCAACATGGCCTGATGAGCAGTGCCATCTCCGTGCCCAGGATCTGAACTGATGAAACCCTGGGCCGCTGAAGTGGAGTGCACGAACTTAACCACTTGGCCACGAATCTGGTCCCCCTATTTTCTTTTTGATGCCTGTGTTTTGTGTCATATTTAAGAAATTATTGTCTAATCCATCACCATGAAGATTTTTACCTATGTTTTACCCTAAGAATTTTATAGTTTTACTCTTAAATTTAGATTTTATACATTTTGAGTTAATTTTTGTATTTGGTGTAAAGTAAGGATACAACTTCATTATTTTGCATATGGATATCCAGTTTCCCATTGCCATTTGTTGAAAAGACTGTCCTTTCCCAATTGAATGGTCTCAGCACTAGTTGAAAATCAACTGACGTATATGTGAAGGTTTTTTTCTAGGCTCTCTTATCTATTCCATTGGTCCATATGTCTATCCCTATTCCAGTACTACACCATTTAGATTAATACTGTAGCTTTGTGGTAAATTTTGAAATTAGGAGGCATGAATTTTCCAACTTGTTCTCCTTTATCAAGATTGTTTTGATCTTTTGAGGTCCCTTGACATTCCATATGAATTTTAGGAGGGATTTTTCTATTTCTGTAAGAAAAACATTGTTGGAAGTTTGATAAAGAATACATTGAATCTGATTTGAGTAGTATTGTCATCTTAACAATATTGTCTTCCAACCCATGAACATGGTATGTCTTTCCATTTATTTAGGTCTTTATAATTTCTTTCAGCAATGTTTTGTAGTTTTCAGTTGCAATGATTTCTAAAAGTCTTTTGCCTCCTTGGTTAAATTTATTCATAAGTATTTTATTCTTTTTGATGCTATTGCAAGTAGAATTCTTTACTTTCCTTTTCAGATTGTTCATAGCAAATGTATAGAAATACAGCTGAGTTTTGCATGTTGATTTTATATTCATTTATTATCTGTAACAATATTTTTGTAGATTCTTTAGGGTTTTCTACGTATAAGATCATGTCATCTGTGAACATAGATAACTTTACTGCTTCTTTTCCAATTGGATGCCATTTTATTTTTTTTTCTTGTTTAATTGCTCCAGCTAGAACTATAGTACTATAATGAATAGAAGTGGGAAGAGTGGGCATCCTTTGTTCCTGATCTTAGGGGGAAGTTTTTCAGTGTTTTACCATTGAGGATAATGTTAGCTATGGGTTTTTTCACACATGGCTTTTATGATGTTGACGAATTTCCTTCTATTCCTAGTTTATTGAGTATTGTTATCATGAAAGGATATTGAATTTTCTCAAATGCTTTTTCTGCATCAATTAAGAAGATCCTGTGGTTTAATTCCTTCTAAAAATGTGGAAATTCATGTGTAATCTATTGCATTGGTTGACTTTGTATGTTCAATCATATTTGCATGCCATTTGGTCAAGATGTACCATCTTTTTTAATATGCTACTGAGGTGGGTTTGCTAGCATTTTCTCGAGGATTTTTCCACCTTTATTCATAAGGGATATTGGTATGTAGTTTTCTTTTTTGTTGTTGTCTGACTTTGGTATCAGGGTAATGCTGGCTTCATATAATGAATTGTGAAGTGTTCCCTCCTCTTCAATGTTTTGGAAGAGTTTCAGGAGAATTTATGTTAATTCTTTAAATATTTAGTAGAATTTATTAGTAAAGCCATCCAGTCCTTGACCTTGTTTTGTTAGGAGACTTTTGATTACTGATTCAATCTCCTTATAAATTATAGATCTATTTAGATTGTCTATTTCTTCTTTAGTAAGTTTTAGTAGATTTTGTATTTATAGGAATTTGTCCATTTCATCCAGGTTATCCAATTTCATTGTATTCTCTAAAAATTATTTTTGTTTCTGTAAAATCAGTAGTACTGTCCCCCTTTCATTTCTGATTTTAGTAATTTGAGTCTTTAGTAATTTGAGTCTCTCTCTTTTTTTGGCTTAGTCAATCTAGATAATGAGTTAGTTTTGCTGATCTTTTCAAAGAACCAACTTTTGGTTTTGTTGATTTTCTCTATTTTTCTATTCTCTATTTTACTTATCTTTGCTCGGACCTTTATTATTTCCTTTCTTCTAGTACCTTTGGCTTTAGTTTGCTCTTTTTTTCTTAGTTCCAGAAGAGTATAATTAAGTTATTGCTTTGAGATCCTTCTTTTTTAATGTTTGCACATACAGCTATAAATTTCCCTATTAGCACTGCCTTTGCTTCACCCCACACATTTTGGTGTGTCTTACTTTTGTTTTCATTCTTCTCAGGTTATTTTCTAATTTTTTTAATGATTTCTTCTTTGATCCATTAGTTGAGGCTGTTTTATTTAATTTCCACATACTTGTGAATTTTCTAGTTTTCCTTATGTTATGATTTCTGGTTTCATTCATTTTGATTAGAATAGATATGTGCATTATATCAATCTTTTAAAGTTTTTAACACTTTTATTGTGGCCTAACATATGCTCTATCCTGGAGAATGTTCCATGCGCACTTGAGAAGGCATATTCTGCTGTTGTTGGGTGAAGTGTTCTATATTTATTTTGTTAGGTCCAATTGGTTTATATTGTTGCTCAAATCTTCTATTTCCTTACTGATTTTCTGTCTGGTTGTTCTATCCATTACTGAAAGTGGGGTATTGAAGTTTTAATTATTGTGGAATTTTCTATTTCTCTTTTCAATTCTGTCAATTTTTGCTTCATATATTTTGAAGCTCTGTGGTTATGTGCACATGTTTATAATTGCTATATCTTCTTCCTGTGTTGAACTTTTTACCAGTATATAAGTTTCCTCTTTGTCTCTTGTAACCTTATTTGATTTAAAGTCAATTTTTTCCAACATTAATATAGGTACTTCAGGTCTTTTTTGGTCACTATTTGTAGGGAATGTCTTTTTCCATCCTTTGACTTTCAACCTTTTTATGTCCTTATATCTCAGTTGTGTCTCTTGTAGACATATTGGTGGATCTTATTTATCCAATCTGACAATCTTTGTCTTCAATAGGAGAGTCAATTTAGTTACATTAAATGTGATTACTGATAAAGAAGCTTTTACTCTGTCATTTATGTATTGTTTTCCATATGTCATATATTTTTTTCCTTATTTCCTCCATTACTGCCTTTTCTGTCTTGATTTTTTGGTGGTGTATGGTTGTGATTCCCTTCTTTCCTTTTCAGCATATTTTTTAGTTATTTTCTTAGTGATTGCCATGAGGATTACAACTAACATCTTAAACTAACAACCTAGTTTGAATACCAGCTTAGTTTTAATAGTATACAGACACTGTGCTCCTATATATCCCTGTCTTTCCTGTTTTGGTTCTTAATTTACAGATTACCTCTTTATTCACTATATGCCCACTAACATAGAATTATAATTATTTATAATTACTTTATGTAATTAGAATTAAGTCCCCTTTGGCTGCCTGCCATAGTTTTGGGTTATGGGGGATGGTAGCCACTACATGAAACAGTGATATTCACCAAAATTTACCAACCTCTCCATCAATCTCGCCTCTGGACTCTGCAAGTGTTTAACTGGGTCCAGAATTCCAAGAGTCGCTTCATACAGTCCTGCCAGCTCAATGGTAATTTCCATGGAGGGACAGATACCTGGACATTCCTACTCACCCATCTTCTATGACACCACTGTCATTTCCTTTTACAAATTGTGGGATGAAGAGTGAAATGACACAGCCAGAGACAAGACTAGAATTAAATCTTGTGTTTTTTAAGGGGGCTGGGGTCTCCTGGATATAAGGAGCTTGAGCAATAAAAGGACAGAAAATGTATGGAAAAAGAGGGACAAGGAAAGATTGTTTTCTAAATCTTAAAAACAGAAGAAATGCTGTACATACTTCCGTCTTTCTGTCTGACCTCTTGGGATTTTTGTGTTTACAGTTTTTTCACTGCAGAGAAATATGAAAGCCATTTGCAAACAATTCCTGATTTGAATTTTGAAATGGTACTTTTATGAATCTCCACCAAACTTACCTTTAAGTTTCTCCCTTTTGTATATTTATTGCTTCACGTAAAAGAACTTTTGAAATTGAATTTAAGAAAGCATTCTTCAATCAACTATGAGGGATGACAGATTGACAAACTCTGCTGAAGGTGAATATGCAACCAGGATAAGTTTTGTTAATCATTGAGAAATTTGCAGAAGACTCAAAAACAGAAACTATGATGTTATTCATTACTGCAACACAGTAATATGTAGGTAAAAGTTTTTTCATCTTTTCCCCAAAATACATTAACATAATTAAAAATAGCAACCTATTATTTAAAAACGTTTTGGCTTAAAAATTTTTTTACTGGCATAATTATATACGAAGTTCAGTAAAAAATATTTAACTGGCCGTTATTATTATTCATTCCATTTCAGGATTACGGTGTATTACTGAAAATAATTTTTCTTGTACAGAAGACGAAAGTTTAAAAATTATCCGCTCTGGATGTTAAATATGCCTTGGGGAGGGTACCCAGGTTATTTTCCTAAGCAACATAAATGGAACCTGAGACTCTTCGTCTAACGCAGGTGTTATTCTCTGCTGAGAAGCTGAAGGCGTGGGAGGATCAACCAAGACCCCCACTGCGACCAAGCAGACATGCACACTTAGCGCCCCCAGCGAGTCCCTGGGTTCTTAGGTCCAGATCAAAAGCCGCTGCAGTTAGCTCTGGGCCCAATCTAAACTGCGGAGGTAGCTGTTGTCATGGAAACGGCCTGCTGTTGACTGGCGCACCATTCTTGGCGCCTTTGTTGCGTCATTTCCGGTCACCAGCCCCGGGCGCGGTAGCCCTAGCCCGCCTTAGCTGTAGGGGTGAGTGTATAGTGGAGTTTGAATGCTGTCTCCCGGAATACTAGTTGACAGTACGCTTTTCCCTAGAGCTTTCTTTGGAGAATGCCCCATGGTCGGTCGGAAGGTTGTGGTCCCACAACGCTCCGGACCGAGTCGCCAGAACGTCTGGATGCGTCGCGGCGCATCCTGGCAACCGCCCGACCTCTGTGTAACCTCTCAGGTCCTTTAGCCAATTTCGGGGTTGGCTTGTGTGGAGTGTGTGCATGAAAGTCTTTCTTTAGCACCTTTCTGCCTTTTCCGTTCTCTTCTCCCTGATAGGTTTCCCCATTGTGGGATCTGCGTCGCATCCTTTTCAGAGGACCGTTTGGGACACACTCGTTGTGACTTTCTGCCTAAATGGTTTCAGAGACTTATGCTTTTTCTTTAATAACGACACCATGCACCTGCTTTACATCCTTAAAATGGACTTGATAAAAATGGTTCGACCATTCTCGTGACATCCTGAAGTAAGACAGACTTGGGGATGAAGGTCGGGGTATGCTTTCTCAAACTGTGCAGTGAAGGTCCTATCTACATTCATTTTCTGAGTGGGGCAGTTCTCATTGTTTCTTTGAATCTCCAGATCCCAGAAACACAGAAATAAAATACTTTTTCAAATTGAACGCATAGAAAACTTTTTTTTCCCCCAAAATAGAATAGGAAATATCAGAGTGCAACACATACAGAAAGGGCAAGTTTTTGTTTTGTGAAGCTTTTGTGTAATCTGTGTGTACTGGGTTGTAAAACATTTCTTACTGTGTGGTCAAAAGTTGAAAGACACTGGTGATGCTTCCAGTGAAATGTATGACATTCAGGCGGAGACACAGGAGACCCAGAGAACTCCCTTTGTCAGACTTCAGGAGATGACCTGGGTCTATAAAGGAGAGCTTTGATTCTTGAAATTGTCAGATGGACAAAGTCCACTGGTGCTAAGGAATGCTCTGAATAGCCTACCAGCAAAGATTAGCATTTGGATGGGGGCACAATATCCGGGGATCAGGGAAGACTATTGACTAGTGTTTTTCAAACTTTGGACCATTGTGAGTCATGAAATCAATTCAGTGGCTTGCAAACAATGTTTAAAAAAAAAAAAGAAGTAGTAGAATAGCAAATATGTATATCGGAGTAGCTAATACACATAAGAGTAAGAGCAAACATATACAGTATAATAATTGTATTGTGAAATTTGGTCCAGTTAAACACACACCATATACATACAAAGGCAAGTTTGTAGTAGGTTGCAAAGTAACATGTATTTCTGAATGGAAAAAAAAATATTTCATTAGTAGATGATAAACTGAAATGCTTGAGGGGAAAAGATGAGAATAAATAAATGAGGGAAGGGGGTTGGTGTTCTCGGAATGAGTAAAATACAGCCATTTCAGGTATTGTGGTAGAGGTGGAGGGATTCTCAAATGGAGATTTAAGGAAAGAAAAGTAACCCTATTCTTAGGATTGAAGATAGATACTATTGCCTTGTGTGGGGACCTGGAATTGGCCACCCCAAGATATGTCTCTTTGGCATCAGGATTATTTGAGGCTGATTGCTTTTGATAAACTGGGACAGGGAAGGAGGCTCTGAGGAATGGAACTTGCCCTTTGTTAGGACACATTTACATTTGTAAGGTAAATCTCTATCTGTAAAGGTGCCTCCCTCACTGTACCAGGAAGAAGAAAGGAGATGACCTTCTCTCTAAAAACTCTTAATCAATACCAAAGGCAAGGACTTAAAATCTGCATTTTATTGTGCTAGTCTGGTAACCTCCTGTAACTGACTTCCCTCCCCCTCCCAACGTTGGCATTTCTTAAGGATTAAGCATCTTTCCTTAGGCTAGGAACTGATTGCTGCGCTCACCTGTGACCGCCCAGCTCCAGACAATCAACTAGCCTCCTGCTACGCCCACCAAGATAGCCGACCACTACCTGCTGTGTCCATCAAGCCCTGTGCTGACAGGGCAATCTTGTGACTGTTGTGGGAGGGACATTTCAATCACATGTGAAACACCCCGTTTGGGGGTATATAACCACTCTGTGCACCCCACTTCTTCGGTGCCCTTTCTTCCTTCGGGGCGAAAGGCCCCGGGCCATGGTTCCTCATAAAGCTTTGTTTAATTTTCTCTTGCTATTCTGTCTCATGTGAATTTAATTCGTTCTCCGGCCAGACGAACCCACATTTGGGGAGAGGAAATGTCCTCCTCTCCTACGCTTGTATCAGTAAGAATGTATCACACTTTATTTCTTTCTCAGCTGTTATGTGTCAGCCAGCCACCGAACCAGGAGAGGGAAAACAATTTAGGAAAAGAATCTTGGAGATAATCATATATAATTTGCAGGATTATTTTTCTCCCTTCTTCTTTCCCTCTTTTTCCTTCTTTTTTTTTTTTTTTGTAGTATATCTGCTTAAGAGGAAGAAATTATCCTCCTTATTACTCATATTTAAAACAATTATGGAAAGACCCAACCACACAAAAGTATAGAGCTTTGTACAATTAACCCCTTAATACCAATCGGTCAGCTTCAACAAACAACAGCTTTCTGCTGTTGATCATATATTTTCTGTCCTCAGAGGTGTTTTGAGAGGTAGATGAGGCATACAGAAGGAAATTAAGACATCATCTCTCATTTCAAAGAGATAGCCTGAAGTCATAGGAACAGAGATGAAAATATAATAGAGGTCTTCAGAATCTTCCTATCTTCTTTCTGTGGATCATATATCCTATATTCATGCTTGTGTCATATTTTATCAGTCACTTTATTTAAGGGATAGGAAATTTGTTCTTTTCCCCCTGTATTCAAGTTTAGTGAAGTCTTTATTTTTCTTCCGGTTTTGTGTCTATTTCTTGTTTTGTGTTTCGTTTCTGGTCTTAGGTTTTGTATTTCTAATTCAAGGAATTCTTTCATATCACCAAAATGCTTGTTGGAGGATATCTAATGTAGTTTAGTTTTCCTCAGCTTCATGATTGGCTTTTTGGGAGGTTTTTCATTAGCAGAAAAGCTTTTAATCACATTTTCTGACTTTTTGCAGTAGTTTTGCGTGGGTGTGGTCTGGGTTTTTTTTTTCTATTCATATTTTTTTTTTAGATGGGGGAGACTCAGTGTGTCTTGTTTTTCCTTAATTTCTACAGAATCCTTAATTTTTTCCTCTTATTTCCTTCTTTCCCTTCACTGCCTTGTCTCCAAGAGGTACTGCATCTTCTCTCTACATAGCAGATTTTCTCTCAGTATCTGCTTCGCAGAGGCTGTCACTTCTTACTGAAACTGGCAGAGAGTTAGCCATTGATGATTAAGTAGCTAGGAACTAAAGTTTTTTTTCCTTTTTGCAATTACTGATTATAGCTTTTAGCTGTTTAACCCACCCATTGTTAACTGTGCTGTTTAGGCACTATGCTGACTCCCACTAGGTTCCTGTAGATAATATCTCCCTGGAGCCTGGGTCACCATGGTAATGGGTGGGTGAGCTGTTTTTCACGAATTAGAACTCCTTGTCCACTTCAGGCCGGTTGAGACCACCAACTCATCAACTGGACCCATGCAGATGTCCGATAGGAGACCTTTTG
This sequence comes from Equus caballus, assembly GCF_041296265.1. NCBI lineage: Eukaryota > Metazoa > Chordata > Mammalia > Perissodactyla > Equidae > Equus > Equus caballus. Next base: position 28,218,000 of record NC_091703.1, on the reverse strand, counting down.
ATGTCAAGACTAAAAACTCCACCCTCAGATCATGCTAATGCCACCGTTTTGTGAACACGGGTCCTATGAAGAGGCATGGAGTCTGACTACGCTTGCGCAGATCATCAGTTACCTCACCTCTCACCTCCAATCACCTCTCTCCGCATTTCAGACCACCTTGCCACCTATCCCGTAAATATCCCTAAGTCCCTATTTTCAGGGAAGCGAATTTGAGACTCATGCTCTCGCTCCCTCATGTGGCTTCCTTGTGAGTAAACTCTCTGCTCGGTGTTTGGCTTTCTGGGCAGTGGGCAAAAACAAACCTGGTTCAGTAACATTATACTGCATATTTTCAGCCCATTTCCCATAGCCAGGGCTGTTAACTGCCAAGTCCTGATCTGTGTTCAGTGTTTTGGCATTTATGGTTTCACTTTTTCTTTCTGGGGGTGATCTTTTCTGTGTAACTGTAAGCCCTTTGCTCTTTCATGAAGTCTTTTCAGCCTTGCTCACCCTCCTTTCTGCACCCACTGGCTTTAGTGGCAGTGGATGGACTTCAGGAGCTCTGTTGGAATTTGTTTCTTTTCTTCCTCCTCTACTTATTTGAAAGTTGCTGTGTAATGCTGAAGGCATAGGTCCTGAATGTTTTCTTTCTTCTCTTTGTTGACTTTACAGTTGTTTCGGGAGAGTAAGGAGGAGATTTGGAATTTGGTTACTGCCCTTGTTCTCCAAACCCAGAAGTTACAGAAAACATTTTTGATAAAATTTAATATCCATTCATGACAAGAATGCTTAATAAAGTAGGATTACAAGGAAATATACTTAATTAGATAATGGGTATTTATAAAAAAAACCCATAGTAAATATCATACCTTAACCTCAAAATGGAGAAAAATTTCCCTTTGAGTTCAGGAACAAGACAAGAATGTTTCCTCTAGCATCACTTCTATCAACATTGTACTGGTGGTCTTAGCTAGTAACAGAAAGGGAAGAAAAAGTATAAAGATAAGAAGGCATAAAAATGATTATTCACATATGGTTGTATACATAGAAAATCCAAAAGGATCAACAAACAAGTTATTAGAATTAATAAGCGAGTTTAGCAAGATTTCTGGATGCTTCATCAGTGTACAAAAATGAATTGCATTTGTCTGGACCAGCAGCAAGCACTTACAAGATGAAATAAGAAAGATACCATTTATAATAGAAATATAACAAATACCTGGGAATAAACCTAATAAAAAACGTTAAAGATCTCTATTCAGAGAACCATAGAACATTATTGTGAGTCATTAAAGAAGATTTAAATAAATAGAAGGTTATATTCATGACTTGATGTTTCAGTATTGTAAAAATACAATTTCTCCCCCAAGTGATCTAAAGATTCAGTTTGATTCTTGCTGCTGCTTTGTAGAAACTGTCGAGCTGATAATAAAATTCGTATAGAAATGCAAAAATCCACAATAGTCAAGATTCTCTGGAAGATGAAGAAAAGAAGGAGAGCTTGCCCTACCATCCATCAAGGTTTATTATAAAACTACAGTAATTACGACAGTGTTGTATTGGCACAAGGACAGACAAAAAGTATAGAATATAGAGCCCAGAAACAAACCAATGTACATTTAGATGCTTGATCTATGACCAAGGTGATACTGCAGGGCAGAGGAAAAAGGATATTCTTTTCATGGTTTGGGACAATTAGCTGTATGAATGAAAAAAGAGGGAAAATTTATCCCCATTTCACATTGAATACAAAAATCAATTTCAAGTGGATTAACACGCTAAATATGAGAGGTAAAACAATGAAGCTTCTAGTACATAATGTAGGAGAATATCTTTATGACCTTGCTATAGAGAAAAATTTCTTGATACCAAAGAAATCACTAATAGTTAAATTGGACTGCATTAAAATTAAGAACTGGTGTCAAAAGACACCATTAAGAGGATGAAATTGAAAATGATTTTGTAATACACAAGACTAAGAAAATTCCTATGCCCAGAATATTTAAAGGAGTCAAACAAATCAATAAGATAATCCAGTAGAAAACTGGGCCAGAGACTTAAATAGGTGCTCTATTAGAAGAGACATGCAAGTAGTTAATAAACTTATGAAAGGATGCTTAAAACTGGCTAGCAATTAAAGAAATACAAATTAAAACCACAATGAGACACTACTACACATCCACTGGAACGGCTAAAAGTAAAAAGACTAACTACTATTGGCAATGATGTGAAACAACCATAACTCTGATGAGATTTTAAATTGGTACGGCTTTGAGAATGAGTTTGGTATTAACTAAGTTGAACATATATGTTATGACCTCATAATTCCATTCCTGGATAAATTCTCAACAGTGATGCATGGACAAGTGCCCTAAGCCATGTAAATGAATGTTCATAGGTGAATAATTCATAGTAGTCAAAAACTGAAAATAATTTGAATGTCCAAAAAAGTAGAATAGATAAATAAATTGTGGCATAGAATACTGCATCTAATTTTTGTTTTATGACATTAACATTTTTGAAGAATCAAGGTCAGTTGTCTGGTAGAAAGTTCGCAGTCAAGATTTGGCTAATTATTTCCATAAAATTAGATTCTGATTAAGCAGTTTTGGCAGAAGTACCACATAGGTAATGTGTTCTTCCCAAAATATCACATCAGAAGGCACATGATGTCAGTTTGTCCCACTATTGATTGATTGTTCACTTAGGTTAATATGGTGTTTGTGTAATATGTTAAGTTATATCTCTCCCCTTTGATCACTATTTTTACATACTCAAGGGTTCTTTTAAATAATTCAACATGTTATACACCATTACTGTCATCCTTTTTGATTCTCAAATTATCTAAAATTTTGCTAATGGGAGGCCCTTCAAGTTTGCTTCTGTGACTTTTTGCTATATCTCCGTCAGTCTTTGAGACCTTGTTTTCTGGCATAACTGGTTTTCTGCTTACTTTATATATCCCTTGCCTGAGAGTTGGATCAGTTATTTCTTCAAGGGGGCCTTTTTTTTCAGTTGGTTTGTTTGAGTTAGAGCCAGTTGGGGTCCATACATTGTGCTTAAGTCTCTCTCTCTTTTTAAAAGTAAACTTTTTTATTGTAAAATAGTTTTAGATTTACAGGAACATTGCAAAGATAGTACAGAGAGGTCCTGTACACCCCTGACCTAGTTTCCCCTATTGTTAACATCTTATGTTACTGTGGTATGTTTGTCACAACTAGGAAACCAACATTGGTACATTACTATTAACTAAATTCTACACTTCATTAGGATTTCACTATTTTTGCTTCATGTTTTTTTTTTTTTTCTGTTCCAGGATTCTATCCAGGATAGCACTTTACATTTAGATGCCATGTCTCTTTAGCCTCCTCTGATTTATGACATTTCCTCAGACTTTCCATGTTTTTGATGACCTTGACATCAACATACTGGTCAAATGTTTTTGTAAAATATTCCTTAATTAGGACTTTTCCGATTTTTTTCTCATGGTTAGACTGGGATTATAGGTTTAGGGTATGAAGACCACAGAGGTGAAGTCCCATTCTCATCACATCATCTCAAGGATACGTGCTAGTAACATGACTTGTCACTGATGATATTATTTTTGATCACTTGGCTGAGGTACTATTTACCAGCTGTTCCAACTGTAAAGTTACCCCTCCCTCTATACTCCATTCTTTGAAGCAAGTTGCTAAGCATAGCCCACACACAATGAGTGGGAAGGAGGGAAATTCACTTCCCCATCCTGGAGGGGAGAGTGACTGCATAAATAATTTGGACTTCTCTGTAAGGGAGATTTGTCTTTTTTTCTCCTTTTATTTATTCAATCATTTATTTATATCAATATCAATTCATAGATATTTATTTTATACTTTGTGTTATAATACAATGGTACATTACGTTATTGCTCAAATTATTTTAACTTTGGCCATTGTGAGCTCTTTTAGGTTGGCTCCTATGTCTCTTTGACATCTCCTCTCCCCATATCCTCTTTTTCTTTTTCACTGAGGAAGATTAGCCCTGAACTAACATCTATGCCAGTCTTCCTCTACTGTATATGTGGGTCGCCACCACAGCATGGCTGATGAGTGGTGTAGATCTGTGCCCAGGATCCAAACTCATGGACCTGGGCCCCCAAAGTGAAATGCACTTACTTTAACCACTACACCACAGGGCTGGCCCCTTCTCATTATTTTTTTAAAGCATTTCTTTACTTGCTGTCACTACAAGATTCTCCAGTCCCATCTTGTATTTTCTCTGTCCCAATCCTAGAGTCAAACATTTCTTCAAGAGGCCCAGATTCCTTTTATTGGTGAATGGTTTTAGAAACTAAGATCTAGGTGCTGGGTGTGCTCATTGTTACTGGAGTGCCACTGCTTCTAGGCCCTCTCAGCTGACAGTATTAGAATATATATTTATATGTGTTTACCCATGTATGCATATCTATAATTATTTCTGTATCCATCCATATCTATATTAAGCTAAACATGAATTCATGTTGGCATCTCTGACTCTAATCCAGTACCACAGGTATCACTTTTGCCTGTTCTCTGGCTTATGTGTAACTTCCCTCTCCAACACTGAGAAACCTGGCATTCACAGTCTACCATCCATTTACTTATTATATCAACTCCAGGCTACATGTATATCTATTTCAGAATTTCTATCCACATATTCCCATGAGAAACAAATTTACCAGCTAGGGTACATTGCTTATGTATGGTTTTTGTCTTTACTTTTATAGTTCTCAGTCATTTCAGAAGTTACTTAAGTCATGTCCTTTAGTCCCCATCTCCCTTAGTGAGGTTATGTCATACATTTGTAATACAGTTAGAATCTTTTTTCACAGCTTGCATTCTATAGGATCTAAGATCCTCAACCTCCTGATTGGAGTTTTTTTAAATTCTAATTTATTAAGGTTCAATATTTATATTGTAAAGTTGTTGATTTTGAAAAATGCATAGTGTTGTTTTCAAAGGACAGTATGATACAGATTAGTTCCATCAGCCTAAAAAATCTTCTATGCCTCCCCTAGTCAAATGCCTTCCCCTCCCCAAACTACTGGCAACCCCGATCTGTTTCCCATCCATATAATCTTGTCTTTCTAGAATGTTATATGAATGGAATCATGTAATATGTAGGCTTTTCTTTCATTTAACAAAATGCACTTAAGATTCATCCATACTGTTGTGTAAATTAATAGCTCATTCCTTTATATTTTTGGATAGTATCCTATTGTATGAGTGTATCACAGTTTATTTATCCATTTACCTGTTGAAGAACATCTTGATTGCTTTGAATTTTTGAAGATTATGCATAAAGCAGCTGTAAACATTTGCATGCAAGTTTTTGTGTAGATTAAGCTTCTCTTGTTTTGTTGAGATAAAATTCACCTAACATAAAATTCACCATTTTAACCATTTTAAAGTGTATAATTCAGTAGTTTTAAGTATATTTACAATGTTGTGCAATCATCACAACTATCTAATTCCAGAACATTTCTATCATCCCAAAAGAAAGGTGGGGTCCATTGAGCAATTACTCCCTATTTCTCTCTTCCCCAACCCTGCCATGCACTAATCTATTTTGTCTCTATGGATTTGCATATTCTGGATGTTTCATATGAATAGAATCATACAATAGGTGGCCTTTTGTGTTTGGCTTCTTTCACTTAGCATAATGTTTTCAAGGTTCACACATGTTGTACCATCTATCAGTACTTTATTCCTTTTTACAGCTGAATAACATTCCATTGTATATATATATATACCACATGTTTATCCATTAATCTGCTGATGGACATTTGGATTGTTTCCACTTTTTGGCTATTATGAATAATGCTGCTATGAAAATTCATGTACAAGATTTTATGTGAATATGTTTTCAATTTTCTTGGGTTTATGCCTAGGAGTAGAATTGCTGGATCATATGGTAAAATGACATCTAAATTTACAAGGAACTGCCAAAGTTTTCCACAGCAGCTGGACCATTTTACTTTCTAACCATTAATGCATGAGGGTTCCAGTTTCTCCACATCCTTGCCAACATTCATTGTTTTTCATTGTTTTGATTATAGTTATCCTAGTGAATGTCAAATGGTATCTTGTGGTTTTGATTTGCATTTTCCTAATGACTAATGGCATTGAGCATATTTTATGTGCTTATTACTCATTTGTATATCTTCTTTGGAGAAATGACTATTCAGATCCTTTGCCTGTTTTTTTAAATTGGGCTGTCTTTTTGTTGCTGAGTTGTAAGAGTCCTTTATTTATTCTGTATACTAGACCCTTGTCAGATATATTATTTTCAAATATTTTCACCCATTATGTGGGTTATCATTTCACTCTTTTGATAGTGTCCTTTTATCCACAAAAGTTTTTAATTTTGATGAAATCCAATTTATCTATTTTTTCTTTTGTCGCTTGTGCTTTTGGTGCCATATTTAAGACGCTGTTGCCTAACTTAAGGTCTTGGAGATTTATTCATATGCTTCCTTTTAAGAATTCTACAGTTTTAGGTCTTACATTTAGGTCTTTGATCCACCTGGAATTAATTTCTCTATATGGTGTGTGTAGGCGTCCAAATTCATTCTTCTGCATGTGGATATCCTATTATCCCAGCACCATTTGTTGAAAAGATAATTCTTTCCCCATTGATTGGTCTTGGAGCTCTTGTCAAAAATCAATTGACCATGGACACATGGGTTTATATCTGGACCCTGAATTATGTTCCATTGATCTGCATGTCTATCCTTATGCCCATATCATACTATTTTGATTAGTGTAGCTGTGGTGAAATCAGGCACTGTGCATCTTCTTATTTTGTTCTTTTTCAAGATTGTTTTTACTATTTGGCATCTCTTGAAATTCCATATGAATTTTAGGATCAGCTTGTCCATTTCTGCAAAGAAGGCAGCTAAGACTTTTAATCATTGAATCTGTAGATCATTTTGGGAGTATTGACATTTTAACAATATTAAGTTTTCTACTCCATAAACATTGAGTATCTTTCCATTTATTTTGGTCTTCTTTAATTTCCTTCAACAATGTTTTATAGCTTTCATTGTACAATTTTTGCACTTATTTGGCTAAAGTTATTCCTAAGAATTTTTTCTTTTTCATGGAAAATGGAATTTTTTTAAATATCATTTTGGATTATTCATTGTTAGTATGAAGAAATACAACTGATTTTTGAATATTGATCTTGTATCCTGTAACTTTGCTGAACTCGTTTATTAGCTTTAATAGTTTGTGTGCGTTTATTCTTTAAGGCTTTCAAGATACAAGATCATGTCATCATGAATAGAGATAGTTTTACTTGTGCCTTTTAAATCTGCATGGCTTTTATTTATTTATTTATTTATTTATCTTCTAAATTTCCTTGGCTAAAGCTTCCAGTACAGTGTTGAATAGAAGTGGCAAGAATGGACATTCTTGTCTTGTTCCTGATCTTAGGGAGAAAGCTTTCAGTCTTTTACTGTTAAGTATGGTGTCAGCTGTGCATTTTTGCATAGATGCCCTTAAGCTGGTTGAGGAAGTTCCCTTCTTTTCCTAGTTTGTTGAGTGGTTTTTGTATATTCTTTTAATTGTGAAAGGGTGTTAGATTTTGTCAAAGCTTTTTCTGCATCTGTTGAGATGATCAAGTGTCTTTTTTTCCCCTTCATTCTATTAATAAGGTGTATTAGATTGATATTTTTGTGTTGAATCATCCTGCATTCCTGCTATAAATCCATTTAGCCATGGTATATAATACTTTCAATATGCTGCTGGAATCAGTTTACTCGTGTTTTGTTGAGGATTTTGTCATCTGTATTGATAGGAGATATTAGCTAGTCTTCATATTATTTTGGTGGCATCTTTTGTCTAGCTTTGATATTAGGGTAATATTGGCCTCATAAAATAAATTAGGAAGTGTTTCCTCTTCTTATATTTTCTTTGAGTCATTCGTCCATCAAGCCACTAGACAGGTCAAAACAACTACCCACAGTTCTTTGTGGATGAGGTTTGTTCTGCTCCCTCTAGTACCTAGGCTGCAAATAGGAGCCATTATCTTCAAGGCCACTGCTGAACTGGGGAGCATAGAATGGGACCAGTTAAAATGCCACAAAGTTAAATGCCACAAAGCTTGCTGTTCTTACTAAGATTCAGCTACTTTTCTTTGATTAAGCATTCCACTGGTTGCTGCAAGCTTTTGGTTAATTTCCAAAATTTCAAAAATGTTGATTCTAGAATTCAAAAGCAGTTTTTGTGGGGCCACCTCATGGCGGAGTGGTTAAGTTCATGTGCTCCACTTCAGTGACCCAGGGTTTTGCTGGTTTGGATCCTGGGTGCAGACATGGCACCGCTCATCAGGCCATGCTGAGGTGGCATCCCACATAGCACAACCAGAAGGATCTACAACTAGAATATACAACTGTGTACTGGGGGTGCTTTGGGGAGAAGAAGAAGGCAAAAAAAAAAAAAAAAAGGAGAGTGGCAACAGATGTTAGCTCAGGTGCCAATCTTTAAAAAAAAAGTTTTTGCTAGAATTGCTTTGGTTGCTTTTTGGAGGGGGGACTTTTGGAGTTCCTTACTCTGCCATTTTCTCTGCCATTTTCAAGTCTCTTAATTTATAACAGTCTCCTTTCTTTTTCCCCCATGTCATTTGCTTGTTGTTGAAGAAACAGGTCATTTGTCACGTAGAATTTCCTATAGTCTGGATTTTGATAATTACATGATAGTAATGTCATTCAATGATTCATTTGTCTGCTGTAATTTCTATAAACTGGAGGTTATAGCTAAAGACTGTATTAGATTCAGTTTCAGTTTTCTGACAAGAATCCATATATCTGGGGCTTTGTTCTTCTTATTTCAATACCTCAGGAGGCATGTGATGGCTTAATGTTTCACTGTTAATGATCAGTGGGTTCAGGTGTCATCAATCTGATTTATACATTATAAAGATCTCCATCTACCTTCCTCCTAATAGTGTAACATCTTTTACGTTTGGAATTCTAGGTCCTCTACAGAGTACTGTTCAGTAAATGTTCACAATTGTGCTTCTGCCCACAGGTTCTCTGGATAGAGGCCTCAGTTTGGAGGTTAAAAGTACAGCTCAAATGCCAGGGATGGAGGTGAGCCTCCAAGGAAATTGCACCTCTGAAGAGAAGTCGTAGTCTGAAGAGAAGCTTTAGCTTCCAGCTCCTTTCAGACATCTTCTGAACGGCTGTTTGGAGGAAAAGCTGGTAGTGCTGGATCAGTCAACAGACAAATAGGACAAAGCTGACTTAGAGGTCCTCAGAGCATTGGCACTGGCAAGATCAGAGAGATGGGGAATTACTTGTGCTGAAGCAATTCCAGACCCTCTTGAGCAAGGAATCTAAAATTCGTCTGAAAATAATGAAAACTCTGTGTCTCTGGAAGATTTAACCCAAATGAGGAGATAAGTATGACTTACAGAAAGCATACACTAATGGACTAGACTCAGAAGAAGGCAGTCGGCAAAGTGAAAGTAGGAAACATAATTTTTCCTTACCTTTCTTTAGGCATAGGGTCAATCCTAGGTAATTTTATTTTTTATTATTGCACAAGCTTTGTAACAGTAATGGAAAGGGGAAGAAATCAGCCAGAATCTCATTTCCATAACACATCAAGTGTATTTTCCATGTGTCCTTCCTGTCCTTGCCTATATAAATGCATACTTTTTACTCAGTTATAATTGTGGAGTAGAAACAATAATTGTTTCAGACTTTTCATTCTATCACAAGCATTTTATGCATTGGCTGTGTAGTTTTCATAATTACTTTGACAGTGGTGTGTTATTCCCTCAAGATGCCATTTCGATACTTTGTAAATTTTGTTTCTTTTTATGGGATATTTGCATTGTTTGGAATTTCTGATGTTTTCGTGATGCAGGACTCATCTTTTAGCGTGTGGTATTTTTCTGTTTTTGTTTTGTTTTGTTTTCTGCTAAGGAAGATTCACCCTGAGCTAACATCTCTGCCAATCTTCCTCTATTTTGTATGTGGGTTGCCACCACAGAATGGCTGCTGATGAGTGGTGTAGGTCCACGCCCAGGAACCAAACCCAGGCCGCCGGAGCAGAGTGTGCCAAACATAAATACTAGGCCACTGGGCTGGCCCCTGTTTTTTTTTTAAATGATTTCTTTATAAGTAATTGCTAACAGTACTATTACTGCAAAGAAATACTGAACAATTCTGTGATATGAGGGGCCAAATTGCTTTCCAAAGAGGTCATAACAATTTACACTGCTTGAGCACCTTAATGAAGTGGAGTTTCTCCTTAGTACTCTCATCTTCCTTTTTGTACCTATTTCTACCTCCTAGTGTTCCCCTGTCCAGGCAGCCTATGTCCTCATGATCCCCTTTCAGTTTCTGCCCGTAAGAGCATCCAGATAACTGTTGCCTGCAACCCACTTTGATAACAGAGATAGGAATTCTTTTCTCTGAATCTCGGGAACTGGAAATTACATCTATCCTTTTGCTTTCTTTGATAGCTTTCTTTGTAGAGCAGGTAGGGGTCACATCTGTTGTTCTGGTGGGCTTATTGACCAGTAATTTGTCTTTGGACTCCATGTTCTTCTGACATCTCTATCTTCGTAGGATTCTCCCTCCCCTCACAATGGTGCACAAAGGAGAGAGTCTGGCTACCATGCTTCTGACTGCAAGGCACCAGGTAAGTAAGAGTTTGTTCCCAACAGAAATGACATTCAAGTGTTCACAGCATTAACACGTTTTACTCTCTCACCTTGAAATTTATGTTCTCATATGAGAATTCTGAAATCAAATGTTATTTGGCTTATTGTGGTAAATGGTAGGTTCTGTAGAGAAAGCTCTCTCAACAGTACCATTCTTTAGTAATTAGCTCCTCAAGCCATGCATTTATTTATGCATCCAGTAAACATTTTATATTAGTTTCCTATTGCTGCATAACAAATTACCACAGATTTCGCAGCTGAAAACAACACCCATTTATTATCTCACATTTTTGTAGGTCAGAAGTCAGAGCAGGGCTCATCTAAGTTCTCTGTTGAGGTTTTCATATAAGCTGAAATCAGGGTGTCAGCTGAAGTCACGATCGCATCTGAGGCTTGCAATCCTCTTTTAAATAAACTCACTTTGTTTGTTTGGCAGAATTCAGTTCCTTGTTTGTAGGACTAAAGTCCCATTTTCTTTCTGGTTGTTTTCTGGGCATTGTTCTCACAACTAGAGGCTGTCCTCAGGTCTTAGACATGTGGCCCTTTCACCACATGGCAGCTTGCTTCTTCAAAGTCAGCAGGAGAATCTGTCCAGTCTGCTGCCATACAGTCTTATATAATGTAACCTAATGAAGGGAATGATTATCCAATTGTAGTCACGGGAGCTGCTCACACTCAAAGAGAAAAGATTATACAGAGTGAGTACAATGGGAGTAGAAAACTAGGAGACACCTAGAATTCTGCCTACCATACATTTATGGAAAACTTAGTAATTAATTCAAGCAGTGCTTATTAAGTATTCACTATGTGTTTTCTTGGGGATGCTAGAGAAGTAGGAAATAGAATTTCTACCTTCAAGGAGCTTGGCATCTGAGTGAGGAAGTCAACATACAAGTAATACCATTGTAGCAGTCTTAGGTAGTAAATGACTAGTATTTTTGAAAGGAGTGGTACAGAAAAGAAGTGCTCTAGGAATTTTAAGATAGAAGGTATGGACTGCAAGGATCAGGAAAATTTCAAGTAAGAGGTGGAATCTATGTTGAGATGTGAAGGATGCATAGAATTTGAAAAATCTGGGAAGTATGATGGAGACTGTGGTTGTCTCCCAGTATCCATATTCCTCTTCTCAGTAACAGAACCCCTAAATTTTAGCTAGCCACATGGCCAGAAAGAATAAATGCCATGCTTTTCCTGCTTCTTTTGCCCCTGTTTCATGTGACTAACTTCTAGTTGATGTATGCAAAAGTGTCAGGTGACAGCTTCTGGGAAACTTTCTGAAAAAATGGCTGATATGTGCCCTTCTTTTCCCTTCTGCCCTTCTGCAGCCATCTTGGATTATGAAGTCAAGTTCATACATGATGGACCAACAAGATAGAAGAGCCTGGGTCCCTGATGCTTTGGAATGCCACGGCAGCCCTCACCACCTACCTAGACTTTTTGTGTGGTCCCTGGTTAAGTCACTGTTATTTTGAGGTTTTGGTTAGTTATAAGTGAACTGAGTCTTAATTAATGAAAGTATATTTCCAACAAAGTGAATAATACAATCAAATGCTAAGAAATGAGACTAGTTCAGCTGATAAATGAGAAGTTCAGCTGGTAGAAATAAAGCAGTTGTGCTAGAAAATAGAAGAAAATAAGACTAAATTATATGGTAGTCTAGATTGTGACAAAAGAAGCACCAATGGGCCAGCTGAGTAATTTGTAATTTATCTTGCATATAAACTAGAGCCAATGGAGTATTTTTTAAAAGAAATAGGCCATAGTGAATGTAATGTTTGAGAATGAAATTATAACCAAATGGATATATGAGGTAAAGGAAAGTGAAGAATTGAAAATGGTATGCTGGTATCCTTGAGAAATGGAGTCCTGAGGAAGAAGGGACATATTTAGGATTGAGTTAGTTCTGAAGATATTGCTTTTGAGATGATAAGAACATGAAGTGAACATGGTTTATGGGTAACTGAAGATTCAGAACTAAAGCTTGAGGTGTCGGTTCTTTATTTAGAGGAACAGTGCTAATAGCTGAAACAAAAAGAATATAGAGAGAATTGCCATGCCCAAGGCCTGAGCTTTGAAAAATACTCCCATAAAAAGCATAAAAGGTAGAAGGTACCATGAAAGATCAGAGAGATAGAAGAGCCAGAATAAAAGGAAGGGGAATGTATGGACAAGGAGTGAGTTTCATGACATGAAGGATGTCATCAAATCCAGCAGAAAAATTGAAAAGAATGAGGACAAAGGTAGTGGACAAAGATAGTGGGTTTAGGTGTAGCAAAGGGAGTAATTGTTATCTCAAAGGCTGAATCTCAGAAATAGCCTGGGAAAACTAAAGATTTGCAGTTCCACAAGGAAGGAATTTTTCAGTCTTCAAGAAAAGAAATCCTAGCAGGCTGTAGTGTATAGAAGGAGAGACTAAAGTATAATTGGGGCTTTTGCTAGTTGGTCCCAAGCTTATTTATGTGGTTAATGAGATCATTTACTCACAGTGAGGGTGGAGTGTGGAGGAGATTGAAGAAAAATCTGAATGATAGCCATCAGAGAAGAGAATAACCTAGGGAGTCCATGTAATACAAATAGTAGTGTTGTCTAACAGCAGTGAGGGATATATTGAAGATGGTCTGAGAGAACTTTTATTTATTTATTTTTATCAAGTCAATATATCAATTGAGAATGCTTTTGGCTACAAATAACAGAACATTTAAACTATAGCTTAAACTATAGTCTACAGCAGAGTATGGCAAACTAGGGCCTATAGGCCAAATCTGGCCTGTTTACGTAAATAAAATTTTAATGGAACACAGCCATGCCATTTGTACATATTGTCTGTGGCTGCTAGAGCACTATAATGGCAGAATTGAGTAATTGGGACATAGACTGGATGGCCTGTAAAGCCTAAATTATTTACTGTCTTTTCCTTTACAGAAGACATTTGCCACCGCTGGTCTAGACTAGAGGAACATTTAGTGCCTACTCAACCAGAAGTCTAAAGATAGACAGATTCAAGGTTGATTCACTGGTTCAATAATATAAGGAAATTATTATCCCTGCATATCTCTTCCTTATTTCTTATTGTTGCAAGATGGCTGCCACAGCTCCAACCATCATTCTACAGTGTTTAATGCAGGAAGAAAAGGCAAGAGATATGTGGCAGATGGCCATTTTCTCCTAAAGTGATTTTTTTCCTTTTATTAAGGAGCAAAATTCTAAGAAGTGCCCATCAGTGCCCTTAACTTTTCATTGGCCCAAACCATGAGACACTGAGAAATATTACTGCATAGAATACACAAGTGATGATAGTTCTCTTTCCCTAAGATCCAGTAGGTCATATTTCCAGTGTTTAAGGGGTGAGGAGAGGAAAAGGAACACACAGAGGAGATATAGGAAGAGTAGTCCTTCAGCTACAAGAAGAAGTAGAAGTGAGAATTGTTGAGGAAGACAAGGAAGTGGAGAGTTAAAAGAAAGAGGAGCAACCAAGCAGAGATTCTATAAGATAAGGACAAAAAATGCCCACAATATTTGGCAATTGAGTGGCCGCTGCTGACTTTAGTCTTTGCCGCAGTCTTTTAGACTTTGAGAGCAGAAGTCAGACTGAAGTTGAAAGTAAGGAAGTCAAACAGTGTAAGAAAGGGGAAAAAAAAGACTGAATAAATATTAACCAGAAGAAAGATATGGGTTAAAGAAAGGGAATTTTAGGTTGAGAAATGACCTGAATATTTTTAAAGGACAAGGAGAAAGAGCCATTGAGATGAGAGAGTTGAGGATGCAAAGAAGAGACTGACTGCTGGAGTGAGATTCCAAAGGAGACGAGATGAGGTCAGAGGTGCAGAAGATAAGATTAGCCTGGGGCAGGAGGGATGCTTAATCTCTGGGGTTGGAGGAAAACAGGTGAAGCGATGTGTAGAAAGAAACAAAAGTACCAGTTTGGGTGCTTTCATATGCTAGTAACTGAATACTAATGAGAGGTATCTTTAGCAGGAATTTTTAAATCATACACAAGAAATCCAGAGGTAGTTACAGCGTTGATTAATTCAGCCACTAAATGTGGAAAGTTCTGGAATGGCTTCTCTATGATTCTCTTAGCTTTCTCCTCTTAGTTGCAAGATGCGTGCCACAGATTCAAGCCCCATGTCCTCTCATAACAATGTTCAAAGGTGGGCCGGGGTAAGAATTCTTATCTTTCCCTGTCTGTCTTTTTTTTCTTTTGTTCTTTTTATTTTAATGTTTCAAACCTATTAAAAATTTGCAATAATAATGCGAGGAACTCCCATATGCTCTTCATCTAGATTCAGCAATTGTTTACATTTTGCATCATTTGCTTTATAATTCTGTGTGTGTATAATTTTTTTCTGAATCATATCTAAGCATGTTGCCAGCCCGATGCTTTTTTTCACTCCCATATACTTCTATGTATTTCCTAAAAACAAGGATATTCTCTTACAGTCATAGTATAATATCAAAATGTGGAAAATTAACATTGATACAATATAATTATTTAATCCACAATCCATATTCAAATTTCTCCTTGGTTGTACCACTAATGTCCTATATAGCTACCTTTTCCCCTTGTCCAGGATCCAGGCTGGACTCACTTGTATTAAGTTGCCATGTATTTAGGCTCCTTTGGAATAGTTCCTTAGGTTACTTAGCTTCTTTGTCTTTCTTGTTTTAACATGTTTGAAGAGCACAGGCCAGTAATTTTGTAGACTGTCCCTCAATTTGGATCTTCCTGATATTTCCTCATGAATAGATTTAGGTCTCGCAGTTTGTGCAGGAATAACAGTGTGGTGTGGTGTCCTTCACCATGCATGATATCAGGGTTCACATGATATCTATTTGTCCCAATATTGGTGATATTAACCTTGATCACTTAACAGTTTTCACCACTGTTAAATTATTTTTTCCCTTAGTAGTTCGTAAGCAATTTGTGGTGAGACACTTTGACAGTATGTAAATATCCTATACTTCATCAACCTTTCACCCATTAGTGTTATTATCCATTGATGATTTTTAAATTCCGTCATTCCTTCTACATTTATTAGTTGGCATTCTCCTGTAGGGAAGAACTCTCCCTTCACTTATATTCATTTATTTATTTATATCAGTATAGCTTTATGGATTCTTATTTTAGTCAATGAGATATAATCCATTATTATCATTATTTATTTTAATGCTTAAAGCATCTCAGATTTGGCCAATGGCAGTCCCTACAGTCTGGCTTCTGTGTTCTTTTAACACGTCCTCATTATTTTTGGAGCAGTTCCTTGTTTTTTGGCACAAGATATTTGGGGCTTATCTTGTTCTTTCCCTGACCCAGCCAGTCTTCAAATCAGCTATTACTCTACAGAGCTCCATTTTAGTGGAGCATGAAATTTAGACATGAAGGTTGGGACACTAAGTGCCACTCTTCTTCTGGGGTGTCATTGCCTCTAGGCCCTGTCAGTAACAGAGCTAACAAATAAGTCCTCCCCACCCCATTTACATATATATACACACATCTATTTTTGTATCATCTGTAGATAGATATAAAGCCATGAATTTTTACTGATAACTCCAATTTCAGTCCATCAATAAAGAGTTCATTGTATTCTGCTGTCTTTCCGTAATTATTACTCACTTTTCTAAACCTGTCTCCCATTTGCCTCCACTTATTTAGTCATTTGCTCAAGCCTAGAATACACAGGCATTATTTTCAGATTTCCTAATCCATACAACTGTAATAGAAAACCTACTAACTAGAGTTTGACATTTGTTTACAGTTCTTTTTTGAGATAAGATTATATACAGTGAAATGCACAGATGATATGTTTAAATTTGATAAATTTTAATAAATGCTTATACCCATTTAATAACCACCTTAATCAAGATATAGAATATTTCTATTAACCCACAAAGTTTCTTCATTCTCCCAATCAGTTCCCACCCCACTCCCTGTAAGCAACCACTGTTCTGATTTTTATCTCAATAGATTTTGCCTGTTCTTGAACTTAATGTACATGGAATCCTATTATTATGTTCTCTATTGTGTCTGCTGTTTTCCCTCAACATAATGTTTTTCAGATTTATCCATATCCTGGGTGTATCAGTATTGCATTCCTATTTATTGCTGAGTAGTATTTATTGTGTGAATAGACCACAGTTTATTTGTTCATTTACTTTTTGATGGACAGTCAAGTTTTTTCCAGTTTTTGGCAATTAGGAATAAAGCTGTTATAAACATTCTTGTACAAGTCTTTTGTGTACATATATTTTACTTTCTTGTGGGTCAATACCTAGGAGGGGAGTTTTGGGGTCATAAGGTAGTTGTATATTTAACTTTATGTAGAACTGCTGAACAATTTTCCATTTACATTCCCCTTAGCAATATATGATAGATCTAGTTACTCCACATCCTTAACCAACAATCTTTTTAATTTTAACCATTCTAGTGGGGGCAAGTGATGTCAGTAAAATAGGGGCATAGGAATTTCTAACGCTCATTCCTCCCCCTCCCCCAACATCAGTTTGAACAACTATCCATGCACAAAAATACCTTCAAAGAGCCAAGGATTCTACTTGAGGGATTATAGCACCTGAGTGAAGCGCAGAAGTAAGAAAAGATGCATTGAGGAGGATCAGAAAGCTAGATTTACACTACTCCCATCACCCCTCCAATAAGCCCCAGGAGCCCAGCACAGAGAGAAACAGCCTCTTCACAGAAGAAGGAGAGTGAAGTGAGTGCCTGACTTCACCACAAACCCCAGAGCCAGCGGCCCCAGCACCAAGCTGACTTCCACAGTCCTAAGTGGCTTTCTGCTGGATCCCATAAATCCACGCCCCTGGCTCACCCCAGTGCCTGCTGGCTCCAGTGGCCTCAGGCATCCTCCGTGGCACCAGGCTCCTGGCAGTCTTCTTTGAATCCAAGCCCTAGGTTCACCCCAGAGCCTGACAGCTCCAGGGGCCCCAGGTGGCTCCTGTGGCTCCAGGTGGCCTCCTCTGTTCCAGACTCCCAGGAGGCCCTCATTAGCCAATTTCCTCAGCCCACCCAGGTGCTGGCTGGCTCCAGCAGCCCCAGGTAGCTTCTATAGCACCAAGCACCAGGTGGGCTCTCATGAACACAGGCCCCCAATCTGCCTTGGCACCTGCTGGCTCCTATGGCCCCTGGAGGCTCCTGTGGCCTCAGGCACCCAATCACTCCCCGTGAACCCAGGTGCCAAGTGAGCACCTATGAACCCAGGTTCCCAGGCAGGCCAAGCACAAGGCTAGTTACTGCAGTACCAGATTCTGATCTACCCTGGTACCAGGCTGGGTCCCATGGCCCCGGGCTCTCAAGTGCCCCAACATTAGGCCAGCCCACATGGTCCTAGCCTTGAGACTGGCTCTTACACACCCAGGCTCCTACCCTGCCCCAGTGCCAGACTGGCCCCTGCAGACGCAACCTCCAGGCTGGCCCCTAAGGCCGCTGGTTACAGGCTGACTCCTGTGGTCCCAGGCTCCAAGCTTACCCTAGTGCATATAAAATTACAAATTTCCCTCTAGGCAATCCCTTTTAGCTATATCTCATGAATTTTGCTAGGTTGTACTTTTACTATCATTTAATTTGAAATATTTTCTAATTCCCCTGGTGATTTTTCTTTTGACTCATGAGTTACTTAGAAATGTTTTTTTAAATTTCCAAATATTTCAGGCTTTTCTGGATACCATATTGTTACTGATTACAAATTTGGTTCTGCTGTGGTTAGAATATATTATATTCAAGATTTCAACTCTGAAATTTATTGAAACTTAGACATATGGTGAAATAGTCTACTTTGAAAGATAAAATCAGCTGAGTAACTGACTGGTATGTAATCATCAGACAGACCAAGCTGTCAGAAAAATCGAATTAAAGGAAAGGCATTCATCCATTCATTATGTATTTAGTAAGTATCTACTATTTACTCAGTTCTATTCAATATGCATAAATGAGCAAAAATTTCTGTTCTCATGGAATATGCAACTAATGGGAGGAGGAGAGACAATTAGCACAATAAGTAGACTAGTATATTAAAGGCTGGTTCTGCCACCAGTTTGGTGGGATTTTCAGTCTTTCTTGGAAGCTACTGTTTGTTTTTTTCTCTCAAATAGGGCCCTCCAGGTCACCCTTCTGACCTCAAGATACTTTGCACTCTCCAGTTCTCACCTCCTAGATAAATTAGAAGATAATTTCTCATGGTTTCCCCCAAAGACCTCCCTTTGTCCTTAGGATATTAACTGAACTGTGAATATGTTGCTCAGTCTGCTTCATGGCTTCTATCACCCCGACCCCAAGAAGGACTGAGAATCCCACCAATTTGATGGCCAAGCTAGCTTCTGTCTATATCCACAGAGAGAAGTTCAAGTTCCTGTAGGGCAGAAGTGAGTGGCATCATGTAGGATGAGAGATATGTACTCCCTAAACTTGCCCACTTCCAATCTTATATTTTTATTCTTAAGTAGAAGCCCATCTTTAAAATGCCACCCTCACCTTATATAAAATGAAGGAAAGAGGGTTGTCATGGTGGATTGGTACTCTCTGTACTCTTGGAATGTCCTCCAGAAACTGGGGCTAGCACAGAGTAAGAAGGGAAACCTAGAGGGCAGTGATGGTAACATCTGTTAGTGTTGCTCCTTCCTTCCTGGTGTCTGATGTTATGTACTGCTTCTGTGCTGTCTTCTCAGACATTTAAATTTCATCACAGCACTTGCTGCTCAGAAGCCTCCAGTGACTTCCCGTCTCACTCATGAGTGAAAGCCAAAGTCCTTACATTCACTTATTAGGCCTCTTATTTCTTACCACTCTCCTTCTCACTCATTTTGATTCAGCCATACTGACTTCCTTGATAAACCTCAAACCCACTCTTGTACTTGCCATTTCTTTTCTCTGGAATATTATTCCTATGTATCTGCAGCCTTGCTTCCTTACCTACTCCGTCTTTGCATAGGATTCACCCTCTCAGTGATACTTGCCTTGACCACCTTATTTAAAATCGCTACCCTCATCCACCCCCCCCCCATATTGTACCTACTCCTCCTGTTTGTGAAATAAAGCATCTTATAATATGTGGTTTATTAATTTTATTTTTATCACTGCACACACTAGAAAGTAAGCTCTATGAACACAGGGATTGTTCTGTGTCGTTTATGACTTTATGCCAGGCACCTGGTGCTTGGCACACAGTAGGAGTTGGACAAATATTTACTGAATGAATCTTGACCTCTGTGTTTTGAATTTTTTCTCCATTAAAACTCAGATTTTGGGGGAAATTTTTCTCAGATAAAAACTCAGCTTTTATCATACACAAAATATAATTATTCTATGTATTCTTTTTTTTTTTTTCTAAATGTTTGTCAAAACACAGTATTGGGGGCCAGCCCGGTGGTGCAGTGGTTAAGTTCGCACGTTCTGCTTTGGCGGACCAGGGGTTTGTTGGTTCGGATCCCATGTGCAGACCTAAGCACTGCTTGTCAAGCAATGCTGTGGCAAGCATCCCACGTTAAATAGAAGAAAATTGGCAAGAATGTTAGCTCAGGGCCAGTCTTCCTCAGCAAAAAAAGGAAGGAAGGTTGGCAGCAGATGTTAGCTCAGGGCTAATCTTCCTCAAAAAAAATCCCAAAAAACGTCAGTGTTGGAAGATGCATTAGAATTCATCTGAAGCATAAATATTCAACCCAATCAAAGCCAGTGAACCCTTTTTATAATAAATATTTCATAATGCTTCCTTTACCTTCTTGAAATTTCATAGATAATTAAAACTATATACACACTTCATTTTAAAAATCAATATAATGCTCTAATTGTAACATGAAGAAAAAACAAAAGGAGAGCAATTTATATAAAATAATATGTATGTCAACTTGTAAATGCTCAGGCATGACTGCCCTGGACCACATAATGAAGGTGCCAAATGCTTGCACCTAAAAATGAGGAACAAGCTTGGCTTTAAGACAAGGAAGACAATATTGAATTGAATAGCATCTAGAATTTTTAAAAATATTTTATGTATTCAAATAAGGGCTAAATAAGTATATTAATATATATGTAGAATATCCATGAATGTACAGTTACAAATGTAGACAAAGGACAAGTGTCTCGTCCTCTTGTATCGACAACTCAAATACCATGAATGGCATTGTATCAATGAACAACTCTTGGCAAATATCTGATCAAAACAAAGTCCTCTTTTATCTTGATTCATCTGGCAGCTGCATCTTTGGAAAATTCAGACGTTGTTAAAATCACACAAAAAGTACTGCATGTTTATTAAAAAAATGGACTTAGGTTTATATTCAGATAATTAAAAACTAATTTTTCACGTATACGAATGCACAATTTTTTACTGTGTGGGACTGTCGAGCAGTACATTGCAGAATATCTGGCATATCTGGTCCCTGCTCACTAAATTCCATTATATCTTTTAATCATAGTGACAACTAAGAACTGCTCAACCCATTCCAGAATGCCTTCTGGGGTATTATACTGTCCCTGTTGAGAACAACAGATCTAACCCTATCACCTTTTCAATGACTGAGTCCTTTTTCTAACATCCTACCAAATAACCATCCAGGCTATGCTCGAACACATCAAGGGAGGGGGATTTGCTGCTTTTCAAGAGAGCCTCACCCAGTGTCGGACTATTTTGACAAACTTTCCCTTATAAACAGACCAAGTTTATTTCTAGTTATCCATCCTTTAATGTGTATAAGCAAATGTATTAAGTTTCTTGAGGGCACACAGACGGTATTTGATACTTCTTTATCCTGGCAAAATTCTTAGCATAGAGCAGGTATCCAAAATATACTTGATTGACTTCAGGCACTCAGAGCCTTAAGCTCTACTAACCACTTGCCCTCATTCTGTTCATTCTCCTAAAACGTCTGGCGAACAAGTATTTGTCTGTTTTTTAGGAATCCGTGACTTTTTGAGCTGTGGCTGTGTGTTTTACTCAGGAAGAGTGGTGGTGCCTGGACTCCATTCAGAGGGATTTATACAGAGATGTGATGCTGGAGAACTACAGAAATCTGGTCTCCGCTGGAAATCACAGTTTTCCCTTGAGATTCAGCATTGATCCAGTAGAGCAAATTGGGCTGTTAATAGCTGTGTGGAAAGGGCTTACTTAAGCGGTGATTTGGGGTCATGCATCACAAACTGCACATGTTCCTTAGGTTTAGCAATAGTGTTTCTGCTACTCATTCCCAAGGGAATGTCTACTGTTAGAGTTGGAAATAGGCAGTGGGGCTGCCATGTCTTTGGCTGCCCTTAAGGATTCTCTCCAGGGAGCAGGGTTGATGGGGTGAGAGAGCCCTCTCTCAGTAGCAAGACAAATAATAAATGAATCTTCCCATGTCGGAATGACCTCCTTACCATGGTCCCCTTCCTATGAACATAATGCCGACTCGCTTTCCCTTTCCTCTCTTTGCTGCCTTCAAAAGAAGTCTCGTGAGCCTCCTTCCAAGACTCCCTGTATTCTTATGTGATGAAATAATAAACAGTTTCAGATCTTATTATGTGTACTACTAACTGCCAGGTCACATGCCTTTCCTTATGAGTAGGGCTGCCAGTTTCCAAGCCTGATGTGATCATTTACCTACAACAAAGGGAAGAACCATGGCTGTTGAAGAGAGAATTTCCTACAGAAACCTCTTTAGGTGAGTGAGAACAATGGAAGCCAATGGAAGAAGCAACCCAATTGTTTGGTAACATATCTGAGGTAAGTTAGAGTTGTTCCTCATAGCCTAGCAAATCACTCTCCCCACATATTATCTAACATGTGTTTCTGGTCTCAGAGAAAGTGGCGTTCTTCCCTAAAGCTAATTACTCTCCCTGAGTTCTGGATCTCACCTCTGGATGTGTTTTTTTGGGACCTACCTAGCTCCTTCTCAAGCATCATCAGTATTTCATTTTCTATATTCTCCTTCCCTTGTGCCTTCAAACATTTATTGCTTTCCCTTATCTTAAAATTGCCAATTCTAGCTACTATTCAGTTTTTTTCTCCTGTCTTCTCTCAACGAATTCCAGGTTTGTGTGATATGCACCTGCTACCTCCACTTCTTTACCTTTTGTTTTTCTCCTTTGTAATTTGCCTTTCATTCATTCTCCTGAAAGTTATCTTCAGGAAGTTCTCAGCTTGCTTTGTTATATCTACCCCCTGCCATTTTATTTATTTATTCCCTTTTATCCTCATTCTGCATGCCTATTTCCCTCACCCTCTGTAGGCAACATTGTTTTTGAAATTAATCTATGTTGTTTGTGTATCAGCAGTTGGTTCTTTTTCATTGCTATGTAATAATGTGTATTTTTTTGGTAATGTTATAAGATTTCTATGGTTATTTTTAATTTACCTAAATGATTTTGTGTTACAAAGCTCATTTTGTTTATTTTCTTCTCAATACTGTGTCTCTGGAGGTTGCTCTGAGCATCTCTAATCTGGTGCTTCTAATTGCCGTATGGTGTACACCCATCACATTTTCCCAGTGATGGGTACTCAGATTGCCTCCAACTCCCCATGACCAAAGTCATGCTGCTATAAAATCATGAGACTTCTCCTAGTGATCTATGTGGGAATTTCTTTGGCATGTATATCTGTGACTTGCTCACTTTATTCTAGTCATGTTCATGGCCTCCTTTTCTTCTCTGTCATTTTTGACACAGTGGACTAGCTCTATTTAGTGCTCTCCACTTCCCTCTAGTATCTTTCATCATTCTTCTTTCTGTTCTCTAATAGTGTGTCTAAATTATTCATTTTTCATACTTCTGTTTCTCTTTGCCAGTGGTTTTCAACCAAGAGTGCTACTACTCCAGTAGGGGATATTTAGGGGGCATTTAGAAATATGTGGGGATGTATTAGAGGTGGAAGCACTACTAGTATTTAGTTCCTAGGGATGTTAAACATTCTATAATGCATGGGACATTCTATACAATGAAGAATTGCCCCTCTCACAATGCCCATACTGCCCCTATGGAAACCCTGCATGCTGATGACTTAGCTCCACCTCTCCAGCTCTAACCTCTCACCTTCCTCCATCTTCTTGTGTCACGTGCCCACATGTATGACCATCCATTCCCATAAGCTCAACTTGTCTAAGTCTAACTCATCATTGTTTCATAATCTCTCTTCTCAATATCCTGTTTCTTCAGTGAATTTGCTTTATAAACATTTTACTTTTTAAAAACTATTATGGAAAATCTCAAACATTTACAAAAGCCAACAAAATACTATAATAAAGCTCCATGTACCTATTGTCTAGCTTCAACAATATTCAACACATGGCAAATCTCATCTCATTTCCTTATTTTTTGAGTCTCTTAGGCTGAACATGATGGAATCATCTAACTATTCATTATCTTTTACTATCATATTCCTTTACTAGGATTGCTGTCATGTCCTATAGAGTCTTTAAAAGGTCTGTTAGATTAATCTTTGTTTTTTAAGACAAGTGGGAGTGTTCATTGATCTATTTACTCAAGAAATATTTTTTGAGTGCCTGCTGTGTGCCAGGCGCTCTTCAAAGTGCTGATGACGCAGCAGTAAACACAACAGACAAAAATCCCACCCTTCAAGGAGGGAGTTTTTATAGTTGAGGGAATAATTTAACAAATAAGATAGTGTTAAGGGTTATGGAAAAATAAAATCAGAGAATAGGCATAGGGAAGGCCAGGGTGAAGGAGAGATGCAATTTTAAATATCATGGTCAGGGAAGGCCTCCCGGAGAAAGTGATAACTGAGCAAAGATTTAACAGAAGGAAGTGAGTCATGGGGGTATTAGGTAAAAAAGCAGACCAGGCAGGGAGAAAAAAGTGCCTGGCGTGTCCAAGGAACACGAAAGAGACCAGCATGCTTGGGGGGCAGCTAGCAAAGGAGAAAGAAGTAGAAATTCATGTCAGAGGGTAACATGGGGCAAGATTGTTAGAGTCTTGTAGGCCCTTGTAAGGATTTTGATTCTACTCTGAGTGAGGTAGGAGACATGGCAGGGTCCTGAGCAAAGGAGTGACATGATCTAACTTGCCTTTTAACCAGATCACTTTGCTTGTGGTGTTGAGATTGTGGGGAGCAGATTGGGAGAATGTGGATGGTTGCAATGAGGAGAAACTGTCAGTCATGAGTTAGCCAGGAGACTCGCATAATTTAAGCACAAAGACCTGGATTCTAAGCTCAGATTCCTTTCCACAATTACTGTACATTGCATGTTTAAAGTAGGCTCGGGATTGGTGGGAAGAGAGCCTTCTCACAACACCCCCAAAAAGAAACCCTGGACATTTCTAAACTAATTAGCCAACCATCTTCAAACTTGAAGGTTAGGTGGTCTGATAGAGCAGGAACGAATGCAGCGTATCTCACCCTGGCTCACTACATTCCCCAGAACCCCCCAACAAAGGCCAGATACCTGAAGATGACACTGTTTTGCACTTGGTGAAGTTTTCAGGTCATAAAGCTTAGTTTCATGATGTACCACATAGTTGTATATTTGGGGCATTTGTCACTATTCAGGAAGCACAATGCTTTCATTTAAAGAATGTTTACTCATATCGGGCTTTACTGGTTCTCGTATTGAAAACACCAGCAGGAACTGATATTCTCATTTGAGTGCCCAAGCATCTCTGAGCAATTGCTCTGCCTCCAGCTTTTCAGTACTTTCCCCCTCATCTCCCCACCACTCATCCCCCTACCCCCACCCCAATGCATTTCCCTGCAAATCCCATCATCATTTTCTTTTTGTCTGGGCCATGTGTCTAATTTCTGAAGATGCTTCCCACTGGATCACCTTCCTTCCTTCCCTCACATTTTGAAATATGCATATAGATTGATATGGCCCCTTTCCTACAATTCTTTTACTATGTCTGCCTTTTCTCCTTCCCCATCCCTGTGTGCTGTTAAATGCAAAGACATATTTCAGAGTGTAAGAGTCATATATATATATCTGTGGACATATTTTCATGATACCAGTTCATCTTCACCAATTCCCTGTCACTTAGCACAAGAGACATACATTAAAAAAATTTCTTTAGGCTGGGAAAATAGTCTGGAGCAAGGAATCTATTGAAAACCAGGATGTTTCTTAAGAAGACTCAGCCTTGTGGCAGTAATGGAAAGACCCACCAATGATGGTCCTTGGAACTTAAACTTGGGAGAAGATGGGGAATGTGAGAATAAGTTGGAGAGCCAAAAGGGAGACCAGCAAAGAGTATAGGATCAAAAATCAGTTGCTAGCAAGAAAATACTCAACAAAGAGAGGGGCCAGGCAAAGAGAAAATTTGCAAGAACTTTTCTTAGTACACAACAAGAAATTCCTACAGGAAAGAGACCATATAAATGTGATATGACTGAAAATATTTTCAAACGGAATACAGAGCAAATGAAACATCATAAAATATGCAGTGTAGAGAAACCATACAAATGTAAGGAATAAAAACTCAGTTACCATTCTTTTCTTAATAATCATGTAATGATTCATTGTTTCTCATTTCATTTTGGAGAGAAATCTTCTGAATATAATAATTGGAAAGTCGTCAGAGATAATGTAACTTTTTTCAACATCAGAAAATCCACAGTGGAGGGAAACCCTTTAAATGCAACGACTGTGTGAAAACTTTCAGCAGGAGTTCTTCTCTCATTAAACATTAGAGAACTCATGCTGGTGAGAAACACTATGAGTGTAAGGAGTATGGGAAGTCCTTCAGCAAGAGTTCATCACTTATTAACTATAAAGAATACACACTGGTGAGAAACTCTGTGAGTGTAAATAATGTGAAAAAGCCTTCCAAAACCAGTCAACTCTTATTCAGTATCAGCTAATATACACTGGAGAGAAACCTTATGAATTTAATGAGTGTGGGGAAAGCCTCTGGCCAAAAGTCATCCCTGACTCATTATCAGAGAACACATAAGGGAGAAAAATCCTATAAATGTGTTGATTGTGGGAAGGCCTGCAGAGACCACTGCTCTCAGAAGTCATTCCAGAACTCACACTGGAGACAAACCCTACAGATGTAATGAATGTGGAAGAGTCTTAGCCAGAGTTCACACCTTACCATACATCAAGTAATCCACACTGGAGGGAAGCCTTGTGAATATAATGAATGTGGGAAGGCCTATAGCCAGAGTGGAAATCTTGTCAAACATCAGAAAATCACACTGAAGAGAGACCTTGTGAACGTAGCCAGTGTGGGAAAGCCTTCAGTCAGAGTTCACACCTTACCACACATCAGATAATCCATACTGGAGAGAAACCCTAGGAATATGGTGAATGTGGCAAAGTCTTCAGCCAGAGTGCAAGTCTCACCAAATATCCAAAGAATACTCACTGGAGAAAGACCCTGTGAACGTAGTCAGTGTGAAAACGCCTTTAACCAGCGTGCAATTCTTTAAGCAACTGCTAACTCACACTTCCTAGAAAGTCTGTGAATGTGATGAGTACTAATGACTTCTAGTAAATACTAATGACTTCTGGTAAATATTGGTCATCACCAGAGATCAAAGATTTTACTGGTAGGACAAGGAAAATTTAAGTAAGTCTTGACATTTCATGAAAGGTCAGCAAGTTAATGTTGTGAGCAAGAGACCACTAAATAAATTTTGTAAGATACTTGAGGAGAGGTATTGCGTGGTTTTGACATTCTTTAGTAGCTTTTTATTAGGGTTTTGTACAAAGACTCAACAGTAAATGCTTGTATCATTTACTAATACATTTTTGGTCAAATCTTTTGTACGCTCACCCTCAGAAACTTTCTTAGGATTTTTAAAATAGGAATGCCCCAACTGGAAATGGAACCACCTAAATAAAATTGAGAACGTGCTTTTAAGTGGGAAGAGCATCCCAAATTCTATATCTACAAGTTCTATTCAGAGAAGCAAGGAATCCAGGTATCTATCATGGGTCTTCTCAACTGTGAGAGATCAATACCAGAGGACTTGTAGGAGCAAAAGGATACCCTTTAAATAACTGACCCCTTTAACAGAGCAGTTCCATCACTATGCTTCTCTTTACCTCTTCATCCTCAACATCACAAGGTTGTATCTAAAGAGGAAAGACAC
Organism: Equus caballus; assembly: GCF_041296265.1. Classification (NCBI taxonomy): domain Eukaryota; kingdom Metazoa; phylum Chordata; class Mammalia; order Perissodactyla; family Equidae; genus Equus; species Equus caballus. Next base: position 28,190,299 of record NC_091703.1, on the reverse strand, counting down.
GTGGGAAGAGAGTGACGTTCAAGATTTATTTCACAAGAATAAATTTTTACAGGATGTAGCCATGTACTCTTTGAAACCTATCTTGTCTCCTTTGAACACATCAGTGAACAAGTAAAAGATTAGGAAAGACACACAGATACTATATCTCTGAGCCTGTTCCTTATTTCTTGGCACTTGGTTTACAAAGCACCATGTAATTTTTCTTCATGCATGAATCCTAATTACTCATATTAAATGAGCCCATGCCGTTTTAAGAGATTGGGCCTTAGGTAGAAAGGTAAGATGATAGCAAATCAGAGTTCCCTTGAGATACCCACAACATACGAAGATGAAACCAGAAATGACCTAAACATGATGAAATCAGGAAACCTGACTTACTTCTTGCTTTCCCTTCATAGAAATGCTCTGCTCCCTCTTTAAAATTCATTTATATTTAGCTTTAGTTTACTGTTAATCAGTATAAGTTCAAACACGACTAAAGTATACTCCAAATTGTATGGCACTGCAGTAATTGCAATACAGACAAATAATGACAACAGAAATAGCAGCAATATATGGAAATTATTTCTCTAAACTTTTAGGCCCGTATTCAGTATGATAAAATGGAAAATACAAGTTAAACTTCAATTAACTTCAATTTTATCCATCCATTGATGAGTTAATGACAGTGTCCTTATTTGGGTACAGCTCTAACAGCTGGCATTTTGGGCAGTTTGAGTATGTTAAAGTCAATAATGCTAGTTTTCATTTGAAAAATCAGTCAAAGTTAGTTAAATGCCAAAAGACATAGCCTCAAACAAAGTACTATATAAATTTTCATTACAGAATCTATGAATCAAATATATTTTTAATAAAAATTTCTGATTTCATATATTTAATGGGAATACATTAAAATGTTATATACAGAGATACTGCCTGCCAAAGGGCACAAAGGAACTTTCTGGGGAGATAAAAATGTTCTATATCATGATTGGGGGTGGTGGTCATTCAGGTGTATACATCTGTCAAGCCGTTTACCTGTATACTTAAAAATTATACATCAATAAACCTTTTAAAAAATAATATGTAAACAGCCCATTCAAAAATTTCTATTATTTCTCTTTCAAATCACGTAATTTTTTTTCTTCAAAATATGTGCACTTTCTTGAGAAGTTTGTAAAACTAGGTCTTTATTTAGATTTGCAAGTCTACAAGATCCAGATTTGAGTTCAGCAGCATCTACTTCTCTCTCCACACATACATGTATGTCACACACACACATACACGCATTTTCATCTCTTGCTGCATCATTGAAGGCCATGAACTTTAATCTTGCCTAGTTTATTTTAACAATAACTATTCTCATTTTTTCAGATAGCATTGCTTGTATTTTTCCAATTTTGCTTTATTTGAATCTTTCATGGCAGTTTTTCATTTGGGAGCACTGAGTTTCTAGATATTTAATTCTGAGTTCTGTTTGACTCTCTCTTAACTTCCCAGTTTCCTTGAGATGCTCCTTGTGTCATTTGCCAGGCTGTGTTCTCAGCAGCATTACATTATTAACGCGTTTAATCTTCACAACAACCTATAGAAGGAACCACCGATATGCACTAAAGGAGAAAGCCACATACTTGGAGGGGTCTCAAATTTTGCCCATTCGTAACCAAAGGATTGTGCAAGACTTGTTTAGATATAGGAATCAAGAAATGTAAAGAGTCAATCAGATAAATCCATTGATCGTTGTTTTCCCAGGCTTGTCCATTTAGGAAGGAATTGAAGAGCTTAAGACACTTTAAGAGAGACAGATACAGCAGCACTTATTCAGCACCATGCACTGTGCTTTTCTGTGCATTACTGACTTCTCAAAACAACTCATGTGCGCCTCAGTGCTAGGTCCCTTAAGGTTCATCACTGTTAGAATGAACAACTGACATCAAGGCCATACCTTACCAGGGGATGGAACCTGGTTTAGTTTCCATTTTAAGTATGAAGCTAATGGAAACTTTAAGCAAGTGATATCTTGGGCCTGTTTTTATTTTTGCCTTTGGAAAGTAGTAAGGTACATAGCACAATAATTAAGAATGTGAGCTCATGTAGCCAAATCGTATGGGTGACTTTGGGGTGAGTTGCTTCTCTGAGCCAGTTTCATCATGTGTAAAATGAAGTTAATTATGACCTCAGTCATTCGTTCAAAAAATATTTGATTATCTACAATGTGCCAGTCTCTGTTCAAGCTTATGTTTTGAAGTAAAATGTGTTAAAGCACATCTGATAAGAACTACTAGGAATAAATTTATAGTCCAACAAAATTAGGCTTACTCATTCTCTGCAACAAAGTAGACTAGCACGAGCAGAAACCATGGGACATCTCACAAAGGATGAAACAGGGGTATTGTAGGATTTTGAGGGAGGGTTTAAAATAAGCTGTCTTTTGATTGGCTCAATGCAAGGCCACTCTGGATTAAAAGGTGGACTTAGGGTCCTGTTTCTTTGGAAATCTGTTAAGATAAATGTGATATGTCGTGACTGCAAATGCTGTATCTGAAGCTCTGCAGCTGGTTTGGAAATAGAGAATTTTTTTCTCTGCCAAAGATGGCTCTGATTCTCCAGGCAAGACTGGGATGTTCATTTATTCTGATATGATGTCAATTAGTCTCTAACAGCCTATGATTTTAGCAAACAAGATTTCTTAGTAATTTTTTTTTTAGTGGCAGTAGCAAGGCAAAGGCGGAGATGTCATTTGTAAGAAAGCAGTAATTATTTAAAGAGGATCATTATGACACTTTACAGCTGCAGTATGATTTTGGGAGAAATAACGTTTCCTGTTAACTTTGCAGCAGGTTTTATCAGTGTCATCCAGGTCTGGTTAATGGTGGGCAGGTTTTTGCTTTTTCAAAGGAGACAACACATAAAATGTGTTTAAAAGAGGGCCTGGCACACAGAATGTGGTTAATAGTAATTGACTATTCTTATTATAAAGTAAAGGAGTCTGATTTTCCTGTGTTCCAGTGACTTTTAATTAGTTGTTTATGTTGTAAAAAAATAATAGGAACCTACCTTTGTCCTTTGCTTACTAGAGAACAGTCAGTGTTGTAATACAGAGGAACTCTGCTACATGCAAATTATTGACGTATACCCTAGTTACCGTGGAAGAGTCTCATAAATCAGGACCCCAAGGAAAATAGCCAGACAAGCAACGCTCTCCAGTGGCCACGCCTCTGTCCAATTAGGATCACCTGGGCCGGCTCTAGCCACGCCCCTGTCCCTGAATCAGCACAGCCGCAGACATGCCTGGGAAATGTAGTCCGCGGAGGGAGAGTGGCTCCAGCCGTGGCAAGCACCGCCCAGGCGTAGTTCTTCTGGGACTGGAGAACCCTTTGTTGGTACTCCTGCCGCGCGCCGTGAGGCTGAGGTGTCTGCGGCACGGCGCAAGCGGGTCCTAGGTTTCACGGGTTCTGAAGCTTCGCGAGGCCTGGAGCTTCGCGGGGCCTGGGCCTTACCCTTTCGGAAAGATTGGGGGAGAGGGGCGGCTGTGTGCGGGCTGGAGAGGTGGGAGCGGTTCACTTTTTTACCTGCGGCTGTCTCTAACCCGGGAGGCGCGGGAAGAAACCAGGACGGTCCCTCCAGGCCACTGGACTTGCAGTGTCTCCGCGGGTACTCAAAGCAGCTCAGAACCGTGCGGGATCGGGGGTCCAGAGCCCCGGGGTTGGGGCGGCTTCTGGGCATTGGAGCCTGGGGCTGAGACTATCCAGAGAGTGACGGCGGCTGGCCGGCGCCAGTGATAAAATACGAGGCCCAGCCTCGTGCCAAGGGGTCAGAAATAGGTGGGGGCAGAGAGGAGAACTCCCTGAGAGCCACAAACTGGAGAATAGACGCCCCTTGGCTAGTCTAGGGGCTTGTCTGCAGGAGGCCCAGGATCACTAAGGAAGCAGAACTAGCGGTAGTATAGGAAACAGCCTGTGTGATGTCACAGAGCCGGGAGCACTGCAAGGTGCAGGGGACGACTTTCCGTGAAGAAAGAGGTAAGAAATAGACCACGTCGGGTGTGGGAGTGGTCCGAAGACTGAATTTGAGGAGAGGTAGCCTTCCTTTTGCTCACCTTAAGAATCCTGGGGAAAGAGCTTTGTGTGAGAAGGTGGGAAGAGAGCTTCTTTCCACGCCAGTGGTGGGGGCTGCATGAGAGGGAATGTTTGAAGCCTTGGCCGAAACCCCTCGTGTCACTTCGCATGACGCCTTTTTCCCACGCCAGCCTTTTATCTATCATGGCACAATGGAAACAGTCTGGTTTGTTTTACTTAGTTATTTTTTAAAATGTCATACTGTGAAATTGATATGAGAGGGGCGTACTGTTCTAACATATGTATAGATTCGTGTAAGCACCACCACAATCAGGATGCAGAGCTGTTTTATTCACTCCAAAAACCTTCCTTGTGCTATCCCTTTATATTCACACCCCCCCCCCCCCCCCCCGCCATTAACCCCTGGCAGCCACTGATTGTTCTCCATTTCTATGGTTTTGTCTTTTCCAGAATGTCATATCAATGGAATCATATGCTGTGTAACCTTTTGAGACTTGCTTCTGTCACTCAGCACAATGCCTTTCAGACTCATCCATCTTGTGTATGTGAGTTCCTTCTTACTGCTCAGTAATATTCCACTGAATAGATGTACCACAGTTTTTTTAATCCATTCATCTGTTAATGGAATTTGGATTGTTTCCAGATGCTTTTGGTAGTTATGAATTATGCTACTATAAATGTTCATGCACAGATTTTTGTGTGAACTTCAGTTTTCATTCAGCCTAGTGTTTGAAGGCAAACACATCAGAATTTGAATCCTGACTTTGAGACTTATGGCCTGTGTGGTAACCTTGGGCAAGTTAACTTTTTTGACTACCTTCATCAGGGAGTTGTTGTGAGGTTAAATGACCCAATGTATCAGTGTTCTCAACTCTTTCAGACCCAACAGGCCCTTTTTATAACAAATATTTTGTAATGCCCTTGTTTCTATTCTGAAAAGAAATTCATTAAATTGGTAAAACTAACCTACATGCATAAATTTTTAAAGCTATGTAATGCCCTTACTCTAAAATTAAGGAGAAATAAAAGGGAACACATTGCAACTCAAGAGAAAAAAATCACTGTATATTAGCACTGGGAAAAAAACCCCAAAACCAAAATTCTGTGGTTATGTATAAAAAAAGAGGTTCTGAGCTCTGATAAGTATCAACAGATTTTCACCCATGTGGATGTTCTGCAGGACATTTGAAAATTGTATGGAACTGTCCTGTGCTGAAGGGTGTGTAGCATCGCTGGCTCTCACACATTAAATGCTAGTGGGGCTCCTTTCTCTGGTCATAAGGATTGGTTCCTGTCCACTGAGAGCCTCTGATTTATGTGAAACGTTCAGTATATTTACTAACTCATGGCAGCCGCAAGCAACAACATTCTGAAACTCCAAGAGGAGATTCTCCATTACTGGCTCAACAGTTTCACCTTCTTCTAAACCAGTGCTTCTCAAACTTGAGTGTGCATCAGAATCACCTGGAGGATTTGTTCAACACGGATTACAAACCCACTGCTGGAGTTTCTGATTCAGTAGGTCTGGAGTGGGACCTAAGAATTTGTGTTTCTGGGAAGTTCCACGGTGATGCCGATGCTGCTGGTCTAGGGAGCACATTTTAAGAAGCAGTGTTCTAAACCTCTCCCTTCAAATGTTTAAATTCAGTAGGTCTTTTAAAAATTTTAATCTTGGTTAATCTCCGTAAAATTCTGTAAAGCAGTGGAAACAGATACTCTTATCCCTGTTATTTTGTTACTGAGGAAACTAATGTTCAAAGACATTAGCGACTTGCTCAATGCTTTACAGCATTTTGCTCACCTAGATATTAGAATCCAAGGTTCTTCATCCCCAGTTGAGTGTTTTTTCCTTTAAGTAACACTGCTTGTGATAATAAAGGCAGTATGTGCTATATTGAAAGAATTTGAAAAGCAATTTCTCCTAGATCCTTGAAGAACCAAGGGAGATGGCACTATTTTATATCACTTAATGATCCATTCTTCATTTCTTACACTCCCCTAGCTTACTACACTCTCCAGCCCCGCTAGCCTCCTGTTCTTCCTAGAGCATGCTGAGGGTATTCCTGCCTCAGGGTTTTGATGAAGGGACTTTGCACTTGCTTTTCTCTCAGTGTACCCTCAGATGTCTTCGTGGCTCACTCCCTGTTTTTATTCAAGTCTAATCAAATGTTGCCTCCCCAGAAAATCTTCCCTGGCCATCCTATCTAAAATAAAGGTCTTCTTTATCCACTTACCCTACTCTTTTGATAGCATTTATCACTACCTGAGGTTGTATATGCTTGTATGTATTTGTTGGGGTTTTTTTTGCTGCGTCTTTCTGAGGGACTTTTTTCTGTTGTGTCATTGTCACATCCCCAGTGCTTACAAGTGCCCTTAGCACAGAGTTGAATAGATACTTGAATCCAGTATGTTAGTAATTGGATTATGACTCCAACACAGATTTCAGCCCAGTTTATTCAGTTCAGCAAACATGTTGAGCACCCATCATATGTAGGTATGCACAGTGTTGGTATTAGGGATGTAAAGATGGATAAAACTTGATTCCTGCCTGAGGGAAGGGAGGAGAAAAGACACTCAAAAAGGTCATTTCAATACAGATAGTAAGTGCTATGATAGAGACTAGATTACTGCTCTTATTCTCTGGAACCTACTTTGGTCATTCATAGGATACAGCATGGGACTGAGGCCACAGTTTCTGTGGCCCCTCTGTGGTCATGGGATGGCACAGAATATCTAGATGCCCTTACTCACTGGAACTGAAGATTCAGTTGGTGTCGTCTCACAAAGTACCACATATGTGGATTTCTAGACCAGTGCTGTCCAATAGAACTTTCTGTGAATATGTTTTAAATCCGTGCTGTCCAGTACCATAGCCACTAACCACATTGGCCTTTGAGCAATTGAAATTTAGCTATTTCAATTCAAGAATTAAGTCATTAATTTTATTTAAGTAACTTAAATTTAGACAGCTACATGTGGCTAGTGGCTACCATATTGGAGAGTGCAGTTCTAGAATGTCAACTGTTGTAGCTGTAGACACAAACTGACTTCTTCATAGCTCCTTTCTCTCCCCTCAGTGCCACCATCTCAAGACTCTGCCCTTCCTCAAGAGCCCAAAAGAGGAGGGAAAGGCTGACACTAGGCCCATGATAGCCATGTTTAGGGTGAGTTGGATCTCCTTCCTAAATCCTAAAGTGTTAGCTTACATTTCCTACTTTCATTCTATTGGTTTAGGTCCCAACAAAATCCAGTACAGTGATCTGACCCCAGATATTTTCTTCCCCAGTAAGTAAGGCCTAGTCTCTGACCATAGCCTTCATAAGGCTTGTCATCATTTGCCTCCTGCCTTCCCATGGTTTTTCTGTCTTTCATTAGGTAAGCAACCGTAGCAGTTAGGTTGTCAAGTAAGCCATTGTCTGTGGTACTTAGTCCTTGAGGAGTCTATGGCCCAACCAAGGAGTTAAGGAAAAATTCAAGGAAAGACATAAATTATTTTCAAGTGATAAAGACAAAATATCCCACAGAAGTTCAGAGGAGAGAGAGTATAATTTGGAAAATTTCATGAAGGGGATAGAATTTTGGTCGGCACTAAAATATGGTTGGAATTTAGTCAAAGGCAGGACAGAGGGCCTTTAAGGGGAGAAAACATAAGGCCAGCCTTAGGAGTAGAAGTGAGCATGTTTCCTGTGGGGCAATAGGTGGTAGGTTTATATTGAAAATTGTGAGGGTGAGATTGAGTATACTAGATAGGAATGAGGCGTTTGGATTTTACTGTATGGCTGATGGTGAATTAGTAGAAATTTTTGAAAAAGAAAATCCCATAATGAAGCTTGTTTGGTTTGATTTAGATATAGGGGATAAAAGAGAGTAGAGTTAGAAATGACTCCAGTTGGGGAACCTGGAAGATTCGAGAGAAATTAGATGATTTGGAAGGGAAACCAGTGTGCTGTGGAGAGGATTCTGGTGGGAAGCTAATTAGGATGAGCTAATTTTTTAAGTATATATTTACAGCAAGGCATATAAGGCAAGTGAGAAGAGACCTCAAACTTGGATGAAGATAGGATTCCAGAGGTGAGGACTTGACGTGTACAGGCAGGGACCTGCCTGTGGTCTGCGTTATAGTAAACACACTTTCTGAAGCTCTGCAGTCTGGCCCTCATTACATCTCTGACCTCATCTCTTATCATGCTTCCCTTTATTCCTTTATTTCCAGCTGCGTTGATTTCTGTTTTTTTTGCATTGACTTCTTTTCTTTTCCTTGAATGTACCAGGCTCATTCTCTTGCCTCCTTCAAGTCTTTGCTCACATGTAACCCAATCAATGAAGCCTTTCCTGACCACTCAAGTTAAAATTGCACCACTATCCCCCTTACTCATGTCAGCATTTTCTATCTCCTTTGCCTGATCTATATTTCCCTACTGTACTTTTCACCTTTTAATATAATCTACAATTTATTTCTGTGGTTAGCATATTTTTTGTCTTCCCCTACTATGGAGTATGCTCTGTACAGGCAGAGTTTCTCTTTCTTTTCTTCCTTTTTTTTGTTTCTTATCCACTGCTATATCATCTGTGCCTAGAATAGTGCCTGATATATAGTAGCTACCCATTAAATTTGTGTTAAATAAATGTTGAATGATTTAATACAATTATAAATTTATGATTTCCAGCCTCACATTGCCCCTTGATAATCTTGGTAATCCTTGACACTTCTGTGGAAAACTTAGACTGCTATATCTATTTCACACTTCTTTTGTTTCCTCAGACCTTGAACCACTCTATTCTCTTCACAGATTACAAAGAAAATACAGTCTCTTAGATGGGAATCCTTTCACCATCCTGAAACGAACATCAGCCTGCCTAAATCTGTATAGTCCCGTTCTTTATCCCTCCCATTTGAATTGAGGAGCTCTATCTACCCTTCTGTAACAATTCTTCTACCTGTGCTTTGGATCTCATCTTTCCTGTATCTTCAATACCTTTATTCTGTTTCCCTTCTCCCTCTTTCTATTTTATACACCCTTGGCAGTTGTATCCTTCCTGTTATTTTTTCCCAGCTTTAAGGTATCTTTTACATGAAATAAAATTCATCAATTTCATCTGAATGTTTTGAATTTTAACAATTGTTTACAGTTGTGTAACTTCTACCACGTCAAGATATAGAACTCTTTGTCCAGTATAGTACCCATTAGCCATATGCAGCTATTTAAAATTAAATTAATTAAAATTAAATGAAATTAAAAGTTTATTTCCTTGCTTGTACTAGTAACATTTCAAATGCTTAGTAGTCACATGCGGCCAGCAGCTACTGTATTTGACAGTACAAGTATACAGTGCTTTGATCATTTCAGAAAGCTCTATTGGACAAGGCTATGAGTGCTACTGTAACTATGTCTCATAAATTTTGATATGATTACATATATTACCATTATATTTGAAATATTTTCTTATATTTTTTGTAATTTCTTTGACTAATTGACTTAGCACTACGTTGTTTAATTTCCAAATATCTAGGGATTTTTCCAGATATCTTATTGTTATTGATTGCTAGCTAAATTCCACTTTCCTCAGAGAATATATTCTGAATGATCTCAATCTTCTTATGTCTGAAAAATGCTTTTATTTTACTTTCATCTTTTAAAGATACTTCCTCTTGGTGTATAATTCTAGGTTGACAAGTTTTGTTTTTCTATCAGTACTTTAAAGAGGATGCGCCTCTGTCTTCCCAACTGCATGGTTTCTGGTGTGAAATCTGCTGTCATCTTATCTTTGTTCCTCTATGTGTAATATGTCTTTTTTTCCTCTGGCTGATTTTAAGATTTTCTCTTTATCACTAGTTTTGACCAATTTGATAAAGTGCATTGGTTCTGTTCTCCATGTTTCTTGTGCCTAGAATTTGTTGAGCTTCTTGGGTCAGTGGTTTAGTAGTTTTCATCAAATTTGTACAGTTATAAGCCACTATTTCTTCTAATATTTTTTTCTGCCTCGCTCCCCCAATTTGGGAATTCCAGTTACACAAACATTGGTCTGTTTAAATTTGTCCCACAGTTCATTGATGCTCTGTTCATTTCTTTTTTAAAAAAAATTCGTCATTCTCTGTTTCTTTTTGGATAGTTTTTATTGCTATGTCTTCAAGTTCACTGATCTTTTCTTCTGCAATTTTTAGTCTACCTTTAATTCTATCAGTGTATTTTTCATCTTGGTCATTTTAATTTTTATCACTAGAAATTCAATTTCAGTCTTTTTTATTTCATCCACGATTCTCTGCTTAACTCTTTGGACATATGGAATATAGCTATAATAATTCTAATTCTAACATCTGTCAGTTCTGGATTGGTTTTGATTAATTGTTTTTTGTTGTGAGTTGTAGTTTTCTTCTTATTTTTCCTAGTAATCTTTGTTTGGATTCCAAACATTAATTTTATCTTCTTGGGTGTTAGATGTTTTTGTATTCCTAGAAATATTTAAGAGCTTTTATCTGAGATGCAATTAAGTTACTTAGAAATGGTTTAATCCTTTCCGGTCTTACTTTTAAGATTTTAAGGTTAAGATATATATATATATATATATATAGTAGATCTATTTTCCTTTAACAAACCTTTCCTGTTGGGTAACACACTCCTGTGTGTTTCTCCTTTACTCTCATACTACTACCACACTCACAGCACTTCTGACACCAGATGTGTGGGATGTTTTTCCCACACCAAGCAGTTCGCTATGACACCAGCTGTGTGTCCTACAATTCAATTCAGTTCTGACACTAGTCAGAGTTAGTGAAGACCCCACAGGTTAAGGGCTTTTTCCTACAGGATGGCCTCCCACTTCAGATGCCAATTGCAATTAGTAGGCCCCCAGGTTGCCCACAACTTCTGTCTGACTTGGCTACAAATTGGACTGTCCCATGACCTCCCTTTTTGGATTCAGTCATTTGCTGTAACAGCTCACAGAACTCAGGGAAACACTTACTTATGTATTCCAGTTTTTTATGTCATAAAGGATGCAGATGAACAGCCAGATGAAGAGATATAAAGGGCAAGGTACAGAGGGTTGGAGCATAGGAGCTTTTGTCTCTATGGAGTTGAAGTGTGCCACCCTCCCAGTCCATAGATGGTTTCACCAACCTGGGGGCTCTCCAGACTTTGTACTTTGGGGATTTTTTAGGGAGGATTCATCATATAGGCATGACTGACTATTCATTCAATCTGTAGCCCCTCTCCCCTCCCTGGAGGATGGGAGGGTGGGGCTGAAAGTTCTAAGCTTCTAATCATGGCTTGGTCTTTCTGGTGACGAGCCCCTATCCTCAGGCTGTTCAGGAGCCTATGAAGAGTAACCTCAGAACAAAGGACACTCCTATCACTCAGAAATTCCAGGGGATTTAGGAACTCTTTGTCGGGAACCAAGGACAAAGACCAAATATTAGAACAAAAGATACTCCTGGTGCTTTTATCACTTAGGAAATTACAGGATATTTTAGGAGCTCTGTGCCAGGAATGGGGTCAGAGACCAATATATGTTCTTTCTGTTATTTCTCACCTTATATTTTCTTTATGACAGTGCATTTGAGTACTTGTAATACCGAATACTTTGTAAATGCTTTTGTATTATATGAATAATTTCTGTGTTTAAAAGAAAGAGTCATGCAGTATATTTTAGATCCTACATTACTTCCCAGATAGAGACTGATGAAGAGTCATTTATTTATTCAACCATGACTCATTGTACACTTTCTATGTACCAGGCACTAAGTGTGCCCAGGCACTACTTTGTTGTTACATGTTTTATGTATTGGCTATGTTCTCTCTGATATTCCTGGTGAGAGAGGCAGACTTATTTTTATCTGATCCTGAGCAATGTCACAATTCTCTTGTTCATTGTTTTTTATTGCTTCAACTCTACTAGTTTTCATACTAAGTTTTCAAGATATTATTTGTCAAATCTAGTTCAGTTATATTTGGCCTTCAACATAATTAGCTGGTTGCTACTCTCCATATCCTTCTGCCCTCACACATGCATAATCTCTCTCATATCAACATGACTCATGAGGATGGTACTTTTTTTTTTAATCAATGATGAACCTACAGTGACATGGCATAATCACTCAAAGTCCATAGTTTACCTTAGGGTTTTCACTTTTGGTGTTGTACATTCTATGGGTTTGGACAAATGTATAATGCCATATACCTGTCATTATTATGTCATACAGAGTATTTTCATTGCCCTAAAAATCACCTGTGCTCTGCCTATTCATCTTTCCCCTCACCCCCAACCCCTGATCTTTTTTTTTTAATTAAGATTACATTGGTTTATAACATTATATAAATTTCAGGTGTACATCATTATATTTTGATGTCTGTATAGACTGCATAGTGTTCACCACCAAAAGTCTGGTTTCCATCCATCAGCACTGGTGTTTTTATTGTCTCCATAGTTTTGCTTTTTTCAGAATGTCATATAATTAGAATTATACAACATAGAGTCTTTTCAGATTGACTTCTTTTACTTAGTAATATGTGTTTAAGTTTTCTCCATGTCCTTTCATCACTTGATATCTCATTTCTTTTTAGCACTGAACAATATTCCATTGTCTGGGTGTACCACAATTTATTTATCCATTCACCTACTGAAGGATATCTTGGTTGCTTCCAAGTTTTGGCAGTTGTGAATAGAGCTGCTATAAATATCCATGTGCAGGTTTTTGTGTGGACGTAAGGTTCAGCTCATTTGGGTATATACCAAGGAGCATGATTACTGGATCATTTGGTAAGAGTATGTTTAGTTTTATAAGAAACTGCCAAAGTGCTTCCAAAGTGGCTGTAGCATTTTGCATTCCCACTAGCAATGTAGGAGAGTTCCTGTTGTTCCACATCCTCCCCAGCATTTGGTGTTGTCATTGTTTCAGATTTTGGCCGTTCTAGCAGGTGTGTAGTGGTGTCACTTTGTTTTGATTTGCATTTCCCTGGTGACATATGATGTGGAACATTTTTTCATATGCTTTATTTGCCATCTGTATATCTTTTTTGGTGAAGTGTCTGTTAAGATCTTTGGTCCATTTTTAAATCAGCTTGTTTGTTTTCTTATTGTTGAGTTTTAAGAATTTTTCTGTGTTTTATTAACAATGCTTTAACAGATATGTCTTTTGCCAGTGTTTTCTTTCAGTATGACTTGTCTTCTAATTCTCTTGATACAGTCTTTTGCAGAGCAGAAGTTTTTAATTTTAATGAAGTCCAGCTTATCAATTATTTCTTTCATGCATTGTTTTGTATCTAAAAAGGCAATCAGCATACCCAATGTTATCTAGGTTTTCTCCTATGTTACTTCCAGGAATTTTATAGTTTTGCAGTTTATATTTGGGTCTGCAATCCATTCTGAGTGAATTTTTGTGAAAGGTGTAAGGGTCTGTGTCTAGGTTCACTTTTTGCATGTGGATGTCCAGTTGTTCCAGTACTATTTGTTGAAGAGACCATCTTTGCTCCATTTTTTAAAGTCTTTATTCTGTTGTCAAAGATCAGTTGAGTATATTTATGTGGGATTATTTCAGGGCTCTCTATTCTGTTTCATTGTCTATTTTTGACCACACTTTCTTGATTACTATAGCTTTATAATGAGTTTTGAAGTTGGGTGGTGTCAGTCCTCCAACTTTGTTCTTCACCTTCAATATTGCGTTGGCTATTCTGGGTCTTTTTCATTTCCGTATAAACTTTAAAATCACTTTGTTGATAGTCATAAGATAACTTCTTGGGGTTTTGATAAGGATTGCATTGACTCTATAGGTGAAGTTGGGAAGAACTGATATCTTGAAAATATTGAGTCTTCCTATCCATAAATATGGGATATCTCTCCATTTATTATTTCTTCTTTGATTTCATTCACCAGAATTTTGTAATTTTCTTCATATTGATTTGTACCTACTTTGTTAGATTTATGGCTGTTTCATTTTCTTTCAGTGCTCACATAAATGGTATTGTGGTTTTAATTTCAGATTCCACTGTTCATTGTTTGTATATAGGAGAGCAGTTGGCTTTTGTGTATTAACCTGGTATCCTGCAGTCCTGCTATAATGCCTTATAAGTTCCAGGAGTTTCTTTGTCTTTTATTTCAGATTTTCCACAGATGATCATGTCATCTGTGAACAAAGACAGTTTTATATCTTTCTTCCCAATTTGTATGTGTACCTTTTAATTACTTCTCTTGTTTTATTGCATTAGCAAAGACTTCTGGTACAGTGTTGAAAAGGAATGGTGAGAGTGGACATCCTTGCATTGTACCTGATGTTAGCAAGAAAGCTTCCAGTTTCTCACCATTAAGAATGATGTTAGCTGTCAGTTTTTTAAAATAGTCTTTATCAAGTTGAGAAAGTTCCCCTCTATTCTTAGTTTACTGAGAATTTTTTGTCATGAATGATTGTTGGATTTTGTCAAATGCTTTTTCCGCATCTATTAATGTGATCATATGGTTTCTCTTTTTTAGTTTGTTGATGTAATGGATTACATTAAGTGAAACTAGCCTTGCATACCTGGGATAAATCCCACTTGGTTGTGGTGTATAATTATTTTTATGCATCGTTGGATTCAATTTGCTAGTTTTTTTGTTGAGGATTTTTTGCATCTATGTTCATGAGAGATATTGGTCTATAGTATCTTTTCCTGTAGTGTCTTTATCTGGTTTTGGTGTTAGGGTAATGCTGGCCTCATAGAATGAGTTACAAAGTATTCCCTCTGCTTCTATCCTCTGGAAGAGATTATAGAAAATTGGTACAATTTCTTCTTTAAGTGTTTGGTAGAATTCATCAGTGAACCCATCTGGGCCTAGTGCTTTCTGTTTTGGAATATTATTAATTAGTTATTCCACGTCTTTAATAGCTATAGGCCTATTCAAATTGTGTATTTCTTCTTGTATGAGTTTTGGCAGATTGTCTTGCAATCTGCCAAATAGACCAGGAATTGGTCTGTTTCATCTAGGTTGTCCAATTTGTGGGCATTGAATCATTCATACTATTCCTTTATTATCCTTTTAATGCGTATGAAATCTTTAGTGATGTCTTCTCTTTATTTCTGATATTAGTAACTGGTATCATTTTTCTTTTTTTCTTAATTAGCCTGACTAGAGGCCTATCAATTTTATTGATCATTTCAACTTTTGGTTTTATTGATTTCTCTATTGATTTCCTGTTTACAATTTCACTGATTTCTACTCTAATTCTTTTTTTATTTTTCCTTCTGCTCACTTTGGATCTAATTTGTGCTGCTTTTTCTAGTTTCCTAAGGTGGAAACTTAGATTATTGATTTTAGATCTTTCTTCTTTTCTAATATATGCATTCGGTGCTATAAATTTCCCTCTAAACACTACTTTCACTGCATCTCACAAATTTTGATAAATTGTTTTCATTTTCGTTTAGTTCAAAGTATTTTAAAATTTCTCTCACGAATTCTTCTTTGACCCATTTGTTATGTAGAAGTGTGTTTTTACATTTTTTTTCTTTTTGAGGAAGATTAGCCCTGAGTTAACATCTGCTGCCATTCCTCCTCTTTTTGCTGAGGAAGACTGTCCCTGAGCTAACATCCATGCCCATCTTCCTCTACTTCCTATGTGGGATGCCTGCCACAGCATAGCTTGCCAAGCAGTGCCATGTCTGCACCCAGGATCCGAGCTGGTGAACCCCAGGCCAGCAAAGCAGAATGTGTGAACTTAACTCCTGCACCACCGGGCTGGCCCCTGTAGAAGTGTGTTTTTAAATCT
Source organism: Equus caballus (assembly GCF_041296265.1). Taxonomy (NCBI): domain Eukaryota; kingdom Metazoa; phylum Chordata; class Mammalia; order Perissodactyla; family Equidae; genus Equus; species Equus caballus. Next base: position 28,174,507 of record NC_091703.1, on the reverse strand, counting down.
CCATGTATTTCGGGATTTTCCAGTTATCTTTCTCTCATTGATTTCTAGTTTAATTCCACTGTGGTCTGAAAGCAGATATTGCATGATTTCTGATCTTTTAAATTTGTTAAGGTGTGTTTTATGGCCCAGAATGTGGTCTGTCTTGGTGAATGTTCCCTATTAGCTTGAGAAAAATATGTATTTTGCTGTTGTTGGATGAAGTAGTCTATAGATGTCCATTATATCCACTTGATTGATGATGATGTTGCATTCAGCTGTGTACTTACTGATTTTCTGCCTGCTGGATCTGTCCATTTCTGAGAGAAGTTGAAGTCTCCAATTATGGCAGTGGGTTCAGCTGTTTCTCCCTGTAGTTCTATCGGTTTTTGCCTCATATAGTTTGCCTCTCTATTGTTAGGTGCATACATGTTAAGAATTATTATGCCTTCTTGGAGGACTGACCACTTTGTCATTAGCTAAATGTCCTTCTTTATCCCTGATAACTTTTCTTACTTTGAGGTCTGCTCTGTCTGAAATTAATATAGCTGCTCCTGCTTTCTTTTGATTAGTGTTAGCATGGTATATTTTTTCCATCCATTTATTTTTAATCTGTATGTGTCTTTATATTTAAAGTGGATTTCTGGTAGACAATATATAGTTGGATCTTGTTTTTTGATCCACTCTGACAATCTCTGTCTTGTAATTGGTTCATTTAGACCATTCAAATAATCACCATTCAAAGTGATTATTGATATAGTTGGATTAATATCTACCATATTTGTTAGTGCTTTTTATTCTTCCACTCTTATTCTGCCTTTTGTGGTTGTAATTGAGCCTTTTATATGATTCTATTTTCTCTCCTTTTTTAGTATATCAGTTATGCGTTTTTAATTTTTTTAGTGGTTGCCGTAGAGTTTGTAATATACGTTTACAACTAATCCAAGTCCACTTTCAAATAATACTATACCACTTCACGGGTAGTGTGAGTGCGTTATAATAACAAAATAATCCTAATTCCTTCTTCCTTTGTCTTGTATCATTGCTGTCATTTATTTCGTTAATACACAAGCATACATATTATACATAGATATAGGATGTATACATAAGCATACGTAATCTATTATTGATATTTAAAAAAAAACTGTTATCTGTTAAATCAATTAAGAATAAGAATATTAAGTTTTTATTTTACCTTACTTATTCCATCTTTGGTGCGCCTCCTTTCTTTATGTAGATCTGAGTTTCTGACCTATATTATTTCCCCTCTCTCTAAAGAACTTCTTTTAACATTTTTTGCAAGGCAGGTCTGCTGGCAAATTCTCTCAAGTTTTGTCTGAGAAAGTCTTTATTTCTCCTTCACTTTTGAAGGATAATTTCACAGGGTATAGAATTCTAGGTTAATTTTTTTTCTGTCAATACTTTAAATGTTTTACTCCACTTTCTTGCTTGCAAGATTTCTGAGGAGAAGTTGGATGTAATTCTTATCTTTGTTCCTTTCTAGGTAAGGTATTTTTGTCCTCTGACTTCTTTCAGGAGTTTTTCTTTATTTTTTATTTTCTATAATTCAAAAATGATATGTCTAGCTGTAGTTTTTTGGGTGCTTGTCCTGCTTGGTGTTTTCTGGGCTTCCTGGATCTGTAGTTTAGTGTCTGACATTAATGTGTGTCATTGTTTCAGATATTTCTTCTGTTCCTTTTTCTCTTTCTTGTCCTTCTGTTATTCTCATTACACTTATTATACTTTCTGTAGTTGTCCCACAGTATTTGGATATTCTGTTCTGTTTTTTTCAGACTTTATACTCTTTGCTTTTCAGTTTTTGAGGATTCTGTTGATAATATCCTCTTGGAGATTCTTTCCTCAGCTGTGTCCAGTCAACTAAAGTGTCTCTCAAAGGCATTCTTCATTTCTGTTACATTTTCTCTTTTTATCTCTGGCATTTTTCTGTTATTCTTTCTTAGGATTTCCATCTCTCTGCTTACATTGCCCATCTGTTTTTGAATGCTGTCTACTTTATCCTTTAGAGCCCTTAGCATATTAATCATAGTAGTTTTAAATTCCCAGTCTGATAAATCCAGTATCCCTGCTATATCTGGTTCTGATGCTTGCTGTGTCTCTTCAAATTGTGTTTTTTGCCTTTTGGTAATTTTTCATTGATAATTGAACATGATGTACTGGGTAAAAGGAACTGCTGGAAATAGGCCTTAAGTAATGTGGTGGTAAGATATTGGGGGAAGGCAGGCATTCTATGGTCCTATGATTAGGTCTTAGTCCTTTAGTGAGCCTTTCTCTCTGGACTGTGAACCTCAAAAGTGTTTCTTTGTTTTTTCCTTCTCCCTTCGTCCCACAGGATAGCAGGAATGGGTTAGAGGATTTCTGCCATGTCAAAGGCCAGAGCCAGTTGGAGTTGGGTATTTCCCTTCTTTTAAGGTGAGTTAGGCTCTGATAAAACCCAAGCAGGTTAGGCTGAGGTTAACTAATTTCCCCTGAGGGTCAGCCCTGTTAAGAAGAACAGAATGTTCTGAGTTATTTCAGAATGGATCCTTTCTCCCTTCCCCTGCCAAAAGCCCAAGAGGACTTTTCTCAGATGTTTACTTTGGGAATTTAGTCGAGCTCTTGGAGCTAAATCTCACAATATTATGGATGCCCTCCCTCCCCATGACTGCATCCCCCTAGAGTGTTTTACTCTCAGAGTTGTCCACACTGAGCCTTCAGCAATTCATCAGTTATAGTTCAGATTTTTCTACCCCTGGCACTGGTTCTTGCAGCATTTTCCACTGGTGAGTCTCTGATCCTATAAGTTGTGACTGCCTGTATTCCTCTGTCTTTCCCTTCTCGGGGGCAGTGGTTTGCCCTGTGTCCTCTGGTCTCTTAAGGATCAAAGAAGAATTGCTGATTTTTCAGTTGTCCACCTTTGTATTTGTTGTTAGGATAGAGTGGTGACTTCCAAGCTCCTTATATGCAGAAGCAGAAACCTGATACTTCTTAAAGTATGGATTATTCCATCATGTAGACTTAGGAAATTTGATTTTGGGGGGGGGGGCGGCCTCCACATAGAGCTACAAACTGCTAAAGTCTAAGAGTAATGGAATGGACAACCTGGAAGAATCAAAATAGGAGGTTTTGGTGAGAATGTGTGTGATGTTTGTGAGTTCAAATTTCAGAGATTTAACACTCTGTGGAGATGGCTCAGTCTTACAGTTGACTTTGGGAATGGGTACAAGAATTATATAGAAAAATTAGAAACAAGATTTCTATATAAAATGAAAGCTGAAAGATCAAACATGCCACTTATAATAAAAACTGTAAATTGGATTAAAATACTTTCTAAGTATTCTAAATGCTTTACATATTTACATATTATTTACATATTAACTCATTTAATCTTTGTGATAAGCCTGAATTGTAGTACTTGTTATTGTCCCTATTTAAAGTACAGCCTCTTGGTTTAGTTGTGTTTTGGTTTTTGAACCAAAGTGATAAAGAAAGATTTCAAATAAAAGATTATACAGATATAAATAAAAAGGAAGCTGAACTACAGAATTAATTTAAAAATAGAATTTATAGCCAAAGAAAATAAGACAAAGGAGGTCTTTTAGGATTATGATTAAGTTTGCTTTTTTTTGAATATCTAATACATCCATATAGTTCAAAAATAAGAAATTGGAAAAGATATACAGTGAAAGGCCTTCTTCATATTCTTTTTCTGCCCAGTTCCAGCTCCCCACCCTCCTTAGATAATCCTGTTCTTATCTGACCAGACTTTATAACAAAAAAAGAACACGTTATGCATACTGTTTACCATCTTGCTTTTTTCACTATATCTTGGGGATCTTTCCATATCGGTATGTAGATCTTCCTGTTTTTTTACAACTGTGTATAATTCTGTTTTTAAATTTAACCAGTCAGTTCCCTATTGAGGAATATTTGGGTTTCCAGATAATGCTGCAATGAATTCCTCCATATATATGAATTTCCCAAAGTAGAATTGCTAGATAAAAGATTCAGTTATGTACCTGTAATTTTGGTAAATATTACCAAATTGCTTACCATTAGGGCTATCCTAGTTTATACACCCTTCAGCAGGGTATGAGTATGTCTGTTCCCTATGGCCAAGATAAGCATTTTTGTTAATTTGAGAGGTATAATCTACAATAAAGACATACCATGGCTTTTTCTATCCTGAATAGCATAGCACCAGAGTTTATAAATATATATAAATAAAATATACATATACGATATACAAAATATGTTAAAAATGCAAAAGAAATATTGACAAGTGTACAAAGATAATATGCCTTTCTTACTACTAGACAGAATCAAGCAAACAAAAAATGAAGATGTGTTGGTGCCGGGCCAGTGTCATAGTGGTTAAGATTGCAAGCTCCGTTTTGGCAGCCCAGGGTTTACAGATTCAGATCCCAGGCGCAGATGTAGCATCACTCATCAAGCCACACTGTGGCCGCATCCCACGTAAAATAGAGGAAGAATGACACAGATGTTAGCTCAGGGCCAATCTTCCTCACACACACACACACAAAATAAATAAATAAAAAATAAAGATGTGGAATGTCTGGATAATTCATTAAAGTTGATTATGTACCTCTACAAATGGAGCATACATTTTCTACTATAAAATCCAGGGAAAATTACAAGGTTAATCATATATATTAGGCAACCTAGCAAACCCTAATAAAGTTGTTGAAAACTTTCAGGCTCAGTTATCTGAATCTCATGCTCATTTTTATCTTAGTCTCTTTATTCATGTACTTCCATCTACTGTGCATGCTTCCTTTTATGCCAATCCTTGTGGCAGGTATTTACAGAGTTCCGCAGAATGATACACAAAAGAACTTTATTTATGCTAACAGTTATATATTAGTGGAATTAGTTATAGTATTCAGGATCTTGATATATATAATTTTTTTAAGTAAATACTTTTTTGAAGCAAGTTAATTTCTTTTAAAAGTGGTCGTTAATGTTGCTTTTTTAATGATCACACATTTATTTCTTGACTCTATAGTTTGTATTTGTCCCTCACCACTGTACTATAAATATGCTCATGAAGGGCATTCATTATTCCTTTCCTTTCAAAAGAATCTAGTGACTTTTCCTTAGCCCTCTTTTATCTTCTTAGATAAAATTGAGTTCATTGTCCTTATGAAACCATCTTTTTATACTGTGCATGACAGTGTAAAGCTCTGATTTACCTAATTTTCTAACTACTCCATGAGTTCCTTTCGTGGTTTCTCTTTCTGTCTCTTAGTAATGGGTATCTGTGAAAAGTTGTCTCTGCAGTGGTTGTTACGGTTTATAGGTTGAATCTCCCCCTTAGCATTTATTCCTGTAATTATTTAAAAAGTAGAAACTTGCCACCAAACATTTACTTTTCCAAAAATTAGGATAGTGCTTTTATCTTAACTTTTGCTTTAAACAGTTTCCAGGGCTTAGTTAAAAAAAAAAAAGTGACTGGACTGATTTTTAAAAACTACTGTCATTGTGGCATTCTCATTAAAAAAAAAACAGCCAACATTTGTCCACTCACCAAACATTTGGCAAACATATGCTGTGTGCCAGATATTGTGCCAGGAGTTGAGGGCTCAAATGTTAAAGACTTCAGTCTCTCATCTCCAGGAGTTCAGGGTCTAGTAAAAGAGGCTGTGATAAGTGCTGTGCTGAAGAATACGCTGACCCAACATGGGGAGCAGTGGTGAAGAAAGTGGACTCTGGGCCCCAGCTGACTGGGTTGAATCCTGGCTCTGCCACTTACTAGCTCTGTAGCCTTGAGAAAATTTCTTAATCTCTCTAAGCTAGCACTGATCAATAGAAATATAATGCGAACCACATATGTAATTTAAAATTTTCTAGTAGCCATGTTTAAAAAAAATAATGAGAAACAGGTAAAATTAATTTTAATCTTATCCCATAACCTAAAACATCGTCTTAACATGTACTCAATATAAAAATTTATTAAAGAGATATTTTACATTTGTTTTGTACTGGATCTTCAAAATCTGGTATGTATTTTACACTTATAGCACAGCTCAATTTGGACTAGCCATATTTCTAATGCTCAGTAGCCACATGTGGCTAGAGGTTACTGTATGGGATAATACAATTTTATGCCCTATTTCTTCATTCATAAAATGGGGATAATAATAGTTTCTATCTCACGGAGTTCTAGTGAGGAATAGGTGATTAAATACGTGTAAAGTACTTAGAACAGTGATGGTTCTAAGCATGGTAAGCGCTCATTAAATGTTAGCTGTTATTATTTTTAAGGATAATTATTTTATTGTTGTAGAGGCCATGAAAATATAGATAAGGAGCCTAGAAGAGGTGATGTTAAAATTGAATCCTGAAGAATGGGCAGGAATTAGATCAAAGACTAGGTGATGGGAGGGGAGTTCTACATGAAAAGAGCATTTACAGGGAGACATAAGAAATTTGATGAATACTAGGAAGTAAAAACAGTATGGTTAGAGTATAAGGTATGTGTGAAACTGACAGATGATGAGGCTGGATTGGTAGGTGGATCAAATCGTTAAGGACCTTTATCTCAAAGGGTCGGTCAATGACAAGCCACATATATGATGGTGGTCCCATAAGATTAGTACCGGATAGCCTAGGTGTGTAGTAGGCTATGCCATCACATATAGCATGTGTGAGTACAGTTTACGATGTTTGCATAAGGATGAAATTGCCTAATGACGCATTTCTCAGAACATATCCCAGTCGTTAAGTGATTCATTTCTGTATTTGAAAGATCACAGTATCAGCAGTATTGAGGGTTGGAAAGGGGCCAAATGAGAGGACTTCTTCTGATTTCACAGAGAGAGTCAGTAGAAAGCTGAGATTAAAACTGAGGATTTTATGAGCCTGTAGCCATGATAATTTCTACTACTTCAGACAGAGCAGTAGAGATTAAGTGCTTGGACTCTGGAGTTCTGGCTTATGTGTTTCTTGGGGCAAGTGGCTTCAGCACTCTGAACCTCCTTTGAAATAGAAATTCCATTATCCACCTGATAGGCTTCTAATTAACTATTGTTAATATTGTGAGGCAGCTTGGCATAAACTCAATACAACCAAAAAAGGCATCAAAGTTTCTTTCTCTTTCCTCTAAGACATGAAGTAGTGACTCTGGAGACACATATATGCACACATGAGATAATAGATAAACAATGTAAAACACTGCTTTTAAGTGCTAAAATTAGAAGTTAAAACAGTAGAGCAAATATTGTGGGAGATCAGGAAAACTGGGGAATTAGGAATGTCATGGGAATAGTATAATTTGAGTGGGGCTCTGAAATATGGTCAAGAATTAGATGAGCAAAACAAGGCAGGAAGGGCTTTTTGGGCAGGAGAAGCAACAATAAATTAGTTACAATGAGGAATGAATGTTGGATGTTAGTACAGTTAATTAAGTCATTAATTCCTCTTGTTTAATGCTTGCTTATTATATGCCAGCATCTAGGGGGTCACACTGAAGGCATGTTTAAGTGAAAATCTACATACTGAATAAAGAGGCTGTCCCCTCAATTTTTTCTTTCACTTGACTCAACATGGGCAGTCAGGCTTCTGCATACCACTCCTTCCCCAAGTAGAAGGTTGAAGTATTTCATTCTGGGGAAACTAATCAGCCCAAAATGAAAGACAATAGGTGCCAACGTTTGGGGGGTCCATTAACGATATAGGCAGGTGTCTGCCCAGTAATCCTGCAGTGAAACCCATTATTGATCATGCCTTTACACACAGACACTTATCTTTCAATCAACATATTAGAAACTCACTCTTAAGTATTAACCCATAGTGAAGGACTACTTCTAGATATGCTGATATATAAAAAGAAGGATCATCTGTCTTTTGTCCTCTATGCTTAATGTTTCTTGCCTTTCTGTCCATGACTGAGAGTAAAAAGAATCTAGATTTGTCTTAGGAAAGCCCTAAGAATTGTTTTTCACTTTAAAAGAGTAAATTTTCCCCTTTTCAACCTTTCTTTTTTCCTTTAGACCTAGTTTCTGCTCTTACATCAAATGTAAAGCAGTAATATTAGCAATTATTCTGCAAAAATGGATTAGGTAAAAGACCATCTCTCTTTGATAACAGTTTTTCTTTCTTTTTCTTTTTTTTTTTTTTTTGAGCAAGATTAGCCCTGAGCTAACTACTGCCAGTCCTCCTCTGTTTTGCTGAGGAAGCCTGGCCCTGAGCTAACGTCTGTGCCCATCTTCCTCTGCTTTATATGTGGGACACCTACCACAGCATGGTGTGCCAAGTGGTGCCATGTCCGCACCTGGGATTCGAGCTAGCGAACCCCAGGCCGCTGAGAAACAGAACGTGCAAACTTAACCGCTCTGCTACCTGGCTGGCCCCACAGTCTGTCTTTCTTAATCCTTGCTTATCTTCATGGGTTTTTTTTTTTCCACTCTCTGTAATTTAGCATTTTCCCTAATCATCCTTCTCTCCTGACAGCGTTTGCTTCATTCTCTTTGATTACATTATGTCTTGAATCAGACTCTTTCATACCACTAGCATTTCGAGTTAACCCCTCCCTAGATTACGAGGCCATATTTATATTCCCAGTATGGTATGTTCTCGGTATTTGTAATTTCATTATCTCATTCCTAATATAGCAGCTTCTTTTCTCCCAGCATTGGACATATAGTAGATTTGTATTTTTATGTCTTTTAGATGAGAAGTCTGGACCTAAAGCCAACAAATCAACAGTAAAGCAGCAGGACATTTTCAACGAAGGTTCATTCCAAGGAATAAAGATGGAAGAAATTACAAAGAGAAAGTCTGTATTGGGAGAATCCTGGAAATCTAGAGGCCAGTTTAAGAATCAGCACCTAAACCAGGAGAATTATCTGGGACAAGATATACTCACCTGCATGGAAATCCCTGCCAAAGAAAGAGATATAGAGTCTAATGAATTTGGAAAAGGTTTCAGTATAAGATCAGTAGTTGTTTTGGAGCAGAATGATCCTGTAGGAGAGTGTTGTCATGAATATGGTACACCTGGAAAAATATCCCAACAAAACTCAGATTTAATTAGACAGAAGAAGTGTGATGGAAAGAAACCTTGTAAATGTAGTGAATGTGGGAAAACCTTCAGAGACCACACTACTCTTATTCAGCATCAAAGAACTCATACTGGAGAGCGACCCTATAAATGTAATGAATGTGGAAAGAGGTTTAACCAGAGTTCCCACTTAACAAACCATCAGAAGACTCATACAGGAGAAAAGCCCTACAAATGCAATGAATGTGGGAAGGCCTTCAGTTATTGCTCAGTCCTTATTCAACATCAGAGAATTCATAGTGGGGAGAGACCTTATGAGTGCGTTGAATGTGGCAAGACATTCAGTCGTAGTACATACCTTACTCAGCATCAAAGAATTCACACTGGTGAGAAACCCTATAAATGTCTCGAATGTGGGAAGGCTTTTAGCCAGAGCACACATCTTACTCTACATCAGAGAATTCATACTGGAGAGAAACCTTATGAATGCAATGAATGTGGTAAAGCCTTTAGTCAGAGTGCACATCTTACTCAACATCAAAGAATTCATACAGGAGAAAAGCCCTATGAATGTAATGAATGTGGGAAAGCCTTCAGTGATCACTCAGCTCTTATTCGACATCATATTGTCCATACTGGGGAGAAACCTTATGAATGTAATGACTGTGGGAAAGCTTTCAGTTACTGTTCAGACCTCATTCAACATCAAAGAATGCATACTGGAGAGAAACCATACAGATGCAATGAATGTGGGAGTGCCTTTAGTGATTGTTCAGCCCTTATTCAGCATCAAAGAACTCACACTGGAGAGAAGCCCTACGAGTGTAATGAATGTGGGAAAGCTTTTGGTAACTACTCAGCTCTTATTCGACATCAAAGAATTCATACTGGAGAGAAACCCTATGAATGTAAGGAATGTGGAAAAGCCTTCAGCAGAAGTACATACCTTACTCAACATCAGAGAAGTCATACAGGAGAGAAACCATATAAATGTAATGAATGTGAGAAAAGTTTCACCCAGAGTTCATTCCTTACTCAACACATGAGAGTTCATACTGGAGAAAAACCCTACAAATGTATTGAATGTGGGAAAGCTTTTAGTGACCGCTCAGGGCATATTCAGCATCAGAGAACTCACACTGGAGAGAAGCCCTATGAATGTAATGATTGTGGGAAAGCTTTCAGTTTCTGTTCAGCTCTTATTCAGCATAAGAGAGTTCATACTGGGGAGAAGCCCTATAAATGCAATGACTGTGGAAAAGCCTTCAGTGATCGGTCAGCACTTATTCAACATCAGAGAACTCACACTGGAGAAAAGCCCTATAAATGTAATGTATGTGGAAAAGCCTTCAGTCAGAGTACAAACCTCACAAATCACCAGAAAACTCATACTAGTGAAAAATCTTATAAATGTAATGAATGTGGGAAAGCTTTTAGTTACTGTTCAGGCCTTGTTCAACATCAGATGACTCATAGTGGAGAGAAACCTTATGAATGCAGTAAATGTGGGAAAGCCTTCAGCTGGAGGACAGACCATAAAAAACATCAGAAAACTCGTACTGAAGAGAAACTCTACAAATGTAATGAGTGTGGGAAAGCCTTTAGCCAGAGCACATATCTTACAAAACACCAGAAAATTCATAGTTGAGAGAAAGCAAATACACATACTGAATGTAGGAAAACGTTCAGACAAAACTCTTCTGTTCCACATGAAAAACCTCACACTGGAGAGAAGTCCTCTGAATACCTTGGGAGTTTGGCCAGTATGGAGACTCTTCCCAAGGAAACAGAAGGAGGATCTTGAAAACTGTCAGCTACCTAGAGTGGCCACATGGCTTAGTGGAAAGAGCACAATTCTGAGTTTTAGAAGTCCTGGACTCTAATTTCAGCTCTCTTACTAACTAGGTCTAGTACTTACTTCGGGGTAAGTCACTTTACCTCTTTAGACCTTAATTTATTCATCTGAAAAATTGGAATGCCTGATTAATCTTTAAGATTCACATTTATTTTATTTACTACTAGTGCAGGCTTTTATAGATGTGATTCTTAATTTGTGACTTATTTATAATAAATACATCAGGTGTGATTCACAGTGTGAGCATGTAGTAGTCATTAAGGATTCAATAAAAATGTAGACCACATGCTATATATACTATTTATTACCTTTGCATTGGTTCTCCAAAGTTCAGCATATCATGAATATTGAAGAAAATTGAGAGATAAAATAGTATAGGATCTATGAATTATTGCAGTGGGAAAGTTGAGATCTTTTCTTGATTAAGAATCTGGTTGTTAGATAAAACCTTAGAAAAGAATGAACTAAAATGTTGGTAAAGGCTAGATTACCTAGAATCTGTCCAAACTTAGTCTTGAAATATAAACTTTCTCTACTAAGTTTAGTATTGTTGCCATCATGTCCCAGATGAAAAGGAACTAGAAAACATGTCTTGGGCAGGTTACCAAGAAAAGATAAAATTGGAAAGTTTGTTATTTCCATACCTAAATATATGAAGGCCAGGTGGATGAGAATAAATGCTGAGATCCAACACATCTAGAAAAGTCTGTTGTTCTATTGTCTGACTTTTTCCTGCGACTACAGAGACAATGGCCTGAAAATATGAAGATTTACCCCAGAAACCTGTGATTTTATTGACCAGCTAGGGAGAGAAAAAAGATAGAACTTATCCAATGTATGGTTTTGGAGACTCTTCTAGACTTACTGAATCTGGAGTTCATTTTGGTGTCCATGAAGATTGTTCACACATAAGGGTAGATTATTATGGACTTGCTACACAAGCTTTGAGAAAACCTGGACTTAAGGAAGTTGTGTTTAAGCCTTACTGAATTTATGTATCCTTCTAAGAACATGTGAAAGTCATGCTTTCTCATCAGAAAAATATGGGACAGATTTCATACAGTTTTGTGAGCAGTTACAATATATATATATATAATACTGGTAGTTCTATAATCACATATATATTATACTAACAATAGTTCATTTGAAAGTGTAATGGAGAAGAGATTCTATTCACAATAGCTATAGAAATATAAAATATTTAGGAATGAATTTAGTAAGAAATATGTAAGACCAAAAAATTCATTAAAATTTTTTTTATAGTGGCAATAAGTTAATCAGTACACGAGAAATGTATCATGTACCTGTAGGGGATGAGTGAATAAAATTGTTAGTTAAAATCATTAATTAGCAAATTTAATTTGAGGTTATTCTAAGTTTAATATGAAAGAAAAAAGGGATGAGAATGGGTAAAATATTTCCAAAATATAATAAAGCTGGGGTGGGGAGGTGTGCAAAAACAATTGATCCATAAAGCAGAAAAGAAGACTCTGAAACAGGCCCAGTACATAAAAGAATTTAGCATGTGAAATTCTTCATTAGGAGTGGTTGGATAACTAATTCAGTAACAGTTTTCAGACAAGTAGCTAACCTTTATAGTAAATAAATTTCCCAAGTGGATTAAAGATCAAATGTAAAAATGAAACTATGAGAGAAACAAATATATGTAGATAAATACCTAACTGATCTTGAGTTGTGGAAGCTTTCCAAACTGTTCACAAGAAGCAATAATTATTACTACCAAAAAAAAAAAGCTAAAATTTGTGTTTCAACATACCTCAAAAAGTGAAAAAGCAAATGACGGATTAGGAAAAGAACTTTCTTGGTGGTATATATGATGGAAAAAGTGTTAATATCTATTATATATGAGATTTTATGAAATAAAAAAACAGTAAAGGAAAACAAGGATATGACACAAAAGAAGAAATACAAGTAGCCAATAAAATGTGAAAAATAGCCTTATTTGTTTTCAGAGAATTGTGGATTAGAACAATTATTTATACATTTTTTGTTTCAACAAATTGACAAAGTACAAAAAATACAGTGTTATTCAATTTTGAAGGATGAATACTCTAACCCAACCTTGAATGCTATGTTTATTGGTACAGTATTTCTGGAGGCACTTTGACTCTATGTAACATGAGACTTAGGAATATATGTGTTGGTTAACCTAGTTAGGTTGGTTAACCGAAGTGGATATCACTTCTAGAAATGTATTCTAAGCAGCAGTCGTTGATGTGCACACACAGTTATCACCAAGGATTTCTATTTTAGCATTGTTACATGGATGAAAAGGTGGAAACAACCAATTTGTGTCAGACAATAAGAAACTGGCTACATCTGGAATATTTTGCAATCTTTAAAAATAATCTTATAGAAGAATATTTAGTGAAAACTAATTGATATGAAATAAAAAACAGGTAAAAACAGTAAGTACTATATATATCTATGTATAGGAAGAAGGCTGGAATTATATACAGCAAAATGTGTTTATTTTTGGTGGTTATAGTTAATTTTGCCAAATTTTCTGTAATGCCTATGTATTGTTTTATAACCAGAGAAACTATTTTTTAAAGGAAATTGATAACTAAGCAAATTTAATGGTTTTGTGGAATATGAGAACACCTTAGTGAATTATGCAGTGGATTTAAATAGTATGGGTACAAGTGTAAGACTGTCATAAAGCTGTTACTTTATGACTTTTTTGTTGCTATTTCAACCTGAGACAATGTGTTCACTTCTTACACCTTCTCCATACAGCAAATACCACTCCACTAACTGAGATAGTTTCAGTCAGGCAGTTCTCACACTCCTGCTCCCGACAATTTGACCGTTGTGCTAACTGCAATTGGAATACATCCTCATTTACTTTCCTTATTCCTGTCTCTTTCAAACTACATTTTATGGCCTAGCACATACATAGTGTCAGATTATTATTATTATTATTATTATTATTATTATTATTATTATTTGCCTTCAACAGCTCCTTGCGGTACTCATTTCTTCTTTCTTTGAATTTCTGTGGCATTTATTCACATGGTATTTAGTACTTAATGATTCTTTGATGTTCAATAATAAGTTATTTGAGTAGGATTCATACCTTAGAGTTTTATGACTTCACAGAGGCTAAGTAGAAGTGGATATATAGTAGATGCTCAGTAAATTTTCTTTGACTAGGAAGGGAGAGTGCTGTAGTAATATGGACTGAGGAAGGGACGATGCTGTAGTATGAAGACATGTGCTTTATCTGATTTTCAAGATGGCTCTTAGAACTCGCTGTCTTGTTCAGCCTACAAATATATAATCACATTTGCTTTTTACAATATATATTTTGTAAACTAATTAAAATTTATAGTGATTATATTACAATCGAAGGTGATACCATACATCAGTCTTTTTTCTTCTCTAAGAGACAGCTAAGGTCCATGAATATAGTTCTCCACAATAATTTCTAATTCCTATTTCAACACAACTATCTCGGAATTTTTTTTAACCTAACTTCCTCAATCTTCTCCAGCAACTTGCCACTGAACTCCAGCTACGAATACTGGACCTTCACACATATTTATTCTGACATGTTCTTTCATATCTTGCTTTGGAGATAACTCTTCTGCTGAATTATTGAATCAATCATTCATTTTGGTCTCCATGAAGTATCCAGTTCCCTTCTCCTGTTTATAATAGAAGCCAGTTAGTTTTTATAAATGTAAGATCATTTCTTCCATTTTCTCTTTAGATGAGTGAGGTTAATTATTTCTTATACCTAGTTGATTTCCTTTATCAACCCGTTAGCAACCAGGTTTGACTTTGTATTCAAAGAGTTACATTTGTTAGGATATAGGGATATCTCTTTTAACAGACCCAAAATATCAGTGGTTATACAGAATATGGACATAAACAACCCAGAGTTCCTAGGTGTAGGAACTCTGTGATGTCAGGAACACAGGATCTGTTAATCTTGGTGCTCCACCATCCTCAGTGTGTGCTTCTATCTTGAGGTCCAGGCATCTTACCTGTTTTCAAGTCAGCAGGAATGGAAAGACATCTCATTCCCATTAGGGGCATGACCAGGAAGTTTTGTGCATTATATTACTCATATCCCGTTGACCATAAATGAGTTATATGACCTCACGTACCTGTGAAGGAGAATGAGGAAAGTTTTATATATAGTTTTAAGGGGAAGAATGATGATAAACAGCAGAGATCTTAAAGCAATTGTCTCTCTTATTGGTTAAATTGCAATCGAAAATGACCTGGTTTCATAAAGTCATAGGCCATGAATTCAGTCTGGAGGGTGGGCTGGTTAGATATTCCAACTAGGGTAATCCAATAACAGAGGAAGTGGAAAGACTGAGAGCAAGCGTCTCCCTAGGCCAGCTGCACTCTCAGCAGGTGCAGGCCATGTTCAGCATGTGGGAGGTTAGGCCCATCCAAAAGGGGGATTTGAGCTTAATTCATTAACTTTTAATAGGCCTTTCTTTCCAAGTGATGTGCCCAGTTCTGAGTCAAGCCGAGTATAGGCACCCCCAAAACATATTACAAAGGAAATCTGAATCACATTTCAAGCAAGGTGAAGGTTTGTTGCTCTGCTATGTACTCATGTACTCTCCACTCAAATCTGTCAGGGGAATTGGAGCATTTGTTTTACTCCAGCTTACCTGGAAACCAGAGTGATCTCTCTGCTACTCTTTCAGGCTAGTTCAGACGTAAAACTTAGTAACCAGACTAGATCCTGTGCACCCCCTGACAGTATAATGTTGAGCAGTCTACATATTCTCTTAAGAAATGGAATGCTCAGTTGAGGAAACCAGTACGAAAAATGGTTAAGGGCACCAATTCCTCCACAAACCAATTGTGTAATATTTCCTCAGATAATATAATCTCTCAGAGTTAATTCCTTCATCTGTAAAATAGGGACAAGATTACCTATGTCAGAGTTACCTTAAGGATTAAATGAGATAATTTATAGAAAGCGTCACTTTGTTGGTACTTTATTATTGTTGTAGTTATATATTATACCTATTATATAACTTATGTGAACTGCTATTTTTATAATGCATTGATGACATAAGTTATGAATTATTGAGTCAGTCATAAAATGATAGGCTCAGAGGGAGTAGGAGATATCCTTTCTATTGAACAATAATACATAATGGCCCTGAATCCAAAATTAATTGGAAATGTCAACTTGCCAAAGGACATTTTTACAAGTTAGGTTTATTGAGGTATACTTGGATCAATAATTTAAAATCTTCCCACAACAAAGGCTCTAGGCACTGATGGCTTTACCAATGGATTCTATCAAACAGTAAAGAAAGAACTGTTCCATTGTTCCAGAAAGTAGAGCGTGTGCTCTCCCCAACTCATTCTGGGTGTAGTATAATCCTGATACAAAAATTGGACAAGGACAATATTTAGAAAGGACGATTATAAGCCAGTCTCATTGATGAACATAAATGTAAAACTCTTGAGTATATTATTGACCCACTGTCTAGTAATGTATGTGTGAAGGATAATATAGTGTGGCTAAGTTGGAGTTATCCAAAGAGTGAAAGATTGGCTGAAAGTCATAAAAATCAAGCCACGTTAATTCATCACATTGAAAGATCGAAGGAGAAACACATCTGGTCATCTCAATGGATACAGAAAAGGTGTTTGGTAAAATTCAACATACACTAATAATAATAATTTTAAGCAAACTAGGAATAGAAGAAAACTTCCTTTATCTGAAAAAGAATGTGTACAAAAAGCCAAAGGCAACATCATACTTAAGTGAAATTGTGAAAGCTATCTCAGAGAGGAAATAAGGCTGCTACTCCTCATCACTTTGCTGTAGGTCCTAGCCAGTGCAGCAAAGCAAGGTAAATTATAAGAGAATTGGAATGAAGTAATTATTATTATTTACAGATATTACTTTAGTATGCAGAAAATTTTAGAATCCTCAGATAAATGATTAAAATCATTAAGAGATTTAGCAAGATTGCTAGATACAAAGTTTTTTTCTATATAGCTTACCAACAAATTAATCTTAAAAACACACCATTTAAAATGGCCTGAGAATAAATTTAAGAGATGATGTAAAATCCTTCATAGTAAAAATAAAACTCTACTGAGAGACATTAAATAAGATCAGGTAAGTGAAATTATATATTATGTTCATAGATGGTAAAATGATACAGTATTGTAAAAATGTTCTTCTAAAATTGAACAGATTAAATCCAATTAAAATCTCAACACTTTTGTTGAACTTAATAAGCTCTTTCAAAACTTTTTTTATGGAATGCAAAGAGCCAAGAATAGCTAAACATTCAAGAAAAAGAAGAAGAGGAGGTGATAGGGAGAGAACTTGCTCATCCATATATGAAAACTTATTTTAAAGCCTTATCAACTCAGATGGTATGGTATTGATGCAAGGATAGACAAATGGGCCAATGAACAAAAAAAGAGCACATTTGATATATAATAAATGGGATACTGTAGAAGAGTAAGGAAAGGAAGAAGTGTTCAACAAATTTTGCTGGCTTAATTAGATATCTATATGGAAAAATATACCATACATAAAAATTAATTCCAGGTGTGTTTATGCTGAAAGGTATAAAGCATTTAGAAGAGAATAACAAAAAATATCCTGAGGACTTTGGGATAGAAGAAGGTTTCTTAAGGAATAAGATACAAGAGCACTAAGCATAAAAGCAAAATTGATCAATTTAATGACATTAAATTTATAAAATAAGAATAAGTGAAATTAAGAACTCTGTTCATCAAAAGACACTATAAAAGAATGAATCTAAGTCACAGAATAGGAGAAGGTATTTGCCACATAAATAACTTACGCAGACTAGCATGAAAATGCAGAATCTATAAAGACCTTCTATGACAGAGAGAGTGAGCCAGGCAGAAGATGCTTTGTCTTTTCTGATTTACCCTGAAATGTCAGGCATAGTATCACTTCTGCTTCATTCTGTTTGTTAGAAGTGAGTCACTAATTCTAGCCCATAGTCAAGGAGAGAGGATTTAGAATCCACCTTTTTTTTTTTTTTCCCAAAGATTGGCACCTGAGCTCACAACGGTTGCCAATCTTTTTTTTTTTTTTTCTCCTATATTTTCTCCCCACGTCACCCCAGTACATAGTTGAATATTTTAGTTGTGGGTCCTTCTAGTTGTGGCATGTGGGACACCACCTCAGTGTGGCCTGTTGAGCGGTGCCGTGTCTGCACACAGGATCCGAACCAGCAAAGTGGAGCACATGAACTTAACCACTCGCCCATGGGGCCGGCCCCTAGGATCCACCTTTTGATGAGAGGAGTGCTGAAGAATTTGTGGACATATTTTAAAACAACTACAGCAATCAGTTTTAATAGAAATGAGGAAAATGCTAATTAATCCTAGATGCTACTGGTCTTCCATCAGAATTGCTAAAATTAAAAAGACGAGAAGCACTAATTATTGACAAGGATGTGAAGTCATAACTTTCATCGCCACTATTGAAAGTCTAAACTGATAATAACTACTTGAGAAAACAGTTGGACTTTATCTAGTAAATTGAAGACATACATACTCTATTATCCTAGATATGTACCCAAGACAACTGTGCACATGTACACCAACAGATCTGTGTAAGAATATTCATAGTATTGTCGTTTGTAAAGGCAAGAATTGGAAACAACCTGAGTGAACATTTATGGTAAATTAGAAAAATAATGTTTAATACTATTCAACAATAAACAACAGGTCAGAGCTACAGCAACAATACGGATGAATCTTACCAACATAATTGTGTGAAAAGAAGTCACAAAGGAAACATTTAGTATGATTATACTTATATGAATTTCAAAACCAGAACAAATAATAATATTTAGGCATGTATATGTGTGTGGTAAATGCATTAGGAATATAAAGAAATGATTACCATTAAAGTCAAGACTGGTTTTCTGGGGGAATAAGGAGAGTGTGGAAGACAGAGGTTGTGAATGGAAGGGACATATAGAGGGTTGCCTGAGTGCCAGCAATGCTCTATTTTTTTGTCGTGAGTAATGGCTAAATGAGTATTCACTGTATAATTACTTGTTAAGCTATAGATACAGATTTTATTTACCTCTCTGTGTCTGACATTTTACAATAAAAATGTAAAACAAAACAGATGAGAAGCTTTCTATGTATTGATGTGTAAAGATTTCCAAAATATATCGTGAAGTATGAAAAGCAAGGCCCAGAACATTTGAATCTCTATATTTACATACAAGTGGATAAAGAAACTCCGGAAGAAGAGGTAAGAAATTAATAATAATAGAACCTGTGGAAGATGGAGGACAGAGTGGAAATCAGGTAGGCGGGTGACAGAGATGGGAGGGAAACTTCTCTGGAGAACTATTTATACTTCTCTTGAACTCTGTGAGTGTATTACCTTTTCAAAATACTAAATAAACAAATCTCTTAAAGCAGTATTCAGAAGCCTCACAGGAAAGTGTGTCTTCTTTAGAACAGATTCTCCTTCCCCCGGAGTCTCCTGTATTATCTTCATCTTTAGGCACCAATAGCTCAGGAGTCAGTTTATTCCTGGACAGCCTGAAGCTTTGCAAAGGGGAAGAACTAATGGTTACACAGATGAACATCTGCCGCTCTCCGGATGGGACTGGAAGTCTCAGGTGCTTAGTCCTACTGCAGGGTCAAGCTTTTAACTTCTTGCACAAGCATGAACCAGCATGGTGGATCACGTGATTAAACAGAAGACCCATGATTAGCAACTCCATCAGGTTTATACACACAACCACAACAGAGAGCTGTAGAAACAGAATCTAGAACATTTACCTATGAATAGACCATTCCTGTACCCTTTCAGGGTTAAACTCTTGAAATTTGCTTACACATCTACCTGTGGAAAAACATTGAGTGCTCCCTATGTACTCCAGTAGGGCATTCATTCAACATTTATTCAACAAAGTATTGAGTAGCTGCTATATTGTAAGTGAAGAAAAGTGAGGCCATCTTGTTTCGCTAAATGGCCTCCTCTGTGTGACTAATCGCTGCTCTGCACATACTTTAAAAAGTTCACATGTTCTCCTGATGTATGGCTTCTGCTTATGTGTATACTCCCTGAGAGCTTGATAAATTAAAACTTTGTTCTATGAATTTCTCTCCAGTTACAGGCTGACCACAGGAGGGAAACACACTTACAAGGTATTCATCAGAGCTGACAGAAGAATGGAACAATAAAAGACCCTGGAGTCCGTCATGCCTGAATGAAATCCCCTCCTAACTGCTCATTTTCCCTGTGTAACTACTTCAAGATTCTGCAATTTTTGAAGATGGGTTTTTTTTTTTGAGACATCAGTCTGCCATCTTCCTGATTATGCCGGCTAATCAAATTAAAACTTCCTTTCTTGATCCCTGACTCCTTGTGATTGATTGGCTCAGATCATGGAGAGCAGAGCCAGCCCATTGCTTGGTATCAATATGACATGTACTCCTCTAGATACTAGAGCTATAACTATGAACACAATGGGCAAAAACCTCTGTCCTCACGGAGTTTGCGTTCCAGTGGGAAATGCAGACAAATGAAATGAATAAGTAAAATAGTATAGTAACTAATGAAAAATAGCAGGAAAGATAATAGGGATGGCTGGTTTTTTAAAAAGTATTTTGTAATTTTAAATATGTTGAACAGTTAAGCCTTCACTGAGGAAGTGGTATTTGACCAAAGACCTGAAGGATATAAGGAAATGAGTTAAGCATATATTTGGGAAAAGTTGTTTCCAGGCAGAGGAATCAGCAAGTACAAAGGCCTGAGGCAGGAGGATGCCTGACTTGTTGGAGGAAGAGCAAGGAGGCTGGAGGTGGCTAGAGAGGAAAGGAGGAGAGAGGAGAGGGGAGGGCTCTTACAGGCCGCTAGAAGCACTTTGGCTTTTATACTGGATGAGAGAAGAACCCTTGAGAGGTTTGCACTACTGCTGTGTCTAGACTAGGCAGGGACAAGGATAAATAAAAAAGAGGGAGACCAGTGAAGCGTCTATTGCAAAAATCTAGGTGAGAAGTGATAGTAGACTTTCTAGTGTGCTAGCAATGGAAATAGTAAGAAAAACAGCTGGATTATGGATATATTTTGAAGGTGGAATTGATAGATGGGACGTAGGATGTAAGCAAAAAGGATTTACAGATGACGGCACAGATGGAGCAGTTGTTTACGGAGGTGGGGAAGATTGGTGAGGAGCAAATTTGGGAGGAAGATTAGGAGCTCAGTTTTTGACAATAAGTATAAAATACTTGTTGAGAAAGCAGTTGCATATGTGAATCTAGAGTTTCATGGAGCAGTCCAAGATGGAAAGAGATATTTGCATATACATGGTATTTAAAGACTGAGCCTTGAGCATGCTAAGGTTTAGGGAAAGATTATACAAGGGATAGTTATAATATGTCATAAGTGCTATTAATAGAATTGAAATAATCTCAGGAACCCTGGGTGTATTCCAGGAGCTTCTAAACCAGTCTTGAGGAGTCAGCAAAAGCCTCCAGATGGAAGTAACAGAAAATGTCTGACCTGAGATCCAAAGGACTAGTAGGAACTGGGAAATGGGAAAAGGGGAAAGAATTCCAGAGGAAATGCAACTGCAAATCCAAAAACAAGAGAGGACATGAAACAATGCGGAATTTCACTGTCCCTTTCCACTCCAACTCCTCTGTCACACCCTCCTGTTGGAGGAGAGACTACAGATGTTTAGGGGAAGTTAAATGGAGAGATTTAAAATTTGGATTTGGTGAGTAATATTTATGTGGCTTCTAATCATTTCTATGTGGAGTAAAGTTGTTATTGAACATCTAGTGGTATAATTTCTGGCATATACAGTGCAGAGGCAGCTTCAAACGACAGGAGCCTTCGTGTACAGAGACTTCCAAAAGCCCTATTTCCCAAGATAAGTCCCGGGAACAAAAATCTTGTTTTCAGACACAGCAACTCCTGGTCCCTGTCAAAATGGACCCAAACGTTATCCAGTGGGAAATGGAATTCTGAAAGTCTGGCTCCCTTGCAGATAAAAAAAAAGCTTTGGTACCAGCTGGTTAAAACATCGCTGCCCTGGAGGCAGGGGTGTTAATTCCACACATCCTCAGGTTTTTCTCAAGTGAGAGTTTCCTCAGGGCTTTGCTCTGTGGGCTCCTCCTGGGCTCCCTCTGCAGTTCCCCCTCAAGCCCAGAAAAGCGTTTGAAGAAGAGAGTTCAGAGGTTGGATCTTTGGCCGATTGGGAAAGCGCAGACTTGCAAGCACTGCTGGAACCATCTGGTTCTCAAGGGGGCTGATTTTAAAGAGGCCAAGAAAAGGGAGGAGCGAGCAAGGAAGAAGGAAGGAAAAAGATGGATGTGGAGGAAAAATATGAAACCATTCTCCTGTTGGAGAAAAACTAATTGTGATAATGGAATTGAATATTAGCGGGGTAGCATCAGATTATAAGCAGAGTAGCACAGCGGAAGCCTGCTGGATCGGTAACCCAGATAGCAATGAATTAAAACCATCATTAACTCTAAATTTATAGCAAATTCCTTGCTAAGCTGTATTCAAACAGTTGAACTAAATCTAGATCTTATATATTTAACCTTTCCTAAGGAAAAATCTTTCTAAAATTTGCCTCTCTGAGACTCAGTCTGCTGTAGAAGTGTGGCACGTAAATTCAAGGAAAAAAATCTCACCTTTCTGCTTGATAAATTAAGACATTTCTGATAAATTAAGGCTCAGTTGATGGTGGCACATTGCCCCAAGGGTGTAAAAATGCTTTCCTCTAGGTTTCTTGACATGGAAACAATTGGAAATACTGAGTCAGAGGCACCTCTTTCAATGGAGGTGGTCTCTATATGATTTCATGGAGGAGGCAGAATGACAATTCCACATTTTCTTCCAGTAAAGGGTTTTTCAAATTATTATCCATTATTATGCCTTAATGATTATGTGCTACAAGTAGATGCAAAAGTAACACAATCCACAAGAAATATTTTTAACAGAGATTTGGGGCCACAGGAAATAACAACAGCAGATTTCAATATTTATACCCGTACTTAGCACAGAGAAGTATGGTAGGAAGATTTGAAAGACTACAAAATGATGTTGTATTGGGATAAAATTCTATGGGAAATACGGAATCAAAATAACGAATTCAAGGAGATAAAGGATCATTGTAAAATCTCACCCTCTCTCAAGGGATGTTGCTAAGTATTAAATTACTGTAGTTTTTAGATTCTTTTGATGTAAGTCACTATATCCTTCAGAAGAATTTAAACTTATGAAGAAAAATGTTAGATGTCCAGTGAAAACATGTGATAGGGAATACCAAGTTTGCCAAAATTATTTTAGGAGGTTAAAAAAATCCCCAAAGCAGTGAAATGTACAGAGTAGGTCCACCACAGTCACCACATGACATTTCCCTCCTTTTTAATGACTTGATTTTTTCCCTTGGACTAAGAAAAACAGTGGTAGACTTTACCAAATTTGGCAAATTCTTACCATTGTTCTCCTCTGGTTGCTTTCACTTTCCTCTCCTTGCTTTTTTTTTTTTTTTTTTTTTTAATTTTTTTGTTGTTCCTTATGTCTTTTTTGGGTTATTTCTTGGTGCCCAGTAACTAAGGGCTAACAGACGTAACTAAGCATTCCATAAATATTTATTGGGAGCAATCAGTTGGGTTTTTTTTATTTCCCATTCTATAACTGTACAGAAAACAGAAACAAGTGCTGGGTAAGTTGACTGTGGAGGTTAAAAATCTGCTCAGTTGCTTTTCCTGAGTGCAAGAATGCATGTGCCACACCGTTGAATTGAAAAAGTCATTAATCCTATTTCTGTCCATGGCTATGCCATACCCCTGGAGCCTGGGTAGCTCAGTTGGTAGAGCATCAGACTTTTAATCTGAGGGTCCAGGGTTCAAGTCCCTGTCCAGGCACTGGGGTGTATTATTCCCTTGGTTCGAAAGCTACTTAATTCTCATCTGCTAAAGACAGAAGTTTGGGTTAAAGTTTCAAGACTTTTACCTGTATGGAGTGAGTAAATGCCAAGTCAGTTACTTTAACCAGTAGCTAAGATTTGCTATCCTATTCCAAGCAGAAGATGACTTTACCAGTTTTTAATAATGGAGATTTCCTGAGTAACACAGTACAAAGGCTTACAGACCATGAAATATAAGAAAGCTATCCTTCTAGATAAATGTGTTTTAGCAAAGGAACAAGAAACTGTGTTTATTGAGTAAAGTATTCACTGCGTCAGAACCCAGGACTTTTAGATTTTCAGTCCTTCACTCTTACAACTGAACTACATAACGGATGAGGAAAGCTCTCCACCAAACCATGGTAATGTCACATTCTGATGATAAACACACATGGTAGGGAGTTATATGACAAATACTGCAGTATGGTCTTTAGGCGAAATACTCACCCTACCCAGAAATAGCAGGACACTTTAACATTCAGTTCCACAGTTTTGGCCAATTGTTTGTTGATGGTGCAGTTGATTGCTCAGTGGATTGCATTTTTCTTTAGAAATATGCACTTCCCCCTCTCTCTTTGCCAAAGAATTGTACTTCCCATTCCGTTTGAAGGTTATATGATGATCTACGTAGAAAATCGTAAGGAACCTAAAAACAAACAAACAAAAAACTTCCTAGAACTACTAAGAATGTTCAGTAGAGTCACAGAATACAAGATCAAAACAGAAAAATCCATAGTATTTCTATATACTAGCAATAAACCCGTGGGCACCAGAATTAAAATACAGTACCATTTACATTGCTAAAAAAAGACAGAA
This sequence comes from Equus caballus, assembly GCF_041296265.1. Classification (NCBI taxonomy): domain Eukaryota; kingdom Metazoa; phylum Chordata; class Mammalia; order Perissodactyla; family Equidae; genus Equus; species Equus caballus. The sequence continues at coordinate 28,149,885 of NC_091703.1, read as the reverse complement.
AGAAAGAAAAACTTAGATGCAAATCTACCCAAACATGTACATGCTGAAAACTACAAAACTACACAACGCTGATGAAAGGAATCAAAGACCTAAGTAAATGGAGAGATATTCTGTGTTCATTGATAGGAAGACTCAACATAGTAGAGATATCAACTCTCCTCAAAATGGTATACAGGTTTAACACAATTCCTATCAAAATCTAGTAAGATGTTTTTGTAGATTTAGACATGACTATTCTAAAATTTATATGTAAAGGCAAATGAGTTAGAATACCTAAAATGACTCTGAAAAAGAGGAAGAGGGGCCGGCCCCGTGGCCGAGTGGTTAAGTTTGTGTGCTCTGCTTCAGCTGCCCAGAGTTTCGCCAGTTCGGATCGTGGGTGCAGACCTACACTGCTCATCAAGCCATGCTGAGGCAGCGGCCCACATAGCACAGCTAGAAGGACCGGTAGCTAGAATATACAATTATGTACTGGGGGACTTTGGGGAGAAGAAAGAAAAAAAGAGAAAGATTGGCCGCAGATGTAAGCTCAGGGCCATTTATTTTTTTAAAGAGGAAAAAGTGTAAAAAAGTCTCTCACGATTTCAAGACTTATTCTACTGCCACAGTAATTTAAAAAATGTGCATTATTGGCAGAGGGATAGACAGATAAGTCAATGAAACAGCATAGAGAACCCAGAAATCACATATAAATATAGCTAAGTTATTTTTGACAAAAATGCAAAAGCAATTAAGCAGAGGAAGGAAAGTCTTAGTCTTTTCAAAAAAATAGTGGTGGAGCAATTGGATATCCACGGGCAAAAAACGTGAACCTCAACCTAAACCTCACACTTTATTAAACAAATTAACTGAAAACAGTTCATAGATTTAAAATAAAATATAAAACTTTTAGAAGAAAAAAGTATAAGAGAAAATTTGTAGGACCAAATTGTGCTGCTGCACAATCTCCCACTCAGAAGTGACTGGACAGTGGTGAAAAGAAATCCTCCCAGTGGGTAGAGCTTTAGATGGTTCATTTGATCATCCACTTTATATGGAGAGAGGAGAGGCCTAAGGTAAGGCTGGATATGGAACCCTAGGCAGTAGGGAATGGTTGTCTGGATGGTCGGGAATCTGAAAAGAGCAAGATTTGAAGATTAGAGACCAGAAGAGTGGGGAAAGTCATGTGGACTGATTTATGGGAACTGTCACAATGCTGAGGATCTTTTTGTCATATATTAATGCCTACCAGATAAACCTCTACTTCAGAACAGGCACTGAACAATCAGGTGGACAGATCGACTCATCCTGTAGATGTTATCACCTTTAGGTTTCAATAAATAGGAATTCGTATTATAAAAAAATGAAGAAAGATGTCTACCCTCCTTTATTTTGGTGGGGGCTTAAGTGTGGTGAGTCATGTCTCTAAGTATCTCAAGTGATCCCAGATATCTTAAGATGCAAATTTCCCATATACAAATATCCAGCGGATGCTAGAAAGCCATAAACCACAGCTGACAAAAGTAAATGCTGAATGAACGGAGTAGCGTTTCAAACTACTGTACTGTGACAACAAACACAACAAAGGAAGGTGAGAATTACTGATCCGAGAAGAAGTGTAAGGGGAACTCAATATACAAATCTCTTTGAAGCATATACAGAAAACGAGGGCAGGTGCATCTATGCAAAGCCTTTAGAGCCATTGGTCCTGACATTTGAACGAAGGCTTGAGGGAAGCCGTGGAGTAAATCCTACAGACATCTAGGTAAGTATTTTCCAAGCAGAGAGAACCACATGAGAACAATATGTTGGATGAGGTAAAATAGAGGAATAAAAAAATTATTGGAACAAAATATGCTCCAAGAGATGAGGACCAATATCTACTTAACCACACGGGCAAGAATTCTTCAGCAGATGAGAGGAACAAGAAACCACCTCACAAGTGTGGGACAGAGGTGGAAAAAACTGAATCCAAGAGGACTGTTTAGACCAAGTGTGATTTTCCTTCGCCCACTGCAGGAATCAACACAGATAGGGGCAGATGGAGTGTAGCCCCTGGAGAGTTAACGTGTTTACTGTGTGATATCAAAAATGGCTTGTGGCATTAGAATACTCCTTTCAGTCTTTGACTACTGGTCCTACCATTAGGGAAAGGTCACTGTGTTCTACCCCATTATCTGACTCTAGAAGGACAAACCATTTCTAATACCATTATATAGGTAATAGTGTTTTTCAAATCGCTTTGTGACTCAGAAGTGAATGAGTGTGAAATCAATGTAAAAGAAAAGGTCATTATTAGTGTTTTAATAAATGAAACAGAATGTAGTGGGAATAGGAAATATCAGAATAAGCCCCACGTAGTAAAATATTGTTTTGTGGAGTTTGGCTTCTCTCTTTCCCTCTATATATAGGTAGATAGATACAGATGTAGATATAGATATAGGTAGATAGGTAGGTAGATTCAGATAGATATATCTCTCCATATAGACATATATATAGATGTTTGCATATTGTATTGAGTTTTGATTTAAAATGTATTTCTGACTCTGGATTGCAGTCAGAAAAGTTTGAAGAAAGACTGACTTTTGAGAGGATACAATTTGAAGATCGCAGCATCTGCTTGAGATGACAAAGATCTGGGAGGACAAATGCCCAAAAGGAATAATCGAGTTTCACTATCCTTGGATTCAGAACATCCCTGAAGACTTAAGAGAAACACATTGCTTGTCGTCTGGTTACTGTCTGTGGGCTCCCTTCCCCTTCACGTGAAGTCTGGGGAAAATATATCAAAATTCAAGAACACTCTTGTCCCAGTCTTGGTAAGGAAATCTTCGCTGAACAGAACATCCATCCCACCTGGGCTGCCTTAAGAAGGCCCACATAAACGCTGTTTCAAGTGAGGGCCGCTCCGGTGGGGCTGTGCGCACGGCTGGGAACCGGAGGCGGGTCCTCAGCTGTGCGAGCAACCTTCGCTCGCCCGTGTACCATGAAAGAAAATGCTGCAGAGGCTGTTCCTTAAGTTCCATTGTGGACAGGGAAATGGAGTAAAAAGAGAGAGAAGCAAACAAACAACAAACCCTAGCATGCAACCCATGGCCTAGCCGTGTGACTGAATGAACACATTACGCTCATCATCCAAAAGCTTACATCACTGAAGATAAAAGGTTTACAACATCCCAGATGGGCCCTATCTAGCGTCATCACAGAGGCAGCTGCAAACCAGAGCTGGTGTTCAGGGACTTCCTAAAGGTTCTGCTCTCTGATAGAAGCCACGAGAAAAGGAAGGTCCTATCTTTATTAGTTTAGTTTTTTAATTATTATTTCCTTGGGTTTTTTGTTTTATTTATTTTATTTTTATGTCAAAACGGCCCCAAACGAGATCCAATAGAAATTGAGGTCGCCATGTAATAAGTTGAGCAATAAATTTGGTTTATTCTCTCTGTTCCAGGGGCACCGTCCTCGTGAAAATCTTGTGCCCTTGCAAGCAAATAAAAACCTCTCTTTTATCCAAACGATGTTTATGAGATTTTTTTTTGCAGGAAACAAACAAGACGGTTAACACGATTCCTCTCCAGTGGCGGCAGGGTTGGCTCCAGGACTCCTCAGATCTTGCCCGAGAAGGGTTCACTAGAGTTTTATTCCGCGCGCTCTTCCTCGGCTCTCCCTGAGCAAGGAGCGGCTCCTGGAAGAAAAAAAAAAAAGAAATCCGAGTTTGGACACTCCGGCAGGTTAGAAAAGCGCAGTCCTGGACCCATTGGTTGTGGAGGAGTGGATCTCCGACTTGCCTGGGAGAGAGAGGGGCGGCGAAAACGTTCAAAAGGAAAGGGACGGAAAAGATAAAGAATGCTTTCTCTGCGCGGGAAAGGTGATCTGGATCATTGAAATGAAAAACAGGGAAAAAGTAAAAATGGCTAGCAGAGTGGCGCAGCGGAAGCGTGCTGGGCCCATAACCCAGAGGTCGATGGATCGAAACCATCCTCTGCTATGGGGTCTTTTCTTTTCTTAAACGCTTATTCCTTGCTAAGTTTTATTCCAACTAGGCTGTGAGTAAAAAGATAAAATCAGTTTCTATGCATAGTTCATATTTATCTCTTCCATGTGTAATCAATCTTAAAATTCACCTGTCTGAGAATCCTTCTCCAATTTGCGTTCTTCTTTCCCACCTTCCTTTGAAATGCCGTTTTCCCACTAGACAATTCCTAAACTCTTCTTCCTATCTGAAGTGGCACACTGCCCAGAATTGTAGAATTCCTTCCATCCCTGGCGTCCAACAAAAGAAAAATTGGAAATCTTCCTTCAGTTGAGGTAGTCTTGTACATCATACACCATTTCATGGAGAAAAACGAGACAAATTCCACATTTACTTCTGTTAAATCTTCCAGTAAAGGGTTTTCAAATTTATTATCTACTTATGATGTTTTGATTGTGTATTACCAGTAAATGCAAATATAACTCAAACCCAAAGAATTAATTATAACACAGATTTGTGGTCCCATCAAATAGCAAAACCGGATTTCAATATTTACACATATATTTGGTGCAGACTAATATAATCGAATGATCAAGTAAAGATTTTAAGTGTAAACATTCATTATATTGGCATAAAATTCTGTGGAAATACAAATTCAAGGAGAAAGAAGATCGATATAAAATTTCCAACTGTCACAGAAGGGCGTGCTCTTCTGTTTTTTTTTAAGGGATGTTGGCAGATATTAAATCACTATGGTTTTTAAAATCTATTTGATACAATAAAGGAATGTGATGCCATTGCTTAAAAAATATTTAAAAGTTTACAATATGCCAGTCAGTACAGTCTTTACACGTATCTGTTGAAAAATGTTAGGCGTCCATTAGAAAAATATATGAGGGTGTTCCAAGTTGGTAAAAATTCCTCTGGAAGGTAAAATCACCTAAAAACTAGTGAAGTTAAGGGCACAAAGGAGGATCGTACTCACCCAGGACATTCCCTTCCTTATGAATGATTTTTTCTTGCATCAATAAATATTTGGCAAAATGCAATAATTCTAACTACTGCTCTCCACTAATTGGTTTCCACTTCTCCTACTTTGTCATTATTTTTGTTTTTGTTTGTCACCAAAAGGTGACTAGTGAACGTATTAAGTATTAATAAATATTTACTGAAGACAATCAGTTGGTTCCACCTCTTGAGTCTCTCACCTTTTACAAACTGTGTGTAAATAAATAAGGATTGTTGTGTTGATGCTATTTACATTTCTTCTATATAGGCCAGCATGGCTTCTTAGACAGTGCAAACCAAACAAGTAACAGCTCACCAGTGAATACCAAGTAACGCTCAGAATACACGAATACACTTCTGTTCAATGAATTTGCCCTAAGGAATTTAAATCATTTCTTCAGCTATCGTTCCCGAGTCCAAGAATATATTTACAGTACCAATCAACAACAGTGATATTTGCTCAAACCATTTCTGGATATAAGAGGTTTTCCCTGGAGCCTGTGTGGCTTGGTTGGTAGAGCATCAGAACTTTGACCGGAGAATCAAGGATTCAAAGCCTTGTCCAGGTGTGACAGTATTTCCTCTCTTGGTGCACAAGGTTTGTTTCTATGTACTTGAAGGAATATACCTAAGGAACTATACTCAAGGTACCTCACATACACCTGGATGTAATTTAAATGTTAAATTCTGAGCCCTTTGAGGCCTCTTGGGTGATGGTGAGTGTGTTTTGCATGAGGAAGAGACATGGATCATTGGTGGTCAGAGGGCAGACTCTGGTAGGCAGCATCTAAGATGACCCCCAGTGATCTCCACCTCTTGAAATTCATGCCTCTATGTAGTTCCCTACCTAATTTTATCAGGGTTGGTCTTTTTGTGACCAACATAATTGATGGATCTGGCTCTAGGGGAAGCCAGTTGCTATGTCACCAGCAGCCCTGTGAAGAGGCCCAAGTAGGGAGAAAGTGTGACTTCCTATTAACACTCAGACAATTTGGAAAGGGATCCCCCAGCCCAGTCAAATCTTAAGATGACTAGAGCTGTAGCTGGCATCTTGATTGCAACTCATGAGAGACCCTGAGCTGGAACTACCCAGCTAAGACACTCCTAAATTTCTGACCTACAGACACCATGAGATAATAAAAGTTTATTGTTTTAAACCACTAAATTTGAAGTTATTTGTTAAAGTAGTAGGTAAATAATACAAACTTCAAACCAAGTTTATGACTTAAGGCTCCGTGAACTACCCAGGAATTCACATCTAGGATGCCTATCTGCTAGAGGTTCACTTTGTGGCTGACTTCTCAGTGACAGGGATGTTTTCTATTTCTTTTACTCCACACTTTCCTAAGTGACAAGACAATTTTTCCTGCAGTTCACTGGGGGTGAAGGTTGAGTTTTCTCTCTAGGTCATTATTAACCTGAATCTATACCACACGGGACATGTGCTAATATAGGGTGGTTCTCCATTTTGAGCAGGTCCAGTGACTTCACTTTGCCTCTGTTTAGAAGCTGCTAAAATATAAGCCCAATTTTTCCTCCATGAGTAAATGCTCTAAAAGAAAAGGCAATTGGGTGCTATAGTACTCTGCTTCTCTTGTTTTTATTTCCTTTTAGATTTTTTTTTTACATGCCCCTTAGTTCTCTTTAATGTTTTATTATTTTTGTTTTCTAAAATAAACTTTTAGGGTGCTGGCCCCATGGCTGAGTGGTTGAAGTTCTGCGCTCCGATTCAGTGACCCTGGGGTTCTGACCCGGATCCTGGGTGTGGACATACTCCACTCATCAGCCATGCTGTGGAGTCATCCGACATACTAAGAATTGATTCATAATATACGTATATACATATTGATTTATAACTTTCTTTAAGCTTTTTTGGAGGGAAATAAAGTATTTTATTTACTTTATTATTATTTTTTAAATTTTTATTGCAGCAGTAACATTGGTTTACAACGTAATATAAATTTCAGATGTACATCACCACATTTCGATTTCTGTGTAGATTACATCATGTTCACCACCCAAAGACTACAATCCATCAGCATACACACGTGCCTAAGCACCTCTTTTGCCTTCTTCCCTACCCCCCTCCCCTCTGGTAACCACCAATCCAATCTCTGTCTCTATGTGTTTGTTGTTGTTTTTATCTTCTCTTTATATGCGAGATCATATGGTATTTGACTTTCTACCTCTGACTTATTTTGCTTAGCATAATACCCTCAAGGTCCAACCATGTTGTCACAAATGGCCAGATTTCATTCTTGTGTATGGCTGAGTAGTATTCCATTGTGTATATATACCACATCTTCTTTATGGATTCACCCCTTGATGGGCACCTAGGTTGCTTCCAAGTCTTGGCTATTGTGAATAATGCTGCAATGAATATAGGGGTGCATATAAATATATATATATTTGCATTTATGTTTTCATGTTCTTTGGATAAATACCCAGCAGTGGAATAGCTGGACTGCATGATAGTTTTATTCTTAATTTTTTGAGGACTCCCCATACTGTTTTCCGTAGAGGTTGCACCAGTTTGCACTCCCACCAACAGTATGTGAGGGTTCCCCTTCCTCTACTTCCTCTTCAACATTTGTTATTTCCTGTTTTGTTAATTATAGCCTTTCTGAAGGTCATGAGGTGATATCTCTTTGTAGTTTTGATTCGCATTTCCCTGATAGTTAGTGATGTTGAACACCTTTCAAGTGTCTGTTGGCCATCTGTATGTCTTTTTTGGAGAAATGTCTGTTCAGATCTTTTGCCCATTTTCTAATTTGGTGGTTAGTTTTTTTGTTGTTGAGACATATGAGCTCTTTATATATTTTGGATATTAACCCCTTATCAGATATACGATTTGCAAATATCTTCTCCCAATTGGTAGGTCATCTTTTCCTTTTGTTTATGGTTTCCTTTGCTGTGCAGAAGCTTTTTACTTTGATGTAGACCCATTTGTTTACTTTTTCTATTGTTTTCCTTGCCGAGTCAGACATGGTACTTCAAAATATGCTGCTATGACTGATGTTGAAGAGCATACTACCTATGTTTTCTTCTAGAAGTTTCATGGTTTCAGGTATTACATTCAAGTCTTTAATCTATTTTGAGTTAATGTTTGTGTATGTTATAAGATAATGGTCTATGTGCATTCTTTTACACGTGGCTGTCTCTTTAAGCTTTTAAACAATTAATTTATAACATTTTTAAGCATACAAATCATATGGATAGGTAAATGAATTTTCACACAGGGAACCCACAAGTAACTTCCATCTACATCAAGAAATAAAATACTACCAACACCTCAGATACAATCTTTATGCTATCTCTCAGTCACATTTTCCTTGCTCTAAAGGTAATCACCATTCTGACTTCTAACACCAAAATTCAGTTTTTCCTGTCCTTAAAATTTATGTCAATGGAGTCATATTGTCTGTGCTCTTTTGTGTCTGGCTTCTTTTATTCAATTATATCTGTAAATTAATCTATGCTATTAAATGTAGCAGTAGTTTCTTCATTTTTGTGGCAGTAGAATATTCCATTGTATGTATATTATACAATTTAGATATTCTGCGGTTGATAGACATTTATGTTGCTCTCATTCTGGGACTATTATAAGTAAACACAACAAAAGGAACATTTTTGAATATGTCATGGTTCACAAATGTGTGCATTTTTTCTGGGTCTATATTTAGAAGCGAAATTTTTGGATTAATGGGTATGCGTAGGTCCAACATTATAAGATATTGCCAAACAGACTTCCAAAACAATGATTTGCATTCTTTTTAATTTTGCTATTTTGCTAGGTGTATAGTGGTAACTTAATGCATTTTAATTTGCATTTCCTTAATTAATAATGAAGCTGAGCATATTTTCATATATTTATTGGCCATTTGGATACTTTTGTTTTGGTAAAAAGACCTTTCAAATCTTTTTGCTTTTTCTATTGGGTTGTCTGTATTTTTATTATTGATTGGTATTATTGATTTGTATCCATACATATTATGGATAAGAGACTTGTATCAGTTATATATGTTGGAAATATCTTTTCCCATTCTGTAGTTTGACTATTAACTCTCTTAATAATGTCTTTTGATAGACAGAATTTCTTAATTTCAATTTAACCCAAAATATCACTATTTTCCTTTGTGGGTAGCCTACTCAATATTCTGTTTAAGAAATCTTTGCCTACCCCATGATCATGAAGATATTCTCTTGTGTTACGTTCTGGAAGCTTTCTTTCACCTTTCATATTTAAGTCTAAAATCAATCTGGTATTGATTTTTGTTTGTATAGAGAGAGAATAGGATTCATTTTTCCCCATTAGATATCCAATGGATTCAGTATTGTTTATTGAAAAAAACATCCGTTCCCCCACTGCTATACAGTGCAATCTTTTTCACAAATTGTGTCTACAAATGTTTGGTTCTGTGGTTCTGTTTTTGGACACTATTTTGCTGCATTGGTCTATTTTTAGCATACTGTCTTACCACAGCATTGCAATAACCATTGATATCTATCTATCTACATCCTCTCATTTTGTTCTTTTCAACATAGTATTGGCTACTCTTGGAATTTTGCATTTCCATATAATATTTAGAATAAGCTTGTCAATTTTCACAATACTGTCTTTTAATTGTAATTGCATTGACTTTATACTTCATTTTAAGGAGAATTGTAATCTTTACAATACTGTCTTCCATTCAATAAATACAGTGTATCATTACATTAATTTAGGCTTTCTTTACATTCTCTTGGCAATGTTTTATGGTTTTCTGGATAAAGATCCTGCACAATTTTGTAAGATTTATTTCTAGGTTAAAAATGTTTTTTGGAGCTATTGCAAATGAATAATTTTTAACATTTTAATGAAGTATAAGATAGATATATACGTGAAACTCCACATATAAGTATAAGCTTTGATAAATTTTTACAAACTGAACATATTCACGTAAAGAGCACCCATTGAATTAAATAGGGGTGCGATCTCAGGACAAATTGCTTAGGGGAAGAAAGTGGGAAGAATTTATCCACCAGCCACTGTCTCCAATTGGTCAAAGTTTTGCTCCATGAACCATTAATAGCTTCATACAAAAGAAGAAGTCCGCTACGTTCCTGACTCTTTTTATATCTTTTTCTAAACACCTTAAAGATAATCATTCTTTTAAATTTGACTTTTACCATCATCTTGCATTTCTTTATTTTAACATTAGAATTTTTTATTAATATAATTTTCCACGTTTTTAGAATTTATATGTATGCTGCACTATATGTACTCATCTGCAATATCCTCTTTTATGCTTGAAGAGACTGTCATAGGTTGAATCAAAATGAATTAGCATTTCTCGAATTTTTATCTTGGTGTAGTCAGGACTACTGTCTATATTCACAACAATTCTAAAAATATCTTCTCTTGCAATTAAAAGAATTTTCATCAGGAATTTTTTTTACTGAGGTTACGTTGGTTCATAACATTATATAAATTTCAGGGGTACATCATTATATTTTCATTTCTGTGTAAACTACATCATGTTCACCATCCAAAGACCAATTTCCATCTGTCACTGTACACATGTGCCCTGTTTTGGCCCTCCTCCCTTCCCTCTTCCCCTCAGGTAACTACCAATTTAACCTCTGCAGCTATGTGTTTGTTTGTTGTTGTTGTTATCTTCCACTTACAAATGAAATCATATGGTATTTGATTTTCTCTGTCTGACTTATTTTGCTTAGCATAATACCCTCAAGGTCTATCCATGTTGTCACAAGTGGCAAGATTTCATCTTTTTTATGGCTAAGTAGTATTCCATTGTGTATATATGCTACATCTTCTTTATCCATTCATCCATTGATGGGCGCTTAGGTTGTTTCCAAGTCTTGACGGTTGTGAATAATGCTGCAATGAACATAGGGATCCCTGCAAATATCTTTTTGCATTTGTGTTTTCATGTCCTTTGGATAAATACCCAGAAGTGGAATAGCTGGGTCATATTGTAGTCCTATTCTTAATTTTTTGAGGAATCTCCTTACTGTTTTCTATAGTGGTTGCACTAGTTTACATTTCCACCAGCAGTATATGAGAGTTTCCTTTTCTCCACATACTCTCCAACACTTGTTATTTCTTGTCTTAACTATACCCATTCTGATGGGTGTGAGGTGATATCTTATTGTAGTTTTGATTTGCATTTTCCTAATAATTAGTGATGTTGAATGTCTTTTCATGTGCTTATTGGCCATTTGTATATCTTCTTTGGAAAAATGTTCATATCCTTTGCTCATTTTTTAAGTGGGGGCTTGTTTTTTCCATTGAGTTGTATGAGTTCTTTATGTATGTTGGATATTAAGCCCTTATCGGATATATGACTTGCAAATATCTTCTCCCAATTGTTAGGCTGTGTTTTCATTGTGTTGATGGTTTAATTTGCTGTGCATAAGCTTTTTAGTTTGATGTATACCCATTTGTTTATTTTTTCTTCTGTTTCTCTTGCCTGGTGAGACATAGTATTCAAAAAGATACCACAAAGACTGATGCTGAAGAGTGTACTCCCTACGTTTTCTTCTAGAAGTTTTATGGTTTCAGGTCTCACATTCAAGTCTTTAATCCATTTTGAGTTAATTGTTGCGTATGGTGTAAGATAATGGTCTACTTTCATTCTTTTGCTTGTGGCTGTCCAGTTTTCCCAACACCATTTATTAAAGAGACTTTCCTTTCTCTATTGCATGTTCTTGGCTCCACTATCAAAAATTAGCTGTCCATAGGATTTCTCTCTCTCCCTTTTTTTTTTTTTTTTTTTTGGATGCAATAGAAAGCTCTATGGGGAGCAAGGGAAAATGATCATATTTGAAATGGCACAGGTAGATCTGGAAACTCTATTATCATGCTTAATCAACATCAAAGCACATATCACTGGGTAACAAGATGAAAGAAAACTAGTGGCATTCTCCAGCATCAGGTTTTTCTCATATATAGAGGACATATGAATGGAAAGACACAAGCTAGTTCCATAAAAGAAAACAAAGCAGCTCACCAGCAAGAGGACAAAATGGGTGGCTTTAGTTTCAGGAAAAGATTGTGGAGAGAGGCTGGTACTGTGAATATGCAAGATGACCTTGTGATGCCTGAACAGGACAATCACCATGTAGAAACTGGCCCAAATCATGAAGAACAACAAGAAGACATCTTGAATAAATATGACACTTTGAAATAGCATTTCATGATGGTATATAAACTGTCTTGTCTTACAGTACCTCAGAGAATATAAAAGTCCAACATTAGTGGAATTTCTGGTGGCAATGCTTATGATGACCCACACATTGATTAGCATGTTGCTCATCCAGGAATAAATCAACAAGGGCAGAATTTGTGTGAAGATTTTGGGTTTGAGCCATGCCCATTTAGAATAAGCCAGACTGATAATAACGGCCTGAAATATACTCACTAGAGAAGAAGTACATAGAGAAGCACCCCATGTCACTTTATAAATGTATAGCACTGCTTTACAACCAATATCCTGCAAAATATTTCTAATTCCAAAGGATGACATTATATATGGAATGCGCCTGAAAATAACTGTTATAACATTAGCCAATGTTAGCTGAGTGAGAATCACATCTAAGGGCTTCTTCTGATGAGGTTGAATGAATAAGATGACATATATATAATGAAAAGCAATAAGTTCCCCATAAGCCCAATACCAGTTTGAAAGATAACTAAAATTCCCAATATTATGTCACTTGAAAACAAAATGATCATGGTTTTCTTAGAACTTTAGATTGAAGCCAGAATAGCTTAAAGAGTCACATAAATATAATCCAAATATGAAAGCAATCACTGAATCCTTGGAAAGAAAGTTCAAACATTCAACTACTCAGGAATTCACAGCACATTTGTGGCATTTCCAGAGGCTCGATGTCGTGTATTGTTCTAACATCTAGAGAACAGATTAGGTTTATGTAACAATTGAACTTCACATGTACACTTTCACCATTTGTTCTAGCCCATTTTCCAGGAGTTGTCTGTTTTGTTTTAAAGAAAACTTTGCATATAATGAAAAGCAATTTTTCTTCCAAGTCTAACATTGTATTTTAATTTTATCTTAAAATTTTGCATATTTTGCCCTTTTTATCAACAGCAATCTTTATAACTTATAAATAGTAGTACATGTATGTCAATCCACTTTTCAAAATGATAATTGCACCACACTGTTCTTTCATGAATAATAAAACATATTTAGAGCATATAGTTAATAACTATTGCATCATTCCTGCTGTTAAAATGCTAATTTTGCTTGTTATGAAAAGTTTCCTTTGCTTAGGGAGCATATTTATTGTGTTTACAAATATAGTGATGGTTCAGTTGAAGTTGATAAAGTGACCAAATGTAGTAAGGTATTAGACAAATTTACTTTCCAGTCAGCCAACAAGACAATGAAGTGTCTATCATTTAATTAACAAGCAGCCCTTCTCCTGAGACTGAATTACCATTTGTAATTATATAATTCTGCTTCTTCACAACAAGGTATATTTAAAAGTCTGACCTCAAAAAGTTATGTCTTCTTTTGTGAAACTAACGCCACCCATGTTGTCCTCTTGCTGGTGAGCTGCTTTGTTTTCTTTTATGGAACTAGCTTGTGTCTTTCCATTCATATGTCCTCTATATATGAGAAAAACCTGATGCTGAAGAACGCCACTAGTTTTCTTTCATCTTGTTACCCAGTGATATGTGCTTTGATGTTGATTAAGCATGATAATAGAGTTTCCAGATCTACCTGTGCCATTTCAAATATGATCATTTTCCCTTGCTCCCCATAGAGCTTTCTATTGCATCCAAAAAAAAAAAAGAGAGAAATCCTACGGACAGCTAATTTTTGGCAGTGGAACCAAGAACATACAATGGAGAAAGGAAAGTCTCTTTAATAAATGGTGTTGGGAAAACTGGACAGCCACAAGCAAAAGAATGAAAGTAGACCATTATCTTACACTATACACAACAATTAACTCAAAATGGATTAAAGACTTGAATGTGAGATCTGAAACCATAAAACTTCTAGAAGAAAACTAAGCCAGAGTCAACTAGGTAACTAACATTCTAGAAAAGTCAGAAACAGGGAACTTTTAAAGATTACTAAAACAATTCCTTCTAATAACAATAAAATAGGCACGAATTGAGTACGACTCTTTCAAGAACACGTTAAGGTCATCCTTGAACTAGCTCTCTTCAAAACCCACTCTGTCCAAAAGCGAGTCCAGACATCCCCCACTTCTTGGCTCCGCTCCAGGAGCTCCGACCCACTGGGCTACGTGTGGACTGTGAGTGGAGAGATCGTGGGGGTGCGCTGAGCTAGGGACTAAGCCCGGTGGCTACCAAGGGCTCAGGTTCTGGGTCGATAGACAAAATATCCCTTCGGCCTCCTGCCGAGCCTCGAGTCCCCGCCAGATGGCGATCTTCCTTGCATTCTCAAAGTGCAAACAATCGGAAAGCGACCCGGATTCAGCCTCGGGGAAGCGACCCTGGATGGGGCCGGGAGGTGGCAGCGTCAGGAGTTTGCATTCCCAGCAGATGACTGGCGCCTACTGGCTGCAGAAAGGAAAGGGCAGCGGGAAAGGAGAAGTGCGGGAATCGCCATCCAGCAAATTAGGCCTCGAGTCTTCCTGGCTGCTGGTGCCACGAACGCCACCTGCGCTGCTAGGGTCCTCCCGAGCGGGTCTCCAGTCCTGCTCCGCGACTCACCCTGCCAGGCTCAGACTGCATTCCGCACTCCGACTCCGGGGAACCCGCGGGCGGAAGGATCGGTGCCGGGGCCGGGAGCCCGGAAGCCCGAGGCTGGCCGCAGCCGGAGCCTGGAGATGCCGCGCCCGCTGGACTCTAGCTCAGCGCCACTCAGTGAACTCGGCCCGCGCGGCTCCAGGCTGGCGCTGCGGAAGCCGGGCGAGGCGCCGCGCGCTGCCGCCAGCGGAGGTGAGAGCAGAGGTCCGAGCGCCCGGCTTCGGCCTCAAAATAATACTGGGGCTGCCGCGGCCCTGCGTGTCCTCTTTCCCACGGGGCGCTGACCTGCGAACGCGGAGCCTAGGGGGTGTCGAGCGCCCAAAGGTCCTTGCCCTTTCCTCGCGCCCAGATCCCAACCGTCATCCGAACACTACGCCCTTCGGCTCAGGCTGGATCACCAGACATCAGAAACTTCGTGAGTCAGGAGACGAAACCCTATTCAAAGTCACAGACCTCGCCTCATTGCTCCTCATGGGCAGTTACCTGGGCAAGCCGGGACCCCCGCGGTCGTCTCCAGCAGAGAGGTGCACAGACTTGCCCCAGAGGCCGGTGAACCGCCGACCAGCTCAGTCCCTTCACCAGGTTCACCGCGTTCAGCACATCCATCGCGTCCATCCTGCCCCGCGGCATAGACCTGCGAGGAGACCGATGAACTGGGATCCTACCAATCCCACTGCGAGGGTGGTCAATGAGGCTTGGAGGCGATTTCCCATGAAAAGGTCCCAGAATTCCATCATGGGGCCTCTTCCCTCAGACTGGTGGGAAAGTTACTTCAGGCGGAGTATCTGGTCTCTTCGGCACCCCAGGGCAGTATGGAGCCCGGTGACCATCAAGATCGCTCCTCCTCAGCGGGGAGTGCCCCCCTGCACTTCCCCAGCAGAGGTAATAAACTCTGCAGGGTCCTTACCCTCTGAGAAGACCCCAGACCCATGTGCAAAGGAGTCAGTGCTGAGGGCCCTCAGAGAGTGCAAGAAAGGGAAAGTGAGGCTGGAAGACCCGCTATTCCCTGAGAGCTTGGATAGTAAAAGAAGGAGTGCAGAGACGAGACCGTCTGCATTTAAACTGCTGAGGAAGAATGGAGTCCTCCCTTCTTTTGTGCCCAGGCCTGGTCCTCTGAAGAGAAGCCTCAACTCCTGGAGTTCAAACCACAGCTTGAATAGGAGGCCCAGTTGCTACTCCGTGAGCTCCTTGGCCAGCACACACACAGGTGGCCTCATCAGCTCCAAAAGAAATGCTATTACAAGCTCTTATAGCTCTTCTAGAGATTTGTCTGTTCCTTGGAAGAGAAGTGTTTCCAGTGTGTCATTCCAGATACCAGAGTGGCCAGTAAAAAAGAAAGAAAAAAGCCGTCAGTCTCACTCTCCACTGATACCACTATTGTCGAATGAGTCCCCAGCAGCATATGGCAGCTCTGGGCAGCAAAATCAAGAGATTCCACTGCTGCTTTCTAGCCCCGGGAACCTGCTGTCTCTGAGTCCACCTCCCCAGCTTGGTAATGCAGTCCCTGAAGAGATCTTGGCATTAGGGAAGAAAGCTGGACTCCAATGGAGCAACAAAGCCAGAGGGGATACAACTGAGGCCACCACAGATTCTGTCCCTGAGACTCACTCTGCCATTCAGCCTTCCCTGTCTCTCACCGTGCGTTCTGTAGGCACAGCTCCAACCCAGGGCAAAAATCCTCAGTTGGAAAGCTTAAAGAAAATGCAGAAGTCTCCAGGTCCACTGGCCTTCCCACAATCTACTGGAGAGGCAATCAGTGTAGGACATTCACCTCTGAAGACACCCAATCTACTGTCTCCACTTGGGTGCTCACAGACAGAGCCCCTTTCAGGCACCTCTTCAGACTCTAGGCCCACAGCTAGTTTCATCCTTCTGACCCCTATTTCTCCCACATGGCCACCTTTGACCTCTCAGACTAATAGGTCTGCCATGCCCCCAGACCCACCTGCCATTACCTCTGCAGCGCTCATTAGGCAAAGTTCTTTGTTTGGAATGAATAACCCAGCTTCTCATCCTGCATCTGCATTTCCTGCTGCAACTTCTGCTGGCCCCATGTCAAAACCCATTTTTGGTCTCCCACCCAACGGTGAGATTGGAGGCTCCTTATATTCCAGAATTTCAGTCACAGCTGCAGTATCTTCAACTCCGGGTATCTTAACTCCCACCTTCAAGCCTATCTTTGGCAACACAGAACCACTTAAAACTATGCCCATGATAGCTCCTTTCTCTTTCAAGCAGACCACTTCTCCAGCTACTCCTGCTTCTACCCACCTCTTCCATGGCCTGGTCAAGGCTACCTCTGTAGTCACGTCCACCAACTCAGCTAGCACATCTGAAGACTCTTCTTTCAAGCCACCTTTGGATTTTGGTATAGTGAATGTTACCAGTCCCATGGGCAACGCTTACTCCATCCCTTCCACTTGCCACACTCTCCTTCTTGGGGCTGCCCTTGCCTTCAGAGCCAGCTTCTCCCCAGCCACAGGCTTCATTTTCCCACCACACCAACGTCCTACCATTCCTACTGTACATACAGTCACCATTTTCAGCCGGGTTCTTCCCAGTGCTATCCAGATATCCTCTAGTAGAAGCACTGCCAATTTTAGAAGTATGGGCAGCCCTCTGTCAGCCTCAGCCCTAGTAACCACAAACCAGCCTGCACTGTTGTCCAGTACCTCCAATTTGACCTCCACATTTACAGTTCCCTTGGGGTCAAACTCAAGGCCACCTTTCTCACTATCCCTAGGAGCCACGCCCCCGCCTGCATTTGGGGCTGCAGATGGGCAGAAGCAAGGGGCCCCCCAACCAGCCATTGGCCCAAGCTTCAGTAGCTCTTTCATGTTTGGAAATTCAGCAGTGGCATCCCCAACCCCAACCGCAGCCCAGCCAGCCTTCAGCAGTACCACACAGTCAACCGTCGGGGGTTTGACACCCTCAGCCTCCACCTTTCACATCCCTGCCGGCATCTGGCCAGACATTGGCAGCACTCCAGCAGGTTTTCGCTTTGCTCAAGCTAATACAGCTGGCTTTGGAGTTGTCACCCAGACCTACCATAGTGGGGCTTGTGGCTCAGTGTTTGGCAGCACAGCCCCACGACCTTTTGCCTTTGGGGGCTTAGTGACTCCTATGGACTGCGGGGAGTCTGGAATCAGCATGACTGCTCCAGACATGAATTCCAACTCTGGAGCATTCAATGTTGGAGCAGTGCCAAGTGGGAGTACTAGCACCATCACACCCTTTGGAAAAGGCTGGAGCCAGAACTCCCAGGGCTTGACCAGCCAGAGCACATCTTTTGTGTTGGGGCGGGCTAGCATTTCCTCAAGAAAGGCTATGTTTGGGGGCTCCTCCATGGCCCCTTTTGCTCAGAGTACCCTTGTCCCTGGGCCAGTTGAAACAGGCCTTGGCTTTGGGCTGCCCTCTCCTCCTGCCCGGGGCTCTGGTGGAAGAGGATCTTTCAGATCATCAGCTCCTTCCTTTTCCATTGGTACAAAATCAAAAACCCCAAAGAATCGGGAGCAAAGGCGTTCCCGAATGCATCATACCCACAAGAAATAGCCTGTGTTCCCTGTGACCCATACCCTGATTTGGACCTCAGTATTGTTGTGAAGAGCTTTAGTCTCTTCCAATTCTCTAAAGCAAAAATACCCCAGATCTAAGGTTAGGGTTTTACATGCTCACCTTGTGGGTCCTAATCTACATTCTAGAAGAAGATGGAGGACCAAGGCTTCTAGTGGTGATAGCAGAATGAAACTGGGTGGAACCAAACCTTTGAAATTGAATAGAACCTTGCCTTCCCCTCCCTGCCCACTCCTCTCTGTGTCAGGTGTGAACTCAGGACACTGCCTCCTGCTTTTTCCCAGATATGCCAGGAAGCCGGCAAGTACAGCCTATATCCTCTTGCATCTTTGTGAGGAGGAATAGATTCTCTCTAAATCCTAACCTGCTTTATTTGGCTCTAAGAAGTGGTTCCCTTTCTCTGGTCCCCTGGGGATGCCAGTTCCTCATTTCTTGCTGCTTTATTGCTCAGTGGATTCTTGGAGGAACTTTTGATGTAATTTGACCTTGAATCCAGCTTTTCCTTGAGGATCAGCAGTCAGCCCTTAAGGGCAGCCGTGTGTGCTGCTCTTGAGGGGCACCCACACAGGCTGCCCTTGCTGTGCCACTTCCTGTCACCAAGTTGTTTTAATCTTTGCCCAAGAGAAGCGGTGTTCCAGTCCCATCCTTGTCTCTGCCAACTTAGCCCTAAGAGATTGGCGAGTCAAGACTCAGCCTGTCAGACCCCAGAAAATGCCAGCACTTAGCCAGCCTCCCGCCAGGCTTGGAGCAAGCGGCTTGGCCTTTCCTGCTTGCAACTTCATTTGTCTCTCTTTGTGTTGGGGCGGGCTATCATTTCCTCAAGAAAGGCTATGTTTGGGGGCTCCTCCATGGCCCCTTTTGTACATTTATATAGAGACTTGTTCTCTTCAGTTTGTCTGATACTGATGTGTATTTTGTGCTTTCAATGGAGTTTAGAGGAGAAATGACTTGCGGGCGTGGTTCTATGTTGATAGAGCCAGATTTAACTGTGTAAAGCTTCTGGGACCTGGCTAACTGGATGAGGCAAGCAGCATCAATTAATGGCTACAGGTGCTGATTCCTGAATTTACAACAGTATTTTGACTTTAAGGAATGACATCTGAAGAAATAATAGGGTCCAGAGAGGGAAAGACAGGGTGGTGCAACCTTCTTCTTCTCTCTCCGCTATAGGTCATGAGCCCTCCAATATAAGCCAGAGATACTCAGTTAGGGAACCAAAGCTTACACTTCAATTTTTCCTTTAATTTCTACCTCATGAAATCACTCCTCCACATTCACATCTCTCCCAGATATACGAGGCAGGGCCGGAAGCCTCTTGGGCCTGAGAACAGAGGGAGAAAAGGAAGAACAGCGGATTCCCAAGCTGACTTCTGCTCTGTACCCAATGGGCGGTCTCTGAGTGAGCTGTGACATATTCCTCGGCACTTCTTATCATCTTGATGGAAAAAAAAAAAAAGGCAAGAATGACTCCCTGAACACATCTATCTCCTGTTTTACGGTTATCTTGGAAGACGCCTAATTGCAAAAATAAGCAATTTTAAATTGGCTGGTACAATAAAAATAAATTGTTTAAATAAGTCTATGGTATAGGAATTACTGTTAAACTCATCAATTTGGAGGCAGAAACCTGTGAAGAAACTTGCCCAAGCCCACTCAGTAAAGGTTAGATTCAGGATCAAACTCCAGTGGCTCCAACGTCTGTGCTCACTTCTCCCTCACTATAGCAAGTTGCCAAAGTTAGAACTCTAACCTGGGTATGTCTGATTCTAAATATCCATGCCCTTTCAACTTTTCCAGGCCTCCCATGACCCAAGATTGTCATCTTACAGAAGGGGACCAGAAGAAAGTATTAGGCATTGTTTACTGCTGTCTACATTATAATTTATTTAACATTTATCTAGTGATGACTATATGTCCTGTATTGTGCTTTGCACAGGACATTCAGAGGTGGAGGACAACTTCTGTTTTGGAGATTACAATTTAGTGGGGAGACTGATAAGTAAGCTAGTGATTCCAATACAAATGACAAGTACCAGGGGAATGGAAGCAGGGCAGAGGGTCATCTTACCTAAGACTTGAAACTTGACTTCTGTCTTAAAGTGTGTGTTCTGGGTATCAAGTAGAGAAGGGCATTTCAGGCCAAAGACAAAACATGTGCACAAGCAGGTCTGGAAGATAGAGCAGATCTATTGAGAAAATTTCCAAGGAGTCAGGCATAGCTGGGGAGCAGCAGGGGGAGATCATGGATATGCTTATAAACCATGCAGTGCAGTATGGACAGTGTTCTAAATACAATGGATAGTGATAGAAAGATTTTAAGCAGGAAAGATAAAAGCTTGGACTTAGACTACTCTGGCTGTCACGTGAGGGCGGAATCAAATAGGGACAGACTGGAGCTTTGGGAACTGGTGGGAGACTGTGGAGACACCAATGAACATTAAAGATGTGAGTTTGAACTAGGTAGTTAACGGTGATTGCTAACCAGGTAGTTGACAGCTGGGATGAGGAGACAGTAGGGAGAGGAGGAATTAATGAGCAGAACTTGGTGACGGATTGCATGGTTCAGTAGAAGGCACTCAGAAAAGATTTATTGAAATAAAAAACTTCTATTTTACATAAGTTATATTATATATATGTATTTTAATACGTTACTTTTTATTTAATATTATACACATTTTCTCACTATGACAAATGTTCTTTGAAAATATACTTCTAAAAGTTCCATATATTCTACTGAATACAGGACACTTAGGGACCATAAGCTTCATGTCTGTTCTGAGCCCAGAGTAGAAACAAATTAGGCTCACAAATATTTGCTACATTGACCTGAAGATTATAGTTTATTTATACATTCCAAATATTTTTACTAATATTGCTAAGATGAATATCTCTGCCTGGAAATCTGCTTCTACATCTGTATTTCCAAAGGATTGAAGCTTGAAGTGGAACTATTGGGTATATATGGAAGAATACCTTTAGACTCTTGCTTTGCTTATTGATTTCTAACTTCACTCTGTTGTAGTTAGAGAAGATGTATTGTATTATTTCAATCTTTCTAAAATTTATTGAGACTTTTTTTTGTGGCCTAATGCAAGGTCCATTCTGGAGAATGTTTCATGTGCACTTGAGAATGTGTATTTTGAGGTTGTTGGGTATAGTGTTCCGCATATGTCTATTAGGTCTTGTTGGTTTATACTATTGTTTAAGTTCTCTATTTCCTTCTCAATCTTCTTTCTAGATATTCTATCCATTATTTAAAACTGAAGTCACCAACCATGACTGTAGAACTCTCTATTTCTCCCTTCAATTCTGTCAATGTTTACTTCCTATATATTTGGGACTCTGTTTGTTTGATGCATATATTTTTATACTTGTTATATCTTCTTGATGAATTGATCCTTTATCAACATATAATGTCCTTCTTTGTGCATTATAGCAATTTTTTGACTAAAGATATTTTGTCTATGGGCTAGCCCAGTGGCACAGCAGTTAAGTGCACACGTTCCACTTTGGTGGCCCGGGGTTTGCTGGTTCGGATCTTGGGCGCGGACATGGCACCGCTTGACAAGCCATGCTGTGGTAGGCGTCCCACATATAAAGTAGAGGAACATGGGCACAGATGTTAGCTCAGGGCCATCCTTCCTCAGCAAAAAGAGGAGAATTGGCAGCAGATGTTAGCTCAGGGCTAATCTTCCTCAAAAAAAAAAAAATTTTGCCTAATATTAGTATAGCCACCCCAGCTTTCTTTTAGTTACTATTTTCATGGAATATCTTTTTCCATCCTTTCACTTTCAATTTAGTTGTGTCTTTGGATCTAAGGTGAGGCTCTTGTAGACAGCACATCATTGGATCATTTAAAAAAATTCATTGTACTAATCTCAGCCTTTTGTTCAGAGAATTTAATCCATTTACATTTAAAGTACTGATAGGGAAGGATTTACTTCTACCACTTTGCTATTTCTTTTTTGTATGTCTTATACCTTCTTTGTTTCTCTTTTCTTCTATTACTGCTGTCTTTGGTATGTAATAGATTTTTTGTAGTGTATCATTTTGATACTCTTCTCATTTCTTGTTTTGTGTATTTTTTAGATATTTTCTCAGTTGTTACCATGGAAATTATGATTAACATCCTAAATTTATAACAAGATGGTTTGAGTTGATACCAACTTACCAACTCAGCTTCAATAGAATACAAAAACTGCTCCTATACAGCTCTGCCTCTTCCTTTATGTTGTTGTCGCAAATTACTTCATACATTGTGTGCCCTTTAGTACAGATTTATAATTATTGTTTTATGCATTTGCCTTCTAAGTCATTGGGAAATAAAAATAGGAGTTACAAAAAAATATATAATAATACTACCTTATATATTTACCTATGTAGTTACTTTTACTGTTCTTCTCTATATCCTCATATAGCTTCAAGTTGCTGTCTAGTATCCTTTCATTTCAGCCTGAAGGATTTTCTTTAGCATCTCTTATAGGGTAGGTCTACTAACAAGAGGCTCCTGCAGCTTTCATTTATCTGGGTAGGGACCAAATTAACAGAGTGCATTGGAAGCTGTCTAGCAAGCTACATGACACACTATCCCCTTTTGGGGACACACAACCTTAATGGCTACTTTGAACTACAAGTCCCTGTGACTGATAGTTTTGCTGGAGGGGGTCTCTGGAAAAAGACAGCAGCCCTCACTCAGAGGTACTCCTTGGGGTGTTTGACTCACTGCCTCCCTGGCAATGCTGTCAGATTCACCCTTTGTGAACAGCAGCTACTAGCTTGTTATGGAGCTCTTATTGAAATCGTATGCCTGATCCATGGAGCCTGATATTCCCATTTTGGTGTGAGTCAACTCAGGCTCAACAACTAACAAGGAGAAAGAGACAAACAAGCATTGCATGCCAAATGGAAATAGTATGTTCAAGGACACAGCTATTTTGGCCCCAATAACATCTCAGCTTTAGGTGAAAAAATGGCAGCTATCCCTCTGAAGAAAATGTCATCCCCTTCTTTAATACTTGAAGCTGGGCCATTGCCTCAGTGAAACCCTCAACTCACAGAGATTTCCTTAAATGCCTAGGCCTGGACCACTGATGGTTCAGCTAAGCTGAAACCCCGTGGTGTCTACAGGTTACTGTGGCTGTTAAAACTCAGACACAGCTATGTAGAACCAAAAATGTATGTGGTTACTCAACTCAGTAGGCAGAACTCAAGGTCATTCTCATAGCTCTAGCCAGTTGTCTCCTCAATGAACCTGACTGTTCCAGAGCATGATATATCTTTCCTTTCCCTAAGAACAGCCCCAGGGTGGCAGCCTAGACAAAAGGGGATTTAGGGTATGCAAACTTAATTCTGGTTCAACAACCTGCATTCTCTTGTTGGACTGACATGCTCTTAGATAAGGATAATGAACACCTGGAGGAGTATATTGCTTGCCAAGTCTCCCTACAATGATCCTACATGTGGGAAAAATGGGAGACATAATATGTTCCTGTGTTTTATAAAAGTACCTTTGTCCCTCTTTCACCTTAAAATGACTCTTCCAAATGAAATGTCTGAGTGTGAGTAAGAGGTGATTGACAAAAAGGGAAAGTTATAGCTACCTGAGTGGGATACGCTGGAGTGAAACAGCTACTGAGGCAACTTGGAAAAGAACACCTTTGACTTGGGGAGGCACTAAGGAGGAAGGGACATTAAGGATCTTTTCTCTCTCAGAATTGTCCCTTTTGCCCTCCTCATGGATGAAAATGCCTTGGAGTGGCTCTCTCAGGCTTACTAGCTACTGGCTTACTTAGATGGCTCTGACCACAATTTGGTCACCACTCCTGGTAAGTTTACCAAGAAATTTATTGGAATCTGCCACAGCTCCTGCACCTCCATGCAAAACACCTGTCAACACCTTCAAATATCTTCCCAGCCCATTTTTCTATGATCATCCCTCTGTCATTCTGTGGATCCAACTCTATGCTTCAGATTCTCCTCCCTCATGCTACCTCATTAGCTTGCTCTGAACACAGGTATTCTCAGCCGAAGGTGAGGAACTGAGGAATGAGTCTTTTAGCAGAGCTATGCTCCAAACCACCTGCCAGTGTTCAGGATAGGTGCACCACAGGAACTCCAGCCTGAGAGCTAATTTCGTGACTCTCATGTTGGATCTGTGTTCCTAACCCTTTGTGAGCTTCAGGCAGGGAGAAACGCTGGTTTTTGGGGGGCATATTCAGCTTCTTGTGAATTGCTCCATCTCTGGCCTTGTAACCACAGATCTGGAGTTGATGATGAGAGCTGTCCAAGCCCTCCCTCAGCTGTTTCCTTTTCTACTTGTCCTTGACTTCAGACATGCTAAATCCTGCAGTTTTCAGAAATGATTATCTCCTTTCTGGGAGGTGCCACATAGCAGTTAGATATCAGATTACAGATCATTTTAGAATCAAGCTAAGATGTCGTTGTTGCCAGGGGGTTGAAGGTGAGAGTCTCAAGACGGGTCTTCATGCCAGTGAGGTTTTTGGTATCTGGGCTGGAGGCATCTGGTCGAATCTTATCTTAAATGGCATCTTTTTTTTTTTTTTTTTCTGATAAATCAGTTCTCCCGGGAACCACTAGTTCATCACAAGTGAAAGATTCATCCTATTTTATGACCCCATAAAAGATAGACTTTCTAATGCAGTGTCACTTTCAATTACCTTCCTTTTTCTCCCCACAAAAGCAATTATTTGCAATAAGGGTGTGACGTCTGAGCTAGTTGGATTTGTTGGATTTGCAGACGTTGTTTTATCAACAAGCCACAGGAAAGACAAAAAAATTAACAATAATAGTCACAATAATACAGTTGGAGCCCCCGGTGACCTACCAGACCACTCTTTTTGATTTAAGAGCTTTTCTGATCAGCTTTGTACCACTATTATCTTTTAAATACAGAACTAGTAAGTGCTATTATAAAAAAATGACATCCTCATGTCTAGATTGTTACAAACAGAAAGTTAGCCTTTGGCAAACAATATATCTTTAAAGGCTCAAATTTTTTCTTAAACCATGCAAGCCTATGCTACATGAAACACACTTTTCTATTCTTCAGAAAACTAAGTTTCCAGTGTGGTTGTAACTTCTCATTTTTTTATTATTCTTCCATAACCTGAGATTTCTGCTCAAGTAGAACATCCTAATAGAGTCGAGACATATATCTGTCAAGTGTAGAGACAAGATTTTTTGTATTTTAGGGGTCTCATTTTACAGGAGTCTGGACTGTACCATAAAAAATACAAATAGTTTTCATGCTAAGGAGGAAGAAGGAAATTCTAACCAAGGTGATATTGTCCTCACAGGTGTGGCCAGGGATGAAGCAGACAGCTTCATTTTGCAACCTTATAAATTAAAGCATTTTCTTTGGGCATATGCAAGGTTCTAGTCACATCACATTGGGTTAAGTTAGGGAAGAAACTATGTGAAGGGCATTTGGCTATGTAGAGGGCCATATCAGGATTGGCCTCTTCACTATTTCTTCTCTCCTCAGTATTTTCTCCTTACTCAAATGTCTGCATTATGAAGTACCACACATATATATATATATATATATATTTTTTTTTTGGTTTGCTTTCGCTCTACTCTTTGTGGCTTCCTAACAGAAACCATGAAGCTAGACTTTAGAGACTCCCTAACTTCTCAGAGGTGGCATTACAGAGTTTCTGAGCATGTGCCTTTGGGCAGCATTCTTTATCAAAGGAATGCAAGACCAGCTTCCCAATTCAGCAACCACTAATTACAGCTTATAGATTTCCTAGTGTTGATGGAATTGTGACTTGTGGACAACATAGAGAAAACCTAAGTCTGTCTTTGCATACATAAGTCTTGAAAATATGTTTAGCTGAATGAAAGGACATAATTTTCACCTGTCTGAGAATGTGCTTCCAGAAACTGAATACTCTTGTTTTAGTTTTGATCGTCCCTATTTCACCTCTTAGAATTGTTATGAAGGAAATGGATTCCTGAAAGTAATACTTTAAAAGTAAACTTCCTTTCTACTTATTTAGGAGAATGCTTTCAAATCTATCAGAGCCTGCATCTCTATTAAATCTGTCATTGTTTCATGCATTAGGGGTTTTGAGGAAACCTACCATCCTGGGAGGAAAGCAAGGTTTGACGAAGAGGCATTTTGCATTGAGAAGGTGATGTCAGCTGGAGGCAGTTTCCCCAAAGAGTGTTGTGAATTTTCTCCTGCTTCTAAGGACCACTTCATGGTTCTACAACTTAGTTTTGGAAGTTGTCCTCTGGTGGCCTTAGCTACCTGAAGTATACAAAGAAGGTACTTTCTTTTCTTTTCTTCCTTCCTTCATCCTTTCCTTCCCTTCTCTCCCTCTTTCCCTTCCTTTCTTGGTTATTATGTCTCTGTGGTTCCCGTTTTTCAGTACTTTTTTGAAGTATATTTTGCGTGCAGTAAAATGCAAAGATCTTAAGTGTAGAAGAGCTCAATGAACTTTGCATATGTATACTCCCGTGCGACCACTACCCGGGTGAAGATTGAGAACATTTCCATTGCTCCAGAAAAATTGCATTATGTCTCTTTACCCGTCAATACCACATCCTGGAAGCTAATCACTATTCTGATTTCTATTACCAGATAGTTTTGCCTGCTCTTGAACTTCACATAAGTGGAATCATATAGTATGTCCTGTTGTGTAGCATATCTTTGCACAGCATGATGCTTTTGAGATTTACAGTTATTTGTGTCATTACATGTATGATAATTCACAGAGGTTCATTCTTCTTACTGTTAAATAGGATTCCATTTCGTAAACAAACCACAATTTATCTATATAAGGAAATGTGAGATAGCTGATGATACTACAATTAAAGGAAACAGTAGGACAGGAAAACTAACAAGCAGAGTGGCGCAGCGGGAGCGTGCTGGGCCCATAACCCAGAGGTCGATGGATCGAAACCATCCTCTGCTATGGTTGCTTTTGTAACACAGAGATTCTTTCTCCAGCATTGCAGGTAGAAGATAGTGGGAAGAAAGTCAATTTGCAGCTGTGCGTCCTTGTTTGACCACTCCTAAAATGTATTGCCACCCATCACCTAATCTCTAATAATTGTTAAGCATCTGCTTTTCCTGTTTTTGGAAAACCCACCCTTCTCACTCATTTCAAAAAAGAGACAAATCTCTCTCCCTTCTTACTCAGGAAGAGGTGACAAATTTACCGTTAACTTCCAAATGATCAGTGTTATGTCTTCCAGCGAATGAAATACACTCTTGTCTCTGGTTATGGTTTTATATTTTCTTTACACTTGAAAGAAAGACATATTTATTGATTTCTGCCCAATGATTATATTGCATTTTTACTTGGGCATCAGTCTCCTGCTCATTGTCACTTCTTTATTCACTCCTATGCATGATTTATCAAATTTAGATCAAGGTAATGGGAATGTTCTGAGAATCCTTCTCTAAAGCAATGCATGTTGCAGTAATCATGAAGACACCATTTTATGGACTTCATGCGAAAAACAGAGGCAAAAATCTGAAATGGTGAGAAAAATGGAAGGAATACATTAAAATAAAAAAGTTTGTGCATCAAGATCCCATGGGCAAACTCAGGGAAAAAAAACTGCAAAACAAAACACAGAAGTCTTAGGATATTTGCAAAAAATTGTTTAATTAAAGTGTTCTCTAGTGAGTCCCTACATTATGACAAGAAAATATAGATTCCTCTAAACAAGAAGCACCTTAAATAATGAGAATTTTAAAAAATCAAAAGGAAAAGTAGAAATAAGGTGACAGGGGAGAGACCTGTGTTGTTCCTTTACTTTGTTGCTTTGAAGATGTTCTTATTTAAAGGTCCCCTAAACTAACAGTCTTCAACTTATTTTGCCTACTTACCCCCCAAAAGCATTTTGACTAACTTTAAGTATCCAGGATTAGGAGATTGGATGGATAGCTTTGGTACATGTACACAATGGAGTACTACAAAGGAGAATGAATAAAAAAGATGTCCATTAACTGATATGGAGTAATTTCCAGGAGACATTAAATACAGAAAAAGTAAAGTGCAAAAGATTATATATCGTATATATATACATAGAAAGATAAATCAGAAAACACTGAAATTGATTACCTAAAAGGGTCGTGGTCATGGGGAAGATGGAGTAGAAGGGATGTGGGATGGAGTGACACTTCCCTGAGCATGTTTTTTTTTTTTTATTATGAGAAGGTGTAAAAATACCCTAAAACAGAAGGCAAAGTGAAAGAAATGAATCCAGTTGTGTTTGCAGTGAACACCATACCATACATAAGGGTAAAAAAGAAAGTACCAACGAAGTTATTTATTATCATGGAAACTGAGGCAGGGAGAGAAATACAAACAAATCCTGGATTCTTTCTAATTGTTTTCTTTTCTGTTATCACATGGACAAAGCAATTTTGAAGCTATTATAGGTGTATTATAGGATAGAGTTCATGAGTAAATGTGCTGGTGTCACTTCAACCAGTGTTCTCATTGTAGAAAAAGGAACATCCGAATATGAGGTGGAGGGAAGATAAAAAGGAATCCTGTGGGAATGGACTGGAATTGGAGATAGTGTGAACTCATGATTACTAAAATATGCATATGTATGTGCATATGCATACACACATATATATGTTTGCATGTGTCTATACATTTATTATGCATGTGTATGCAAATGCATACATTTCTTAGATATTTTTGCTAAAAGGTCCTAGAAGCAAGGACACCCCAGAAGCAATAAGCACACCCAGACCCTGGATATTGGTCTCTAACACTATTCCTCACTAAAAGGGCACCTCTAAGAAATAACTGACTTTAGGACTGGGACAGAGTCAATGCAAGTCGAGCCTGGAACAACTTATTATGCCAGATATTAAGAAAGTCCTCAAAAACATGATCATAGACTGTCAGAAGGACACAGTAATCAGCTTGAAGGGCCTACCACTGACCAAAACTGAGTTAATTTGAGTACCAAAATAGTTAAAGGCAATAATGATTGTAAACCACCAGAAAAAACAGGATTTCACCAGCCCATACTGAGAATAAATACATAAATAAGTGGAGGTTGAGGGAGAACTCTTATTTGCAATAGAACGCCAAAGTGCAGATTGGTAAACGTGAAGAGAATGCTGGAGTTGAAATATAATTTTGCAGCTATCATAATAAAGATTGGTTCAGGTAAGAATCCTCAATAGATGCTAAATCTGAGGGGTAATTTTGATGGGGAGCAAGATATTTGTATGGTCTTAAGATGTCTCCTTCAGATTGCTTATTAGTTGCAAGGGGGGAAAGTATACTATGTATCACCTTAACTGTGTGATCAGAATTAACCCCATTAATGAGAAGCAATGGACATTGCATGCCTCCAGATTTGATACCCTGGAGAAGGACATATCACTTACATGGTGTTCTGGCTGGGGGATGCATAACCTGAATGTAATTATGAGGAAAAAAATCACCAAAAGCCCAAATAAGGAGTGTTCTATTTTTGAAAAAATATGAGTGCTTACTGTATTCTTCAAAAATGTCAATATCTTAAGATACAAAGAGAGGCAGTAGAGTTGTTCTAGATTAAAGGAGACTAAGGGGCTATGGACAACTAATGCAATACCTAATCCTAGATGGAATCCTGTACTGGAGGGAAAAAATGCTACAAAGGGCATTATTGGGTCAATTGACAAAATTGAAAATTATTTTAAAAACAATATCAATGTTAAATATACTGAACCGATAATTATACTGTTGTTACGTGTAAAGAATATCTTTATTCTTAGGAAATATCCACTTAAATATTTAAGAACAAAGGGCCATGATACATACAACTTACTCTTAAATAGGTCTGAGAAAAATAGAGAAATACAGAGATAGAGATAGAGATTGAGATGGGGAGAGAGAGATGGAATGGTATAAAATGTTAATAGGTGAATCCCAATAAAAAGCATATGGGTGGTCTTTGTACTATTGTTCTTTTTATAAGTTTGAAGTTATTTCCAAATAAAAAGTTTAAGACCCTTTTAATGGAAATTTGAAAAACTAAGAAGAATGGTATAATGAACACTCAAGTTCCTACCAACCAGCTTAAACAATTAGCGATGTTTTGTCAGTGTTGTTTCTTCTACTATTCGCTAATCACCAACTAGCATTTTGAAGCAAATCGAAGACAGGAGGTTCCAAAGCGCTTCATTGTAACAATAAGCAAAGAAAGGTAGGGATTACTCTGACTTGAAGAAATGAAGAAGGTGATATGCAAACTTCTGTCAGTTGTTCAGAGGAGAGGGTAGCCAGGGTTCTGACTGAAGCCTGGGCTCCTCTGGCTCCGCGATTTGAGCCTCGATGTGATTGTGACGAGGGATTGCGCCATGGGGACACCTTTCCAAAGAGTCCCCAGGACAAGGTCACGGCACATCCATGTGCCTGATGTTTGGTAAGTTACAAGAACAAGCAGTAAGTGGTGTTCTAAGAGTAGAGTGTATTACACTCAGCCAGACATGCAAGAACACTAGAATATCTGAGAAGGAAAGGAAACTACCCGATTGGGGGCAGAGGGAGGAGGGAGGAAGCGAAGCAGGAAAGTTTGTACTTTTCTTTGAGCAATCAACTCAGAAATAAGGAGCAGAAAATGTGTGTCTCAACTCGTGTAAGCTGAGAGGAGGGGTCGACGAGGATGGGATTCGAACCCACGCGTGCAGAGCACAATGGATTAGCAGTCCATCGCCTTAACCACTCGGCCACCTCGTCCCACAGGAACGTGTGTCTCTTGAATACTCATTTAAGTCTTCCTTTTGGAAAACACTTGAACTTTGATCCTCATGTGTAGTATTGTTCTTCAAACTGCAGTCATGTTAAAGAATTTTCACACAGAACCAGTTCTTTTCACTTTTCTCAAGGGAGTATTTCACACATTGACAATCTTTTCCTAACCTGCCAGCGTCTCCAGCCTCTATCGTCATCCTTCCTCAGTACTCACACTTGCCTTTCAGTCGCGATGAAATTCTTTCTATTCTCCCCGGGCTCCATAATCTCCTCTTTTCCCACCCTCGACATGCTTTAGTCTTCTTGCTCTGCCCTCACTTCACCTGCCTTGGTTCTCTACTCATTCATCAGATCTCAACTTAGGCCATACATCCTCTTCCCCCACCCTCACCCCCTTTTTTCCTTACAGTCCTTTTTACTAAGCCATTACAGTTGAAACTTTTTTGAGAATATGTTTTCTCTTGCAAACATATTTTCATTTCATTTCTGCCACAGAATTTTATCCTAATAGTATGTATTTTTGTTCTCAAAGACCCTATGATGCCACTCTGTAACAGAAAATACTTATATAAATTGAAATTTAATTTTTAGTTATTTCCAGTGACTATAAATCTCTGCTTAGGAGTTTTACTTCTAACTTGAATTACCTTCACATTTAAAGTAGCATACAATAAAAGATATAAATAGATAGTTTTGATAACATTTATTATATATGTAAAGTAGAACTGCATTGGAAATGCATCTTTTAGTGAAAGGGCTGGGGATATTTGTTCCCATTAATTCATGTTTCTGGGGATGAAAATTTCTTATGACTGGAATAAGAAGAATTCGGTGGAAATAAATAGCAAAAAGACCACTAGTTTGTGGTTTTGAATAAGTGTGGGGCTTACAAAAGGTGCTTTTATATTTAAGTTGCATTTTTTAAAGTAGAATCTTCAATACATTTCCACTAAATGTAATAAACAAATAAAAATGATAGCTACCAGGGGACGTGCAACCACGTAAAAATATAGTTTTACAAAATATGGATATCTATTTTCTTTGACAAAAGTCAATGGGAATAATTTTCTCGTCTGAATAATCGTTAAAAAAATTAAAGCACTAACTTTCCATGATATGCGTATGTTCCCTTTCTTTAAGAGTGTAATGTTGTTAGTCGAGAGTAGACGAAGAATTTGTCAACTCCTCCTCCATGAAATCGCGTAAAATACACAACTGAGGCGGAGCCGTGTCTTGTTTAGGGGTGAGACTTCAGAGACACCAATATTTCCAATTGTTCTTGCTTGTCGGCAGGGAATATTTTTACCCCTGAGGTAACGTAGCCACAGTTAAAATGTTGTATAAAAAGTAATAGAACAGCATCATTTGCAAGGGAGTGTAAAAGTAGAGATCGTTCACATCCATGAGGAGCGGGGGCGTGGTCAGGAAGGCACAGTTTAGGAAAGTTTCGCTTTTTCCTGGTGGGTCTCGCGATCTCCGGCCTCCCAACGTTGCTGCCAAGTTGCTCCGCTGCCCGGCGCCCTCGCTCATCTCATCTTCCTGAACGCTAGAGCTGACTTTTCCTGTCCGCATTTCTTCTCTTCTCGCCTTTTCCGCCGCTCCCGTCTTCCCTCCGGGCCTCTCTCCAAAACTAAACGGCCCCAGCAATTCCTGGGGCGACTGCGCTTCCGCAATCTGCAGAAGAGGGTCCCAGCTCTGGGGGAGCCGAGCAACTGCAGAGAGAGCCGAGGAGCCCCGCGCCCAGCAAAGTCCCCCGGACCCCTCGTTGGGAAAGGTCGCGGCGGCGTGGAGTCAACACGTCTGTCCTCCGAAAGGAAGTCTGTTAATCGGCTCATTTCCCCGCTTCTCTAACAAGAAAAGCTTGCTCGTGCAAACTCGAAGCAGCGTGTCCACTGACTATTGACTATAGCCAGTTATAGCTTCCCGTCCCCTGGTCAATCGACCCAGACCTCTGAATTTGGGCTGCGATCCCCTTGTGTCTTGTCCGCGAACAGTTTTCTCTCGGCCTCCGTCGACTCTCTCAGACCCATTGCCTGGGAGTAAATCCGTTTCTAAATTTCTCTGCCCACAACTACCGCCGCATTTCCTCTCGCTCTTCTCACCTGCCGCTCTTCTCTAGAGATTTCCAGCTCCAGGAAAGCTCAGGCGACTTCCTTGTGCATTTCCTTTCGAGATTTCTCTTTTTTTCCCTCAAGAAGTAAGTGGTGTACAGTAAGCATTAAGTTGTCCTTTGGCTGGTGACTGCTGAGGCTGGGTTCAGCAGATTTGACTTGGGACTATCAGGAATAAAATCGGGCGCAGAGATTTGTAGAACAAGACAACGGGCTGCAGAGAGGTGATGGGGATCGAATAAGAAAAAGAAAGAGAAAACTAGGTCCCACCGAGATTTGAACTCGGATCGCTGGATTCAGAGTCCAGAGTGCTAACCATTACACCATGGGGCCCAGCCGTTCACGAAGTTTTCTGAAGACTGAGATGACCTAGTTCTTCTTCCTTAAATGTGGTTATTTGAAAGGTCAGTACATTTGGTTTTTCCTCCTCTGGATTTAAATCATGGATGGTTACCTGTTACACGCCAGCACACAACACCTTTTACACCAGAGTTTTAATGGAAAACGCCGACTTCCAAACGTCAGGAATACTCCCCCGCATTTCCTCCCAAGTGTTTCCGGAACCTTGTGACCCGGGGCCTCTCTTTCTACACTGGAAAACAGCGGAGTCCATGAACAAGACTGCGCCCTTACGGTGTTTATGGCTTTGTGACAGGTGTTTTGTTAGCTCACCTAAGGCTCACAACTATCCTGTGAGATGGGGACCGTTATCGCTGTTTTACGGGTGAGGAACCCGAGGCAGAGACCTGAGATCCTTCACTCTGCTTCATTATCAGGTCTTATCTTTCTCGAAAATCATCTTTAACTAGTGTGATATCTGGCACTTTTGCGGACGCGTTGAGGAAAGATTTTACCGGCCACAGGAGAGACGTTGGCGTTTAGGGAAAAATCGAAATCAGTGTGCTTGAATGACGGGGCTGGAGGAGGATCCCAGAAGCTCTGAGAGCGCAACTCCGGGGGCGAAAAGGAGGGAGAAGGACAGAGCGCAGCCCGCCGTCCTCCTACTCTGCCCTCACCAACCGGAAATACGAGCAGGAAAGACCCCCAAACGGACTCAGAAAGATTCCCCGCCCCTGCCTCGCATAGCCCTTTCTGGCACACACAGGACCATACTGTGAAAATCCACAAAACAAATTTCTGTTCCTGGGATGACTTTCATTGAGGGTCCTGTTTCAGCATCTTCGTAAACTTCTTCTGCTGACCGTTAACTGGCTTAGAGCGCGAAGGTTCTCCGTACAAGTTTAACAATGAATTTTGAGCAATTTCTTTGGTGGTATAACAATACACAGCTGTCCTCAAAGTCGTTTACTTGGGTTGCATTCTCGCTCAATGAGAGCGGACCTAGTGGGATTTGAAGTCTTCTGATTTTAAGCACCTGAGGCCAGGAGTCGAGGCCTGCGCGCCCCCTCTTGGGCACCGACGGTAAAGCGCAAACACAGCCAGGTGCCGTTCAAGAGCCTTACATGTTTTCTCATTGAATTCTACAAAATCCCGACTAGTAAACATCATCATCATCATCATGGCCTTGTACATTTTACGGATGAAGAAACATTGCCTCGATCCAGGAAATGGCAGAGCTGGGCATTCAAGCCAGGTTGTCTGGCTCCAGAGCGAACTAAGAACGCTAAGAGCTAACAATTACTATGTGACGTGGTCTCCCTTGTTGGACTTGGAGAAATATTGTTGGAAATAAGTATTTCTGTGTCTAGGCTTGGAGAATTACTTATGTCTTAATTTCTGTTAAAAGTGTCATCAATATTAATAATATTTTTTAAACATAGGGAAAAGCATGAAGATTTAAGAACCCCTTTTTACACATTTTTACCACAAATGCCCAGAATGGGATGTTTTTACACTGCAAACCCAATGACTTTATTAACAATGTGTTGAGAGGAACAAGTTTGTGACCTTGATGTCTACTCTCCTCACAATCACCTTAGATTGTCCTTCTCCCTTAGCTCTGGGGCCCACTCCTCCTGCCCAGAGACAGAGCCCAGGACACTCAGAGTCAATGTGACCAAGCTCAGAAGCCAGGCTACTTTCTCAGAGCCATCGGAGCCCAGGTCTAGGGTCTGAACCGGCAGACCCTGATGGAGGCCAGGTTTTGTGGAAGGGTGGGGAGGAAAGTTAAGTTCCTCAGATTGCCTCCTGTCAGTCTTGTGGGACAAAAATGTTAATAATTGCCAGAATTTGCTGAGTGCTTTGTTTGCTCAGGTAATAAATAATTACAGACCAGAGACTTGTGATATACATATACTTTAAAAATGATAAAACTGTGACTTACAGTTTTTAGAGACTTGTTCAGGGGCTCACAGCAAGTAATAAGTCAAACTGCCAGTAGCCCCTCAAACTGAGGTGTTTGATGCTCCCTGACTAACCCAGGGTGGCCTCTATGTTAACACCGCCATGATCACTCCAGTTATGCATGCAAAAATGCTTGGAGCTGCCTTCTCCACATGCTCTCACTCTCTGCCCTCTCTTCCTGCATCACACCTGAGCTGTGGCCTGAGTTTGCGGTCCATACACTCATTCAGGATTCACGGACAGACATGCTGAGTTCTTCCAGCTGCCTCCTCCCACATCTCAGCCTCTAACTCCAGATGCAAATCCTTTGTTCACCGATTTTTTATTCATTTTCTTTAAAATAGTAAACATCTTAGCGGCTTCTTATAGTATATAATCTTTGTAGAAAATATGAAACAATAAAGGAAAGATGAATGAATTCCTTCCAAACCTACTCCAGTACCACAGAGACAACCACTTTATTAACAGGTTGGACTATACTCCCTTAACCTTGCTCTAAGCCTATGGAAAAGAACTTTATTTACACATCTATAACTATAGTCATACATAAATAAAGCCCAATAAACCTAACGTTATGTAATTTTTAGACTTATGTGTCCTGGACACACTTCAAACATCGATACATAAAGGTCTGCCTTCTGTTAATTATTTAATTCTATACTGTAGCATAATTTATTTAACTAGACCTCATATGTTGGACATTCAGGTGGTTCCAGTTTTTCTCTCTCATAAAGAAGTTTCACATGAACACACCCATGCCCTCTGCCACTAGATCTGCCACCTGCTGTCTGTCCTCCCAAGGCCGACCCCTAATTCCTCACACAGGTACCCGGCTCCTGGGTCTCCTGGCTGGACCTCTGGCTGGCCCTCTCTGACCCTCACAGCCTGCTGCTAACCTTACCTTTGCCCCCTGGCTCCCATCCTTATTACCTTTGGCAGGGGCTCCTTTGTACTCACAGGCTGGGGAGCCCTGGGGCTGACGTTTTACTTCCCTGGGTTGTGGGAAATTGGGCCTGGCGCTCCTGTGTAGGATGTAGAGTGGGGTGAAGTGTGGAGGGGCTGCAGGCACAGAACCCCTCCTGGAGCCCTTTTCCGAGTCATGGTTAGAATCTCCCAGGCTCCAGGGTAGGCAGCAGAAGGGAGGACAGCAGCTTCTGCTTGACTCTTGGGAGGAGGCGGGGAGAGGGAAGCATAAGACCACGATTCTCTCATTTGTATAAAGGAATATTTTTCATGCCTTATAAATGCAAGCTTGGTCTTGCAAGTGTGGAACATACAGAACTCCCCTCTCCGAGCCCCTGTCCCTCCCTAGGGCACAGAGTGAAGTTGAGGGACCTGAGAAGAAAGTCATCCACAGAAAATCACTCATGAGAGGTGCAGGGAGAAAATCTGTAAACTTGACTTCAGACAAGTCCTGAGAGGGATTTTCTTTCCCCCGGGTCCTTCCCTTCCTTACAGTTTTCGCCTGATGGGTTCCTCTCCCGAGACCGAAATTCATGCTGTCAGCGCTCTGTCATCCTCCTGGCCTACTGAGTGGAGCTCTCCTCTTAGACGTCCCTCTGGCTCCACCTGCTAGAAAGTCTTTCTCTGTGGGTCCTTCCCTGCCATCCCTGAATGCAGCCTACCCCACTCCACCCCTACCTGCTGCAGGCCTGGTCCTCTGAGGAGTTTCCAGCCTGAATATAACAGCTGGTGGGTCAGGAAGAGGGTTCCCCTTCTGTTCAAGATTGAAAAAGGGCAGGGCGGGTGGAGAATTTAGTTGATAGAAGTGCAAGGTGAGGTGAAAGAGCAGGGGAGAGAGGTGCGCGAGACCACGCCTGAGGATGCCATTTCTGCAAATAGATGATGCGGATCCTACTCAACTCCAGGCTTCAAACCCCTGGGAAAAATAGTTGTGAGCTGACCTTGTGATTTACTGACTATGATTTCTTTATTTCCACTCATATATTTCTCATATAGATTTATTTCTAAAATAATCTTCATATAGCTTCCATTAAATAAAATATAACTAGTTATTTGCATAGAAAAAGTAGCTAAAAAGGTAAATAAAATGAAAAATTATTGTTATTTCCAAAAAGATACATCATTGATTTACAAAATTAGATAGATGAAATAATTTTCAATGAAGGTAAGGAAGTTCTCAGCTTGTAGTAAAAATGGTACATTAAATTTTCTGCAAATATACTTTAAAATTAGAAAATCAACTACTTGAAATGGTGAACATAAGGTTTCTTATCTCGATAGAATTGTAAGGCAACTAAGAACATCAATTTTTATACTAAATACCGTAAGGTCTAATTTAATGAGCTAAATATCTATGTCAAAATAGAGTCAACTGGGATGTCCTTATTCTCCTGAGAATTTCAAAATCAAATAGTACACAAACTACACTTTCTAACAACACAGTACAGGTTGAATGTGACTTTTACGAGAAAGGTCATTTAAAGATCATTGGCAAAGAACTTGTTCCCTCAAGACCCACCCAGGCCACAGGCAAGTCCAACCATGTCCCATCTCTCTGTATGCTCTGATGTGGACAGGGACAGGGACGGCCTAAGCCAGGGACTGAGCAGGGTCCCTCCAGTGGACTCATGTGCTGGGCAGGTCCCATTCATTTATCCACTTGCAGCCTCTGAGGCTGTGTCAGGTGACAATCACCGCCAGGCCTCCTAGGGGAACAACCAGAATTCACCCATGTCGAGGCACTGATGGAGGAAGGAGGTGTTTTGATTCCCCGCAGGTGAAGGGCAGTGTGATGACAAAGAAAACGTATATGATCTCGCTTACCCCAAGTCTTAGATAACCTTCATCAGAAAATCTTACCTTCAGCCTCCCAGCCCAACAGAGATCTGAATACTTCTTTTGGTTGTACTGTCCTCTCAGGAACCCTGGTCCCAGGCCCTACTCTCTTGCAAGCACCCTCCTCTCCCCTACCATCCCTGGCACACAGAAATCGTGGAGAAGATGATCTGACCTGTGTTGAGGCCTGTAGCCTGGACCCTACAGACAGGTTGACCTAGGTTGAGCCTGGAGACCCAGTCCAGTACCTGTGCAGACTTCTTGCCACAAGCAACAGGGGGCCCCAAGATTCCTAGAAAGGCAGTGCGAATTGCCCCAAGACAGGCCACTGAACTTACCGACGGACCCCTCTCTGCTCTCAAATGCCTGCAACCGGGAGCAGAAACAGCAGAGGCCTTAGCTTCCCCTTCTTTATCCTCCAAACAGTGGGGAGACTGGTTTCCAGTCAACATGGAATAACAGGGATCAGACTTACCATCCTGCCTGAAAGAACCAAAACCTCACAAAATATATGAAATAACAATTTTTAAGACACTAAACATCAGGTAAAGAAGGCTAGTAATCAGTGAAAGAGAAAAAAATGAGGTCATTGTGGGGGAAAATAAATTGAGAACTAGGATTGCCGCCAATGCACTGCCTTTAGAGAGTTTCTAGGGCCCATTTCAGGAAAGGGGGACCCAGGCAGAGGCTGGGAACTTCCTGAGCTGAGGAGAGGGAGCTGATAGTCCAGGAGACCAACACAGCCGGAGTTGGCAGGACAGAGTAGCAGAAAGGGGAGAGCTGTGAGAACAGGAAACTCCGGAAAGAACTTCCCATTGAGCTGAATACTGATCGTCTCATGCAGGCAGGGAAACTATACCAGGCTGATGAAAGACTACTTGCAAAGGTCAGAGGTAACTGTGATATTTAACTGTCCTTTCAAGTCAGAAGCAATGATGCAAGATGCATGTCTGTCTACTGATCACAAGAATCTAGATTGGACTCTTGTTCTAAAGAAAGAAAGTCTGTGTTCTGTGTTTCTTGTTCAAAGTGATACAGACACGTAGGCAGAGGAGGTCTCCTGAGCCAGTCCTTCACTTTCCCTGGTGCTTCCGCACAGGGTCATCTCAACTGTCAGTGAAACCTTAAAGAATCTTCAGAGACAGGGAAAGAACAATCTTTTAACTTCTCTTTACTTGTATCTCTGGATAATTTGAGAAAGGAGATTGGTTGCAAAAGTGCTTTGGAAAGACAATTTAAAATCACATAAGCTTTTTCCAAAAAGTTAGCAGAAATTTTTTCCACTTTTTTTTTCCCATTGGGCAGAGCTCCCACTCGGGCTTTCTGCCCTTGTGGGGCTCCCTGCATTGCTTCTGGAGGATCACTGCCCTGGGTAAATACTCAACTTGTGGCAATCCGAGAACTGAGATGGGTTATGAGTGGGTTATAGGAAAATGAGGGGAATGGATCTGGAACTTCTTAGAGCGTTGTAGCGGGTTTCTCTGAAAATAATTAACAACCTCCGTTTGGAGGTTAAGAAAAAGCCGATGGCCCGTACGGGGATCGAACCCGCGACCTTGGCGTTATTAGCACCACGCTCTAACCAACTGAGCTAACCGGCCCCCGGTCACTGTCAACGTCTTTTTTTTTTTTTTTTTTAAACTGTTCAGTTCAAACTAATTGTTAGAGTTATTTGTCTTAGGAGAATTTCTTTGCTGCTTGTCACCCTTAATAAAAAGAACGAGATGCTTTCTCTTACAACAAAAACAAAACAAAAGAATTGAAGAACATTGCTTTTAAGTCGCACTCATACACTTGAAAGGGGAAACACGCTTTTCAAATTGCGGCTAGTGGCCCGAGAATTCCTGGAAGTATTTGCTGCTCTCTACACGGCTGGTGATCAGCACGTGCAGATAATGAACCTGACGCCCTGAACTACGAGCGAGTCCAGGCTTCGGAAAGGCCGCTCACTAGTAGATAACACTTTGTGTCTGAAGAATATTCCCACAGGTCTGATTCTCGATTGTCCCAGAGTCTCCCAGGTCGCACTTGCCCAGCGCCTCCGGGGTCAGACTTGGTCGCCATTAGGGAGCCTTCCCATTTACCAGCTGCCTCAGATTTCCGGAGTGACCTCAAATTGGAGGTCACTTCAGGAGTCTCGGTACTGTCCAGTTCTAGAAACGTGGCTCTGCCACCGTTCCAGAGGCCGTTGAACCAGATTTTTCTGCCTGCTCAACCTTTCTTAGCAGTCTTCGTCCCCAAAAAATGTTAATATTGTTTTCAATATCTTGTTTATCCTTCCTGAGATTTTAAATGCACATAACACTTACATATATATTTTTTCTCTTTACAGGGAGTGGTATTTTATCCACATTTTTTTGTCTTGCTTTTTTATCTTTTACTTAGAATGTATTTTTGTGATCTTTCCATATCAGAACAGAGAAGTGTTTTTCATCTTCCTTTATCTCTGCATGGTATCCAATTACATGGAATGTACCACAGTTTAACAGACAGTTAGCTTAATCTTCCCCATCCTGCTGTTGCAAACACTGTTCACATCTCATGTGTGTCACGATGCCTTGCAGACATGCTGGAAAATGGCATCAAATAATATGTTCATTGGCAATTTTCATGGACGTCGTCTGATTGTGCTTCAGAGAGCTGACCCCAGTATTATTTTTATTTCTTTTAACTATATTGAGCGCAAATAAATAGGATCCTGGCCACATTCCCTATTCCTTCTTCTTTCTGAATTCCCTGCTACATACTACAGGTCTGAAGCAAAACTAGACAGCCAGTGAAGATGTGGAGGAATTCACAGTGCAGGCATGTTTAATTTGGAAATACCACCTTCTCGCTGGTAGATGAGACTTTGGGGGTGCAGTTAATGGTGTTTGACTAAGGGAAAGTGATAGAATCAGACAGAAGAAGGAGGGAGCTAAGTGGACAGCCAGGAGAAGGGCCAGCAGTGGCTTCCTTTTTTTACATCTCAGAAAGAACAGCATGGAAAAAAACACCTGAGGAGAAAGGAGCTAAGACGTGCTGGTGTGTCTGGAGAGTAAGACTGAACTGCAGAGCAATGGGGGAGAGTAGTAGGGGATCAGGCTAGAAGAGAAGAGAATGTGTAGATGATGCTGGACCCTCTAGCAGAATATAATATCTAAATCAGGGTACTTTTGTTGGTAGAGAGAGTGCTGAAAATAATTAATAGTCACTAATTGATCTGCATCAGATGTAAACTAAGAATAACAGGTGATAAATGATCTACCTCAGGTGTAAATTAAGAAGTATTGGGCCAGCTGGTGGTGCAGTGGTCAGGTTCACGTGCACTGCTTCAGTGACCCAGGG
The DNA here is from genome assembly GCF_041296265.1 of Equus caballus. Taxonomy (NCBI): domain Eukaryota; kingdom Metazoa; phylum Chordata; class Mammalia; order Perissodactyla; family Equidae; genus Equus; species Equus caballus. The sequence goes on along the minus strand of NC_091703.1, from coordinate 28,108,320 downwards.
TTTACTGGTTTGAATCCTGGGTGCGGACATATGCACCACTTATCAAGCCATGCTGCGGCAGGCATTCCGCATATAAAACAGAGGAAGATGGGCATAGATGTTAGCTCAGGGCCTGTCTTCCTTAGCAAAAGAAAAGAGGAGGATTGCCAGTGGATGTTAGCTCGGAGCTAATCTTCCTGAAAAAAAGAAGAAAGACGTATTATTTATAGACAAAATTAAAGATTTTTGAATTGATTCTAACAAGAATGAGAATCCATGGAAGATTTTATGCAGAGCAGTCACATAAAGAGAGTTTCAGATGATCTCCCAGTTTCAGGTACTTGGGAGGCGTTAGACAATTACAGCAACAACATGTTACTACTACGAACAACAAAAAAAATTCTGCCTTCATAGAGGGTGGAAGCAGATATAACTAATAAACATGAGAAAAATGGGAATTTCATAATGTATACAGGACTGTAAATGTGATTGAAAAAATAGAGTTAGGTAGGGGGAACTGTAGTGTTGGGAGTAGGTTGGAATTCTAAACAGTTGTTAGTGTAGGCTTATTAAGGTTTCGGTAACACATTTGACTGGAAGAAGATGGCAGAGAGCACAGCCAGTGCAGAAGTCCAAAGCTGGGTGCTTGCATGGAATGTTTGAGGAATAGCAGGAGGGCCCATGTGGCCAGAGCACAAGTGAGGGAGAGAATAATGGAGATGAGACAGAGAGAAATGGAGGGTTAGAATGTGTAGGACCTTGTAGGAGATCTTGGGAATTTGGCTTCACCTCAAGTACAGTGGGGAGCTATTGGATAATTCTGATTTTAGGAGAGACAAATCTGACTTATGCCTTAAAATAATGTCTTTAGTAACTCTTTTGTGAGTAGAGTCTAGAGGAATGTATTAGACTGAGTTCTCTGGAAAACAGTCTCTGGGGCGTAGTTTTTATGAAGGAAGTTTATTGGGAAGTGTTTTCAAGAACAATATACAGGAGGAATTCAGAGGATAGAAGTATGAACTGGGATGTTATTGCAACAGAGGTGTCAGCCAAGCCCATGGGGAGCTCTGGAGTTGCAATGACCCTTGAGAGTTGTCCTGAATTGAGACACAGGAACTGACTTGTATCCACTCAGAGACCTGTCTTTAGATGTAGGCTGCTCTCAGAGAGAGGGTGTAACCTTAGACAAAGTAGTTTCCTTTAGTTGAAGCAATTCCTGGGAGGAGCTCAGCTTTGACCTATCAGCAAACAACACTCCAGGCTGCTGGGAGAAATGTGTGCCTTGCATTAGAAAGGAATGTTTCTGGATGGAACATCCATCACAGCCACTCCAGTCCACCACTTGTTCTACTCAGAGCCCCTTCCTTCACATAATGAATTTATCCCCTCTGGGAATATCTTCTCTTGGACTCTGGTTGATCTGGTTGCTCACTTTTCCTGAATGAACCGATAAAAGGCAAGTGGCTGCTTGGTCTCCTCCAGAGAAGCAGCATTGGTGTGTATTGTTGGCAGGTTCAATGTTTGGCAGTGGCAGTGACTTGATCAGCCTTCATGAATGGGAACCCTGGTTATTGGGCCATCCCTGCCACCAGGCTACTCCATTGATGTGACCAATTTGCCAGCACTGGAGTTGCTAATTACTAAGGCTGGCTGACAACAACTGGCAGAATCATTCTGGTTACTTGGTTGTTTAGTACTTCTGTGGTGGATGCACTCTGGTGGAAGTTAACGTGTGATAGAAAGATCTTCACACTTTGTGCTCTCTCTGACCAACAAGCCAAACCGTTAGTTGCTATGCATGAGTTCATGTCTATTCTGATATCCGAAAGAAGTAGATGTCTAGATCCACCACCCAAAGCTCTGTCCACTAGGAGGATCCTCCTCTCACTGCTCTCTTTCAGAGATATTACAGGATGGGAAGTGGTGCATCAGCACTTCTTTAATGCTGGTAGCCTGATAGAACTGTTAGAGAGATTCATTCAAGAACCTACTTAACACTCCCAATGAGGCACTTTAGTTTTAGGCTTGAAGAAAAAAAGACAGGGCTGTTTTTAGGTCTAAGAGGCAAAACAATAAAGAAAGACCCTGAATATTTTTCCTAATGTTTTAAATCGATTCACATTCTTACTAAGTCCAGGCTCATGCCCCAGCAAAAGGGACTTTCTTGTTGAGTTGAACACGAGCCAAAAGGGAGCTACTTATGCGGACTTTGCACTCAAATGAGGATACACATGATGGACTCAGCCATTTGCAAAGAAAGACTGTCCTGCATGGTCTGTGTTCTTGAGTAAAGTATGAGACTAACACACACAACCAAGTCACTATTAAACCTTTCCCTGTGTTCTTCCTCGCCTCCAAAAAATCCCAGTAAATGACTCCACTTATCTAGAGGATGCCGACTCCCTCCTCCTACCGGGAATGGCCTTGGTCAGAGCTCAGTGATCTCCACCAGCTGGATGCTGAGTCCTGGGAAATGTCCAGCAAGAACATCTGCAGGTCCAGGTTCCTTGTGAGGACCCCAGCGCACAGACACGCAGGGAAACGCACCCTAACCCCCATCCTAAATCCACCTGGAGCGTCCTGGACTAAGTGGAGCTTCGCATTGATCCCACTGAAGCTGAGCCACTGAGTCCTGGCGCTGCAGGCAAAGCGTGAGTGCCCTGAGCCAAGCCTTGGCCTGGAGGGGCGGGTTCAACCCAGGACTCCGCTCCACCGCAGCTTTCCGCAAAAGCGCATCCCAGGAGAAAGCCGTTGATCAAGTTGGCTGCGAACGGAGCTCCTGAGGTCTTCGTGGGGACCAGGCAGTGGGCGCATCCAGACAAGGATTCGTCAAAAGAGGCAGGGTCAGCTGTAGGGTCTGCTCCACTGACATCTCCCTGCAGAATCTTGTTTTATCCATCTCCCTCCCCACGATACCCTATGCCCCAAATGTCAAGAGATGCCTGAAAATATTCGGCAATAAATAAATTGCTGGAGATTGGTGATGTCCACTCAAGTGGCCATCAACACTCGATTTCGGATCTTTTCCTTTTAGAAATCCTGAGATCCCTCAGAGGGACACTTCAGATTCCCAAGAAGACGGAGAAAATCTCCCTCCACATCTGCTTGGGCGCCTCATTCCATTGACACCCGGGTGGACCACGGGCTGGAGATGGACACCTGACGGAAGAACCTTCTGTTTTCTAGCCAGCACCCTACTCCCCGCCAGCAAAGAGAGCCAAGTATCCTACTGTAGTGCAATTTTAAATACGACTTAGAGGAAATGTAGGAGAATCTTCAAAAGCAGATGCGTTTGGGCACAGTTGTTTCCGCCCGGTTTCGAACCGGGGACCTTTCGCGTGTGAGGCGAACGTGATAACCACTACACTACGGAAACCCGAACGCTTGTTTCTTCCTCTTCTCCAATAGAGAATAGATTTTTTTCTGGCTACCTCAGGTTCAGTAACATTGAACTGATCTTTTCTTTCGAGAATTTCTCAGGGCTACTGCGCCTTTCTATTTGTTCAAATCAATAATATTGGAGGCAATTAGTCACACCAAGGAAATACTACGCTTAGGGTTAGAATCGCTTTCTAAACGTAGGACAGAAATTTTAGGCAGCCTGGGGATATGGTAGATTTCAGAAAAATTCTTCGATTTTGTCCTATTTTGGTTTATCCGACCTGAGAAGGTTCTATGATGTCCATCTCTTGGGTGCCAGAAAATGATCCCAGGAAAACAACCGGGGTCCGGTGGACTGGAACTCTGGAAACTGCCCATTCTGTGCCAGGCTGCATTTAACCTACAGAAACTGGGGGGCGGAAAGGGGGATGTGCCCACTTGTCTGCCAGGCAGAGCTAGGACTGTGCATGGAGAAGGGAGGATCGTACTTCCTATGACTGGACTCAGAGCCCAGAGCGTCTAAAAGACGTCAAGTGGCCCCCTGACATGGAATGTGTATGCTCAGTGTCCACGTCTGTCACTGTTTTATAACAGGAGGAGGACCACTGTGATAACTGAAAGGCAGACCACGACTCAAGGGGTCTTGCCAGCAGCCTTTGGAATGGTGACTGGAACCGTATTTCAAAACCTCAGCAGTACCGAGACCTCGGAAAGAGATCTCATCTGATGCCCATGAAGGTTGCGATTTGAGGTCGCTCGGGAAATCTGAGGCCAAAAGGCAGGGCGACTGAATGGCGTCCAAGCCTGGCCCTGGACGCGTGGGCAAGGGAGATCGGAGGAGGAGGAGAACCAGCGCAAGGAAAATGAGACCCTTCAGAAACCCTTCCACCTTGGCATTAGATTTCCAATTTGTGGGGTGCCTGTGCATCCCAGAGTTAAAAGAGAAACAGAATGAAATCGCACCCAGAGGATCCGGTAGATCCTGGAAGCCAGCCCAGCATGACTTATGATCAATTTGCATAATTCATGTTCGTTTACAATTTTTTAGTAAAATGACAAGATAGAGCAAGTTTTCTCTTTCGAATATTTTATATGTTATGCTAAAACTGTGCTTCCCTTAACAGTTTCACATTCGTGTGGGAGTTTTTTGTTTTTGTTTTTACAAACTAGTGAATTTTTTTAAATGAAAGTTTATAGTTAGTTCAGCTTCTCACGCTTCCACCTAAATTCTCACATTTCTTTATAGACTTATACTGGAGACCAATGGTATGGATGCATCAACAATTAACATCTGAATTATTTTTAAATTTACTTAAGAAAAATAACCTGAGAGCACTGGAACACACTTTTAAATAAATCATAATATATTTTCACTCTGTCAGAAAAGAATAGCTCATTAAGGGGGAAAACCTTTGTTGATATGTGAGATAAAATCATTCAGCAGATAAAAGCGCAAAAATAAAAAAGTAAAAATGGAAGCAAGAATTTAGCAAATTTATTTATTTTAAAAATTTTATTTGACCAAGAAACTATAGAAAACTAAATCTAAAAAATTATAAAATTAAACCAGATAAGTGAGGCTGACACAAATTGCCTTGAGAATTTATATAAAGTTTGAAGGAGAAGATCCTTGTAAGAGTGTGGTCTTGGGGGATGGGAGGCAGCATGGAATGTCTCCAGCAGCACTAGCTCTGAAGCCAGACTTCACTGATACTTGATATCAATTCTGTGATTTATTTGCTTTGTAGTTTTGAGCACATTGTTTAGCCTCTTTCTGCCTTGGATACTCCCCTGTAAGAAGCCCTGTGACAAATGCTTGCCCCAGGGTATGGATTATTATTATTATTTTTGAGTGTGTATGTGTGGGCGCTTTATTTATTTATCTTTTTTTTATTGCAGAAACATTGGTTTATAACACTATATAAATTTCAGGTGTACGTCGTTATTTATTTCGATTTCTGTGTAGATTACATCCTGTTCACCACCCAAAGACTAATTATAATCCATCACCACACACGTGTGCCTGATCATCCCTTTCACCCTCCACCCTCCCCACTCCCCTCTGGTAACCACCAATCCAATCTCTGTTTCTACGTGTTTCTTTGTCGTTGTTTTTATCTTCTACTTATGAGTGAGATCATATGGTATTTGACTTTCTCCCTCTGACTTATTTCACTGAGCATAATACCCTCAAGTTCCATCTATGTTGTCACAAATGGCCAGATGTCATCATTCCTTATGGCTGAGTAGTATTCCATTGTGTATATATACCACATCTTCTTTAGGTATGGATTATTATTATCCCAAATAGGACTGGCTGCATAATTTGCCACGCCTAGTTCAGAATAAAAAATAAGGGTGCTCTATCTGGGGCTGGGGAAGCTAATCTCCCCTTCCCACAGGCTGCAGCCCCAATTCATGGCAAGGACTGCAACCTCAGTGCAGAGACTCACTCACTACTCAGATATGGGTGGGAAGGGGCGAGCCTCACTTCCTACCTAAGGAGGGGTGACGTTGCCATCTCCACTCTGGGTGGAAGTGTTGGACCCAGAGCCTGGGCCCCGCCTGAGGTGGACGGTGGCAGCAGTCATGGGGCTAGGCAGGGCAGGGCAGGGCAGGCCAGGTGTGTCCCAGGGCCAGGAAGCAGAAGCAAGTGGCTAAGAACATATCCCAGGGAGGCAGGGAGCCAGCAGAAAGCAGACCGTATGCAAATATCCAAACCCACAGTGCATGCTTCACTGTCTCATTAGACTTCACTTAAAAAATACAAACTGAGGGGCCAGCCCCATGGCAGAGTGGTTGAGTTCCTGTGCTCAGCTTAGGCTGCCTGGAGTTTCCCTTAGGCAGCCTGAAGTTTCCCGGTTCAGGTCCAGTTTGGATCCTGGGTGCAGACATGGCACTGCTCATCAGGCCATGTTGAGGCAGCATCCCACATGCCACAACTAGAAGGACCCACAACTAAAATATATAACTAGGTACTGGGGAGATTTGGGGAGAAAAAGAAAAAAAATACAAACTCAAAGAGAAAATTTTTAAGGATTTCAAGACAGTGACCTCAGAGCATTAATCCCCAACACAGGGTCCTTCTGAAAGTGAAGATCTGTGCACCTGCACTGGTCTCATCCGCGAAGCTGATCTGGAGATCAAGATCTTTGATCCCAAATCTGAATGGGTTCCTCCACCAAGACAAACAGTACAGCTTCTATTGCTGCCATTTATTGCTTTAAGAAGGCTGCTTGTACCCCTTTTGATTGAAAGACAAACTTTATTTCCAGGCATTTCAATATTTGGAGTTCCTGGAGCACTCATCTGAAAAAGATTCACATTCTTCCTCCATGTCTAACTTGCAACTTTTGAAAACACCTAGGAGAAAACTTGGAGCCCTATGAGCCACTCATCAGGCCATAAAATTGGTAGGAGTCACATTCTAATAGCATCCTTGTGTCTGGAGAAAGAAATGAACAGGTTATGGATTCATTCCCACAACGTATTGAGCGCACCTGTATTCCAAGTGTGTGAAGGTTCTGAGATGTGGAAAGAATGAAGAGAATTTGGAGACTGCTGCAGCTCCTAACACTTGCTTGTCCTTTCCTCTCAAGCAGTAAAAGGATAGTGAGAAGGATGAAAACTTTGACGCCTACGGAGCAACTTGCTTAAAGCTTCTGGTTCCTAAGGTCGCTGAGAAACGAAGACGTAATAAAGTAGGTCTGCCTGGAATTTCCTCTAGTGGAAAAGAATCTGCACACTAGAGGGAAACTAAGTCTTCCAAGCTCTGTTGGCAGATCCTTGGCCCAGTTTCACTCTGATTTCATGGTTTTGAACATCTTCTCTTTTGCTGTGAGCCTTCCTGGGACTAGAGGAATAAGCCTCCTTTGAAATATTTATTTTGTTCTTGGGTCGTGACCAGAGAATTTGGGTAAATTTCCCCTGAGAGGTGAGGTTCATTACTGTGGGAGTTGAGATTTTTTTCTTTATCTTCTCACCAGGGGAAGGGATTAAGAAGAATGTGATTTTGTTGTTGTCAAAAAATAACCTGAAGAGACAATATCGTGGACACAATTCTATAGATCGTAAAAAGGAAGAGTTGTATGGAGAGCACTGCTGGCAAACTGGGTTGTTAGATTAGAGAGTGGTTTGATAAGTTAAAGTCAAGGGTCAAAGTGAGTGCATTTTCTTTACTTCTGCAACAGAATATGTAGTTCAGGCTGGAAACAGCAGGGAAAGCCCTCCTGAGAATTTACCCTTTGGTCCTAAATCTAGGTTTCGTTAAAATGAGACACACATCAAGTATGCCTTATGCTAAGTCATTTCCCACCTTCTCCAGCTTTTTAAAACAAGTATCATAAAATTAGTTTACATATTTTCTCGTTAAAAAAAAAAAAACCAGCAACAACAAACAGGTTTGGGATGGGGGTAGAATTGAGAATAGGATTGCCCAGTGTTGGTGTGTGTGTGTGTGGTGGTCACTCTCCATTAAGCACCTGGATCCTCTCTCTTTCTTAGAGTGTGAGCGTTGATACTGAGTGTCCACGTGCCTGTCCAGTGCTTCCCCTTTGCCTGGTGAATTAGTCTGCTTGAGACGACATAGCAAAGTACCACAGACTGGGTTAAACAACAGAAATTTACGTTCTCGCCATTCTAGAGGCTAGAAGTTCAAGATCAAGGTGTTAGCAGGTTTGGTTTCTTCTGAGGCCTCTCTCCTTAGCTTGCAGATGGCCACATTCTCAATGTGTCTTCACGTGGTTGCGCCCTCTGTCTATGTGTTATCTGTGAACCAATCTCCTCTTCTTAGAAGGATACTAGTCTTATTGGATCAGGGCCCACCCCTATGACCTCATTTTATGTTAATTACGTTTTAAAGGCCCTATGTCCAAATACAATCTACATTCTGAGGTCCTGGGGGTTAAGAATTCAACATATGAATTTTGAGGAGACATAGTTCAGTCCATAACATCTAGTCTTTGCTTGTTCACCTCCACTGTCCCTCAAGTTAATGGACAGCAGTTCAAACTGATATTCCTTACGTCTTTGTTTTAGGTTAATCATTGTAGAACAAACTACATATGTTACTCACTTATTTCTTTGTTAGTCTGCCTCCACCAGGATGTGGGCTTCACAAGGGCATGGGGTGGGTTTTTTTGCTTCTTTTTTTTTTAACCCTGTCCTATCACATGGCTTAGAGCAGTGATGACTTTCAAACAGAAAATCAGTAAATATGTCGCTCATCCTCCCCAAAAGTGTGTGTTATTAAACTTTTGTATGTTTGCCAATCCAGACTATGAGAACAAAGATGCAACCACAAAAAACTAGGAGTCATATGCAACCAAGGTCATCATCTGCTCAAAAAAAAAAGACTGTAGGGATCCTTTATTTTACGTAATACACACAGAAGTGCAGAGAAGAAAAATAAAGTGACAAATATATGCCAAGAGGGAAAGATATTTAAATGTTGCAGATTTGACCAGAAGATATTTTGACTTGTCTTAGTAAAGAAAACACCAAATTTTCAAGATGTTTGTTTTGTTCCTAAGAATGTTTGAAATAGACATCCCTGTTCTTTCTCTGAACCTCTCCACATTGTGGATGCTTGCTTGCTAACTCTCTAAATCAAGAGTGAGATAAAGAACAGAGATGGAATTAAGGTTCACTTGAGGAATGAGACAGGACTTAAAGAAGTAGTAATGAGCAGGGATGGAGGGACAGTCATTAACTGGTGAAAGCAGAGAGGAGATAAGGGATGGAAATGTGTATTGAGCACATTGCCTTGCAGGAAAAAAATAATTTTAAGTTTGGACATCTCTACTTAAATGAGCTACATCCAATTACTTCATCAAAATCTTTATTTATTCTGCTACAGTTACACTGGCCTATTTACTAATCCTTCAATACCCTAGGCATAGTCTTACCTCAACATTTATTATGCCCTTGCTGCTACCTCTTCCTAGAAAGATCTTGCCCAGATATCATTAAGTCTCCTTTCATCTTGCCTTCCTTCCTTCCTTTATTACTTTCTTCCTGCTGGTCCTATGCTCATTGACACTTTCAATGAGAATCCTACTCAAAATTCCAAACAAACACCACACTTTCAATATCACTTCCTTGATTAACATTTGTCCACTTCATTCATCAAGATCTCTATGTGACTTGTTTTCTTTACTGTCTATCATCCCTCCTCTGGAATGTAAGATAGATATTTTTGTCTTTTTTGTTCACAGCTCTATTCCCAGGAACTAATACAAGTGCTTGACATGTAGCATAAGCATTCGATAAATATTTGTTGGATAAATGAATGAACAAGTTAGTGAATTATGCTTTCTTCACAGTAGAGTAGCATGCCTGCCTAGCAAAAGGACCTACACAGGTATAGTCTGATTTCTCGTTGTGCTGATGAGGCTACTGAAAAAACTGGCAAAAAGTTAAGATACTTTTAGACTCAGATGAAAAAGTAGCAGGGCCCAAGTCTGGCATAAGGGATAGAGGGATATGCCATGAGCCTCTTTTGACTCTGTATGAAACACTCCATTGGAATTTTCATGCAATGTTTTTGTCACTAGGCCATCAAAGTTTGATCAGAAAAACAAACTTTAATTAAATCAAATCCAAGGTGACTTGGTGCAGTCCAAACTTCTCTTCTCAATTTTACTCACTCCCTGCCAGATCTCGTGCAGTCTCATCATTTAAATACTATCTATATGTTAGCAGCTCACTCATTAATATCCTCAGCCTGAAACACTTCTTTAAACTCCAGACTGGTATATCAAACTGCCTAATTGATATCTCCAGTTGTGGGTCTTATAATAGGCATCTCCAACTTAGTATATTCAACATCAAACTCTTTTTTTCTTCTTTTTTTCCGAGGAAGATTAGCCCTGAGCTAACATCTACAAATCCTCCTCTTTTTTTTTTTTTTTTTTCTGAGGAAGGCTGGCCCTGAGCTAACATCCGTGCCCATCTTCCTCTACTTTGTATGTGGGACGCCTAACACAGCATGGTGTGCCAAGTGGTGCCATGTCTGCACCCCGGGATCTGGGCCAGCGATCCCTGGGCTGCCGGAGCAGAACGTGTGCACTTAACCGCTGCACCACCAGCCGGGCCCAGCATCAAACTCTTGATCTCCCCCCACCCCAGTACCTTCCCTCATTTTATTCCCCTTCTCAATTAAAGACAACTCCGTGCTTCCAGTTACAAAGCCAAAGGGATTGGAGTCTTCTTCAATTCCATTCATCTCTCACTCCCTATGTAGAATCTGTCTGGCTGTTTCTTTAAAATGTGTTTAGAATCTAACCATTTGTCACTATCTCAACTGCTACCATGCTGGTCGAAACTACACTATATCTGGCATGAAATGCTTAAAAATATCTTAATAGACTTCCTGCTTCACCTTTCCCCTTCTACAATATTCTCCATGGAGCAACCATAGAGAATCTTTTAACATTAAGTCACATGAAACCATTCCCTTGCTGAGAAGCAAACAATGGCCCTTGTTTCACTCAAAGTAAAAGCCAAAATCCTTACAATGATGTGCAAGCTTTTCCTGCATAGCTCATTATTTCTCTAAGCTCTTCACCTTCTCTCCCCTTACTTACTCCATTGCAGTTCCAATTGACTTGCTTGCTTCTCCTTGAACACAAGACCCATTCCTGCCCCAGGGCCTTTGTACAGACTGATTCCTTTCTCTAGAACAGTTTTCCCAAATATAGACATGCCTTGCTCCCTCACTTCCTTCAAGTCTTAGTTCAAATGCCACCACATCAGTTTTATTTTACATGAATATTACTCCCAGAATTCCTTTTTTACATTCTTGTTTTATTTTTCTTCATAGCACTTATCTTCTTTGAACACATTACAAGATTTGCTTAATTTTTTCATATACCATGTTTTCTCTGCACTAGAACTTAAGTTCTGTGAAGAGATAGGGACTTGTTTGAGGTCTTTTGCTTATCCATCTCTGTATCTACACAGTGCTGGCCACATACTGAAAATTCAACAGATATTTGTTGAATTAATACACCAAGTTTAAGGTTCAATTTTGTATATTAGAAAAATGAAATTCCAAGAGGGTATTGACCTTCCTGGAGTCATGAAGATAATAAAACTCATGTTTCAATCTAGATATCTGCATTTAACCCCATCATGATTAAATGTAGCTAGCTGGATTTAATGCTTTTCAGCTTCTGCTTGATTGCTGACCAACCATGGTGACCTCTCTTTTGTTTTTTTAAGACTGGCCCCGAGCTAACATCTCTTCCCAATCTTTTTCTCTCTTTTTTTTCCTCCCCAAAGCTCCAGTACATAGTTGTATATCCTGTTTGTAAGTCATTCTAGTTCTTCTGTATGGGATGCCGCCACAGCGTGGCCTGATGAGCAGCGTGCAGGTCAGCGCCCAGGATCCAAACCAGCAAACCCCAGTCACTAGCCACCAGCCACCCAAGCAGGGCATGCAAATTTAACCACTAGGCTGGCCCCCATGACCTCTCTTTCTTATTTGTCATACGTTTGTCTACTTCAAAATCCTAACACTCTTCTGGCACAGTTTTTGAATTAGAATCGTAATGACCATTATGGGAAATTTTAGCATGTCAAAAATAATAAATATATGTAAGAAGAACTCTAAAAAAACAGTTAGCACTCCTCAGAAATGGAGTAAGTGCATTCCACTCATCTCTCTTGAATGGAACTAAGTCTAGGACAGAATGCATGAAGCAGCTATCTGAGGACTGTGAAAAGTAAATAATAGAAGCAGATTGGGGAAGAAAGCCAGAACTAGTTTCACCAAACTGGCTGTGAGTTTCTCACCTCCTTTCCTCCAGTAGCTCCCAGACTAGAATCAAAGGTGGTCTAAAACCCAGAGCTGCTCCAGCCCTCAGGCAATCTCTCCTGTGGTTGGTGGCAATGGCAACAGCAGCTATGCAAGCATAAAACTCTGAGGGAGGGGAAATCTTGACTCTGACCAGAGGAACTGGTTCCAAGAGCATGGAGGAGATCTGAATTGCTTTTACTCTCTGTCTTCTCACTGCGTGACCCCAGAGGAAGACTCAGCTGAGTAAAGTGCCCAACAGAGCAAGAAAACTGAATCCCGAGTCTTCTAGCCAGAGTACTAGGAAAAGGATCCACTGAGAGCTGGAAAGTGGGAAATTGCAGAAGGGAACTCAGAAATGTGAACTCATAAAGTTGTGTATGAACTTGGGGACTCAATTCTGAGCTGCACATGCATATATCTAACCCTAAATGGCATATGAAAAGTATTTTTTAGCAGCTATATAGAGGTGTAATTTACCATAAAATGGATCCATTTTAAGTGTACAATTCAACGGGGTTTTTTTTGGCAAGTCTACAAAGTTCTGCAAATGTCATTACAATCTAATTTTAGAATATTTCCATCACCCCATGACAAAGAAACTTCATGCCCTTTTGCAGTCATTTCCCATTCCATTCCCAGCCCCAAGCAACCGCTAAACTACTTTCTGTCTTTAAGATTTGATTTTTGGTCATTTCATGTTAAAGGAATCGTACAATATGTGGAGTTTTGCATCTGATTTCTTCCATTTGGCGCAAGTGCTTTGGGTTTCACCTATGTTTTAGCTTACAACACAGTATTTTGTTCATTTTGTTGCCAAAAAGTGTTCATTGCATGGATATGCTACAGTTTGGACACCCATTTACCTACTGATGTATATTCGGGCTGTTTCTACTTTGGGGCTAACATGGGCAATTCTCTTACGAACATTTGCATACAAGTATTTGCATGGACATATGTTTTCATTTCTCTTGTGTAGATACCTAGGAGTCGAATTACTGCATTATATGGTAAAATTATGTCTAACCTTTCAAGAAATTGTAAAACTATTTTCCAAAGCAGCTGCACCATTTTACGTTCTCTCTCTGAAACCTATATGAAGGTTTCAGTTTCTCTATGTTCTCACCAACGCTTGCTGTTGTCTATCTTTTATAGTATGGCCATCCTCGTGAGTGTGAAGTAGTACCTCATTGTGATTTTAATTTACATTTCCCTAGTGACTAATATTCATCATCTTTTCATGTGCTTCATGGGCATTCATATATGTTCTTTGGTGACATGTCTATTAAACTCTTTGCCCATTTCTTAATTTAGATTATATTTTTTTCTTGTTATTGAGTAGTAAACATTCTTTATATACTCTGGATCCAAGTCCTTAATTGAATATTTCACTTGCAAATATTTTCTCCCAGTATGCTGCCCATCTTTTCACTTTTTAAATGATATTCTCTGCAGTGCAAATGTTTTAAATTTTGACAGAGTTTAATTTACAATTTTATGCTTTATATGCTTTTGGTGTGATATCTCAGAAATCTTTGCCTATTCCAAGGTCACAAAGATTTATTCTTATGTTGTTTTCAAAGAGTTTCATAGTTTTAGCTCTTACATTTATGTCTAGATCCATTTTGAGCTAAAATTTACAAAAATTAATTACAAAATTAACTCAAAGCTAATTTGAGTTAATTTGCAATGAAGTAAACTGGTGTTTTTTCACATGAATATCCATCCAATTGTCCTTGCACCATTTTTTGAAAAGACTATCCTTTCCCTCACTGAATTGTTTTGACACTTTTGCTGAAAATCAATTGACAATACCTGTAGGAGGTTATTTCTAGACTCTCAATTATGTTCTGTGGATCCATATATAGACCCTTATTGCCAGTACCACAGTCTTGCTTGCTGCAGCATTGTTGAAAGTTTTCAAACCAAAAGTATAAATCCCCCACCCTGGTTCCTCTTTTTTCAAGATTAGTGTGCCCCCTGGGTCTTTTGCATTTCCATATGAATTTAAAGATTAGCTTTTAAATTTCTGGAAAATAACAACCTAGCTGAGATTTTGGTAGGGAATATTTTTATTTTATAGATAAATTTGGAGAGTATTGTCATTTTAACTAGAGTCTCATCTATGAATGTATGATGCCTCTCTATTTGTTTAGCTCTCTCCTAATTTCTTCCAGCAGTTTTGTGTAGTGTTCTGTGGACTAGGAGCGCACTTTCTGCAGCCAAAAACAAGCATATCTGTCTGGAATTATCTTCAGGAGTGAAAGAGAATCTGCGCACTGTGCGCAGGAGCTGAGTCCTCTGAGCCGTGGAGGCTCCTGATGCGCTTCCTCTGATGTCAAACCTTTAAGCAGCTTTGGGTGGGTTTTTCTGGGAAAGAGGAAAAAGGAAGAAAGCACCCCAGGTAGATGTTTTTCTGTGTCTTTTCAGGCCGGAATCGCAGAGTTTGAGAAAGGCAAAATTTCCCAGTGAGTGAAGTTTATTCCAGCTGAAGGCGAAATATTTTCTTTCTTTTTTTTATTTCTAATAAATTGGGAAGGGTAACATAAGAAAAGCACAAAAATGTCTAGCTTTCTTTGAGGAGCTACTGCGTGAAATCAATATGAAAACTTTTAAGCAACATCATGAAAAATAGCGTGGCTAGTTGGCTACACTTATGCTCAAAAGAAGACACTTCTTTTAGTGGATCTGCAAAGAAAAAACAGAGGGGAGAACGAACCATGTCTCATAACTCTATATAGGAGGTATCTACATTTTTTATTCTTCATCAGAGAACTGTGTTTTCCCAGATGAATGTAAGCCCCTATTCCAAACACACTGACCCTGATTGTCCAGGTGAGGGCTTCAGGTCTGGAACCAGAGGAATGTTGATACTGAGACAAACTCCCCCAGGAGTTAATTTGGAAAACCTCAGTGCAGGCAAATTTGGAGTTTGAATATGCGACATTGGCTTTAACAAGGAAGTATTTTAACTAAGAGTTCCAATGATCCACTAAAGAAATCTCTTTCCTGAGCATCTACTACATGCTAGGCACGAGCCAGGTGCACATAATCTACCACTTCAGTGAGACCCTGCCAGACACTGCAGGGATAGGTTAGTGGGTTGTTTAAGAACTCATTCAGGCAGGTCCCAGATCGGTGTTTAGGGGTTTATGTTGAAAGTCTGTGAAGTCTCCTGGAAACAGAGATGAAATTAAATCCTGAACTAGGGTTTGGAGAAGAATCAATTTATAAACATCATAAAACATCTATTTAGAGCCACCAAGATAAATAAATAGATAGATTCTTCTCCATCATTTTGGTTACCAGGGGGAAGAATTGCAACGTGAGACGCCTGTATCAGCTGTATCACACAAGCTTAAAAGGTCCGAGGACAACTCTCCCCAGGCTTAAAATCAATGATTCCTCAGGAATCTGGCTCTTGTTGGTAATGCACAGAGCTTACTAAGTTCACAAACGTGTGCCCTCTAATACCTCCATGGGAAAGGAACATGAGAAAGGAACATGTCACTCGCTTCATTGGTCCATCCAGCTCAGGGCTCTGTCTCTGGCCTTTTAGATCTCTGTGCAGTGAGCGAAGAGATGGCATGAGAAATTCTTGCCTTTGCACATTGAAGGAAGTCCAGGCTTGTCAGTGCTTAGGCTAGAGCTGGATTGGGAGGAGCGAGTAACAGGGGCAAGAAAAGGCATATCAGACAAAGGAGTTCCCGGGCATTGGCAGACATGGGAGTTATTATATTACTCTGTTATGACTCTTAGCATAGAGTAAAATCATCTGTGGTGTTTATAAAATATATTTATCTAGAAAGTGTAAATACATAAATGTAACCAATACAGATTAATATAAATATATATAGAAAAATATCTTTATGACCTAAAGGGCAGAAAAGAACTTTAAAAAAAAAGCTGTAAAAGCACAAACAGTAAAGCAAAACATTAGTATAGTTTATTTCATCCATATTAAAGATATGTTCAACGACCGCCACAATGGAAAAGTAAATAGACAGGGATGACAAAAGTGGAAGATATTTGAAAAGTTCAAAAATGACAACTTAATCTATATAATACAGTAAGAAGCCGTGAAAATCAGCAAAATCAGACAGAAAGCACAATAAAAAATGGGTAAAGAACAGGGACAGGATACCTATCGGAGCCAAGATACAGAAGAAGAATCTGAAAAGATTAACAAAGACTTTAAATCATTAATATTATTAATAATGTATAAGAAGTCAAAATAAAATGAGATACTATTCTACCTACATTAAGTTGGCAGAATTAGAAAGCTGCATGTGTCAATTATGCAGGAATCGGATATAATACCCCTCATGTCCTGCCTATGGGAGTTTATTCAACGCAGCCATTCTGAAGAGAAATCTAACATTTTTTAACCAAGCTAGGATTATTCATACCCAATGTTCCAGATATTCTGCTCCTAGGTGTGTATGATCCCCCCTACACACACAATTCTCACAAAGGCACAGGTTGTATCATATGTGTATGCTAACTGCAGCATTATTTTGGGTTTTTCAGAACCAGATTCAAACTTGATGCCATCATTGGACAGTAGATAGGCAAGTGTGGTAAATGCAAAATATTGAATATTGTGCATCTAGGAGATGTGATAGAGTAGACGTACATGGAACAACACGTGTGAACTTTAAAAATAAAGTTTTAGAAAAGATATTTAACACAATGAACATTTTTCGTTTATTATACTAATCATTCTGCTCTCTGGTCTTCAAAATCTTGCTGCTGCTCTCCACTTTCTCATGTTTGTCCTTGTGCATTTATGCCTTCAAGAACCCTAATATTTCCTATGGTGTAGTTTGAGATAGAGAGAAAGCAAATGCTGTGCTTAATTTGCCATAATTATAATTAGGCCCATCTCTGACTGACTGTGAGACCCCAAGGATTAGTAAAATAGTAGGTGGTGATGGTGCACCACCATTTATTTGGAATCAAAACACTAAAGAGGCTAGAAATGAATTTTTATGCCAAATTTTCCTGTCTCTCATTTCACCACTGACCATTTCTATGTAATGAGGTTAAGCTGAAGCAACAAATGGCACATTCAGGACATGATCAGAACTTCATTGGCAAGCTGTTGCTGTTTCCGATCACTCCTCCCGAGTTCTGAGAAATGCTGGCTCGGTTACCACCATCCTCCCTCCCCTGCTGCTCCAACTCCTTAGAATATGGAGCTAAAGGAGAGGACCCATATGAGCTCCACTTTTAGGAGTCATAAATGAGACTATCTTTTATTCCTGAGCATTAATTTCTCTGCTGGAGCAGTATTTAAGGCCTGCTCAGGCCATCTGAGTCCCTAGGCTCCTCTTTGTTGGCTGAAGCTGGCAGCATGCCATATCTCTATAGCTTCCACAATAGTCCCCAAGATTAACCATTAATTCTGTGTTCTGACAATATTTGGCAATTATAGGCACTCAGGCTTTGTTGAAAATGCTTTTAGGTGGCTCCTTAAGTCAGCCAGAAAGAAATGAGGAAATGCAAATGTGAATGTGATCTCAGAACCCTGCAGTCCACTGGAACAGGAATCATCTTGGATGGGAACGATTGTGAAACAACTTCTTGATCTCGCTGTTATGAAATAAAAACCCAGGAAAGAGGGATCAGTGCTTGGTTTACTTTGAATCTAGTGGGGAAAAAAACTAGGGCCTCTGCGTGTAACACACAAGTGATAACCACTACACTAAGACCCAATGTCCTTCCTGAGGATGACAGGGACAGACAGTAGAAACAGCAGGAAGCCAACAACAAATTGGCTTCAGTTAACAGCTCCATGGACAGTCTCATCACAAGCTCAAGTAAGGAGGATATTTTAAGTGCTAAGTAACCTTACAAGCATCTCACTGGGTACAAGTTTAAAAGGCCCATCAGTTAGAATACATTAGGAAAAAGTAAGTTTAGATGTCCAAAACTGAATTCCTGATTTTTACCTGGTCCTTTTTTATTCATTCATTAATTTATCCATCCACCCACTCTTTTGGAATATTAATTGAATTCCTATTATAAGCCAGAGATTTTTAAGTAGTTGGGATGAAGGTAATGAAGACAACAGACAAAATATCCTTTTCCTCATGGAACTTATGTTTTAGTTTCAAGCAAATAATAGTTGCTGACTAAGTATGCCTTTCTTTGATGAAAATTGTAACCACGCTTAGCAGAACTTTTTTTTATCAACTCCCCTTTATAGGATTGGTGAAATTTGGTCCCCTAGATACTGTTCACAAAGCTAAGTTGAAATATTTAGGCATGAGGAAGCTGCCAATATGTGCATGAAACTATAATGAATATATAGTGTGGAAAATGTAAATCTACACATAAGTGTACATATATACATGTATATATTTGCTTCCTGGTAATTGGTCCTAATGAATAATTGCTTTCTACCTTGATTTTAAACTTCCCAAACCCATCTAGGCTCTTTATTTCTTGTTGTACACATTTGCCTGAACACCGCCCCTGTCTTTGTTTTCAACCTCAGGAAAACGTCTAATTTAGGAGTGATACAAATGGATGTCTGACTCTTACTACTAAGATCCTGACAGGCTACCAGCATAAGGAAAAGTACAATCAAGTTGACGTCCTGTCTGATAAGATTTTAATTCTTCAGGCAATTCAGCTTCAAAAAGAAAAGAGCCTATGAGGCCATTTGTCCCTTAGACAACAGAGAAGAACAATCCTAGGTGCTCAAAAGAAAGCGAGCCCAACCTGCCCTGGAAAGATGGCTTTTCAGTGACCTCCCCCCCCCCCCAACTCTTCACAAAGGCTAAGGCTCTCAGAGATTGCTCTGGAAGCAGTGCCAAGCAACAGATTCATCCCAGGGGCAAGGGATATTGTCAGGGAAACATTGCCTTTTGCACAGAAGTGCTCAGCAAAGAAAGCTGAGGACCAGTCTCCAACAAGTAAATATGCATGTGGTGTTCACTGCACAGTTCTTCCAAATGTTACGAATGCTAGAAACATTTATCATAAAATATTGGTCTCCTTCATTCATTGTTTATATAAAAGCCAAGAGGTCTTTGGATCAAAATGGAAAATGTCGTGTTCCTCTTTAAACAGTCAATTCTTTCCCACCCATCACATCCGAATTAAATCTAAATTCCATCCTGTGGAGGGCTTCCTTTATCTCCCTGATCGAGTACATGTTATTTTACTTACAGTCAGTGAATAAATTTCCATGAGGAAAAGTAATAAGTGAGGTTTCACTCTGATTCAAACCTACAATTGGAGCTCCTCACACCGCATTCACCCTCAGTCCCATGTTCACCCCAATGCAAGAAGCCCCTCTCCATTCAAAGCTCTTCAACCACCTCATATTTTTTTTTCCATTAACTAAGTCACATCATTTCCGCTAGCAAGTGTTTCCTGACCATTAAGCCTGGAGGGGATGTTTCTTTTCCGAGCTCATGTGAGAAAACTGTGACTTTTCTAGTTGTTGTTCCATGCCGTATTCTCATTGTAACTAAATTACTATGTGCAAATTTATCATTATAATCAGCTTAGGTCCCCTTTCCCTCCTTCTAGTTTGTCAGTTCCTTTAGGGCATCAGATGCCTCCAGTGAGCAGAATGGGACCGGGCTATTTAATAGTTTCTTTAAAATACACATCAAACCAAATTGCTGAGAAAGGTTAACAAACACACATATGCGTTATCCTAGTAGCTCTTTATCTTACTGATCTGATCTCAAAGCAAAAAAATGTTGGCCTAGGATTGTGCCAGTGAGAACCACGCCTCTCTCCTTCGCTACTCACAGTATTTCCATCAGGTCACGTTTTAGCTGCCACCAGAGGGAGCCAGTCGGGGATCTTTCTTAAAGGCCCGGAAACCTTGGTCCTGTGACTAGTTTCTCACGACTAGTTTGGGGACAAGCACTTTTTAGCAGCTGAGCCCCTTTACAGGGCCTCAGCCTTAGAACCTAATAGAAGGCAGATCGCTTTCAGTGTCCGCGGTAAGAACAGCGACCTAGGATGGTTGAAATGTGAATAACAAAGGAGAGTTAGGTAAATCACAAAAATCGTCTTCCTGTTATAAGAAGTTAACGTACATCACACATCGAGTTGACATGTTCCAGAGCAGTAAACATGAGTGATGCAGAACAGAAGAGAGCTGTTCATTTGACGTCTACTGGACTTACTCTCTGGATTTCACTTTCACAAATTTCCTAGCCACCCACACCACCTTCTCCTGGCAGACAGCTGGGCACAGTCCGCCACTCTGCCCTCTGCCCCTCAGTCTCTCCCTACATTGCCGAGGAAGTCCCCTGAGCTCAGCCAGTCGGTTCTAGTTTCTAAAGGATAATCTTCAGTCATCGAGAGATGAAGATCATAGCGTCTTACAAGCACAGAAATGCGCGTAGAACCTATCAAGAAATTTCTTGAAATAAAATTTCCCAGAAGCCACCCTAAGATTTCTCTGCCTGATGCTTGTAAAGTAACTGGGGCTCTGGAAGTAGCATTTGCTTGACTATGAATTACTGAGTTTAGATGTCGTTGATTCTAAGAATTGGAAAGTGGAGAAGGGAAAACAGTGCCTCAAGTAAGAATATATCTGGAAGGAAAGGATAAATTTACGATTCATTTTAACTAATTCAGGAATGTAAGAGAAAAAGTCAGGGGAGTTTCCGTAGTGTAGTGGTTATCACGTTCGCCTAACACGCGAAAGGTCCCTGGTTCGAAACCAGGCGGAAACAACTGGCATCTCTTTCCTCAAAGCCAGGGTTTTGCTCCCTCAATCTGTCTGCCTTTCCACCAACGATTAATCTGTTTACATTTCCGACAAGTCTCAATCTTCGCGCTCCTTTTGCAGCCCAGCAATCTCAATTACAAGAATTATGAAACAAGACCAGTGCTGAAGCTTGCTTCTTTGCCAGTTCAACAAGTAATTGCGCTATATCCTTTCCTTTGCGTTGGAGAAGATTCTGCACTTCCAATGAAGGAGCCGAGGTCTCCACCTGTTGTGGGCAGGAACAGAGTGAATACCCTTAAGACAGGGGTGTGGTTGATGTACGCAAGGAGGATAAAGAAGCCAACTGTAACTGCAGCAGAGAAAACCCAGGGAGACTAATTCGTGTAGGCAGAGAGGTAACAGAATGAATAGGACAGATCAAGTGGAACCTTATTTCTTAAAGGACTTTGGCCTTTACTCTGATAAAATGAGGAGACGTTGGATTTTAAGCAGGGAAGTAACTTTATTTGACCTGAGTGTTTTAAGAGGGCTCCTCTGCCAGTTCTCTGGAGAATGTTCTGTATGGAGAAAAGAATGGACTCAAGGAGATCTATTAAGTCCGTCTCATCAGGCTACCAATCAGAAGTAACCATGGCTTGGACAGGATGGTCCTATTGAGTTGGTGAGGAGGAGTCACAGTCTAGATACATATTAAAGATAATTCAAGAGAAATTCCTGAGAAAATGGATGTGAGGAGTAAGAGAAAGTAGAATCATTGATCACTTTGAGGTGTTTTGCTGAAAAGTGGAAGAATGGAGTTGCTATTAACTGAAATGGAGAAGACTGGATGTAGCAGTATTATTAGGGAAACAATGGGAGTTCTGTTTCACACGTGCTAACTTTTAGATGCCTAGTATAAAACGATCAAGTGTAATGCTAAGGAATGGTTGAATATACAAGCCTGGAGTTTAATGGAGTGGTCTAGACTGCAGATATACATTTGTGAGTTGTAGTCACATAAATGTTATTTAAGCTATGAAAACAGATGAAATCACCAGGTAGTGAGTGTGTATAAAGAAGAGGTCAAAGGACCAAGCCCTGAGACATCCCATTATAAAAAAGTGAGAAGAGGGGAAGCAAAGGATGTTGAGAAGGAGAAGTCAGGGAGATAGAAAGACAATCAGGACAGCAGTGTCTTGGAAGACAAAAGAAGAAAATGTTTTAAGAAGCATAATGTACCCATGGCCCCTGAGAAGCCAACAACTTCGAAGAGATCATTAATTTTAGACATTTAGAGGTTACTGGTGATCCTGACCAGAAGTTTCCAGGAAGTGGTGGTGCCAAAAAACCTGAATGTAGTGAGCTTGAAGAAAAATAAGAGGAAAGAAACTACAGATAGTAAATCTGTGTATTTCTCTAGAGATTTTGTATGAGGTCGTCTGAGAAAGAGGGCAGTAGCTAGAGGAAACTGTTGGGGCCTTTTTAAGATAGGAGTCAAACAGTATATTTGAATATGAGATTCATGAGATTAATCCAATAGTCAGGAGAAGATTGTTCTAGTCAATGAAGATAAAACTTTCTTTTAGTCATTAGTAATACTGATAGGAATACAAGAAAATTCCTCCCCATGAAGAAACAGAAGAATTTTCCACAAAGTCCTGTGGTAGCAACATGTCACAAATAGATTTTAATTGCATGTTTGTCTTTTATGTTATTTTCTCTTTTCAAGACAAAGATACATGAAGACTGTTTCTAGAACTATCCTAAAATTTAAAATATGGAATTTAAAATGATGGAAGGGATCACGAGATATCTACTTTGGAGTAAGAGATTTGGCAGTCCACTAGCTTCCCATGTCATTAGTTTCATTTAATAAATGCTGCTCCACTGTCAGCCTGGATCACAAAAGTGCCATATGCTTTTGGAGGGTGGCCATATTTTCTAACATGTAATGCTGACACCCAAAGTCTGGCCATAAATGACTGGGTCAGAGCTCTTAAAGGCAGTCAATCCATGGGCTGGCAAGCAACCTGTAAGAAGACCTCTAACCTGATCCTCAGTAAAAATCTCTGCCCCAAAAGTGGTTCGATTATTTAGATATGTGGTCCATATGGATTTTTTAGGGGGTAAATTGGAACTGGAAAAAGTAAAGATAATCAGACTGTAGACAGATGAGACGTAATAGATTCAAAGAGAAAATGACACTGAGAGACTTATTCATTCACATTAATTCCAGATTTGCCAGCATATAGATCAACGAACTACTGCCCTTGAGTAGGTTCAAGATAATCTAGACCCTCTATAGATCTTGTTAAATTTAGAGACTCTTCTAGCTGGAGTATAGGTGACCTTATCCCCAAAACCCTAATTGGGTAACTCCCACTCCACCTAGGTTCTAGATATGGAAAGAGACTGGAGATGGAGAAAACTAACACCAAGTGGGTCCTCCTTTGAACTTCCAGAAAAGGGAAATGTGCCATTTTTGTTCTACTGGCCCAACATCTCTGGAGGGCCAGATCTAAGGTGATGTTGGCTTCTCTCTCCGATCCTCTCTTCAAGTATGTGTCCTCTTTGCTTTAGACAAATAAGAACTTAATCACTCATTGTATTTGAGTATACTATAAGTCAGATACTGCACTAGTCACTGGGACAACAGCTGTGAACAAAATAGACAGAAATCTCTTTCCTTTCTAGTGGCAGTTTTACAGAATTATTTGAACAGTTGAGTTGCAAATATAATGCTAGATGATATGAGCATAAATGTTAAGGAGAACAATTAATCTTGGAAGGATTAGGGGTGAGTTTTTATTTTCAAATTCTAAATGGGGTATTGGCGACATTTGAGCAAAAATCTGAAGGAAGAAAATGAATGAGTCACGGGAATATCCAGGTAAAGTTATTCCAGATGTAGGATATAGTGCCCACAAAGGCCCTGATGTGGCATTCACTTTGTATATTTGAAGAATAGCGAAGAGGCTAATTCTGCTGGAGTAAAATGAATGATATTTTAATGTACATATCAGTTATCTATTGCCACAAATATACTGCTTGACAAACCATCCAAATTCAAGCTTAAAAGCAATTAGAATCTAGTTAGCATGCTAGTCTATGGTTTACTAATATAGGTTGGAATTGACCAGACTGTTTATGTTCCAGCTGGGCTGACTCACATGTCTGGTGAACAACAGACAATCAGCTAATCTCCATACATTATTTATTTTCTGGCATGCCAAACCCAGGCAAGTTCTCATGAGAATGGTTCAGGGCAAAAGCAGTCAGGGGAAAACAAGCTCCCCTCCTGTAACGAGTACATAAGCAATTATAGCAATGTTGTGGGATACCAGGTTAATATACAAAAGTCAACAACTTTCCTATATACCAGCAATGAGCATTGAAATTAAAAACACAATAAGATTTACATTAGCATCCCCTAAAATGAAATAGGTATAAATCTAACAAAAGTTGTATAAGATCTATATGAGGGAAATTACAAAACTCCAATGAAAGAAATCAAAGAACTAAACAAATGGAGAGATATTCCATGTTCATGAATAGAAAGACTCAATATTGACAACATATCAGTTCTTCCCAACTTGATCTACAAATTCAACACAATCTCAATGGAAATCCCAGCATGTTATTTTGTGGATATTGACAAACTGATTCTAAAGTTTATATGGAGAGGGAAAAGACCCAGAATAGTCAACACAATATTGAAAGAGAAGAACAAAGTCAGGGGTCTAACACTACTTGACTTACTTACTTATTTTATAAAGCTACAGTACTCAAGATACTGTGGTGCAGGCAAAACAATAAATACATGGATCAATGGAACAGAATAGGGAGCCCAGAAATAGATCCACACAAATACAATCAATTGATCTATGACAAACAAGAAAAAGCAATACAATGGATAAAGGACAGCCTTTTGAACAAAT
This sequence comes from Equus caballus, assembly GCF_041296265.1. Classification (NCBI taxonomy): domain Eukaryota; kingdom Metazoa; phylum Chordata; class Mammalia; order Perissodactyla; family Equidae; genus Equus; species Equus caballus. The sequence goes on along the minus strand of NC_091703.1, from coordinate 28,083,539 downwards.
AGTGCTTGAACAATTGCACATCCACAAGCAAAAAAAGTAAATCTAGACATGGACCTGACACCCTTCTCAAAAATTAACTCAAAATGGATCATAGACCTAAATATGAAACACAAATCTATAAAATTCCTAGAAGGTGACATAGGAGAAAATCTAGATGACCATTGAGTCTAGTGATGGCTTTTTAGATACAAGGCCAAAGGCACAAGCCATAAAAAAAATCAATAAGCTGGACTTCTCTAAAATAAAAACTTCTGCTCTGTGAAAGACACTGTCAAGAGAATGAGAAGACAAGCCACTGACTGGGAGAAAACATTTGCATGAGATATAACTGATAGAGGACTGTTATCCAAAATATACAAAGAGCTCTTAAAACTCAACAACAAGAATATGAGCAACCTGATTAAAAAATGGGCCAAAGACCTCAGCAGACACTTTACTAAAGAAGATGTACAGATGACAAATAAGCATATGAAAAGATGGTCAACACTATACATCATTAAGAAAATGCAAATTAAAACAACAGTGAATTTATCACCACACACCTATTAGGGTAGCCAAAATCTAAAACACTGACGACGCTAAATGTTGAGGAAGATGAGCAGCAACAGTAACTCCCATGTATTGCTGGTGAGAATGCAAAATGGTACAACCACTTTGGAAGACAGTTTGCAGTTTCTTACACAACCAAAAACACCATTAACAACCATATGATCCAGCAATCCAGTTCCTTGGTATTTAGCCAATGAGGTGAAAACATACATCCACAGAAAAACCTGCACACAGATGTTTATAGCCGTTTTATTCATAATTGCCAAAATTTGGAAGCAACCAAGATGTCTCTCAGTAGGTGAGTAGATAAATAAAGTGTGGTAAATCCAGACAATGGAATTCAGTGATTTAAAAGAATGAGCTATGAAGCCATGAAAATATATGTAGGAACATTAAATGCATATCACTAAGTGAAATGAGCCAATCCAAAAAGGCTAAATACTGTACGGTTCAACTATATGACATCTGAAAAAGGCAAAACCACGGAGACAGTAAAAAGATCAGAAGTTGCCAGGGTTTAAGAGGGAGAGAGGGATAAATAGAGCACAGAGGATTTTTAGGGCAGTGAAACTATTCTGTATGATACTATAATGGTAGACATATGGCATCATATGTTGGTCAAAACCTATAGAATGTACAACATCAAGTGTGAAACCTCATGGAAACTATGGGCTTTGGAGGATAATGCTGTGCCACAGTAGGTTCATCAGTTGTAACAAATGTATCATTCTGATTTAGGATGTTGATAGTGGAAGAGAATGTGTGTAGCCGGGGTGGGGGTTTGTGAGAACTTTCCAGGAAATTTTGATGTGAACTTAAAGCTGCTCTAAAAAATAAAGACTACTTTAAAAATCAGACGAAAAACTAAAACATCAGTAAAAACAAGCAAACAGAAAGAGCAAAGGGCTTATTCAAGAATCTCCTTTGTCAAGTTTGCTAATATCTCTTTGGCCCAAGTAAGTTGCAGCGCTCAGCCCAGAGAGAGTGGGAAGGTACTCCAAGGTCACGTGAAAAACAGCAGGGAAGGGAGAAGGAATGGGATCATTAAGGGAATAAACCCACCACCAGCAGCTAATTATTTCTGGTTGATTTGATGCAGAAAGATCAAAATAAAAATCATCTTTTTTATTACCCAAGTATGTGCTCCACATATTCCAGTTTGTTACCCCAATTCCATCATCACCCCAGCCATGATCATGATCCATCTGCCAGTTACAACATCCCTAAGACTCACCCATCCCTCACGCTGTCCTTACTCCATCTCTGCTATTCAGCCCATCACTGAACTGAAAGTTAAAGTGCCTAAGACTGATTGAGAGGCTCAGAGATAAAAACGGTGTTTTTATTATACATTACTTGGACATTGAAAGAAAGAAAAAAGGAAGAAAGAAAGAGATAGAAAAGAAGAAAAGAAAGAAAGAAATGATTTTACTTGTAGATCACAGTAAAATGTTGAGAACATAAACCAATCACAAACTTAGGACAAGACTGATTGTTCTGTAGCCATGATAACCGTAGCCACCAGAATAGATTCTAAACCAGTTCAGGCTATCAATGATAAAGCCATTCTGTGAACATACTTTTGCATGACATCCAACCACTGCCAACCCTTTCCTTCTGACAGTCAGCCAGCCAGGGATGAACTCACGTCAATAAACATGACTTTGAGCGTCAACCAAACAACAGCATTCTCTCCCAAATAACCAGACTTCCATAGATTCTGTCAGTGAACCCACTCAGCCTCTGAAAGTCCTTGCAACTCTAAACTTTTTCCCCCAAAGAACGTCATTCATGGGCTCTCTCAAAGGAACTGTGCTTCACCAACACAGCTCTCTCCTTAAATGAGCTTTGACTTTGTATTTCAAGTATTGAGGGCTGGTTTCCTCATCCTTTGAAAGTACCCCTTTGTCAAATCTGATACATCTAAATTTCATTTTTTGCTGGGGTTATATTCGTCATTGTTTTTTCATTTCTGAAATTCTTCTGTATTCTATACAGTAACGTGGCCTGTACAATCACAATGTGTTGTCATAAATGGTGATTTTGGTGGGCTTTGGTTCCTTTGTAAGTGTATTAACCAAATTTGGCAAACAACATCCCAAAGTTTGAAAACACACTTTGATGGTGAGGCTTCATATGTTCACCCCACAAATATTTACCGAATGCCTACTTTTTGTTCAGAGCTGTTCATGGGCGGAGAGATCCAGAAGAAAAAAAAAAATCTGTTGTCTGGTAAAAGCTGACTAATAATTTAAATGGGGGGCTGGGGAGGAAAATCTGCAATGGTGATTATTTTAGCAATAAGCAATAGCGACTTCAATAGTGTTGAAAAGGCAGCGCAGAGGACCAGGAGACAATCAGGTAGATGAAGCATGTAAGAGCCACACGGAGCCTGGGTGGACTGGATTCTGGGAAAAGCACAAGGAAATCTGGGCGCTCAGAGGCTCAGGGGCCATCAGACACACATCTCCAATGCCACCTCTACTCTCATACCATAATTTACTAAAATTTCTTTCTGAAGGTTTTATGCCACTTTTTCCACAAATTGTTTTTTTTTTTTTTTTTACTTTTTCTTGCCTTGAAGAGGGAGACTAAGATAAGCGTCACTGCTGAGGATTAAGAAATGAAGTCGACGTTTAATCCTAATTTTATATCGGAGAGGTTATTTCCAATGTGTAAGATGACTGAATAAAACTAATTTTTATTAAAAAAAAATCACACTTCCTTGGCCCGTACGGGGATCGAACCCGCGACCTTGGCGTTATTAGCACCACGCTCTAACCGACTGAGCTAACCGGCCACGAGGCGAGCCCCACCTTTCATTCAGAAGGGAAAAAGCGTGTTCACATTGTGTTTAAAATTAAAGATCTTTCTTGCCCCTTTCGAAAGGAGACTTTTTCGTTTAACTTCTTTTTACCAAGATCAAGTCATACTGTTTCTTCAAGACTCTATTCTTGCTTTCCATTTCCCCTTTTCTGCACTAGGCGAAAAGAAAAAGACAAGGAGAAAAGTTTCTGCCTCCGGTAAATGAACTTCGCCTCTTCGGTGGAAAGCCGACTTTCTCTCGCTCATCGATTCCGCCCCGAGAAAACACAGAGGAACATCCACAACAGAGGCTTCTTTCTTCCCACCTCGAGAAGGATCTGGAAGGAGAAGCTGGTCGTCCGAGCTTTACTTCCGAATGGGCAGATTCTAAATTGACCCTCCAGCAGGCATGGCCGCTGGATTTGGTCCTGGCTCCCGACAGGAGGATTCCTCTCCATCCCGGACGGAAGGAAATCTCCGGCAGATCCGGATTCCTAAGGACTCGGGAGGTGCTCCTTCTCGGCGCTCCCCTGACGACGCCTGGAGGTGTGAATGTCTGCTGCTTTCCTTTGTCAGTTTATTATCATGAACTGAATGTGTTTCTCTTTCTTGTTCTTGAGGGTGAGGACTATGCTGTCTTCGTTCCTCTGGCAGCCGCGGGGCCCGCACAGCTTGCTAGATTCTCGGTCATTTAATTTAATGAATGGGGGAAAGGTGTCCACGAGGTCATTTCTGCTACTGATCTGGTCTTCGACAACGAGCGCGAGGATATTCGGGGTGTCAGTCAGATGTCATCAGGAGTTTCCATTTTTTCTTCTTTCCAGAAAGTTACTTTCAACAGAAATCAATTCACCTCATCCCCGGTGGAGTGTTGCTGGGAGATGTTGGAGAAAGATGCCCTTCAATAGGAGATAGGAGATCGCCCTCGGCCGAAAATGACTTTCCCTCCCAGTTCCCGCCGCTCTTGCTCCGGGAAGAATTCCAAGGATTTCCTTCTCAGCCAGGCTCGGTCCGCGGCTCTTCTCATCCGGCCGCGCCTCGGGCTCCTGGCGCTCACTCGCTGCCCCTCCCACAGCCCAAGGATTCTCAAGTTCAACAAGCTTGGCGAGTGGTTCTTTTTACACACGAAACACACAAGGCCTGAGATGCAACCCAGGTTTAGCAGGTGCAGGGGTGTGTGTGTGTGTTGGAGGAGACAAGTCTGAGCTCCAGAGCCCTCGCAAAGATCCTTGACAGGCAGCTCTTGCTCCTGGACAATTTCCCAGCAACTCAGCGTCCCGCTCCGAGCTTGGTGGCCACGCAGGCCAAGGCCATTTCGAGTGGAAAGAGGGATTCCGACCATTTCTGGAGTAACAGTGGCACCTGCGACCGCTTTAGATTTTCAGGCCCCTTTCAAGTTTCTTGGATTTCTATTCTGAAGGCGAAAAGAGTGACGCTCAGCTGGGCACCAGGCCCCTGTTGTGAGATGCCCCAGCAGCTGTGCAGACCTCAAAGCACTGGAGAAAAGGATGTGTTGGAATTTCCGGTCTGAGTGGGGCCTCTTAAAGTAGCGTTTGGAGGCTGTTTCCAATAAAAACAGGATACAAACAAACGCTGAAGAATTAACAGAGCTTAGATGATTTATTCTTGTCGAAGTCGAGCCTTTAGCCTTCAAAATTATTACCCATACCCAACCCCCAATTTTAAAGCTATGTACCCCAGAGCGTTTTTTGACAGCTAATATATTTTTATCATAAAATTAAGCAGTTGCTTTTCTTTGAGTTATAATTACTGACAATTTTAAAATAAAACGCATCACTCGAATATATTGAACATAAATTCTGAATAATTTGATACAATCATTATTTACAAAAAAATGCATGAACAAATACTTATTAATCTTATATCATTGTTTTCTTCTGGAACTTCACTTTCCCACAAATACATATCATGATATAAAATAGTTTTCTGCTTGAAATTATTTTGAGCTTCTTATTTCCTACTTTACTGCAACAAAAAATATATATACACATTACAATTAATTTAAGGAGGGCATAAGGCTCTAATTTTTATGAGTACTTCTGTACTAAATTATGAAAATTATTTCTTATATACAATTAATTGTAACAACAGAAATACTATGAATTTGCAAACTTATCAGTAAAATTAATGGTAAAAATAATTGAATGTTTATCTAAATGATACTAGGCTTTTAAAGTAAGTTCATACAATCACAGATAAATGTACACATTGCCATGATGTCAAGTTTCAGGGTTAATTTTATGCTAGTTTGTAATTACTGAGGAGATTTATTTTAATAAACAAATAAAATAAAAGTAGATCAAGTTTTGTTATACAAATGTCCACAATTGTTTAATGCTTTCTGAGTTATCTTCAGAAAAATCACATAGTAATCCACCATCAATAATTATTTTTCACTCTATTATATTTAATAACTTGACTAGATTCTCCCTTAATTTATTAAAAGTCAATAATTGGAAACTTCCTCACTTACTAAAGGTTAGTTACCTAACTATTAGAATAATTCAGTTATCTTACATTTCCTCAGCCTTTCTAATTGTCCCTGGGTTGGAGCCTGCAGCTTGTTGCACTTTGAGTTGACGAACCTTTTCAGAGTTGAGAAGAGTGAGAGGAACATGCTTCTTTTGCAATGTGAGAAAAGGTCATCGAGAAATGTCCACCTTGATATCAGGGGTGTTCTCAGATAGGTCAGTTTTAGATAAAATCCATATGGTGGTTGATGACTGGGAAATTGATTGCCTGAGGCAACCTGGGCTCTTGCACTTCTTTCAAGGTCTTCCTGTGTCCCCAAGAGTGAAATTAGTTGACAGTGGAATTTGTGTATATAAAGTAGAGAGCTATAAATATGAGCGACCCAGAATAGAAGCGCATTTGACCTCTTCTAGCCTCACTGGACACTTGCTCTACTCCCCCCAAACCCTACACCTCATCACCACCTGGACACACCCCATCCTGCCTCAGCAGCCCAGTCTCTCCCAGTCAAGCATTGCCCTTCAGTGACTGCTGATGGCTTCTAGAGCTCCTTCTTTGGGACTCATAAATCACCCAGTCATGAACTGGTGAGAGCAGAGAGGGGATAAGGAGTGGAAATTTGTGTGGAGCACATTGCCTTGTAATAAAAAATAATTTCAGTTTTAGAAATTTCTATTTAAATTAGCTACACCCAATTACTTCATCAAAATCTTTATTTATTCTGCTACAGTTACACTGGCCTATTTACTAATCCTTCAACACCCTAGGCACAGTCTTACCTCAACAGTTATTATGCCCTTGCTGCTACCTCTTCCTAGAAAGATCTTCCCCAGATATCACGTCTCCTTCCTCCCTTTCTTCCCTCTTTCCTTTTTTCCTTCCTACTTTCTTTCCTTCCCTCCCTCCTTCAGGTCTTCCCTTCCTTCCTTCCTGCTCATTGAAGCTTTCAATGAAAGCTCTATTCAAAATTCCAAACAAACACCACACTTTCACTATCACTTCCTTGATTAATATTTATCCACCTCACTTATCAAGATCTCTATGTGACTTGCGTATTTTGTTTATTGTCTATCACCCCTCCTCTAGAATGTAAGATGGGGATTTTTGTCCCTTTTGTTCACTGCTGTATTCCCAAGAAGGAACATAAGTGCTTGACATATAGTATAAGCATTTGATAAATATTTGTTGGGTGAATGAATGAATAAATTAGTGAATTATGCTTTCTTCACAGTAAATTAGGATGCCTGCCTAGTGAAAGGACCTACACAGGCATATGTCTGATTTCTTGTTGTGCTGATGAGGCTACTGAAAAAACTGGGAAAGAGTTAAGATACTTTTAGACTCAGATGGAAAAATATCAGGGCCCAAGTCTGGCATAAGGGATAGGGGGATATGCCGTGAGCCACTTTTGACTCTGTATAAAACGCTCTGTTGGAATTTTAATCCAATGCTTTTGTCACTAGGCCATCAAAGTTTGATCAGAAAAACAAACTTTAATTAAATCAAATCCAAGGTGACTTGGTGCAGTCCACGCTTCTCTTCTCAATTTTACTCACTCCCTGCCAGATCTCATCCACTCTCATCATTTAAATACTATCTATATGTTAGCAGCTCACTCATTAATATCCTCAGCCTGAACCACTTCTTTAAACTCCAGACTCGTATATTAAACTGCCTAATTGATATCTCCAGTTACAAGTCTCATAATAGGCATCTCCAGCATAATATATTCAGCATCAAACTCTTGATCTCCCCCATCCCAATATCTTCCCTCATTTTATTCCCCTTCTCAATTAAAGACAACTCCATGCTTCCAGTTACAAAGCCAAAGGGATTGGAGTCTTCTTCGATTCCATTCATCTCTCACTCCCCATGTAGAATCTGTCTGGCTGTTTCTTTAAAGTGTGTTTAGAATCTAACCATTTGTCAATAACTCAACTGTTACCCTGCTGGTCGAAGCCACATAATATCTGGCATGAAATACTTAAAAATATCTTAATAGACTTCCTGCTTCACATTTCCTCCTCTACAATATTCTCCATGGGGCAACCATAGAGATTCTTTTTAACCCTAAGTCATGTGAAACGATTCCCTTGCTGAGGAGCAAACAATGGCCCTTGTTTCACTCAAAGTAAAAGCCAAAATCCTTACAATGATGTCCAAGATTTTCATGCATAGCTCATTATTTCTCTAAGTTCTTCACCTTCTCTCCCCTTCCTCACTCCATTGCAGTTCCAATTGACTTTCTTGCTTCTCTTTGAACACTCCTTGAACACAAGACACATTTCTGCCCCAGGACCTTTGCACTGACTGATTGTTTTCTCTAGAACAGTTTTCCCAAATGGAGATATGTCTTGCTCCCTCACTTCCTTCAAGTTTTAGTTCAAATGCCACTGCATCAGTTTTATTTTATCTGAACACTACTGCCAGAAGTCCTTTTTCACAATCTTGTTTTATTTTTCTTTGTAGCACTTATCATCTTTGAACACATTATAACATTTCCTTAATTTTTTCATACACTATATTTTCTCCCCATTGGGATGTAAGTTCCATGAAGAGACAGGGAATTGCTTGAGGTTTTTTGCTTATTCATCTCCTTATCTACAACAGTGCTGGCCACATACTAAAAACTCAACAAATGTTTGTTGAATCAATGCACCAAATTTAATGTTCAATTTTGTATATTATAAAAATGAAATTCCAGAAGTTATTGATCTTCCTGGAGTCATAAAGATAATAAAACTCATGTTTAAATCTCGCTGTCTGGATTTAACACTTCTCAGCTTCTGATTGATTGTTGACCATAGTCGTTGTGACCTCTCTTTCTTGTTTGTCGTATGTTTGTCTATTTCAAAATCCTAACACTCTTCTGGAAGAAATCCTTCCTATATAAAGTTGCACTATGCCTGTAACTCATAACTCTCTGTGGTAAATGGCACACACAATTTTTGACTTAGAATAATAATAACCATTATGGAGAATTTTAACATGTCAAAAATAATAAATTAATACATGTAAGAAGAAATCTAGAAAGCAATTAGGACTACTCAAACATGGAGTAAGCACATTCCACTCATTTCCCCATTGAATGCAACTAAAAATCTGGGACAGAATGCATGAAGCAGATATCTGAAGACTGTGAAAAGCAAATGGTAGAGGCAGATTGGGGGCGAACACCAGAACTAAAGTCCCCCCAAACTAGCTGTGAGTTTCTCACTTCATTGCCTCCAGTAGCTCCCAGAAAAGACTCAAAGGCAGCCTAAAACCTGGAACCACTCCAGCCCTCAGGCAATCTCTCCTGTGGTTGGTGGCAATGGCGGCAGCAGCTATGCAAGCATAAAGCTCTGAGGGAGGGGAAATCTTGACTCTGATCAGAGAAACTGGTTCCAAGAGCATGGAGGAGATCTGAATTGCTTTTGCTCTCTGTCTTCTCACCGCGTGGTCCCAGAGGAAGACTCAGCTGAGTGAGTGCCCAACAGAGCAAGAAAACTAAATCCGGGGGCTTCTAGCCAGAGTACTAGGAAAAGGATCCCCTGAGAGTTGGAAAGTGGGAAATTGCAGAAGGGAACTCAGAAATGTGAATTCATAAAGCTGTGTATGAACTTGGGGACTCAATTCTGACCTGTGCGTGCATATATCTAACACTAAATGACATATCAAAAGTAGTTTTTTAACTGCTATATAGAGGTAGAATTTACCATAACATGCACCCATTTTGAGTGTGCAATTCAATGATTTCCTTTTGTAAATCTGCACAGGTGTGCGAATATTATTACAATCCAATTTTAGAATATATCCATTACTTCACAAAGAAACTACACCTTCTGCAGTCACATGTCATTCTACTCCAGCCCCAAGCAGTTACTAATCTACTTTCTGCCTCTAAGATTTGCTTTTTCTGGGCATTTCATATTACAAGAATCACATAATATGTGGTGTTTTGCTTTGGTTTCTTCCATTTGGCATATGGTTTTGGGCTTCATCTATGTTTTAACTTGTATCAGTATTTTGTTCCTTTTATTGTCAAATAGTATTCCATTGTATGGATATACCACAATTTGTATTCCCATTCACTCACTGATGTATATTTGGGTTGTTTCCACATTTTGGCTAATATGGATAATGCTGCTGTGAACGTTTGTGTACAAGTATATGTGTGGACATATGTTTTCATTTCTCTTGTGTAGATGTCTAGGAGTGGAATTACTGTATTATATGGTAAATTTATGTTTAATCTTTTAAGAATTTGTCAAGCTATTTTCCAAAGCAGCTGCACCATTTTATGTTTTCTCTCAGAAAAATATATGAAGGTTTCAGTTTCTGTATATCTTCATCAACCCTTGCTATTGTCTTTTATAATATAGCCATCCTTGTGAGTATGAAGTAGTATCTCATTGTGATATTAATTTGCATTTCCCTAGTGACTGATGATGTTGGGCATCTTTTCATGTGCTTTGTGGACATTCATACGTATTTTTATAGTCTTAGTGACAAGACTATAAAAATCTTTTGCCCATTTCTTAATTTGGATTATTTCTTTTCTTATTATTGAGTGGTAAGTGTTCTTTATATATTCTGGATCCAAGTCCTTAATTAAATATTTGATTTGCAAATATTTTCTCCCACTATGCTGCTTGTCTTTTCATTTTTTAAATGATATTCTCTGCCATGCGAATGCTTTACATTTTGTTGGAGTTCAATTTACAATTTTATCTTTTATGTACTTGTCATGTGGCATTCCAGTAATCTTTGCCTATTCCAAGGTCATAAAGATTTATTCTCACCTTTTCTTCAAAAAATTTCATAGTTTTAGCTCTTACATTTACAGCTATGATCCATTTTGAGTTAATTTTTGTAAATTAGCAAAAGTTAATTACAAAATTAACTCAAAGGTAATTTGAGTTAATTTGGTCTGAGGTAAATTTGTGTTTTTTTCATGTGAGTATCCAGTTGTCCCTGTATTATTCGTTGAGAAGTTTATCCTTCCTTCGTTGAATTGTCTTGGCACTTTTGCTGAAAATCAATTGACAGTACATGTAGGGGGTTATTTCTAGACTCTCAATTATGCTCTGTGGCGCTGTATGTCTATCCTTATTGCCAGTACCACAGTCTTGCTTACTGTAACACTGCTGAAAGTTTTCACATCAAGAAGTTTTCACATCAAGAAAGGTAAACTTATAATTTATTTTTGTTATTTTTTTCAAGATTATTTTGCCTTTCCTTGGCCTTTTGCATTTCCATATGAATTTTAAGATCAGCTTTTCAAATTCTGTCAAGCAAACAAACACCCAGCTGAGATTTTGATAGGAATTATATTAAATTTATAGATAACTGTGGAAAGTTCTGTCATCTTATCTATATTCTCATCCATGAACATAGAATGCCTCCCCATTTGTTTAGATCTTCTTTAATTTCTTTCAGCAGTTTTTTGTAGTCTTTGGTGTACTAGTAATGTTCTTTTTGCAGCCCAAAGAAAGCAGATCTGTCCGGAATTCCCTTCAAGATCATAAAAGGATCCGCACACTGTGAGCAGGAGCTGAGTCCTCTGAGCTGTGGAGGCTCCTGAAGTGCTTCCTCTGATGTCAAACCTTTGAGGGGCTTTGCGTTTCTGTGGGTTTTTCCAGGAAAGTGGAAAGGATCTTGCGTCCTTTCTGGTCAGAATAGAGGGTTTGAGAAAGGTGAAATTTTCCAGTGAGTGAAGTTTACTTCTGCTGACGGTGGAATTTTTTCCTCTATTCCCGATAAATTGGGAAGAGTGAAATGAGAAAAGCATAAAAATTTAGCTTTCTCTGAAGAGCTACTGCAGGAAATAATGATTAAAACTTTTAAGAAAAGTCATGAAAAATAGCTTGGGGGGTTAGGTGCACTTATTCTCAAGAGAAGACGTTTCTTTTAGTGGATCTGGAAAGAAAAACCCCCATGGGAGAAGAAGTGGAGTAATAGAGGTGGGGAGAATGCAGCTGTGTGAACCCTGTCTCATAACTCTACAAAGGTGTTATCTATACTTGGTATTTCTCATCAGAGAACACTGTTTTGCCTGCTGAATCTAAGCCCCCATTTCAAACCCATAGAATCTGATTGTCCAGGTGAGGTCTTCAGGTCTGGAACTAGAGGATAGTTAATATTGAGACGAACTCCCCCTGAAGCAAAATTGGAAAGCCCTAGTGCATGCAAATGTAGTCTGGAGTTTGAATACATGACATTGGTTTTAATAAGGAAGCATTTTAACTGAGTTCTAACTATCCACTAATGAAATCTCTTTCCTGAGCACCTACTATGTGCTAGGCATTGAGCCACATATTCTACGACGTCAGTAAGACACTGCCAGACACTGCAGGGATGGGGTAGTGGGTTGTTTAAGAACTCACTCAAGCAGGACCCAGATGGGTATTTGGGGGTTTGTGTTGAAAATCTATGAAGTCTCCTGGAACCAGAGATGAAATTCAATCCTGAAGTAGGGTTTGGAATAGAATTAATTTTTAAATGTTATAAAACACCTATTGAGACCCACCAAAATAAATAAATAGATACGTCTCTGTTATTTTGGTTACTGGGGAAAGAACTGTAATGTAAGAGGGCTGTGTCAGCCATACCACACAAGCATAAAAGGTCAAAGGACAACTCTCCTCAGGCTTAAAACCACTGATGCAGAAGGAGTCCAGCCTTTGTTGGTAATGTACAGAGCTTACTAAGTTCACAAACGTGTGCCCTCTATTGCTTGATGAAACCATGAGAAAGGAATGTGTCACTTGTTTCATGGGTCCATCCAGCCCAGAGATCTGTCTCTGGCCTTTTAGACACTCTGTGCCAGAAATCAAAGAGATGGCATGAGAGATTCTTGCCTTTGCACATGGAGGGAAATCCAGGCCTGTCAGTGTTTGAGTCAGAGCTGGATTGGGAGGAGTGAGTATGCAATGTGTGCAAGAAATGGCATATCAGAGAAAGGAGTCCCCATGCACTGGCATATACAAGATCTTTTATATTATTCTATTACTGTGATTTTTAACACAGAGTAGAATCATTTATAGAGTTTATAAAATATACTTATCTAGAGAGTGTACATAAATGTAAATACATAAATGTAACAGATAAAAATTAATAGAAATATATATAGAAAAATACCTTTATGACCTAGAGGACAGAGAAGAATTTAAAAGAAAAAGACTTTAAAAGCACAAACAATAAGGAAAACACTGGTGTAGTTTACTTTATCCATATCAAAGATATGTTCAAGAAGGCCACAATGAAAAACAAATAGACAGATGTGACAAAAGTAAAAAATATTTGAGGGATTTAAAAATGCCAACATAATCTATACAATTGACAAGAAGCCATGAAAATCAGCAAAATCAGACAGACAGCTCAATAGAAAATTGGTGAAGAATAGGGACAGGATACACATCAGAGCCAAGATAGGGAAGAAGTATCTGAAAAGATTAAAACACTTTTTAAACATTTTATATTATTAGTAATGTATAAAAAAGCAAAATAAAATGAGATATTATTTTACCTACATTAAGTTGGAAGAATTAGAAAGACAGATGTGTCAATTATTGCAGGAATAGGGATATCATAACCCTCACATTCAGCCAGTGGAAGTTTATGCAGCCTTTCTGAAGAATAATCCAATGCTTTTTACTCAAGTTAAGATTATTCAAACCTTATGATCCAGATAGTCTGCTCCCAGGTGTGTATAATCCCTCCCCCTACACAAAAAATCTCACTAGGGACCGATTATGTCATATGCATACGTTAATTGTAGCATTATTTTGAGTTTTTCAGAAGCAGATTCACCCTTGATGCCATCACTGGATTGTAGATAGGTAAGTATGGTTAATGCATAACATTGAATATGATGCAACTATTAGAGGTGATAGAGTAGATGTACATGTAGCATGTGTGGACCTTACAGAGAAAGTTTTTTTAAAAAAGATACTTAAGACAATAAACTTTTTTCCCTTATTACACTGATCATTGTGCTGTCTCGTCTTCAACATCTTGCTGCTGCTCTCTACATTCTCATCTGTTTGTTTTTGTGCATTTATGCCTTAAAACATCCCTAATATTCTCTATAGTGTAGTTTGAGATAGAGAGAAAGCAAACGCTGTGCTTAATTTGCCATAATTATAATTAGGTGTATTTCTGACTTCCTATGATTTTTCATCACTATGAAACCCCAAGGACTAGTAAAATAGTAAGTGGTGGTAGAGAATCACCATTTATATTGGGATCAAAATACTAAAGAGGCTAGAAATGAATTTTCATGCTGAATTTCACTCTCATTTCATCACTGACCATTTCAGTCTAATTAAGTTAAAGTGAAGAAACAAATGTCATACCCGGGACATGACTAGAGCTTCGTTGGCAAGCTGTTGCTGTTTCCAATCACTCCTCCTCAGTTCTCACAAATGCTGGCTCAGTGACCACTATCCTCCCGCCCCTGCTGCTCCAGCTTCTCTGATTATAGAGCTAACGGGCAGGCCCAACATGAGCTCCACTTTTAGGAGCCACAAATGAGATTATCTTCTATTCTTCAGCATTAATATCTCTCCCTGTTGCAGGGCTCAAGGCCTGCTCAGGCCATTTGAATCCCTGGCCTCCTCTTTGTTGGCTGAAGCTGGCAGCATGCCATATTTCCATAGCTTCCACAATAGTCTTCAAAATCAGCCATTAATTCTATGTTTCAAGAATATTTGGCAAATATAGGCAATCAGACCTTGTTGAAAATGCTTTTAGGTGGCTCCTTATGGTAGCCAGGAAGAAATGAGAGAATATAGATGTCAGGAAGAACCCAGAACCCTGCAGTTCACTGGAGCAGGAATCATCCAGCTAGGTAAGATTGTAAAACAACTTCTTGATCTCTCTGTTATGAAGTAAACACCCAGGAAAAGGGGGTCAGTGCTTGGCTTACTTTGGATCTAGTGAGGAACAAAACTAGGGGCCTCTGCATGTAACACACAAGTGATAACCATTACACTAAGACCCAGTGTCCTTGCTGAGGAGAACGGGGCAAATGCTAGAAGTGCTCAGCAAAGAAAGCTGAGGACCAGTCTCAACATGTAAAAATACATGTGGTGTTCACTGCACAGTTCTTTCAAATGTTATGAATGCTTCAAACATTTGTCATAAAATATTGGCCCTCTTCATTCAGTGTTTACACAACAGCCAAAAGGTCTTTGGACAAGGATGGAAAACATCATGTTCTTTTTTGAACAGTCAATTCTTCTCCCCCCTCCATCATATTCAGATTAAATCTAAATTCCATAGTATGGAGGGTCTTCCTTTATCTCCCTCATCCAGCACGTGTTATCTTACTTACTCTCAGTGGAATAAACTTCCATGAGGAAAAGGAATAAACAAAGGTACACTCTGATTCAAACCTACAATTGGGGGCTCCTCACACTGCATTCACCCTCAGTTCCATGTTCACCCAAATTCAGGAACGCCTTCTCCATCCAAGGCTATTCAACCACCTCATTTTTTTTTCATCAGCTAAGTCACATCAGTTCCCCTAGCAAATATTTCCTGACCATCAATACTGGAGGGGATGCCCTTTTCTGTTCTCACGTGAGATAACCCCATGACTTTTACAGCTGTCATTTCATGCAGCACTCTTATTGTAACTAAATTACTATGTGCAGCTGTATCCTTATGATCACCTTAGTTACATGGGACTGGGCTATTCAATAGTTTCATTAAAATAAATGTCAAACCAAATTGCTGACAAATGTGCTTAACAAACACACATATGCTTTAAATATAATAGCTGTTTTTAATGTTGATCTTATTCCAGAGCAAAAAAAAGATGGGACTTGGGGCCAACCTGATAGCTTGGTGGTTAAGTTCACCAGCCCAGATCCTGGACACAGACCTGTGCACCACTTATCAAGCCATTCTGCGGCAGGTGTTCCACATTTAAAGTAGAGGAAGATGGGCATGATTGTTAGCTCAGGGCCAATATTCCTAAAAGAAAAAAAAAGGTGTGACTAGAGATTGTGCTAATGAGAAACATGCTCTCTCCTGCACTAGCCACAATATTTCCATCAGGTCACGTTTTAGCTGCCACCAGAGGGAGCCAGGCTGTGATTTTCCTCAAAGACCCAGAAGCCTCTGTCCTGTCACTTGTTTCTCACGACTACTTTGGGGACAAGGGAGTTTTCACCGCTGAGCACCTTTGCAAGGGCTCAGACTGAGAACCTAGTAGAAGGCAGATCTTCTCCAGTGTCCCAGATAAGGACAATGACTTAGGTTAGTTGAAATGTGGTGAATAACAAAGAAGAGTCAGGTAAATCACAAAAGGTCATCTTCCTGCTATGAGACGTTAACGGACACCACACACCGAGTTGACACGTTCCAGAGCAGTAAACGTGAGTGATGCAGAACAGAGGAGAGAAGTTCGTTTGACGTCTACCGGACTTACTCGTCAGATTGCACTTTCACAAACTTCCCAGCCACCCCCACGGCCTCGCCTGACAGACAGCTGGGCACGGTCCGCCACCCCGCCCTCTGCCGCTCAGTCTCTCCAGCCCTTGCCCGAGGAAGTCCCCTGAGCTCCGCAAGTTGCTTCTAGTTTCTAAAGGATAATTTTCAGTCCTCAAGAGACGAAGATCAGAGCGTCTTACAAGTACAGAAATGCGCGTAGAACCTATCGAGAAATTTCTTGCAATAAAATGTCTCAGGAACCTGCCTAAGATTTCCCTGCCTGGTGCTTGTAAAGCAACTGGGGCTCTGGGAGTAGCATTTGCCTGGCTATGAGTTACAGCGTTTAGATGTTGTTGATTCAAAGAATGGGAAAGTGTACAAAGAAGAATGGCAACTCAATCAAGAAAATATCCTGAAGGAAAGGATGGGTTTAAGGTTACTTTTACCTAATCTAGAAACATAAGGACCCAAAAACCGGTGGGTTTCCGTAGTGTAGTGGTTATCACGTTCGCCTAACACGCGAAAGGTCCCCGGTTCGAAACCAGGCGGAAACAAGCAGTACCTTTTCCCGAGAAGTCTGAATTTTGGTCCAGAAATGTCCACTCTGAATTTCTATACCTTTGCACCAACTCTCAAGTCCTCGCGCTTCCTTTGCCGCCCTGGACTTTCAATTGCAAGAATTATGTAACAAGACCAGAGCTGAGACTTGCTTCCTCGCCCCCCTTAACAAGTAATCATGTCCTATCCATTCCATTGGTCAGAGAAGATACTGCGCTTGGCTGCGGTGGCTAACCATCCTAGGAGGAGCGCTTCCTATCTCTTATGGACAGGAACAGAGAATGAATCTCCCTGACACAAAAGTGTGGTTGATGAATGCAAAGAGGATCAGGAGCCAACTGTAACTGCAGGAGAAAGAGCTGAGTGGAGAGTGGTTCCTGGAGTCAGAGAGGAAACACACTGGAAGGGAGAGATCAAGTGGAGCCTGGTTATTTCTTTCAGGACTTTGGCCTTTATTCTGATAAAATGAGGAGATCTTGGATTTTAAGCAGGGAAGTAGCTTTACATGACTTGAGTGTTTCTGCCAGCTCTATGGAGAATATTTTTCAGAGAGAAAACAATGGAAGCAAGGAGATCTATTAAGTCCCTCTCATCGTGCTGCATATCAGAAATCACTGTGGTCTGGACAGGATGGTGGCGGTCCAGTTGATGAGAAGTAGTCACAGTGTAGATATATTTTAAAGACAGAGTCAAGAGACATTCCTGAGAAAATGGGTATGAGGAGTGACAGAAAGTAGAATCAATGATGACTTTGATGTATTTTGCTGAAAACCTGGAAGGATGGAGTTGCTATTAACTGAAATGGGGAAGCTTGGATGCAGCACTAATATTAGGGGACATTGGGAGTTCTGTTTTAGACATGCTTTTAGATGCCTAGTATAAAACCCTCAAGTGTAATGCTAAGGAATGAGTTGAATCTACAAGCCTGTAGTTTAATGGAATGGTCTAGATTACAGATACAAATTAGTGAGTTGTAGTCACATAGGCATTATTTAAGCTACAAGAACTAATAAAATCACCAGGTAGAGACTGTATATAAAGAAGAAGTCTGAGGACCAAGCCTTGAGACATTCCATTATAAAAAAAGGTTGCATGAGAAGAGGGGAAACAAAGGATATTGAGAAGGAGAAGCCAGTGAGGTAGAAAGACAATCAGGACAGCAGTGTCTTGAAAGTCAAATGAAGAAAAGGTTTTAAGAATAATAATGTGCCTATGGCCCTGAGAAATCAAGGACTTGGAAATGGTCATTAATTTTAGACATTTAGAGGTCATTGGTGATCTAGACCAGAAGCTTCCATGAAGTGATGGCGCCAAACAACCTCAGTGTACTGGGTTTGAAGAAGAATGGGAAAAGAGAAACTGCAGATAGCAAATCTGTGTAGTTCTTTAGAGATCTTGTGTGACGTCATCTGAGAAATAGGGCAGCAAGATGAAAATGTTGGGGCAGAGAAACATTTTTAAGATAGCAGTCAAATAGTATATTTGAATGATCATCAGAATAATACAATAGTCAGGAGAAGATTGTTTTAGTCAATGCACATAAAATTCTCTTTAAGTCATTAGTATTCCACTGATAGGAATGCAAGAAAATTCCTTTCCCTGAGGAGACTAAAGAATTTTCCAAGGTTTATGGTAGCAAATGTCACAAATAGATTTTAATTCCATGTTTCTCTTTGCTGTTATGTTTCCCTTTCAGGACAAAGTTACATGAAGACTGGTTCCAAAACTATGCTAAAGTTTAAAATGGTGGAAGAAATCATTAGGTGTCCACTACGGAGTAAGAAACTTGGCAATCCACTAGTTTGCCATGCCATTAGTTTCATTTAATAGACACCATCAGCCTGCAATCACAAAAGTGATATTTGCTTTTTGAGGGTGGTCATATTTTCTAACGTGTAATGCTGACACCTAACCTCTGGCCATATAGAATTTGGCCAGAGCACTCCAAGGCATCAATCCATGGGCTGTCAACTGACCTATACAGAGGCCTATAAGCTGATCTTCAGTAAAAATCTCTGCTCCAAAAGTGGTTCAATTATTTAGATGGGTGGTCCACATGGATTTTTTTGGGGGGAAGGGGGGATTTGAATTGGAAAAAGCAAAGAGAATCAGGCAGTAGACAGAAGAGACATAAAGAGTCAAAGAGAAAATGACACTGAGAGATGTACTCCTTCACATTAATTCCTGATTGCCAGCCTATAGATCAATGAACTACCACTTTTGAGTAGGGTCAGGATAATCTAGACCATCTATAGATCTTGTTAAATTAAGAGGCTTTCCTCGCCAGATTATAGATGACCTTATCTCTAAAACTCTAATTGGGTAACTCCCACTTCACCTAGGTTCAAGATATGGAAAGAAGAGAATGGAGATGGAGAAGTAAACACCACGTGCGTCCTTCTGTGAAATTTTGGAAAAGGGAAATACGCCTTTCCTGCTGTGTTGACCCAACATCTCTGGAGGGTCAGATCTAAGGTGATGTTTGCTCCTCTCTCCCACCATCGCTTCAAGCATGTGTCCTTTTTGCTTTAGACAAAGAACTCAATCACTCATTCATTCAATAAATATTTACTGAATCTATACTATGTACCATATACTGCATTAGTCACTGGGATAACAGCTGTGAACAAAATAGACAGAAATCTCTTTCCTTTCCAGTGACAGGGTAACAGAGATATTTTAAAAGCAAAGTTGCATATAAAATGCTAGATGCTGTGAAAATAAATGCTAAGGAGAGCAATTAATCAGAGAAAGACATTAGGAGTGAGTTTCTATTTTCAATTTCTAAGTGGAATATTGCTGAATTTGAGCAAAAATCTGAAGGACGAAAATGAATGAACCATGAGAATATCCAGGTAAAATCATTCCAGACATAGGATATAGTGCCCACAAAGACTTTACCTTGTGTATTTGAGGAATAGAAATGAGGTTAATTCTGCTAGAGTAAATTGAATGATATTTTAATGTACATTTTATCTATTGCCACAACTATACTGCTTAATAAACGATCCTAATTCAGCAGCTTAAAACTGCTAGAATCTAGTTAGCTCACTAGTCTGTGGTTTACAAATATAGGTTTGGACTGACCAGACTATTTATGTCCCAGATGGGCTGACTCTCATGTCTGGTGAACAGCGGACAATCAGCTAATCGCCATACATCTCTTATTCCCTAGCATGCTAAACCCAGGTAAGTTCTCATGAACATGGCTCAGGGCAAAAGCAACCAGGAAAAAAAATACCCTCCTGCAACTAATAAGCAATTACAGAAAGGTTGTAAGACACATAGGTCATATGCAAAAGTCAATCACTTTCCTATATACCAGCAATGAACACTTGGAATTTGAAATTAAAAACACTATATTATTTACATTAGCACTCCCTAAAATGAAATACTTACTTATAAATCTAACATATTTGTGTAAGATCTATATGAGGAAAATTACAAAACTCTGATGAAAGATATCAAAGGAGAAGTAAACAAATAGAGGATATTCCATGTTCATGGATAGAAAGACTCAATATTGACAAGATGTCAGTTCTTCCCAACTTGATCTATACATTCAACACAACCCCAGGCAAAATTCCAGCAAATTATTTTGTGGATATTGACAAACTGATTCTAAAGTTTACGTGGAGAGGCAAAAGACCCAGAATAGTCAACACAACATTAAAAGAAAAGAACAGAATTGGAGGTCTGACACAACCTGACTTCAATACTTGTTATAAAGCTACACTAATAAGGACATTATGGTACTTTAAAAGAATACATAAATAGATCAATAGAGAAGAATAGGGAGCCCAGAAACAGAGCAACGCAAATATAACCAGTTGGTCTATGATAATGGAGCAAAAGCAATACAATGGATAAAGGACAGACTTTTCAACAAATAGTGCTGGAATAGTTGCAGATCTAGATGCAAAAAAAAAAAAAAAAAGAAATCTAGACAGAGACCTGATAATCATAACCAAAATTAACTCAAAATGGATCATAGACCTAAATGTAAAACACAAAACTATAAAACTCCTAGAAGATGACACAGGAGAACATCTAGATGACCATTGAGTCTGGTGATGATTTTTTAGATATAACACCAAAAGCACAAGCCATTAAAGAAACAATTGATAAGTTAGACTTCACTAAAATTAAAAACTTCTGCTCTGTGAAAGACACTGTCAAGAGAATGAGCAGACAAGCCACAGACTGGGAGAAAATATTTACATAAGACATAACTGATAGAGGACTGTTATCCAAAATATACAAAGAGCTCTTAAAATTCAACAACAAGAATATGAACAACTGGATTAAAAAAATGGGCAAAAGATCTCAAAAGACACCTTACCAAGTAAGATATACAGGTGTCAAATAACTATTCAAAAGATGGTCAACATTATATGTCATTAAGGAAATGCAAATTAAAACAACAATGAGATACCACCACACACCTATTAGAATGGCCAAAATCTAAAACACTGACCACACTAAACGCTGGGGAGGATGTGGAACAACAGGAACTCTCATATATTGCTGGTGGGAATGCAAAATGGTACAGCCACTTTTGAAGACAGTTTGACAGTTTCTTACGAAACTAAACATGCTCTTACCAACCATACAATCCAGCAGTTGCATTCCCTGGAATTTACCCAAATGATTTGAAAACTTACGTCCACTCAAAAACCTGCACATAGATGTTTATAGCCAGTTAATTCATAATTGCCAAAGTTTGTAAGCAACCAAAATGTCTTCCAGTAGATGAGTAGATAAATAAACTGTGATACATCCAGACAATGGAAAATTATTCAGCACTGAAAGGAAATGAGCTATCAAGCCATGAAAATATATGGAGGAACCTTAAATGGATATCACTAAGTGAAAGAAGCCAACCTGAAAAGGCTACATACTGTATGATTCAACTATATGACATCTGGAAAAGGCAAAAGTATGGAGAAAATAAAAGGTCAGGTTGCCAAGGATTAGGAGGGAGAGGGGGATAAATAAGCACTGAGGATTTTTAGGGCAGTGAAACTACTCTGTATCATACTGTAATGGTGGACATATGTCATTATATATCTGTCAAAACCTCTGGGATGTACAACACCAAGAGTGAACCCTATGTAAACTACATACTTTGGGTGACAATGACCTGTTGTAGTAGGTTCATCAGTTGTAATAAATCTACCATTCTGATTTAGGATGTTGACAGTGGGAGAGAACGTGTGTGGTATGGGAGGGGGTATGTGAGAACTTTCCACTCAGTTTTGCTGTGAACCTCAAACTGCTCTAAAAAATAAAGCTTATTTATTTATTTTTTTAAATAAAGCTTATTTTAAAAAACAAACAAAAAACTAAATAACAACCCAAAAAAGCAAGGAGAAAGAGCCAAGGGGTTTTTCAAGAATCTTCTTTGTCAAGTTTGCTACTATTCATTGGTGAAAGCAAGTTGCAGTGTTCAGCCTAGAGTGGGAGGGCACTACAAGGTCACATGAGAAAGAGCACGGATAAAGGGAAGGGAGAAGAATTGTGATCATTAAGGCAATAAGCCCACCACAACTGGCTAATTATTTCTGGTTGATTTAATGCAGGAAGGTCAAGATAAAAATCAACGTTTTTATTACCTGGTTCTGTTCTCCACATATTACAGTTTCTTACCCCAGTTCCATCGTCATTCAAGCCATAATCACGACCCATCCTGCCAGTTACAACATCCCTAAACCTCACCCACCCTTCACCCTGTCCTTAACAACATCTCTGTTCATTCCATCACTGAACTGAAAGTTAAATTGAGAGCCTCAGAGATAAAATCGGTGTATTTATTATACATTACTTGGATAAACAAATAAATAAATAAAGTGATTTTACTTTTAGGCCAAAATAAAATGTTCAGAACGTGAACTAATCATAGCATTTGGAAACACTCTCTGATAGTGAGGCTTCTTCATACATTCAATCCACAAATATTTATCTAATGCCTACGTTGTGTTGAAAACTGTTCTTGGTCCTGGAGATCTGGAAAAAAAAGCTGTCCTCATAGACAGAAATTCTGGTAAAGGCCAAGTGATAGTTCAAAAGAAAAAACGAAGAGGAAAATATGCATTGTGTCTGATTGTGATTATTTTAGTAGCAAGCAATAACGACTTCAACAGTGTTGACAAGGCAGCGCAAAGGCCGAGGAGGTAATTATGTAGATGAAGCAGGTAAGGGCCACACGTATACTTGGTGGACCGGAATCTGGGAAAGGAACAAGGAACTGGGGCTCTCTGAAGGCCAGCGGCCAGCAGATGCTGCTCTCCAATGCCATCTCTATCCTCATACCCTCATTTTCTTTACTAAAATTTCGATCTGAGGGCTTTATGACACTTTTTCCGCAAGGCTTTTCCTTTTCTGCCCCCCCTCTGCCCCCTCTGAAGACGGGGCCAAAAAAGGTAGATGTCATTGCTGAGGATTAAGAAATGAAGTGTATATTTAATTCCAATTTTATGTCGCAAAGGCTATTTCCAATATGTGAGGTGAAGACAGAAAAATTAATTTTCATTTAAGAGGGACGAAGAAAAGTGACACTTTCTTGGCCTGTACGGGGCTCGAACCCGCGACCTTGGCGTTATTAGCACCACGCTCTAACCAACTGAGCTAACCGGCCACTAGGCAACTCGCTGTTTTCATTCAAAAGTTAAAAATTATGTTTACATTCTTTTGTTTAAAATTAAAGATCTTTCTTCTTCCTTTCCAAAGGAGACTTTCGTTTAACTTTTTTAAACCAAGATCAAGTCACATTGCTTCTTCAAGCCTCTCTTCCTGTTTTCCATTTCCCCTTTCTGCGCTCCTGCGAAAAGAAAAAGACAAGGTAAAAACTCTTCCTCTGGCAGAAATGAACTTCGCCTCTCCCGTAGAAAACAAACTTTCTCAAACTCGTCGATTCAGCTCCGAGAAAACACAGTGAAACATTCACCACAGAGGTTTCCCCTTTCTCACCTCGGGAAGGATCTGGGATGAGAAGTTGGTGGTTCTGAGTTTTACTTCCGAATGGGCAGATTCTAAACTGACCCTCCAGCCAGCATGGCTGCTGGGTTTGGTCCTGGCTCCCGGCAGGAGGATTCCTCTCCATCCCGGAAGGAAAAAATCTCCGGCAGATCCGGATTCCTAAGGACTCGGGAGATGCTCCTTCTCTGAGCTCCCGTGACGACGCCCGGAGGTGTGAATGTCTGCAGCTTCCCTTTGCCGTTTTATTATCATGAACGGCTTGTGTTTCCCTTTCGTGTCCTTGAGGACGAGGACTGTGCTGTCTTCATTCCTCTGGCACCCGCGGAGCCCGCACAGCTTGGTAGGTTCTCAGTCACCTAATTTAATGAATGGGGGAAAGGGGCCAGAAGGTCATTTCTGCCACTGATCTGGTCTTCGAAATCGAGTGCAAAGATACTCCGGGTCAGTCAAATGTCATCAGACGTTTCCATTTTTTTCTTCAAGTTATGTTCAACAGAAATCAGTTCACCTCCTCGCTGGGGAGTGTGGTGTTGGGGTGGAAGATGGTGGAGAAAGATGCACTTCAACAACAACTCGGAGATCTCCATTGGCCAAAAAGGACTTTCCCTCCCAGTTCCCGCCGCTCTTGCTCCGGGAAGAATTCCAAGCACTTCTTCCTTCTTAGCCAGGCTCCTTCCGCGGTTCTTCTCAGCCGGCCGCGCCTCGGGCTCCTGGCGCTCAACTCGCTGCGTCTCCCACAGCCCAATGGTTTTCAAGTTCAACAAACCTGGCGCACATTTCTTTCTACGCACGAAACACACAAGGACGGCAATGCAACCCAGGTTTAGCAGGTGCAGGGTGCGTGTGTGTGTGTGTTGGAGGAGACAGTCTGAGCTCCAGAGCCCTCGCAAAGATCCTGGACAGGCAACTCTTCTTCCCGGACAGTTTCCCAGGAACTCAGCGTCCCGCTCTGAGTTTGTTGCCCACGCAGGTCAAAGCCATTTCGAGTGGAAAGAGGGATCACCACCATTTCTGGAGTGGCAATGGCACCTGCGACCGCTCTAGATTTTCGGGCCACTTTCAAGTTTCTCGGATTTCTATTTTGAAGGCAAAAAGAGTGACGCTCAGCTGACCATCAGGCCCCCTGCATTGAGAAGCCCCAGCAGCTGTGCAGATCTCCAAACAGTCCAGGGAAGGACGTGTTGTAATGTCCACTCTGAGTGGAACCTCTTAACGTTGGGTTTGAAGGCTGTTCCAATAAAAACAAGATATAAATAAATGCTGAAGAAGTAACAGAGCTTATGCGTCATCCTCAGTCAAGTTCAGCCTTTAGCCTTCAAATTTTGTTACCCATATCCCTCCCCCAAATTTTAAAACTATGTACCCCTGGAGCATTTTTTGGACAACTAATTGATTTTTATCATAAGATTAAGTTGTTGATTTTCTTTGTGTTATAAAAATTGACAATTTACAAATTAAACTGTTGCATCACTTGAATTTATTAAACATAAGTTCTGGATAATTTGATGCAATCATTATTTATGAAAAAATGCATGAACACCTACTTCTTTTACAGCCTTTAATCTTATGCCATTATTTTCTTCTTGAAATTCACTTTCCCAGAAATATATATCAAAATATAAATTTATTCTATGCTTGAAATTATTTTAAGCTTCCAATATCCTACTTTCCTGCAACAAAAAATGTATATGCACATCACAATAAAGTTGGGGGAGGGCATAAGGCTCTAATTTTTATGAGTTCCTCTGTACTGAATTATTTTAAAAATTATTACTTATACACAGTTAATCATAACAACAGAAATGTTATAATTTTAGAACTAATCTAAAATTGTAGGTAAAAAATAATTGAATGTTTATCTAAATAATACATCTAGGCTTTTAAAATTAGTTCATACAATCACGGATAAATTAAACATTGCCAAGATAAGTCATGTTTCAGCATTATTAGTTTACAACTACTGAGGAAATGTATTTTAACATACAAATAAAAGGAAAGTAAATCAGATTTTGTGATACAAATGTCTCACAATTGTTTAACAATTTCTGAGTTAATCGCAAAAAAAATCACATGGTAATCCACCATCAATAATTATTTCTCACATTCTATTACATTTGATAACTTGACTAGATTCTCCATTAACTTATTTAAAGCAAATAATTGGAAATTATTTCTTCTTGACTTGCTAAAGGATAGCTATCTAGGTATTAGAATAATTCAATTATCTTACCCTTTCCCCAGCCTTTCTAATTGTCCCTGTGTTGGAGCCTGGAGCTTACTGCACTTTGAGTTCATGAACTTTGGTCAGATTTAGAGTAAGAGGAACATGTTTCTTTTGCAGGGTGAGAAAAGGCCATTGAGAAATGAACACCTTGATATCAGGAGTGTTCTCAGAAAGGGCAGTTTTAGATAAAATCCATGTGGTGATTGATGACTAGGAAATTGATTGCCTGGTGCTAGCTGGGCACTTGCACTTCTTGCAAGGTCTTCCTGTGCCCCAAGAGTGAGATTAGCCTGGTTTGATCACTGTCGCTTTGGACCAATGGAACTCACTCCCTGAAAAGTGAGAAAGGGAGACGTCCACCAACTATCACATCCCCTGCTTTGTGGTAGCCACACTCCTGAGGGTTGGGTATTACTGAATGTTTAAGTAAGTTCATCATGATCACAGGTTAACAAGCAGCCAGGGCACAGGAAAGCCATCCCCATCTATGCCTTGGGAGTCAGCATTGAAACACTTTTGAATTTGGACCTATGCAGTCAGTGGAGAGATACTCCTAAAATCTCAGTAACATTAGGAAATATATTAATTTGATTATCCACATTGCAGGGCAAAAGAAACTTGCTACATGAACTACAAGTATGTCTTCATTGATGTGAAAAGGATTTCGATGACATCACAAATTGTTTCTTATTTGTGGGGAAAAGTCTTACTGTCGAGTACCTTTGTGGGGTTCTGCCCTGGCATGGAAAAATTTTCAATTGAAAAAAATGAAAATGTAGCTTACTTCTAGCTACTCTGGGTAAACATTGTAGAGGAGAAAGAACAGTGATGTGCATCAGTTGAAAGGGGGTCCAAAAAAATAGAGTATCACATAAAAAATTAGATGATAGGGCAATTGGTGTATATAAGATATAGCAGTATAAATATGAGTGACCCAGAATAGAAGAGCATTTTACCTCTCCTAGCTTCACTGGGCACTTGCTGCAGCCCACCATTTCAGCACATACAAAGGCATAAGCAAACCGAGGAGCATTTGTTTATGAAAACAACTGAACTTTAGGAAAGAACACTGCAAGTCTATGGCAGGCTCTTGCCCAGGGCTGCTCTCATTTCCCATTAGTTCTGTCAGCACAGTTGTTCAACCTGCATAGGAGAGATCATGAAAATAGCAACTTTGCTGTTGCTGGTGAGGACAGCTCACTTGATTAGTACACTGTTTTTTAAAGTAGCAATCTTGGGGGCAAAAACACCAGGCGGACCAGTGATTCTCCCAGCTTTCAGTTCTGAATAAGTTTGGAGCAAACAACGGGTGAGAGAGTGAAGTAGGGTTTAATAGGGAGATGAAACAGCCATTGGTGGGTTAAAAAGATCTGCACAAATCCCACGTTGACCTGAAGATGTGTGCATGTGCCACAGAGACAGAAGTGAAGCCAAGCCACCCCCACACATCCCTGCATGACTGAGGCTGTGCCCATACACAGAGGAGACACAATATATTATCTCAAATATCTAATATTTAACAAAAAAATTATGAGCCATGCCAAGAATCAGGAAAGTGTGACCCATACACACGAGAAAAAGAAGACAATAGAAACTGCCCTTGAGAGGACTTAGATGTTGAACCTAGAAGACAAAGACTTCAAAGCAACAGTTATGAATACTTTCAAACAATTAAAGGAAACCACATTAAACAATTAAAAGAAGTATGGTGATAATGACTCATCAAATGGAGAATTTCAATAAAGGAATAGAAATTATTTTTTTAAAACACAAGCAAAAAATATGGAGTGAAAAAGTACAATACCAGAAAGAAAAAATTAAATGCCAGAAAGGAAAAATTCACCAGAGGGATTCAACAGTAGATTTGAGCTGTCAGAAGAAAGAACCAATATACTTGAAGATGCATCAATGGAGATTATCCAATAACTGTTGCTTTGAAGTCTTTGTCTTCTAGGTTCAACATCTAAGTCCTCTCAAGGGCAGTTTCTATTGTCTTCTTTTTCTCGTGTGTATGGGTCACAGAAAGAAGAGAAGAGAACACAGCCTCAGAGATCTGTGAGACACCATTAAGTATACTACCACAAAGAGAAAGATTAAAAGGCAGAAAAAATATTGTAAAATAATGGCCAAAAACTTCCCACATTTGCCTAAAAACATCAAGCTACACATCAAAGTAGCTCAACAAATCCCAAGAAGGATAAACACAAAGATCCACACTTTCATATACACCACTCTAACCACTGAAATCTAAAGACAGAGAGAAAGTCTTGAAAGCAGGAACAGAAAAATGATTCACCTACGCCAGGGAAACACAACAAGAAAAATAGCTGACTTATTATCTGAAACAATGGAGATTATAAGATAGTGGAATGACATATTGAAAATGCTGAAAGAAAAAAAGAAAACTATCAACAAAAAATCCTATATACAGCAAAACCATCTTTCAAAAATGAAGGCTCTCCCAGAAGAACAAAGACTAAGATAACTCGTTGGTAGCAGACATGTCTTATGAGAAATAATAAAGGAAGTTCTTCAGGCTGAAAGGAAGTGACATCAGATGATAGTTTAAATACATGTGAAGAAAGACAGTATCAGTAAAGTAATTAAGTAGATAATTATACAAAGACAGTAAAAGTATACACTTTTCTCATCTCCTCTTTACGGACTTAAATGATAGCTTAGAGCATTGATTTTGAAATTGTATTATTGGGCTTATAGTGTTAATGGTCACAATTTTTCTTAGGGTACTTCTCAAACTGCTCTATGCTTCTTTAATGGGCAAACTGTCTGATTGCTGTCTTTGTGGACAATTTCAATTGTTTGCCAGAAGACTGATTTTAAAGGGCCACTTGAGTTCATATGCCACTGTTGAAACTACAATAGTGTGTGGTGTTATTTACTGCCTCAGGATAGATGAGTGTGAAATGGAGTAATACCTAGACAAGGTGTAGACGTGCTGAAGTGTCTCCCTTTGCTTGAAATATACTTTTCTTACAATACATATTTTCTCAGCTAGTTTCTAGGATGCTATAAAGTATCACTTTGTCTGTAATCTGGCACCATGTAACTACTGCTATTTCTGTGTTTTTATAACCTTGATTTATACTTCTTTTTCTAATCTGCATTATTGAGGTATAATTTACATACGATGAAATTCACCCATTTTTAAGTGTACTATTTATTATTTTGTGGCTGAGCAGGGGTCAAGAGACTATGCACATAGACTGCCTTTCCCGACACCTATGCATGCAGATATCCAACTGTCTCAGCACCATTTGCTGAAGAGACTATACTTTCCCAATTAAATTTTCCTCAAATGCACTTTAAAATTAGAAAATCATCTACTTGAAATGGTGAACATAAAGCTACTCATCTGGAATATAATTGTAGGGCAACAAAAATCATCAATTTTTATAATCAATACCATAAGGTCTAATTTAATTACCTTAATATTTATGCCAAAATAGACTCAACGAGGATGCCCTTATTCTCCTGAGAATTTCAAAATCAAATAGTACACAAACTACTCTTTCTAACAACAACATCAGTACAGATTAAATGTGACTTTTACAAGAAAGTTCACTTAAAGATCATCGGCAAACATCTGTTCCCTTCAAGACCCACCCAGGCCACAAGTGAGTCCAGCCATGTCTCATCTCTCCACACCCTCTGATGTGGGCAGGGACAGGGATGGCCTGAGCCAGGGACTGAGAGGCGTCCCTCCAGTGGACTCAGGGGCTGGCAGGTCCCATTCATTTATCCACTTGTAGCCTGTGAGGCTGTGTCAGGTGGCAATCACCACCAGGCCTTCTTAGAGGACGACCAGAATTCCCACAAGTGAAAGGCAGTGTGACAATAAAGAAAAAGTACACAGATGCCACATACCCCAAGTCTCTGACCCCCTCATCCCAAAATTCCCACCTCTAGCCTTCCAGTCCAACAGAAATCCACATGCCCATTTTGGTTGCATTGTCCTCTCAGGAGCCCTGGTCCCAGGCCCTGTCCTCCTGTAAGTGCCATCCTCCCCCTTAACCAGCCCTGGCACACAGAAAACCAGGGAGAAGACATTCTGATCCATGAGGAGGCTTGTAGCCTTGACCCTCCAGACAGGTTGACTCAGTTGGATTCTGGAGACGCAGTCCAGTATCTGTGCAGACTGCCTGCCACAAGCAACCAAGGACCCAAGATTCCAGGAAGGGTAGTGCAAACTGCCCCAAGACAGGCTGCTGTGCTTACCAAGGGGCCCCTCTCTGCTAACAAAAGCCTGCAACGCACAGCAGAAACAGCAGAGGGCTTAACTTCCCCCTCTTCATCCTCCAAATAGTGGTGAATCTTGTTTCCAGCGAAGATGGGATAACAGGGATCAGATTTACCCTCCTGCCTGAAAGAACTAAAACCTGAAAAAATATTTGAAACAACAATTTTTAAGACACTGAGCATCAGGCAAAGAAGGAGAGTAATCCCTGAAAGAGAAAAAAATGAAGTCATCCTGGGGGGAAATGAAGTGAGAACGAGGACTGCCCCTAACTTACTGCCTTGATAGAGTTTCTAGGCCCCAATGCAGGGAAGGGGAACCCAGGCAGAGGCTGGTGAACTCCCTGAGCTGATGAGAGGGAGCTGATAGTCCAGGAGACCAACACAGCTGGACTTGGCAGGACAGAGTAGCAGAAAGGAGAGAGCTGTGAGAACAGGAAACTCCAGAAAGAACTTCCCATTGAGCCGAATACTGATCACTGCATACTGGCAGGAAAACTTTACCAGGCTGGAGAAAGACTACTCACAGAGATCAGGGGTAGCTGTGATATTTCACCATCCTTTCAAGTCAGAAGCAATGATGCAAGATGCATGTCTATGTATTGATCACAAGAATCCAGATTGGACTCCTGTCCTAAAAACAAAAAGAAAAGGTCTGTGTTCTGTTTCTTGTTCCAAGTGGTACAGACACGTAGAGAGAGGAGGTCTCCTGAGCCAGTCCTTCACCTTCCGTGGTGCTTCCTCACGGGGTCATGTCAGCTGTCAGTGAAACCTTAAAGAATCTTCAGAGACATGGAAAGCGCAACCTTTTAAGAATTTCTCTTTACTTTGTATCTCTTGATCATTTGAGAAAGGAGGTGATTGCAAAACTGCTTTGGAAAGACGATTTAAAATCAAATAAGCTTTTCACAAAAAGTTGCCAACAATCTTTTCCACTTTTATTTCTCCATTAGGCAAAGCTTCCACTCTTGGGCTCTCTGCATGGCTCCTGTAGGAACTCTGCCTGGGGAGATGTTCAACTTAAGGGAACCCGGGAACTGAGTTGGTTAAGGGAAAAAGAGGGCAATGGATTGGGAACCTTTAGCGCATTGTTA
This sequence comes from Equus caballus, assembly GCF_041296265.1. Taxonomy (NCBI): domain Eukaryota; kingdom Metazoa; phylum Chordata; class Mammalia; order Perissodactyla; family Equidae; genus Equus; species Equus caballus. The sequence goes on along the minus strand of NC_091703.1, from coordinate 28,052,162 downwards.
ATTACGGGGAGTAACTTTTCACAGGTTAGGAATCAAGTTTCTCTGAAGGTAATTGATAGTCTTCTTTCAGAGGTGGAAGCAAGCCAGCGGTACTTACGGGGATCGAACCCTGAAACTCGGCATTATTAGCACCTCACTGTAACCACCTGAGCTAACCAGCCGTGAACTTTTGGCTGCCGTCCTTTTTTTTGAAGTGTTAACGTCAAAACAATTGTTACTGTTGTTTGTCTTAGGAGAATTTCTTTGCTGCTTTCCATAAACGGAATCAGACGCTTTCTCTCACGAGTAACAAAAACAAAACAAAAGAAAGAACATTGGTTGCAAGTCGTATTCATACACATGAAAGTCGAAACAAACGTTTCAAACTGCGGCTAATGGTCCGGGAATCCCTGGAAGTATTTGCTCCTCTCTAAAAGGCTGGTAATGAGCACGTGCGGATAATGAACCTGATGCCCTGAACTGAGAGCGAGTCCAGGCTTCGGAAAAGCCGCTCATTAACAGATAAAATTTTGTGCCTGTCGAGTATTCCCACGGGTCTGACTCCTGATTGTCCGGGAGTCAGCCAGGCTTCACTAGCCCAGCACCTCCAGGGTCGGACTTGGTCGACATTCGTGAGCCTTCCCATTCACCTGCTGGCTCAGATTTCTGGGGTGACCTCAAATCGGAAGTCACTTCGGGAATATCGGTACTGCCCAGTCCTAGAAATGTGACTCTAGTCATCATTCCAGAAGCCGTGAAACCCAATTTTTCTATGTGCCCAACCTTTCTACCCAGTCATTGTCCCTTCAAAATGTTACCATCGTTTTTAGTATCTTATTTATCCTTCCTGAGATTTTAAATGTGTAAAGTTATACAAATGTATGTTCTTTTTTTTTCAGAGTGGCATTTACCCATATTTTTTTCTGTCTTGCTCTTTTTTAGTTTTTACTTAGAATGTATTTTTGTGATCTTTCCATATCAGAACAGAACAAGAACTTTTCATCTTCATTTAAATCTGCGTGATATTCAGTTGGAATGTACTGCAGTTTAATGGACAGTTAGCTTAATTTTCCTCATCCTGCTGTTGCAAACATTGTTCATATCTATGAACATACACCATATCTTGTGTGTGTCATGATACCTTGCACACGCGGGAAAACGGCATCCAAGAAAATGTGCATTGGCAATTTTGATAGACATTCTCTGATTGTGCTTCACAGAGCTGACCCCAGTATGCTCTTTTGTTTGCTTGTTTGTTTTAACTATATTGAGCACAAATAAATAGGGTCCTGGCCACATTTCCTACTCCTTCTTCTTTCTGAATTCCCTGAAGCAAAACCAGACAGTCAGTGAAGACGTGGAGGAATTCACAGTGCAGACATGCTTGATTCAGAAATATCGCCTTCTCTCTGGTAGGTGAGACATTGGGGATGCAGTTAATGGTGTGTGACAAAGGGAATGTCATGGAATCAGACAGGAGAAGGAAGAAGCTAAGTGGACAGCCAGGAGAAGGGCCAGCAGTGGCTTCCTTTTTTACACCTCAGAAAGAACAGCATGGACAAAAGCACCTGAGGAGAGAGGAGCTAAGACCTGCCAGTGTGCCTGGAGAGTAAGACTGAACTGCAGAGTGGTGGGGGAGAGTATTAGGAGATGAGGCCAGAAGAGGAGAGAATGTGTAGATGAACCTGGACCCTCTAGTAGAATACAATATCTAAATCAGGGTACTTTTGTTGGTAAAGAGAGTGCTGACAATAATTAACAGGTAATGATTGATCTATATCAGGTGTAAACTAAGTACGATCATTATTTATACAGGAAGATAAGGATTTTTTAGTTGATTCCAACAGCAATGGGAATGCATGGAAGGATGTTAGACAGAGAAGTCACATGAACAAATTTGCAGCATAAAGATCTCCCAGTTTCAGGCACTTCGGAGGCATTAGGGAATTACAGCCACAACACATTACTACCACCACCAATAACAAAATTTCTCATAGAGAGTGGAAACAGATAAAACTAATATACATAACAAAAATCAGGAATCACATAATGTATAAGGGGCTGTTAAATGTGATAGAAAAAATACAGTTATGTAGGGGGAACTGTAGTGTTGAGAATAGGCTGGGATTCTAAACATAGCTGTTAGTGTAGGCTTATTAACATTGTAGCAGCACGTTTGACTGGAAGAAGGTGGTGAGGTATCACAGGCAGAGAGCACAGCCTGTGCAAAAGTCAAAAGCTGGGTATTTGCATGGATTGTTTGAGGAATAGCAAGAGGGCCCATGTGGCCAGAGCACAAATGAGAGAGAGAGTAATGGAGATGAGACAGAGAGAAATGGAGGGTTAGAACGTGTAGGACCTTGTAGGAGATCTTGGGAATTTGGCTTTACTTCAAGTACAAGGGGGGAGCTACTGGATAATTCTGATTTTAGGAGAGACACATCTGACTTATGCTTTAAAATAATGTCTTTAGTAACTCTTTTGCAAGTAGACTATAGAGGAATGTATTAGACTGAGTTAGCTAGGGTGACTCAGCGGGGTAGTTTTTATGAAGGAAGCTTACTGGGAAGTGCTTCCAGGAAGAATATACAGGAGGAATTCAGAGGATAAAGAGAAAGTGTGAACTGTGATGTTGTTGCAACAGAGGTCTCATCCAATCCCACAGGGAGCTCTGGAGCCGCAATGACCCTTCGGTGTTGCCCTGAATTGAAACACAAGAAGTAAGTTGTTGCAACCACTCAGAGACCTGTCATTAGATGTAGGCTGCTCCCAGAGAGAGGGTGTAACCTTAGACAAAGTAGCTTCCTTTAGTTGAAGCAATTCCTGGGAGGAGGTCAGCTTTGAGCTATCAGCAAATCACACTCCAGGCTGCTGGGAGAAATGGGTGTCTTGCACTAGAAAGGAATGTTTCTGGGTATAATATCCATCACATCCACTCCAGTCCACCACTTGTGCTACTCAGAGCCCCTTCCTTCACATAACGAATTCATCCCATCTGGGAATATCTTCTCTAGGACTCTGGTTGGTCAGGTTGCTCACTCCTCCTGGGTAAACTAGTAAGAGGCAGGTGGCTTCTTGCTCTCCTGCAGAGGTGCTGCATTAAGGACTCAGCATTGGTCTGTCCTGTTGGCAGGTTCAATGTTTGGTGATGGCAATAAGTTGATCAGCCTTGATGAATGGGATCCCTTGTTATTGGGCCCATCCCTGCCACCTTGCTACTCCACTCATGTGACCAATTTGCCAGCACTGGAGTTACTAGGTACTAAGCCTGGTTGACAACAACTGGCAGAAGCATTCTGGTTACTTGGTTATTTAGTACTTCTTCTGTGGTGGATGCGCTCTGGTGGAGGTTAACATGTGATAGAAAGATCTTCATACTTTGTGCTCTCTCTGACCAACCAGCCAAACTCACTGTGCATGAGTTCATGTCTATTCTTAATCTGAAAGCAGTAGAAGACTAAGTCCACTGCCCAAAGCTTTGCCCATTAGGAGGATTCCCCCTTCACTGCTCTCTTTCAGGGATATTACAGGATGGGAAGTAGTGCATTAGCACTTCTCCAATGCTGGCAGCCTGATAGAACTGTGCTAGATTCACTGAAGAATCTACTCAACACTCCCAATGAGGCACTTTATTTTTAAGCTTGAAGACAAAAGGCAGGATTGTTTTTAGGCCTAAGAGGCAAAACAATACATAAATAACCTGAATCTATTTCCTAATGTTTTAAATCGATTCACATTCTTACTAATTCTGGGCTCACATCCAGCAAAGGGGACTTTGTCCTTGAGTTGAACACGAGCCAAATGTGATGTACTTAAGTGGGCTTTGAACACTTACATGATGCCCCTCAACTACTCAGCCATTTGAAAAGAAAGACCGTCGAGCATGGTTTGGGTTCTTGAGTAAAATATGAGACTAACACACACAACCCAGTCACTATTAAACCTTTCTCTGTCTTCTCCCTCACTTCTAAAAACCCCAGCAAATGGCCCCACTTATCGAGAGGCTGCCCACCCCTTCCTCCCGCCGGGAATGGTCTTGGTCAGAGCTGGATGATCTCCACCAGTTGGATGCTGAGTCCTGGGAAATGTCCAGCAAGAACATCTGCACGTCCAGGTTCCTTGTGAGGACTCCAGGGCACAGACGTGCAGGGAAGCACACCCTAACCGCATCCTAAATCCACCTGGAGCGTTCTGGACTAAGTGGAACTTCACGTTGATCCCACTGAAGCTGAGCTCCTGGCAGTCCTGGAAAGGAGTGAGTGTGGTGAACTGTCTTGACCTGGAGGGGCAGGTCCAACCCTGGGTTCTGCAAGACCTCAGCTTTCCACAAAAGCTGGCCGGGCAGTGGGAACACCCCCCGCAAAAGGGCCATTAACCAAGCTGTGAACCCTGTTCCTGGGTCTTCCTGGGGACCAGGCGGTGGGAGCACCCAGGGAAGGAGGACTCACGAGCGTCAAGGTCAGCAGTGGGCTCTGCTCCGCTGAGATCTCCCTGCAGAATCTTGTTTTAGCCACCCCCCGCCCCCTACGATACCCCATACTTCTTTTCTCCCTCGTCTCTAAAAGTCAGGTGATACCTGAAAGTATTTGTGTAGCAATAAATAAATTACTGGAGACAATGAACCCTCGAGTGGCCTTCGACACTCGGTTACTCTCGGTTTCGGATCTTTTCCTGATAGAAATCCGAGGAGCCGTCGGGGACACACTGAGGATTCCTAACAAAGCGGAGACAAGCCCCATTCACATCCCCTCTGGCCCCTCATTCCATTGACAAGCCCACCCTGAGGATAGCGCTGTGGTGCAATTTTAGACATGTCCGCTGGAAAGTTTAGCAGAATCTCAAAAACGAAGCTCGTCAAAGAACAATTGTTTCCGCCCGGTTTCGAACCGGGGACCTTTCGCGTGTGAGGCGAACGTGATAACCACTACACTACGGAAACCTCGACGTCTTCGGTGTTCTCTTCTCTAATGGTGAATATACATTTTCTGGCTAGCCCAGGTTCGGCAGCATTGAATTGACCTTTTCTTTCAAGAAATTATCAAAGTAGCTACACTCTTCCATGTATTCAAATCAATACTATGAGAGTCATTGACTCACACCAAGCAAAGACTACCCCTCGGGAGAGAATAGATTTCTAAACGCAGGGCAGAAATTTTAAGCAGCCTCGGTGGATGGTAGATTTCAGAAAAACTCCTCGCTTTTGTCCTATTTAGGTTTATCTGACCTGAGGAGATTCTGTGATCTCCATCTTTTGGGCGCCCGAAAATGATCCCAGGAAAATAACCGGGGTCCGGTGGACTTGAACTCTTTCACGTCCCCTACTTTGTGGTACCCACCCTCCTGAGGGTTAGGTATTACTGAATGTTTAAATAAGTTCATCGTGGTCACATGATTAACAAGCAGCCAGGGCACATGAAAGCCACCCCCATCTATGCCTTGGGAATCAGAATTGAAACAATTTTGAATTTGGACCTATGTATTCAGTGAAGAGATATAACTAAAATGTTCTCGGTAACTCTAGGAGACATATTAATTTAATTCTCCAAATAGCAGGGCAAAGGAAACTCACTACATGAACTACAAGTTTATCCTCACTGGTGTGAAAAGGCTTTGATGACATCACAAATTGTTTCTGACTTGTGAGAAAAAGTCTGATGGTTGAGCACCTTTGTGGAAGGTCTGTCCTCTCATGCAAAAGTTATCTTTCTTTTCTTTTTTTTTAGGAAGATCAGCCGTGAGCTAACTACTGCCAATCCTTCTCTTTTGCTGAGGAAGACTGGCCTAGAGCTAACATCCATGCCCATCTTCCTCTACTTTATACGTGGGACGCCTACCACAGCATGGCTTGATAAATACCTCCACATCCGCGACCAGGATCAGGGGAACCCTGGGCTGCTGAGAAGCAGAATGTGCGAACTTAACCACTGCGCCACTCGGCAGGCCTGGGAAAATTTTCAATTGAAAATGAGAAAAGGTAGCTTACTTCTAGCAACTCTGGGTAAACATTGTAGAGGAAAAGAGACAGTGATGCACAGCAGTTGAAATGGGGCCAAAAAAGAAGAGTCAAATATGGCGTAAAAAAGATTGGTTGACAATGGATTTGTGTATATAAGGTATACAGCTGTAAATATGAGTGACCGACAACGGAAGACCATTTGACCACTCCTAGTCTCACTGGGCACATGTCCAGTCTCCGCACACCCTACACCTCATCACCATTTGGACAACTCCGCCCTGCCTTGGGCTCATGGTCTCTCCCAGAAAGGAGTTGCCCTTCAGAGACTGCTGATGGCTTCCAGGGCTCCTTCTTTGGATCCTGATTCCTTTTCAGGTCACTTCTGGCACTAGAATGATGTGGAAAAGGACTTTCTTGAATTGAAATTCCTTCCTCTAGTGCCAAGGTTCTGGAGAAAATGAAGGCAGTAGATTCACTGTAGAAGAGAGAGTCTAAGAAATAAAAAAGGCAAACTCCCAAGGAAAGGACAGGGGTGGAAGGAGGAGATGGGAAATTGTATCTTTTGGCAGTGTCACTTTAAACAGAAGAGTCACCTTTCTCTGTGACCTGCCAGGGACTCCAGATCTTTGGGGCAGAGTGTGGAGGGTCTAGGAGGAAATCAGGGTCCCATGGAGACTCACACACACAAATCCAAAGGTGCCTTGATTGGTGGGTGGATCTTGTGAATAAATGACAATGGTTCATTGAAGTTCATCAAGGGTGCTGTATGGGGTGCTGGGAATTTTAAATGAATGAACACACTATGCATTCTGCCCTCAGCTGGGTGAGTGTGTTGGATTCTGAACAGGCAAAAAAGGGAAATAAAAGTTCTAGGGGATGGATTTAAAGCTTCCCGGAGTATGGCAATTTATTTCCTGCCTTGACAGCTAAGATGACTTCTGCTGAGAACAGTTTAGAAGAAGGAAACCCATAGAAAAGGGCTGGTATGGAAGCAAACGTGCAACCTGTGGTTAGGACTATGGTCCAGCCCAACTGAGCTCCCCAGCCATTCCACTGGCCCGTGTTTTCTTTGAAAATGTTCAGTGCATCAGCATTCTTCCTGTGGATGGTCTTAGAAGGCCAAAGAAGTCCCTTCCTGACTCGCACTCCTGTTTTAACAAAATGAATGAGAAAATTTCAATTCAAACACATAAATATACCTTTGGTTTTTAGCCATATTCATGGACTTGACAGAGAAAGCCCAGACTTGGTTAAACTTGTGAGTTCTGCTGCGGAATCAACAGAAATTTTTTCTTCTCCTAAGGAACATGGTGATGCACACGTAGTGAGTCTGACCTGATGAAACAACAGTAGCAGGCATCCCCACAGTGGGAAGGTCCAATTTTATGCCTAAAGGACAATCCTGCCACTTGACTCTCCTTTGGATGCTTTTTCATGGCATCTCTCAGTTCTCACTTAGCTGGCTTGTCCATGGCCAGGCTTAGGGTTGGAGCCTTCCTACCTGTTTGTTTCAGGTTTCCAAAGTGAGCTCGAATCGCATTTCTGTGAATTGCTGTCATGTGAGAAACCTCAGCACTGCCCAGCGACCATTTCAGAGGAGGTGAACTCGCGTGAGCCCAGCATTTCTTTCCTAGCTCCTCCTTTACTCTGCTTTTATTGTATTTTCTTAAATTCTCTATTTTTGAATAGGAAATGCAGTTACATTATATGAAAAGGCATGCAGTGAGCATCTCCCTCTTGCTGCTGAGCTCTTCATGACCAGTTTCTACCCTCCCAATAGATTTCCATTGTTTTTAGTTTCTGTGCATACATGGATGGTGATTTGATGGATGTTGCCCAAGTGTCTGCCAGAGAGGCTGAGCCCAATGTTTTTGTTTGTCTGTTTGCTTGTTTTAACTATGTTGAGCAAAAATGAGTTGAGACTTGCTTCTGGATTCTCTACTACAGATCTGAGGCAAAACCAGAAGGAAGGGGAAATGCAGCGGCATTCACTAGCGGGCATGCTTGATTCCAGATTGTCACCTTCTCTCAGGTGAGTGAGACTTTCAGGTGCAGCATATGGTGTTTGGCAGAGGGAATGATGTAGAATCAGGAGGGAGAAGGAAAGGCCAGTATGCTGAGTGGTCTCCTTTCGCACAGCTCAGGGAGAACATGGGAAATAAAAACCTGAGAAAGAAGAGCTAAAAAGATGCCTGTGTCTGGAGTGTTGGACTGGGATGGAGGAGGGAAGAGTGGCAGGAGATTAGGCCAGAGAAGTAACATGTAGGCCAATGCAGGGCCTTCTAGGTAGAATTACCTATAATCAAACACTAAACCCAGAAGCCATTGATAGTGAAAGGGGCACTAAAACTAATTAGCAGGCATTGATTGTATTAAATGAAATAGAATGGAGACCACTTGAAAATCCCCTGATTAGACAAACCCCATTAAACCACATAAACAAAACTTAACCTAGCTTGTTTCATGGACAGAAGCAAAACTTACTTTAGGTTACTTCCTGTAAATGCCTCTGATAATGATAAACAAAATTTAAGTCATCTTCCTAAAAGGATATAAGATAACCACTTTTAACCAATCCCCCTGCCATATGGAAACACCCATTGTAATAATCAATCATTGCAAAGGTTAAATAACTTCCTAGTTTTCACTTTATAAGCCATCCTTTAGGTCATGCCTCTGAGCTTCATACCTGTTTCAGGTTTGAAGTCTCCTTGTTCACAGTTTGTGTCTTATTCAATAAAATATTCATATCAAGAAAAGCTCCCTGAGTTTTCTTTTAACAATCGAATCAAGTGTAATTAGGCAGTATGGTTGCCCTATTTACAGGCCATGTTAAGAATTTTTGTATTGATCTTAATAACAATGGGAATCCATGGAATGATTTTAGTCTGACAAGTTACATGAACAAATGGGATAGCCACTTTTTCTCTTAAAAATAAAAATATATAAAGGTGGTATATCCATACAATGGAATATCATTGAGTTTTAAAAAGGAATGAAGTACTGATCGATACTACAACATGGATGAAGCTCAAAAACATTATGCCAAGTGAAAGAAACTAGACATAAAACATCATATATTGTATGAATCCATTTGCATGAAAAGTCCAAAAAAGAAAAATCCATAGAGACAGAAATTAGATTAATGTTTGTCTGGGGCTGGGAGTGGGAATGGAGATTGACTGCAAATAGGCACAAAGTGTCTTTTTTGAGGTGACTGGAGATGTTCTAAAAGTGGATTTCTACCTTAGGACCTCCTCTTGCCCACTCACTGCACAAGTCTGTAAATTTGCGAAAAAACACTGAGTTATATACTTAAAAACAGCTGGATGGGGCCGGCCCTGTGGTCGAGTGGTTAAGTTGGCATGCCCGACCACTTCAGTGGCCCGAGTTTTAACGGTTCAGATCCTGGGCATGGACATGGCACCATTCATCAAACCACATTGAGGCGGCATCCCACACAGCACAACCAGATGCACTCACAACTAGAATACACAGCTATGTACTGGGGGGCTTTGGGGAGAAGAAGAAGAAGGAAAAAAACCAGAAGATTGGCAATAGATGTTAGCTCAGGTGCCAATGTTTAAAAAAAACAAACAACGGATTTTATGGTATGTAAATCATACCTAAATGAAACTACTTAAAAATAATGAGTTCGAGAGTTTTCCAAAGTAACTTCCATTTTATGTCCCCAATTCTTGCCATAGTCTGTTTTTATTATATCCATTCTAGTGAGTATGAAGAGGTATTTCATAGCTTTGATTTGCATTTCAGTAATGACTGATGATGTTTAGCATCTTTTCATTGGCCACTGGTATATCTTCTTTGGAGAAATGTCTGTTAAAACCCTTCACCCATTTTTAATCAGGCTATGTGCCTTCTTATTGTTGAGTTGAAGTAAAGATCCCTATCTTTCCAGCCTGGCCATTAAAACCATTGAGTAACATGAAATTTACAAAAAAAGAAATTAATAAATTTACTAATATATTCATATTTTTAAAGGGCCTTCTTTGACAACATATCAACTTTAAATAAAATCCAAAGCCCTTTCCATGGCCTGCCAGTAGGGTTGAGTCTCTGCTGACTTCTGTCCACTCATCTAATTCAAATTCCTTCATTTCATCTCCTCCAGCCCCACTGCCTTTGTTGATATTCCTTGAAGGTGCCAAAGAGGTTCACAACTTAGTCTTTGCAGCTGCTGTTGCTTGGGCCAGGAACCCTCGTACCCCAGACAACCTCATGCTTCCTGCAGCTCCTCATCTTGCCTCACTTCTTATGCTACATTCTTTGGGGATTCTTTCCTGATCAGAAAATTAATTAATGAATTAATTAATTCATCATACAATATTTTACTCATTACATGTTTATTGAACACCTGCCGATTGTCTTGAAGTTTGGTTTGGGTATTATGCAGAAATTGGTGGAGAAAAGAAAAAATTCTGGCCCATAATAAACTTATATCCTAGGGAATAGTTTGGGAGAGAAATGCAATAACATCTAATCATAATCAGAGACTGACAACAGCAGGGTAAGGGGACAGAGAGTGTGAGAAATTGTGCTATTTTAAAGTATGACCGATCAGGTAAAACCCATCTAGTAAGGTGAAACATGAACAGGGAATTATAGGAACTAAGAAAAGATTTGTAGATATGAAGAGGAAAAGCATCCCAATGAGAGCAAAGATTCTGAGGAAGGAGTGTGGTTGATAGGCTTGTGAAATATGAAGTAATCCTATGTGGCTGGAGCAGCGAGCCCAGGGGTGAGGGGTAAGGGGTGAAATCATGAAGGTAACAGGCAGCCAGATTATATGAGGCTTCAAAGACCATTTAAAGAACTGTAGAGTTTACTTTGAGTAAGATGGAGAGCCAGAGAAATACTTCGTGAAATGATCGGACTTATATTTAATAGGATCTATCTGCTGAGTGGAGAATAAATCACGTGGCAGAAGCAGGGAGAGAAGCTGAGAGGCTTCTGTGATATTCCAAGTCAGAGATGATGGTGGCTCAGAAGGAGGCGGTAACCCTGGAGGCGGTGAGAAGTTGTGGGATTCTGGATATGTTTTTAAAGTAGAACCAGCAGCACTAGTTGATGAATTCTTCATTCACCCAACAAATATTTCTTGATTGCCCACCATGGACACTGTCGTAGGGACCAGGCATTTAGCAGTGGACAAAGGCGATGAAAATCCCACACCCCGTGGAGCTTACTTTTTAGTCTGGGAGACAGATGATGAACCACCCAAATAAGTAAAATATGTATAATATTTCTAGTAGTCATAAGTTGCTATAAAAGTTATAGATCCATACAATGGACTATTATTGAGCCATGAAACACAGATACATGCTACAACATGGATGAACTGTAGGTTTGGCAATTTTTAAAAAGATGACCATGGAAGACCTTACTGGTCTTCCATTTGGCTGAGATCTGATTGAGGTGAGGGAGCAAGCCATGAGGATTTACGGAGAAATAGTAATCCACAGAGTGGGAACAGCAAGGGCAAGCATTCTGAGGCAGCAGCAAGCCTGGAATGTTCAAAGAACGATAAAGAGTCTAAAGAAAGTGGTGAGATTCTGAGTCAGGGGGGTTGGGGTGGTGATAAGGAGAAACGGGGGACTGGAAAATAGCCAGGGTGAGGCTGAGGGACAGAGAGAGAAGCTGAAGCAGAGAGCAGATTGCAAGAGAGATGAGGGGACTGAGGTACAAAGAGAGGGAGAGACTGAGCATTGGGTCACCTGAGTGGGATGGACGATATGCTGAGGGGCAGAGAAAGGAAGACTGGGAGTGAGTGGGCAAGAGGAGGTCCTAAGGTAGAAAGAGGTGGAGCCTGAAGTCTGAGGTAAAGAGGGGGAAGACTGAAGGATGGAGAGAGGGAGACTGAGGCAGAGTGATAGAGACTGAGGAACAGGGGGAAGAGAGATCAAGGGGCTGAGGGAGGAGAAAATCAGGAGCAGAGAGAGAAGAAATCAGATATTCAGGTGCCGCATCAGCAGGCTCTAGATACAGACTCTAGCGTCCCTGCCCCGCATTAGTGGTTCCTACAGACGCTTGCCTTGTCCCAGGAGAGGCGCGTCTGAAAGGAAACCTGAGCTCCTGATGAAAGACTACAAATTTAAAGCCCAGCCCTGGGGATATGAGAAAGCTCCTCAGTGAAGGGGGAAAACAGAGCACCTCAAGCCCTTGCTCTGAAGACTGGACAGCCATGGCCCGTGGGCCTGCACTGTGGCTGGGCCCTCTGCTCCTGGTTTCCCTCTGGGCATCCTCAGCTCCAGGTAGGAGAAGCCTGAGGGTCAGACAGGGGCTCCTAAGGGGACCTTGCCTGACTCCTTCCCCTCCATGTCCCACAGCCTCCCTTCTTAGGCGCCTAGCTGAGCACGTGCAGCAGTTTCAGGAGAGCTCCAGCTTGGGCCTGAGCCTGGGCCCAGGGGCTGTGGCCCTCCCCAAAGAGGGGTGGCTGGAGCAGCCACTGGACCCCTTCAATGCCTCTGACAGACGATCCTTCCTGCAGGTAAGGCCAGCAGTAGGGGGGCCACTGCCTACTCTGCCCTCTCCTCAGTCCCCCTACTCTGCCCCTCAGTCTCTGCTTTCTTTCGCTACGTCTCCGTCTCAGTCTCCCCGTCTCATTGCCCCTCAGCTTACCCTATGCCTGCTCTCAGGATCCCTTACCAGGATTCCTTTAGTCTAGCCCCTCTGGTTCTTAGATTTGCCCTCTATCTCATAGTCTTCCCTCAGTCTCCCACTTTTTTGTCACTCAGGTACTGTCCTTCAGTCTTCCCATCTCTCTGTCATCCACTCTCCCTCTCTCACTGTCCCTTAGTCCCCTTTTCCCTGTCCTTCAGATTAAACACTAAGCCCACCACCAGGTCTCAGGATGTAGCAGAAATTTGGTCTGGCTTTGAACCAGACCTGGCTCACAACAGGCACCTGAAGATATCTATTGAATGAATGGACAGCTTCACCATTTTTCCTGCCTGCCTTATACACAGCCTCCAAAGGTCATCTCATCTAGGCGCTATTCTTAAGTCCATTTGTATTGGTTATATATTCTACAATTAGTATTTCAATAGATAGCAAGTGTCTCCCATGTGCTAGCCCCTAACCTTGACCCTAGGGATGTAAGAGTGGAAAAGTTGACAAAAATTTTTGCTCTTTGTAGGTCTTACATTTTAGATGAGATGACAAACAAGAGAGAAATGAACACATAAACAAACAAGCCTATTTCAGACACTACTAAGTGTATAAAGAAAGATCCATTAGCGAGAGAGACTGGAATGAACAGGGAATAAAGGATAGGTCAGAATTCTCACAATCCCATTTCTTCTTCCCCATCACACCTCTCAGCGGTACTGGGTAAATGACCAACATTGGACCGGCCAGGATGGACCCGTGTTCCTGCATCTGGGGGGAGAGGGCAGCCTCGGGCCTGGCTCAGTGTTGAGAGGTAAGAAGCAAGGGTGGGAGAGACAGAGCTGGGAAGTTGGTGGGGGCCAGGGAGGGGAGCTGCATATTGCACTGCTCTGAGACCTGAGGGTTGCAAGGGCTTACTCCCACCTCACCCTCCCCGGCTTCACAGGGCACCCTGCTACCCTGGCCCCATCCTGGGGGGCCCTGGTGATAGGCCTGGAACACAGGTTTTATGGCCTGAGTATACCTGCTGGGGGCCTGGACATGGCCCAGCTCCGCTTCTTGTCCAGTCGCCATGCGTGAGTAGGGGTAGGGAAAATGTTTGGGGTCCTGAAACTGAGGATGTCTGTGTCTTGAAATCTCTGCATCTCTGTCTCTCTCCTCCACTGCCCAGAGTTGGCCTCTGAGTCTCTGGTTCCATGATTCCTTCTTAGTCGTTCAGTGTCTTATTCTTTCTCTCTCCATGTCTGGGTCTCTGTCCCTCCCTACCTCTTTCTTTCTCTTACACAGTATTGTTCTCTCTGTCTCATTACTGCCTACTTGGCCCAGACCACCAGCATCCCTTACTGGATTACACAGCTCCTCACTGGTCTCCCTGTTTCTGCCCTTGACCCCTCAGTCTATTCTCCAGATGAAGCCAGGGTGATCATTAGAGCATAAACCAGACCACTGCTCTCCCTGACTCAAATCCCTCACATGTCTCTCATCTCACTCAGAGTAAAGTCAAAAGCTTTACAGTGGCCACAAGGTCCAAGCGGCTCTGAACTCTCTGCCCTCCACATTCTCACACTTACTGTGCTCCAGCTACACTGAGGTCCTTGCTGTTCTCTAGACTTATATAGACTGCTGCCTTGAGCCTTTGAATTCTTCCCTCTACAAGAAGTGGGCTCCCCCCTAATCCCTAATATTTGTATGGCTCCTTTTTTCACCTCCCTCAGTGCGCCCTTCCCCTATTAACAACCCCCACTGATTCTCTCCCACCCCTCGCCTGCTTTATTGTTCTCTGCTGGACTAATCTCTCCCTCTCCTACTTGGTTCTCTCTCTGTATCTGTCTGTAAGCAGTCTCTGCCTTTCTCTGTCTCACTCTTGTCTTAATGTCTCTGTGTTTCCATCCATATCGCTTTGTTGCTCTCTGTTTCAATCTTTTCACAAGCTAAACCAGTTTCTAACTGCAGTAGGCTGGCACCAACTGCAAACCGTCTCAGAAAGTTTGGGGAGGAAAGAAAGCACTTAAGACAGAAAAGAGGATGTTAGACATATGCTCACATCTCTCTCTCTCTGTCTCTCTAACTGTGGCTCCCCCTCCCCCGACACCTTCTAACCTATCCAGCCTAGGATGTCTCCTCTTCCTAGCTCTTCTGGACTGTCCCCAGCCCCTCCTATATCTGTAAGGAGTCTGCCTAATCTGCACTGGAGACTTTTCCTCTCCCACCTAGTCCGGAAGGGAAGAGAGTGGAGGCTTTCCAGAAGGGTCTCCCTTGGCCTAGGGCACAGCAGAAGTCCTCAGGAGAAGAGAGCGCTAGCTGCTGGCCAGACTCCACCCATTCATATCTCTGGATCCCCGACCGCCTGTGCAATGGAGGAATCTTCAGCGATTCCAAGCGGTAGGGACTAACGGAGTCTCCCCTCTGACCTCAGGCTGACCGACGTGGTCTCTGCCCGCCTCGCACTCTCCCGCCTCTTCAACGTCTCCTCCTCCAGCCCCTGGATCTGCTTCGGAGGCTCCTATGCAGGCTCCCTGGCCTCCTGGGCCCGGCTGAAGGTCCCTGGGGCTCCTCTGGGCGGGTTAAGCGGGGAGGGAACTTGGACTCTGGGGTCCCTATCTCAGATCATAGGAATGCCCTCCCCCCACATTTCCTCCCACACAAGAGCTTTCCTTTCCACAAACTGTCTTCACAAGAGTCCAGTGTACAGAGGGTAAGGACTTGCCTAAGACCACACAACGAGTGAGTGACACAGGGGCGGGAAGCTGTGGGATCCCAGCCCCTCAGCCCCCAGGCTGACGACTTCTCCTCCCTCAGTTCCCGCATCTCATTTTCGCCTCAGTCGCCTCTTCCGCCCCAGTGCGGGCCGTGCTGGACTTCTCTGAGTATAATGACGTAAGGAGGGCGGGCGGCGGGTCTGGACGGGGAGGGCCGCGGTGGTCGGGGGCCCCTGACCCCTCCTCCCGCCGTCGGACTACAGGTGGTGTCCCGAAGCCTAATGAATCCGGCGATTGGCGGATCCCCGGAGGTAGGAGGCGGGGCCCAGCCGGAGGGGGATGGGGAGAGAGAGGAGGCCTTGAAGTCGAGGCTACAGAAAAACGGTGAAGCCAGCGAGGTGGCGGGTCAGAGGGAGGTGGGAGTCGCGGGAGGTGTGCAGATTTTGAGAGAAGGAGGGAGCTGAGCATGGATCTGGGCATCCGAAAGGGAGGAGCCCCAATAGCTCGGGGCTGAGGGGCGGGGCCAAAGGGATCGCCCCCGGGGAAGAGCCACAGCAGGGCGGGGCTCGGGCAGAGCCGGGGGACCGCGGGAGCGCCAGGGAGCTGCTGGTCCTGGAAAGGGAAGGCCGGGGCTCAGGCCGAGAGTTGGCCGACGCAGCCTCTCGCTCCCGCAGTGCCAGGCGGCTGCGGCCGCAGCCTTCGCGGAGGTGGAGCGGCGGCTGCGCGCGGGCGGGCCGGCTCGGGCGGCGCTGCGGGCGGAGCTGGGCGCCTGCGGGGCGCTGGGCCGGCCGGAGGACCAGGCGGAGCTGCTGGGGGCGCTGCAGGCGCTGGTGGGCGGCGCGGTGCAGTACGACGGGCAGGCGGGCGCGCCGCTGAGCGTGAGACGGCTCTGCGGGCTCCTCCTCGAGGGCCGGGGCAACGGCAGCCGCCCGGCGCCCTACCGCGGGCTTCGTCGGGCAGCGCAGGTGAGCCCCCGGAGCCGGGCCGAGAGGAGGCCCTAGACGAGGGTACCTGCTCCACCTCTGCTGTGTGATCTTGGGCAAGCGTAAAGCCTTTCTGAGCCTTTGATTCCTCATCTGTCAAATGGGGATGACACCTGACGGGGCCATCGAGAAGGTGAAATGAAGTGGGGCGTGTAAAGCACTCAGCAGAGATCCTGGCACACGATTTGCAAATGCTAACGACTGCGTTCATTATCTATTTTGCAGATCTTGTTCTGTCCTCTTCCCGGGGCGTGTAACAGTGTCTGGCACGCAGCAAGTGCTCAATTAGTATTTATAGAATGAATGAAAAAAATGTAGCCCTGGGGACAAAGTTCTTCTAGAGATCGGGACCCCTAGCCCTGAAATCTAGTTACAATCCAGCTGTCACTTTTCCAGCACTGTCTGCACCAAGTGCTGTGTGAAGTGCTTCACGCATATTATTTCACTGAATTCTCACAGTAGTTCTAGGCACTGTTATTATCCCCACTTATAAAAGAGGAAACTGAGGGTCAAGATATTGGCACTTGCCCAGAGTATCACAGGTAATAAGGTCTCAGTCATCTAGTACCTTAACTTCTAACCCACAGGGACCCAGGCACCCACCCCCTCTGACCGCTGACTCCCAGGAGAACTCAGGAACTCTCTTCTGACTTTGACTTGTAGGGCCCTATGCATCTAGGCCCTGGCTTGCTGTGAGGAGGGGAGGAATTTATATATATATATACATATGTATATGTGTGTGTATGTATATATCTTGTCCCTAGGTTGTCATACAGAGCCTGGGCCAGAGGTGTTTAAGCTCTTCCCGAGCAGAGACAGTGGCGCAGCTGAAGGTCACAGAACCCCAGGTGTCTGGCGTGGGTGACCGGCAGTGGGTGTACCAGACATGTACTGAGTTTGGCTTCTGTGAGTCACTGGCCCAACCCTCATCTCCCAAACATACATTCTGTGCTGTGCCCAGACAACCCCTCTCACAGGTGGTCTGGACTCATTTTCATTTCCACAGGACACCTGGCCTGACTGCTGGGCCCTGTTTAACCTGCAGGTGTGGGGCTGGAGGGTGGACAGCCATCCTGGGGGGGGGGGGGCGGGGCGGGTGTGCTTGGCCCTCCCATACCTTCTCTCACACACACCAAATCCTCAACATGAGTGATCGTCACTTCAATCCTCTCTTCCTCGGTGTCCTTGTCCCAGGGATGGTCCCACGCTCTCCCCACTCCCTGGACTAGAACCCCTAGCAGTGTTTTGCAGGCCTCCTCCCCAGTATCCCCATAGCCTGTCAATCACTGAGTCCTGCCCACTCTTCATCCCGGACAACTCTACAGTTCACCCCAAACTCCTTTCTATTTCTGCCTCTGCTGAAAGTAGAGGCCCGCATCCTCGCTGCCAGGATCCCAGACCCAGGCTTCTCTCTGGTCTCCAGGCCTTCACCCGTACAATCCAGCTTCCTCACAGCATCCAGACAGATCTTTCTAAATATGACCTTGTCCTTCCTCTGCTCAAAACCCTTCCACGCCTCCTTAGTGAGCCCAGGGTAGGGTTGCCAAATAAATTACAGATGCCCAGTTAAAGTTCAATTTCAGATAAACAATAATTTTTTTTAAAGAAACTTTTTTGTTTTCCTGGAAGATTGGCCCTGAGCTAAAATCTTTTACCAATCTTCCTTTTTCATTTTTCTCCTCAAAGCCCCAGTACATAGTTGTATATCCCAGTTGTAAGCCATTCTGGTTCTTCTATGTGGGATGCCACCACAGCGTGACCTGATGAGTGGTATATATGTCTGCACCCAGGATCTGAACTAATGAACCCTGGGGCACCAAGACAGAGCGTGTGAACTTAACCACTCGGCCACAGGGCTAGCTCCAATAATTTCTTTTTTTAGTATAAGCATGTGCCAAATATTGCATGGGACATACTTATACTAAAAATGTATTTTTTAATGTGAAATTCAGATTTAACTGTACATCCTGTATTTTTATTTTCTAAATCTGGCTACTGTATCCCAGAGTTAAGTTCAAAATCCTTTCCACATCCCCTGAAGGCAGTGAAGATATGGCTTAAAGCCAAAGGGTCCAATTCCATCTCTGCCATTTCGCAGCTGTGTGACTTTAGACAAATATGGGCAAGTGACTTAACCTCCCTATGCCTCAGTTTCCACATCTGTAAAGTTGGAATGATCACAGTGCTTCTCTCATAAAGATGTTTTAAGAATTAGAGGAGGTAATGTATGTAGCATGCTAAGAATGATGCTGGTATACAGTAAGTACTCCATAAGTGCTTGCTCTTCTTCTTGTTATTGTTATAAAGCTGTATGTATTTTTGACTCCCTAATACAGCAGTCTTCCTAATACCTCAGGGACTTTGCACATGCCATTCACTTTGCTTGGATTACTTCTCTTCTACTCTTCACACAGTTTACTCATCTTCAGGTCTCAAGACAAGATGCCCCCTCCTGAGGAGGCCTTACCTGATCCCTCAAGATAAGTCTGCCTCCCCTCCTCCCACCTCAATAGCACTGAGTTATTCTTACCACTTTCCAGTCACATTCCATATTATGTCCTGCTCTGGACTAGGAGTATGTGACAGCAGAGCCTGGGGATGTCTCAGTTGCCACTGTGTTTCTAATATTGTTCAATATGTATCTGAGCACATAGAAGGAGTTCAAATAAATGGTGAAGGAAGGAAGGAATTGCTGTGAGGCTAAGGAAGTTATATTTACCCTCAAAGCACAAGGGAGCCATGGATTTTAAGCAAGGGGGACATGGTCCAATTTCTGCTTTAAACACTGCAGGTTTCCACAAACCTCTGGACCTTTGCACATGCTGTTTCCTCTGTTTCTTATGCTTTCTCTTTTCTCTCTTTGCTTACCACACTCCCACTAATTACTTGAGGTCTTATCCCTTGCGGGATGCTGCCCAAGAACCTATAATGCTCTCTTATGATCTCTTATGGGGCCTTTTCCCATCACAGCCTGATCATCTGGGCCATCACTGTCTGGGGGTATGCTTGTGTGTCTCTGACAGGACTGTGAACTTATTAAAAGGAAGATCCAGAGCTGTCTTGGTCATCATTGGGGAGAGCTCTGTAAATGATTGTTAA
Source organism: Equus caballus (assembly GCF_041296265.1). Lineage (NCBI taxonomy): Eukaryota > Metazoa > Chordata > Mammalia > Perissodactyla > Equidae > Equus > Equus caballus. The sequence goes on along the minus strand of NC_091703.1, from coordinate 28,032,819 downwards.
AGGAGGAGGGGCTGACTCTATACCCTGTATCTCCCTCCACAGATGTCACCTGTGAGGACCCTGGATGCCCTTTCTCCAAGCTCCCAGCACTCCCCTCCCAGCTGGCGCTTTGTGAGCAGGTGTTCGGGCTCTCAATCTCATCTGTAGCCCAGGCTGTGGCCCGGACGAACTCCTACTATGGTGGCCAGACCCCAGGGGCCACCCGGGTGCTGTTTGTTAATGGTGAGCACAGCATCAGAAGCTGACTCCTAGGTCTCCACTTGGCCCCAGCTCCACACACCGTTCTCTTTCTTTCCAGGGGACACAGACCCCTGGTACTTGCTAAGTGTAACACAGGCTTTGGGACCCTCAGAGTCAGCCCTTCTCATCCCTAGTGCCTCCCACTGCTTGGACATGGCACCTGAGAGACCCTCAGACTCCCCCAGCCTCCTCCTAGGGCGCCAGGTAAGAGATAAGAAGCTCTGGGTGATTTGTATTCTCATTTGCATACTAATTTATGCATTCTTGCCCTCTACTAGTGCTGGGGTCTGACTCAGAATTCTTCCCACCTCTCCACAGCACATCTCCCAGCAGCTGCAGACCTGGCTCAGGCTGGCAAAGGAGAGCCAGGGTAGGGGTGGGGTCTGAGCCAGACACCTTCCCCACTCCCTGCCTGCATGGCCACCTCAGTCCTGGACTAACTCATTCACTGGACAGGAGACAGCAGCTTGTTTTGAAAGAGGACATTCCCAAGAATTGGGATTCAGCACCTGTTCTGCTTATACTGACTCCTGTCTGCAAATATCCTTACTCCCAATTCAAAGGGCTTTGTTACAGACAAAGAGTATATAAATATAAGTGAATGATTATTCTTATTGTGAATATTGGTGTTTTAACTGTCAAATGTCAGAGAAATGTGGCTTTTCATGCTGGTTCCCGCCCCCTGCTAATCAGATTCCCCCTCAAATTCCGCTCAGCTCCCAGCTGGGCGCCTTGCTACCTGTTTCTCTCTCTGGACCTCAGACCCTGACCTGTCTCTGCTTCTCTCTTTCCCTCACTGTTCCTTCTCCCTCAGCCTCTTCCTCTCTTTCATGTCTCTGTGTCTATTTGTCTGTCGATCTTCTCCTGTTTCTCTAATATCTTCATTTCTGTCTCTCTGTGTCTTAGTCTGTTCCTCTGTTTATTTTTCTGTGTCCCACTCTCTCAGTCAGTGTCTCTCTATTCTCCTTTCTTACTTGCTCTGCCCCTGGCCATCTCCACTGGTCTCCATTTCCGTTTCTCATTCTTGGCCACTGTGTCCCCTTAATCACTTTCTCTCATTCTCTATCTCTGCCTCTATTTCTCTCTCTTCAGACTTTCCTGTCTCTCCTTTGCTGCCTTCGCAATCTCTCTGTCTCCATGAGGCTCTCTCTCTTTCCATCTCTGATGCTCTTCCTCTGTTTCTCTTCCTATCATTTCATCTTTGTCCTTCTCTTTCTCGCTCTCTCTTTTGGTCTTTCTTCCAAACCCTTCATGCCTCATCTTTTCTCACAATCAAATGCTACTCTTTGTCACTTCCAGCTCCCAACCCTAGGGATTTAGGGCTCTGGTCAAGCCTTCCTGATGGGGACACCCCAAGGTTCCGGGAGGGTGGGCCCAATCCCAAGGGAGCCTGCCTAGGCTGCCTCAGCTGTGTCCACAGTGCTGTGTTCACTACTCTGAGCAGCAGCCACAAGGAGCAGGTCATGGTCAGTGAGTGAGACTGAGTGCCTCTAGGGAGCTGGGTGTGGAGGAGAAGTATAGGCAAGTCAGGACAAGGGGATTCGTAAGAGAAGCCATAAAGCCCATTAACTGTGTGGAAGTTTCTCCCTGCCTTCCTTGACTCCACACCGTTAGGACTAACTTTCTTTCTCTTCTGGGCTAACCTCAGCCCTGCTCACCAGTACTGCCCTGTAACTCTTACTGCTCTTGAAGCTCAGCCCCTCATGCAGAGGTCTAGCCTCTGTGCCTCCCTCTGTTTGTTTAGCTTGTGCACCATGGCCTGACACATCATGGGTGCTCAGTACCTGTTGACAAATGAAAGAATGAGGTCTAACCGCAACTCTTCACATCCTCTTGGTTTCCTCCTACTTTGCTGTAGGATGTACCTTCTCGGAATATCTTTTTGGCAAAATTTTTTCCACTGAATGTCTGAATGGGTTTGGGTTTGGTGCTTGACTTCCTTCTCTTCTCAGAGCTTCTGTACCAATGTGTCTGTGGTGCCAGGCCCAGCTCTCAGGTGCGCCGGGATATTTACTGCCTCAGCCTGTGGGGTACACTATGGGTCTGGGGTAGCCTGAGTGCCCAGGCTGGTTGCCCCTGACTAGCAGCCTCATTCTTTTTCACCCAGGATTGCTATACAAATAGTATGACTGTCTGTCCATGACAATCTGTATAGGAAAGGATGGGACATTCTGAGATTCACTCCCCTCCTGGTCTCCTTGCCCCACCCTTGGCCCCTACTATCCGTTCTCCACCTGGCAGCCACAGTGATTCCTTCAAAAGGTAATCAGATCATGACTCTCCTCTGCTTAAACTCTCCAATCACTTCCCACTACAACTAGAATGAAGCCCAGACTCCTTGCCATGGCTACAAGACCCTGCATACTTTAGCTGCTGAACTTTTCTCTGAACTCATCTCCGGTCACTCTCTATACTGCATGCTGACCACACGGCCTCTTTCGTTACTTAAAATCTAAAGCCCATTCCTACCTCAGGTCCTTGCATTGGCTGTTCTCTCTGCTCAGGGGCTATTCTTTTTATGACCTTTAAATGACTGCTTCCTTCTTAAAATTCAGACTCAAGTCCAATGTCACCTCCTCCAAGAGGCCGTTCCTGATTGTCTCCATGTCCCAGTCATTCCCTGTCACATTACCTGTTTTATGTGCTTCCTAACCATAAGTGCCATCTGAAATTACTTTGTCTTGTTTTCATTTTTATTTACCCCTCAGTACTAGAGTGCCCAGCTCCTGAGAGAGGGAGCTGTGCTATCCTAGTAAACACACCTATATGAATTCCGTGTTTCATAACTTCTGCACTTTTCACATGAACTTTCTTTTCCAAAAGCTCATCAGTATACTAGATCAAAGATTGTAAAACATTTCTCAGGACCAGGAGGGTTAGTAACTTTGTGGTTACCTGCCTATTACTTTCATTTACCAGTTATACTCAATATCATAGAAAAGATCTGAATTTTAAGGAAGATAAACAGCATTGAAGAATGTAGAAGCACTGAGTTCTAGAGACTCCTGGTTTATCTCACACGATTTCCACCCTTAAACATGATCAAGTGGGGCTCTTTCCTGGGCCCTGTGCTCTGGAGGTTTCTTCCCTGGCTTGGATCCAGGCATCACTTTCTCAGAGTGAGAACTCCAGGGACCCTGTGAATATGCCTACTCTCTCCTCCCTCACTAGACCGTACTCGCCACATCACACACTAGAAATCTCTCAGATTGAGTCTAGAGAAGAACAAAGGTGGAAGACTCACACTGCCTGAACAAAAGGATTTCCTTCTGTAAATCTCTAGTAATTGAGACAATGTGGTTTTGGCATTATATAGATAAATCAATCAGTGTCACAAGGCAAATTTTAGCAGTAGACTCACACATATATGATCGATTAATTTTCGCAAAGATGCCAATGCAAGTCAGTGTGGAAGAAAATTCCTTTAAACAAATGATCCTGGAACAATTGGATAAAACTGTGTACCTTCTCTCGATCTCTTTTGCAAACTTCTTTTCAACTTGATATCTGAATGGGTTTGGTGCTAGGGTACTTTCTCTTCTCAAGCATTCTCAGAGCTTCTCAGAAGTTGGAGAAAAAAACCTCAAACCCATCTCACACCATATTCAAAAATTAATACAAGATGGATCATAGATCTAAATGTAAATCTTTAACTATGAAGTATCTGGAAAAAATAAGAAAAGTCTTTAGGACCTCGTAGTGGGCAAATAATTCTTAGTGAGGAAAAAATAGCATAAAATACATAAAATGAGATAAATGGGAAAATTATCAAAATTAAAATCTTCGCCTCTTAAAAACATCATTAGGAAATAGAAAGGTAAGCAAGAGACAGGGAAAACATGCACAATACATATATCTGACAAAGAAGTTGTGTCCAGATGATTTAAAGAATTCCTAGAAATCAATCATAAAAAGACAAGCCACTACCAAATGTGCAAAGCACTCTGAATATACGTCTCAATTAAAAAAATACATGAATGGCCAACCTGTTTAGTCATTACTGAAATGTAAATTAAAACCATGATGAAATACTGCTTTGCACCAAATTTAGTTATAAGCAAATAAACAAAACAAACAAAAATCTCTAAAAAGTTCAAGTGGTGAGGATGTAGAACATCCCATAATTGCTGCTAACGATGTCAAATTATAAAACCACTTTAGACACACACCTGCCTAGCGTGTAACTCAGCATTCCCTCTCCTAGACATTTTCCCAAGAAAAATGAGTTCTATATCAATGAAAAGATGTGTAGAAAAATATTTATAATAGCTTTCTTCACAATAGGCTAAACTAGAAACAGTGAAAATGTCCATTAACAGATAAATGGAAAAACAAATTGTGGTATATTCGTGAAAAGTAAATATTACTTAGCAATAAGAAGGAATGACCCACTGGTAAATGCAAAGTCAGATTAATCTCAAAATCATTATGTTGAGCAAAAAAAACCAGACACAAAAGAGTATATACTGTATGTTTCCATTTATATAAAGGTCAAGAACAGATAGACTTAATCTAGAGTAGAGATTCACTCTGGCGTGACAACATGAGAAGGTTGACAAATCCTCTCACCAAAAAGCAACTGTGATACTGAATAAAACTCTATGAACATGATTTCAGCACATACGAAGGCATACAGCAAACTGAGAATCATTTATTTATGAGAACAATTGAACTTTAGGTAAGAACAGTGCAAGTCTATGGCAAGTTCTTGCCCAGGGCTGCTCCCATTCCTCATTAGTTCTGTCAGCACAGTAGTTCAAACTAGATAGGAGAGACCATGAAAATAGACACCTTGCAGTGTCTACTGGAGAGAGCTCACTTGATGAGAGCATTATTTGTTAAACTAGCAATCTCAGTGACAAAAAAGAAAAAAAACAAAGAAGGGCCTGTGATTTCCCCAGCCTGCAACGTTGAATAAGTTTGGAGCAAACAAGGTGCCAGAGGGTGAGGTGGGGTTTTAATAGGGAGGTGAAACAGCTGTTGAGGGTTTAATAAGACCTCCACAAGTCCCACATTAACCTGACGATGTGTACATGTGCCACAGAGGTGGAAATGAACCCAAGACACTCACACATCCCTGGCTGGCTGAGTCTGTGCACAGACACAGAGGAGACACAATATATTATCTAAAATATCTAATATTGAACAAAAAATTATGAGACGTGCCAAGAAATAGGAAAGTGTGACAAATACACACAGTAGAAAGAACACAAAGGGAACTTTCCTTCAGGAGATATAGATGTTGAACCTAGAACACAAAAACTTCAAAGCAACCATTATGAATATTTTCAAACAATTGAAGGAAATCATGTGTAAAACAATGAAAGGAAAGTATGATGACAATGACTCATCAAATAGAGAATATCAATAAAGGAATAGAAATTATTTTTTAAAAACACGAGCAAAAAATCTGGAGTGGAAAATTACAATGCCAGGAAGGAAGAATTCACCAGAGGGATTCAACAGTAGATTTGAGCTGACAGAAGAAAGAACCAATGTACTTGAAGATGCATCAATAGAGATGATACAATCTGAAGAACAGAAAGAAAACAGAATGAAGAAAAAGGAACAAAGCCTGAGATCTGCGAGACACCATTAAGTATACTAGCACAACGAGAAAGAGAAAGAAGCAGAAAAAATATTTGTAAAGTCATGGCCAAGAAGGTCCCACATTTGATTAAAAACATCAAGCTACACATCCAAGAAGCTCAACAAACCTCAAGAAGGATAAACACAAAGAGTCACACTTACATAGATGACACTCTAACAGCTGAAATCTAAAGACAAAGAGAAAATCTTAAAGGCAGGAAGAGAAAAATGACTCATCATATACCAGGGAAACACAACAAGAAAGATAACTGACATTTGAAACAATGGAGATCATAAGATAGTGGAATGACATAGTCAAAATGCTGAAAGAAAAAAGAAAACTATCGACAAAGAATCCTATGTCCAGCAAAACAATCTTTCAAAAATGAGGGCACTCCCAGATGAACAAAGACTAAGATAATTTGTGGTTCACAGACATGTCTTATGGAAAATAATAAAGGAAGTTCTTCAGGCTGAAAGGAAGTGACATCAGATGGTAATTCAAATTCACATGAAGAAACATCAGTAAAGGTCATTAAGTAGATAATTAAACAAAGATAATAAAAATATACACTTTTCTCTTACCTTTTCTTGACTGACTCAAGAAGCCTAAATCATTGATTTTGAAATTGTATCATTGGGCTTATAATATTAATGGTTACAATTCTTCTCACACAGAGTACTTGCTCCATGTTTCTCAGTTTAATGAACAAATGGTCTAATTACTGTCTTTGTGGACAATTTCAAAGAACAGTTGTTTGCCAGAAGAGTGATTTTCAAGGACCGCTTGCATTCCTATGCCACAGTTGAAAAGTACAGTAATGTGTGGTGTTCTTTACTGCCTTGGGATGGATGAGTGGGAAATGGAGCAATATTTATACAAGGTGTGGACATGCTAAAGTGTCTCCTTTTCCCTGAAACACATTTTTCTTACAGCAGACACTTTCTCAACTACTTCCTCATTTTTCAGCATGCCATAAAGTATTGCTTCTTCTGTGATCCGGCACCACACAATGGCTACTTTTTTATTACTTTCATAACCTTGATTTATACTTCTTTTTCTAATCAGCGTTTCTGAGGTATAATTGGCATACCATAAAATTCACCCATTTTTAAGTGTACAATTCAATGATCTTTAGTAAGTTTATAGATGTGTATGATTATCAACACAGTCCAGTTTGACAGCATTTCCAGTCACCCACCAAAATAATCTCATGCCCAATTTCCGTCAATCCGGATTCCCACCTCAGCCCCAGGCACCACTAATTTATTTTATGTTATTTTTTTACAAAGTGTGGTATTAATTATTGTTTAGTTATTCCTGGTAATATCTTTGCACCCACAATTCACAAAATGATGAGCAACAAATACTGCAAGAAATATAAGATTTAACACACCAAAGTTTCTATGAGATTTCCTTTTCTCCAAAAATTATGCCTGCTCTCTGTTTGTTTGTTTTCTAATTTTATAACCACTTTAAAGTGAACAGTTTAGTGGCATTTAGTACATTTACAATGCTATGAAACTACCACCTATATCTAGTTCCATGACGTTTCCATCATTTGAAAGTAAATCCCTTTACCCCTAAGCAGTTTATCCCTTTTCCCCTCCCTCATGCCCTTGGCAAATACCAGTCTGCATTCTGTCTCTATGAATTTATCTATTCTGATATTTCATATAAATGGAATCATATAATATGTGACCTTTTGTATCTGGCTTCTTTCACTTAGCATAATGTTTTGAAGGTTCACCACATTGTAGCATGTAACAGTGCTTCATTCCTTTTTATGGATAAATAATATTTCATTGTATGTACACAATTTGTTTATCCATCCATCCACTGATGCACACTTAGGCTTGTTTTACCTTTTGGCTATTGTGAATAATGCTGCCATAAGCATGCATGTACATCTACTGTTTAAATACCTGTCTTTAATTCTTTTGCTTATATAATGGTAGAATTGCAGGCTTGTATGGTAATTCTATATTTAATATTTTGAGGTATTGCCAAACTATGTTGCACAGCAGCTGCACCATTTTATACTCCCACTAGCAATGTATGAGGGTACAAGTTTCTCCATAGCCTCTCCAACACTTGTTATTTTCTGTTTTACAAAAATTATTACTATACCTATCCTAGTGGATGTGAAATGCTACCACGGTAGTTTTCATTTGCATTTCCCTAGACACTAATGATTTTGAGCATCTTTCATTTGTTAGTTGGCCATTTATATGTCTTCTTTGGAGAAATGTCTATTCAAATCCTTGCCCATTTTTAATTGGGTTGTCCCTCTTGTTATTGAGTTGTCAGACTTCTTTATATTCCTGGATGCTAGACTTATCAGATGTATGATTCGCAGATAGTTTTCTCCTACTCTGTAGGCTGTCTTTTCACTTTATTTGAGCACTTTGTTGCACAAAAGTTTTTAATTTTGATGGAGTCCAGTTTATCTGTTCTTTATTTTGTCACTTATACTTTGCTTTGGTATCAAATCTAAAAATCCATTGTCAAATCCAACGTTATGAACATTTACTTTTATGTTTTCAAGAATTTTATGGCTTTAGCTCTTATTTTTAGGTTGTTGGCATATTTTGAGTTAATTTTTGTATATGGTGTGAAGTATAGTTCCAAATTGATTCTTTTGTCAAGCAGAACACCATGCACCAGTTACCACTGCCCAGGGAAGACTCTAAATACATGGAGGATAGCAAAGATCATCACAATGCGTGCCACCAGGTGTAGAAGTCCAAACACTTCTGCCCACTGCATCTTGATATCAGAGTCACTAAGGAGAACACAACACAGTCAACTACTGGATGGAACAATGCTTTTACTCTCAGAGAAGAGACAAAGCAAGATCAGATCTAATAGTGTGCATCCATTCACCATGGCTAGCAGGCACCCCCAGCAGCCAATGCAGGGCAATTGTCCTATGCATACCCCGCCCCCCCCCACCCCCACCCCATGCTGCAGTGGAAGGACTCTGAAATACTGAAAGCTGGGGACATGCCTGATGGCCATTGATATACATGCTTAAGCAGAACAAAGGAATACTCTTTGCACCTGAATTTCATAAAATTCAGCATTTCTCGGCATTTCATAAGAATGAAATCATACGCAGTCTCTTCCATAAATGGTGGTAGGAAAATTAAATATTTGCACGTAAAAGAATGAAACTAGACCCTTATCTTTCACCACTCAGAGAAATTAACTCAAAATTAATTGAAGGTGTACATATAAGACTTGAAGCCATAAAATTCATAGAAGAAAACATAGGAAAAAAGCTTCTTGACATGGGTCTTGGCAATGATTTTTTGCATATGACATGAGCAAAAAAAAAAAAAAACCAGAAATAAGCAAGTGGGACTACATCAAACTAAAAATCTTCTGCAAAGCAAAATAAATGATCAACAAAATGAAAAGTCAACCTATGCAATAGGAGAAAATATTTGCAAATCATTTATCTGATAAGGGGTTAATAACCAAAACATATAAAGAACTCAATAGCAGAAAAGCAAATAAGCCAATTAAAAAACAGGCAAAGGACCTGAATATACATTTTTCCAAGGAAAGTATTCAAATGTCCAACAGGTATATGAAAAGATGCTTGACATAATTAATCATTACGGGAATATAAAGCATCTCATTCCTATTAGGATGGCTATCATCAAAAAGACAAAGAGAAATGCTGGCAAGGATGTGGAGAAAAGGGAATCCTTACGCACTGTTTTTGAGACTGTAAATTGGTACAGCCACTGTGGAAAACCGTAAGGAAGTCCTCAAAAAATTAAAAATAGAACTATCATATGATCCAGCAATTCCATTTATTTGTGTATATCCAAAGGGAACAAAACTACTATGTTGAAGAGTTATCTGCACCCCCATGTGCATTCTAGCATTATTTATAGTAGCCAAGACAAGGAAAGCACACAGGTGCCCGTCAACAGATGACTGGATACAGAAAAGGCCATAAAAAAAGAAGGAAACCCCACCATTGGCGACAACATGGATCAACTTGAGGGCATTATGCGAAATGAAATAGGACAAGAAGTACTGTTTAATCTCGTTTACATGTTGATTCTTAAAAAAATGAAATTCTTAACATGTGGATTCTCAATAAAACTGAAAGAAATAAATGAAATCATACAGCACATGGTCTTTAGCACCTGGCTATTTTCACTAAGTATAAAGTTATTGAGGTTTCTATCATATGCTTCTTTCTGCTGGGGATTGATTACATTTTCTCGTTTCTTTGCATGTTTCATAATTTTTTGGTCAAATACGAGGCATTTTAGACACACACACACACATACCACCCCTGCTACACGGTGCAGGAACTGGAGACATTTCAGGTCGTGGTCACCACCGGAGCACTCCGAGGCCAGGCAGCAAGAAGGAGCCAGTTTCCGTCCCAAGGCGTCAGCTCTGTCGGAATGGTCTTCAGGAGCGAAGATTCCACATCCCTGAGCGCAGGAGCCGGGTCCTCCCAGCCTGGCCCTGTGGCAATTCCACGGTCAGTTGACCAATCTCCTGTGAAGGCAGTTTGCGAACTTGAACTCCACTGCTGAAAGGAAACTGTTCATCCAGACAGCTCCATTTGCTAGAGCGATTTGACCTAATATCTTGCGATTTTTTAAAGAAGTAACATACGAGTGCTGGGACGGAGAGGTTTTTTAAAGGAAATTGAAGGTCAGGGCAGGTGCATTTAGGGAAGGCAGGAATGGGAAGAGATAAAGAATTCTCTGTTTCGTTTTAGGAAAAACTTTGAAACAATAGTTTGGGCTTATAGGAAACTTTAGGGACAGAAGGAGGACAAGGACTTTCGTGGCCGGTTAGCTCAGTTGGTTAGAGCGTGGTGCTAATAACGCCAAGGTCGCGGGTTCGATCCCCGTACGGGCCAGGCCAGGACGGCTGTTGTTATCTTTATTCGCAGATATCGTCCCTCAGTCTCACGACTGCTCCCAGGACTCAATCTACGGATAAAACAAAAAACTCGCTGAGAATTAAAAGATTCAACACACACCAGGCATTTCCCCCAAAGTTGAGATCCTTGTTTAGTCCCTATCTTCAGTGTCAAAGGACAGCAGTGACCCGTGAAGGGGCAAAGATCCACGTGTGGCAAGGTTTTCCATTGGGAAACTGATGCTTGCAAAAAACTGACCTATTGGGATTATTTCCTTCCGAAAAGAACTTATAAAACCATCTGCGCTTCCCACACTTGCACACTTGGGTCTCCACTAATTCAGTGAAAGATGAAACAAGCTTTTTTAATGACATATGAAAAAATTTTTATTAACATCAACGTAATAGGAAAGAAACAGCTTCGTTTTGAACTTTCTGAAGATCCATTCGACAGGTAGAAGCCTCGTTATTTTAAAAATGTTTCATTTCAGGTAAAATATATTCACACGTTTCACAGAAAACATAAAAAGGTACAGTGACAAGTTTCCTCCTCTCCTTGTACCTCATCTACCGGAAAACCATTTCCAACTTCTGTAGGTGAACTCTGCGCATAATTGCTTACTATGGTTTCCAGTTTCCTTTATACAAGTAGACAAGGTATATAAGTTTTTGTTTTCCCTTCTTTCCATGAAAGAGTCGGCTTATTTACACATCGTGCTGCAACTTGCCTTCATCACTTAACAATATAATGTGGAACCTCTATTTTATCAGTATTTAGAGAGCTTTCAAATAGCACTTTCAATATTGTACACTTGGCAAAATCGGAGCTTACTTTCTGAAAAGTCGACATATTCAGCAGAAGTTGACTCTGAAATATTCCAACCTTTCGCATCGTGGAAGAAGAGAATGTACACAAGAAGGAGACTGTGAAACCACAGAGCAGGAGGGGAGATGACGTTGAGAAGGTTCTTCTACAAAGGGGGACAAAGCACTTTCTGCTAAACTCATGAGCGTGAAAAGAGCCCTGAAATAGGGGCTCCCAGATGTTTTGGTGATGAAAGAAAATTAGGTATTAATTGGACAAATGTTTATTAATCCCGTCACTCTTCAGAATGCAATAATTAGTTGTTATTCTCTGTCTGGTAGATGAGGAAGATACATTTTTATGTGAACAAAGCAGAATCCAAGAGAGTTCGTGCAAGATTCTGATTCTTTTGTTTTAAAGTCAACTTCATTATGGAATGATTTGCCTACAATAAAATGCACCCATTTTAAGTATAAAATTTGATGAATTTTGACATATTTATACATGCATGTAAGAGCTAACATAATTAAAGTAGAGAACATTTCTATGATCTGAAAAAGCTCCCCATGCTTGTGGTAGTCAGAATAATGGCGCCCCCATAGATGTCCATATCCTAACCCCTGAGAGCTATGAATATGTCACTTTACATGACCAAAGGGACTTTGCAGAAGTGATTAAGCTAAGATCTTGAAATGAGGTCATTATCTTGAATTACCTGGATTGGGCCCAATGTCATCCCAAGACTCCTCTTAAGAGGGGTCGGCATCAGAGAAGGGGAGGAGTCACATCACGGAAGCAGAGGTTCTGGAGATGCAAGGCTATGGGCCCAGGGATGCCGCAGCCTCCTGAAGTTGGAAGAGGGAAGGCAACAGAGTCTCCTCTACAACTTACAGAAGGAATGCAGTCCTGGTGACCCATTTTAGACTCCTGACCACAGCTGTAAGACAATAAATTTATGTTGCTTTAAACCACTCAGTTTGTGGTTACAACAGCGATAGGAAAGGAATACATGCCCTTTCCCAGTCAGTCACATCCCCACCCCAGCTCCAGGGAACAGCAGATCTGTTTCCTTCACAATGGTTTCCCCTTTTCCGGAATTTCTTATAGATCATACACGATGTATGTTGTGTTCCTGGCTTCTTCTGCTCAGCACAATATTTTTGAGAGTCACTCATGTTGTTGCATGTATCAGCAGTTTATTTCATTTTGTCGCTGAGTTGTACTCGGTTGTACAGACATATAACCATTTGTTTTTCTATTCGCCTGTGTACGGACATTTGCATTGTTTTAATTTTCTAGCTATTATGAGTAGAACTGCTATGAACATTCATGTAGCAAGTATGTTTGAACGTATTTTGTATTAGTCAGAGTTCTCCAGAGAAAGAGAAGATATATAGATGGGTAAAGAGAGGGAGAGAGACTGAGATTTTAAGGAATTGACTCATACCAATGTGGAAGTAGCCAAATACAAAATCTGCGGGTTAGTTTGACTGGCTGGAGACCCAGAAAAGAACTGATGTTACCGCTTGAATGAAAAGGCAATCTGCTGGCAGAATTCCCTCTTCCTGGGGAGAGGTCAGTCTGTTTTCTCTTAAGGCCTTCAACTGATTGGCTGAGGCCCACCCACATTATAGAGGAAATCGGCTTTACTCAAAGTCTATTGCTTCACCTGTGAATCTCGTCTAAAAAGTATCTTCACAGCAACATGTGAACTACTGTTTGACCAAATATGTGGGTCCTGTGGGTCCAAATGTCCTGGCCTTCTTGGCACATAAAATTAACCATCACATGAGTCTTCATTTCTTGTTGTGAAATAGCTAGGAATGGAATTGCTGGGCCATTTGGTAAATGTGTGTTTAACTTTCTGAGAAACTACCAAGTGTTTTCCAAAGGTCTGGTGCCATTTTACATTTCAAATGATATTTTGTGAGAGTTCCAGTTGTACCAAACCTCTCCAACACTTTGTATTGTCAGTTATTTAGATTTTAGACAGTCTACTGTATTTAAAGAATAATCTCATCGTGGCATTAATTTGCATTCCCCATCACTAATAGTGAGCATTTTTTCGTATGCTTCTTGACTATTCATATCCCTTCTTTTTTGAAGTGTGTGTTCAAGTCTTTTGCCATGTTTTTCTTGGGTTTTGTCATTTAGTATTGAGTTGTAAGAGTCCCTCAAGTATTTTGGATACAAGTCCTTTCTCAGTTATGTATTGGAGTATGTTCCCACAGTGTGTGACTTGCCTTTTCGTTTTCTTACTGGGCTCTCGCAGAGAGCAGAAGTTTTTCATTTTGATGGGGAACATTTAATCAAAGTTTCGTGTTTTATGGTTCACATGCTCCATGGTCACGATGATTTTCTCCTATGTTTTCTTCTGAGAGTTTTATAAATTAGTGCTTTTGTTTAGGTCTATGATCTATTTGGAGTTAATTCTTGTTTATACTCTGAGATCAAGGTCAAAGTTAATTTTTTCCATGTGGTTATCCCATTGTTCCAGCACTATTATTTTTTTAAGAAAGAGAGACTATTCTTTTCTCGTCCACTACATTGTCACTACTGTCAAGCCTTGCTGTGGCGGCATCCCACAGAATATAGAGGAAGAGTGGCACAGATGTAAGCTCAGCAACAATCTTCCTCACTATAAAAAAAGAAAAATGCACATTAGAAAAGTAATTTCTGGAGAGTCCTTGAAAATTATGCAAACATCTTCATCCTCCTCAGGGTTTTACGTACTAGTTTGGCATGCATAAATAATTCGGTAAGAATCAATTATTCCTGTAATCCTTTCAAATTGACAATGTAGTAACTGCATTGTTCTCTTGACCTGTGTTGCTTAGAATTCTATTCTAAGGAGGAGGTTCTCCTCCTCTGCTTATTTATTCATTCATTTATTCATTCATTCATTCATTTCAAATGGATTCACGGATTCTTATTCAATGAGTTACAATCATTAACCATTTATTTTAATGCTCCAGTTGTCACAGATCTGACCAATGTGAGCTCTTCAAATTAACTCCAAAGTCGTTTTGACATGTACCATCATTTTTAAAGAAGTTCTTCATTTCTGAGACAAGGAAAGTCTCCTCCTTTATATCGTACTTTTTTTGCCCCAATTTTGAGATCAGCTATTTTTCAAAAAAGCTCTGGATCCATTCACCATCGAATGGTTTTTAGAAATCAAGATCCGAGTACTAGGTATGCTCATTGCTTCTAGGCTCTCTCAGGGGACAGAGATAGAAAATGTGCACATGCATACATATGCAAGTGTCTATATCTATATCTAGTTATCTACAAATAGATATAACCATGATTTCATACTGATGCCTCCAACTCAAATCCAACAACCCAGGGGTTATTGTACTTTATAACTTTTCTATTTGTAACTTCCTTCTCCAACAGATCAAAAATAGTTCTCATTATCTTCAGTCTGTTTTACTTACCTGGAAAAGAGAGAAGCACGTTGAAGAGGATCAGGAGTTCTGGCAATGCTGGAAAGCTCCAAGTAAGATATTTGTTTTCATTTTCCAGCAGTAATTTCCAACACTGTACATTTCACACCAGAGATTGCATGGGGCAGAACACTCCACAAGGTCCAGGCTGAGTTCTATAAACTAGCAAGCCCATGTTAGGATCCTAGGGTGCTGATTGTAATAGTTCTGCTTAATGGAACTTACTAATGCTCTTTTTGTGATATGCTACGTCACTAATTTTTGTCAGTGTTCCCTGTGCCCTTGAGAAGAAGGTATATTCTCTATACCAGGTTATTAATTAATTTTGATATATATCGGTACAAGTTCTACCTTCAGGTTTATGCGGATTTGGTTTTCTATATCCTTCCTCGTTTTGTGTCCATTTGACCTATCATGTGTGGAAGGTGTCATTTTAAAGCCTAGTATTCTTAGTGCTCTTTAAATCTATTCCCTGTATCTTTTGCAATTTTTATTTTACAAATGTAGTTGGTGCATCTTTTAGCACATAACTTTGTAACTGTTCTAGCTTTATTGAAATCATGGCCTTTAACATTAAAAGTTGATCTTTTTGGCCGTGTTTAATCTTTTTGGCCTGAAGTCAAATTTATCTAATGTCGAGATCACAAACCTTGCCTTCTCCTTGTTTCTACCCGGTGTACCTTAGCCCATTCCTTTATTTTCTTCTTTCTGAATCGTTTTATTTTAGACCTGTAGGACATTTGGTCCAGTCCAAAACGCCCATAAGAACTTTGGCACATCTGGAGGGCAAGAGAAAGGAGCTCACCACATTTGTTCTTAATGGAAACATAAAGAATCTCGTAGTTCCACTGGGAATTGAACCCAGGATCTTCTGCGTGTAAGGCAGACGTGCTAACCACTACACCATGGAACCCAAAGATAGTACGGTCTCTTAAGTGCTCTTACTAGAACCAAAATCAGAAAAGAAAATTAAAAATGGACACAGATAGGTATTATGGCTAAGAATTTACTCCCGTGAACCTGGTTCAGAGAGGAGGTATGCAGACACATGAACTATCTACATATTACACACGCAACGTTGAAAGTCTTAATGGGTAGTGTCACCCGCAAATACAGGATCAGAATGACTTCAGATGTTCGATGGCACTCTCCATTTCTAGCCTCCTGGAACACTCTCAGTCTAGTCTACATTTATTCAGTTTTTTGACCCATATTTATTGAGAGCTTACTATGTTCCAGATACTTTACAAGGCATTGGAGATACAGTAGTAAATACAAAGGTCAAAACCCTTTCTTGACGTGACATTGTGGTTTCTAATGCATGCCGGACACTAAATCAGTGTGTTCATATTTCCAGGAAACTGTGGCAGAATTTAGCAGCAATTTATATTACTCCTCCTTCACCCCTTGTCCTGAAGCCAGAACTTCCACATTTCAATTTAAAAGATGAAAAACCACATTCGTTAAGATCACCACCAACCCCATCATAAATATCGAGCATTATTATGAAATTGGTTTAGAATTTGCAGACCCCTCAGAAGAGTCCTGGGTTGTTCATATGCCTGACCTGGCTAATAGAAAGTTATTGGCCTGGACATAAACAACATATTTGTGCTATTGGGCTAATTTTTCTTGTGCTCCTATAGGCAGTCAAACATGCCTGAGCCAGCCTGCTAGTTCCACAGGAGTCTGAGACTCACACGGAACAGAGTCCACTCTCTCTCCCCTCTGAACCTATAGCAACGGACCCCCAGATGTTTGAGCAAGCCCAGCTGAGATCAATAAATTTACCCAGGTGAGCCCAGCCTACATCAACTGACCCTGAGCCAACCAGCAGTCCTGTGAGAATAAATAATTATGTTTTATGCTACCGACATTTGGGGTGATTTCTTATGCAGTAAAAGCAAATTGATTCTTAAGGAGACAAACTTTGAGAATATCCTCTCTGAGATGCAGGAGTTGACTTCAATATTCACCTGACTTCAAGGATATATCCTCACGTATTATTCACTTGTGGAGTGCCCACTTCCTTGAAAATATCAGTCACACATTGCATGAGCACACCTGCCCAGCCAGGAGGCCATTGAGTGATGGATATACATTCTGTGGGGATTTTCCACTCAGCAGTTAACCATTATTATATCCAGTTAATACTCCAATGGTCTCAGAGAGAAACTGGTTTTTGTTGACTTCTGGGATACATATTGACATATGCATACCAAAAGGAGACAGAGACATTAAAAAAAAGAAAACCACAGACCAGTAGCACTCATAAACATAAGCACACAAATCTTTAAACACATTTTGGCAAATCAAATTCAGCAATATGTAAAAAGCATAAGACATTGTTATTACATGGGGTTTATCCCAGTCTGCTTTAACATTCAAAAAATTAAGCAATGTTCCTCACCAAATTAATAGACCAAGCAGACAGAAAGCATACGATCTTACGAGTAGAGGCAGAAAAAGCACTCAGGTAAACTCAACATCCGTTCATAATAAAAATTTATGAAATGTAAATAAAATAAAATCAAACACAGAGTATCTACAAAAAATAATGTACACCTACCATCATACATAATGGTTAGAGACTGAACGCTTTCCCCCTTAACTTGGAATCGAGGCAACAATGTCCCTTTTCTCACTTTTCCGATTCAAGGAAAGTACTGAAAATCCTAGCTGCTACAATACAACAACTGTGCAGATTTTAAAAGAAGAAATGAAACTGTCTTTATTCACAGACCTGATCTTCTATGAGGAAAACCCCATACAATCTACAGTAAAACTCCTGGGCCTAATAAGAGAGATACAAGGTCAACATACAAAATTCAGTCGTATTTCTATATAGCAGCAATGAATGATTAAAATTTGAATTTTTTCAAAAAAGGAAGTATTTAGATATGTCTAACAATATATCTGTAGAATTCGTATGCAAATAACTGAAAAATGAGACACATATCTTGTT
Organism: Equus caballus; assembly: GCF_041296265.1. Taxonomy (NCBI): domain Eukaryota; kingdom Metazoa; phylum Chordata; class Mammalia; order Perissodactyla; family Equidae; genus Equus; species Equus caballus. The sequence goes on along the minus strand of NC_091703.1, from coordinate 28,014,868 downwards.
TACAGGTTGGAAGACCCAAAATTGTTAAGGTATCAATTCTCCACGAATTGATCTCTGGATTCCTAACAGTTCCAATCAAAATCTCAGCACGCTGTTAAATAGACAGCGACAAGCTGATTCTAAAATTTATATCGATAGGCAAAGAAAACAAAGTAGCCAAAACAATTCTGAAAAAGAAGAACAACGCCAGAGGACTCAAATTATCCCGTTTCAAGACTTAAAGCTACAATAATTAAGACAGTGTGGTATTAGCAAAACGATAGACACATACGTCAGTGGACTAGAATAGAGAAGTCAGGGATAGGGCCACACAAATATCGTCCACTGATTTTCGAAAACCATTCAGTGGAGAAGGACAGACTTTTCATGGAATGATGCTGGAAATTTGGAAGTCTAGATGCAAAAAAGGCCCGTGACACATACATCATGCCTCATACAAAAGTTAAGGCAGAATGTATCATAGACTGTATTTGTTTCCTATGGCTCCCCTAAGATATTACCACAGATTTGGTGGTTTAAAACAGCAGAAGCTGCTTCTTCACAGTTCCGGGGCCCAGAAATCCAAAATCATTATCACTGGGCTGAACCCCAGGTGTTGGTGAGGTCCAAGGGCTCGAGGAGAATCCATTCCAGCTTCTGGTGGCCACCAGAATTGTACCATATCACTCTAATCTCTGCTTCCATGGTCACCCTGTCTTCTCTTCTATCTGTGTGTCTTAAGTCCCCCCTTCTTCCTCTTATAAGGAGACATGTGGTTGCATATAGGGTCCCCCGGAATAATCAGGACAATCTCTCTATCTCAAGATCCTTAACTTAATCACATCTCAAAGTCTTTTACTACCACGTAAAATAACATCCACAGGTTCTCGGGATTAGGACACGGATACCTTGGGAGGGGATGTTATTCACCCTACTGATACCGGCCCTGATATCAGTTTCCCCACATTAAACCCAACATATATGAGGTTAAAACCAAAGCACTCATTCCCTGCTTACTCCCTGGCTTTCTGGCTCCAGAATCCGCTATCCGCCAGGGAGACAGACACCGCCAAGGATAAGCACCTGGAACCATTGTCTCCACCCCACAAGGAGATACAGGCTGGTGGGAAAGCTCTGACCAGCAAGGCCACAGGCTCCCCTACCTAAAACCCCAAATAAAACCCCCTGCTTTTAGCTTTTTGGGGAGTTTGGGATTTCAGTGTTAGCTGCCCTCTCTCCTTGCTTAGGGGTGTGCAATAATAAAATTCTTCCTTTCTTCCACTGCACCCGGTGTCAGAGATTGGCTTGCTGTGCAACAGGTGAGCAAACTCACTTCAGGTTCAATATCACTACCACATAGACCTAAATATAAAACAGAGATCTACAATACTTCTAGAAGAAAGCATAGGACATAATCTGTGTGACCCTGGGTTTCGCAATCAACTTTTAGATACAACAGGATTTTGATTTCACCTGTGTAAACACGAGTTACTTTTATCTAAATATGAAAACAGAGAGAGAGAAAGAGAGACAGGTGGTGGAATTTCCTGATCGTTACAAGTGCATTTATAGGCTCCTGATGTCTGCGTTTACAAATAGTTGATTACGCTATTCCCACGGATCCGACAAGAGGGGAGGTAGCAGGGAACAGCGCTGAGACTGAGATACAGGTCGGGGACAATCAGATCTGTCTTCTCCCTCCCCTGCTTCCTCGGCCTCTCGACTCTCCTCCTGTTTAAGTCTGGACCCTTAGTTTCGTGCTCAGCCACTTTGTTCTCTTTTCCTTGTGCTGCCCCCTTTTCCAGTTTATTTGCACTTCTTTCTATTCTTTCCCTCAAGTGCCGCCAAGTTTCCTCTTAAGTTTCATCTTCGCGGCACCAGGACTGGATGCTACCTTTACCGGTCTTTTGGGCTCATCCTCTACTACCCCGTCTTCAGCTAAATTGGCTTTCTTCCTCGGGGCCTGGCTGTCCTCTGTGACTGCAGCCCCGAGGGAGCCTGACTCGAATCGCTGGAGCAGCGAGACCGCTCGCAAGACTGGCTTGTCTGGCGGCCGCCGCTCCCGCCCGTGTACTGTATATTTTATAAAACATTTCATGTGCTACAGCAAATTGTTTGCCAGTCTTCGCGAATACCCGAAAATGGTCAGTTTCACGTGGGATACGAAGCAACAGCTTGGCCTCAAAGAGAAGAAAACCAACAGTGTTTGAGTGCCCGCATTTTGCCGATTGACTTACGCGTCGTTTCAGTTAAGCCTCACAGCGATCTTCCTTGCTTTGTCAATCGAACCGATCATTATCTCCCTATTACAGAAACTGAGAAGTATCGAAACTGAGAAATAGCTTCCATAGGAAGCCGCACAAACTCCTCGAAGTGAAAGGGCTTGGCTGCATATTTCAAGATCCAGCGGCTCAAGAAAGTTTCTTTTTTTCTCTCTCCCTTAGCACAGCGTATAACCAGCTGTGCACCTTTTAAGAGAGACGAAGAGAAAAGCTTCACGCAGATCCTGAGAATTAGTCCTGATACTCTTCTGCGGATCAAATATTCTTGAGAACTACGAAGGGCAGACTGAAAAGCAACATCACCTTCAAATGATGTGTGAGTCAGCGGCCCCGTGTCCTGGGCTCCGTGGCTTAGTTGGTCAAAGCGCCTGTCTAGTAAACAGGAGATCCTGGGTTCGAATCCCAGCGGGGCCTCTCAAGGCGACCTTTTGCAATTCACTGGACACAAATGCAGACAACTGGAGCTAGACCTCCCATCAAGCCCCACAAGTGCAAGGGACAGCTTCGGCCAAACAATCTTACGAAAAAACAAGCCAACAAAAATCTCTCCTGATTGCCTGTGACGGGAACACCAAAATATCTCCGCTGGGAACTCAAAACGTTTTTCTTCTAATATGATGACATGAGTATTGGAATTGCCTAGCAGAATCAGGTTTGCTTCTTGGTCTTCGTTTCCTTTACCGTTTTATCAAGTCTCACTCACCACTTAGCTTTTAGGTCATCTCTGTGACTCCCTTAAGGTTTTGTTGTTGTTGTTTTCTGGTTTTTTTGTTTGTTTTTGTTTTTGTGGGGTTTTTTTTTGTTTGTTTGGTTTTTTTGCCTCCTGGAACCTTCACCACAGCTGGCACATTGTCAATATTTGGGTTTTTTGAATGGCTCCTTGAATGACCACTCTTCGCCCCGCCATCCCACCTCGTCCAATTTTGCACCAAGTAGCTTTTTCGCCCACTGCATAGTGCTATGAGCCATGCTTCTCAGAACTTCGTGGGCATGGGAATCACCTGGTGATCCACTAAAATGCAGATTTTATTTCACTACGACTGTGACCAGGATTCTGCATTTCTACAAGCTCTCAGGTGATGTCTATACTGCTGTTACATGAACCGGGCTTTGAGTCATGTGAGCGAATCAAAGACGAGTTGAGTACTTCCCATGCTGAGAACTCAAGACGTTTTTCTTCTAATACTATGAGATGAGCTTTGGAATCAAAGAACAGGTGAGTATTTCAGTATGGTAACAGGAAAATGCTTTCTCTCTACAAATTAATTCCCAAACAAGACCTGGAAATTCACAGATACGCCTTTAACTAAAGTGTCTTATCTCAAACTGAAATCCTGTTTCTCTACTGGAGAAACTCTAACTGGAATACTCTACTGGAATACTCTAAGATTAATGCAGGCTCATTACCCCTAAATCCCATTAAATCTCACCTGGTCCATGACTTCCCATCACCAATGACTGCTCCTCATTTGAACCTTCCTGGCCTCGCCTTACGGTTCTTTTGAGCAGCTCTTAGACTCTGACAGAAGTTTTCCCGGGTGCTCTCTCCTAATCAATCACCTTGTGTGTTGAAGCTGGGTTCTATCCACTTCAGCATTCCTTGCATTGCACCTTCCATCAACATTTGTGTATTGGCAGATGGGATGGAAAGGGTGAAAGATTGAAATGTAAAGAGTGGGGATGCTGGAAAGTTGAGCATTCAGAAAAGAATGTCATGAGTGTTCCCACCAAGTTTTAAACCAGGACTCTTTGGTGTGTGAGGCAAAGGTGGAAACCTCAACATGACGGGATTCACATGGAAAGGACTTCTCTTGCAAACTCATAAGAGTCTTGGTCTTCATCAGCGCTTCTTACCTGGAATTGTACCCTGTTCTCTCTCATTGTAATGCTGCTTCATGTTGACCCTGCCTCTACAATTCCACGTTAACGTTGGTCCCAAGGTACTAGACCAGCCCAGAAATGTCCAACCCACAATCTGTATTGCGCTTGTGAAGCCTCACCTCACACGCATGTAGAGAAACCTCACAGGTCTGGGCACTTATTAGAACTGACGTTAACATTATAATAACACCACAGAAACACTACCCTCTCCGATGCTGGGGGGGTTCCTTCCTCTGTCATCCCTGCACCTCCATAATTTTCTCAGATAGCTGCACGCTGGGAACTAATGAATCATCCTAAAATCTGCCAGTCTTGCCCAGGCCCCTCACCCACTTCAAACTCATATGTCTTATCTCCACTTGTAGGTCACACAGGTCCTGATAACTCAGCACACTTCCAAACGGACTCCTTAACTTGCCTATGGAAGGGATTATTTTCCTGTTTTCCATCTCACTGAGGAATCTGGGCTCCAGATTGACTTGACTCAAAGTACCTCCTCACCCACCAAATCAAAAGTCAACTTCTGGTTTTGCCTCTGCTACCTGCAGAATTCCCTTCCTGGCTCTCTCGCCTGGGAGCTCTAATTTGAGCTCTTATTAGAGCGTCTTCCTCATTCCTTTGTCTGCATTCCTGGCCCCCTAAATTCCTTATTTGCATATCAACCAGAGAGATCTTTAGCTCCAAATGGAAAACGTCATCTCCCTTCTTCAAACTTTCCCAACTCTCCCCCTCATATTGATGCGGGGTCGGTGAGCTGAGGAGTCGAAAGAAAGATTTCTTAGACTCGCAAGACCTGGCAGTAGTGCTCTTTTATTTAGAGAGTAGTGTAGAATAGCATGGGGACAGGACCCATGGGCAGTCAGAGCTTCTGCTGCCGCCGCTTCTGCTGCCCCCGCTGGCATGGGGACAGGGCCCATGGGCAGGCAGAGCAGCTGCTGCTGCCCCCGCTGGCATGGGGACAGGACCCATGCGCAGGCAGAGCTGGTGCGTGGGGACAGGACCCACGGGCGGTCAGAGCTCCTGCTGCTGCCCCGAGTTGAGGGTTAGGGCTAATTTCATAAGGCATGGGTGCGTCACTTATTTTTACTGGAGAAAAGAAAAGATGATGTAAAAAGTCATTAAATGATTTCAGTGCAGATGGGGTCTGGTTATTGTGCGGTCATATAACTTTAGATATGAATCTGGCCATATAGATCGGCATGTAGGTGAGGATGCCCTGGGCTTCTCTCCCTGGGGCGGTCCTAATTCATACCATAAAAAAAGTCCACTGGGTCGTATAGTTTGGCATGTAGGCCAGGTCACCTTGGGCTTCTCTAGCTGGGGCAGCCTTAATCCACATCAATATCCCATTAAAGTGTCAAGTGGAAGACCCTCCCCTTTCTTCCTAGGCTGACCCTTATTTTCCCATTTTCTCTCATTTCTCCCTACTCCCGGCCTCAAATCCGGAACTCTTTGGAGTTTGCCCCAAACACTAGCTTCTCGCTCCATGCTGCTCGGAATGCCAGGTTCCCCTCTCCTCTCCACCTCTCCTCAGCCAATATCTTTCTTTCCACCTGTTAAGTCTCACATCAGTTATCGCTTCTTCTGATAAGCCTTTCCTAATGATTAAGAATCGAGAAATTGCCCCTTTTCTATGCTTCTGTGAAAACACCCTGAGCATTTGTCTCCGTGTTTTCACTTGGCAAGTTTAAAACTAATGACCCTATTTTGCGCAATTTTATCATAACGATCACTGCGTGTGCCCTTTGCTCCCCCAGGCCTTTCTAATTTTTCAGGACATCTGGTACCTGCCGGAGCCTGGGTCAGGATGGGGCACATTATGCGCCACTCATTAATTTCTTTAAAATAAACGTCTAATCAAATTGTTGACGAGTAATAAACAATATCATTGATGCTGCCGACTTGACGTCAGGAAAAAAAAAAATCGAAAGTCTTGCTGATTGGGAAATGCTGCGTGTCTTCTCTCTTTCCTGCCACGTTAGGACCAATCCAAGTTTTAGTTGCCAACAGTGGAGTTTTCAAGTTTGCTCTTCGTCGGAGACGCAGACGCCTTGCTGTCCTGTCACGAAGTTCTCTCAAAGGATTTGAGGGACGAGCACCATGTGCCTGTCGAGCATCTTCTAGAGCCCCATGGGGAAGCCTGGGAAGGGAAAAACGGGCAGCGACGAACGCGGGTTTAAGCGAGGAGGACAGTAAAGAACAGGCAAGCACACCGTCGGTTACACAGGTTGACGCGGGTCACTGAGCACAGGCGTTCCAGAGCAGCCTGAGGACCGCTGCAGAACCGGGTGACTGACGACTCCTAAACCCATTCCGCACAAGGTCCAGTCACATGACTTCCCAAAGCCTACCCCTCTTGTCACCCCCTCCCGAGAGTAGACGGGGCACAGCCCACCTCACCCCTGTCAGCAGTCCCCTGCAGATGAGCGTTGCCCTCGCGGAAGGTCGGATGGTCTCCGGCGCTCGGTGTCTTGGGTCCCGGCTCCTCAAGCTCAGGAAGAGAGATGGAAAGCAAAGCCACGGGAGAACGTCGGGTCATTCCGTGAAAGCGAATCCCCTAGGAGCCCGAGGTTACGGTGGCCGGCTTTCGGGCAGGAATTTGGCGTCTGGTTTGAAGTGACGTTTGGTTGTGAGTCATGAAGTTCCTAGAACGTTGTTTTAACAAACGAACAGTGGGAGGGAAAGAAATGCAGCGTGACTGAAAATACACTAGAAGAAAAATCATTCCAAATTGTTGGATTTGGGGGCGCCCGGGAAAGGAGAATGCGGTTCCATCCCGCCCGGCGAAAGGCTGCCGCCCCCGGGCGTTTCCGTAGTGTAGTGGTTATCACGTTCGCCTAACACGCGAAAGGTCCCCGGTTCGAAACCGGGCGGAAACAGCACGTCCGCCGACCTTTTGTCACCCTGCTCAGGAAATAGAAAGAGCCGCATTTCTCCAAATGCCTGAGCCTTCCGACACCCTCTCCGGTTCCCGCGCCGAAAACCAAGACTTGACCTTATCCGGACAGGAGGAGCCAGCGCTCCTCCTGCATCTTCACTCCCGCCGGGTCAGCCGCGCGACGTTGGCGGAGCGCCTTCCGCCAAGAACTTGGAAGAAGAAGGACTCCTCCTCAAAATCCACCGAATTATTTTTAAGAATTAGATCCTTTCCTCGCACTTTCTGTACTCTAAGAGTTCTTTACGTCATCTGGACCCGAGACCTTTGCGATACGTGCGTGTATCACGCCGATCTTCCAGTCTGCGGCTAGTGTTTCCTCGCTCTTAAGGGAGTCTTTTGACGAAAAAGGTGTTTGGTTTACCTGAGGCCCAGAGGATCAACCTTTCTTTCATCCTTGGTGCTTATGTCCTGTTTAGGAAACACTTGTCTGTCTCAGAGGCCTGAAGTCTTTTTCTAAGTTTTCTTCAACGGGCTTTGTTCTATGGGACATTGATTTGAACAGGCGCTTCGCGAAAGACAACCAGATGGCCAGGAAGCCCGTGAGGGATGCCCATACCTCAGTTACAAAGAAACAAATAAACACGCGCAGGGAATCAAACAAAATGGCAAAACAAACACACATGAAAAACAAAGGGTGATGCCACCAGATGCCATCCACCTCCGCCAAACATTTTCTTTCTTTCTTTTTTTTTCCCTAGCCAGAACTATTTCCAAAAACCCTCCGTACATGATGTGCGTGTGGAGGAGGTGCAGTGGAATGGAGTAGAGGGTGGAGGAAACCAGTAAGAAGAGTTTCCTGCCCGCAGGAACTAGGCGGAGATGCCCGCCTGGCAGAGGCGGTTGCTTAACCTCACTCTCCGTTCCTTTTCTTCCTGTTCCGGGATCCGCGTCCGCACCCTCTCCAACACCTCCGGGGACTCGGTCCGTGGTCGGTCCTAACCTGCATCTCTCCGCTCAGGTGTTTCCACAGCGCGCTCAGGGCCGAGCCGCACCTTTCCGGGAGACCCAGGCGGCGCGCGGTGATCTGGAGTCCGCCCGGCATCTCCGGACCGAGGCTTCCCCGGACCGAGGCTTCCCCGGGTGAGGGGGGCCACTCGCTGCCAGAAGTTGTCAGGTGGGCGCCGAGAGCCGCCGCTTCGGTGGGCTCCACGGACAGCGCCATTTAGGCACAGAACGGTCCCGGCTGGGATGGAATGGGGTTAGGGCGAGTTTACGTACTTGGGTGTGTGCTTAGAAATAAGTCTGTGGGACAGACGGACACGGAATCGGGCACTGGGCCCCTCGCAGGCAGGGTCCCTAGACCGGCGGCTGCTCCTCTCCGACATTTCCAGGGACTCAGCCTCCAGCTCAGCTCCAGACACTCCGCCGGGGTAGCAACCGGGGAGCCCGACTGTTCCCGGAGCAGGACCGCGCCCAGCGCCCGGCGCGCTCTGCATCTGCTGGGCTGTGGGTGGGATTTCTCGGAAGTGAAAAAGCAGAGGAGGGAACGGCTTAATGGTACCTTGAGTTGGTGGTCTGTGTGTGTTTTAGTCACATATCTAAAAAACAAGCAAAGAAAACGAAATACGGAATACAGGATTTCCGCTTGACTGAGTACAAGGCTACCAGGTTCAGGGAAGTTACACTCCAAGATCTTAAGTGCTAGTGCACCTGCATTTGCCCGGCGGCAGAGAATGGGAATTCCAGCTGGGGGAGCTGAATTTGCTGGGTTCTCAAGCGAGACCATCGCTTCTGTCCCTAGAGGACCAAAGGGAGTCACAAGATCCGAAATCCCGTGAGTTTCTCCAAATCAGTTGTGGGAAACTTAGCTGATTTTTACTTAGATTAGGTCAGACCGGATCTCAAATTTTGTGTACTTTGACAGGACAAAGGGATAAAGGCAGAAACTGGCATCTCTAAAAGAATTGACTACCACCTACACATGTCATAGCTATTTCGTTATGTAACCCTTCAGATAACGAAATCCTGAAATCCTCTCCATGGCCGCGCCTCTGTCTTCAGCCCCGTTTAATAGCTCACTGCCCCTTTCTCTTCAACCACACTGCTCAGTTTTCAATCAGTCCCTCTTACTGTGCGCATATTATTTGTTCTACTTGAAATACTCTTCTACACTTGGTTAATATCTCCTCAACCTTTAAACCTGAGCTCAATCATTGCTCCTTCAGAAAAAACTTCGCCAAGACTTTCCAAGTAAATCTTCGTATTTGTCTTAACTCTGTATCCCCCGGTTCCTTTTATTGCGAAGTTTGTGTTAATTTGCGTGATAATTTGATTGGCGTCTGTCTCTCTCACTCGAATAGTATTTCCAAAGGGGTAGGTGCCGTTCATCAACGAAACGCCGTCCGCCGCAGTATTGCACACAATAAACGTCAACAGAACAAATACGTGAATGCTGACCACGGTCCTGCAAGGTGAATGCCATCCCAGTTTTGAGAGGAAGAACCGAGGTTCCCAGGGAGGAGTTAATTGTCTAAGTGGCAGAGCTGGGACTCATGACCTGCAGACGCTGTGGAAGTGAGTAATGCGGAAGAGAAAGAGGAATTGAATTCTTCCATCTAAGGGGATGGATATTAACGATGGCATTCATGGCCAGCTTCATGAAAGAAAAATGCACAGATTGGAGTCTTTGAATGTGGCTTCAGAATCATCATAGTGAGACCTACACTATTCAACTCAGAGAGCTAAATGCTCTGTGGGAAGGTGTTCCATAGACAATAGAACCTTTCCACTTGCTAGCAGTCCTCTCCCCTCTCCAACCTCTGTCAACCGGCTCCCTCTCACGACATAGTCCCAACGGTGTAAAGAATTCTAGACAGGAAGTGCAGACATCTGGATGTCAAGACAGAAGTTAGAAACAATGATGAAAGAAGTGCCTCAGCAGAGAAGGCTGCTTCCTAGAAATGAGGACTCACACGCACAAAGAGGTCAGCTAATTTGCTAAGGCCATTCAGGCAAAAGATGGCAAAATCAGGATAGGAAACCTCTGCCTTCTGGCTTCCAACTTTGCGCTGTTAAGAACATTACTCTACCACCTCTCTCTTCCTCGACATCCAAGATCCTTCTCTTCAATCAGCTTCACATTTCGAGGTGTCTATTTTGCCTACTTTGAAAACTAAAATAAATAAATAAGCAGCCAAATTGTCTAAAGACGTCTGTTTTAAATGTATTTGGTTAATAAATCAGTTCCTAGATTCCAGCATTCTATGTCAAATGTGATTTCTAGAATGTGAGTGCCTTTGTTGAATTCTTGCCTCTTTTTGCCTAGTTCACTGTGTGTTTTTGTATGCTTTTATCTGCTGCGTGATTTATCACACAATTCTGCCATGACTCTCCTTCTTGGTGAGTTATTACCCTTTTAACAGTCAGAGGAAAAGGTGTGATTCTTACAGCCCAATGCATTTCCAAAGCAAATAAATGTATTTTCTTTCATGGTATTTAACTGAAAATAATACAGAGTATTCATTACTAGTCCCTGCGCGCATCATCGGGGCCCAAGATAAGTGCACAAGAAAATATCATGAAAGTGGAAGCGTGGCGGGTAAACAGACTGCGAAAATTAGTGAAGAGCTCACAAGTACACGGATAAAAAGACACACATACACAGACAGAAACTCGCTTTAAAGGAATGACATTCCTTCTATCATATACGTCACGCTCTAAAGATTAAATTTATTTCTTAAGTGTAGAAATTTAAAGCAAAAGCGTACTGTGTAAACTAATTAGAAAGTTCAGGACTCTATTAGAGTTAGCAGTTTTGTGCTGCTCATCTCTATCCTCACACCTGAACCAACGACTTCTAAAGCCCCCTTTTTAAAAGTTATGTTTGAGAAACCCTGGCCGCCACGGGCCAGTGGCGCAATGGATAACGCGTCTGACTACGGATCAGAAGATTCTAGGTTCGACTCCTGGCTGGCTCGTTCTCTTTATGCGAATCTTGTTTAAATCGAAACTGAAATCAATTCTTAAAAGCCTTTTCGGATTCCCATTACTTTGAAACGCCGCAGCCACCCCGCAACGCAACCTTGGCTGTTGCTTAATTAACTCCGAGGGGGTCTTTAGAGTCAGCAAAGAACATCATAAGTGTTCCTTCGATCACCTTTTCGATGGATACATGCTGGTTTATTATATTGTTCTGTTTCTTTTTCACATGTTTGAAATTCTCACAATAAAAACTTTAAAATTGTCATACTTTGATTGTTTTAAAAATGTGTGAAATGTATAAAAATATAATCCCATTCTATTGCTGAGCCGTACCCCATTTTAGACACTCTTTCAAACTCCGGATTCAGCGATGGCATGAAGATCAAAGGAGTCAACCAAAGGTGATTTCAGGGATGGTCGTGTGTATTCGTTTAACTGTTAGCGCTCCTTGGAGCGCACATTCGCGAACCTCAAGAAGCTTCCGCAGGGTGAAAAGCGTAAATTTAAGGAGCTCTGCTGTCCTGCAGGACGGCTTCTCACATCCTTTGACGACGCGGCGCGTCTGCAGCGCCCTTCCCGGAGGTCACGGCGCTGGGAGGCGAGGGCCGGGCTGAACCCGGTGCGGGGGCGACGGGACGCAAGCACGGGGCGCGCAGAGCCGAGCGGCGCCGATCTCTGGTCCCCACATCCGCAGGCTTTCTTGATTTAACATTACCTGGAGCGATGTCTCTTTTCTTTCTAATGAGAGCGGCGGGGCCTTTGCCCAACGAGAAAAATGGTGAGGACGACGCTCGTAGACCCACATTGTTTGCTTTTTTACTTTTTTCTTTTCTTTTTTCCTTTAAAGCCTCTCCGACGTAAAGCTGTCTGTAGGTCTCTGTATGTGATCGTCTCCCCATCGTTAGCGGTTATGAGATTTAAAAACAAAGGCTGAGGTTGTGAGTGTTCCTTTGCTGACTCTAAAGACCCCCTCGGAGTTAATTAAGCAACAGCCAAGGTTGCGTTGCGGGGTGGCTGCGGCGTTTCAAAGTAATGGGAATCCGAAAAGGCTTTTAAGAATTGATTTCAGTTTCGATTTAAACAAGATTCGCATAAAGAGAACGAGCCAGCCAGGAGTCGAACCTAGAATCTTCTGATCCGTAGTCAGACGCGTTATCCATTGCGCCACTGGCCCGTGGCGGCCAGGGTTTCTCAAACATAACTTTTAAAAAGGGGGCTTTAGAAGTCGTTGGTTCAGGTGTGAGGATAGAGATGAGCAGCACAAAACTGCCAGCTCTAATAGAGTCCTGAACTTTCTAATTAGTTTACACAGTACGCTTTTGCTTTAAATTTCTACACTTAAGAAATAAATTTAATCTTTAGAGCGTGACGTATATGATAGAAGGAATGTCATTCCTTTAAAGCGAGTTTCTGTCTGTGTATGTGTGTCTTTTTATCCGTGTACTTGTGAGCTCTTCACTAATTTTCGCAGTCTGTTTACCCGCCACGCTTCCACTTTCATGATATTTTCTTGTGCACTTATCTTGGGCCCCGATGATGCGTGCAGGGACTAGTAATGAATACTCTGTATTATTTTCAGTTAAATACCATGAAAGAAAATACATTTATTTGCTTTGGAAATGCATTGGGCTGTAAGAATCACACCTTTTCCTCTGACTGTTAAAAGGGTAATAACTCACCAAGAAGGAGAGTCATGGCAGAATTGTGTGATAAATCACGCAGCAGATAAAAGCATACAAAAACACACAGTGAACTAGGCAAAAAGAGGCAAGAATTCAACAAAGGCACTCACATTCTAGAAATCACATTTGACATAGAATGCTGGAATCTAGGAACTGATTTATTAACCAAATACATTTAAAACAGACGTCTTTAGACAATTTGGCTGCTTATTTATTTATTTTAGTTTTCAAAGTAGGCAAAATAGACACCTCGAAATGTGAAGCTGATTGAAGAGAAGGATCTTGGATGTCGAGGAAGAGAGAGGTGGTAGAGTAATGTTCTTAACAGCGCAAAGTTGGAAGCCAGAAGGCAGAGGTTTCCTATCCTGATTTTGCCATCTTTTGCCTGAATGGCCTTAGCAAATTAGCTGACCTCTTTGTGCGTGTGAGTCCTCATTTCTAGGAAGCAGCCTTCTCTGCTGAGGCACTTCTTTCATCATTGTTTCTAACTTCTGTCTTGACATCCAGATGTCTGCACTTCCTGTCTAGAATTCTTTACACCGTTGGGACTATGTCGTGAGAGGGAGCCGGTTGACAGAGGTTGGAGGGGGGAGAGGACTGCTAGCAAGTGGAAAGGTTCTATTGTCTATGGAACACCTTCCCACAGAGCATTTAGCTCTCTGAGTTGAATAGTGTAGGTCTCACTATGATGATTCTGAAGCCACATTCAAAGACTACAATCTGTGCATTTTTCTTTCATGAAGCTGGCCATGAATGCCATCGTTAATATCCATCCCCTTAGATGGAAGAATTCAATTCCTCTTTCTCTTCCGCATTACTCACTTCCACAGCGTCTGCAGGTCATGAGTCCCAGCTCTGCCACTTAGACAATTAACTCCTCCCTGGGAACCTCGGTTCTTCCTCTCAAAACTGGGATGGCATTCACCTTGCAGGACCGTGGTCAGCATTCACGTATTTGTTCTGTTGACGTTTATTGTGTGCAATACTGCGGCGGACGGCGTTTCGTTGATGAACGGCACCTACCCCTTTGGAAATACTATTCGAGTGAGAGAGACAGACGCCAATCAAATTATCACGCAAATTAACACAAACTTCGCAATAAAAGAAACCGGGGGATACAGAGTTAAGACAAATACGAAGATTTACTTGGAAAGTCTTGGGGAAGTTTTTTCTGAAGGAGCAATGATTGAGCTCAGGTTTAAAGGTTGAGGAGATATTAACCAGGTGTAGAAGAGTATTTCAAGTAGAACAAATAATATGCGCACAGTAAGAGGGACTGATTGAAAACTGAGCAGTGTGGTTGAAGAGAAAGGGGCAGTGAGCTATTAAACGGGGCTGAAGACAGAGGCGCGGCCATGGAGAGGATTTCAGGATTTCGTTATCTGAAGGGTTACATAACGAAATAGCTATGACATGTGTAGGTGGTAGTCAATTCTTTTAGAGATGCCAGTTTCTGCCTTTATCCCTTTGTCCTGTCAAAGTACACAAAATTTGAGATCCGGTCTGACCTAATCTAAGTAAAAATCAGCTAAGTTTCCCACAACTGATTTGGAGAAACTCACGGGATTTCGGATCTTGTGACTCCCTTTGGTCCTCTAGGGACAGAAGCGATGGTCTCGCTTGAGAACCCAGCAAATTCAGCTCCCCCAGCTGGAATTCCCATTCTCTGCCGCCGGGCAAATGCAGGTGCACTAGCACTTAAGATCTTGGAGTGTAACTTCCCTGAACCTGGTAGCCTTGTACTCAGTCAAGCGGAAATCCTGTATTCCGTATTTCGTTTTCTTTGCTTGTTTTTTAGATATGTGACTAAAACACACACAGACCACCAACTCAAGGTACCATTAAGCCGTTCCCTCCTCTGCTTTTTCACTTCCGAGAAATCCCACCCACAGCCCAGCAGATGCAGAGCGCGCCGGGCGCTGGGCGCGGTCCTGCTCCGGGAACAGTCGGGCTCCCCGGTTGCTACCCCGGCGGAGTGTCTGGAGCTGAGCTGGAGGCTGAGTCCCTGGAAATGTCGGAGAGGAGCAGCCGCCGGTCTAGGGACCCTGCCTGCGAGGGGCCCAGTGCCCGATTCCGTGTCCGTCTGTCCCACAGACTTATTTCTAAGCACACACCCAAGTACGTAAACTCGCCCTAACCCCATTCCATCCCAGCCGGGACCGTTCTGTGCCTAAATGGCGCTGTCCGTGGAGCCCACCGAAGCGGCGGCTCTCGGCGCCCACCTGACAACTTCTGGCAGCGAGTGGCCCCCCTCACCCGGGGAAGCCTCGGTCCGGGGAAGCCTCGGTCCGGAGATGCCGGGCGGACTCCAGATCACCGCGCGCCGCCTGGGTCTCCCGGAAAGGTGCGGCTCGGCCCTGAGCGCGCTGTGGAAACACCTGAGCGGAGAGATGCAGGTTAGGACCGACCACGGACCGAGTCCCCGGAGGTGTTGGAGAGGGTGCGGACGCGGATCCCGGAACAGGAAGAAAAGGAACGGAGAGTGAGGTTAAGCAACCGCCTCTGCCAGGCGGGCATCTCCGCCTAGTTCCTGCGGGCAGGAAACTCTTCTTACTGGTTTCCTCCACCCTCTACTCCATTCCACTGCACCTCCTCCACACGCACATCATGTACGGAGGGTTTTTGGAAATAGTTCTGGCTAGGGAAAAAAAAAGAAAGAAAGAAAATGTTTGGCGGAGGTGGATGGCATCTGGTGGCATCACCCTTTGTTTTTCATGTGTGTTTGTTTTGCCATTTTGTTTGATTCCCTGCGCGTGTTTATTTGTTTCTTTGTAACTGAGGTATGGGCATCCCTCACGGGCTTCCTGGCCATCTGGTTGTCTTTCGCGAAGCGCCTGTTCAAATCAATGTCCCATAGAACAAAGCCCGTTGAAGAAAACTTAGAAAAAGACTTCAGGCCTCTGAGACAGACAAGTGTTTCCTAAACAGGACATAAGCACCAAGGATGAAAGAAAGGTTGATCCTCTGGGCCTCAGGTAAACCAAACACCTTTTTCGTCAAAAGACTCCCTTAAGAGCGAGGAAACACTAGCCGCAGACTGGAAGATCGGCGTGATACACGCACGTATCGCAAAGGTCTCGGGTCCAGATGACGTAAAGAACTCTTAGAGTACAGAAAGTGCGAGGAAAGGATCTAATTCTTAAAAATAATTCGGTGGATTTTGAGGAGGAGTCCTTCTTCTTCCAAGTTCTTGGCGGAAGGCGCTCCGCCAACGTCGCGCGGCTGACCCGGCGGGAGTGAAGATGCAGGAGGAGCGCTGGCTCCTCCTGTCCGGATAAGGTCAAGTCTTGGTTTTCGGCGCGGGAACCGGAGAGGGTGTCGGAAGGCTCAGGCATTTGGAGAAATGCGGCTCTTTCTATTTCCTGAGCAGGGTGACAAAAGGTCGGCGGACGTGCTGTTTCCGCCCGGTTTCGAACCGGGGACCTTTCGCGTGTTAGGCGAACGTGATAACCACTACACTACGGAAACGCCCGGGGGCGGCAGCCTTTCGCCGGGCAGGATGGAACCGCATTCTCCTTTCCCGGGCGCCCCCAAATCCAACAATTTGGAATGATTTTTCTTCTAGTGTATTTTCAGTCACGCTGCATTTCTTTCCCTCCCACTGTTCGTTTGTTAAAACAACGTTCTAGGAACTTCATGACTCACAACCAAACGTCACTTCAAACCAGACGCCAAATTCCTGCCCGAAAGCCGGCCACCGTAACCTCGGGCTCCTAGGGGATTCGCTTTCACGGAATGACCCGACGTTCTCCCGTGGCTTTGCTTTCCATCTCTCTTCCTGAGCTTGAGGAGCCGGGACCCAAGACACCGAGCGCCGGAGACCATCCGACCTTCCGCGAGGGCAACGCTCATCTGCAGGGGACTGCTGACAGGGGTGAGGTGGGCTGTGCCCCGTCTACTCTCGGGAGGGGGTGACAAGAGGGGTAGGCTTTGGGAAGTCATGTGACTGGACCTTGTGCGGAATGGGTTTAGGAGTCGTCAGTCACCCGGTTCTGCAGCGGTCCTCAGGCTGCTCTGGAACGCCTGTGCTCAGTGACCCGCGTCAACCTGTGTAACCGACGGTGTGCTTGCCTGTTCTTTACTGTCCTCCTCGCTTAAACCCGCGTTCGTCGCTGCCCGTTTTTCCCTTCCCAGGCTTCCCCATGGGGCTCTAGAAGATGCTCGACAGGCACATGGTGCTCGTCCCTCAAATCCTTTGAGAGAACTTCGTGACAGGACAGCAAGGCGTCTGCGTCTCCGACGAAGAGCAAACTTGAAAACTCCACTGTTGGCAACTAAAACTTGGATTGGTCCTAACGTGGCAGGAAAGAGAGAAGACACGCAGCATTTCCCAATCAGCAAGACTTTCGATTTTTTTTTTTTCCTGACGTCAAGTCGGCAGCATCAATGATATTGTTTATTACTCGTCAACAATTTGATTAGACGTTTATTTTAAAGAAATTAATGAGTGGCGCATAATGTGCCCCATCCTGACCCAGGCTCCGGCAGGTACCAGATGTCCTGAAAAATTAGAAAGGCCTGGGGGAGCAAAGGGCACACGCAGTGATCGTTATGATAAAATTGCGCAAAATAGGGTCATTAGTTTTAAACTTGCCAAGTGAAAACACGGAGACAAATGCTCAGGGTGTTTTCACAGAAGCATAGAAAAGGGGCAATTTCTCGATTCTTAATCATTAGGAAAGGCTTATCAGAAGAAGCGATAACTGATGTGAGACTTAACAGGTGGAAAGAAAGATATTGGCTGAGGAGAGGTGGAGAGGAGAGGGGAACCTGGCATTCCGAGCAGCATGGAGCGAGAAGCTAGTGTTTGGGGCAAACTCCAAAGAGTTCCGGATTTGAGGCCGGGAGTAGGGAGAAATGAGAGAAAATGGGAAAATAAGGGTCAGCCTAGGAAGAAAGGGGAGGGTCTTCCACTTGACACTTTAATGGGATATTGATGTGGATTAAGGCTGCCCCACCTAGAGAAGCCCAAGGTGACCTGGCCTACATGCCAAACTATACGACCCAGTGGACTTTTTTTATGGTATGAATTAGGACCGCCCCAGGGAGAGAAGCCCAGGGCATCCTCACCTACATGCCGATCTATATGGCCAGATTCATATCTAAAGTTATATGACCGCACAATAACCAGACCCCATCTGCACTGAAATCATTTAATGACTTTTTACATCATCTTTTCTTTTCTCCAGTAAAAATAAGTGACGTACCCATGCCTTATGAAATTAGCCCTAACCCTCAACTCGGGGCAGCAGCAGGAGCTCTGACCGCCCGTGGGTCCTGTCCCCACGCACCAGCTCTGCCTGCCCATGGGTCCTGTCCCCATGCCAGCGGGGGCAGCAGCAGCTGCTCTGCCTGCCCATGGGCCCTGTCCCCATGCCAGCGGGGGCAGCAGAAGCGGCGGCAGCAGAAGCTCTGACTGCCCATGGGTCCTGTCCCCATGCTATTCTACACTACTCTCTAAATAAAAGAGCACTACTGCCAGGTCTTGCGAGTCTAAGAAATC
Source organism: Equus caballus (assembly GCF_041296265.1). Taxonomy (NCBI): domain Eukaryota; kingdom Metazoa; phylum Chordata; class Mammalia; order Perissodactyla; family Equidae; genus Equus; species Equus caballus. The sequence goes on along the minus strand of NC_091703.1, from coordinate 27,996,682 downwards.
TTTCTTTCGACTCCTCAGCTCACCGACCCCGCATCAATGTGAGGGGGAGAGTTGGGAAAGTTTGAAGAAGGGAGATGACGTTTTCCATTTGGAGCTAAAGATCTCTTTGGTTGATATGCAAATAAGGAATTTAGGGGGCCAGGAATGCAGACAAAGGAATGAGGAAGACGCTCTAATAAGAGCTCAAATTAGAGCTCCCAGGCGAGAGAGCCAGGAAGGGAATTCTGCAGGTAGCAGAGGCAAAACCAGAAGTTGACTTTTGATTTGGTGGGTGAGGAGGTACTTTGAGTCAAGTCAATCTGGAGCCCAGATTCCTCAGTGAGATGGAAAACAGGAAAATAATCCCTTCCATAGGCAAGTTAAGGAGTCCGTTTGGAAGTGTGCTGAGTTATCAGGACCTGTGTGACCTACAAGTGGAGATAAGACATATGAGTTTGAAGTGGGTGAGGGGCCTGGGCAAGACTGGCAGATTTTAGGATGATTCATTAGTTCCCAGCGTGCAGCTATCTGAGAAAATTATGGAGGTGCAGGGATGACAGAGGAAGGAACCCCCCCAGCATCGGAGAGGGTAGTGTTTCTGTGGTGTTGTTATAATGTTAACGTCAGTTCTAATAAGTGCCCAGACCTGTGAGGTTTCTCTACATGCGTGTGAGGTGAGGCTTCACAAGCGCAACACAGATTGTGGGTTGGACATTTCTGGGCTGGTCTAGTACCTTGGGACCAACGTTAACGTGGAATTGTAGAGGCAGGGTCAACATGAAGCAGCATTACAATGAGAGAGAACAGGGTACAATTCCAGGTAAGAAGCGCTGATGAAGACCAAGACTCTTATGAGTTTGCAAGAGAAGTCCTTTCCATGTGAATCCCGTCATGTTGAGGTTTCCACCTTTGCCTCACACACCAAAGAGTCCTGGTTTAAAACTTGGTGGGAACACTCATGACATTCTTTTCTGAATGCTCAACTTTCCAGCATCCCCACTCTTTACATTTCAATCTTTCACCCTTTCCATCCCATCTGCCAATACACAAATGTTGATGGAAGGTGCAATGCAAGGAATGCTGAAGTGGATAGAACCCAGCTTCAACACACAAGGTGATTGATTAGGAGAGAGCACCCGGGAAAACTTCTGTCAGAGTCTAAGAGCTGCTCAAAAGAACCGTAAGGCGAGGCCAGGAAGGTTCAAATGAGGAGCAGTCATTGGTGATGGGAAGTCATGGACCAGGTGAGATTTAATGGGATTTAGGGGTAATGAGCCTGCATTAATCTTAGAGTATTCCAGCAGAGTATTCCAGTTAGAGTTTCTCCAGTAGAGAAACAGGATTTCAGTTTGAGATAAGACACTTTAGTTAAAGGCGTATCTGTGAATTTCCAGGTCTTGTTTGGGAATTAATTTGTAGAGAGAAAGCATTTTCCTGTTACCATACTGAAATACTCACCTGTTCTTTGATTCCAAAGCTCATCTCATAGTATTAGAAGAAAAACGTCTTGAGTTCTCAGCATGGGAAGTACTCAACTCGTCTTTGATTCGCTCACATGACTCAAAGCCCGGTTCATGTAACAGCAGTATAGACATCACCTGAGAGCTTGTAGAAATGCAGAATCCTGGTCACAGTCGTAGTGAAATAAAATCTGCATTTTAGTGGATCACCAGGTGATTCCCATGCCCACGAAGTTCTGAGAAGCATGGCTCATAGCACTATGCAGTGGGCGAAAAAGCTACTTGGTGCAAAATTGGACGAGGTGGGATGGCGGGGCGAAGAGTGGTCATTCAAGGAGCCATTCAAAAAACCCAAATATTGACAATGTGCCAGCTGTGGTGAAGGTTCCAGGAGGCAAAAAAACCAAACAAACAAAAAAACCCCCACAAAAACAAAAACAAACAAAAAAACCAGAAAACAACAACAACAAAACCTTAAGGGAGTCACAGAGATGACCTAAAAGCTAAGTGGTGAGTGAGACTTGATAAAACGGTAAAGGAAACGAAGACCAAGAAGCAAACCTGATTCTGCTAGGCAATTCCAATACTCATGTCATCATATTAGAAGAAAAACGTTTTGAGTTCCCAGCGGAGATATTTTGGTGTTCCCGTCACAGGCAATCAGGAGAGATTTTTGTTGGCTTGTTTTTTCGTAAGATTGTTTGGCCGAAGCTGTCCCTTGCACTTGTGGGGCTTGATGGGAGGTCTAGCTCCAGTTGTCTGCATTTGTGTCCAGTGAATTGCAAAAGGTCGCCTTGAGAGGCCCCGCTGGGATTCGAACCCAGGATCTCCTGTTTACTAGACAGGCGCTTTGACCAACTAAGCCACGGAGCCCAGGACACGGGGCCGCTGACTCACACATCATTTGAAGGTGATGTTGCTTTTCAGTCTGCCCTTCGTAGTTCTCAAGAATATTTGATCCGCAGAAGAGTATCAGGACTAATTCTCAGGATCTGCGTGAAGCTTTTCTCTTCGTCTCTCTTAAAAGGTGCACAGCTGGTTATACGCTGTGCTAAGGGAGAGAGAAAAAAAGAAACTTTCTTGAGCCGCTGGATCTTGAAATATGCAGCCAAGCCCTTTCACTTCGAGGAGTTTGTGCGGCTTCCTATGGAAGCTATTTCTCAGTTTCGATACTTCTCAGTTTCTGTAATAGGGAGATAATGATCGGTTCGATTGACAAAGCAAGGAAGATCGCTGTGAGGCTTAACTGAAACGACGCGTAAGTCAATCGGCAAAATGCGGGCACTCAAACACTGTTGGTTTTCTTCTCTTTGAGGCCAAGCTGTTGCTTTGTATCCCACGTGAAACTGACCATTTTCGGGTATTCGCGAAGACTGGCAAACAATTTGCTGCAGCACATGAAATGTTTTATAAAATATACAGTACACGGGCGGGAGCGGCGGCCGCCAGACAAGCCAGTCTTGCGAGCGGTCTCGCTGCTCCAGCGATCCGAGTCAGGCTCCCTCGGGGCTGCAGTCACAGAGGACAGCCAGGCCCCGAGGAAGAAAGCCAATTTAGCTGAAGACGGGGTAGTAGAGGATGAGCCCAAAAGACCGGTAAAGGTAGCATCCAGTCCTGGTGCCGCGAAGATGAAACTTAAGAGGAAACTTGGCGGCACTTGAGGGAAAGAATAGAAAGAAGTGCAAATAAACTGGAAAAGGGGGCAGCACAAGGAAAAGAGAACAAAGTGGCTGAGCACGAAACTAAGGGTCCAGACTTAAACAGGAGGAGAGTCGAGAGGCCGAGGAAGCAGGGGAGGGAGAAGACAGATCTGATTGTCCCCGACCTGTATCTCAGTCTCAGCGCTGTTCCCTGCTACCTCCCCTCTTGTCGGATCCGTGGGAATAGCGTAATCAACTATTTGTAAACGCAGACATCAGGAGCCTATAAATGCACTTGTAACGATCAGGAAATTCCACCACCTGTCTCTCTTTCTCTCTCTCTGTTTTCATATTTAGATAAAAGTAACTCGTGTTTACACAGGTGAAATCAAAATCCTGTTGTATCTAAAAGTTGATTGCGAAACCCAGGGTCACACAGATTATGTCCTATGCTTTCTTCTAGAAGTATTGTAGATCTCTGTTTTATATTTAGGTCTATGTGGTAGTGATATTGAACCTGAAGTGAGTTTGCTCACCTGTTGCACAGCAAGCCAATCTCTGACACCGGGTGCAGTGGAAGAAAGGAAGAATTTTATTATTGCACACCCCTAAGCAAGGAGAGAGGGCAGCTAACACTGAAATCCCAAACTCCCCAAAAAGCTAAAAGCAGGGGGTTTTATTTGGGGTTTTAGGTAGGGGAGCCTGTGGCCTTGCTGGTCAGAGCTTTCCCACCAGCCTGTATCTCCTTGTGGGGTGGAGACAATGGTTCCAGGTGCTTATCCTTGGCGGTGTCTGTCTCCCTGGCGGATAGCGGATTCTGGAGCCAGAAAGCCAGGGAGTAAGCAGGGAATGAGTGCTTTGGTTTTAACCTCATATATGTTGGGTTTAATGTGGGGAAACTGATATCAGGGCCGGTATCAGTAGGGTGAATAACATCCCCTCCCAAGGTATCCGTGTCCTAATCCCGAGAACCTGTGGATGTTATTTTACGTGGTAGTAAAAGACTTTGAGATGTGATTAAGTTAAGGATCTTGAGATAGAGAGATTGTCCTGATTATTCCGGGGGACCCTATATGCAACCACATGTCTCCTTATAAGAGGAAGAAGGGGGGACTTAAGACACACAGATAGAAGAGAAGACAGGGTGACCATGGAAGCAGAGATTAGAGTGATATGGTACAATTCTGGTGGCCACCAGAAGCTGGAATGGATTCTCCTCGAGCCCTTGGACCTCACCAACACCTGGGGTTCAGCCCAGTGATAATGATTTTGGATTTCTGGGCCCCGGAACTGTGAAGAAGCAGCTTCTGCTGTTTTAAACCACCAAATCTGTGGTAATATCTTAGGGGAGCCATAGGAAACAAATACAGTCTATGATACATTCTGCCTTAACTTTTGTATGAGGCATGATGTATGTGTCACGGGCCTTTTTTGCATCTAGACTTCCAAATTTCCAGCATCATTCCATGAAAAGTCTGTCCTTCTCCACTGAATGGTTTTCGAAAATCAGTGGACGATATTTGTGTGGCCCTATCCCTGACTTCTCTATTCTAGTCCACTGACGTATGTGTCTATCGTTTTGCTAATACCACACTGTCTTAATTATTGTAGCTTTAAGTCTTGAAACGGGATAATTTGAGTCCTCTGGCATTGTTCTTCTTTTTCAGAATTGTTTTGGCTACTTTGTTTTCTTTGCCTATCGATATAAATTTTAGAATCAGCTTGTCGCTGTCTATTTAACAGCGTGCTGAGATTTTGATTGGAACTGTTAGGAATCCAGAGATCAATTCGTGGAGAATTGATACCTTAACAATTTTGGGTCTTCCAACCTGTAAACAAGATATGTGTCTCATTTTTCAGTTATTTGCATACGAATTCTACAGATATTTTGTTAGACATATCTAAATACTTCCTTTTTTGAAAAAATTCAAATTTTAATCATTCATTGCTGCTATATAGAAATACGACTGAATTTTGTATGTTGACCTTGTATCTCTCTTATTAGGCCCAGGAGTTTTACTGTAGATTGTATGGGGTTTTCCTCATAGAAGATCAGGTCTGTGAATAAAGACAGTTTCATTTCTTCTTTTAAAATCTGCACAGTTGTTGTATTGTAGCAGCTAGGATTTTCAGTACTTTCCTTGAATCGGAAAAGTGAGAAAAGGGACATTGTTGCCTCGATTCCAAGTTAAGGGGGAAAGCGTTCAGTCTCTAACCATTATGTATGATGGTAGGTGTACATTATTTTTTGTAGATACTCTGTGTTTGATTTTATTTTATTTACTTTTCATAAATTTTTATTATGAACGGATGTTGAGTTTACCTGAGTGCTTTTTCTGCCTCTACTCGTAAGATCGTATGCTTTCTGTCTGCTTGGTCTATTAATTTGGTGAGGAACATTGCTTAATTTTTTGAATGTTAAAGCAGACTGGGATAAACCCCATGTAATAACAATGTCTTATGCTTTTTACATATTGCTGAATTTGATTTGCCAAAATGTGTTTAAAGATTTGTGTGCTTATGTTTATGAGTGCTACTGGTCTGTGGTTTTCTTTTTTTTAATGTCTCTGTCTCCTTTTGGTATGCATATGTCAATATGTATCCCAGAAGTCAACAAAAACCAGTTTCTCTCTGAGACCATTGGAGTATTAACTGGATATAATAATGGTTAACTGCTGAGTGGAAAATCCCCACAGAATGTATATCCATCACCCAATGGCCTCCTGGCTGGGCAGGTGTGCTCATGCAATGTGTGACTGATATTTTCAAGGAAGTGGGCACTCCACAAGTGAATAATACGTGAGGATATATCCTTGAAGTCAGGTGAATATTGAAGTCAACTCCTGCATCTCAGAGAGGATATTCTCAAAGTTTGTCTCCTTAAGAATCAATTTGCTTTTACTGCATAAGAAATCACCCCAAATGTCGGTAGCATAAAACATAATTATTTATTCTCACAGGACTGCTGGTTGGCTCAGGGTCAATTGATGTAGGCTGGGCTCACCTGGGTAAATTTATTGATCTCAGCTGGGCTTGCTCAAACATCTGGGGGTCCGTTGCTATAGGTTCAGAGGGGAGAGAGAGTGGACTCTGTTCCGTGTGAGTCTCAGACTCCTGTGGAACTAGCAGGCTGGCTCAGGCATGTTTGACTGCCTATAGGAGCACAAGAAAAATTAGCCCAATAGCACAAATATGTTGTTTATGTCCAGGCCAATAACTTTCTATTAGCCAGGTCAGGCATATGAACAACCCAGGACTCTTCTGAGGGGTCTGCAAATTCTAAACCAATTTCATAATAATGCTCGATATTTATGATGGGGTTGGTGGTGATCTTAACGAATGTGGTTTTTCATCTTTTAAATTGAAATGTGGAAGTTCTGGCTTCAGGACAAGGGGTGAAGGAGGAGTAATATAAATTGCTGCTAAATTCTGCCACAGTTTCCTGGAAATATGAACACACTGATTTAGTGTCCGGCATGCATTAGAAACCACAATGTCACGTCAAGAAAGGGTTTTGACCTTTGTATTTACTACTGTATCTCCAATGCCTTGTAAAGTATCTGGAACATAGTAAGCTCTCAATAAATATGGGTCAAAAAACTGAATAAATGTAGACTAGACTGAGAGTGTTCCAGGAGGCTAGAAATGGAGAGTGCCATCGAACATCTGAAGTCATTCTGATCCTGTATTTGCGGGTGACACTACCCATTAAGACTTTCAACGTTGCGTGTGTAATATGTAGATAGTTCATGTGTCTGCATACCTCCTCTCTGAACCAGGTTCACGGGAGTAAATTCTTAGCCATAATACCTATCTGTGTCCATTTTTAATTTTCTTTTCTGATTTTGGTTCTAGTAAGAGCACTTAAGAGACCATACTATCTTTGGGTTCCATGGTGTAGTGGTTAGCACGTCTGCCTTACACGCAGAAGATCCTGGGTTCAATTCCCAGTGGAACTACGAGATTCTTTATGTTTCCATTAAGAACAAATGTGGTGAGCTCCTTTCTCTTGCCCTCCAGATGTGCCAAAGTTCTTTCGGACGTTTTGGACTGGACCAAATGTCCTACAGGTCTAAAATAAAACGATTCAGAAAGAAGAAAATAAAGGAATGGGCTAAGGTACACCGGGTAGAAACAAGGAGAAGGCAAGGTTTGTGATCTCGACATTAGATAAATTTGACTTCAGGCCAAAAAGATTAAACACGGCCAAAAAGATCAACTTTTAATGTTAAAGGCCATGATTTCAATAAAGCTAGAACAGTTACAAAGTTATGTGCTAAAAGATGCACCAACTACATTTGTAAAATAAAAATTGCAAAAGATACAGGGAATAGATTTAAAGAGCACTAAGAATACTAGGCTTTAAAATGACACCTTCCACACATGATAGGTCAAATGGACACAAAACGAGGAAGGATATAGAAAACCAAATCCGCATAAACCTGAAGGTAGAACTTGTACCGATATATATCAAAATTAATTAATAACCTGGTATAGAGAATATACCTTCTTCTCAAGGGCACAGGGAACACTGACAAAAATTAGCGACGTAGCATATCACAAAAAGAGCATTAGTAAGTTCCATTAAGCAGAACTATTACAATCAGCACCCTAGGATCCTAACATGGGCTTGCTAGTTTATAGAACTCAGCCTGGACCTTGTGGAGTGTTCTGCCCCATGCAATCTCTGGTGTGAAATGTACAGTGTTGGAAATTACTGCTGGAAAATGAAAACAAATATCTTACTTGGAGCTTTCCAGCATTGCCAGAACTCCTGATCCTCTTCAACGTGCTTCTCTCTTTTCCAGGTAAGTAAAACAGACTGAAGATAATGAGAACTATTTTCGATCTGTTGGAGAAGGAAGTTACAAATAGAAAAGTTATAAAGTACAATAACCCCTGGGTTGTTGGATTTGAGTTGGAGGCATCAGTATGAAATCATGGTTATATCTATTTGTAGATAACTAGATATAGATATAGACACTTGCATATGTATGCATGTGCACATTTTCTATCTCTGTCCCCTGAGAGAGCCTAGAAGCAATGAGCATACCTAGTACTCGGATCTTGATTTCTAAAAACCATTCGATGGTGAATGGATCCAGAGCTTTTTTGAAAAATAGCTGATCTCAAGATTGGGGCAAAAAAAGTACGATATAAAGGAGGAGACTTTCCTTGTCTCAGAAATGAAGAACTTCTTTAAAAATGATGGTACATGTCAAAACGACTTTGGAGTTAATTTGAAGAGCTCACATTGTTCAGATCTGTGACAACTGGAGCATTAAAATAAATGGTTAATGATTGTAACTCATTGAATAAGAATCCGTGAATCCATTTGAAATGAATGAATGAATGAATAAATGAATGAATAAATAAGCAGAGGAGGAGAACCTCCTCCTTAGAATAGAATTCTAAGCAACACAGGTCAAGAGAACAATGCAGTTACTACATTGTCAATTTGAAAGGATTACAGGAATAATTGATTCTTACCGAATTATTTATGCATGCCAAACTAGTACGTAAAACCCTGAGGAGGATGAAGATGTTTGCATAATTTTCAAGGACTCTCCAGAAATTACTTTTCTAATGTGCATTTTTCTTTTTTTATAGTGAGGAAGATTGTTGCTGAGCTTACATCTGTGCCACTCTTCCTCTATATTCTGTGGGATGCCGCCACAGCAAGGCTTGACAGTAGTGACAATGTAGTAGACGAGAAAAGAATAGTCTCTCTTTCTTAAAAAAATAATAGTGCTGGAACAATGGGATAACCACATGGAAAAAATTAACTTTGACCTTGATCTCAGAGTATAAACAAGAATTAACTCCAAATAGATCATAGACCTAAACAAAAGCACTAATTTATAAAACTCTCAGAAGAAAACATAGGAGAAAATCATCGTGACCATGGAGCATGTGAACCATAAAACACGAAACTTTGATTAAATGTTCCCCATCAAAATGAAAAACTTCTGCTCTCTGCGAGAGCCCAGTAAGAAAACGAAAAGGCAAGTCACACACTGTGGGAACATACTCCAATACATAACTGAGAAAGGACTTGTATCCAAAATACTTGAGGGACTCTTACAACTCAATACTAAATGACAAAACCCAAGAAAAACATGGCAAAAGACTTGAACACACACTTCAAAAAAGAAGGGATATGAATAGTCAAGAAGCATATGAAAAAATGCTCACTATTAGTGATGGGGAATGCAAATTAATGCCACGATGAGATTATTCTTTAAATACAGTAGACTGTCTAAAATCTAAATAACTGACAATACAAAGTGTTGGAGAGGTTTGGTACAACTGGAACTCTCACAAAATATCATTTGAAATGTAAAATGGCACCAGACCTTTGGAAAACACTTGGTAGTTTCTCAGAAAGGTAAACACACATTTACCAAATGGCCCAGCAATTCCATTCCTAGCTATTTCACGACAAGAAATGAAGACTCATGTGATGGTTAATTTTATGTGCCAAGAAGGCCAGGACATTTGGACCCACAGGACCCACATATTTGGTCAAACAGTAGTTCACATGTTGCTGTGAAGATACTTTTTAGACGAGATTCACAGGTGAAGCAATAGACTTTGAGTAAAGCCGATTTCCTCTATAATGTGGGTGGGCCTCAGCCAATCAGTTGAAGGCCTTAAGAGAAAACAGACTGACCTCTCCCCAGGAAGAGGGAATTCTGCCAGCAGATTGCCTTTTCATTCAAGCGGTAACATCAGTTCTTTTCTGGGTCTCCAGCCAGTCAAACTAACCCGCAGATGTTGTATTTGGCTACTTCCACATTGGTATGAGTCAATTCCTTAAAATCTCAGTCTCTCTCCCTCTCTTTACCCATCTATATATCTTCTCTTTCTCTGGAGAACTCTGACTAATACAAAATACGTTCAAACATACTTGCTACATGAATGTTCATAGCAGTTCTACTCATAATAGCTAGAAAATTAAAACAATGCAAATGTCCGTACACAGGCGAATAGAAAAACAAATGGTTATATGTCTGTACAACCGAGTACAACTCAGCGACAAAATGAAATAAACTGCTGATACATGCAACAACATGAGTGACTCTCAAAAATATTGTGCTGAGCAGAAGAAGCCAGGAACACAACATACATCGTGTATGATCTATAAGAAATTCCGGAAAAGGGGAAACCATTGTGAAGGAAACAGATCTGCTGTTCCCTGGAGCTGGGGTGGGGATGTGACTGACTGGGAAAGGGCATGTATTCCTTTCCTATCGCTGTTGTAACCACAAACTGAGTGGTTTAAAGCAACATAAATTTATTGTCTTACAGCTGTGGTCAGGAGTCTAAAATGGGTCAGCAGGACTGCATTCCTTCTGTAAGTTGTAGAGGAGACTCTGTTGCCTTCCCTCTTCCAACTTCAGGAGGCTGCGGCATCCCTGGGCCCATAGCCTTGCATCTCCAGAACCTCTGCTTCCGTGATGTGACTCCTCCCCTTCTCTGATGCCGACCCCTCTTAAGAGGAGTCTTGGGATGACATTGGGCCCAATCCAGGTAATTCAAGATAATTACCTCATTTCAAGATCTTAGCTTAATCACTTCTGCAAAGTCCCTTTGGTCATGTAAAGTGACATATTCATAGCTCTCAGGGGTTAGGATATGGACATCTATGGGGGCGCCATTATTCTGACTACCACAAGCATGGGGAGCTTTTTCAGATCATAGAAATGTTCTCTACTTTAATTATGTTAGCTCTTACATGCATGTATAAATATGTCAAAATTCATCAAATTTTATACTTAAAATGGGTGCATTTTATTGTAGGCAAATCATTCCATAATGAAGTTGACTTTAAAACAAAAGAATCAGAATCTTGCACGAACTCTCTTGGATTCTGCTTTGTTCACATAAAAATGTATCTTCCTCATCTACCAGACAGAGAATAACAACTAATTATTGCATTCTGAAGAGTGACGGGATTAATAAACATTTGTCCAATTAATACCTAATTTTCTTTCATCACCAAAGCATCTGGGAGCCCCTATTTCAGGGCTCTTTTCACGCTCATGAGTTTAGCAGAAAGTGCTTTGTCCCCCTTTGTAGAAGAACCTTCTCAACGTCATCTCCCCTCCTGCTCTGTGGTTTCACAGTCTCCTCCTTGTGTACATTCTCTTCTTCCACGATGCGAAAGGTTGGAATATTTCAGAGTCAACTTCTGCTGAATATGTCGACTTTTCAGAAAGTAAGCTCCGATTTTGCCAAGTGTACAATATTGAAAGTGCTATTTGAAAGCTCTCTAAATACTGATAAAATAGAGGTTCCACATTATATTGTTAAGTGATGAAGGCAAGTTGCAGCACGATGTGTAAATAAGCCGACTCTTTCATGGAAAGAAGGGAAAACAAAAACTTATATACCTTATCTACTTGTATAAAGGAAACTGGAAACCATAGTAAGCAATTATGCGCAGAGTTCACCTACAGAAGTTGGAAATGGTTTTCCGGTAGATGAGGTACAAGGAGAGGAGGAAACTTGTCACTGTACCTTTTTATGTTTTCTGTGAAACGTGTGAATATATTTTACCTGAAATGAAACATTTTTAAAATAACGAGGCTTCTACCTGTCGAATGGATCTTCAGAAAGTTCAAAACGAAGCTGTTTCTTTCCTATTACGTTGATGTTAATAAAAATTTTTTCATATGTCATTAAAAAAGCTTGTTTCATCTTTCACTGAATTAGTGGAGACCCAAGTGTGCAAGTGTGGGAAGCGCAGATGGTTTTATAAGTTCTTTTCGGAAGGAAATAATCCCAATAGGTCAGTTTTTTGCAAGCATCAGTTTCCCAATGGAAAACCTTGCCACACGTGGATCTTTGCCCCTTCACGGGTCACTGCTGTCCTTTGACACTGAAGATAGGGACTAAACAAGGATCTCAACTTTGGGGGAAATGCCTGGTGTGTGTTGAATCTTTTAATTCTCAGCGAGTTTTTTGTTTTATCCGTAGATTGAGTCCTGGGAGCAGTCGTGAGACTGAGGGACGATATCTGCGAATAAAGATAACAAAAGCCGTCCTGGCCTGGCCCGTACGGGGATCGAACCCGCGACCTTGGCGTTATTAGCACCACGCTCTAACCAACTGAGCTAACCGGCCACGAAAATCCTTGTCCTCCTTCTGTCCCTAAAGTTTCCTATAAGCCCAAACTATTGTTTCAAAGTTTTTCCTAAAACGAAACAGAGAATTCTTTATCTCTTCCCATTCCTGCCTTCCCTAAATGCACCTGCCCTGACCTTCAATTTCCTTTAAAAAACCTCTCCGTCCCAGCACTCGTATGTTACTTCTTTAAAAACTCGCAAGATATTAGGTCAAATCGCTCTAGCAAATGGAGCTGTCTGGATGAACAGTTTCCTTTCAGCAGTGGAGTTCACGTTCGCAAACTGCCTTCACAGGAGATTGGTCAACTGACCGTGGAATTGCCACAGGGCCAGGCTGGGAGGACCCGGCTCCTGCGCTCAGGGATGTGGAATCTTCGCTCCTGAAGGCCATTCCGACAGAGCTGACGCCTTGGGACGGAAACTGGCTCCTTCTTGCTGCCTGGCCTCGGAGTGCTCCGGTGGTGACCACGACCTGAAATGTCTCCAGTTCCTGCACCGTGTAGCAGGGGTGGTATGTGTGTGTGTGTGTCTAAAATGCCTCGTATTTGACCAAAAAATTATGAAACATGCAAAGAAACGAGAAAATGTAATCAATCCCCAGCAGAAAGAAGCATATGATAGAAACCTCAATAACTTTATACTTAGTGAAAATAGCCAGGTGCTAAAGACCATGTGCTGTATGATTTCATTTATTTCTTTCAGTTTTACTGAGAATCCACATGTTAAGAATTTCAATTTTTTAAGAATCCACATATGAGTGAGATTAAACAGTATTTGTCTCTCTCTGTCTGTCTTATTTCACTTCACATAATGCCTTCAGGGTCCATCCATGTTGTCACCAATGGCAGGATTTCCTTCTTTTTATATGGCCTTTTCTGTATACATTCATCTGTTGATGGACACCTGTGTCGTTTCCATGTCTTGCCTACTATAAATAATGCTGGAATGCACATGGGGGTGCAGATAACTCTTCAACATAGCGGTTTTGTTCCCTTTGGATACATACCCAGAAGTGGGAATGCTGGATCGTATGATAGTTCTATTTTTTATTTTTTGAGGAACCTCCATACTGTCTTCCATAGTGGCTGTACTAATTTACAATCCCACCAACAGTGCATAAGGATTCCCTTTACTCCACATCCTTGCCAGCATTTACCTCTTGTCTTTTTGATAATAGCCATCCTAACAGGCACGAGGTGATTGGCATTTCCCTAATTATTAATGATGTTAAGCATCTTTTCATATACCTGTTGAATATCTTCTTTGGTAATATGTATATTTAGTTCAATTACCTGTTTCTCAATTGGATTATTTGCTTTTACTGCAGTTGGGTTCTTTAGGTGTTTTGGATATTAACCCCCTATCAGTATATGATTTGCAAATATTTTCTCCTTTCCGTAGGTTGCCTTTTCATTTTGTTGATAATTTTTTTTTTTTTTTTTTTTACTTTGCAGAAGATTTTTAGTTTGGTGCAGTCTCACTTGCTTATTTCTGACTTTTTTGCTTGTGTCATATCCAAAAATTCATTGGCAAGATCCATGCTAAGGAGTTTTTTTCCTATGTTTTCTTCTAGGAATGTTATGGTTTCAGGTCTTACATTTACACATTTATTTCATTTTGAGTTAATTTTTGTGAGTGGTGTAAGACAGTGGTCTAGTTTCATTCTTTTACATGTGAATATTTAATTTTCCTACCACCATTTATTGAAGAATTGTCTTTGATTTTATTTTTATGAAATTTCCAGAAAGGGCAAATATACAGAGACAGAATACAGATTAGTTCATGGATCAGAGGACTTATAATTGTTAAGATGTTAACACTATCCAAAGCAATGAACAGATTCAATGAAATCCCTATTGAAATTCCAATGACTGTTTTTGCAAAAATGGAAAAGCTGTTCCTCAAATTCATATGGAATTGCAAGAGATTCCAAAAAGCCAAAACAACCTTCCAAAAGAACAAACTTGAAGGACTTACACTTCTCAATTTCAAAACTTACTATAAAGCTACAGTAATCAAAACAATGTGGTACTGACATAAAGACAGACATATAGACCATGGAATGGAACTGAGAATCCAAAAATAGATCCATACATCTACTGTCAATTGTTTTTCAACAAGGGTGCCAAGACCAATCAATGGGGAAAGAATAGTCTCTTCAACAAATGGTGCTGAGAGAACCTGATATCTGCATGCAAAAGTGTCAGGAAAGGCAATCTGCACAGTCTCTTAACTCCTGCTGAGCCAACATAAGAATGGGCCTTGGGCCTGGAACTCGTCTTTACCAAGAGATGAAGTGCCCACATAGCCTCTGCTGGGCCTATCACCTTGTGTGGAACATCTTTCCCTGTTTCCAGTGTAATGAGTATTCCTTTGTTCTGCTTCAGCAGGTATATCAGTGGGCAACAGGCATGTCCCCAGCTTTAAGTATTTCAGAGTCCTTCCACTGCAGCATGGGAGGGGTGCGCACAGGCCAATTGCCCTGCGCTGGTTGCTGGGGGTACCTGCTAGCCATGGGGGACTGATGCACACTATTAAATCTGATCTTACTCTGTCTCTTCTCTGAGAGTAAAAGTCATTATGCCATCCAGTGATTTACCGTGTTGTTTTCCCCAGTGACTCTGATATCAAGATGCAGTGGGAAGAAGTGTTTGGACTTCTACTCCTGGTGGCAGGCATTGTGATGATCTTTGCTATCCTCTGTGTAGTTAGAGTCTTCCTTGGGCGGTGGTAACTGGTGCATGGTGTTCTGCTTGAGAAAAGAAGCAAGTTGGACCCATACTTCACACCACATATAAAAATTAACTCAAAATGTGCCAACAACCTAAAAATAAGAGCTAAAGCCATAAAATTCTTGAAGAAAATATGAGTAAATGTTCATGACCTTGGATTCAGCAATGCATTTTTAGATACGATACCAAAGAAAGCATAAGTGACTAAAGAATGACCAAACTGGACTCCACCAAAATTAAAAACTTTTGTGCACCAAAGTACTCAAATAAAGTGAAAAGACAGCCTAGAGAGTAGGAGAAAACTGTCTGCGAATCATACATCTGATAAGTCTAGCATCACAGGAATATAAAGAAATCTGACAACTCAATAACAAGAGGAACAACCCAATAAAAAATGGGCAAGGATTTGAATAGACATTTCTCCAAAGAAGATACACAAATGGCCAACTAGCACATGAAAAGATGCTCAAAATCATTAGTCATTATGGAAATGCAAATCAAAACTACTGTGATAGTATTTCATGTTCACTAGGATAGCTATAGTAACGACTTTTTATTTTAAAGATTGGCACCTGAGCTAACAACTGTTGCCAATCTTTTTTTTCCCCCTTCTTCTTCTCCCCAAAGCGCCCCCAGTACATAGTTGTATATTCTAGTTGTGAGTGCCTCTGGTTGTGCTATATGGGGCGCTGCCTCAGCTTGGCCTGATGAGTGATGCCATGTCCACGCCCAGGATCCAAACTGGCGAAACCCAGGGCCGCTGAATCGGAGTGTGCAAACTTAACCACTCGGCCACGGGGCCGGCCCTTACAGTAATAATTTTTTAAAAAAACAGAAAATGACAAGTGTTGGAGAGGCTATGGAGAAACTTGTACCCTCATACGTTGCTAGTGGGAGTATAAAATGGTGCAGCTGCAACACAGTTTAGCAGTCCCTCAAAAAAATTAAACAGAATTACTGTGTGACCCTGCAATTCTACCTTCATATAAGAAAAAGAATTGAAAACAGGTATTTAAACAAGTATATGTATATGCATATTCATAGCAGCATAATTCACAGTCACCAAAAGGTGAAACAAGCCTACGTGCCCCTCAGTGGATGGATGGATGGATAAACAAATTGTGGTATACATAAGAAGGAATATTGTTTAGCCATAAAAAGGAATGAAGCACTAGTATGTGCTACAATGTGGATGAACCTCCAAAACATTAGGCTAAGTGAAAGAAGCCAAACACAAAACGCATTCCAATTATATGAAAGATCCAGAATAGATAAATTCGTAGAGTCATAACACAGAGTGGTATTTGCCAAGGGCGTGAAGGAGGGGGAAAAACGGAGAAACTGCTTGAGGGGTAAAGGGATTTACTTTCAAATGATGGAAATGTTGTGGAAATAGAAACAGCTGGTAGTTTCATAGCATTGTAAATATACTAAGTGCCACTAAACTGTTCACTTTTAAGTGGTTATAAAATTAGAAAATAGAGAGCAGACATAATTTTGGGATAAAACGAGATCTTAAGGAACTTTGGTGTGTTACATGTTATATTTCTTACAGTATTTGTTAGTCATGTTTTTTTGTGAAGTGCAGGCACACAGGTATTACTAGGAAAAACTAAACAGTAATTAATACCATGCTTTGTTAAAAAAAAAAAAGAAAGTAAATTGGTGGTGCCTGGGATTGAGGTGGGAATCTGGATTGATGGAAATTGGGCATGAGATTATTTTGCAAAGTGACTGGAAATGTTGTAAAACTGGATTGTGGTGATAGTTATACAAATCGATAAATTTACTAAAGATCAGTGAATTGTACACTTAAAAATGGGTGAATTTTATGGTATGTAAATTATACCTCAGTAATGCTGATTAGGAAAAGAAGTATAAATCAAAAGAAGTGCAAAAAAAAGCAGTCATTACATGGCGCCAGATCACAGATGAAGCAATACTGTATGGCATCATGAAAATTGAGGAACTAGTTGAGAAAATATCTATTGAAAAAAATGTGTTTCAGGCAAAAGGAGACACTTTAGCATGTCCACACTTTGTATAGGTGTTGCTCCATTTCCCACTCATCTATCCCGAGGCAGTAAATAACACCACATGTTACTACAGTTTTCAACTGTGGGATATGAATTCAAGTGGTCCTTCAAAATCACTCTTCTGGCAAACAACTGTTCTTTGAAATTGTCCACAAGAACAGTAATTAGAACATTTGCCTGTTAAACTGAAAAGCATGGAGCAAGTACTCTGTTTGAGAAAAATTGTAACCATTAATATTATAAGCCCAATGATACGATTTCAAAATCAATGTTTTAGGCTATCATTTAAGTCAGTCAAAAGATAAAAGTCTGTATTTTTACTGTCTTTGTTTAATTATCTACTTACTGACCTTTACTGATATTTCTTCATATGAATTTGAATTACCATCTGGTGTCACTTCCTTTCAGCCTGAAGAACTTCCTTTATTATTTCCCATAAGACATATCTGTGAGTAACAAATTATCTTAGTCTTTGTTCAACTGGGAGTGGGTTCACTTTTGAAAGATTGTTTTGCTGGATGAAGGATTCTTTGTTGATAGTTTTCTTTTTGTCTTTCAGCATTTTGAATACGTCTTTGCACTATCTTATGATCTCCATTGTTTCAAATAATAAGTCAGCTATCTTTCTTGTTGTGTTTCCCTGATATATGATGAGTCATTTTTCTCTTCCTGCTTTTAAGATTTTCTTTAAGATTATCTTTAGATTTCAGCAGTTAGAGTGTCATATATGTAAGTGTGGATCTTTGTGTTTATCCATCTTGGGGTTTGTTGAGCTTCTTGGATGTGTAGCTTGATGTTTTTAATCAAATGTGGGAAACTTTTGGCCATGACTTTACAAATATTTTTTCTGCTTCTTTCTCTTTCTCTTCATGGTGGTATACTTAATGGTGTTTCACAGATCTCTGAGGCTCTGTTCATTTTTCTTCATTCTGTTTTCTTTCTGTTCTTCATATTGTATCATCTCTATTGATGCAACTTCAAGTACATTGGTTCTTTCTTCTGACAGCTCAAATCTACTGTTGAATCCCTCTGGTGAATTCTTCCTTTCTGGCATTGTAATTTTCCACTCCAGAGTTTTTGCTTGTGTTTTTAAAAAATAATTTCTATTCCTTTATTGATGTTCTCTGTTTGATGAGCCATTGTCAGCGTATGTTCCTTTCATTCTTTACAGATGATTTCCTTAAATTGTTTCAAAATACTTATAATAGTTGTTTTGAAATCTTTGTGTTCTAGGTTCAACGTCTAAATCTCCTGAAGGAAGTTTCCATTGTGTTCTTTTTACTGTGTGTATGAGTCACACTTTCCTGTTTCTGGGCATGTCTCATAATTTTTTGTTCAGTATTAGAAATTTTAGATAATACGTTGTGTCTCCTTGTGTCTGTGCACAGACTCAGTCAGCCAGGGGTGTGTGAGTGTCTTGGGTTCATTTCCACCTCTGTGGCACATGTACACATCGTCAGGTCAATGTGGGACTTGTGGAGGTCTTACTAAGCTGCCAACGGCTGTTTCACCTCCCTAGTAAAACCCCACCTCATCCTCTGGCACCTTGTTTGCTCCAAACTTATTCAGCATTGCAGGCTTGGGAAATCATGGGACTTTCTTTTTTCTTTTTCTTTTTTTATCACTGAGATTGCTAGTTTAATAAATAATGCTCTCATCAAGTGAGCTCTTTCCAGTAGCAATAGCAAGATTTCTATTTTCATGGTCTCTCCTATCTAGTTTGAACTACTGTGCGGACAGAACTAATGAGGAATGGGAGCAGCCCTGGGCAAGAACTTGCCATAGACTTGCACTGTTCTTACCTAAAGTTCAATTGTTCTCATAAATAAATGATTCTCGTTTTGCTGTATGCTTTTGTATGTGCTGAAATGGTGATCATAGAGTTGTATCCAGTATCACATTGCTTTTTGGTGAGAGAACTTGTCAACCTTCTCATGTTGTCACGCCAGAGTGAATCTCTACTCTAGATTAAGTCTATCTGTTCTTGACTTTATATAAATGGAAACATACAGTATATACTCTTTTGTGTCTGGTTTCTTTTGCTCATCATAATGATTTTGAAATGGATCTGCATTGCATTTACCAGTGGTTCATTTTTTCTTCTGGCTAAGTAATATTTACTTTTCATGAATATACCACAATTTGTTTTTCCATTTATCTGTTAATGGACATTTTCATTGTTTCCAGTCTGGGCTACTGTGAAGAAAGCTGTTATAAACATTGTTGAGCACATCTTTTCACTGATATAGAATTCATTTTTCCTGGGAAAATGCCTAGGAGAGGAAATGCTGTGTTACAGCCTAGGCATGTGTGTGTGTCTAAAGCAGTTTTATAATTTTA
Organism: Equus caballus; assembly: GCF_041296265.1. Taxonomy (NCBI): domain Eukaryota; kingdom Metazoa; phylum Chordata; class Mammalia; order Perissodactyla; family Equidae; genus Equus; species Equus caballus. The sequence goes on along the minus strand of NC_091703.1, from coordinate 27,977,364 downwards.
CATTCTCATCAGCAATTATGGCATGTTCCATGTCCTTACCATTTTAACTTGTTAGGAGTTTGCATGTGTTTTTTTATTTTCTCATAACTAAATTTGGTGCAAAGCAGTATTTCATCATGGTTTTAATTTACATTTCAGTAATGACTAAACAGGTTGGACATTCGTGTATTTTTCAGATTGAGGTGTTTATTCAAAGTGATTTTCCCGTTAGGTAGTGGCTTGCCCTTTTATCATTGATTTCTAGGAGTTCTTTAAATAATCTGGACACAAGTCCTTTGTCAGATATATGTTTTCCCTGCCTTTTTCTTATGTCTTCATTTCCTAATGATGTTTTTAAGAGCAGAATATTTTAATTTTGATAATGTTCACATTTACCTCTTTTTATGTATTTTATGCTATTTTTTTCCTAAGAATTATTTGCATACTGCAAGGTCCTAAAGACTTTTCCTAATTTTTCTAGATACTTTATAGTTTTAGCTTTACATTTAGATCTATGATCCATCTTGTATTAATTTTTGAATGTGGTGTGAGATGAGTGTGAGATTAATTTTTCTCCAACTTCTGAGAAGCTCTGAGAATGCTTGAGAAGAGAAAGTAGCCTAGCACCAAACCCAAACCCATTCAGATATCAAGTTGAAAAGAAGTTTGCAAAAGAGATCGCGAGAGGGTGCATGGTTTTATCCGGTTGTTCCAGGATCATTTGTTTAAAAGACTTTTCTTCCACACTGACTTGCATTGGCATCTTTGCGAAAATTAATCGATCATATATGTGTGAGTCTACTTCTAAAATTTGCCTTGTGACACTGATTGATTTATCTATATAATGCCACAACCACATTGTCTCAATTACTGGAGATTTATAGGAGGAAATCTTTTTGGTCAGGCAGTGTGAGTCTTCCACCTTTGTTCTTCTCTAGACTCAATCTGAGAGATTTCTAGTGTGTGATGTGGAGAGTACGGTCTAGTGAGGGAGGAGAGAGTAGGCATATTCACAGGGTCCCTGGAGTTCTCACTCTGAGAAAGTGATGCCTGGATCCAAGCCAGGGAAGAAAACTCCAGAGCACAGGGCCCAGGAAAGAGCCCCACTTGATCATGTTTAGGGGTGGAAATTGTGTGAGACAAACCAGGGGTCTTTAGAACTCAGTGCTTCTACAGTCTTCAATGCTGTTTATCTTCTTTAAAATTCAGATCTTTTCTATGATATTGAGCATAACTGGTAAATGAAAGTAATAGGCAGGTAACCACAAAGTTACTAACCCTCCTGGTCCTGAGAAATATTTTGCAATCTTTGATCTAGTATACCGATGAGCTTCTGAAAAGAAGGTTCATGTGAAAAGCGCAGAAGTTATGAAACACGGAATTCATATAGGTGTGTTTACTAGGATAGCACAGTTCCCTCTCTCAGGAGCTGGGCACTCTACTACTGATGGAAATCAAAATGAAAACAAAACAAAGTAATTTCAGATGGTACTTATGGTTAGGAAGCACATAAAACAGGTAATGTGACAGGGAGTGACTGGGACATGGAGACAGTCAAGAAAGGCCTCTTGGAGGAGGTGACATTGGACTTGAGCCTGAATGTTAAGAGGGAAGCAGTCATTTAAAGGTCATAAAAATAACAGCCTTTCAGCAGAGAGAACAGCCAATGCAAGGACCTGAGGTAGGAATGGGCTTTAGATTTTAAGTAACGAAAGAGATCATATGGTCAGCATGCAGTCTAGAGAGTGACCAGAGACGAGTTCAGCAGCTAAAGTATGCAGGGCCTTGTAGCCATGGTAAGGAGTCTGGACTTCATTCTAGTTGTAGTGGGAAGTGATTGGAGGGTTTAAGCAGAGGAGTTGCATCATCTGATTCCCTTTTGAAAGAATCACTGTGGCTGCCAGGAGGAGAATGAATTGTAGGGGCCAGGGGTGGGACAAGGAGACCAGGAGGGGAGCGAATCTCAGAATGTCCCCTCCTTTCTATACAGATTGTCATGGACAGACAGTAATACTATTTGTATAGCAATCTTGGTTGAAAAAAATGAGGTTGCTCAGTCAGGGGCAACCAGCCTGACCTGCAGTGTACCCCACAGGCTGAGGCAGTAAATATCCCAGTGTACCTGAGATCTGGGCCTGGCACCACAGACATATTGGTACAGAAGTTCTGAGAAGAGAAGGAAGTTGCGCAGCAAACCCAAACCCATTGAGACACTCAGTGCAAAAGACGTTTGCCAAAGAGATTCAGAGAAAGTGCATCCAGCAAAGTAGGAGGAAAACCAAGAGGATGTGAACAGTTGCAGTTAGGCCTCATTTTTCATTTCTCAATAGGTGCTGAGCACCCACGATGTGTCAGACCACAGTGCACATGCTAAACAAACAGAGGGAGGCACTGAGGCCAGACGTCTGCACGAGGGGCTGAGGTTCCAGAGCAGTAAGGTACAGGGCAGCACCTGGTGAGATGAAAAAGAAAGTTAGTCCTCAGGGTATGGGGTCAAGGAAGGCAGGGAGGGACTTCCTCAAGGTTAATGGGCTTTATGGCTTCTCTTACGAATCCCCTTGTCCTGACTCGCCTTTACTTCTCCTCCACACCCAGCTCCCTAGAGACACTCAGTCTCACTGACTGACCATGACCTGCTCCTTGTGGCTGCTGCTCAGGGTGGTGAACACGGCACTGTGGGCACTGCTGAGGCAGCCTAGGCAGGCACCCTTGGGATTGCGCCCACCCTCCTGGAACCTTGGGGTGTCCCCATCAGGAAGGCTTGACCAGAGCCCTAAATCCCTAGGGTTGGGAGCTGGGAGTGACAGAGAGTAGCATTTGATTGTGATTGGGTTTGGAAGAAAGACTAAAAGAGAGACAGAGACAGAGACGGACAAAGATGAATTGATAGGAAGAGAAACAGAGAGGAAAAGCATGAGAGAGGGTAAGAGATAGAGACTCATAGAGACAGAGAGATTGAGAAGACAGTGAATGAGAGAGAGGAAAGGTCTGAAGAGAGAGAAATAGAAGCAGAGAGAGAGAGAATGAGAGAAAGTGATTAAGGTGATACAGAGAAAAAGAATGAGAAACAGAAATGGAGAGCAGTGGAGATGGCCAGGGGCAGAGCAAATAAAGGGGGAGAATAGAGACACCGACTGAGAGACAGGGAAAGAGACAGATACTGTGACATAGAAAAATAAACAGAGGACAGACTAAGACACAGAAACACAGAAATGAAGATATTGACAGAAACAGGAGAAGATGGAGAGACAAATAGAGACAGAGACATGAAAAAGAGGAAGAGACTCAGGGAGAGGGCACTGTGAGGGCGCCAGAGAGAAGCAGAGACAGGTCAAGGTCTGAGGTCCAGAGAGAGAGACAGGTAGCAAGGCACCCAGCTGGTAGCTGAGTGGAATTTCAGGGGGAATCTGATTAGCAGGGGGCGGACACCAGCATGAAGAGCCACATTTCTTTGACATTTGACATTTAACCCAGTATTGACAATTAGAATAATCATCCACTTATATTTACAAACTCTTTGTCTGTAACAAAGCCCTTTGAGTCGGGAGTGAGGATGTTTGCAGACAGGAGTCAGTATAAGCAGAACAGGTGCTGAATCCCTATTCCTGGGAACTTCCTCTTTCAAAATAAGCTGCCTTCTTATGTCCAGTGAATGAGTTAGTCCAGGACTGAGGTGGCCATGCAAGGAGTGGCGAGAGTGTTTGGCTCAGACCTCCACTCCTACCCTGGCTCTCCTTTGCCAGCCTGAGCCAGGTCTGCAGCTGCTGGGAGATGATCTGTGGAGAGGTGGGAAGAATTCTGAGTCAGACCCCAGCACTAGTAGAGGGCAAGAACAGGTAAATTAGTACGCAAATGAGAATACAAATACCTCAGACTTCAGGCTCCACCTCTTTCTACCTCAGGACCTCTTCTTGCCCACTCACTCCCAGTCTTCCTTTCTCTGCCCCTCAGCATATCGTCCATCCCACTCAGGTGACCCAGTGCTCAGTCTCTCCCTCTCTTTGTACCTCAGTCCCCTCATCTCTCTTGCAATCTGCTCTCTGCTTCAGCTTCTCTCTCTGTCCCTCAGCCTCACCCTGGCTATTTTCCAGTCCCCCCTTTCTCCTCATCACCATCCCAACCCCCTGACCCACAATCTCACCACTTTCTTTAGACTCTGTATGGTTCTTTGAACATTCCAGGCTTGCTCCTGCCTCAGAATGCTTGCCCTTGCTGTTCCCACTCTGTGGATTACCATTTCTCCATAAATCCTCATGGCTTGCTCCCTCACCTCAATCAGATCTCTATTCAACTGGAAGACCAGAAAGGTCTTCCATGATCATCTTTTTAAGAATTGTCAAACGTACGGTTCATCCATGTTGTAGCATGTGTCAACACTTCATTCCTTTTTTATGGCCCAATAAGAATAGCCTGTTGTATGGATCTATAACTTTTATAGCAACCTATCACTATTAGAAATATTATACATATTTTATTTATTTGGGTGGTTCACCATCTGTCTCCCAGACTAAAAAGTAAGCTCCACGGGGTGTAGGATTTTCATCGCCTTTGTCCATTGCTAAATGCCTGGTCCCTACAACAGTGTCCATAGAGGGCAATCAACAAGTATTTTTTTAGTGAATGAATAATCCATCATCTAATGCTCCTGATTCTACTTTAAAAATATATCTAGAATCCCATGACTTCTCACCGTCTCCAGTGTTACCACCTCCTTCTGAGCCACCATCATCTCTGACTTGGAATAACACAGAAACCTCTCAGCTTCTCTCCCTGCTTCTGCCACGTGATTTATTCTCCACTCAGGAGATCCATGCCATTAAACATAAGTCTGATCATTTCTCCTTGGTTCAAAATATTTCCCTGGCTCCCCATCTTACTGAAAGTAAAAGCTATAGTTCTTTAAATGGTCTTTGAAGCTCCATATGATCTGGCTGCCTGTTACCTTCATGATTTCACTCCTTACGCCTCACCCCTGGGCTCGCTGCTCCAGCCACACAGGATTACTTCATATTTCACAAGCCTATCAACCACACTCCTTCCTCAGAATCTTTGCTCTCATTGGGATGCTCTTCCTCCACATACCTTTTCTCACTTCCTATAATTCCCTGTTCATCTTTCACCTTACCAGATGGGTCTTACCTGATCATTCACAGTATAAAATAGCACAATCTCTGACCTCTGACACTCTCTGTCCCCTCACCCTGCTGTTGTCAGTCTCTGATTATGATTATACGCTATTGCATTTCTCTCCCAAACTATTTCCCAGGATATAAGTTTATTGTGGGCAAGAATTTTTTCTTTTGTGCACCGCGTCATCCATAACACCAAAACCAAACTTTAAGGCAGTCAGGAGGTACTCAACAAATATGTAATGAGTAAAAGTTTATATGATGAATTAACTAATTCATCATTTAATTTTGTGGTCAGGAATGAACTCCCTAAGAATGTAGCATAAGAATTGAGACAAGAATGAGGAGCTGTTGGGAGCATGAGGTGATCTGGTGTAAGAAAGTTCCTGGCCCAAGGAACAGCAGCTGCGAAGACTCTAAGTCGTGAACCTGCTTGGCACCTTCAAGGAATATCAACAAAGGCAGTGGGGCTGGAGGAGATGAAATGAAGGAACTTGAACTAGATGAGTGGACAGAAGTCAGCAGAGACTCAACCCTACTGGCAGGCCATGGAAAGGGCTTTGGATTTTATTTAAAGTTGATATGTTGTCAAAGAAGGCCCTTTAAAAAATTAATATATTAGCAAATTTATTAATTTCTTTTTTGGTAAATTTCATGTTACTCAATTGTTTTAATGGCCAGACTGGAAAGAAAGAGATCTTCACTTCAACTCAACAATAAGAAGGCAAATAGCCTGATTAAAAATGGGTGAAGGATTTGAAGACATTTCTCCAAAGAAGATATACCAGTGGCCAATGAAAAGATGCTGAAAATCATCAGTCATTACTGAAATGCAAATCAAAACTATGAAATACCTCTTCATACTCACTAGAATGGATATAATTAAAAAAAGAAAGACTATGGCAAGAATGGGGAACATAAAATGGAACAGTTACTTTGGAAAACTCTTGACCTTGTTATTTTTAAATAGTTTTATTTAGGTCTGATTTACATACATTTATTTAGGTCTGTTTTTAAGTGTACAACTCAGCATTTTTCAGCAAATTTACAGACTTGTGCAACTATTACCACAATCCACTTTTAGAACATTTCTAATCCCCTCAAAAAAGACCCTTCAGGCCCATTTGCAGTCAATCTTCATTCCCACTCCCAGCCCCAGTCAAACACTAATCTCATTTTTGTCTCTGTGGATTTTTCTTTTTTGGACATTTCATACAAATGGATTCCAACAATATATGATTTTCTATGTCTGGTTTCTTTCACTTGGCATAATGTTTTTGAGGCTCATCCATGTTGTAGCATTCTCAGTACTTCATTCCTTTTTAGAGCTCAATAATATTCCATTGTATGGATATACCACCTTTACTTATTTGTTAATCAGTTGATGGGCATTCGGGTTGTTTCCACTTTGGCTATTATGAATACTGTTGCCATGAACATTTGTGTACAAATCTTTGTGTAGAGATATGTTTTCATTTCTCTTGGCTAGACACCTAGGTATGGAATTGCTGGATCATATGTTAAAATTATATTTGACTTTTTAAGAAACTGCTGAACTGTTATGCAAAGTGGCTGTCCCACTTGTTCGTGTAACTTCTCAGACTAAAATCATTGCATGGATTCACATTGTTAAGATCAATACAAAAATTCTTAACATGGCCTATAAATAGGGTAACCATATTGTCTAATTATACTTGATTCAATTGTTAAAAGAAAACTCAGGGAGTTTTTCTTGATATGAATATTTTGTTGAGTAAGAAACAAACTGTGAACAAGGAGACTGCAAACCTGAAACAGGTATGAAGCTCAGAGGCATGACCTACAGGATGGCTTATAAAGTGAAAACTAGGAAGTTATTTAACCTTTGCAATGATTGGTTCTTACAATGGGTGTTTGCATATGGCAGGGGGATTGGTTAAAACTGGTTATCTTATATCCTTTTAGGAAGATGACTTAAATTTGCTTTATAATTATCAGAGGCATTTACAGGAAATAACCTAAAGTAAGTTTTTCTTATATCCACGAAACAAGCTAGATTAAGTTTTGTTTATGTGGTTTAACTGGGTTTGTCTGATCGGAGGATTTTCAAGTGATCTCCATTTTATTTCATTTCAACAGAATCGATGCCTGCTAATTATTTTTAGAGCACCTTTCACTATCAATGGCTTCCAGGTTTAGTTCTTACTAATAGGTAACTCTACGTAGAAGGCCCTCATCTATCGCACTTCCCTCCTCCATCCTAGTCTAACTCTCCAGACACAGGCATCTTTTTAGCTCTTCTCTCTCAGGTTTTTATTTCCCATGTTCTCCCTGAGCTGTACAAAAGGAGACCCCTCAGCATACTGGCCTTTCCGTTCCCCACCTGCTTCTACATCATTCCCTCTGCCAAACACCATATGCTGCACCTGAAAGTCTCACTCACCTGAGAGAAGGTGACAATCTGGAATCTAGCATGCCCCCTAGTGAAACCACTACATTTCCCCTTCCTTCTGGTTTTGCCTCAGATCTGTAGTAGAGAATCCAGAACCAAGACTCAACTCATTTTTGCTCAATATAGTTAAAACAAGCAAGCAGACAAACAAAAACACTGGGCTCAGCCTCTCTGGCAGACACTTGGGCAACATCCATTAAATCACCATCCACGTATGCACAGAAACTAAAAACAATGGAAATCTATTGAGAGGGTAGGGACTGGTCATGAAGAGTTCAGCAGCAAGAGGGAGATGCTCACTGCATGCCTTTTTATATAATGTGACTGCATTTCCTATTCAAAAATTGAGAATTTAAGAAAATACTATAAATGCAGAGTAAAAGAGGGGCTAGGAAAGAAATGCTGAGCTCACATGAGTTCACCTCCTCTGAAATGGTCGCTGGGCAGTGCTGAGGTTTCTCAGATGACAGCAATTCACAGAAATGTGATTCGAGCTCACCTTGGAAACCTGAAACAAACAGGTAGGAAGGCTCCAACCCTCAGCCTGGCCATGGACAAGCCAGCTAAGTGAGAACTGAGAGATTCCATGAAAAATCATCCAAAGGAGAGTCAGGTGGTGGGATTGTCCTTTAAGCACAAAATTGGGGGGATGCCTGCCATTTTTGGTTCATCAGGTCAGACTCACCACATGCACATCACCATGCCCTTTAAGAAAAGCAGAAATTTCTGTCAATTCCTCATTTAGAACTTACAAGCTTAAACAAGCCAAGCCTTTCTCTGTCAAGTCCATGAATATGGCTAAAACCGATTGTTTATTTGTTTGTTTGAAGCAAAATTTCTCATTCATTTTATCAAGACAGGAGTGGGAGGCAGGGAGGGACTTCTTTGGCCTTCTAAGACCATCCACAGGAAGAATGCTGATGCACCGAACATTTTCAAAGAAAACACGGGCCAGAGGAATGGCTGGGGAGCTCAGTTGTGCTAGAGTGTGGTCCTAACCCCAGGTTGCAGGTTTGCTGCCATACAGTCCTTTTTCTCTGGTTTTCGTTCCTCTGAACTGTTCTCAGCAGATGTCATCTCTCAGTTTTAGCTGTAAAACTGGGGAATAAATTGAGATGCTCGAGGAAGCTTTAAATCTACCCCCTTGAACTTTTTTCCCCTTTTTCACCCATTCACAATCCAACAGACTCATCCAGCTGAGGGCAGGATGTATAGTGCGTTCATTCATTTAAAATTCCCAGCACCCCATACAGCACCCCATACAGCACCCTTGGTGAACTTCAATCAACCATTATCTTCTATTCATGAAATCCACTCACAAATTCAGGGCACCTTTGGATTTGTGTGTGTGAGTCTCCACGGAAACTTGGTTTCCTCCCAGCCCCTCCAAACTCTGCCCCAAAGATCTGGAGTCCCTGGCAGGTCACAGAGAAAGGAGGCTCTTCTGTTTCAAGCGACACTGCCCAAAAGATACAGCTTGCTGTCTCCTCCTTCCACCCCTGTCCCTTCCTTGGGAGTTTGCCTTTCGTATTTCTTAGACTCTCCTTCTACAGTGAAGCTGCTGCCTTCATTTTCTCCAGAACCTCAGGCACTAGAGGAAGGAATCTGAATTCAAGAAAGTCCTTGTTTTCTGCATCATTCTAGTGCCAGAAGTGACCTGAAATGAAGATGAGAAATAATTATTAATCATGCATTACCATGGGATTTTTTGCAACTAACTCAGAAAGTGTTAAACAATTGTGAGACATTTGTACAACAAAATCTCATCTACTTTCAGTTTATTTGTATGTTAAAATACATCTCCTCAGTACCTATGAACTAGGCATAAAATTAACACTGAAACATGGCTCACCATGGCAATGTTTAATTTATCATCATTGTATCAACTGATTTTAAATGGCGAGTTGTATTATTTAGATAAACATTCAATTATTTTTACCTGTAATTTTACTGATTAGTTTTCAAATTCGTAATATTTCTGTTATGATTAACTGTGTATGCCATAATTTTAATGATGATTCAATACAGAGGAACTCATAAAAATTAGAGCCTTATGCCCTCCCTCAAATTAATGATGATGGCCGTATATATTTTTTGTTGCAGGAAAGTAGGCTATACAAAGCTTAAAATAATTTAGAGCATAAAATTATTTTCTACTTTGATATCTATTTCTGGGAAAGTGAAGTTCAAGAAGAAAACAATGACATAAGGTTAAAGGCTATAAAAGAAATGTTTGTTCATGCATTTTTTTCATATCAAATTATTCAGAATTTATGTTCAATATATTCAAGTGATACCACAGTTTCATTTTTAAATTTGTCAATAATTATAACACAAAGAAAAGTAACTGCTTAATCTTATGGATAAAAATCAATTAGTTGTCAAAAAACGTGCCAGGTGCACATAGTTTTAAAATTGGGGGTAAAGGTACAGGTAACAAAATTTTGAAGGCTAAAGCCCAACTTAGCTAAGGATAAATCGTCTAAGCTTTGTTAATTCTTCAGCGTTTGTTTGTATCTTGTTTTTATTGGAATAGCCTCCAAACCCAGTTTTAAGAGGCCCCACTCAGACCGGAAATTCCAATACGTCCTTTTCTCCAAAGTTTTGAGGTCTGCACAGCTGCTGGGGCATCGCAGTGTCAGCTTTTTTTGCCTTCAGAACAGAAATCCGAGAAATTTGAAAGCGGCTCGGAAAATCTAGAGCGCTCGCGGGTGCCATTGTCACTCCAGAAATGGTCCGGATCCCTCTTTCCGCTAGAAATGGCCTTCGCCTGCGTGGGCAAACTCAGAGCTGGACGCTGAGTTGCTGGGAAATCGTCCAGGAGGAAGAGCTGCCTGTCTAGGATCTTTGTGAGGGCTCTGGAGCTCAGACTTGTCTCCTCTCCCGCCCCCGCACCCACCTCTCCCCGTTCCTGCACCCGCTAAACCTGGCTTACATCACCGTCCGTGTGTGTTTCGTGTGTAAAGAGAATTACGCGCCAGGCTTGTTGAACTTGAGAACTCTTGGTGTATGGGAGGCGCAGCGAGTGGGCGCTAAGGAAGCCTCTCTTGTGAATGTTTCATTGTGTTTTCTTGAGGGAAATCGACAAGTTTGAGAAAGTCTGTTTTCAAGGGAGAGGCGAAGTTCGTTTCTGCTGCAGGCAGTTTTTACCTTGTCTTTTTCGTTTTGCAGGAGCGCAGAAAGGGGAAATGGAAAACAGGAAGAGAGGCTTGAAGAAGCAACGTGACTTGATCTTGGTTAAAAAAAGTTAAACGAAAAAGTTTCCTTGGAAAGGGGGAAGCAAGATCTTTAATTTTAAATAAAAGAATGTGAACACACTTTTTATTTTTTAAATGAAAACGTCGACGTGCCAGTTGGCCGGTTAGCTCAGTTGGTTAGAGCGTGGTGCTAATAACGCCAAGGTCGCGGGTTCGATCCCCGTACGGGCCAAGGAATGTCAATTTTGCTGTAGTCCCCTCATGTATTGAAAATAGCCTCTCCGACGTAAAATTGGAATGAAACATAGACTTCATTTCGTAATCCTTAGCAGTGACATCTACCTTTTTTGTCCCTCTTTTCAACATGGGGGTGGGTGGGGGGGTGGAGGAGAAAAAGATAAAACTCTTGTGGAAAAAGTGGCATAAAGCCTTCAGATGGAAATTTTCCGTGAGAAAATGAGGATAGGAGTTTAGAGGTGGCATTGGAAGCGAGACGAGTGTTTGATGGCCTCTGATCCTCTGAAAACCCCGGTTTCCTTGTCCCTTTCCCAGAGTCAGTCCACTGAGTCTCTGATTGTCTCCTTGCCCTTGCGCTGCCTTTTCAACACTGTTGAAGTCGCTATTTCTTATTGATAAAATAATCACAATCGGACACAATGCATATTTTCCTTTCTTCTTCTTTTTTTTTAATCAGTAGGCTTTTACCAAAATTTCTGTCCATGAGGACAGATTTTTTTTTTTTTTTTTTCTGGATCTCTGAGGTGGAGAACAGTTCTCAACACAAAGCAGCCATTTGGTGAGTATTTGTGGATTGAATGCATGAAGCCTCACCATCAGAGTGTGTTTTCAAACGTTAAGATTAGTTTACGTTCTGAACATTTTACTTTGGCCTAAAAGAAAAATCACATTATTTATTTATTTATCCAAGTAATGTATAATAAAAACACCGATTTTATCGCTGAGCCTTTCCATTTAACTTTCAGTTTAGTGATGAAATGAATAGCAGAGATGTTGTTAAGGATAAGGTGAAAGATGGGTGAGGTTTAGGAATGTTGTAACTGCCAGGATGGATCATGATTACGGCTTCGGTGATGACGGAGTTGGGGTAAGAAACTGGAATATGTGGAGCACATCACCAGGTAACAGAAAAGTTAATTTTTATCTTGACCTTTCTGCATCAAATCAACCAGAAATAATTAGCTACCTGTGGTGGGTTTATTGCCTTAATGACCCCATTCCTTCTCCAGTCCCTTTATGCATGCTGTTTTTCATGTCACCTTGCAGTGTCTTCCCACTCTCTCTAGGCTGAGCACTGCAACTTACTTTGACCAATGATCCCATTGTAGCGAATTTGACAAAGAAGATGCTTGAATAAGCCAGTTGCTCTTTCTGCTTGCTTTTTTTGGTTGTTTCGTCTTTTGTTTGTTTTTTAAAATAGGCTTTATTTTTTAGAGCACTTTTAGGTTCACAGCAAAACTGAGTGGAAAGTTCTCACATCCCACTCCCACACCACACACATTCTCTCCCACTGTCAACATCCTAAATCAGAATGGTAGATTTGTTACAACTGATGAACCTACTTTCACATGTCATTGCCACCCAAAGTCCATAGTTTACATCAGGGTTCACTCCTGGTGTTGTACATTCTATAGGTTTTGACAAATATATAATGACATATGTCCACCATTACAGTATCATACAGAATAGTTTCACCGCCCTAAAAACCCTCTGTGCTCTGCCTATTTATTCCTCTCTCCCTCCTAATCCCTGGCAACCTCTGATCTTTTATTTTCTCCATAATTTTGTCTTTTCCAGATGTTGTATAGTCTAATCATACAGTACATAGCCTTTTCAGATTGGCTTCTTTCACTTAGTAATATGCATTTAAGTTTCCTCTATATCTTGCCACAGCTTGGTAGTCCTTTTTAGTGCTGAATAATTTTCCACTGTCTGGATGTATCACAGTTTATTTATCTACTCACCTACTGAAAGACATCTTGGTTGCTTCCAAATTTTGGCAATTATGGATTAAGCAGCTATAAACATCTATGTGCTGGTTTTTGTGTGGACATAAGTTTTCAAATCATTTGGGTAAATCCCAGGGAATGTGATTGCTGGATCATATGGTTGGTAAGAGTGTGTTTAGTTTTGTAGGAGACTGTCAAACTGTCCTCCAAAGTGGCTGCACCATTTTGCATTCCCACCAACCATATATGAGAGTTCCTGTTGCTCTGCATCCTCCCCAGGATTTGGTGTTGTCAGTGATCTGGGTTTTGGCCATTCTAATAGGTGTGTGGTAATATCTCACTGTTGTTTTAATTTGCATTTCCGTAATAATGTATAATATTGACCATGTTTTTGAATGCTTGTCATCTTATATCTTACTTGATAAGATGTCTGTTGAGATCTTTTGTCCATTTTTAATCCAGCTGTTCTTATTCTTGTTGAGATTTAAGAGTTCTTTGTATATTTTGGATAGCAGTCCTCTATCAGTAATGTCTTAGGCAAATATTTTCTTCTAGTCTGTGGCTTGTCTTCTCAGTCTCTTGACAGTGTCTTTTACAGAGCAGAACTTTTTAATTTTAGTCAAGTCCAGCTTATCAATTATCTCTTTCATGGCTTGTGCATTTGGCGCTATATCTAAAAAATCATCACCAGACTCAATGGTCATCTAGATTTTCTCCTATGTCATCTAGGAGTTTTATAGTTTTGTGTTTTACATTTCAATCTATGATTCATTTTGAGTTAATTTTAGTTGTGAGTATCAGATGTGTGTCTAGATTTATCTTTTGCATGTGGATGTGCAATTGTTCCAGCACTATTCGTTGAAAAGCCTGTCCTTTATCCCTTGCATTGCTTTTGCTCCATTATCATAGATCAACTGATTATATGTGTGTGGCTCTGTTTCTAGGCTCCCTATTCTGTCCCATTGATCTATTTATCTATTCTTTAAAAGTACCATAATGTCTTGATTGCTGTAGCTTTATAATAAGTATTGAAGTCAGGTAGTGTCATACCCCCAACTCTGTTCTTTTCTTTTAATATTTGTTGACTATTCTGGGTCTTTTGCCTCTCTATATAAACTTTAGAATCAGTTTGCCAATATCCACAAAATAATTTGTGGGTACTTTGATTGGGATTGTGTTGAATCTATAGATCAAGTTGGGAAGAACTCACATCTTGTCAATATTGAGTCTTTCTGTTCATGAACATGGAATATCTTTCTATTTGTTTAGTTCTTTAATATCTTTAATCAGACTTTTGTAATTTTCCTCATGTAGATCTCATACAAGTTTTGTTAGATTTATACTTAAGTATTTCACTTTAGGGGGTGCTAATGTAAATTATATTGTGTTTTTAATTTAAAATTATAATTGTTCATTCCCGGTATATAAGAAATTGATTGACCTTTGTATATGAACCTTATGTCTTACAACCTTGCTGTCATTGCTTTTTAGTTCCAGGAAGGTTTTTCTTTTTTTCCTGATTGCTTTTGCCCTGAGCCATTGTCATGAGAACTTGCCTGGGTTTAACATGTGAAGGAATAAGAGATGTTTGGAGATTAGCTGTTTGTCTGTTGTTCACCAGACATGTGAGTCAGCCCAGCTGGGACATAAACAGTCTGATCAATCCCCACCTAGATTAGTGAACCACAGTCTAGAGAGCTAACTAGATTCTAATAGTTTTAATCTACTGAATTTGGATGGTTTGTTAAGCCATATATTTGTGGCAATAGATTAGTGATATGTACATTAAAATATCATTCATTTTATTCCAGTAGAAGTAGCCTCCTTGCTATTCCTCAAATACACAAGGTAAACGCCATGTCAGGGTCTTTGTGGGCACTATAGCCTCTGTCTGGAATGACATTACCTGGATATTCCCATGACTCATTCATTTTCTCCCTTCAGATTTTTGCTCAAATTCAGCAATATTCCATTTAGAAGTTGAAAATAAAAACTCACCCCTAGTGTCCTTCCCTGATTACTTGTTCTCCTTAGAATTTATTTTCACATTATCTACCATTTTATATGCAACTTTATTTAAAAAATATTTCTGTAAACTTACCACTAGAAAGGAAAGATATTTCTGCCTATTTTGTTTAAAGCTGTTATCCCAGGGACTAATGCAGTATCTGGTACATAGCATACATTCAATAAGTATTTATTGAATAAATGAGTGATTAAGTTCTTCTTTGTCTAAAGCAAAGAGGACACATACTTGAAGAGAGGATAGGAAAGAGAAGCCAACATCACCTTAGATCTGGCCCTCCAGAGACGTTGGGTCAATAGAGCAGGAAAGGCACATTTCCCTTTTCCAGAAGTTCACAGAAGGATGCACTTGGTGTTGGCTTTCTCCATTTCCCTTCTCTCCCTCAATTATCTACAAGCTAGGTAGAGTGGGAGTTACCCAATTAGAGTTTTAGGAATAAGGTCACCTATACTCCAGCTGGAAGAGTCTCTCAGTTTAATAAGATCTATAGATCTTTAACAAGGTCTAGATTTTCCTGACCCCACTCAATGGTTGTAGTGCATTGATTTATATGCTGGCAATTAGGGATTAATGTAAATGAGTAAATTTCTCAGTGTCATTTTTTCTTTGAATCTATTATGTCTCTTCCATCTACCGTCCGATTCTCTTTGCTTTTTCCTGTTCCAATTCTCCCCCACCTTAAGAAATCCATGTGGCCACCTATCTAAATACTTGAACCAGTTTTGAGGCAGAGATTTTTATTGAAAATCAAGTTATAGGTCTTACAGGTCACTTGCCAGCCCATGGGTTGATTGCCTTTGAGAGCTCTGGCCCAATCATATATGACCAGAGGTTAGGCATCAGCATTATGTGTTAGAAAATATGACCACCCTCAAAAAGCAAATATCTCTTTTGTGATTGCAGACTGATGGTATCTGTTAAATGAGACTAATGATGAGGCAAGCTAGTGGACTGGCAAGTTTGTTACTCCATAGTGGACATCTGATGATTCCTTCCACCATTTTACACTTTAGCATAGTTCTAGAACCAGCCTACGTGTAATTTTGTCCTGAAAAGAAAAAATAACTGGGAAGAGAAACATGGAATTAAAATCTATATGTGCTATCATAAACCTTGGAAAATTCTTTAGTCTCCTCAGGGAAAGGAATTGTCTTGTATTCCTATCAGTGAATTACTAACGACTTAAAGAGAATTTTATCTGCATTGACTGGAACAATATTCTACCGACTATTGGGGTATTCTTATGAACATTCAAATACACTATTTGACTACTATCTTAAAAACATTTCTCTTGCCTCAACATTTCCCTCTAGCTACTACCCTATGTCTCAGATGACTTTATACAAAATCTCTAAGGAACTGTACAGATTTACTGTCTGCAATTTCTCTCCTCCTATTCTTCTCCTAATGAACTACATTCAGTTTTTCTGGCACCACCACTTCCTGTAAAGTTTTTGTCAAAATCACCAATGACCTCTAAATATCTGATACTAATGATTGCTTCCAAGTCCATGATTTCTCAGGAGCCATAGGCACCTTATCCTTCTTAAAATATTTTCTTCATTTGACTTCCAAGACACTGTTGTCCTGATTTTCTTTCTACCTCACTGCCTTCTCCTTCTCAATGCCCTTTGTTTCCCCTCCTCTCATCCACTTTTTTTTATAAGGGAATGTCTCAGGGCTTGGTCCTTGGACCTCTTCTTTATATACAATCTCTACCTGGTGATCTCATCAGTTCTCATGGCTTAAGTAATGTCTATGTGACTACAACTATCTAATTTGTATCTGCAGTCTAGAGTACTCCATTAAACTACAGGCTTGTAGATTCAACTCATTGCTTAGCATTACACTTGAGGGTTTTATACTTGGCATCTAAAAGTTAGCATGTCTAAAACAGGATGCCCAATATTTCCCTAATATTACTGGTACATCCTGGCGTCCCCATTTCAGATAATGGCAACTCCATCTTCCAGGTTGTCAGCAAAACACCTCAAAGTCATAATTGATTCTACTTCCCCTCCTCACATCCATTCTCGCAGGAATGTCTCTTGACTTTATCTTTAAAATATATCTAGATTGTGACTACTCCTCACCAACTCGACTGCCACCATCCTGTCCAAGCCACAGTTATTTCTGATATGTAGCATGATGAGAGAGACTTAGATCTCCCTGCTTCCATTCTTTTCTCCAAACAAAAAATTCTCCACAGAGTTGGCGGAGGGGCTGTTTAAAACACTCAAGTCATGTAAAGTTACTTCCCTGCTTAAAATCCAATGTCTCCTCATTTTATCAGAGTAGAGGCCAAAGTCCTTAAAGAAATGATCAGCTGCACTTGATCTCTCCCTTCCATTCTGTTTCCTCTCTGACTCCAGGAGCCACTCTCCACTCGACTGTTTCTCCTGCAGTTACAGTTGGCTTCTTGATCCTCCTTGCATTCATCAATCACACTTGTGTGTCAGGGAGACTCATTCTCTGTTCCTACCCATAAGGGATAGGAACAGCGCCTATAAGG
The DNA here is from genome assembly GCF_041296265.1 of Equus caballus. NCBI lineage: Eukaryota > Metazoa > Chordata > Mammalia > Perissodactyla > Equidae > Equus > Equus caballus. The sequence goes on along the minus strand of NC_091703.1, from coordinate 27,960,123 downwards.
ATGAACAGCGACCACAGCGAAGGGCAGGATCTTCTCTAACCCAAGGGAATGGATAGCACACGATCGCTTGTTAAGGGAGGTGAGGGAGCAAGTCTGAGCTCTGGTCTTGCACTGTAATTCTTGTAATTGAAAGTCCCGGGCGGTAAAGTGAGCACAAAGATTTGGTAGTTGGTGGAAATGTGAGAGATTCAGATAGAACATTTCTAGACCAAAATTCAGAATTTTCGGGAAAATATAGCAGTTGTTTCCGCCCGGTCTCGAACCAGGGACCTTTCGCGTGTTAGGCGAACGTGATAGCCGCTACACTACGGAAACCTGTCTTCCTTATGTTCCTTTACCTTTTTTAATGAGTCATGATGAACCTTAAATTTACTCTCTTCTTCACGAGATTTTCTTAGTTGAGGCGCTATTTTTCCTTCTACACTTTCCGATTGTTAGAATCAATAATATCTAAACTCGTTAACTTATAGCCAGGCCAATGCTACTCCCAGAGCCCTGTTAGTTTACAGACAGCAGGCAGGGAAATCTTAGGCAGACTCTGGGGAAATTTTATTTCAAGAAATTTCTTGATATCTTCTATTCAATTTCTCTGACTGTGTAACGTGCTCTGATCTTCATCTCTCCCTGACTGAAATTCATCCTTTAGGAGCTAAAACCAACTGGCAGAGCTTAGGGGACTTCCTCGGGCCATGGTTGAAGCCTGAGGGGCAGACGGTGGGGTGGCGGACTGTGCCCAGCTGTCTGTCAGGCGAGAGTAGTGGGGTGGCTGGGAAGTTTGTGAAAGTGGAATCTGGCGAGTAAGTCCAGTAGACGTCAAACGAACTTCTCCCTTCTGTTCTGCATCACTCACGTTGACTGCTCTGGAACGTGTCAACTCGGTGTGCGGTGTCTGTTAACGTCTTATAGCTGGAAGATCACCTTTGTGACTTACCTGACTCTCCTTTGTTATTCACTCCATTTCAGCTATCCTAGGTCACTGTCCTTACACTGCACACTGCAAGCGATCTGCCTTCTATTAGGTTCTAAGGCTGATCCCCTGCGAAGGTGCTCAGTAGTGAAAAAGAGTTTGTCCCCAAAGTGGTCGTGAGAAGCTAGTCACAGGAAAGAGGCTTCTGGACCTTTGAGAAAGGTCACAGCCTGGCCCTCTTTTGTGGCCACTAAAACGTGACCTGATGGAAATATTGTGAGTGGTGGAGGAGAGAGGCATGTTCCTCTCCTCTATTAGCGCAATCTCTAGCTGCACCTTTTTTGCTCTGAAATAAGATCAGCAAGATAAAGAGCTGTTATATTTAAGGCATATGTGTGTTTGTTAAGCTTTCTCAGCAATTTGGTTTGATGCTTATTTTAAAGAAACCATTGAATAGCCCAGTCCCATTTTGTGCACTGGAGGTATCCAATGCCCTAAAGAAAGTGACAAACAGAAGGAGGGAAGGGGGACCTAAGCTGATCATAATGAGAATTTTGTACATAGAAATTTAACTACAATAAGATTTCTGCATGGAGTGACAGCTATAAAAGTCACAGGGTTGTCTTACATGGCAACAGAAAAGGGGCATCCCCTCCAGTCTTAACGGTCAGGAAATACTTGCTAGCGGAATTGATGTGACTTAGCTGATGAAAAAAAATGTGAGGTGGTTGAAGAGCTTTGAATGGAGAGAGGATTCCTGCATTGGGGTGAACACGGAACTGAAGGTGAAAGCAGTGTGAGGAGCTCCAATTGTAGGTTTGAATCAGAGTGTGTCTTTATTTATTCCTTTCCTCATGGAAATTTATTCCCCTGAGAGTAAGTAAAATAGCAGGTGCTGGATCAGGGGGAGAAGGGAAGGCCTTCCACAGCATGGAATTTAGATTTAATCTGGATGGGATGGGTGGGAAAGAATTGACTGTTCAAAGAAGAACAGGACATTTTCCATTTCCGTTCAAAGACCTTTTGGCTTTTGTGTAAACAACGAATGAAGAGGGCCAATATTTTGTGGTAATATTTAGAAGCATTCATAACATTTGAAAGAACTATATAGCGAACACCACATACATATTTACTTATTGGAGATTGGTCCTCACTTTCTTTGCTGAGGACTTCTGCTTAAAAGATAATATTTCCCTGACGATTTCCCTTGCCCCTGGGATGAATCTATTACTTGGCATTGCTTCCAGAGCAATCTCCAAGTACTAGCCTTTGTGAAATGTTGGGGGTCACTGAAAAGCCATCTTTTTCAGGGTACATTGGGCTCACTTTCTTTTGAGCACCTAGGGTTGCAGTGTACCAAATGTTGTTCTCTGTTCCCTAAGGAGTAAATGACCTCATAGGCTCTTTTCTTTTTGAAGCTGAATGGCCACAAGAATTGAAAGTTTATCAGACAGGACATTGACTTGAGTGTTCTTTTCCTTATGCTGGTAGCCTGTCAGGATCTTGGTAGTGAGATTCATTCAAATGTCCACTTTTAACACTCCTAAATGAGACACATTCTTGAGCTTTAAAAATGAAAGACAGAGCCAGCATTCAGGTAAACGTGTACAACAAGAATAAGGAGCCTGGATGGGTTTGGGGAAGTTTAAAATCAAGGCAGAAAAAATTAATTCATTAAGACCAATTACCAGGGAGCAAATACACAGACACACACACACACACACACACACACACACATACACATATATATACACATATATATAAACATGTATACGTGATTCCCACACTACGTATTTATTATAGTTTCATGCATATATTGGCAGCTTCCTCATGCATAAATATCTCAGCTTAGCTTTGTGAACAATATCTAGGGGATCAAATTTTGCCAATCCTGAGGAAAGGCAGGTGATAAAAAAGAGTTCTGCTAAGTGTGGTTACAATTTTCCTCAAAGAAAATCATGTTTAATCACCGTCTACTATTTGCTCCAAATGAAAATATAAGTTCCAAGAAGAAAAGAATACTTTGTTTGTTGTGTTCACTACTTTATTCTCAGCTACTTAACAATCTCTGTCTTATAATAAGAATTCAATTAATATTCCTTGAACAAATGAATGGATGGATGGATGAATTAATGAATGAATAAACAAGGACCAGGTAAAAACCAAGAATTCAGTTTTGTACATCCAAAGTTACTTTTTCCCAGTGTATTGTAACTGATGGGCCTTTTAAACTTGTGCCAAGTGAGATGCCTGTAAGGTTATTTAGCACTTAAAATATCCTCTTCAAGTGAGCTTGTGATGAGACTGTCCTTGGACCTATCAACTGAAGCCAACTTGTTGTTGGCTTCCTGCTGCTTCTAGCGTTCGCCCCTGTCATCCTCAGCAAGGACACTGGGTCTTACTGTAGTGGTTATCACTTGTGTGTTATATGCAGAGGCTCTAGTTTTTTTCCCCCGCTAGATTCAAAGTAAACCAAGCACTGATCCCTTTGTCCTGGGTTTTTATGTCATAACAGAGAGATCAGGAAGTTGTTTTACACTTGTTCCCATCTGGATGATGCCTGCTCTAGCGGACTCCAGGGTTCTGGGACCACACTGACATCTACATTTCCTCATTTCTTTCTGGCTCCCATAAGGAGCCACCCTAGAAGCGTTTTGAACAAAGCCCGAGTGCCTATAATTGCCAAATACTCTCAGAACATGGAAGTAACAGCAAATTTGGTGGCCTATTGTGGAAGCTATAGAAATGCGGCATGCTTCCAGCTTTGGCCAAGAAAGAGGAGGCCAGGGATTCAGATGACCTGAGCAGGCCTTGAGTCTAGTACCATGGAAAGGAATTAATGGTCAGGAATAGAAGGTAGTTTCATTTGTGGCTCCTAAAAGTGGAGCTCCCGTGGGTCCTGTCCCTTAGCTCTATATTCTGAGAAGTTGGAGCAGCAGGGGAGGGGGGATATTGGTGACTGAGCCAGCATTTGTCACAAATCAGAAGAGTAACCAGAAATAACAACAGCTTGCCAATGAAGTTCTGACCACGTCCTGAATGTGACATTTGTTTCTTCAGCTTAACCTTATTAGGTTGGAATGGTAAGTGTTGAAATGAAAGACAGTGAAATTTGACTTAAAAAATTATTTTCTAGCCTCTTTAGTATTTTTATTCCAATATAAATGATGGTTCCCTATCACCACCTACTATTTTACTTATAACTTGGGTTTCATAGTGATGAAAAATCATAGTAAGTCAGAGATAGACTTAGTTATAATTATGGCAAATTAAGCACAGCATTTGCTTTCTCTCTTTCTCAAACTACACGATAGAGAATATTAGGGGATGTTTTAAGAAAATGCACTCACTTTGATCCTGACTTTAAGTTACCAAACACTCTCTTATCTAACAACCCAGTTTTCCAGCAATGCTCTGGACACCACTCTTCCTTTTTACCATCCATAGAATCGTGTCTTCAATGCTGTGTCTTCAACGACAACAACAAATCCACGCTGTCCTTTTCTTACTCCTGACCTTCCTCTGGTGAGAGAAGAAAGTAAAAGAGAAAACTCTCAACTTTCACAATAATGAACCTCACCTCTAAGGGAAAATTTACTCAAATTCTCTGGTCTTGACCCAAGAAAAAGTGAAATATTTCAAAGGGAGGATTTCTTCCTCCTTTCCCAGGAAGTCTCAGAGAAAAGCAGAAGCTCTCCAAAACCATAAAATCAGAGTGAAACTGGTCCAAGGATCCACCAACAGAGCTTGGAAGACTCAGCTCCCTTCTCAGTGCATAGGTTCTTTTCCACTCCTGGAGGAAATTCCAGGCTCGCCTACTTCTTATGTCTGCTTTTTTTGGTGACCTCATGAACCAGCAGCTTTAAACAAGCATGTGCTCTGCAGGCATCAAAGGTTTTTTCTATCTTATTATGGCTTTACTGCTTGAGAAAAAAAGGCAAGGAAGTATTAGGAGCTGTGGCAGTCTCTAAATTCTCTTGATTCTTTCTGCATCTCAGAAACTTCACACACTTGGAATATAAGGGGCACTCAGTGAATGTGTGGGAATGAATCCGTAACCTGTTAATTTGTTTCTCCACTACAAGGAAGTTAGTAGAAAGTGGTTCTATCCAGTTTTAGACTTGAGGAGTGGCTCATAGGGCCCCAAGTTTTCTCCTAAGTGTTTTCAAAAGCTGCAAGTTTGGGCCAGCCACAGGGCTTAGTGGTTAAGTTCAGTGAGTCCGGCTTTGGTGGCCCAGGTTTGGTTCCCAGGTGCCAACCTACACCACTATTTGGTGGCCATGCTGTGATGCTGACCCACATAAAAAATAGAGGAAGATTGACCCAGAAGTTAACTCAGGGTGACTCTTGCTCAAGCAAAAAGAGGAAGATAGGAAACATATGTTAGCTCAGGGTGAATCTTCCTCAGGGGAAAAAAAAGTTGCAAGTTAGACATGGAGGAAGAATGTGACTCTTTTCCAGATGAGTGCTCCAGGAACTCCAATTATGGAAATGCCTGGAAATAAAGTTTACCTCTCTGTCAAAAGAGCTGCAAGCAGCTTTCTTAAAGCAACAACTGTTTGTCCTGACTTCCATGATGGAGGAATCCTTAAGATGTGGGATCAAAGATGCTCAGATCTGGAATCACGGCAAGCTTCATGGATGAGACCAGTGCAGTTGCACAGAACTTCACATTCAGAAGGACCCTGTGCTTGAGGATTAATGCCCTGAGGTCAATCTCTTTAAATTCTTAATAATTTTATCTTTGAATTTGTATTTTGTAAGTGAAGACTATGAGACAGTGGAGCATGCACTGGGGGCTCAGACTTTTGCATATGGTCTGCCTTCTGCTGGCTCCCTGCCTCCCTGGGATACATTCTTGGCCACCTGCTCCTGTTTTCTCGCCCTGGGACACACCTGGCCTTCCCTGCCCTGCCTAGCCCCATGACTGCTGCCACCCTCCACCTCAGCTGGGGCCTGGGCTCTGGGTCCAACACTCCCACCCAGAGTGGGGAAGGCAACACCACCACTCCTTAGGTGGGCAGCTAGGGGAGGCCAGCCCCTGTCCACCCATATCTGAGTAGTGAGTGAGTCTCTGCACTGAGGTTGTAGTCCTTGGCATGGATTGGGGCTGCAGCCTGTGGGAAGGGGAAATTTACTTCCTCAGTTCTAGATAGAAAGCCTGTATGTTTTATTCTGAACTAAGCCCAGCATATTATTTAGCCAATCCTATGTGGGGTAATAATAATCTGTACCCTGGGGCAAGCATTTTTCATAGGGCTTCTTACATGGAGGATCCAAGACAGAAAGAGGCTAAACAATTTGCTCAAAACTACAAAGCAAATAAATTACAGAATTGATATCAAGTATCAGTGAAGTCTGGCTTCAGAGTTAGCGCTGCTGGCGACATTCCATGCTGCCTCCCATCCCCCAAGACCACACTCTTACAAGGATTTTCTCCTCCTTTGAACTTTCTGTAAATTCTCAAGGCAATTTGTGTAAGCTTCACTTACTTGTTTTAATTTTATAATTTTTAATATATAGTTTCTTGGTCAAATATAATTTTTAAAGTAAATATATTTGTTAAATTCTTGCTTCCATTTTTACTTTTTTTAGTTTTTGTGCCTTTATCTGCTGCATACTTTTATCTCACATATTGACAAAGATTTTACCCCTTAGTGAGTTATTCTTTTTTGACAGTTGAAAATATTTTATAATTTATTTAAAAATGTGTTCCAGTGCATTCTGGTTATTTTTCTTATGTAAATTTAAAAACAAAAAAGATGTTAATCACTGATTCACCCATACTATTGGTCTCCCATATAAGTATATAAAGAAACATGAGAATTTAGATGGAAATGTGAGAAGCTGAACTGACCACAAACATTAATTTTAAAAAACTCACTGGTTCGTTAAAAAAAATACCACTTCCACACAAATATGAAACTGTTAAGGGAAGCACCATCTTTGCATAACATAGAAAATATTTGAAAGAGAAACTTTGCTCTTTTTCGTTGTCGTTTAACTAAAACACTGTAAGTGAATGTGAATTGTGCAAATTGATCATGTCATGCTTCCTGGTTTCCGGGATCTACACAATCCCCTGGGAGACAGTTCCTTCTATTTCTCTTCAAGTCTTGGATGCAGAGGCACCCCACAAATTGGAAATCCAATGTAGTCCTGGAAGGGTTTCTGAAGGGTCTCATTCTTCTTGCGATGGTTCTCCGAGTCTTTTGATCTCCCTTGCTCTCGCGTCCAGGGTCAGGCTGGGACGCCATTCAGTCACTCTGCCTTTTCCTGTCAGATCTCCTGAGTGACCTCAGACCGCGATTGTGCGAATCTCTGCCTTCACCTGTATCGAAGGGCTCCTTCCGAACTCTCGGCACAGCTAAGATTTGGAAATATGGTTCCAGACACCACTCCAAAGGCCGCTGGCAAGACCCCGTGAGCCGTGGGCTGCCTTTCAGTTATCACAGTGGTCCTCCTGTTATAGTAACAGACGTGGGACACTGAGCATGCACATTCCATGTCGGTGGATCACTTGACGTTTTTTAGGCTCTCTGGGCTCTGAGTCCAGTCATAGGAAGTACGATCCTCCCTTCTTGTGTGCCGCTGCCTGGCACAGAACGGGCAATTTCCAGAGTTCAAGTCCACCGGACCTCGGTTATTTTCCTGGGATCATTTTCTGGCGCCCAAAAGATGGAGATCACAGAATCTCCTCAGGTCAGATAAACCTAAATAGGACAAAAGCGAGGAGTTTTTCTGAAATCTACCATCCACCGAGGCTGCTTAAAATTTCTGCCCTGCGTTTAGAAAGCTATTCTCTTCCGAGGGGTAGTCTTTGCTTGGGGTGAGTCAATGACTCTCATAGTATTGATTTGAATACATGGAAGAGTGTAGCTACTTTGATAATTTCTTGAAAGAAAAGGTCAATTCAATGCTGCCGAACCTGGGATAGCCAGAAAATGTATATTCACCATTAGAGAACAGAACACCGAAGACGTCGAGGTTTCCGTAGTGTAGTGGTTATCACGTTCGCCTCACACGCGAAAGGTCCCCGGTTCGAAACCGGGCGGAAACAACTGTACTCTGACGAGCTTCGTTTTTCAGTTTCTGCTAAACTTTCCAGCTGACGTGTCTAAAATTGCACCACAGCACTATCCTCAGGGTGGGCTTGTCAATGGAATAAGGCGCCAGAGGGGATGTGAATGGGGCTTGTCTCCGCTTTGTTAGGAATCCTCAGTGTGTCCCCGACGGCTCCTCGGATTTCTAACAGGAAAAGATCCGAAACCGAGAGTAACCGAGTGTCGAAGGCCACTCGAGGGTTCATTGTCTCCAGCAATTTATTTATTGCTACACAAATACTTTCAGGTATCACCTGACTTTTAGAGACGAGGGAGAAAAGAAGTATGGGGTATCGTAGGGGGCGGGGGGTGGCTAAAACAAGATTCTGCAGGGAGATCTCAGCGGAGCAGAGCCCACTGCTGACCCTGGCGCTCGTGAGTCCTCCTTCCCTGGGTGCTCCCACCGCCTGGTCCCCAGGAAGACCCAGGAACAGGGTTCACAGCTTGGTTAATGGCCCTTTTGCCGTGGGTATTCCCACAGCCGGGCCAGCTTTTGTGGAAAGCTGAGGTCTTGCAGAAGCCAGGGTTGGACCTGCCCCTCCAGGTCAAGACAGTTCACCACACTCACTCCTTTCCAGGACTGCCAGGAGCTCAGCTTCAGTGGGATCAACGTGAAGTTCCACTTAGTCCAGAACGCTCCAGGTGGATTTAGGATGCGGTTAGGGTGTGCTTCCCTGCACGTCTGTGCCCTGGAGTTCTCACAAGGAACCTGGACGTGCAATGTTCTTGCTGGACATTTCCCAAGACTCAGCAACCAGCTGGTGATCATCCAGCTCTGACCAAGACCATTCCCGGCGGGAGGAGGGATTCGGCAGCCTCTAGGTAAGTGTGGCCATTTGCTGGGGTTTCTAGAAGTGAGGGAGAAGACAGAGAAAGGTTTAATAGTGACTGGGTTGTGTGTGTTAGTCTCATATTTTACTCAAGAACCCAAACCATGCTCGACGGTCTTTCTTTTCAAATGGCTGAGTAGTTGAGGGGCATCACGTAAGTGTTCAAAGCCCACTTAAGTACATCACATTTGGCTCGTGTTCAACTCAAGGACAAAGTCCCCTTTGCTGGATGTGAGCCCAGAATTAGTAAGAATGTGAATCGATTTAAAACATTAGGAAATAGATTCAGGTTATTTATGTATTGTTTTGCCTCTTAGGCCTAAAAACAACCCTGCCTTTTGTCTTCAAGCTTAAAAATAAAGTGCCTCATTGGGAGTGTTGAGCAGATTCTTCAGTGAATCTAGCACAGTTCTATCAGGCTGCCAGCACTGGAGAAGTGCTAATGCACTACTTCCCATCTTGTAATATCCCTGAAAGAGAGCAGTGAGGGGGGAATCCTCCTAATGGGCAAAGCTTTGGGCAGCGGACTTAGTCTTCTACTGCTTTCAGATTAAGAATAGACATGAACTCATGCACAGTGAGTTTGGCTGGTTGGTCAGAGAGAGCACAAAGTATGAAGATCTTTCTATCACATGTTAACCTCCACCAGAGCGCATCCACCACAGAAGAAGTACTAAATAACCAAGTAACCAGAATGCTTCTGCCAGTTGTTGTCAACCAGGCTTAGTACCTAGCAACTCCAGTGCTGGCAAATTGGTCACATGAGTGGAGTAGCAAGGTGGCAGGGATGGGCCCAATAACAAGGGATCCCATTCATCAAGGCTGATCAACTTATTGCCATCACCAAACATTGAACCTGCCAACAGGACAGACCAATGCTGAGTCCTTAATGCAGCACCTCTGCAGGAGAGCAAGAAGCCACCTGCCTCTTACTAGTTTACTCAGGAGGAGTGAGCAACCTGACCAATCAGAGTCCTAGAGAAGATATTCCCAGATGGGATGAATCATTATGTGAAGGAAGGGGCTCTGAGTAGCAGAAGTGGTGGAGTGGATTGGATGAGATGGATATTATACCCAGAAACATTCCCTTCTAGTGCAAGACACCCATTTCTCCCAGCAGTCTGGAGTGTGGTTTGCTGATAGCTCAAAGCTGACCTCCTCCCAGGAATTGCTTCAACTAAAGGAAGCTTCTTTGTCTAAGGTTACACCCTCTCTCTGGGAGCAGCCTACATCTAATGACAGGTCTCTGAGTGGATGCAACAACTTACTTCTTGTGTTTCAATTCAGGGCAACACCGAAGGGTCATTGCGGCTCCAGAGCTCCCTGAGGGATTGGATGAGACCTCTGTTGCAACAACATCACAGTTCACAGTTTCTCTTTATCCTCTGAATTCCTCCTGTATATTCTTCCTGGAAGCACTTCCCAGTAAGCTTCCTTCATAAAAACTACCCCTCTGAGTCACCCCAGTGAACTCAGTCTAATACATTCCTCTATAGTCTACTTGCAAAAGAGTTACTAAAGACATTATTTTAAAGCATAAGTCACATGTGTCTCTCCTGGAATCAGAATTATCCAGTAGCTCCCCCCTTGTACTTGAAGTAAAGCCAAATTCCCAAGATCTCCTACAAGGTCCTACACGTTCTAACCCTCCATTTCTCTCTGTCTCATCTCCATTATTCTCTCTCTCATTTGTGCTCTGGCCACATGGACCCTCTTGCTATTCCTCAAACAATCCATGCAAATACCCAGCTTTTGACTTTTGCACAGGCTGTGCTCTCTGCCTGTGATACCTCACCACCTTCTTCCAGTCAAACGTGCTGCTACAATGTTAATAAGCCTACACTAACAACTCTGTTTAGAATCCCAGCCTATTCTCAACACTACAGTTCCCCCTACGTAACTGTATTTTTTCTATCACATTTAACAGCCCCTTATACATTATGTGATTCCTGATTTTTGTCATGTATATTAGTTTTATCCGTTTCCACCCTCTATGAGAAATTTTGTTGTTGGTGGTGGTAGTAATGTGTTGTGTCTGTAATTCCCTAATGCCTCCGAAGTGCCTGAAGCTGGGAGATCTTTATGCTGCAAATTTGTTCATGTGACTTCTCTGTCTAACATCCTTCCATGCATTCCCATTGCTGTTGGAATCAATTAAAAAATCTTTATCTTCATGTACAAATAATGATCATTCTTAGTTTACACCTGACATAGATCAATTAATGCCTGTTAATTATTGTCAGCACTCTCTTTACCAACAAAAGTACCCTAATTTAGATATTGCATTCTACTAGAGGGTCCAGGTTCATCTACACATTCTCTCCTCTTCTGGCCTCATCTCCTAATACTCTCCCCCACCACTCTGCAGTTCAGTCTTACTCTCCAGGCACACTGGCAGGTCTTAGCTCCTCTCTCCTCAGGTGCTTTTGTCCATGCTGTTCTTTCTGAGGTGTAAAAAAGGAAGCCACTGCTGGCCCTTCTCCTGGCTGTCCACTTAGCTTCTTCCTTCTCCTGTCTGATTCCATGACGTTCCCTGTGTCACACACCATTAACTGCATCCCCAATGTCTCGCCTACCAGAGAGAAGGCGATATTTCTGAATCAAGCATGCCTGCACTGTGAATTCCTCCACGTCTTCACTGACTGTCTGGTTTTGCTTCAGACCTGTAGCATGTAGCAGGGAATTCAGAAAGAAGAAGGAGTAGGAAATGTGGCCAGGACCCTATTTATTTGTGTTCAATATAGTTAAAACAAAAGAGCATACTGGGGTCAGCTCTGTGAAGCACAATCAGAGAACGTCTATCAAAATTGCCAATGCACATTTTCTTTGATGCCGTTTTCCCACGTGTGCAAGGTATCATAACATACACGAGATACGGTGTATGTTCATAGATATGAACAATGTTTGCAGCAGCAGGATGGGGAAAATTAAGCAAACTGTCCGTTAAACTGTGGTACATTCCATATAGTTGAATACCATGCAGATTTAAATGAAGATGAAAAATTCTTTTCTGTTCTGATACAGAAAGACCACAAAAATACATTCTAAGTAAAAAAATAAAAAAGAGCAAGACAGAAAAATATCTGGATAAATGCCACTCTCTGAAAAAAAGAAAAGAACATATATCTGTGTAACTTTACACATTTAAAATCTCAGGAAGGATAAACAAGATACTAAAAACAATGGTAACATTTTGAGGGGACAAAGACTGGGTAGAAAGGTTGGGCACCTAGAAAAATTGGGTTTCACGGCTTCTGGAATGATGACTAGAGTCACATTTCTAGGACTGGGCAGTACCGATATTCCCGAAGTGACTTCCGATTTGAGGTCACCCCAGAAATCTGAGCCAGCAGGTGAATGGGAAGGCTCACGAATGTCGACCAAGTCCGACCCTGGAGATGCTGGGCTAGTGAAGCCTGGCAGACTCCGGGACAATCAGGAGTCAGACCCGTGGGAATACTCTTCGGGCACAAAATTTTATCTGTTAATGAGCGGCTTTTCCGAAGCCTGGACTCGCTCGCAGTTCAGGGCATCAGGTTCATTATCCGCACGTGCTCATTACCAGCCTTTTAGAGAGGAGCAAATACTTCCAGGGATTCCCGGACCATTAGCCGCAGTTTGAAACGTTTGTTTCGACTTTCATGTGTATGAATACGACTTGCAACCAATGTTCTTTCTTTTGTTTTGTTTTTGTTACTCGTGAGAGAAAGCGTCTGATTCCGTTTATGGAAAGCAGCAAAGAAATTCTCCTAAGACAAACAACAGTAACAATTGTTTTGACTTTAACACTTCAAAAAAAGGACGGTAGCTAAGAGTTCAAGGCTGGTTAGCTCAGGCGGTTACAGTGCGGTGCTAATAATGCCGAGTTTCGGGGTTCGATCCCCGTGAGTATCTCTGGCTTGCTTCCACCTCTGAAAGGAGACTATTGATTATCTTCAGAGAAACTTGATTCCTAACCTGTGAAAAGCGGGGAGTAACGCACAATGCGCTAAGGGTTCCCAATCCATTGCTGTCTTTTTCCCTTAACCAACTCAGTTCCCGGGTTCCCTTAAGTTGAACATTTCCCCAGGCAGAGTTCCTCCAGGAGCCATGCAGAGAGCCCAAGAGTGGAAGCTTTGCCTAATGGAGAAATAAAAGTGGAAAAGATTGCTGGCAACTTTTTGTGAAAAGCTTACTTGATTTTAAAATCGTCTTTCCAAAGCAGTTTTGTAACCCCCTCCTTTCTCAAATCATCAAGAGAAACAAAGTAAAGAGAGGTTCTTAAAAGGTTGCGCTTTCCATGTCTCTGAAGATCGTTTAAGGTTTCACTGACAGCTGACATGACCCCGTGAGGAAGCACCACGGAAGGTGAAGGACTGGCTCAGGAGACTTCCTCTCTCGACGTGTCTGTATCACTTTGAACAGGAAAAAGAACAGAGACCTTTTCTTTTTGTTTTTTAGTACAGGAGTCCAATCTGGATTCTTGTGATAAATACATAGACATGCATCTTGCATCATTGCTTCTGACTTGAAAGGATGGTGAAATATCACAGCTACCCCTGATCTCTGTGGGTAGTCTTTCTCCAGCCTGGTAAAGTTCTCCTGCCAGCATGCGATGATCAGTATTCAGCTCAATGGGAAGTTCTTTCTGGAGTTTTCTGTTCTCACAGCTCTCTCCTTTCTGCTACTCTGTGCTGCCAAGTCCAGCTGTCTTGGTCTCCTGGACTATCAGCTCCCTCTCATCAGCTCAGGGAGTTCACCAGCCTCTGCCTGGGTTCCCCTTCCCTGCATTGGGCCCAGAAACTCTCTCAAGGCAGTAAGTTAGGGGCAATCCTCATTCTCACTTCATTTTCCCCCAGGATGGCTTCATTTTTTTCTCTTTCGGGGATTACTCTCCTTCTTTGCCTGATGCTCATTGTCTTAAAAATTGTTGTTTCAAATATTTTTTCAGGTTTTAGTTCTTTCAGGCAGGAGGGTAAATCTGATCCCTGTTATTCCATCTTGGCTGGAAACAAGATTCACCACTATTTGGAGGACGAAGAGGGGGAAGTTAAGCCCTCTGCTGTGTCTGCTGTGCGTTGCAGGCTTTTGTGAGCAGACAGGGGCCCCTTGGTAAGCACAGTGGCCTGTCTTGGGGCAGTTTGCACTACCCTTCTGGGAATTTTGGGACCTCAGGTGGCTTGTGGCAGGCAGTCTGCACAGATACTCGAATGACTCTCCAGGACCCAACTGAGTCAACCCGTCTGGAAGGTCAAGGCTACAAGCCTCCTCGTGGATCAGAATGTCTTCTTCCTGGTTTTCTGTGTGCCAGGGCTGGTTAAGGGGGAGGATGGCACTTACAGGAGGACAGGGCCTGGGACCAGGGCTCCTGAGAGGACAATGCAACCAAAATGGGCATGTGGATTTCTGTTGAACTGGAAGGCTAAAGGTAGGAATTTTCGGATGAGGGGGCCAGAGACTTGGGGTATGTGGGATCTGTGTACTTTTTCTTTATTGTCACACTGCCTTTCACTTGTGGGAATTCTGGTCGTCCTCTAAGAAGTCCTGGTAGTGACTGCCACCTGACACAGCCTCACAGGCTGCAAGTGGATAAATGAATGGGACCTGCCAGCCCCTGAGTCCACTGGAGGGACGCCTCTCAGTCCCTGGCTCAGACCATCTCTGTCCCTGCCCACATCAGAGGGTGTGGAGAGATGAGACATGGCTGGACTCACTTGTGGCCTGGGTGGGTCTTGAAGGGAACAGCTGTTTGCCGATGATCTTTAAGTGAACTTTCTTGTAAAAGTCACATTTAATCTGTACTGATGATGCTGTTAGAAAGAGTAGTTTGTGTACTATTTGATTTTGAAATGCTCAGGAGAATAAGGGCATCCTCAGTGAGTCTATTTTGGCATAAATATTAAGGTAATTAAATTAGACCTTATGGTATTGATTATAAAAATTGACGATTTTTGTTGCCCTACAATTATATTCCAGATGAGCAGCTTTATGTTCACCATTTCAAGTAGTTGATTTTCTAATTTTAAAGTGTATTTGAAGAAAATTTAATTGGGAAAGTATAGTCTCTTCAACAAATGGTGCCGAGACAATCAGATATCTGCATGCATAGGTGTCGGAAAGGCAGTCTATGTTCATAGTCTCTTGACCCCTGCTCAGCCACAAAAGAATAAATAGTACACTTAAAAATGGGTGAATTTCATCGTATGTAAATTATACCTCAATAATGCTGATTAGAAAAAGAAGTATAAATCAAGGTTATAAAAACACAGAAATAGCGGTAGTTACACGGTGCCAGATTACAGACAAAGTGATACTTTATACATCCTAGAAACTAGCTCAGAAAATATGTATTGTAAGAAAAGTATATTTCAAGCAAAGGGAGACACTTCGGCATGTCTACACCTTGTCTAGGTATTACTCCATTTAACACTCATCTATCCTGAGGCAGTAAATAACACCACACACTATTGTAGTTTCAACAGCGGCATATGAATTCAAGTGGCCCTTTAAAATCAGTCTTCTGGCAGACAACTGTCTTTTGAAATTATCCACAAAGACAGCAATCAGACAGTTTGCCCATTAAAGAAGCATAGAGCAGTTTGAGAAGTACCCTGAGAAAAATTATGACCATTAATACTATGAGCCCAATGATACAATTTCAAAATCAATGCTCTAAGCTATCAGTTCTTAAGTCCGTAAAGAGGAGATCAGAAAAGTGCATACTTTTACTGTCTTTGTATAATTATCTACTTAATTGCCTTTACTGATACGGTCTTTCTTCACATGTATTTGAACTATCATCTGACGTCACTTCCTTTCAACCTGAAGAACTTCCTTGATTATTTCTCATAAGACATGTCTGCTACCAAGGAGTTATCTTAGTTTTTGTTCTTCTGGGAGTGCCTTCATTTTTGAAAGATGGTTTTGTTGTATATAGGATTTTTTGGTGATAGTTTTCTTTTTTTCTTTCAGCATTTTCAATATGTCATTCCACTATCTTATAATCTCCATTGTTTCAGATAATAAGTCAGCTATTTTTCTTGTTGTGTTTCCCTGGCGTAGGTGAATCATTTTTCTGTTCCTGCTTTCAAGACTTTCTCTCTGTCTTTAGATTTCAGTGGTTAGAGTGGTGTATATGAAAGTGTGGATCTTTGTGTTTATCCTTCTTGGGATTTGTTGAGCTACTTTGATGTGTAGCTTGATGTTTTTAGGCAAATGTGGGAAGTTTTTGGCCATTATTTTACAATATTTTTTCTGCCTTTTAATCTTTCTGTTTGTGGTAGTACAATTAATGGTGTCTCACAGATCTCTGAGGCTGTATTCTCTTCTCTTCTTTCTGTTCTCCACAGTGGATAATCTCCACTGATGCATCTTCAAGTATATTGGTTCTTTCTTCTGACAGCTCAAATCTACTGTTGAATCCCTCTGGTGAATTTTTCCTTTCTGGCATTTAATTTTTTCTTTCTGGTATTGTACTTTTTCATTCCATATTTTTTGCTTGTGTTTTAAAAACATAATTTCTATTCCTTTATTGAAATTCTCCATTTGATGAGTCATTATCACCATACTTCTTTTAATTGTTTAATGTGGTTTCCTTTAATTGTTTGAAAATATTCATAATTGTTGCTTTGAAGTCTTTGTCTTCTAGGTTCAACATCCAAGTCCTCTCAAGGGCGGTTTCTATTGTCTTCTTTTTTTCGTGTGTATGGGTCACACTTTCCTGACTCTTGGCATGGCTCATAATTTTTTTGTTAAATATTAGATATTTGAGATAATATGTTGTGTCTCCTCTGTGTATGGGCACAGCCTCAGTCATGCAGGGGTGTGTGGGTGTGGTTTTTGTGTGTGGGGGTGGTTTTTGTTCACTTCCGTCTCTGTGACACATGCACACATCTTCAGGTCAGTGTGGCATTTGTGCAGATCTTTTTAACCCTCCAATGGCTGTTTCAGCTCCCTGTTAAACCCCACTTCACCCTCTCACCTGTTGTTTGCCCCAAACTTATTCAGAACTGAAAGCTGGGAGAATCACTGGTCCATCCGGTGTTTTTGCCCCCAAGATTGCTACTTTAAAAAACAGTGTACTAATCAAGTGAGCTGTCCTCAGTAGCAACAGCAAAGTTGCTATTTTCATGGTCTCTCCTATGCAGGTTGAACAACTGTGCTGACAGAACTAATGGGGAATGAGAGCAGCCCTGGGCAAGAGCCTGCCATAGACTTGCAGTGTTCTTTCCTAAAGTTCAGTTGTTTTCATAAATAAATGCTCCTCGGTTTGCTGTATGCCTTTGTATGTGCTGAAATGGTGGGCTGCAGCAAGTGCCCAGTGAGGCTAGGAAGGGTAAAATGCTCTTCTATTCTGGGTCACTCATATTTATACTGCTATATCTTACATATACCAATTGTGCTATCAACTAATTTTTTATGTGATACTCCATTTTTTTGGCCCCATTTCATCTGATGTGCATCACTGTTCTTTCTCCTCTACAATGTTTACCCAGAGTAGCTAGAAGTAAGCTACATTTTCATTTGAAAATTTTTCCATGCCAGGGCAGAACCCCACAAAGGCACTCGACAGTAAGACTTTTCCCCACAAATAAGAAACAATTTGTGATGTCATCAAAATCCTTTTCACACCAATGAAGATAAACTTGTAGTTCATGTAGCAAGTTTCTTGTGCCCTGTTAATGTGGATAATTAAATTAATATATTTCCTAATGTTACTGAGATTTTAGGAGTATCTCTCCACTGACTGCATAGGTCCAAATTCCAAAGTGTTTCAATTCTGACTCCCAAGGCATAGATGAGGATGGCTTTCCTGTTCCCTGGCTGCTTGTTAACCATGTGATCATGATGAACTTACTTAAACATTCAGTAATACCCAACCCTCAGGAATGTGGCTACCACAAAGTAGGGCATGTGATAGTTGGTGCATGTCTCCCCTTCTCACTTTTCAGGGAGTGAGTTCCATTGGTCCAATGCGACAGTGATCAAACCAGGCTAATCTCACTCTTGGGGCACAGGACGACCTTGCAAGAAGTGCAAGTGCCCAGCATCAGGCGATCAATTTCCTAATCATCAACTACCATATGGATTTAATCTAAAACTGACCTTTCTGAGAGCACTCCTGATATCAAGGTATACATTTCTTAATGGCCTTTTCTCACATTGCAAAAGGAGTATGTTCCTCTTATTCTTCTAAAATCTCACCAAGATTGATTGCCTCAAAGTGCAACAAACTACAGCATTCAACACAGGGACAATTAGAATGGCTTGGGAAAGGTTAAGATAATTAAATTATTCTAATACCTGGGTAACCATCCTTTAGCAAGTCAGGAAGTTTCCGGTTATTGACTTGTAATAAATTAAGGGAGAATCTAGTCAAGTTATCAAATGTAATAACATATCAAAAATAATTACTGATGTGGACTACTATGTGATTTTTCTGGAAAGAACTCAGAAAATGTTAAATGATTGTGAGACATTTGTATAACAAAATCTGATCTACTTTCCTTTTATTTGTATATTAAAATACATCTCCTCAGTAGTTATAAAAGAGGCATGAAATTAATTCTGAAACATGACTTATCATGGCAATGTGTATGTTTATTCATGATTGTGTGAACTAATTTTAAAAGCCTAGTTGTATCATTTAAATAAGCATTCAGTTATTTTTACCTTTAATTTTACTGATTAGTTTTCAAATTCATAGTATTTCTGTTGTTATGATTAATTGTGTATAGGTAATAATTTTGACAATTCAGTAGAGAGCAACTCATAAAAATTGGAGCCTTAAGCCCTCCCCTAAAATAATTGTGATGTGCATGTATATTTTTTGTTTCAGGAAAGTAGGATTTAGGAAGGTTAAAATAACTTTAAGAATGAAATTATTTTATATTTTGATATATATTTGTGGGAAACAAGTTCAAGAAGGAAACAATGGCCTGAAATTAAAGGCTGTAAAAGAAGTACTTGTTTATGCATTTATTTTTTCATAAAAAATGATTGCATCAAATTATGCAGAATTTATGTTCAATATTTTGAGAGTGATGCCACAGTTTCATTTTTAAATGGTCAATAATCATAACACAAAGAAAAATAACTGCTTAATCTTATGATAAAAATTTATTAGTCGTCAAAAATCGTTCCAGGGGTACATAGCTTTCAAATTTGGGGGATGGCTATCGGTAACAGAATTTTGAAGGCTAAAGTCTCAACTTCAAAAAGAATAAAACGTCTAAGCTCTGTTAATTCTTCAGCGTTTGTTTGTGTCTTGTTTCCGTTGGAAACAGCCTCTAAAGCCAATGTTAAGAGACCCCGCTTAGATCAGATATCCCAACACGTCCTTTTCTCCAGTGCTTGGAGATCTGCATAGCTGCTGGGACTTCTCACAGCAGGGGTCTGGTGCCCAACTATCAGTCACTCTTTTAGCCCTCAGAATAGAAATCTGAAAACTTGAAAGCGGCCCCAAAATCTAGAGCGCTCGTGGGTACCATTGTCACTCCAGAAATGGTTGGGATCCCTCTTTCCACTCGAAATGGCCTTCGCCTACGTGGCCACCAAACTCCGAGCGGGACGCTGAGTTGCTGGAAACTTGCCCAGGAGCGAGAGCTGCCTGTCCAGGATCTTTGCGAGGGCTCTGGAGCTCAAACTTGTCTCTTTCAACACACACACACATGTACACCCGCTCCTGCTAAACGCGTTTCTGAGTTGTTGTCCAGCCTCTGTTGTGAATATTTCTCTATGTTTTCTTGGGGCGGAATCGAGTTTGAGAAAGTCTGTTTTTCACCAGAAACAAAGTTCGTTTCTGCTGGAGGCAGAGTTTTCGTTTTGTCCTTTTCTTTGCGCGGGAGTGCAGAAAGGGGAAACGGAAAACAGGAAGAGAGTCTGGAAGAAACAATATTACTTGATCTTGGTTAAAAGAAGTTAAACGAAAAAGTCTCCTTTGGAAAGGGGCAAGAAAGATTCACCTTAATTTTAAACAAACACAGGGATGTTAACAAAAATACGCTTTTCACTTTCCGATGTAAAAAAGAGTGCTCCATCGGTGGCCGGTTAGCTCAGTTGGTTAGAGCGTGGTGCTAATAACGCCAAGGTCGCGGGTTCGATCCCCGTACGGGCCAAGGAGAGTTAACACATTTTAAATCAAAATTAATCTTGTAGTCACGGCGAATATTGGAAATGGCGTCTTAGACATAAAATTGGGATTAAATGTGGACTTCATTTAGTGATCCTCGGCAGTGACACCTACCTTCTTCGTCCCTCTCTTCAAAGGGTAGGGGGCAGGGGTAAGAGAAAGCTTGTGGAAAAAGTGGTATAGAACCTTGAGTAAGGAATTTTAGTAAAGATAATGAGCGTACGAGGATAGAGATTGGCATTGGAGGTGAGATTTGTGTCTAATGGCCGCTGACTCTCTGAGAGCCCCACTTTCCTTGTCCCTTTCCCAGAGTCAGTCCACAGAGGCTCCGTGAGGCCCTTACGAGCTTCGTCCACCCTATTGTCTCCCTGACCTTTGAGCGGGTTTTTCAAAAGTATTAAAGTCGCTATTGTTACTGTTAAAATAATCAGAATCGGACACATTGCACATTTTCCTTTCTCTTCCTTTTCTTTCTTTCTTTTCTTTCTTTTTTTTAATTATCAGTCGGCTTTTACCAGAATTTCTGTCTGTGAGAACAGATTTTTTTTTTTTACTTCCGGATCTCCAGGACCAAGAACAGTTCTGAACACAAAGGAGGCATTCGGTAAATGTTTGTGGAGTGAATGTATGAAGCCTTGCCATCAGTGTGTTTTCAAAAGTTGGGATTTCGTTTGCTGAATCTGATTGGTACACACATATAAAGGAAACAAAGCCTACCATAGTCACCATTTATGACAAAACATCGTGATTGTAGAGGCCACATCATTGTATAGACTACACAAGAATTTCAGAAGTGAAAAATTAATGACAAATATAACCCCAGCAAAAAATGAAATTTAGAAGTTTCAGATTTGACAAAGGGGCATTTTCAAAGGGATGAGGAAACTACTGCTGATACTTGAAATACAAAGTCAAAGCTCATTTAAGGAGACAGCTGTGTTGGTAAAGCAGAGACTGAGAGAGCCCATGGATGATGTTTTGTGGGGAAGGGGCTTAGGGGAACAAAGTCTTTCAGAGGCTAAGTGGGTTGACATAACCTGTGGAAGCCTGGTTATTTGGGAGAGGCTGTTGTTTGGTTGGCACTCAAAGGTGTGTTTAGTGAAGTGAGTCTATCCCTGGATGGCTGACTCTCAGAAGGAAAGGGTTGGCAGTGATTGGTTGTCTTGCAAAAGTATGTTCTCAGTATGGTTTTATCATTGATAGACTGAATTGGATTAGTATTGGTTCTGGTGGCTACTTGTTACATAGCCACAGAACAATCAGTCTTTTTCTAAGTTTGTGATTAGTTCACGCTCTCAGCATTTTACTTTGGCCTAAAAGGAAAATCACATTATTTATTTGTTTCAATGTCCAAATAATGTATAATAAAAATACCAATTTTATCTCTGAGCCTCTCAATCCATCTTAGACACCTGTAACTTTCAGTTCATTTGTGGGATGAATAGCAGAGACGGATTAAGGACAGGGTGAGGGATGGGTTGGAGGCTTAGGGATGTTATAACTGGCCAGATGGGTCATGATCATGACTTGGATGATGATGGAGTTGGGGTAAGAAACTGGAATATGTGGAATATATAACAATAATATAAAAAGGATTTTTTTAAATAGAAGAAAAAAACAATTTTAATTACTTATGTATGTATAAGAGTTTCACAGATGATTGAGATGTATATACCATCATGGGATACACAAAGGAATAGGGATTTGGGGTTTCTGAGTGGGATGAGGGGCAAATTATGGGAAGGTGAGGGAGAAAATATATGCTAAATAAATGCTGCCTGTTGTGCAGATAAGAGTCTCAGATGATTACAGTTGTCTCTGAGAATTGTTCTCTTCTTGGTACAGATACCTTTCCTAATGGAGATTTCCTTTATAAGTGTAAATTTCCTTTACAGAAGTGGAATTTTTAGACAGTTTTATTTTACTTTATTGTCTATATTTATTGTCTATATTTTAGACAGTTAAAAGGGAGAAAAAGATGGTGGTTTCTTTTGCCTCTGCTTCTTCTCCATTGCCTTTAGCTAAAAATTATCCATATGTCAAAGTAACCTGTTTTGGGGTGGAATGTTCTAACCTCTTCAATATTTAAATAGTTTCAAAAAGATAATTTTTATTTTGACCTTTGTACTCAAATCAGTCAGAAATAGTTAGCTGCTTTGGGTGCGTTTATTACCTTAAAGATTCCGATTGTTCTCCCTTCCTTTCATCCATGCTGTTTTTCATTTGACTGTGCAATGCCTTTCCACTCTGTCCTGGCTAAGCACTGAGACTTGGTTTGGCCAATAGGATATTAGCAAACTTCACAAAGAAGACTCTTGAATAAGACCATTTTTCTTTTTGCTTGCTTTTTTTGGTTGTTTAAGTTTTTTGTTTATTTTTTAAAATGATCTTTATTTTTTAGAGCAGTTTTAACTCTTCTAAAAACCTTCATTTTTAGAACAGCAAAATTGAATGGAAAGTTCTCACATACTCCCTCCACTGCCACACACACAATCTCTTCCACTGTCAATATCCTAAATCAGAATGGTACATTTCTTACAACTGATGAACCTACTTTGACACATCACTGTTGATGCAGGCTCGGTGAGTCAAGGAGTCAAAAGAAAGATTTCTTGGACTCTCAAGGTCTGGCAGTAGTGTTCTTTTATTCAGAGAATAGCATGGAGCAGCGACCATGGACAGTAAAGAGCTGCAGGCATGGGGACAGGACCCATGGGCAGTAAGAGCTACATACTTGGGTTGAGGGTAGGGCTAAATTTAAGGCATAGGTATGTGAGTTATCTCTTTACAAGACAAAAGAAAGATTAGTAAAAAAAAAAAAAAGTCATTAAAATGGTATCAGTGCAGGTGGGGTCTGGTTATTGGGTGGTCCTATAACTTTAGATAAGAATCAGATGGGATTAAGGCAGGCCCTCCTATGCTTCCTGGAGGATGATATAGATCAGTATGTAGGGCAGGACACCTTGGGCTTCTCCCTGGGGCAGGGGCAGCCTTGATCCTCATCAATTATCACACAAAGTCCAAAGTTTACACGAGGTTTAACTCTTGGTGTTGTACATTCTATAGGTTTTTACAAATATATCATGCCATATGTCTGCCATTATAGTAGCATACAGAATAGTCTTACTGTCCTCAAACTCCTCTGTGCTCTATTTCTCTCTCTCTCTCTCCAAACCCCTGGCAAGCACTGATCATTTTATTGTCTTCATACTTTTGCCTTCTCCAGATGTCATGTAGTTGAACTGTACAGTATGTAGCCTTTGCAGATTGGCTTCTTTCACTTAGTAATAGGCATTTAGTGCTCCTCCATATCTTTTCATGGCCTGGTAGTTCATTTCTTTTTGGTGCTGAATAATACTCCATTGTCTGGATGTGCCACAGTTTACTTATTTATTCAGCTACTGAAGAACTTCTTGGTTGCTTCCAAATTTTGGCAATTATGAATAAAGGGCTATACATATCTGTGTGTAGGTTATTGGGTGGACATAAATTTTCAGTTGTAGGGGAGGAAGAAAAATCCTTTACCCTCTAGGTCCTTCTGGCTGGGCTATGGATTAAATTGACATGAGACAGAATATCAGGAGAAAATCAAACAATGCTTTATAACATCTATACATGGGAGAAACTGAAGAAAATTGAGCAACTTGGCAGGACGGCTGAGGTTGCCATATTAAATACCATCTTCAGCTAAAGGACAAAGGAGAATATTGGGGGTGGTGGGAGTCAGTTATGGGAGATTACCAGAAAAAACACTCTAAACAAGAATAAGGTTATTACGCAGATCTAAGTCCTTGCCTTCAGCATTGATAAGAGTTTCATGAGATAAGGTCATCTTGGTATAGAGAGTGAAATATCTTTACAAATGGAGATTTCCCTTACAAATGTAAATCTCTCTTACAAAGAGTAACTTCTATTTGGTTTTTCAGAGCTTTCCCCATGTATGCAGTTTCTTAAAAATTAACCACCCAGAAATAATCCTCATGCCAAAGAGACACATCTTGAGGTGGCAAATTCTGATCCCCCACACAATTCATTTGGGTAAATACCAAGAAATGTGATTGCTGGACGGTATGGTTGGTAAGATTGTCTGGTTGTATAAGAAACTGTCAAACTGTCTTCCAAAGTGGCTGTTCCATCTTTCATTCCCACCAGCAATGCATGAAACTTTCTATTGCTCCACATCCTTCCCAGCATTTGGTATGATCAGTATTTTGGATTTTGGCCATTTTAATAGGTAAGTGGTGGTAACCTCATTGTTGTTTTAATGTGCATTTCCATAATGACATAATGTTGACCATCTTTTCATTTGCTTATTTGCCATCTGTATATCTTATTTGTTAACGCATCTGTTCAGATCTTTTGCCCATTTTACTCAGGTTGTTCATATTCTTGTTGTTGAGTTTTCAGACTTCTTTGTATATTTTGGATAGCAGTCCTCTATCAGTTGTGTCTTATGCAAATATTTTCTTCCAGTCTGTGACTTGTCTTCTCATTCTCTTGACAGAGTCATTTTCAGAGCCGAAGTTTTTAATTTTACTTGAGTCCAACTGATCGATTGTTTCTTTCATGGCTTGTGCCATTGGTGTTGTATCTGAAAAGTCATCACTAGAATTAATGGGCATCTAGATTTTCTCCTATGTCATCTTCTAGGAGCTTTATAGCTATGTGCTTTACATCTAGATCTATGATCCATTTTGAGTTAATTTTTGTGAAGAATGTATAGAAGAGGATGACATTTCCTCTACCCAATCTGGATCCTTCTGACCAGACAATGAATTAAATTCATGTGAGACAGAATAACAGGAGAAAATTAAACAAAGCTTTATAACATGTATACATGGGAGAGACTCAGGCAAACTGAGCAACTCGCCAAAATGGCGGAAGCTTTCACCTTAAATACCATCCGCAGCTAAAGACAAAGGGCAATGTTGCAGGTGGGGGCAGTCAGTTATGGGAGATTACCAGAAAAGCACAGTAAACAAAGGTAAGGTTATTATGCAGATTTAAGTCCTCGCCTTCGGTATTTATTAAGAGTTTCTAGAGATAAGGTCATCCTCCCTTCTTCCTGGTACAGAGAGGGAGACACCTTTACTGAGGGAGATTTCCTTTACAAATGTAAATGACTCTTAACAAATGGTAAGTAAATTCTACTTTTCACAGTTTGTTTCCTGTCTGCAGTTTTTAAAAGTAATAACCCCAAATAATCCTCATGCCAAAAAGACATATCTTGGGGTGGCCAATTCCAGTCCCCCACGAGTGTCAGTTCTGTGCCTAGATATTGTTTTTTGCATGTGGATGTGCAATTGTTCCAGTACTATTTGTTGAAAGGACTGTCCTTTATCCGTTGTATTGCTTTTCTCCTTCATCATAGATTGACTGATTATAGTTGTGTCAGTTTACTTCTGCACTTCTTATTCTGTTTCATTGATCTATTTATCTATTCTTTTGCCTATACCACAATGTCTTGATTGTTGTATCTTTATAACAATTATTGAAGTCAGATAGAGTCAGACCTCCAACTTTGATCTTCTTTGTCAATATTGTGTTGACTATTTGGATCTTTTGCCTCTCCATATAAACTTTAGAATCAGTTTGTCAATACCCACAAAATAACCTGCTGAGATTTAGACTGAGATTGTGTCAAATTTACAGATAAAGTTGGGAAGAACTGACATTTTGTTAATATTGAGTCTTTCTACCCATGAACATGGAATCTTTCTATTAGTTTAGTCCTTCTTTGATATCTTTCATCAGAGTTTGTAATTTCTCTCCTATGGATATTATATAAATGTTGTTAGATTTATACCTAAGTATTTCACTTTAAGGGGTGCTAATGTAAATCATATTGTGTTTTTAACTTAAAATTCCAATTATTCATTGCTAGATAAGAAAGTGATTGACTTGTGTATATTAAACTTGTGCCCTACAACCGTGCTCATAATCACTTGTTACTTCCAGGAGGGTTTTTTTCTTCTTTTTTTTCCTGGTGGCTTTTGCCCTGAGCCATCTTGAGAACTTGACTGAGGTAGGCATGCTGGAGAATAAGAGATGTATGGAGATTAGCTGATTGTCTGTTCACCAGAGATGTGAGTCAGCCCAGCTGGAACATGAACAGTCTGGTCAATCCCATCTGTGCTAGTGATTCATAGACTAGTGAGCTAACTAGATTCAAATTGTTTTGAGCTTCTGAATTTGGATGGTTTGTTAAGCAGTATATTTGTGGCAATAGATAACTGATATGTACACTACAATATCACTCAATTTACTCCAGCAGAATTAGTCCCCTGATATTCCTCAAATACACAAGGTAAACTCCACATCAGGGTCTTTTAGGGTACTATATCCTATGTCTGGAATGAATTTACCTAGATATCCCCATGGCTCATTTGTTTACTTCCTTTGGACTTTTGCTCAAATGTCACCTAATAGTCCATTTAGAAATTGAAAAGGAAAACTCACCCTTAATGTCTATGGGGGACTGGAATTGGCCACCCCAAGATATATCTCTTTGGCATGAGGATTACTTTGGGCTGGTTACTTTTAAAAACTGCAGACAGGAAAGAAATTCTGAAAGGTAGAATTTACTTACCTTTTGTTAAGAGTCATTTACGTTTGTAAAGGAAATCTCCCTCTGTAAACGTATCTCCCTCTCTGTACCAGGAAGAAGGGAGGATGACCTTATCTCTAGAAACTCTTAATAAATACAGAAGGTATGAACTTAAATCTGCATAATAACCTTACCTTTGTTTACTGTGCTTTTCTGGTAATCTCCCATAACTGACTGCCCCCACCTGCAACATTGCCCTTTGTCTTTAGCTGCGGATGGTATTTAAGGTGAAAGCTTCCGCCATTTTGGCGAGTTGCTCAGTTTGCCTGAGCTTCTCCCGTGTATACATGTTACAAAGCTTTGTTTAATTTTCTCCTGTTATTCTGTCTCACATGAATTTAAATCGTGGTCTGGCCAGAAGGACCCAGAGTGGGTAGAGGAAATGTCTTCCTCCCCTATATACCCTTCCCTGATCAATTGTTCTCCTTAGCATTTATTATCATATCATCTAGCATTTTATTTGCAACTTTACTTTTAAAAATTTTCTATAACCCTGCCACTAGAAAGGAAAGAAATTTTTGTCTATTTTATTCACAGCTGTTATCCCAGTGATTAATGCAGTATCTGATACATAGTATATGTTCAATAAATATGTATTAAATGAATGAGTGCTTAAGTTCTTCTTTGTCTAAAGCAAAGAGGACACATGCTTGAAGAGACCGTGAGGGAGGAGCAAACATCACCTTAGATCTGGCCCTCCAGAGATGTTGGGTTGATGGAGCTGGAAAGGCATATTTTCCTTTTCCTAAAGAAAGGTCATAAGAGGAGACACTTGGTGTTAGCTTCCTCCATCTCCCTTTCATTGCTCTATTATCTAGAAGCTAGCTGGAGTGGGAGTTACCCAATTAGGGTTTTAGGGATAAGGTCACCTATACTCCAGCTAGAAGAGTCTGTAAATTTAACAAGATCTATAGAGGGTCTAGATTATCGTGACCCCATTCAATGGCAGTAGTTCATTGCTCTATATGCTGGCAATTAGGGATTAATTTGAATCAGTAAATCTCTCAGCGTCGTTTTTTCTTTGAATCTATTATATCTCTTCTGTCTACTGTCAGATTCTCTTTGCTTTTTCCTGTTCCAATTTCCCCCCTAAAAAATCCGTGTGGACCACCTATCTAAATATTTGAACCACTTTTGGAGCAGACTTTTATTGAGGATCAGGTTATAGGTCTCCTTACAGGTGACTTGTTAGCCCATGGATTGACTGAGTTTGAGAGCTCTGGCCCAATCAGATATGGCTGGAGGTTGGATGTCACGGTTACATGTTAGAAAACATGGCCACTCTTAAAATTCATTTATTACTTTTGTGATTTCAGGCTGACAGTGGAGCAGTGTCTATTAAATGAGACTAATGACAAGGCAAACTAGTGGATTGCCAAATCTTTTACTCCATAGTGGACATCTCATGATTCCTTCCACCATTTTCAATTTTAGCATCATTCTAGTACCAGTCCTCATGTAACTTTGTCCTAAAAAGGAAAAATAACAAGGAAGAGAAACATGGAATTAAAATCCATTTGTGACATGTGCTATCATAAAACTTCAGAAAATTCCTTGGGCAGCTCAAGGAAAGGAATTTTCTTGTATTCCTATCAGTATTACTAATGGCTCAAAGAGCGTTTTATCTGCGTTGACTAGGCCAATCTTCTGACTATTGGATTATTCTCATGAACATAAAAAATACTATTTTACTCCTATCTTAAAAAGGTTTTTCTTGCCCCAAGATTTTCTTCCAGCTACTGTCTTATTTCTCAGATGACTTTATACAAAATCTCTAAAGCACTATACAGATTTATTATCTGCAGTTTATTTCCTCTCATTCTTCTCCAAACTCACTGCATTCAGCTTATTTGCCCCCAACGCTTCATGGAAACTTCTTGTCTAGATTACCAATGACCTCTCAGTGTCTAAAATTAATGATCACTTTCAAGTCCTTGACTTCTCAGGAGGCATAGGCACATTATCCTTCTTAAAATATTTTCCTCATTTGACTTCCAAGACAGTGCTGTCCTGATTCGCTTTCTACCTCACTGGCTTCTCCTTCACAATATCCTTTGCTTCACCTCTTCTCACTCACACTTTTGTATGCTGGAATGTCTCAGGGCTTGCTCCATGGTCCTCTTCTTTATCCACACTCACTCCCTGATTTCTTCTGTTCTCATGGTTTAACTAATGTCTATGTGAGTGCAACTCACTAATTTGTATCTGCAGTCTAGATCACTCCATTAAACTCCAGATTTGTATATTCAACTAATTTCTTAGCATTACACCTGAGTGTTTTATACTAGGCATCTAAAAGTTACCGTGTCTAAAATGCCCAATGTTTCCCTAATAATACCGCTACATCCAGTCTTCCTCATTTCGCATAATGGCAGCTCCATCCTTCCAGGTTTTCAGCAAAATACCTCAAAGTCTTCATTGATTCTACTTTCTGTCCCTCTTCACATCCCCCTTCTCAGGAATGTCTCTTGATTCTATCTTTAAAATATATCTATACTGTGACTACTCACCAACTCGACTGCCACCATTCCATGTGAGCCACAGTGATTTCTGATATGTAGCACGATGAGACGGACTTAACAGATCTCCTTACTTCAATTGTTTTCTCTGTGCAAAATATTCTCCCCAGAGCTGGCAGAGGGGCCCTTTTAAAACACTCCAGTCGCGTAAAGTTACTTCCCTGCTTAAAATCCAACGTCTCTACATTTTATCAGAATAAAGGTCAAAGTCCTTAAAGAAATGATCAGGCTCCACTTGATCTCTCCCTTCCGTTCTGTTCCCTCTCTGACTCCAGGAGCCACTCTCCCCTGGCTCTTTCTCCTGCAGTTACAGTCGGTTTCTTGATCCTCCTTGCGTTCATCAGCCACGCTTGTGAGTCAGGAGAGTCATTCTCTGTTCCTGCACATAACGGATGGGAACGCCTCCTAGGACGGTCAGCCGCCGGAGACAAGCGCAGGATCTTCTCTAACCCAACGGAATGGATAGGTCAGGATTACTTGTTAAGTGGACCGAGGAAGCAAGTCTGAGGTCTCATCACGTTATTTAATTCTTGTAAATGAAAGTCCCGGGCTGTAAAGTGAGCACAAAGATTTGGTAGTTGATGGAAATGTGAAGAAATTCAGATAGAACATTTCTGGAAGAGAATTCATTTTTCACAGGAAAACGTTGTGCTTGTTTCCGCCCGGTTTCGAACCGGGGACCTTTCGCGTGTTAGGCGAACGTGATAACCACTACACTACGGAAACTCAACTGCCTCGTGTTTCCACATTCATCAACTAGTCACAATGAACTGAAAATTTGTTCTTTAATTCGTACTTCGATGAGGCGCTGTTTTCCTCAACGCCTTCCGATTCTTAGATCCAACAACATGTAAACTCGTAATTCACAGTCAGGCAAATGCTACTCTTGGAGCCCCACTTACTTTACAAGCACCAGGCAGGGAAATCTTAGGCAGGCTTCTGGGAAATTTTATTTCAAGAACTTTCTTGATATCTTCTCACATTTCTCTGACTTTGTAACGCCCTCTGATCTTCATCTCCTGATGACTGAAAATCATCCTTTAGGAACTAGAACCGCCTGGCCTAGCTTAGGGGACTTCCTCGGGCAACGTCTTGAGAGACCGAGGGGCGGAGGGCGGGGTGGCCGACTGCGCCCAGCTGTCTGTCAGGCGCGGGTGTCGGGGTGGCTGGGAAGTTTGTGGAAGTGGAATCTGGCGAGTAAGTCTAGCAGACGTCAAACGAACTTCTCTCTTCTGTTCTGTGTCACTCATGATTACTGCTCGGGAACGTGTCATCTCGGTGTGTGGTGTCCGTTAAAGTCTCATAGCAGGAAGATGACCTTTGTGACTTACTTGACTCTCTTTTGTTATTCACCACATTTCAACTCTCCTAAGTCGCTGTCCTTACCTCGGACACTGGAAGCGATCTGCCTTCTACCAGGTTCTAATGCTGAACCCCTGCAAAGGTGCTCAGTGGTGAAAAAGTGTTTGTCCCCAAGGTAGTCTTGAGAAAGTAGTGACAGGACAGAGGCGCCTGGCCCTTTGAGAATGGTCGCTGACTGGCTCCCTCTCGTGACAGCCAGTACTTGACCTGATGAAAATATTGTGGGCGGTGGAGGAGAGAGGCTTGTTTATCATTAGCACAATCCTAGCCCCACCTTTTTTTGCTTTGAGATCAGATCCGCAAGATAAAGCCCTATTATATTTAAGGCATATGCGTGTTTGTAAAGCTTTCTCAGCAATTTGGTTTGACGTTTATTTTAAAGAAACCATTGAATAGCCCACTCCCACTTTGGTCACTGGAGGTATCCGATGCCCTAAAGGAACTGACAACCTAGAAGGCGGGACAGGGTACCTGAGGTGATCATAATTTAGTTACACACAGTAATTTAGTTACAATAAGAGCGCTGCATGGAATGCCAGCTATAAAAGCCACTGTGTTTTCTCATATGTGCACAGAAAAGAGGCATCCCCTCCAGTCTTAATGCTGAGGAAGTACTTGCTAGGGGAAATGATGTTACTTAGTTGATGGAAAAAAAAAATGGAGGTGGTTGAATAGCCTTGCATGGAGAAGGTATTTCTGCATTGAGGTGAACGTGGAACAGAGGGTGAATGCAGTGTGAGGAGCTCCAATTGTAAGTTTGAATCAGAGTGTGCTTTTATTTATGCCTTTTCCTCAGGGAAATTTATTCCACTGAGTGTAAGTAAAATGACATGTGTTGGATCAGGGAGGTAAAGGAAGACCCTCCATACTATGGAATTTGCATTTAATCTGAATGTGATAGGGGATGGAGAACTGACAGTTTAAAGAGGAACATGACACTTTCCATTATGATCCAAAGACCTCTTGGCTTTTGTGCAAAAAATGAATGAAGATGGCCAATATTTTATGATAAATTTTTCGAGCATTCATAACATTTGAAAGAACTATGCGGTGAACAGCACATGCATATTTACTTATTGGAGGCCGGTTCTCAGCTTTCTTTGCTGAGCACTTCTACTCTAAAAGACAATCTTTCCCTGACACTTTCCCTTGTCCCTGGAATGAATCTATTGCTTGGCATTGCTTCCAGAGCAACCTCTGTGAGCCTTCGCCTTTGTGAGGAGGTGGGCATCATTGAAAAGCCATCTTTCCATGGCAGGTTGGGCTCACTTTCTTTTGAGCACATAGGGGATGCAGGTACCAAATGTTCTTCTCTGTTGTCTAAGGGGCAAATGGCCTCACAGGGTTTTTGTCTTTTTGAAGCCGAATGGCCTGAAGAATTGAAGTGTTATCAGACAGGACATCAATTTGAGAGCTCTTTTTCTTATGTTGGTAGCCTGTCAGGACCTTGGTAGTGAGATTTTTCAGACACCTGCTTTTTTTTTTTTGGCCCTGAGCTAACATCTGATGTCAATCTTCCTTTTTTGTTTTTTTCTCCCCAAAGCCCGAGTACGTAGTTGTATATCCCAGTTGTAAGTCATTCTAATTCTTCTATGTGGGACGCTTCCACAGCCTGGCTTGATGAGCAGTGTGTAGGTCCATGCACCAACTTAACCACTACGCCACTGGGCCGGCCTGAGACACCCACTTTTAACACTCCTAAAGTAGACATTTTCTTGAGGTTTGAAAAACAAAGACAGGGGCACTGTTCAGGCAAAGGTGTGCAACAAGGCGTAAGTAGCCTGGATGATTTGTGGGAAGTTTAAAATCAAGGCAGAAATAGTTTATTCATTAGGACCAAAACCAGGGAGAAAAAATATATATGTACACATGTATACATTTCCCATACTATATATTTATTGTAGTTTTATGCATATATCAGCTTCCTCATGCATTATTATCTCAACTTAGCTTGTGAACAATATCTAAGAAACCAAATTTTGTGAGTCCATTTCTGGACATGTAAACTCACTTTTTCCCAGTGTATTCTAACTGATGGGCCTTTCAAACTTATGCCAAGTGAGATGCCTGTAAAGTTACTTAGCACTTAAAATATCCTCTTTACTTGAGCTTGTGCTGAGACTGTCCTTAAACCTGTTAACTGCAGCCAATGTGTTGCTGGCTTCTAGCGTTTGCCCCTGTCCTCCTCAGCAGGGACACTGTATCTTAGTGTAGTGGTTATCACTTGTGTGCTACATGCAGAGAGCCCTAGTTTTTTTTTTTTTTTTTGAAGATTGGCACCTGAGCTGACATCTGTTGCCAATCATTTTTCTTTCTTCTTCTCCCCAGAGGTCCCCAGTACACAGTTGTATATTCTTGGTTGTGCTATGTGGGATGCTGCCTCAACATGGCTTGGTGAGCATTCCATGTCCACCGCTGGGATCCGAACCAGCCAAAACCTGGGTTGCTGAAGGGGAGGGTGCGAACTTAACCACTTGGCCCTGGAGCTGGCCCCTAGTTTTGTTCCCCACTAGATCCAAAGTAATCCAAGCACTGACCCCTTTTTCCTGGGTTTTTATTTCATAACAGAGAGACCAAGAAGTTGTTTCACAATCTTTCCCATCTGGGTGTTTCCTGCTACAGTGGACTGCAAGGTTCTGGGATCTCACTGACATCTACATTTCCTAATTTCTTTCTGGATACCATAAGGAGCCACCTAAAAGTATTTTCAACAAAGCCTGAGTGCCTATAATTGCCAAATATTCACAGAACACAGAATTAATGGCTGATTTGGGGGACTATTGTGGAAACTATGGAAATACGGCATGTTGTCAGCTTTAGCCAATGAAGAGGAGACCAGGGATTCAGACGGCCTGAGCGGGCCTTGAGCCCAGCACCAGGGAGAGAAATTAATGCTCAGGAACAGAAGATAATCTCATTTGTGGCTCCTAAAAGTGGAGCTCATGTGGATCCTGTCCCTTAGCTCCATATTCTGAGAAGCCAGAGCAGCAGGGGAGGGAGGATGGTGGTGACCGAGCCAGCATTTGTCAGAAATTAGGAAGAGCGATCAGAAACAGCAACAGCTTGCCGGGAAAGTTCTGACCATGTCCTGGAGTGACATTTCTTTCTTCAGTTTAACCTAATTAGGTTGACATGGTCAGTGGTGAAATGAGAGACAGGGAAATTTGACATAAAAAATTATTTTCTAGCCTCTTTAGTACTTTGATCCCAATAAAGGATGCTTCCCTATCACCACCTACTATTTTACTAATCTTTGGTGTTTCACAGTAAGTTAGAGATAGAGAATTATAATTATGGCAGATTAAGCACAGCATTTGCTTTCTATCTCAAACTGTACTACAGAGAATATTAGGGATATTTAAGGCATAAATGCACGAAGATAAACAGATGAGAAAGTGGAGACAACAGCAATTTTGAAGACCAGAGAGCAGAATGATTAGCGTAACAAAGGAAAAATGATTATTGTGCTTAATATTTTTTTTAAAGTTTCTTTTTAAGGTTCATGCATGTTACATGTACATCTACTCTATTACACCTCATAGTTGCATAATATTCAATATGATGCATTTATCACACCTACCTATTTAGCACCCAATGATGGCATCAGGGTTGAATTGGATCCTGAAAGACCAAAAATAATGCTGCAGTTAACATACCCATATGATACAATCTCCGCCTTTGTGAGGCTTTTTGTGTGTGGGAGTGATCATACATACCCAGGCGCAGAATACCTGTATCGTTGGGATGAATAATCTTAACTTGAGTAAAAAGTATTAGACTGCTGTTCAGAATGGCCGCACCAGTATAAACTTCCACCAGCAGGACATGGTAGGGTTATTATATCCCCATTCCTGTGATAATTGACACATCTGCGTCTCTGATTCTTCCAGCTTATTCTAAGTAGAGTAATATCTCATTTTATTTTGCCTTTTTATACATTACTGATAGTATTAAATGTTTAAAATCTTTGTTAATCTTTTCAGAGTCTTCTCTATCTTGACTCTGATTAATATCCTGCCCCCCTTCCTTTCCCATTTCCTATTGAGCTTTCTGTCTGATTTTGCTGATTTTCATGGCTCCTTACTGTACTATATAAAGTTGTCATTTTTAAACATTTCAGATATTTTTACTTCTATCACATCTATTTACTTTTTCATTGTCATTTACTCTGTCATTGAAAATATCTTTGATTTGCATAAAGTAAACTACACCAATGCTTTGCTTTACTGTCTGTTCTTTTAAAGTATTTTTACTTTTTTAAAAGTTCCTCTGTGTTCTCTGGGTCATAAAGACATTTTTCTACATAGATTTTTATTAATTTGCATCTGTTACATTTAGGTATTTACAATCTCTAGATAAGTATATTTTATAGACTCTACAGATGATTTTACCCTATGTTAAGAACCACAATAATAGAATAATATAAGAACTCCCATGTGTGCCAATGCATGGGGACTCTTTTTTGAGTATGCCCCTTCTTGCACTAACTACATTCTCACTCCTCCCAATGCAGCTCTGACGCCAGCACTGACAGGCTTGCTTTTCTCTCAGTGTGCAAAGGCAAGAATCTCTCATGCCATCTCTTTGCTTGCTGGCACAGAGTGTCTAAAAGGCCAGAGACAGAGCACTGAGCTGGATGGACCAATGAAATGCATGACACATTCCTTTCTGATGGTTTCGTCAGGCAATAGAGGGCATACGTTTGTGAACTTAGTAAGCTCTGTGCCTTACCAACAAAAGTTGGATTCCTTTTGCATCAGTGGTTTTAAGCCTGGCGAGAGTTGTCCTTGGACCTTTTATACTTGTGTCTTATAGGTGACACAACCATCTCACGTTGCAGTTCTTTCTTCTGGTAACCAAAATAACAGAGAAGTATCTATGTATTTATTTTAGTGGCTCTCAATAGGGGTTTTACGCTGTTTATAAATTAATTCTATTCCAAATCCTACTGAGGATTTGATTTCATCTGTGGTTCCAGATGACTTCACAGAATTTCAACACAAACCCCCAATTATCCATCTGGGACTTGCTTGAATGAGTTCTTAAACAACTCACTACCCCATTTATGAAGTATTTGGCAGTGTCTTACTACTTGGTAGATTATGTGGCTCAGTGCCTAGCACATAGTAGGTTCTCAGGAAAGAGATTTCATTAGTAGATAGTTAGAACTCTTGGTTAAAATATTTCCCTATTAAAACCAACGTCACGTATTCAAACTCCAAACTACATTTGCACACACTCGGGTTTTCCAAATTTACTTCAGGGGGAGTTTGTCTCAATATTAACTATCCTCCAGCTCCAGACCTGAAGCCCTCACCTGAACAATCAGATTCAATGGGTTTGGAATGGGAGCTTAGATTCAGCAGGCAAAACAGTGTTTTCTGATGAGGAATAAGAAGTGTAGATACCACCTTTGTAGCGTTATGAGGCAGGGTTCATATAGCTGCATTCTCCCTACCTGTATTACTCCACTTCCTTGCCCCTTTGGCTTTTCTTTCCAGATTCGCTAAAAGAAGCATCTGTTGAGCATAGAAGAGAAAACACAGGGCAGCGAAGTTTCCGTAGTGTAGTGGTTATCACGTTCGCCTCACACGCGAAAGGTCCCCGGTTCGAAACCGGGCGGAAACAGCTGTGCTCAGAAAGGCTTGTGTTTTGAGGATTCTCCTCCCCAGACGTATTTGCAATTGCACCAAAGCAGGGTCCAGGAACCTCTGCGCTCTTTGTTCTGTCTAGAAGAGATGGTTGTTCTCTCAGGGTTCACCACTGGCACGTGGACAGCTGGGTGTGAATAGAATGAGGCCCCTAAGGGGGTGTGGAGGGGGCTCATCTCCGCTTCGTTAGGAATGGAAAGTGTCCCCCTGAGGGCTTTCTGAAAGGAAAAGGTCGAAAACCGAGCGTCGACAGCCACTTGTCTCTAGCAATTTATTTATTGCCAGGCAAATATTTTCAGTTGTCACCTGATTTTTGGGGGACGAGAGAGAAGAGAAGTATGCGGGTACCGTGGGGAGGGAGATGGATAAGACAAGATTCTGCAGGGAAATCTCAGTGGAGCAGAGCCCACTGCTGACCCTGCCTTTCGTGGTGACTCCTTTCCTGGATGCTCCCATCGCTTGGTTCCCACGAAGAACTCAGAAGCTCGGTTCACAGTCAGCTTGATCATCACCTTTCCGTTCCTGGGCGTTTCCACTGAGGTGCCCGATTTAGGGAAACCTGGAGTCGCGCAGAGCTCTGAGTGGGCCTTGCCCCCTTCCGGCCAAGAATCGGTTCAGGGTGCTCAGGAGTGTTCCAGGAGTGCCAGGAGTTCACTCGCTCAGCTTCAATGGGATCAACAGGAAGTTTCACTTAGACCCAGGACGCTCCAGGTGGATTTAGATGGGCTTGGGGTGTGTTTCTCTGCACGTCTGTGCACTGAGGTCCTCGCAAGGAACCTGGACGTGCAGATGTTCTTGCTGGAGGTTTCCCCGGGACTCAGCCCACAGCTTTCAGAGATTACTGAGCTCTGACCAAGACGATTCCCAGTGGCAGGAGGCAGCCAGCATGATGTAGATAAGTGGGACCACATGCTGGGTTTTTTTGGAGGTGAGGAAGAAGACGGGGAAAGGTTTACTAGTGACTTGCTTGTGTGTGTTAGTCTCATATTTTACTCAAGAACATGAGCCATGCGCAACGGTCTTTCTTTTCAAATGGCTGAGTAGTTCAGCGGTGTAACTTAAGTGGGTTCAAAGCCCACTTAAGTACATCGTATTTGGCTCCTGTTCAACAAGAAAGTCCTTTTTGCTGGTGCTAGAGCCTGGACTTAGTAAGAATGTGAATCGATTTAAAACATTAGCAAATATCTGCTGGCTCTTTGTTTATTGTTCTGCTTCTTAGGCCTAAAAACAACCCTGAATTTTGTCTTCAAGCTTAAAAATAAAGTGCCTCATTGGGAGTGTTAAGTAGGTTCTTGAATGAATGTCTCTAACACAGTTCTATCAGGCTACCAGCGTTGGAGAAGTGCTAATGCACTACTTCCCATCCTGTAATATCTCTGAAAGAGAGCAGTGAGAGGGGAATCCTCTTAATGGGCAGAGCTTTGGGCGGTGGACCTAGTCATCTACTGCTTTCAGATATCAGAATAGACATGAACTCGTGCACAGAGACTAATAGCTGGGCTCACTGTTCAGAGAGAGCACAAAGTGTGAAGATTTTTCTATCACATGTTAACTTCCACCAGAGTGCATCCGCCACAGGAGAAGTACTAAACAGCCAAGTAACCAGAATGCTTCTGCCAGTTGTTGCCAGTCAGTATTAGTACCTAGCAACTCCAGTGCTGGCAAATTGGTCACATGAGTGGAGTAACCAGGTGGCAGGGATCGCCCAATAGCAAGGGGTCCTATTCAACAAGGCTGATCAACTTTTTGCCACCACCAAACATTGAACCTGCCAACTGTACAGACCAAGGCTGAGTCCTTAATGCAGCACCTCTGCAGGAGAGCAAGAAGCCACCTGCCTCTTATTAGTTTACTCAGGAAGAGTGAGCAACCTGACCAACTAGAGTCCTAGAGAAGATATCCCCAGAAGGGGTGAAGTCATTATGTGAAGGAAGCGGCTCTGAGTAGCACAAGTGGTGGACTGGAGTGGATGTGATGGATGTTCCACCCTGAACCACCACTTTCTAGAGCAAGGCAGTCATTTCTCCCAGCAGTCTGGAGTGTTTGTTGATAGCTCAAAGCTGAGCTCCTCCCAGGAACTGCTTTCAACTAAAGGAAGCTACTTTGTCTAAGGTTACACCCTCTCTCTGGGAGCAGCCTACATCTAAAGACAGGTCTCTGAGGGAATACAACAAATCCTGTGTCTCAATTCAGGGCAACTCTGAAGGGTCATTGCAGCTCCAAAGCTCTCCGTGGGCTTGGGTGAGGCCTCTGTTGCAATGGCATCACAGTTCAAACTTTCTCTTTATCCTCTTCATTCCTCCTGTATGTTGTTCCTGGAAGCACTTCCGAATAAACTTCCTTCATAAAAACTACATCTCAGAATCTGTTTGTCAGAGAACACAATCTAATACATTCCCTTAGAGTGTTTGCAAAAGAGCTACCATATATATCATTTTAAAGCATGTCAGATTTGTCTCTCCTAAAATCAGAATTATCCAGTACCTCCCCATTGTACTTGCAGTAAAGTCAAATTCCCAATATCTCCTACATGACCCTACACAATCTAACCCTCTATTTCTCTCCATCTCATCTCTGTTATTCTCTCCCTCACTTGTGCTCTGGCCACATGGGCCCTTTTGCTATTCCTCAAACATCCCATGCAACTACCTGCCTTTGGTTACTGGCTGTGCTCTGTGCCTATAACCCCTTATCCCCTTTTTCCAGTCAAAAAGTGGGTACAATAGTTGAAACACAGAGAAATCGGGTTTAATGACTTTTGGAATGGTGATCAGAGCCATGGTTCTAAGAAATGGACAGTACTGAAATTTCCGATGTCACGTCAGATTTGAGATCACTCAGGAAATCTGAGGCAGCAGGTAAGTGGGAAGGTTCCCGAATGTCGACCAAGTCCGACCCTGGAGGTGGCGGGTATTTGAAACCTGGACACTACGGGTCAATCGAGAATCACACCCGTGGGAATATTCTTCAGGCACAAAGTTTTTACCTGTTAGTGAGCGGTTCTTCTGAAGCCCGGAACTGCTCGTGGTTCAGGGGGTCAGGTTCACTATCTGCACCTGCCTATCACCAGCCATGTAGAGAGCAGCAAATACTTCCAGGAATTCCTGGGCCGCTGGCCTGAGTTCGAAAAGTTTGTTTCCTCTTTCAAGCGTATGAATACGACTTGAAACCAATGTTCTTTTTTGCTTTTGTTTTGTTTTTGTCTTAAGAGAAAGCGTCTGATTCCTTTTATTAAGGAGGCAAAGCAGCAAAGAAATTCTCCTGACAAATAACTAGCGATTATTTTGAACTTCCCACTCAGGGGGTAAAAAAATGATATCCCTGGGCTGCTGACTGTTGAAGGCCGGTTAGCTCAGTTGGCTAGAGCGTGGTGCTAATAACGCCAAGGTCGCGGGTTCGAGCCCCGTACGGGCCAATGGTTTGTTCCATCTCCGAAAATAGGCTGACAACTATTCTTGCTTCTTAATCTTAAAAAGCAGGGAGTAACGTAGAATGCTCTAAGAAGTTCCAATTCATCGCCTTCATTTTACCCTGATCCACTCATAAATCAACTCAGTTCCAGGGTTTCCATAAAGTGAGCATTTCCCCCAGGAAGTGTTCCTGTACAGGAGCAATGCAGAGATCTGTCCAGGGGCAGAGAGGCCAAGAGTTGGAGATTTTCCTAATGGGGGAAAAAAGTGGAAAAGATTGCTGGCAACTTTTTGTGTAAAGCTTGTTGATTTTAAGTCGTCTTTCCAAAGCAGTTTTGCAACCACCTCCTTTTTCAAATCATCAAGAGATACAAGTAAAGAGAAGTTCTTAAAGGGTTGTTCTTTCCATGTCTCTGAAGATTCTTTAAGGTTTCACTGACAGCTGAGATGACCCCGTGAGGAAGCACCACGGAAGGTGAAGGACTGGCTCAGGAGACCTCCTCTCCCTACGTGTCTGTATCACTTTGAACAGGAAAAAGAACAGAGACCTTTTCTTTTTGTTTTTAGGACAGGAGTCCAATCTGGATTCTTGTGATCAATACATCTTGCATCATTGCTTCTGACTTGAAAGGATGGTGAAATATCACAGCTACCTCTGATCTCTGTGGGTAGTCTTTCTCCAGCCTGGTAAAGTTCTCCTGCCAGCATGCGATGATCAGTATTCAGCTCAATGGGAAGTTCTTTCTGGAATTTTCTATTCTCACAGCTCTCTCCTTTCTGCTACTCTGTCCTGCCAAGTCCAGCTGTCTTGGTCTCCTGGACTATCAGCTCCCTCTCATCAGCTCATGGAGTTCACCACCCTCTGCCTGGGTTCCCCTTCCCTGCATGGGGCCTAGAAACTCTCTAAAGGCAGTAAGTTAGGGGCAACCCTCGTTCTCACTTCATTTTCCCCCAGGATGGCTTCATTTTTTTCTCTTTCAGGGATTACTCTCCTTCTTTGCCTGATGCTCATTGTCTTAAAAATTGTTGTTTCAAATATTTTTTCAGGTTTTAGTTCTTTCAGGCAGGAGGGTAATCTGATCCCTGTTATTCCCTCTTGGCTGGAAATAGGTCTCCCCACTCTTTGAAGGGTGAGAGGGGGAAGTTAAAGCCTCTGCTGTTTCTGTTGCGTGTTGCAGGCTTTTGTGAGCAGTGAGGGGCCCCTTGGTACATGCATGGGCCTGTCTTGGGGCAGTTCGAATTGCCCTTCTGGGAATCTTGGGTCCTCAGGTTGCTTATGGCAGGCAGTCTGCACAGATACTGGAATGACTCTCCAGGATCCAACTGGGGCAACCTGTTTATAGGGTCCAGGCTACAATCTTCCTCGTGGGTCAGATCATCTTTCCCATGGTTTTTCGTGTGTCAGGGCTGGTTGTGGGAGAGGAGGGTGCTTGTAGGAGGGCAGAGCCTGGGATCAGGGGTCCTGAGAGAACAATGCAACCAAAATAGGCATTTGGATCTCTGTTGTGCTGGGAGGCTGAAGGTGGGAATTTTCTGATGAGGGAGTCTGAGACTTGGTGTATGTGGGGTCCGTGCACTTTTTCTTTACCATTGCTCTGCCCTTCACCTCTGGGGAGTCCCCTCAGGGTCCTCCTAGGAGGCCTGGCAGTGATTGTCACCTGACACGGCCTCAGAAGCTACAAGTGGATAAAGGAGTGGGACTTGCCCAGCACCTGAGTGCACTGGAGTGACCCCACTCCGTGTAGGCCATCTCTGTCCCTGTCCACATCAGAAGGTACAAGAGATGGGATGTCGTTGGACTCATTTGTGGACTAGGTGGGTCTTAAAGAGAACAAGTTGTTCACCAACGATCTTTAAATGACCTTTCCTGTGAAAGTTGCATTCCCCAAATACACACTAAAATTAGAAAATCACCTACTTGAAATGGTGAACATAAGGCTTCTTATCTGGATGGAACTGAAGGGTAACCAAGATCATCAATTTTTATAATAAATATCATGAATTAATTAGCTAAATTAATTAGGAAGAATTTAATTAGCATAGATGGGGATGGCTTTCCTGTGCCCTGGCTACTTGTTAATCACGTGATCATGATGAACTTACTTAAACATTCAGTAATACCTACCCCTCAGGAGTGTGGGTACCACAAAGTAGGGGACGTGATAGTTGATGGATGGCTCCTTTTTTCACTTTTCAGGGAGTGAGTTCCAGTGGTCTAATGCAACAGTGATTTAACCAGGCTAATCTCACTCTTGGGGCACAGGAAGACCTTGCAAGAAGTACAAGTGCCCAGGTAGCATCAGGCGATCAATTTCCTAATCATCAACCACCGTATGGATTTTACCCAGAACTGATCTACCTGAAAACACCCCTGATATCAAAGTGTACATTTCTGAATCACCTTTTCTCACATTGCAGAAGAAAAATGTTCATCTCGCTTCTCAAATCTTACTGAGGTTCATTGTCTCAAAGCGCAACAAGCTCCAGGTTTCAACACAGGGACAATTAGAAAGGCTGGGGAAAGGTTAAGATAATTGAATTATTCTAATATCTAGGTAACTATCCTTTAGCAAGTCAGGAAGTTTCCAATTATTGACTTGTAATAAATTAAGGGAGAATCTAGTCAAGTTATCAAATAGAATGTGAAAAATAATTATTGATGGTGGACCACTATGTTATTTTTTTTTTGTGAATAACTCAGAAAGTATTACACAATTGTGATAAGTTTGTATAATAAAACCTAATCTACTTTCATTTTATTTGTATATTAAAAATACATCTCCCCTGGAGTTATAAACTAGGCATAAAATTAACGCTGAAACTTGACTTATCATGGCAACATGTACATTTATTTATGATTGTATGAACTAACTTTAAAAGCCTAGTTGTATCATTTAGATAAACATTCAATTATTTTTCCCTTTAATTTTACTGATTAGTTTTCAAATTCATAATATGTCTGTTGTTATGATTAATTGTGTATAAGTAATAATTTGGTTATAATTTTAATGATAATTTGGTACATGAGGGACTCATAAAAATTAGAGACTTATACTCTCCCCCAAACTAACTGTGATGTGCCCATGTAATTTTTGTTGCACGAAAGTAGGACATAGGAAGCTTAATATAATTTCAAGCATAAAATTATTTTATATTATGATATGTATTTGTGGGAAAGTGAAGTTCAAGAAGAAATCAATGACACAAGATTA
Organism: Equus caballus; assembly: GCF_041296265.1. NCBI lineage: Eukaryota > Metazoa > Chordata > Mammalia > Perissodactyla > Equidae > Equus > Equus caballus. The sequence goes on along the minus strand of NC_091703.1, from coordinate 27,917,412 downwards.
AAGACTGTAAAAGGAGTACTTGTTCATATTTTATTTTTTCATAATGATTGTATCAAATTATGCAAAATTTGTGTTCAGTATATTCAAGAGTGATGCAACAGTTTCATTTTTAAATTGTCAATAGTTATAACACACAGAAAAGCAACTGCTTAATTTCATGGCAAAATCAAGTAGTTGTCAAAAAATGTGCCGGGGTACATAGCTTTAAAATTTTGGGGAGAGGCATGGGTAACAAAATTTTTAAGGCTTCAGGCTCAACTTGGCTGAGGATAAAAACGTCTAAGCTCTGTTAATTCCTCAGCGTTTGTTTGTATCTTGTTTTTTTTTGGGAGCAACCTCCAAATTCAATGTTAAGAGACCCCACTCACTAGCTATTCCAGCAGGCTTTTCCCTGGAATGCTTTGAGGTTGGCATAGCCTCTGGGGCATCTCACAGCTGGGGGCCAGGTCAGCATCACTTTTTTTGCCTCCTGAAAAAACTTGAAAGTGGCCAATAAATGTAGAGCTCTTGCGGATGCCATTGTCACTCCAGAAATGGTCGGGATCCCTCTTTTCTCTGGAAATGGCCTTGGCCTGAGTTGGCACCAAACTCTGAGCAGGATGCTGAGTTGCTGGAAAATTGTCCAGGAGGAAGAGCTGCCTATCGCCTATCCAGAATCTTTGTGAGGGCTCTGGAGCTCAGACTTGTCTTCTCCAACACACACACACACACACACACACACACTTGCATCTGCTAAACCTGAGTTGCATCGCAGGCCTTGTGTGTTTTGTGTGTAAAAAGGCACTGCGCGCCAAGATGAACTTGGGAACCCTTGGGTTGCAGGAGGCTGGGCGGGTGAGGGCGAGGAGCCCCAGGCCCGGCCAGATGAGAAGAGATGCGGAAGAAGCCTGGCTGAGATGGAAGTGCTTGGAATTCATCTTGGAGCAAGAGGAGCGAGAACTGGGAGGAAGTCTTTTTTGGCCGACGAAGATCTCTGAGACGTTGTTGAAGCTGTTTCTCTACCATCTCCCACCCAACCACCGCACTCCACCTCTGAGGAAGTGAATTGATTTCTGTTGAAAATAACTTTCTGGAAAAAAGAAAAAATGGAAACTCTTGGCATTTGACCTGGAGAATCCTCGCGCTCGATTCCGAAGACCAGATCAATAGCAGAAATGACGTTATGGACCCCTTTCCCCCATTCATTAAATTAAGTGACCGAGAACCTACCAAGCTGTGCGGGCTCCGCGGGTACCAGAGGAATGAAGACAGCACAGTCCTCGCCCTCAAGGACAAGACAGAGAAACACAAGCAGGTAACGATTATAAAATGGTAAAGGGAAGCAGCAGGCATTCACACTGCCGGGAGTCGTCAAGGGAGTGCAGAGAAGGAGCATCTCCCGAGTCCTTAGGAATCCGGATCTGCCAGAGATTTCTTTCCTTCTGGGATGGAGAGGAATCCTCCTGCCGGGAGCCAGGACCAAACCCAGCAGCCACGTCTGATGGAGGGTCAATTTAGAATCTGCCCATTCAGGAGTAATGCTCTGGACGACCAACTTCTCCTCCCAGATCCTTCCCAGGGTGGGAAGAAGGAAGCCTCTGCTGTGAATGTTTCTCGGTGTTTTCTCCGGGCGGAATTGATGAGTTTGACAAAGTCTGGTTCCACCAGAGAGGCCAGGTCAGTTTCTGCTGGAGGTAGTGTTTTCGTCTTGTCTTTTTCATGTCGCAGGAGTGTAGAAAGGAGAAATGGAAAACAAGAAGAGAGGCTTGAGAAACAATGTTATTTGTTCTTGGTGAAAAGAAATTAAACGAAAAAGTCACCTTTGGAAAGGGAGAAGAAAAATTTTCTTTAAACACAAGAATGTCAACACACTTTTTATTCTTTAAATGAAAATTCTCAGTTCTTACGCGACCGGTTAGCTCAGCTGGTTAGAACGTGGTGCGAAGATTGAGGGTTCGATCCCCCTACAGGTCAACAGGGGACCTTTTTTTTTCCTTAATAAAAATTGATTTTGCTTTCCTCACCTCACACATTGGAAATAGTGTCTCCGACATAAAATTGGGATTAAATGCTGACTTCACTTCTTAATCCTCGGCAGTGACATCTACCTTCTTTGCCCCCCTCTCCAAAAGGGGCGGGGGAAGGAAAAGAAAAAACAATCTTTGGAAAAAAATGGCATAAAGCCTTCAGATAGAAATTTTAGGAAAGAAAATGAGGGTAGGAGAGTAGAGGTGGCTTTGGAGGTGAGATGAGTGTCTGATGGCCGCTGACCCTCTGAGCGCCCTGGTTTCCTTGTCCCTGATCCAGAGTCAGTCCACCGAGGCTCCGTGTGGCCCTTACAGCTTCGTCCGCCTGGTTGTCTCCTGGCCCTTTTCGCTGCCTTTTCAACACTGTTGAAGTCGCTGTTGCTTATTGTTGAAGTCGTCACAGTCGTGTGCGTTGCATATTTTCCTTTCTCTTCCTTTTTTTAAAAAAAATTTATTTGCCAATTGGCTTTTATCAGTATTTCCGTCCATGAGGACCGATTTTCTTTTTCTTCTGCATCTCCAGGATCAAGAACAGTTCTGAACACAAAGGGGGCATTCAGTAAATATTTGTGGAGTGAATGTATGGAGCCTCACTATGAGAGCGTGTTTTCAAACGTAGGGATTTTTTGTTGTTGTTGCCAAATCTGATTAATACACCAAAGCCTAGCAAAGTCACCATTTATGACAAAATGTCGTGATTGTAGAGGACACATTATTGTATAGAATATGCAAGAATTTCAGAAATGAAAAATTAATGACAAATATAATCCCAGCAAAAAATGAAATTTAGACATTTCAGATTTGACAAAGAGGCATTTTCAAATAGAAATAGAAAGTCAAAGCTCACTTAAGGAGACAGCTGTGTTGGTAAAGCAGAGCCTCTGATGTTTTGTTGGGGAGTGGGCTTAGGGAAACAAACTCTTTCAGAGGCTGACATCATCTGTGGAAGCCTGGTTATTTGGGAGAGGCTGTTGTTTGGTTGGCACTCAAAGGCGTGTTTACTGAAGTGAGTCCATCCCTGACTGGCTGGCTCTCAGAAGGAAAGTGTTGGCAGTGATTGATTGTCTTGCAAAAGCATGTTCACAAAATGGTTTCTATTGATAGATTGAATCAGTTTAATATTGGTTCTGGTGGCTACCTGTTATCATGCCTACAGAACCATCAGTCGTTTCCTGTTTGTGATTAGTTTATGTTCTCAATGTTTTACTTTGACCTGAAAGCAAAATCACATTATTTATTTATTTAAATGTCCAATTAATGTATAATAAAAGCACCGGTTTTATCTCTGAGCCTCTCAATCCATCTTAGACACTTAAACTTTCAGTTCAGTGATGGGAGGAAAAGCAGAGATGGAGTAAGGACAGGGTGAGGGCTGGGTGAGGCTTAGGGATGCTGTAACTGGCAGGATGGGTCCTGATGGAGTTGACGTAAGAAACTGGAATATGTGGAGCACATAACAGGGTAATAAAAAAGATGGTTTTTATTTTGACCTTTCTGCATCAAATCAGTTTGAAATAATTAAGTACTTGTGGTGGATTTATTGCCTTAATGATCTGAATGCATTTGTTTGTTTGTTTGTTTAATTTAATTCAATCTAATTTTTAATTTTTATTTTTTTAAGATCTCAGTTCTTCTTCCTTCCATTTATCTGTGCTGTTTTTCATGTGACCACGTACTGCCTTCCCACTCTCTCTTGGCTGAGCACTGAAACTTCTTTTGGCCAATCAAGTATGAGCAAACTTGACAAAGAAGATTCTTGAATAAGCCCTTTGTTCTTTCTGCTTGCTTTTTTGGGTTGTTTTAGTTTTTTGTTTGTTTTTTAAAATAGTCTTTATTTTTTAGAGCAGTTTTAAGTTTACAGCAAAACTGAATGGGAAGTTCTCATATACCACACCCCCTCGCCCCCACATACTCTTCCACTATCAACATCATAAGTCAGAATGGTACATTTGTTACAATTGATGAACCTTCTTTGACACATCATTATCCACCAAAGTCCATAGTTTACACTAGGGTTCACTCTTGGTGTTGTACATTCAATAGGCTTTTACAAATATATAATGTCACATGTCTACCATTACAGTATCATACAGAATAGTTTCAATGCTCTAAAAATCCTCTGTGCTCTGCCTATTTATCCCTCTCTCCCTCTTAACCCCTGGCAACCCCTGATCTTTGTGCTGTCTCCATAGTTTTGCCTTTTCCAGAAGTCATATAGTTGAATCGTACAGTATGTAGCCTTTTCAGATTGGCTTCATTCACTTACTAATATGCATTTAAGTTTTCTCTATATCTTTTCATGACTTGATAGGTCATTTCTTTTTAGTGCTGAATAATATTCCATTGTCTGGATGTACCATAGTTTATTTATCTGCTCAGCTACTGAAGGACTTCTTGGTTGCTTCCAAATTTTGGCAATTATGAATAAAGGCCAAAAACATCTGTGTGCAGGTTATTGTGTGGACATAAGTTTTTAACTCATTTGGGTAAATACCAAGAAATGGTATTGCTGGATTGTATTGTTGGTAAGATTTTGTCAGAAACTGTCAAACTGTCTTCCAAAGTGGCTGTACCATTTTGCATTCACATCAACAATGTATGAGAGTTTCTATTGCTCCACATCCTTGTCAGCATTTGGTGTTGTCAGTGTTTTGAGTTTTAGCCATTCTAACAGGTGTGTGGTGGTAACCTCATTGTTGTTTTAGTTTGCATTTCCGTAATGACATAAAATGTTGACCATCTTTTCATTTGCTTATTTGCCATCTGTATATCTTATTTGGTAAGGTATCTGTTCAGGTCTTTTGCCCATTTTTTAATCAAGTTGTTCATATTCTTGTTTTGGGGTTTTAAGAGTTCTTAGTGTATTTTGGATAGCAGTCCTCTATCAGTTATGTCTTATGCAAATATTTTCTCCCAGTCTGTGACTTGTCCTCTCATTTTCTTGACAGGGCCTTTTGCAGAGCAGAAGTTTTTAATTTTAATGAAGTCCAGCTCACAGATTGTTTCTTTTATGGCTTGTGCCGTTGGTGTTGTATCTAAAAAGTCATCACCAGACTCGATGGTCATCTAGATTTTCTCCCATATCATCTTCTAGGAGTTTTATAGTTTTGTGTTTTACATTTAGGTTTCTGACCCATTTTGAGTTAATTTTTGTGAAGAGCATGAGGTCTATGTCTAGATTGTTTTGGATGTGCAATTGTTCCAGCACTATTTGTTGAAAAGACTGTCCTTTATCCATTGTTGGGCTTTTGCTTCTTTGTCATAAAGCAACTGACTATATTTGTGTGGATTTACTTCTGGGCTCCCTATACTGTTCCATTGATCTATTTATCTATTCTTTTACCCATATCACAATGTCTTGATTATTGTAGCCTTATAATAAGTATTGAAGTCAGGAAGTGTCGTACCCCCAACTCTGTTCTTTTCTTTTAATATTGTGTTGACTTGCTGGGAGCCGTGGCTACATCATTTGATCGGCTGTTTGACAGGGTCCAGCCGATTAACGCCGAGGGGTGCAGGGCCGCCCCTTGGTGAAGAATAATCGGCCACCCCCTCACATAGTTCTGAAACCTGTGCTGCTTCTAATTGCCCTTCATTCCTCTTCCTATCTTAACCTCCAGTTTTCACTCCTTTGGGTGGCTGCTTGGGAGGCACTACCTCCTGGGAAAATTAGATATAGTAAGAGAATGTGACCACCTGCAGGTAACTTTCAAGATATTTTTCAGTTAATTAATGGAGGAGCACACAGTCCCATTTGAGACAAGCAGAAAGGGATCCTGCCCAGATAAGATGTCGAATTAGGTTTATGGTCTCCATCTGGTTAATGTTTCCTTCTCCCTCCAGTTCTTTGTCTAAATATACATATGCATCGTCCTTCTAAGTTTGCTGGTTAATTGGATGATCAAGAAGTATCTATATATTATTCTTGACCTTCTGCTTTCTGTTAGAATGTTATAGAGGTTTTCTCCTAAAAGCAATAAATAATAAATAATTGGTGAGTAGAAGGGCCGAGGGGTGCAAGAATGCCCCTCGGTGAAGGATGGCAACACCCCCGATATTTTCTGAATTATATGCATGCTTTCTATCAAGGTTATGTGTATACTTATTTCTCTTTTTTATTCTTGAAGATATATAGTTTAGTTTAGCTTTTCAGCCCTTTACTTTACTAACAATATGATACTTTCTCCGGCAGTGTACTTAAGGGACCGTTAGCTCTAAATCTAAAAGACAAAGGAATGCTTCCACCCCATAAAGGGCGTGAAAAAGTAAAGATGTTTAACTGCCCGCTGAGAATGCAGATAGCCCTGGGGATAAGACACCCTGGAGTCGCCTTTTGTTCCCATTAACCATCTACACTAATGGCGTAAATGATTGAGGGAGGCAGGGATGGCTCCACCAGGATGTAACCAGACAGACTGCTGTCCTGTCCAGAGGCCTGGACCTTCTCTCTTTGATTTAACTTTACCGTGAATTACAACAGATGCCTAGGTACCTATCTCCTTTAGCTTAGAGACAACAAACACTAGTTAATTGCAGAGAAGACGATCATTAACCTTATGCTCTATAGAATGGAATGCTAATAAATATTCTTGTGCTCGTTTCTTACTTCCTTATCTCTCTGAGAATATTTGTAAAACTATTTCTGTACTAATCCTGAAAAATATATAAACGACACTTGTGCACAGTAAAGTCGGACTTGCTAACACCAACCCAAGTCTCACGTCCCCTTTATTTTCCCCCTCCCTCATCGCGCCGACGCCGTCCATCCCTCAGGAACCTGGACTCCGCCGGGGCGGGACCCCGGCATTGACTATTCTGGGTCTTTTGCCTCTCCATATAAACTTTAGAATCAGTTCGTCAATATCCACAAAATAAATCCTGGGATTTTGATTGGGACTGTGTTGAATTTATAGATAATGTTGGGAAGAATTGATGTTTTGTTAATATTGAGTCTTTCTATCCATGAATATGGAATATCTTTCTATTTGTTTAGATCTTTGATTTCTTTCATCAGAGTTTTGTAATTTCCCTCATATAGATCTTCTACAAATTTGGTTACATTTATACTTAAATATTTCATTTTAGAAGGTGTTAATATATATCATATTGTGTTTTTAATTTCAAATTCCAATTGTTCATTGCTGGTATATAGGAAAGTGATTGACTTAGGTATATTAAACTTGTATTCTACAACCTTGCAATAATCACTTATTACTTCCAGGAGGATTTTTTTTTCCGGGTGGCCTTTGCCCTGAGCTGTTGCCACGATTACTTGTCTGAATTTAGCATGCAGCCGAATAAGAGCTATACGGAGTTCGGCTGATTGTTGTTCACCAGACGTGTGAGTCAGCTCAGGTGGACATAAACAGCCTGGTCAATCCCAATCTATACTAGGAAATCATAGACTAGCGAACTAACTAGATTCTAATTGTTTTAAGCTACTGAATGTGGCTGGTTTGTTAAAGCAGCGTATTTGTGGCAAGAGATAACTGCTATGTATATTAAAATGTCATTCGTTTTACTCCAGCAGAATTACCCTCCTTGCTCTCCCTCTAGTACACAAGGTAAACTACACATCAGGGTCTTTGTGGGCACTATAGCCTATAGTCTGGAAGATTTTACTTGGATATCCCCATGGTTCATTCATTTTCTTCCTTCAGAATTTTGCTCAAATGTCACCAATACTCCATTTAGAAACTAAAAATAAAAACTCATTCCTAATCTCCTTCCCTAATTAATTGTTCTCCTTAGCATTTATTATCACATCATCTAGAATTTTATGTGCAACTTTACTTTTTAAAAGTTTCTGTAACCCTACCACTAGAAAGGAAAGAAATTTTTATCTATTTTGTTCGTGGCTGTTATCCCGGTGACTAATGCACTATATGGTACATAGTATACATTCAATAAATATTTATCGACTGAATGAATGATTAAGTTCTTCGTTGTCTAAAGCAAAGAGGACACATGCTTGAAGAGACAGTGGGGGAGGAGCAAATATCACCTTAGCTCTGGCCCTCCAGAGATGTTGGGTCAATAGAGCAGGAAAGGCACACTTCCCTTTTCGAAAAGCTCATAGAAGGACCCACTTGGTGTTAGCTTTCTCCGTCTCCATTCATTCTCTTCTTCCCTTATCTGGAAGCCAGATAGAGTGAGAGTGACCCAAAGAAGGTTTAGGGATAAGGTCACCTATATTTCTGCCAGAAGGACCTCTCAACTTGACAAGATCTGTAGAGGGTCTAGATTATCCTGACCCCCCTAAAGGAAGTAGTTTTTGATATATATACTGGTAATTAGGGAATAATGGGAATCGGTAAGTCTCTCAGTGTCATTTTCTCTTTGAATCTATGATGTCTCTTCTGTCTTCTGTCTGATTCTCTTTGTTTTTTTCCATTTCCACTTCCCCCTGTAAAAAGTCCACATGGACCACCTATCTAAATACTTGAACCATTTTTGAGGCAGAGATTTTTACTGAGGATCACATTTAGGTCTCCTTACAGGTCACTTGACAGCCCATGGATTGACTACCTTTGAGAGCTCTGGCCCAGTCAGATATGGCCAGAGGTTAGGCATCAGCATTACATGTTAGAAAATATGGGGACCCTAAAAAGCATTTAGCACTCTGTGATTGCAGGCTGATAGTGGAGCAGTGTCTTTAGATGAGACTAATGTCATGGCAAGCTGGAGGATTGCCAAGTCTATCGACATTGCTAGATGTCCATAGTGGACATCTCATGATTTCTTCCACCATTTTAAAGACTAGCACAGTTCTCAAGCCAGTCTTTATGTACCTTTGTCCTGAGGAGGGAAAATAACTGAGAAGAGAAATATGGAATTAAAATCTATTCTTGACATGTGCTATCATAAACTTCAGAAAATTCTCCTATCTCTTCAGGGAAAGGAATTTTCCTGTATTCCTATCAGTGAATTACTAATGACTTAAAGAGAGTTTTATCTTCATTGACTAGAGCAATCTTCTCCTGAATATTGGATTACTCCCATGAACATTCAAATATGCTATTTGACTCCTATCTTTAAAACGCCCCAATATTTTCTCTAGCTACTGCCCTATTTCTCAGATGATTTCATAGACAATCTCTAAAAAACTATACAGATTTACTATCTGCAGTTTCTCTCCTCCCAGTCTTCTTCAAAGCCACTGCATTCAGTTTTCTGGCACCCCCACTTCATGGAACCTTCCTGTCAAGATTGCTAATGGCCTTTAAATGTCTAAAATTAATCGTCACTTCCATGTCCTTGACCTTTCAGGGACCATAGGCACATTATTCTTCTTAAAACATTTTCTTCATTTGACTTTCAAGGCACTGCTTTCCTGATTGTCTTACTGCCCCACTGGCTCCTCCTTCTCAATATTTTGGTTTCCCCTCTTCTCACCCACCCTTTTTTACAGTGAAATGTCTCAGGGCTTTGTCCTTGGACCTCTTCTTTATATGCAATCACTCCCTGGCGACTTCATCTATTCTCGTGGCTTACGTAATGTCTGTGTGACTGCAACTCGCTAATTTGTATCTGTAGTCTATTCCACTCCAGTAGACTCCAGCCTTGTAGATTCATCTCATTCCTTAGGATTACACTTGAGGGTTTTATTCTAGGCATCTGAAAGTTGGCGTGTCTAAAACAGAACACCCAGTATTTCACTAATGATGCTGCGCATCCAGTCTTCTCCACTTCATTTTATAGCAATTCCGTGCTTCCGGGTTTTCAGCAAAAAACCTCAAAGTCATCACTGATTCTACTTTCTCTCACTTCTCCCATCCATTTTCTCAGGACTGTCTTTTGACTCTGTCTTTAAAATATACCTATACTGTGACTACTCCTCACCAACTCGACTGCCACCATCCTGTTCAAGCCACAGTCATTTCTGTTAGGTAGCATGATGAAAGGGACTTAAGAGATCTCCCTGCTTCCGTTGTTCTCTCTGTGCAAAATATTCTCCACCAAGTTCGCAGAAGGGCACTTTTAAAACACTCAAGTCACGTAAAGTTGTTTTCCTGCTTAAAATGCCATGTCTCCTCATTTTCTCATAGTAAACGCCAAAGTCCTTAAAGAAATGATCAGGCTCCACTTGATCTCTCCCTTCCATTCTGTTTCCTCTCTGACTCCAGGAGCCACTCTCCACTCGACTGTTTCTCCTGCAGTTACAGCTGGCTTCTTGATCCTCCTAGCATTCATCATCTTCGCTTGTGTGTCAGGGAGATTCATTCTCTGTCCCTGCCCATAAGGGATGGGAACCTCATCTCCTAGGATGGACAGGCACTGTAGCCAAGCGCAGGATCTTCTCTAACCCAGCAGCATGCATACGACCTGACTACTTGTTGAACGAGGGGAGGAAGCCTTTTCAGCTCTGGTCTTGTGCTACAATTCTTGTAATTGAAAGTCCTGGGCTGCAAAGGGAGGGCGGAAACGAGAATTGGTGGAAATGTAAAGATTCAGATAGAACATTTCTGAACCCAAACTCAGAATTAGCAGGAAAAAAAAAAGTATATTGAAATTGTTTCCGCCCGGTTTCGAACCGGGGACCTTTCGCGTGTGAGGCGAACGTGATAACCACTACACTACGGAAACCCACCCCTTTAGCTATTTTCCTTTTGAATTAGTTAAAATGAGCCTTAAATTTATTCTTTTCTTCATAATATTTTCTTAGTTGAGGTGCTATTTTTCCCTCTACACTTTCCAATTCTCCGAATCAACAGTATCTAAACTCGATCACTCCTAGCCAGGCCAACGCTACTCGCAGAGCCCCAATTACTTTACCAGCATCAGACAGGTAAATCTTAGGCAGGCTCCCGGGAGATTTTATTTGAAGATATTTCTTGATATATTTTACGCTCGTTTCTCTAACATTCGTAGAGCTTCATCTCTCGATGACTGAAAACGATCGTTTAGGAATAGAATCGACTGGCGGAGCTCATGGGACTTTGAGCAATGGCGGGGGACTGAGGGCGGAGGGCGGGGTGGCGGACTGCGCCCAGCTGTCTGTCAGGTGAGGGTGGTGGGGTGGTTGGGAAGTTTGTGAAAGTGGAATCTGGCGAGTAAGTCTACTAGACGTCAAATGAACAACTCTCTTCTGTTCTGCATCACTCACGTTTACTGCTCTGGAACGTGTCAACTCGGTGTGTGGTGTCCATTAAGGTCTCATAGCAGGAAGATGACCTTTGTGATTTACTTGACTCTCCTTTGTTATTCACTCCATTTCAAGTATCCTAGTCAATGTCCTTACCGCGGACACCTCAAGCGATCTGCCTTCTACTAGGTTCTAAGACTGTTCCCCTGCAAAGGCGCCCGGTGGCAAAAAAGTGTTTGTCCCCAAGGTAGTCTTGAGAAAGTAGTGACAGGACAGAGGTTTCTGGGCCTTTGAGAAAGATCACCGACTGACTCCCTCGTGTGGCAGCTAAAACATGACCTGATGAAAATAGTGTGGGTATTGGAGGAGAGAGGCATGTTTCTCATTGGCACAATCCTAGCCCCACCTTTTCTTATTTTTTGCTTTGAGATCAGATCAGCAAGATAAAGAGCTATTATATTTAAGGCATATGTGTGTTTGTTAAGCTTTCTCACCAATTTGGTTTGACGTTTATTTTAAAGAAACCATTGAATAGCCCACTCCCATTCTGGTACTAGAGGTATCCGATGCCCTAAAGGAACCGACAACCTAGAAGGAGGGGAGGGGGACCTGAGGTGATCATAATTTGGTTACACACAGTAATTTACTTACAATAAGAGCGCTGCATGGAATGCCAGCTATAGAAGCCACCGCGTTTTCTCATATGAGCACAGAAAAGGAGTATCCCCTCCAGTCTTAATGGTCAGGAAATACTTGCTAGGGGAAATGATATTACTCAGTTGATGGAAAAAAAAAATGGAGGTGGTTGAATAGGCTTGGATGGAGAAGGTATTTCTGCATTGGCATGAACATGGCACAGAGGGTGAATGCAGTATGAGGAGCTCCAATGGTAGGTTTGAATCAGAGTGTATGTTTGTTTATTCCTTTTCCTCAGGGAAACTTATTCCATTGAGAGTAAGTAAAATAACACATCCTGGATCAGGGAGAGAAAGGAATACCCTTCAAAGCATGGAATTTAGATTTAACTTGAATGTGATGGGTGGGAAAGAATTGACTTCTTAAAGAGGAACATGACGTTTTCCATTTTGATCCAAAGACCTCTTGGCTTTTTTATAAACCATGAGTGAAGAGGGCTAATACTTTATGATAAATTTTTTGAGCATTCATAACATTTGAAAGAACTGTGAAGCGAAAACCACATGTATTTTTACTTTTTGGAGATTGGTCCTCAGGTATCTTTGCTCAGCACTTCTACTCTAAAAGACAATCTTTCCCTGACAATCTCCCTTGTCTCTGGAATGAATCTATTGCTTGACATTGCTTCCAGAGCAACCTCTGCAAGCCTTAGCCTTTGTGAGGAGTTGGGCAACACTGAAAAGCTATCTTTCCAGGGCATGTTGGGCTCTCTTTCTTTTGAAAACCTAGGGGATGCAGGTACCAAATATTCTTCTCTGTTGTCTATGGGGCAAATGGACTCATAGTCTCTTTTCTTTTTTCGAAGCTGAATGGCCTGAAGAATTGAAATCTATCAGACAGGGTGCAGACTTGAGTTTCTTTTTCTTATGCTGATAGCCTGTCAGGACCTTGGTAGTAAGAGTCATTCAGACACCCACTTTTTTTTTTTTTTAACTTTTTATTAATATTATGATAGTTTACAACCTTGTGAAATTTCAGTTGTACATTATTGTCAGTCATGTTGTAGGTGCACCACTTCACCTTTGTGCCCTCCCCCCACCCCCCTTTCCCCTGGTAACCACCAATCAGTTCTCTTTGTCTATATGTTTAACTTCCACCTATGAGTGGAGTGATACAGAGTTCGTCTTTCTCTGTCTGGCTTATTTCACTTAACATAACACCCTCAAGGTCCATCCATGTTGTTGGGAATGGGATGATTTTATCTTTGTTATGGTTTAGTATTATTTCATTGTATATATATACCATATCTTCTTTATCCAAGCATCGGTTGATGGGCACTTAGGTTGCTTCCACGTCTTGGCTATTGTAAATAATGCTGCCATGAACATAGGGGTGCATGGGACTTTTGGAATTACTGATTTCAAGTTCTTTGGATAGATACCCAGTAGTGGGATGGCTGGGTCATGTGGTATCTCTATTTTTAACTTTTTGAGAAATCTCCATACTGTTTTCCATAGTGGCTGAATTAGTTTACATTCCCACCAACAGTTTATGAGGGTTCCTTTTTCTCCACAACCTTTCCAACATTTGTTACTTTTTGTTTTGGTTATTTTTGCTATTCTAACAGGTGTAAGATGACATCTTAGTGTAGTTTTGATTTGCATTTCCATGATGATTAGTGATGATGAGCATCTTTTCATGTGTCTATTCACCATCCGTATATCTTCTTTGAAGAAATGTTTGTTCATGTCCCCTGCCCAGTTTTTGATTGGGTTGTTTGATTTTTTGTTGTTGAGCTGTGTGAGTTCTTTATATATTATGGAGATTAACCCTTTGTCAGATATATAACTTGTAAATATTTTTTCCCAACTAGTGGGTTGTTTTTTTGTTTCAATCCTGTTTTCCCTTGCCCTGAAGAAGCTGTTTAGTCTGATGAAGTCTCATTTGTTTATTCTTTCTACTGTTTCCTTCATCTGAGGAGTTATGGTGTCTGAAAAGATCCTTTTGATACTGATGTCAAAGAGCAGACACCCATTTTTAATACTCCTAAATGAGACACTTTCTTGAGGTTTGAAAACCAAAGGCAGGAGCAGTGTTCAAGTAAAGGTGTACAACAGGAAATAAAGAGCTTGGCTGGGTTTTGGGAAGTTTAAAATCAAGGCAGAAAAAATTTAATCATTAGGACCAATTACTAGGGAGAAAACATATATTTACGTTCACATTTATATGTGTATACATTTCCTACACTATGTATTTATTATAGTTTTATCCATATATTGGCAGCTTCCTCATGCATAATTATCTCAACTTAGCTTTGTGAACAATGTCTAGGGGACCAAATTTTACCAATCCTGAAGAAGGGGAGTTGATCAAGAAAAGTTCTGCTAAGTATGGTTACAATTTTCATCAAAGAAAGATGTATTTAATCACCAACTACTATTTGCTTGGGACTAAAACATAACCTCCATGTGAAAAGCATATTTTGTTTGTTGTGTTCACTTCTTTACTCCAAGCTACTTAATCTCTGGCTTATAATAGGGATTCAATTAACATTCCTTGAGCAAAACAATGGATGGATGGAGGAATTAATGAATGAATAAACAAGGGGCAGGTAAAAGTCAGGAATTCGGTTCTGGACATCCAAAGTTACTTTCTCTCTGTGTATTCTAACTGATGGGCCTTTCAAATTTGTGCCAAGGGAATTGCCTGTAAGGTTATTTAGCACTTCAAATATCCTCTTCACGTGAGCTTGTGATGAGACTGTCCTTGGACCTGTCAACTGAAGCCAACTTGTTGTTGGCTTCCTGCTCTTTCTAGCATTTGCCCCTGTCATCCTCAGCAAGGACACTGGGTCTTAGTGTAGTGGTTATCACTTGTGTGTTATGTGCAGAGGCCCTAGTTTTGTTCCCCACTAGATCCAAAGTAAACCAAGCACTGATCCCTTTGTTCCAAGTTTTTATATCATAACAGAGACATCAAGAAGTTGTTTTACAATGTTTCCCATCTGGTTGATGCCTGCTCCAGGGGACTGCAGGGTTCTGGGATCACACTGACATCTACATTCCCTCATTTCTTTAAGATTGGTACCTGAGCTAACAGCTGTTGCCAATTTTCTTTTTTTTTTTTCTGTTTTTTCTCCCCAAATCCTCCCAGTACATAGTTGTATATTTTAGTTGTGGATCCTTCTAGTTGTGGCATGTGGGACGCCGCCATAACGTGGCCTGATGAGTGGTGCCATGTCTGCGCCCAGGATCCGAATCAGGAAAACCCTGGGCCACCGAAGCGGAGTGCAGGAACTTAACCACTTGGTCACGGGGTCGGCCCTGTTCCTTAATTTCTTTCTAGCTACCATAAGGAGCCACCTAGAAGCGTTTTCAACAAAGCCCGAGTGCCTATAATTGCCAAATATTCCAGAACACAGAATTAATGGCTGATTTGGGGGACTACTGTGGAAGCTATGGAAATATGGCATGCTGCCAGCTTCAGTCAACAAAGAGGAGACCAGGGATTCAGATGGCTTGAGCAGGCCTTGAGTCCAGCACCAGGGAGAGAAATTAATGCTCAGGAATAGAAGATAGTCTCATTTGCAGCTCCTAAAAGTGGAACTCATATGGGTCCTGTCCATTAGCTCCATATTCTGAAAAGTTGGAGCAGCAGGGGAGGGAGGATAGTGGTAACTGAGCCAGCATTTGTCAGAAATTAGGAGGAGTGATTGGAAATAGCAACAGCCTGCCAATGGAGTTCTGATCATGTCTCGGATGTAACATTTGTTTCTTCAGCTTAACCTCATTAGGTTGACATGGTCTGTGGAATGAGAGACAGGGAAATTTGACATAAAAAATTAATTTCTAGCCTCTTTAGTGTTTTGATGCCTATAAATGGTGGTTCCCTATCACTACCTACTATTTTACTGATCCTTGGTGTTCCACAGTAAGTCAGTGATGGACCTCATTATAATTATGGAAGATTAAGCACAGCATTTGCTTTCTCTCTATCTCAAACTACATTATAGAGAATATTAAGGGTGTTTTAAGGCATAAATGCACAGGGACAAAAGGATGAGAAAGTGGAGAGCAGCCCCAAGATTTTGAAGGCTAGAGAGCAGAATGATTAGTGTAATAGAGGAAAAATGTTTACTGTGTTAAATACCTTTTAAAACACTTTATATTTAAAATTTACACACCTTGTTCCATGTACATCTAGTCTATTACATCTCATAGATGCACAATATTCAATATTATGCATTTACCACATTTACCTATCTACTGTCCAATGATGGTTGAATTTGATTCTAAAAGAGCAAAATAATGCTGCAATTAACATACACATATGATACAATCTGTGCCTTTGTGCGATTTTTGTGTCTGAGGGAGGGATCATACACACCTAAGAGCAGAGTATCCGGCTCATTGGGTATGAATAACCTTAAATTAAGTAAAAGGCATTAGATTGTTCTTCAGAATGGCTGGAGTGATGTCAACTTCCATCAGCAGGACATGAGGGGTATTATATCAGATTCCTGCATAATTGACACATGCAGCTTTCTAATTCTTCTAACAACGTATATAGAATAATAGCTCATTTTATTTTGACTTTTTATACATGACTAATAATATTGAATGTTCAAATTGTTTTTAATCTTTTCAAATTCTTCTTCTGTATCTTGGCTCTGGTGAGCATCCTGTTCTTAATCTTTACCCATTTTCTACTGAGCTTTCTGCATGATTTTGCTGATTTTCGTGGCTTCTTACTATATGGTATAGATTAAGCTGTCATTTTTAAATGTTTCAAATGTCTTCCACTTGTCACCCCTGTCTATTTACTTGTGGCCTTCATTTAACATATCTTTGATTTACATGAAGTAAATTGTACTGATGCTTCTCTTTACTGTTTGTTCTTTTAAATTTTTTTTTAAGTTCTTCTCTATCTTGTAGGTCATAAAGATATTTTGCTACATATATTTCTGTTAATTTGTGTTTGAAACATTTAGGTATTTACACTCTCTAGATAAGAATATTTTATAAATTCTACAGATGCTTTTATTCTATGCTAAGAGTGACAATAAGAGAATAATATATAAACTCTCATGTCTGCCAACGCCTGGGGACTCCTTTCTCTGATATGCCCTTTCTTGCACCCACTACATTCTCGCTCCTCCCAATTCAGCTCTGACTCAGACACTGACAGGTGTGGATTTCCCGCAACGTGTAAAGGCAAGAATCTCTCATGCTATCTCTTTGCTCACTGGTACAGAGTGTCTAAAAGGCCAGAGACAGAGCTCTGAGCTGGATGGACCAATGAAGTGAGTAACACGTTCCTTTCTCTTGGCTTTATCAGGCAATTGAGGGCACAAGTTTGTGAACTTAGTAAGCTCTGTGCATTACCAACAAGGGCTGGACTCTTTCTGCATCAGTGGTTTTAAGCCTGGGGAGAGTTGTCCTTGGACCTTTTATGCTCGTGTGGTACAGCTAACACAATCATCTTATATTACAGTTCTTTCCTCTGGTAACCAAAATAACAGAGAGGTATTTATTTATTTGTTTTGGTGGCTCTCAATAGGTGTTTTATGATGTTTATAAATTAATTCTATTCCAAATTCTACTTCAGTATTGAATTTCACCTCTGGTTCCAGAAGACTTCACAGACTTTCAACACAAACTCTCTCAATACCCATCTGGGAGCTGCTTTAATGGGTTCTTAAACAACCCGCTACCCCATCCCCGAAGTGCCTGGCAGTGTCTTACTGACTTGGTAGCTTATGTGCACCTGGCTCAGTGCCTAGCACATAGTGGGTGCTCAGGACAGAGATTTCATCAGTGAAGAGTCAGAACTCTTGGGTAAAATGCTTCCTTATTAAAATCAATGTCATGTATTCAACCTCCAAACTACATTTGTGTGCACTAGGGTTTTCTTAATTCGCTCCAGGAGAAGTTTGTCTCAATATTAACTATCCTCTTTTTCTAGACCTAAAGTCTTCACTTGGACAATCAGGTTCAGTGGGTTTGGAATCGAGGCTTAGATTCAGCAGGCAAAGCAGTGTTCTTTGATGAGGAATAAAAAGTGTGGATACCCCATTTTAGAGTTATGAGATGTAGTTCATGCAGCTGCATTCTCCCCACCTTTATTACTCCACTTCCTTTCCTCTTTGGTTTTCCTTTGCATATCCTCTAAAATAAGTGTCCTCTTGAGCATAAGTGGTGACAGAATGAGTTGGGCCTGGAAAAGTGAGTATTCCTGTAGCATCACGTGCTTTTTTTGTCATGACATTCCTCATTTTAATGCAAGTCTCTGAGATCAAGGATGGTTCAGTCTTTCCCTAACACCCAGTATAAATTAGTGATGAGATAATATTTGTTAAAAATAAACTTTTTTTCATTTTTTTTTTTCCAAGAAACATTACAGCGATCTTTTTCCTCTTTACACTTTTGATCCTGGTTCCAGATTTCACGAACATAAAGTTATTCGTAATCTCCCAGGGACTAACAACTCTTTAATTCTAACCCAGTAATGCGTGACATCAAAGTGCTTGCATTATCACCGGGATGGCCGAGTGGTTAAGGCGTTGGACTTAAGATCCAATGGACGCGTGTCCGCGTGGGTTCGAACCCCACTCCCGGTAGTTTCATTTTTCAGCATGTGTTTCACCTGAAAATAAGAAATTCTTGCGCAAAGTTAGGAACTGCTTCAGCATATGGATGGGCCTTAACTTATTTTTATCCAATCTGACAAACTCGGTCTATAATTGGTGGATTTAGATAACTTACATATAAGGTAATTACTGACGTGTTTGTACTAAAATCTGTCCTACTGGTTGTTTCCTACGTGTTCCTTTTGTTCTTTCTTCCTTTCTTTGGTCTCTTTCTTCATGTCTTTGAAAAATATGAGCTTCTTTCATGATTTATTTTTATCTGCACTATTGCCTTATCATTTTTATGTCTTTTAAAACAATCTTTAATGTTTTCCCTAAGGTTTTCTGTATACAGCTACAATTAATCAAAGTCTACCTTCAAATGATGTTATGCTACTCCCTGTGCAGTGTGAGAAGCTTGCAACAGTATTCTCCCGCCTATATTTTATGCTATTGTCATATATTTTGCCTTCATGGATGCTATAACTGTACCACATGTTGCTATTATTTTTGCTTTATGCAACTATTTTTAGAGTGATTATAATTGGAAAAAATCCTTATTTGTACCTACATGGTAACAATTTCTGTGCATGTTCATTCCTTCGTATCTCTCTGGCCTCATATTCCTTCTTCCTGAAGAACTTCTTGTAACATTTTCTATTGTGCAGATCTGCTAGCAATATTCTTTTCAGTTTCTGTTTGTCTGAAAATATCTTTATTTCTTCTTCATTCCTGGAAAATATTTGTTGTTTGGTAGAGAATACTGGATTAATGGTTTTGGTTTTTTTTAAAAAATTCTTTTGGTCTCTCAGCACTTTAAAATGTCATTCCATTGTCTTCTGGCATATTTAATTTCTGATGAGAAGTCTGCTGTAATTTTTATTTTTATTTTTTAGTTAGACGTAATATGTATTTTGTTCTGTGGCTGCCTTCAATATTATCTCTCTTTGTTTGATTTTCAGCTGTTTGAATACGACGTAAACAGGTTTTCTTTTTCTTTTATATGTTCTGCTTGGGCTTCTCTGACCTTGAAGCTGTGTTTTGATCTATTTCATTATTTTGGGAAAGTACTCAGCTGTTATCTCTTCAAATGTTTTTCTGCCCTTTTCTCTCTTCACCTCCTGGGATTCCAATTACCAAAAAAAAATTAAGATCGAGTATGTGGATCCCACAAAATGGAAAACAGTAGTTTTCAGTGACTGCTGGAGCTCTTATTGAAAACTCTCAAATGGAAAAGTTATAGATTAAAGACAAAATATTCAACATGCAAAGAAAATCACTGATAATCTCATTGTACAGGGGAGGGGCATTGCCATCTAAGAATTCTGAATTTTTGGGTGTCCAAGAATAATTTACAGTGCTTCAGTCATGTCATGTGAAGAGTGGTTTTTTGTGCAACTTTTTACATAGTCCGTCCAGTCTTTCCCTCTCTTGTGTAAAAACTTGTATTGCCTGCTGCCTTCAGAAAGTGCATCTATAAAGTAAACATTAGGCTCTTAGTTTTCCACATTATATAATAATTGAATAACACAGGTTTCATCAGGAGTAAATTCCCCAAACTGTCTTCAACAAAACTAGAGCTAACATTTTGCAAAAGTACAAAGCTTATAGAGAGAGTCCACCAAATCGCAATCCACGATCTTTTCTTCACTAAGCATGCTCGTTAACCACCTGACCTACAGAACCCTTTTGAATAGAAAAAGAAAAGCAGGTAAAAAAATATTGTATGAGAAAATTGACATTTTCACACAATAGGAATTGCTTTTGGAGAAGAATACATATATATTTTTTGAAATAAAAAACAAATTCTTTGGAATATACCACCATGAGTCTGCCCAAAAGAATCACGCACCTAGCAAGTCGATCCATCTTACTGATGTTACCACATAAATAACCGAGAGAAGATGTGAGTCAACAATAATACATATAACAAATAATTTTAATTTTTTAGTAGTCACACTAAAAATAGAAATAGACAAGTAAATTAATTTGAATGTTTGAATCCCAAATGTTATCATTTCAACCTGTAATCACTAAAATAACCATTAATGAGATATTGCACATTTTTTTTAAACTAAGTTTTAGAAGCATGTGCTGATGACTATTGTTTTGGACAGTTCAGCTGTAGAATGTTCCAGGGGAAAAGGAAAAATTCTGTCTTCACAATACAATCTCTGTAGGGTTTTTTTTCTTTTTGAGGGGAGTGGGGTTCCCAACATGCAGATTAAAAACAACTAGAAAAAAGCCTAAGTTTTCTCCTTTAGGACTGAAAGTGTGATTATTATATGAAAGGTCCTTTTGTTTGTTTAATCGGGAGGTGGAAACTGACTTCTTTCTAAAACAACCCACCACCAACCCCACCAAAAAAAAAAAAAAAAAAAAAAGAAAGAAAGAAAAGGAAAAGCTTGGTTACTTGGTTGGTTAAAGCCTAGCGGCATCATGCTGAAGTTGTGCATCTCCGTATAGATGCTCTATTTTTTCCCTTCCTCCCTGGAAGTTCCCCGTTGGTGTTAGCTGTAAAAAGCGGGTAGTAAAATGCAACGCACTAGTCCAGTGCTACTTAATGTAAGGTCTGCAGAATAGCAGCATCAGCATCACCTTGCTAAAAATTCGTGGACTGCATCCTAGAATCAATGTAGGAGCCTTAAGGGTGAGGTGCAGAAAAATGGGTTCAATGCTTCTTCCCAGTGATTCTCCTGCACCCTAAAATTTGAGAAGAATTTGCTTTAAGAAGCTCCAAATCCTTTGGACCATTCCTTCCTCCCTCCCATCCCCATCTTCCCTTTTAATTCTCTTACAACCCGACAGACCGTGGATCAAATGAAGTTTGGACGCGGGACAGGTTCATTCTTCTCTCAGCACCCCTCACAGCGCACATTGTCCAGCGTCAATAAACTTTTGTAAGATAAATAGTGTATACCCACAAATGAAGGTCTCTTTTGCTTGTTTGTGTTCTTTTTCCTGGCTTTGCCTACATTTCCTTCCCAAACTCTTCCACTCTGCCCCAAGCTCTGGTGTCAGGTCCCGGAACACCTAGGAAGGAGATTCGCCTGTTTAGAGGCACCGCCCCAAAGCTGCCACTTCTCCTGTCTCCCTTAATACTCTCTCCCTCTTCTTGTGTATTTAACTTTTGTCTGGACCCCTTTCATCTCTAAACAGTTTCTTAGTCTCAGTCCTTCGCTTTGAGGCCGCCTCGTTCTTCTTGGTGAGATCGCCGAGCCGGGCGGGGAAGCAGAAGCTGACTCGCTTTCGCAGGTGTCAAGGCCGATCTTTGCCGATCGCAGAAATGGGGGCCTGAGGGAGAAGCTGTGATTTCGTTTATCCATAGCTGTACTTTCTTGATTCAGTATTTCTCCAGTTGATGGTCCTTCTCTTTCCTCCCGCACGGATGTTCAGGGGCAGAAAGTGTACAAGAGAGAGAACCCGAGGAGTGAGAACCCTGCTTAATGGCAGAAAAATTAGTGAAGAAAATACTGGTAATTTTTTTTTCTTTGACGCTTCTTTGATTTTTAAAAATTAAGATATAATTCTTGAAATTCACCATAAAATTCACCCTTTTAAAGTTGTGCAACCATCACCATTGCCTAATTGCAAAACATTTTCATCACCCCCAAACTCTATACCCATCCCGCCCTTTCCCCAGCTCCTGGTGACTACTAACATTATCTCTATTTGCCTATTCTGGACATTTCATATGAGTGGAATCATACCACATATGGCCTTTTGTGTCTGGCTTCTTTCACTTAGCATGATGTCTTCAAGTTTCATCCATATTGTAGTACGTATTGGAACTTCATTCTTTTTTATGGTCGAATAGTATTACTTTGATTTTTTTAAGCTGTCTTTCCAAAGATCTCTTTCAGCCAAAAGAAACAAGATAAAAAGAAGGAAATTTCAGAAGAGGGGTTCTTTGAGCATCCATTCAGATTTAAGGAACAGCCAAGATTGCTCTGTGTGGCAGTACCATGGAAGGTGAAGAGCCAGATCACATGAACTACATTCTGAAGGACTTTAGGAATTTGTTTCTGTTATCCATTTGAACAAGGTACACAGGAAAATACTTTCGCTATTAAGAAAAAAAAAAGAGGTCGAGCCAGCCAGGAGTCGAACCTAGAATCTTCTGGTCCGTAGTCAGACGCGTTATCCATTGCGCCACTGGCCCCTCCCGGCGAAGCTCTTGATTATTCATTATTCATTAGAATGGTTGAGAAAATAATTGATTCATGATGCAGACAGAAAGGAGTTTAACAAGATCTGTGGGTGCCGGTAAAGTTGACTGATTTTCTTTGTGGCCAATTTGCATATATAAAACATTTATATTTATAAATTTGCTGCTTTGGAACATCATGTATGTGACAGAAAGACTGTCATTAGTATTTTTTTCGTTTACGTGTCCTTGTGCCTATTGTTTCTATTTGTGAATGTTTCATTAACTTAGTTGGTTCATCTGTCCATTCATCAATGTCATTTTAAAAAAGTATTTAGATACTGATGCTTCATGAAGATCAGTAATTAGTGATCCACATAATTTTAAATTTTGATACAATAAAAAAGAAAATGAAATAAAATACATTCTTGAGTTATTAATTGTATTTCCATTTCACTCTCCCAAAGAGCCGTAACTCATTACAGAGGAGATAATTTCAGACTCTGTGCAGCAGAAGAGACATTCAGAAACATTCGTGCACATCCAAATGGAAGTAAGAATTCAATAAAGATAAACATTTAAGAACCCAATTCACATAGGACCTTAGAAGCTCAGAGTTAACATAATTACGAAATTAAAGGATACCAGTCATCATTACATAAATTGGCTAGTTATATTTAAGAGTTTGAAGTAGGCAAAATAGGCACATGGAAATATGAAAGTATTTATAAGTGAGGGCAGTCCTTTCTTCTGAGAGCTAGAAGCACAATAGTTTGGGTCCAAGTGTAGGCAGGGTGCACAAAAACTTTATCTGGAATCCTACCCCACTAGATTCATTGCCTTGGCTAAGTTGCGTATCTTCTCTTTGCCTCGATCTCCTCATTTCTATTCACTGTTTTAAAAAGTATTTGGCACATACACATTAATGGATATTTATGATCCTAGACCTTTATGGTTCCCACCAGCCTGGTTGTTTTTTTCGTTTGTTTGTTTATTTGCTTTTGTTTTTTAATACCAGAGAACTCTTTAAGGAAGCTACTGAGATTTCTATTATCAGCACGGGGAATTTTGCTACAGATTTTTTAAAACAAAATTTCCTGTTTTCCTTGCCATTAGGATCTGCCACTGTTTTCAGATTTAACAATCTCAACACAAAACAAGCAGCTATTCTGAGTCCCAGGCTTCACATGGACTATGGACAGGCTGTGGATAGCGGGGCCAAAGGAGGCATCCTCCTGCTTTCAGAGATTCACAGATGCCCAGCTTGAAGGAGAAGGATAAAAGAGCCAAAATACACAATGGATGCATACCGAAAAGGTAGGTAGGCCAACGCAGATCTTGGAATAGGAAGCTGCCTTCTTCCTATCAGTTTTCTTGTGGAATAAGATGAAACTAGAGAATCATAGTATTTGTGAAAATGAACTTTTGTGACTTAAGAAACGAAAAATGGTAAATGCGCTGTGAGCAGGATTTGAACCTGCGCGGGAAGACCCCATTGGATTTCGAGTCCAACGCCTTAACCACTCGGCCATCACAGCCCAGCATGCTGCTGCTATTTGTGTATTAAAAAACATTTGTATAAAGCCCCGGATTTATAATCCTATCAATGCTGGTCACTTTTGTTTATTTGGCATGTTTACTTTTAGCGGTACACAAAAGGAGGTCACTCTCCAAACCTCTTCATCAGATCCTTCCACTTAGCCCCGCTCCAGCCTTTTCCAACTTCACCCCATCCTGCCAGGCCTCACACTGCAAAATCTCACCTCTGAGAGGAGGCAATAGTCCAGCATTACAAGAATCCTCGATTTTAAAAATTTTCTACAGTCTTCATGATTTGTCTGGTTTGGCATCATAGTTGGCAAGGAATGAAGTAAGGAATTGTATTAAGCGTGCCTGGGATCTTATTCAGTTGTGCTCTCCACAAACTAATACACTATCCTTTGCTGCTATGGAGGACAACATGGCAGGCTCTACCAATATTTCAAATGAATCTACCTTTTGATACAGTATTTCTACAAATGTACAAGATATACTCGCACATGTGAGAGATTATATTGCTTTCAAGCTTATTCTCTGCAGCATTAATTGTAATAGCAAGATTGGGAAAAATCTAGTTATTCATAATTATTTAATTAGATAAATTATGGGATAACCACACAGTGGAGTGCTAGGAGTATTTAAAAGAAAATGAGACGGATTACTATGTAAATACATACATTTTAAAATAAAAGCAAGATTTAGAGCAATGTGTATAGAATGCTACCATTGGAAATATATTTGTGTTAGATCGTATATGCATTTTTACAAAAAATCTCTCAAGGATACTTAGTAAATTCATGACAACAGTAACCAGTTGAGGGACTGGAGACTAAGGAGGTGGCATTTTTTTGAAGCAGGAGGGAGAAGGTTACTGCATGTCATTTTACATGTTAGATGTTACCTATTCAAAAATTAATTCAAAAATTAAATAAAAGCTCAAGAAAACACCATAAACATGGAGGTTGGGGATAAAAACTGTTCTTACCAGAGGTCTCCTCTGGAATGGTTCCTTTCTGGAACTGAGCAATACTGAGGGCTCTTAAGGAGGCCTCACCCAGAGGGAGCTACTCACACAAATGAGATTTGAAGCCTCTCGGGAATGCTGAGGAAAAAAGACAAGAAGGTTCTAGAATGGCTTCCAAGCCTGGCCCTGGACCCGTGGGGCAAGGAAGACCTGGGAGGCTCTGGGAGAGTCATCAGATCCAAGATCAGACTGTCCTGGAACATTCTTCGGACACTGAATTGGATCTTCCATTTGTGAGCACTGTCCATGCAGCCAAGACCAGCTGGTAGCTGAGTGGGTCAGACTACCATCTGCACACCCTGATTTCAAAGCCCTTTGGGGAGCAGTCTTGATTTGCTCTAGGCTGTTCTGGGAGAAGTGGAAGAAATTCTCTCTCCATAGTATATTTTCAGTGGACTATTTTGTCCAAATTCGCACAATTTAAATATCTTAAACTTCCTCCTTTGGGCCTAGGAGTACCACTTTAAAAGACTATTTTTTGTGTGTTTTGTTTTGTTTAGGCAGAGAAAGGAGCACACCTCTCTTTTTATTTTCTGTCTTGGCCAGAGAGTAGCTCTCCTTACAGCGGACCAATTCCAGGAGCTATTTTCACCAGAAATCCTCTCTCAGCTTCAGGGGCAAAAAGCACTGAGTGGAGTGACTGTAGGAATCTCCAGTTCCCTGACCCCAGCTTTGTCATTTGACCAGTTCACAGTTCTGCAACAGACCCGGAACCAGGGAAGGGTGAGCCGTGTGGCTGTTCCACTGGTTTAATTTCCAGTGTCTCTGACAGAACACTTGGGAGACTTAATCTTGGGACAAAGATTGTGAAATCCACCCACAAATTAAAAGGATCTTTTGAAATGTTTGTGGTTCTTTCTCAGTTAGATCTTAAGTTTCTCCCTAGTCCTTGTACTCTACCAAGTAATTTAGGAGTCCCCAAGGAACAAAACAGAGAAAGGAGGCCGTTTAAAATGATGCCATCTAAAAGCAGTCACTGCTCATCCCTTCCTTCCTGTCTCCTTGGGAGTTTTACTTTTGCCGGGGATTCTTTTTTTGTTCTACATGATTTCTCAGACTCTAGTTGCACTATGAGCCTGCCACGTTCTTCCACACAACATTACACCAGGAGATGTTCTTTCTTTTTCCTCCAGGGCTGACGCCTGAGGACTGAGAGCTGTGAAAGGCAAATGAGTGTGGACGGCTGCACGATAAGAAAAACGTTGGTGGAGGAAGTACTGGTAAATTATCATTTCCTTTAAAGCTTCTTCAATTTTAAAGTTTGTCCAAAAGTCTTTCTCAATGAACTGCCTTTCTCAATTTCAGGAAGAAAGAAGTGGGAGGTGAAAAAAGAAATCTTAGAAGATGGCTCCTTCGATGACTCTGAAGACTCTTTCAGACTCGACTGACAGACAAGACTGCACCATGGGGTAGCACTTCCCAATGGGAAGAATCAATTCAGGATAACTTCCTTTAAAAATGCTTTAATAATTTGTTTCAGCATCACTTTTAGATAATGTTTCGATATCACTTCTTTGAACAGTGTAGGAAGAAAGATGTTTTTCAGAAGAAAAAGAAAAGAAAACTGAGACAGCCAGGAGTGGAACTGTGGCCCTGGTCAGACCTGTGACCCATTTCACCACTGGCCTTCCTACACAGGAGGTCAATATCAACTTATTCTTGACTAAACATAGTTTAAGTCAGAAAAGGAATTGATATGTTGGAACCTAATCCCCAATGTATAATATTTGGAAGTGAGGCCTTTGGGAGACGATTAAGCAATGAGGGTAGAGTCCTCGTGAATGGGATTAGGCCTTATAAAAGAGACCCCAGAGAGCTCTGTTGCCCCTTACTCCATGTGAGGACACAGGGACAAGACTGCTGTCTATGAGCCAGGAAGCCTGACTTCAATCTATACATGCCTTGATCTTGGACTTCCCAGCCTCCAGAACTGTGAGAAATAAATATTTGTCATTTAACTCACCCAGTCTATGGTATTTTTGTTATAGCAGCCCAAACAGACTAAGGCTGGGATAGAGACACAAATGAGGCCCACAAGACTGAGCCACTTCTGGAAAGAAGGACCCCTTCACTTTGTGATCAGTTTGCATCATACACATTTGCCTAAAATGTCTGTATTTAAAACAATAATCAGCTTTCAACTTTAGAACATACGGTAAGGTGGTAAAGGTGTCTCTAGACTAATTTATAAAATGAGATTGGAGAGTTGATATACCTCTGAGGAATGGTAGATAAGGCGTACTGCTGGCTTAGCCAGCTGAAAGCCCACTGCTTTTTATGGTCTGTATGACTAGGTACAGAGAAAAAAGCACTAATCATATCCATAGCTGTGTAACAAGTGCAAAGGCATGTGAGAATTTTCTCCATTAATGAAACAACATCTGGAATAGCAAATGCAGTCGGAATAATCGCTTGACTAAGTTTACAATAACTCACTGTCATTCTCTTTAATCCCTTTGTCTGCTACAGTTGAATAAGCAAGTTGAATAGAGATATGGTGGGACTTTCCACTCCTGTACCTTTCAAGTCTTTAATGTTGGCATTTATCTTTGTAATCTCTCCAGGAATACCAATACTGCTTTTTGTTTACTATTTCCATAGTTAGAGGAATTTCTAGCAGCTTCCTCTTGGTCTTTTATGCCATAGTAGCCTTCACTCCATCACTCATAGAAACAATACAGAGATTCTGTTTGGAATTGCAGAAATAACCACAGGGTGGGTTCAGGGACCCACTGTGCCCACAGTGAAATAGACCAGAGGTAAAACTTCATTGATTGTCTGACTTTTATGAGTCCCTACTTTGCCTAGGGAGCAGCAGTGATGTTTTGTATCTCTAGGAATTAATGCCAGTTCAGGGCCATTGTCTAGTAATCTCTGAAAAGTCTGTCTATTTCCTTTTCCCTAATGCACAGTCACTTTGGTAAATGGACACTGGTCCCTTTAGGGAAGGCTAGGAGGAAGAATAGTGGTATAAATTTTTGGCAATGTGCGAGTGGTCTTTCTCAAGGGAAACTGGACTTCTTTTCATTCAAAACTGGCTTGAGCCTGGGAGACTTTTCTGCTCATACAGATCAAGTCAAAGATCAAGGTGCCCTCAGGGTTGGTTTCTGGTGAAGCTTCTCTTTCTAGCTTGTAGATGGCCACCTTCTCACTATGTCCTCACATGGTCTTTCCTCTGTGCACATGAGGAAAGAAAGATTTCTGGTGTGTCTTTCTCTTTTTATAAGGACACCAGTGCAATTGGATGAGGACCCCACCCTAGCACTTCATTTAACCTTACTTACTTCCCTAAAGGTCTTACTTCCAAATACAGTCACCTTGGGGATTAGAACTTGAACATATGAATTTTGAGGGGGCACAATTGAGTTCATAACAACATCCATCTAATCTTTGGCAATTAAATGCCAACATTTGGCTCCTGTTACCCTGTGATCCAATCCTTTTCATTGTGTTTAGGGATTCCAGTTCAGTGGTAGCAGGTCCCACTGTAATTTCTGGCCTACGAGGAAGTCACCAGAGAGCAACTCAAGGATGCCGGGGTTCCCCTCATGAATTTATTTCTTACAACCCCGCTGAAAGTTAGTTCCTCTGGAGAGAAAGATAATCTACTCTAGAATTTCAGTCTGTTTAAGCCTTTAGATACTTCACTGTATGGAACACCAAGGAAGTACTGATATTTCAATTTCATTTTGTTGGGTCATTCTAACTTTGGGTCCATATATTAATCATTTATTAATTGTATATTTTAATTAATAAAAAATTAGAGCTGTTCCAAGGCCCTTGAGTTAAAATATTGAATCAGGTATCTCTGCCTGGGAAGACCATATCAATGAATTGGTCTGATGCAACCTTATATTCCTTCCACATTGACCCCATACCCTTAAGATCCATTCCCACTCAAATTTCCCAGGTTTCTGTCAATATAAATTCATAAAATCATGCACTATTTCTATGTGTATCACAAATCTTCATGGGTCACACCTTCTCCTTGACCCTTTGGGGTCTCAAGAAAGTGGAGAAGTGGTAATGATACATCCTGAGGAGCATCAGCAGAGTCTAGCAAGACAACTACCTCAGAGAGGTCATTACAAATTCTTCAGGCAAGGGTCACTAACCTTCTCAGGCTGGGGTAGACGGGCTGCTTCTCCCAGGTTGCACTAGGAATTATAATCTGGAAATGTAGAATAATTCCCTACACGTGTTTGAGAGAGGTGAATCTCCCATGTTCTAAGTTTATTTTATTCTAGAAAAAAACCCTTAAATATTCCTAATTTTTAGCAAAACCTCCGACTAAAATACAGACCCATATATCACTAAATTTTTATGTAGTTTACTCCTATCTTTTTTATATCTCATCCCTCCCCAACCCCCAAGATAGGAATTTATATTTTACCTGAGTCAGTTCATTTTTTAACAATTAATTTAGAAATTGCAGTTGTCAGTATGAATCTCATCAAGAGCAACTGTGTCCAGTTGCATTTTGTTGTCAAATATTGCCATTTTGGTTGGAATATATTCCTTATATTAAAAAAATTTGCTTTAATATCATGTTTCTGGTGCAACTATGATAGAAAGAGCATGGGATCTAAGAGTGGGATGACTTATGATCTTGTCTTGATTCTTGTAGTAGCTGTAAGTATGGGCAATAAAACAATAGAACAAAGTTACCATGATTCTATAAGGAAGTCTTATTCCTAGACTCTGAGTTCCTTGAGAGCAAAGACTATGTCTTTCTGCATTTGCATTCTGTGCCAGAGACAGCAGTGTTCTCTAAATATTTCGTCTGCTCCCCTATATTTCTTAGAAGCCTGGTAGTTAGATAGAGTCACATGACTACTTCCAGTCAATTGTCTGCAAAGGAAGTGAGGAGACTGGCAGAAAGTGCTGATGGTTTCCGACAGTCTCCTGAGCTCAGGCCATTTAATTCTGCTTCCCAAAAAGTCATTTTCTGTCACCTAGAGATGAGCATCAGGGCACACTGCACGGACAGAGAAACGGGTGCAGACAGCATGCGGAGGTCTTGGAATCAAATTCTCCAGTTGTAATCATTTCACAATATATGTAAGTCAAACACACCTTAAACTTATACAGTGCTGTATGTCAATTATATCTCAATAAAACTGGAAAACAATTAAAACAATATATCATTAATTCACCCAAAAAAAAAAAATATCCAGAATGTTGTCTTAGCTTTCCACGCCAGGAATTTGTGCAAGAATTAGTGCCCTGGGAGAAGGCTTTGCTTGCTTATGAGGTTTTTTTTTTAATCTTTAGAAATAGAAAAAAGGGAGAGAAATGTACCGCTACAATGAACATTTCCCCAACAGGCCTGTAGTAAATAAACCTGGGCCCTGCAGGCAAAATTTTTTCGATCATACATGGGTGGGCCAGGGTTTTGCGACAGGGTGTTTCCGTAGTGTAGTGGTTATCACGTTCGCCTCACACGCGAAAGGTCCCCGGTTCGAAACCGGGCGGAAACAGGCCTTGTTTTTTTTCCCCCTGAAAAACATTTGCTTTCAGAGATTTCAACTTGATTTGTACCTACAAATAACAAAACTCACAAATCGTCGCACTTGCTCTTTAAAAGCAGGAGTTATCCTGAGAGACCCTCGCTGCTGCATCACTTCGCTGTTCACAAGGAAACAGCTCTTCCTCTTCTTTCTCCCCTCTGCCAGGTTCCCGCAGGACCTGTGAGGGTCCCCGGAAAAGCAGCAGGGGATAGAGATGAGCCGGCGCCGCGGGAATGGTTGCGCTCTTTGGAATCTGGATTTCTACACAAGACACGGCTTCACCTTGAAACCGGGCGGCAATGGCTACCCGGTGTCCGGTAAGGACATCAGCCGCCACCCCCAATTTATTTCTTGCCAGATAAGTATTTCCAACCCAAATCTACTGATCCCCCTCAATCGTGGGAAGATACGTTGCAGTGGCCTGTGTGGATAATGCGAAGCCCCGGGTCTCTGACGCGCGCCATTTCCCGGAGGCTCTCAGGCCGAGCTCCGCCTGGAACATGGTGCCGGGACACCGGTGGCGGCAGGTTTCGATCTGAGCCTCTGCGCTCTGGGAGACCTGGCCCCCGGACCGCGTGGGTCCCGACCTGCCCCGCGGGCCCGCGCGTCCCAGCTCCGGGCGCTCGCTCGTTCCTTCCGGGGCCGCCGCAGGCCCGGCGTCTGCCAGCGGCCGGGCGCGGTTCTCTGTTTACCCGCACGGCTCTCCCGGGTGGAGGAGCGGGGCGGGCCAGCAGTGTGGTGGGTGAGAATCGGCAGGAGGCCTAAACCGGGCTCTTGAAATAAACTTTGGCGGTTCTTTCTGCCGGACATTTCCAGCTATCGGTGTCCAGCTCAGCCGGAGGGGTGCCCGGCAGGCCAAGACCGTCCTGGGTGGGAGGAGGGGCGCGAGCTCGCTCTAGGTCTCCGGGAGCCCTTGTCCTGTCTAACTTTCAACACTGGGAGTTGCGTGCTAGGATGACCAACTTTTTAGCGAGCCAACCCGGCACGGAGCCATACCAGGCCAAACTAGCAAACAATCATATAACATAAAATGAATAATTACACACATACGTATTATTACTTTAACATAAAAATATGAAAAACAGGTGTTTATTTGAAATTATATTATTCTGTTTGCTATTCTGTTACATAAATGCTATTCTTTGATCCAAACAATAGGACTATTTAAAAGTGGCAATTAGTAATTA
This sequence comes from Equus caballus, assembly GCF_041296265.1. Lineage (NCBI taxonomy): Eukaryota > Metazoa > Chordata > Mammalia > Perissodactyla > Equidae > Equus > Equus caballus. Next base: position 27,885,650 of record NC_091703.1, on the reverse strand, counting down.
ATAGTGGGACTAATTAAACAACTAATATAGGTCAGAAAAATATAGTAACATTTTTATAGTGTTTCTTTCTGTTTTCTGACAGAGAAACTTTTAAACTTTTTATTGGATATTTAAGTTTTCTAGATTATATTATTGTATATTCGGAAGATACATGCATGTAACATTTTTAAACAGGATGATAAATACAATAGGACAAATTAAACAAATTACCTATATTTAATAAAAAGTAACAATGACTTTTTTCTGCCAGATGATACAGTACTCTTTTTACTCGTCGTTTCCTTTTCCAGTGATATTTCTGTCAACTGCCTGCAGCTTTTAGAACATTTTTCTTTTCTTTAATGTAGTAGTACAACCAAATACAGTTAAAGTTCACTTTGACGTGCAGCTTTGCTGTTCTTGGTGTCAGTTCAGTGTGATGACATCAAATTAAATATCCTCTCAACAAAAGTGTTTGAGCATGAAATCCTCAGGATTTTACTTAAAAGCAACAGTAAGTTCTTAGATTGGTAGAATGACTCTCTAACTCTCCAGAAGTGTCCATCTACTTTACATCTTGTTTGGGTAAACCTGCTGTTTGTCAATCAGATCCTTTGCATCTATAAATTCATCATATCATGTTCATATCAAAAATGCACGTCATTTAAAAATATTCTATATTCCATAGCATATTGTATACTATTGTAGTTAAACCTCTTTTTCTGGGAAAAATGGTTTTAAAGCACAGAGGTAATTTAAACTTGTAAAATAAAAGTTGGATTCCAAATAAGTTACAGCTTTAGTAAAGAAATGAGAGAGTCCTATTTAACTTGATTGTTCTTTTCTGGTGATGTTTTTAAAAATATCAGTGGTGCCTGGTAGACTATTTGAAAATAGTCTTATTTCCAAAAATCGAGCCATTTTTTTCAGTGTACGATTCTTTTTGGCAATCTACACATAACTTGGAACAATTCTGGTGTAGTCAGTTCATCCTTTCCTAGTCTCCTAATGGCCTCTTCAGGGATCACCAGTTTTGGAAAAGGAGCATATTAATTTCTAGTTTACTGTAATTCTTTTCTACTTCTCTACTTTCTAATTCTCATCCTCAATGTATTTCTAAATTAGGGGAGGGCATTCTTCTTGTCCCATAATTTGAAAATATGATTTTATAGCAGGCCAACATTTTAAGGTCTTTCCTCTGGCCAATAGCAATGATAGCTATCCTGTAAGCACATGTTTAAAGAGGCCGTAGCCTTCTATTTCTATACAGTCAAAAAATCTCATTGTTTCTGTATATTTTGAGGAAACTGAAAAGTGACTCAAATCTTGAATTATGAAAGCTTCAATCATGGGTGAGTAAACCACACCCCTTTTTAGCATTGTTGTGTGCAAGATGTGCAGGACATTTAGCAGGTAGAATTTTTCATTTTCTTTGGTAAGAAATTTGTTATCTGAATTTACCAAAGTTTATATTTGTGCTGTCAGCTGAATATGCAGATAGATGAACAAAGTCTTGTTTTTATTTGGGCAAAAGATCATGAGATTAAAAGTGATGTAGGCCATTCTGACTAGTAAATCAGATAACTGATGACCTTTAACAGGGCTTGAAGGATGAGGAAAAATTTTTCTTGAGGAAAAAATTACTGAGGCCAGAAGGAGAAACACTTTAGCAAAGGTATACATCTTTGAATGTCTTGGCCTTATCTAGAAACTGTTTGGTAGGCTAAATATATTTACCAGCTATGATGGTTAATCTTATGTGTCACCTTGGATGGGCCATGGTGCCCAGATATTTGGTCAAACAGTATTCTAGTTGTTTCTGTGAGAGTGTTTTTGGGTGAGATTTGCATTTAAATTGGCGGATTGCCCTCCATAATGTGGGTGGGCCTGATACAATCAGTTGAAGGCTTGAATAGGAAAAAGGCTGATCTCCACTGAACAAGAAGGAATTCTGGCAGCGCACTGCCTTCACACTTCATCTGCAACATTAGTTCTTCCTAGTTCACCAGCATGCTGCCTTTGGACTCAAATAGCAAATTTTTCCTGAGGCACCAGTCTGCCAGCCTCTGCCATCAGAATTTGGACTCACCAAGCTGTTATAACTGCATAAGCCAGTTTGTTAAAATAAATCTCTTTCTGTATATAAACATCCTATTGGTTCTGTTTCTCTTGAGAAGGCTGACTAATGCACCAGTTATTATTTTAAAGTATTTAACTCTTCGAGAGTTAGTAAATAGCATCTACTGCAGTTTCAACAACAACGTTCTAGTCCAAGTGGTCTTTTAAAAAGCAGCCTTGATCCCCTTGTACATGCAAATAAGGGGTGTCCTTGGCAGCACATCACAGTTACCAATTAAGGGCACCCATCACTGAGCAACAGCATGTCTGGTATTGAGTGGTGGCAGCAACCTCTGTCACTGCGTCTGGGAGTTGGAAGTGGTTGTCCTTGCCCTGGTGGCCTTTGTAGAAAGCAGCATGGGAAAGGGTCCATAGAATATTCATATTCTTTTTTATTTATTGCAGTAACATTGGATTATAACATTATATAGCTTTCAGATGTACATTGTAATATATTTTGAATTCTGTGTAGATTACATCATGTTCACCACCCAAAAACTAATTATATTCCATCACCACACATGTGAGCCTAATCACCCCTTTTTCCCTATTCATATTCTTAAAGAGATCTAAGATCCAGAAAATCTAAGACATAAAGGAGGAAAAGACCAAGGGATTATTGCTGTTAGTAACTCTAATCTTTGCTCTAGAAACCTCATGTTTGCTTTCACAGGATATATACAAACAAATATAAATAAATATAGGATAATATGAACAGAATATATTTATAATATAAATATTAACATAATTTTGTATTAGAATATATATAATTTATATAAATATCCTTATTGAAGTCCAGTAATACAAATAATATAAATAATAAATGTAATATAATTAATATAAGTTTAAAAAATTATCAGAGTTTCTGGGAAGATGGAGTAAATGTCCTTATCCTTAGCCTTTCACTAAGTGCAACTAAAACCCCTGGACATTATATATAAAACAAACATAAAAGAATCTGAAAGGTGGAGTAAAGAAGGCAGACTGTCAGGGACCTTGGGACCAGAGGAATGACATGGTGGCAAGTTCCCTAGGTTTTTTTTTTGCCTCATATATCCTAGACTTGGAGCTAAATAAGCTAGAAAACTGAAACGCCAATGGAGGCACACAAAAATTCCCTAGGAAGAGCCACTGTGTACCAAAAGACCACCAAAGGGACAGCCTAGCAAGTCAGAAAAATTTTAGACAATAACTCCTCTCCTCCAGCCAAACACCACAGAAAAACTGTAGCACCCCCCACCGCCACCCCAGGCTAGCAGAGTCCAAGTGGGGAGCCAAGACTTCCACCCTCAGGAGGCTGTAACAACCAGGAGACCCAACACCCTTGTCTGGGAGGTGTCAGAGAAGGCCAAGTAGGAAGCCAGGACTTGTACCCCCATCCAGAATTGCCTCTCCCTCTGCTTTGCTGCTGGGTGGTGTTAGAGGAGGCCCTAGTGAAGAAGCAGGACTTTTGTCATGGCCTAGTGGTAACTGGGTCCTGCCTCCACCCATCTCTGTGTCAATGGAGACCACATAGAGAGCCGGAGTTCTCACCATCTTCCAGCAGCAATAAGGAGCTCCTCACCTCTTGTGTCCTGGAGGCTGAGTGGGGGATCCTGGACTTCTAACTCTACCTGGCAATTATGAGGAGATGCCTCCACTTCCCCTGGTGTTAGAGAAGGCCAGTTAAAACAGAGTTTAAATAAGAGCCAGAGTCTCATAAGACACAGGTTTCAAATGAAAATCACTTGTCAAATCGAAACTAGGAAAATCTCAAACCGAATAAAAAACAAATTCAACAGAGCCCAAGAGCAAGATGAAAGAGATGGTAGGATTATCTGACAAAGATTTTGAAGTAGCCATCACACAAATGCTTCAGTGAACAACTCTGAACGTGCTCAAAACAAAGGAAAAATAGACAGCCAAAGCAAAGAAACAGAATCAGAAAAAAAAGAAAGAAAAGAAAATGCAAAAGAGAACAAAATGAAAATTTTAGAATTGAAAAATTCAATAACCAAAATAAAATCTCAGAGCATGGACTCAACATCAGAATGGAGGGGAGAGAGGAAAGAATCAGTGAACAGGATGACAGAACAATAGAAATTACCCTTATGGCAGCCATAGCAAAGTAACACCTTCATACATTGCTGGTGGGAATGTAGCACAGCCACTCTGGAAAAGTTTGGCGTTTTCTTAAAAAAACTAAGCAGGAAGTCACCATGCAACCAGCAATTGGTCTCCTTGGCATTTATCTCTGATAAATGAAGTCTCATGTTCACATGAATAACTGGGTAGAGGAGGAAAAATAATTTCCCTCTACCCTTCTAGGTTCTTAGCTGAGACTCTTCTGTAATGAAGAGACGATTAAGAAAAGACATTAGCAAGAGAAGAATAATAAAAGATTAGCAAGATAAAAACAAAGAGAATTTTAATAACACGTATACCTCCTGTATACATGACAGATACCCAGGAAAACCGAGTAATACCCATGTATACAGGAGTTATACAAACAAAAGTTTAATAATACATATACCTCCTACATACATGGGAGTTACTGTGTTTTCCTGGGTATCTCCTACATATCTCTCTGGATTTTCTGTTTCTACTTCAGGTCTCAAAAACAAATTTATACAGTATCGTTGTTTCAATTGCTGTTAGCCTTTTATGGTGTTTTTTCCTCCTGTTTGTCTGTTTGGTATTGCCAAATGATCTCTATTCCTTAAAGATAGCACCTGGCTACTCCCTGTGCAAAACTTTCATAATAATCTAAATCTAAAATGCAGAAATTTTCACAACTGGGTCATATTCGATTCCACCTTTACTCTTTGATATCCTCTTTTGAATTCCTTACCTCATTCTTCTGCACTAGAATGGGGTTGGGGGAACCTGGGTTGCTCTGTCTTCATTCACAATCAACCTATTAGTCCTCTTTCCCTCTTTCTTTCAAAGTCACTACACTTTGTAGTGTTAAGGGAACCAGATCTAGTTACTGATGGCACATTTCATGTCTAGGTGCCAGGATTGCGTATCAAGTAAATGGGACATGAGTATTCATTTGCTATTCTGAATGATCATTTTTAGATTCAGATGTCTTGGACCTTTTGGGCCAAACACTTTTACCTAATTTTTTGTGAGCTTTGGATGAATGAGAGGAAGCAGCACGGCACTTTCAATTTCTGTTAAAGACGACAAGTTTTCCCCACCCCTGGGGCTTCAGAGAATTGAGTTCACAGGAGAGAATCCTAACGGGAATAGTAAATTTATATAAATTATAACAGACTTGTTCATTTTTCTTATTTTTTTCATGTTCTTTGGAAGTTAATGCTTAAATCTGTAGGAATTTGATCTAAGCCATCTGAAATTGTAAAGACACACTGGAAACCCTGTATAAAACCAATGTGAATTCATGTTATACTTTCTATTTTGAGATTGAAAGAAGAAATTGGCTATTCATTGTTGCATTTTCAAAAACTGGTTAAATGTCAAGTAACTTCAGAAGCAACAAAGAGGAGAAAAGTAGAAAAGAAATGGGAGGGTTGTAGGGTCCAACGGGAGAAAGAGCAAGCAGAGGGTGACAAGCAGAACGTGACTCAGGAATTAGCTGCTCTACGGGCCCCTGCCAGCACTGACACCTGCCTGCTGGAGGATCAGGCCGAGGCTGGAAGGAGCGCACCTCCGAGAGGCATGGTTTCCCACCTCCTTCTTCTCAGTGGTCCCACCTGGGTCTCAGCTCCTCTGCTCCTCTCCGATCCCGGCGTTTCTCCCGGTCCAGATAATGGCCCTGATTCCGGACTCGCCCTGGTGTTGACTTCCCTTCTCATTGATTTGGGGAAGTCTTGGTTCTTTTGGGATGCAGATGGGTCAGAGGGTCTCGAGAGGCGCTGGCCCCAGAGTCCTTTTGTCTCCGCAGACCCCAGCCCCGCACTCGGGTGCCACCACGTGTCCGATGACCGGCACTGCAGCTCCAGATCCGTAACTTTGCCGCGCGCGGAGGCTCGGGACGCGCAGCTGCAAACGCAGAGCCACGGTGACCGCGGAACCACCTCGAGCTCAGGCGGCGAGACGGTGCAAGTTCCTGGGTCCCCAGGACCCCGGGAAGAGCTGAGCAGCCCGGAGTGGTCTCCAGGAGCAGAGAATCCGCGTGCTGCGAGCGGAAGCCGAGTCTTCCGAGCCTTGCACTGTGGCAGCACCGTTTTCAGTTCCTTGATCCGCCCGCCGCCATCTCAAGCTTGGAGCAGCCTCGCGTTAGCCCCGGGCCCTTCTGGGAGTATTTGGAAAAAAATCCCGCTAGGGGACATTTATGAGTCTTCTTCCATGAGTTTGAGAAAGACTAAGTTTTCACAGGAAGAAACACGGTTCATCCATGGCAGCAGCTGGGATTTATCTTTTCCTTTTCTTTATAGAAAAAATATTTCTTGACTCTTTGCTAAGCCGAACACCAGCCAAATTTACTTGGTATAATTTTAAAAGCGGTAAGTAAAGCGGCCTTATTCATGTGGTGGCCGGTTAGCTCAGTTGGTTAGAGCGTGGTGCTAATAACGCCAAGGTCGCGGGTTCGATCCCCGTACGGGCCAGGGCTAACGATTTTGTTTCCTCTTTTCGAACACATCGCCTGTGGATACTGCTGTCTTGTATCCGGTTACAGATAGTCATTAAATCACAGAGCAGAGAGATTTGACTTGTAATTTTCTTTCTTTAAAAGAACGCACGAGAGTTAGGATGGAGAGCTTAAAAGAATAAATGAGGTAAGGTGGGTACATTTAGGGAAGGGGAAGTAAAATTAAAGACTGTCTTGCATCAGTCTGGAAAAAGCTTTAGGCAATGCTGTTTTCCTGTAATTTAAGCTTTTGAAAGAGAAATCAGTACTCTTGGTCATGGTAAATGGCTCAATTGGTCAGGGCGTTGCTTTTATAAAGTGTTAAGGTCGCAGATTCGATCCACTTACGGTGTACGCAAGGTGGTATTTAGTTTTTCTTTTTCTCGATGTGGGAATGTCTGAGGCCTGTGGTGTTGCCTCCCGCCAAACTTCAGACCAGCAACCGCGAATGCTCCACGGTAAAATGGAGCAATGGTCGGCCTTTGGGTTATATTTGACCGTTACCGTGGCACTGCCACTTACAAGTCATTTACAACTCGTCTAAATTTTTTTGAACTTGTATCATAAAAGTGTCGGATTTGAGATTTGAATGATGCAGGCGGGGTGCACGGTGGGATATAGGAGGGCAAGAGACCCTGGGGCCGCTCTCAGTCTAAGCGCCTCGCTCGCCCTGTCCTGTTCTTTTCTTGAAGTCCGGCCACTGGGTCTCCGTGTCCTAGCTCGAGCCTCCTAAACCTGTTTCTCTCCTCGCCCCTTGCGCTGTCCCTCAGGCTCCCAACATGGTTTTACTCTTTCTCTTGTTTGAAAGTACTGTTTTAGGTTACTATGAAAATGACATTAACGATATTGATTAAATAATTACGTCAGCGATGTCTCAAGCACAGTGCCAGGGACATAGTGGATGCTCACTAAATCCAAGAAGGTGGTACCCTCCTCTGTTTTGGTCAGTTCTGCATCCTTCACGTCAAGAACAGTGACTGGCTGAAAGTCAGCACCTAAATTTTTTTTTAATTAATAAAGGGAACCTGCTACTTCATTTTGTATTAAATAATATGCTTACGGATTTGAAGTACAAGAAGGACTCGACAGCCCGTTGCTGAAGATGAAGGGGGCCACCAGCCAGCGAATGCTGACATCCATTAGAAACTGAGAGTGACTCTGGCTGACAGCCTGCAAGGAAATGGAGACCTCAGTCCCACAACTGCATGGAACTGAATCTTGTGACAACCTGAATGAGTTTGGAAGCGAGTTCTCTCCTAGGGCCTCTAGTGAGGAGCCTGGCCCTGCCACACCTTCATGTCAGCCTGATGAGACTCGTTTCTTTGTTTGTGTTTGTTTTTTCTTGGGTAAGGTAATACATTCACATGGTCAGTAACCAAATGGGAATACAGTGAAGTTTCCCTCTCGCTCACATCCCCCATCTGTCCAGTTTTCAGCACTACCTCCTTTTCTGCCAGTTCTCAGCACCGTCTCCCGCATATAACTGCTATTCTTAGTTTTATATATATTCTCCCTGATTTTCTTTATGCATATAGATGAAAATACGAATATAAATTTTTTTCTTTCTAGTTACGTAAAATGTTACATTGTACACACTATTTTGTATCCTGTGTTTTTCGCTTTTTTTTTTTTGATGTATCTTGGAGATATCTAGTTTATCAGCACTTACAGAGTTTTCAAACAGCGTGTTTAATGTTATATTTATTATCTATACAGAAACAGAGCTTATTTTCAATTGAGTTGGTCCAGCTAGTGAGAAGTTGAAACTGAACTTTTAAATCCATCCCACCACTGAAGACAGAAAATATACAAGTAGGACCAGAGAGAGGGCAGGAAGATGGCAGCTTTAATTTTCTGTTATAGTGCGAATAAAACTTTTTTTTGTAAAACCGTATGACATTTCAAATAGTCCTAAAGTAGGGGCTCCAAAGTACATTGTTGATCAAAGGAAATTTGTATAGATTTGTTCAAAGATAATTTTCAGAAAAAGGTAGAACCATCACTCTCATGCAGATATTAAACTGAGCACATTGTTAGACAATAAGATATTTACAAAGGTTTCAGTTTACAAAAGTGAAATCTACTAAATTATTATGAGTAGGATCATAACATGGATCACTTAAGAGGAAAGAGAGCTTCTTTGTAGATCCAGAAAATAGAACACTGAAACAACATCAACAATTTTTCAAACAAAACCCACAGTCATCCCTCTGCAATTCATTCAGTCGTATGTAGTTAATTCTTGATCTGCTAGATCTTGGGTTAACAGCTGTAAGGGTAAATGAAAGTGATTTTCTCTATTTATACAGGGAAAACTGCTCCCCCCACCTCCCCCATTTTCCGTAGTGTTTCCTTGGATACATAGTGAATCTGAGTCCTTACATGAACTTTAGAACAGAGGTAAATATTTCTAGGGGTTAAGCCTAGTCTTCAGTTTCTACAAAACTGAAGTATTTCTAAGGTCATAGACCAAATAATCTCTAGATATGTAAATATTTACCTCCTGAATTAGCTCAGGGGTCTCTCATGAGAAGTACGGGAGGCTGTCATGAGGTACAGCCCTTTGCTTCTCGAGGAGATAAGAGAATGTTCTTTCTTCAGCTTTGCTGTAAAAAGTGACATTTTGTCATAATTTTGTCATCACTTTTATGCTACCTTATATACATGTAAATCTGTTAGTACTTACTTAATAAAGTGTGTTCTCTCTCTCTTCTATTGATAAGGAGGAATCTTTTTGATGGAAGAATTGATGGGAGAACTTAAAGCCATGCCATCAAGAGCCTGTTCCCGAGAGAACCTGGCATGGTAGTCTTTGTCTATGAAGCCCTGAGACAGTCTTCTTTGTTGAAGATGATGCACTCTGGCCCATAGCTGATTGCAAGTGCTTTCAGGGAAGCAGCAAAAGTAAAGCAAAATAAGTGTATATAGATGACAAAAGATTTAAAATAGCTGTGATTAATTTATTATAATTTTCAAAAGCGAAATATCTGATGCAAGTTCATACGAGGAATAATGCCATTAACAGGGAATTTTGGCTGTTTCTGTGGCATGCAAAACAAGATAACAAAGCCAATCCAAAATAAGTTTAGACAAAATAGCTATAGACATAATGATCAACTATATTTTCAAAGGAGACTGGTGGGGACCTGGAAATGGCCACCCCAAGATATGTCTCTTTGGCATCAGGATTATTTGAGGCTGATTGCTTTTGATAAACTGGGACAGGGAAGGAGGCTCTGAGGAGTGGAACTTGCTTGCTCTTTGTTAGGAGACATTTACATTGTAAAGGAAATCTCTATCTGTAAAGGTACCTCCCTCTCTGTAGCAGGAAGAAGAAAGGGGATGACCTTCTCTCTAGAAACTCTTAATCAATGCCAAAGGCAAGGACTTAAATCTGCATTTTGTTTACTTTACTTGTGTTTACATGATCGACTCCCCCTCCCAACGTTGGCATTTCTTTAAGGATTAAGCATCTTTCCTCAGGCTAGGAACTGATTGCTGCACTCACCTGTGACCACCCAGCTTGAGACAATAGAATTGCCTCCTGCTATGCCCTCTTGTGACTATTGTGGGAGGGACATTTCAATCACATGTGAAACACCCTGTTTGGGGGTATATAACCACTCTGTGCACCCCACTTCTTCGGTGCTCTTTCTTCCTTCAGGAAGTTTAGACAAAATAGCTATAGACATAATGACCATGTCTCCTCATAAAGCTTTGTTTAATTTTCTCTTGCTATTCTGTCTCATGTGAATTTAATTCATTCTCCGGCCAGACGAACCCACATTAGGTAGAGGAAAAGTCTTCCTCCCCTACACAGTGAACACTGCATCTAATTAATAAAAGTGGAGGAGCATAATTTTTACAGAGAAAAAATATCTTAAGACATAACATATAATAATCCTGAGACATAACATGCCTCAATTATGCAAACCATATAGTAAGAATACATCAAGAATATACTAATATGGAGCAGAAAGTTTCGGTAAGTCTGGAGTAGGTCCTACACATTTATATATTAATGAGACCCTGTAGGCAAGTGATGTAAATCCCTAGTTGAAATTCAGTGGCCCAGAAAACTCTAGCTTCAAATTAGTGAAGTAGAGTTGCAACCAAGTTAACATTTAAAAAAATAACTGAAATTATGACTGATACACGCTACTGCTGTCTAATATCAGGTAAAACATCCCCAGGAGTCATAAATAGGAAAATATTATGTGATGCGGGGTCGGTGAGCCGAGGAGTCGAAAGAAAGATTTCTTGGACTCTCAAGATCTGGCAGTAGTGCTCTTTTATTTAGAAAATAGTGTGGAATAGCATGCGGACAGCGCCCATGGGCAGTCAGAGCTGCTGCTGCTGCGTGGGGACAGGGCCCACGGGCAGGAGGAGCCACTGCTGCTGCCGTGGGCATGGGGATAGGACCCATGGGCAGGCAGAGCTGGTGCGTGGGGACAGGGCTCACGGGCAGTAAGAGCTGCTGCTGCTGCTGCTGCTGCGAGTTGAGGGTTAGGGCTAATTTTATAAGGCATGGGTATGTGAGTCATTTCTTTACAAGACAAAGGAAAGAACATGAAAAAAAGTTAAAATGGTATCAGTGCAGGTGGGGTCTGGTCATTGGGTGATCCCATGACTTTTAGACAAGAATCAAATTGGATTAAGTAACGGTCAGAAGCCACCACCCTAAATCAGTTACATGAGATTGCCAGACAGCAACCAACTTAAGTTCTTGCCTTCCCCATTAAGAGTTTCTAGGGACAAGGTCATCTCTCTTCTTCCTGGTACAGAGAGGGAGCCACCTTTTACAGATAGAGATTTACCTTACAATTGTAAATGTGTCCCAACAAGGGCAAGTTCCATTCCCCAGAGCCTCCTTCCCTGTCCCAGTTTATCGAAAGCAATCAGCCCCAAACAATCCTGATGCCAAAGAGACACATCCTGGGGTGGCCAATTTCAGGTCCCTACAAGGTCATCCCCCCTTCCTTCACAAATGCAAATGTCTCTCAAAAGGGCAAGCAAATTGCCATCCTCGGAGCCTGCTTCTCATCTGCAGTTTTCCTCATCATTATGGACAGTAAGAACAATGATAAATTTTTAGGGATTTCCCATTTGGTATGCAATTTCTGAAATATTTACATTAATAACATTGTATCCATGCAAGCAGATTTGACCTAGGGAAGACTAAGCTCTTCTGCTTTCCCTCCTCCTCCCTCTGCTTCCCTTTGCTTCTTTTTCTTCTTCCCCTTCTTTCCCTCCTTCTCTACCTTCTCCTTCTCCTTCTCCTCAGTTGTCTTCTGGTATCACTTCTGATTTGACAACTTTTCCTATGCAGCCCATCAACAGTAACATATCAAATAACCCTAATTCTTGCCAGCATCTCTCTTTTTGCAAGGTGAAAGAACAAATATTTATGATTTCCAGGGGCCTTCTGGGAAGTCTGAAGGACAGTTTTAGGTGCAAAATATATCTTGAAAGTTTTATTTTCCATTTAGGATTTGATTTGGGGTAGCCAAAAATTAAAAGTTGTCAGGACATTTGAATACTTAAGGTAGGACTTGGATCGTGATTTCTTGAGAAAACACTTGGCTACTTGTTTCAAAGTGACAATAAAATATTTTAAAACAAACATAGAAAGTAACATGATTGTAATGAACTTTAGCTCATTCCTGGTTGAGAAGCCTTTCCTTCAATAATTAGAGATGACAAGAGATTTTCACGTATTGAGGCACATGGGGTAACTCTTTGGGTTCAAAATTGATTTGGCTTGAACTAAAAAAGCCTGACTTATGGCCTATGAAACATACATTGTACATCTGCTTTAACCATTAGAGTAAAGAATGCACTCTCTTAAGATAAGAATGCATACTTCGCCTCCTACTCCAGACGGGTAAGGCTGTGATTAGTCCCTTTCTGGACATCAAGATCATGTTGACCTGCTATTGCAACTGAATACCTCTTTGAAACTTTGATGAAAATGTATCCTGAGTGTGTTTAATGTATGTTCTTTGTTCTAAAAATATATAAGACTGTACTGAAAACCATGCTTCTCTGGAACACTTTCTTAGGCTTTCCTGGGTTATAATCCTCACTCTGGCTCAAGTAAACTCACCTTATTTCTCTCATCTATAGAATGGTTACTGGTGAAATAAAACCCTGTCATACTGTAGGTATGTTTATAATGAAACAAGCATTCCAAGTTTGTATTTCTAGATATTAAAATCTTCAAGACATAGTCTAACCAACTGTTTATAATGTTTCTCAACAGCAGCATTCCAATTGAAAGAGCCATTTAAATACTAGTCTTCTGACAAGTGACTGCACTCCCACGTGAAATGATCGGCCCACTGGAGAATTAAAACAAGGAACAGCAGGCTCTTCAGATGTAATCCTGTGTTTCAGAAATGTTCTGCCAGTTCTGGAATGTAAATAAATAGATAAAGAAATAAGTACATCATTAAAAAATCATATTTCAGAATCTGATTTATAAATCCGTCTTTTTAAAAACCAAGGCAACTGCTAGTAAATGATCAGATAATCTTATTTTCAAATGTTTTTCCTTTTGCTTGAAGCCTTTTTGTTTGTTTGTTTTGGTCTATCTGTCTTGCTTTTTTGAATGTGTTTTAATCATTAACTTTCTGAGATTTCATGTGACTCCTCTATAAAAAACTTCACTGAATCTATGGTCTTGCAAAACTTTAAATGATGTTGGCACCATGTTCTGTCTCATCTTCTGTCATTCCTCCTTCCTTCCTTCCTTCCTCCTTCTTTCCTAAATATAACAGAAATAAAGGAGACAGTGTTCAACTTCCTTGTCCTTCAGCCATGCTGCGAGGGTAGCCCGGGGATGTATTAATAATGGAGGAAGCCTCCCTTCAATGTGTAGGCTGAGTTTGGAGCAACTGACAGGTGTTAGGCAGTCAGAGTTTGGCTCTGGATTTGTGTGGTCCACTTAATATTTCAGACAAGGGTTGTTTGGGGTGTCGATGAAAATAATCCACAACCAATCTATAAATGAAAATTTCGGTGAGTTTATTCTGAGCTGAAATATGAGGACCATGGCCCAGGGCCTTTCTTCCCAAAGGAAGAAAGGGCACCAAGGAAATGAGGTATACAGAGTGGTTAAATACCCCCATACAGGACGTTTCACATATGATTGAAATGTCCCTCCCACAATAGTCACAAGATTGCCCTGTCGGCACAGCGCTTGATGGACACAGCAGGTAGTGGGTCCACTATCTCAGAGGGCGTAGCAGGAGGCAAGCCTATTGTCTCAAGCTGGGTGGTCACAGGTGAGCTCAGCAATCAGTTCCTAACCTAAGGAAAGATGCTTAATCCTTAAGGGAATGCCAACGTTGGGAGGGGGAGGGAAGTTGCACCTTTATCTCAAGGGCCTTTGCTCTTGCCATAGGGAATATCTAAAGCAGATATACAATGCATGCTCAAGGGCCTCGGTCAGGCCCTTTTGGAAAGACAAGGTCAGGCCGAATTAGGTTTACACAAAATGGCTTCCTCATATACTCCAATATATCCTATTACTTGCCATTTTTATTTGTCAGGGGCCTATTGACAGGTATTTGAGAACACATTTGTTCCTCCATGACTGAGATTTTGGTACATATAGGGCAGGAATAACAGCATTTTAATATAGGATATATGGGTCTAAAGGTATTTTCAACATTCACTGTATTTAGTTTGAAAGGAGAGAATACTGCAGTATTAAAGTTATGTGAAACTTGTGACTGTAGGGGAGGAAAAATAATTTTCCCTCTACCCTTCTGAGTTCTTAGCTGAGATCCCTGTAATAAAATACAGGTTAACAAGAGAAAAACAAGCATAAGCTTATCAACATGTCATGTATACGTGGGAGATACCCAGGGAAAAATGACTTCACTCTCAGAGGTGGCTTAGAATTCCAGCTAATATAGCATCTTCAACAAAGAGCAATAAATTTGTGGAGAAATGACAGGACAAAGGAAAGCAGTTTTAGGCTTCCAAGGGTGGAAAGAAAGACAAGTTAGTAAAGTTTGTTATTTGGATTCCAGGCTGATAGGGTCTCAAGTTGTCTCTGGAGATTAACCTTTGTCCTTCCTGGTACAGAGGGAAGAAAGAAACTTTTTGTTAATTTATGTCCTGCTTTTAGGCAAATAGAGGGAGGGCATGTATACATGTATACACGGGAGAAACCCAGGCAAACTGAGTAACTCACCACAAGGAGAGAGGCTCTCATCTGAAATACTATCTTCAGCTAAAGACAAAGGAGGATGTTGGGGGTGGGGGGAGTCAGTTATGGGAGATTACCAGAAAAGCATAGTAAACAAGAGTAAGGTTATTATTGCAGAAGTAAGTCCTCATCTTCTGCATTCATAAGGGTTTCTAGAGATAAGGTCATGCCCCCTTTTTCCTGGTACAGAGAGGGAGTTACCTTTACAGATGGAGATTCCCCATACAATTGTAAATTTCTCTCACAAAGGGTAAATTCTACCTTTCGGAGCTTCTCCTAGGTCTGCAGTTTTTAAAAGTAGCCATCCTAAAATAATCCTCATGCCAAAGAGACACATTTTGGGGTGGCCAATTCTGATCTCCCACAACCACAATGTCACTTACGATTCAAGGAAGTGATAATCTATTTGTGATTTATTTCCTAAAAATGTCATTGAGCTCCAGTTTTTCCCCTTGCACTCAGTAGGTTCTACTGATGCGTAAATAAGACAGGTCTTAGGGATGTACATCCAAGCCCAACGTGGTGACAGTCTAAATTTCACCAGTACTCTCTTACTTGTTCTCAAGAGTAAAAATGAGTCTGACTCCAAACCAGATGCCATGGCTTATTAATTATTTGCCTGACACTGACAACCAAAATCCATCATTTTGCTGAAAATGTTGGCTGTGACAGGCTAAGAGATCTGAGACTGAACTTCCAAGACAATTTGAAAGTTACTCTCTATCTCCTACTGCAAGATAGTTTTTGCTCAATTCTTATCTTAGTCTTAACCCATCATCAGCAAATTCATCACTTTCTAGGAACTACAGAAAACTTATTTATTTTCCCCTTCATCCCAAACCCTCATATTGTGATGTAATTATCTGGCAAGAGACTACAATTGGAATAACAATTCAGTACAGGCTTTATCAGCTATATAAATTTCTGAAAGCATCTCCCACATATTTAGTGGCAACTACACTATTGAAAATACAAAACCAAACAGAGAAGGCCCCGCTGGGATTCGAACCCAGGATCTCCTGTTTACTAGACAGGCGCTTTGACCAGCTAAGCCACAGGGCCCACTTCTAGGACACTGGTCAATTATATCATATTTGTAAATTTTTCTGTGAAATGCAGCAATTCGCCAGAAATTTATTTGATTTTGTAGCAAAGAGAACACATCTCTGTTTCTGTACTCATATTAAAATGAAACTTCTACGTTTAAAAAATGCATTCTTCAATGCAAAGTTTTAAAAATGATTTCAAATTGAAGAGTTAAATTCCTATTTTGTGGTGACTATTGCCCTCTAGAGGAAATATTGGATATTGCAACACATTTTAAATTTGTTTCTCCGTTAATTTATTTTGTCCACAATTGTCATTACCGTATTTCAAGTACTTTTCTAGGTATTGGAGGTAGAACAGTGAACAAAATAGAAAAAAATTTCTTCCCTTACAGAATTTGTGTCTGGAGGGAGGTAAAGAAAGCAAGTTTTAAAAATTTGCCCCCCAAACCTCTAAACAAACAACAAGGGATGTAAGAATCTCACTACTGCCAGCTTACAAAGCCCACGGTGTTACCTTCTGAGCTAATTCACTGCACTTAAACAAGACTATCACGCTTCCTTCTATTTTATTTCACCTGGCACAAGAAAGCAAGCACAGATGAGGACACACTGACCCAGAGGAGATTTGCAGCCACCCTGCTTCGAACTTGCCCAAACTAGGCACTGTCAGGTGCCAAAGACAGTGGCTGTCTTCCAGAGACAGTTTGGGCCTCTACAGATTTGCTGCTTAGTGTGGAGTTCTTCAGGAGGAAACTTTGCTTCTGGCATAGTTTCTTTCTGCTCACTGATCCTCTGGGCTAAAACTGACTTGATTTCTGCCTTCATAGATTTTAAGTAAAACTGAGTGGAGGATACAGAGAGGTAAAGAGAAGACTAGGGTACAGTGTGATAACCCCCACAGGATGCTGTGGGAGTCTCTAATGGGCATGGAGTCGGGAGTGTCTTGGCAGAGTAAGATGCTCTCTCATTTGACAGGTTCCATGTCAGGTTGACAACGTAGAGGGGGTTGTGGCATGTTTGGCCTGAATACAGCTTAGCGTGGGTGAAGAACAGATCAGACCATCATCCTGAAATGTTTAAATAACTGCCTTGTGCTTTATGGGGAAGCATGAGGGCATATGCATTCGCTGAGCACCCACAAAGTGCAAGACCCTGGGGAGGTGAGACATCACTTAGGAGATCTCCTTGGGACAAATCTTCTGCATACCTGACTTCTTCTGGTCGTCCCCCAGCTCTTCCCTGCCAGTCTAGCCTGCACCTAATCTACCTGCTCTTTCTTACAAAACTTCAAGATTTATTTATTCCCTTTGTCCCCATGTCTTGCTGCCTTTCCTCTCTTTACGCAGGCAACTTTTCTAACTGGTTTACTGTGTATCATTTTGATCGTATGTATTTTTTGCAAAGTTGACATTTTTGTTCTGTGCACATATATTCATGATGTTTTTCCTATCTTCTGTCCCAGCGATGGACTCACAGGTTGCCTCCACTGTCCCATGGCACCTCCCCATCCATCCCCCGTGATGTACTTGTGTGGGAGTTTCATTGGGATATATATGTGGGAGCAGAATGACTAATTAATCCTAGTTTATTTTCCAGCCGACCCTCCCACCAGCACTGCATATCCCTTTATCTTCGTCCATGCTTAACATTATCCAGCTTTCTGCTTCATAATCTAATATGTGTAGAGTGATAAATCTCATTATTGTTTTTTTAAATTTGCATTTATGTTTTCTAAAGATTTTGAGCATCCGTTTATACATTGGTTAGCCATTTGAATTGCATCTTACATACATTGACTCTTTTCTTATCATTTGCTCATGTTCTTATTGAGATTGATGTATTTTTCACATTGATGTACAGGGAGTATATTGTAATTATTAGACTATTGTAAATTTTAGACCTTGCAATATTGTCTACCATTATGTTACTTGTCTATAGACTTGGTCAATAGAGGAATTTAATGGGAGATCTTTGATTTTGTTAAGGATTTATCTTTTTTTTTCCTCTTATGATTTCTACTTCTGAGGTTGTGCTTAAAGAGTCTTTCTCTATTACCAGGTTAAAAAACGTTTTCTTCTCTAAAAAGGAAAATATACAGATTTTCTTTTTCACATTTGAGATGTTGATCCATCTAGGTTTCTAGATAAGTGTATTGATTTTTTACATGGCAATCTATTGGAATTGTGTCTTTTAATGCCCAAAGTTTTGGTTTATAAGGGTCTCCAGGATGTGTGGGTGCTTATGTAGCATCCTACACTTCCTTTATCTTGGCCTCCTCACATTGTTATGTAATTATGTAATTAATAAAATTATATGTTTTCCTTGTTAGAATATATGTGCTCAAGGTCAGGGAGAACCCAGTTGTTCTTTAACATCCAGCACAAGTCATAGCATGTAAATAACATATTTTAAGAAAATAATTGTTTGAATTAAACTTTATGAATTTCCCGTCAGACAACAAATCGAATCAACAGATTTGTTTTTTGCTTATGTTCTTGTGAGCTTGGGCTGATGTTTCATGGACCTATGAAGTCAACCCTAGGCCCCCCAAACTGTAAACAAGTATTTTGGTTCTTATAAGAAAAAGATATGAGAACAAGGATCCTATGTTGCTGCAATGGGTGAATAGGTAAAGTTTTGAACTTAAAGTTTACAGGTTGCATATCTGTGTAGGTTCAATCCTTGCTTCTGGCACATGATCTTATCTTCTAATTTGTCTTTTTCAATAAGAGCTAGAAAACCTTCTTGTTGGTTTCAGAAAAACTCTGAGTTTCTGTTTTGTACTTGGGCTATTTTACTATTTTTCTCTCTTCTATAATCCTGCATCTTACCTTCAGAGCCTGGAAAAAAAATCCTAGTAGGCAGTGTTTAATAGGTGCCCAGTTGAGTCTTTCTGTCACGGTACTAGCTCACCATTGACTTGGTATAACCACCCCAAGTCCATCAGTTTCTAAGTCTACTGTAATTTGATTTTAAGGAAAAATAAAAACTGAGAAAACCTTGGACAACACAAAGGAACAACTAGGATTATGTGTCCTGCAAACAACCTCCTTGGCCTGGTGGCTCTCACCACCTTTCGAAAGGCTTCCAACTCTTCGCTAAGGCTCTGGAGAGCAGGGCCCAGAGTTTGAAGGAGACTTCACAGACCAATACTGTGTCAAGGGAGGAAGGGAGGGGAGAGAGACAGATGGTGCAGGGGAGGTAAAATTTCTTCTCTGCCCTCTTAGGGTGTCTGGATGTGCCTAAGACTTAAACTGACATAAAACAGATTAATATGAGAAAAACACACACATTTTATTAAGTTATTTTTGCGTGTACACGGGAGCCCTCACAAGAAAAATGATGACTCAAAGAAGCAGTTAGAGCTCACTGCTTACATACTAGGTTGGACAAACATTGTGAAAATGTGACAAGACAAAGGGGTTTGGGCTAGGGCAGTTAATTGTGGAAAAGTGACTAGGAAGATAAGGGTTAGCTCAACAAGATTTTTTTGTACAGATGTGTCTCAGCCTTGACTCCCTGTCTCTGGTGATAAGAAGGCATCCTTCCTCCTGGTACAGAGAGGGCACCTTTCACATGGGTATTTTATCTCCTGCCTTTGGGAAGAAAAATGAAGGTAAGAGTGCCCTTCTTGCATCTGCTGTTTACTTGAAAAAAAGGCACTTGAAGCCTTTAATTCAAAATAATCAACATACCAGAGGGGCATATTTTGGGGTGGCATGCTCTGAACCCCTACAATTGAACATTTATTGCCTCCCATTGTAATGCACAAATATCCTAAGCCTAACTTAGTGAGCAGTCCTCAATAGGCCAGCTCTGACCCAGCTGCAAATAAAGGAAGATCATGAGACTGCTGCTAATTTCGTTTATAATTCCTTTGAAATAAAGATACATTTATTTAGCACTTGTTATTTGCTAGGAACTACAACGTAAGATGCATCCACCCAGGGGTTTTTATTGTTGCACTGCTCTATCCGCAGCGCCGCGACAAGCGCTTGGCACGTGGCAGACGCTCAGAATAATCTTTGAATGAATGTATGAATACAGATTAGTCTAGAAGTGTTCAAAGGGGCACAAATCAAGAATATGGTTTTAGATAATTTTTTCTCGTGTGTTCACAGATGACTCTACTTGAGGATATTTCAACATTGTGCGTGAGTGAGATGCACTGGAAATGCCATTTAGTACCAGAGTCCCCTGTATTCAAACAAAATTACCTATCATTGAATCAGATAAACATTTTCTAGTATATTTGTCCAGGAACTTTTGTATTTGTGGCCATGCAGATATTTACCAGCTCACGGTTCCATAGTGTAGTGGTTATCACGTCTGCTTTACACGCAGAAGGTCCTGGGTTCGATCCCCAGTGGAACCAGTTACTGAGGCTTTTGTTTTCTTTGTTTTTTCTTCCCCCGTATGAAGGAAAACAGAGAGTTTTTTCTTTTTTTTTTTAAAAAAAATCATTATTTTAAAAAAATGTATGCTTCTGAGAGTGCTAACGGAAAAACAGAATTGATGATTCTCTCCCAGCTTTTCTTTGGGAGATCCTCTTTCATACATTGCTTAGCTCTGGGGCGCAGTGCAGCATCACGTTGTCGCAAAATCTGGTCTTGTTATTTCTGCTGCGTCTAGCCAACTGAAGAGTTAGGAAGAAGTAAGTTTCAATGAAGCCCCAGCGCTCGAGACTAAATATTTTCTCACCTCCGGAGTGCGAGAGCCTAATCCGCAAGAATTCCTTAAATTGTAAAACTGGGCGGAGAGGCGAGTACACCGTTTTAGCTCAAAAGGGAGTAGCCCTGGGCCTCAGATTAGGAACAACGCCAAAAAAGTGTGTGGTCAAATCTGAACAGAGGCTGGCTCCTCCAGTAATTTCCCAGTCCTTCGGGGGACTCACGTTCTTTCCCAGAAAGTCAAGCTCTCCCAGCTGCCGCCTGGAAGTTCTCAGGAAGAAGACTCCAGGTTTATTTTCCTAAGAGGATAAAACAGAGGTCTCTGGCATGGGAAGCATTTGAGAAGTTGTTGGTTGTGGTTCATTAATAAAAACAAGAGAAATATACGAAAACTTCAATCTTACACAGTGAGACTTCCCAGTCTTCTTCAACCACACTTCTGCTCACAATAAAGTGCCATCCAGAGGGTCAGAGCTTCCGATCAAATTTCCAGTATCCTGCTCTTAAGTATGAATAGAAAATCACCATACATCTGAAGAATATGTGAAAGAAAGGTAACAGAAAACAGAAACAGGAAGCAACTTGAGGAACAAAGGCTGCATAGGTAGAACAATGCTGAGAATAAATCAATATTAATATACTTGGAGAGATGGGAGACAACATTGCATACTGAGATAAAGAAAAGTGTATTCACACAAGGAAAGAGGCTATTTTTAAAGTAAAAATATATTATTAAAAATGAAAAATTCACTAAGTAGATCATAAAGTATAATAATATTCTGGAATATCAAGCGAAAAAAAATAGTGATGGAGAGAAAAAAACGAGTATATTAGAGAAAAAAATCTAGGATGTGCAACATCTAAATAATATTACTTCCAGAAATAAAGAATAAGGAAAATGCAAAGAAGATAAACATCAAAAAGACAGGTACATATAACAATACTAAACTAAACCAAAACCGAACCAAAAAAACAACTAGATAGGCAGGGATCACTAAGTCGTCAGTAAAAAGGATAAAAATGCTTTTATATTTAACTACTGGGGAAACAGACAAGAGCATAAAATATACTAGAGAGGGGAAAAAACAAGTCACAAAAAAGGATCAGTTAATGGAATAGCTGCCTTTTCAAGCTTGACACCAAAAGCTAGAAGACAGTGAAACAATAGCTTCAAATCTGAAAGAAGATGAAATATACTATGGAAATCGGTATGAAACCCAGGTATCCATCAAGTGTGAGTGAAAAGAGAGATATGTTCAAATATACATTGCTTCATAAAATTTACCTCCAGTACTCCCTTTCACAGGATCCACTGGAGGATATGTTCCACCAAAATGAAAAGGTAAGTCAAGAAATAGGAAGACTTGGCATATAGAAAGGATGAGATGCAAATATAACATAAGAGATGTGTGGAGAGATAAGCCAGGATGAGAGGAATATCATATACATGAAGTGTTAAGGGGAGCTAGACTAGACTTCAAGAGTTCAGAAATATCTGGGGAAGAATTCTCCAAGGAGATGAAGTTGAGAGAAACCTGGATGTGCATAAACATCCTGAAAGGAGATTTAAATAACTGGTGGATGAATTTGGAGTTGAAATAATAAGACCTATTGAAAATTGTGCAAATAAAAATAAGATTACTTATCCCATGTGGCAGGAGCAATAGTAGTTTGTTAGGATGGTTTGCAATTAGAAAATATCTGTAAGGATTGAAAAGGAATAAATAAGGAATCATTATTTGCAGATGATATATCTATAGAGAAAGTTGGACAATGAATAAATGTTTAAAATCAATAAATGAGTATAACACATTTGCTAGATACTGTTCATAATTTTAATTCAGAAATAGACAGAAAGTAGGGTTTTAAAAATTATACCTAAGAGTTAGTCTGACAAATTATGTACAATACTTACAGGGGGAGAATTATAAAATATTATGGAAAGACCCAAAAAAGCTCCTTCAATAAATGCAGACATACATCATATTAATGAGAACAAAAGTTCTACATAAAATAGTAATCCAAGGTTTCTTTAAAATAATACAAATATTGAATGAGATTTCAATCAAAATTCCGATAAATTCTAATACTTCGAAGAACTAGGGTAGTTTTAGCAAGCTGAATCATTTTAAAGAGAAGAAAAAGATGATAGAACTGCTTTCTCTTCTAAATATGAGATGTACTGTAAAGGATAGTAATTAATATGGATGGTATTTTTGCCGAGATAGAGAAATAAATCAATGGAACAGAATGGATAGCACAATATAGATCAAAGCAAATAATGAAACATCATAGCTGATATATAGCTGGCAGGGCAGATCAGAAGGCAAATATAGACTATTCATTAAGTATTGCTGGGTCAATTATACATATTAGAAGAAAATCCATACCTTACAATATACATAAAAATTAATTACAGGTGGATTACAGGCTGAAACGTGAAAAGCAAAGCTCTTAGACATTTCAGCTAAGGCAGTGGAGAGCTGTGGGGCAGAACCAACATGAATCACCATTTCTCTCTCTTCTCATTGAGACTGCTTTTACCTGTCCCACTCAGATCAGCGTTTGCTACTTCTCCTTTTCCAGCCTCTCTCCATAGGAGTCTGTCCTCCCCTGGGCCTCACACGTAGAGGAAAGACTGAGAAGGCTGGGAGATCCACAGCGATGAAGATGCCTTTGGAGGCCTATTGAAGTTGAGGTCAAGTTTTTATTCCTTAACTGAGAAAGGAGTTGCCTTTGATTTATCTTGATGTAGGCCATGAGCTTCTGCTCACTACCTAACTTATCACAAGGCCAGGACCTACACATTTTTCTACTTTCTTGACTCAAGTTCTTTGTGAGGTCTAGCTATTCCCTGACTTCTCACTGACAGGGAAGTGCTTTGGTAAGTTTTGCTAAAGCCTACCTAAGGACCTGGAGGAAAAACCTTTTGTTTCTCCTTTTGGAAAGCTTTCCAAAATATGAGCAGCCATTTTAACTTAAAGAAGGTGCCAGAGTGGTATGGATAGAGCCAGACTGCTGTACCCCAGGCAGAAATTAACATTCCCAAACTCCCCCCTAGTGTGCTCCTTGTGGATTTCTGCCAGTATTAGAGGAAAGTTTCTTTGGTGTAAATCTTTCCTTTTCCAGATTCCCTGACTTTTGTGGCCATTCTTCCTATGATCTGTCTTTCTCTAAGACCTCTGTGCCTTCCCCAAATTTATAGCCTACTATGGCAAACATTTTGGCCATCATTGGCTTTATAAATGGCCTAGCTGAAATCTTGAAATAAACCTTAATCCTGAGGACAGACAAAACTCTTCCTGCTATGGTTGTAATTAGTTTATCACTGTCAAAATAGCAGAGAACTACCATCAATTTAAATAGATGCCGAGTTTGGCACCAGCATTTGCAACATCTGTGTTTGCAACTGCACAAAGGTCTTCTTCCATGTAAGCAGCAATGCTATTTATTTAACAATAAGAACAATGGTTTATTTTGTCATATTTTTGGTTTGCACCTCACTGAGCTACTGCCATCATGCATATTACCCAATGAAGTCTTTAGAACAATTGTAGAATGTGGTAATTTTCCTTAACTTCCATTAAGAGGTGAGGATGATGAGGCACAGAGAAATTAAAGAAACAGATCATGAGTGCCATAGATATAGGAGGGCAGTTTTCTCTCTGCAACTGTGGTTAATAGGTTGTGTAGGATGCTCCCAGACCAATATTCATGCATTCATAAAAGGACATCTGGAAAATTTAAACTTTTTATCTCATAATTCCCCTGCTCAATTTACACCAGATTTGCTAGTGATGCTCACTCAAAGCTACGCAATCTAATTGTGAACCAGAGAACCTGATACATCTAATATAAACATGTGCTTGGCACTGAATACCATATGGTACATACCAAAAAGCTCTCTACTTTTTGAGCAAATCATAGAGTGTAGGTCTTCTTTACTCCTATCACTAAGGGCATTAACTCTCTTACTAAGAGGTAGCCTCTGGGCCATAGTCTATGGATTTCTGCTACTCAGGCCAGTAAGAATTGGAGAAAATGTGTTCTAGAGAATTGCAAGATCAAGATATTTGTCTCTGTTCCAAATCCACGTTTCTTCCTTCACTGTTGGCAAAAGAATTGACAGGAGCTGGTCCTTCTGGGTCAATGCTCTTCATCCCTGTCCTCACTCATGTAAAACTCAGTAGAAATGACATAGACAAAAGAGAAAATTGAGATAGACATGATACAAGTGAACATGAATGACATCTGTGAATGCTGTTAGACTACTGGGAAGCGGTCTCAGAGCTGAGCTGCTGGAGGAATGACATCTGAAGTATAAGACATTTCAGCTCCGTTACAATATCTCTGAAGCTTTGTTGGTGCGAGTTGCAGAATCCGTGTCAGGCAGACAGTTGGGGAAGGAATGCGGGCTATTTTAGTCCTAAGATGGGAAAGTTTTAGGAAGCCAAAGACGATATCTTTATGATGAAACTTCTAATAAGCTGCTAATAATATGAAAAAGAAGGCAGTGTTTTTTGAGCACTCACAATCCACAAGGTCCAGGGGAGATGAGGTGCCATTTATGTGATCTCAGTGCTGTGCTACGGCAGGAATAGCCTCATGGAAGCTCTTCTGGGGATCTGCTTGTCTGGAATCACCTTGCTGTGGTCCCCAGGTAGCATCAACTGCTTCTCCTTTCCAGCCATCTCCCCATCTCAGATCAGCTCTCCTCTACTCCCATCTTACCCAGTCCACTTGCCCCTTTCTAACTCTAGAAACTGAAAAGGCTAGAGATAGGGGCTACTTTTCTGAGCCATGACTTTGTTTTGCCCCAATAGTTCCTGCACTTTTCTCTCGATTATGAAAGTTTACAGTTTCTCATCACTGGCCCAGGCAGCGTACTTAGAAACGCACGATTCGTGATCAGTTCTTTGTGTGCGAGGAAAGACAGCCACAATAAACCTGGATCTGCATTTGAACAGTCATTTCTCGCATTTAAAAGGAAAAGTTTTCTACTTTTATTATCTCAATTTCTTCTTTGGGGCTTCCAGCTAGTGCCAACAGGACTGTTGGACTTGGGTATGGCTGAGAAGAGAAGCATTGGAAAGAGAAAAAAGAAAAACAAAAACCATAGACACTTTCTATTTGACTAGCTGGTGGGGGCAGGGTGATGAATATTTGTCTTTTTGGGTTCCGATTAGATTAGGAGTCCCTTCAATTTTGCATGGGTCTTTCGGAGACTGTTTCCACTGCAGTGTTGAAAAAAAGAAAAGTGCACATAAGACCTCAATCTTCTGCCGTGACTCGGATTCGAACCGAGGTTGCTGCGGCCACAACGCAGAGTACTAACCACTATACGATCACGGCAAGCCACTGAGAGCCACCTCTTCTGGTGCCCTACCTTTGCTCATTTCTCAGGAACGTCTGTTTTCGTCGTCTAAAGAAAACTGCACTTTGTCTTCCGTCCTCATTTAGAATTACCTACCCAGTTTACCGCCCTATTCTCTTCCTCCCATCTCCAATATTTTGCTTCTGGCAAATAAACCAAAGTGAACAAAAAATGTTTCACTACACGGAATTTTCCAAACCTGGTGGCTCCTCTCTGGGGTTGGTAACACTTGCGAACTCATAACTCTCACTTCCACTCCCAACCCAGGCATGTTTCTTGCTTAGTTTAAAAAAGCTTGGTCCTCAGACCTCTGGCAACAAAATGGAGAGTGCTGCTTCAAAGTGAACCTTCCTGGGTCCCATTTTTGGTAAAACCGGTCAGAATCTCCGGGTGCTTGGTGTGCAATCTGGCATCTTATCGCGTGCCAGAAGTGAGCCTCTGGTCCCGGGAACATATGCGGCTTGGTCCTGACCCATGTGTCTGTGAGAAGCCGGCACGGCGCGCCAGGGACTCAGCACGCCCACTCTGGACTGTCAGAAAATGCTCGGTGTCCTGGGGCGCTCAGACGGCGTTGAAATTTCTTTCTCCCTGTCTACCTAGGTTGCCAGAAGGGGGATAGGAGAACTTGCTTCTGTCTTGTGTGGCCCGGAAGCGCTCTGGGACACCCCCTCCCCCTGGAAGGCTACGCTGCGAACATGATCTCTAGAGTGAGGGTCCTGCGCGCGCTCTTTCCTTAGTATGGAGTGATTTCCTTTGTTCTCTTTTCCTGGTGAAATTTGATTCCTGCTTCAGCTCTCCACTTTAGCTTCAATTCATCGGGAAGCTTTTCCCGACTTCCCGTCTCCCCACAACACGTTCCTCCCAGTCTGGGTTAAATTTTGTTTTCTCTGTTCCGTGATCATTTTAAACTTTTCCTTCAATGTCCCTATATCGATTTCTTATGATATATTAGTTATTGGAATTATTTTTAATTAATGTCAGTCTTCTGCCCCCAACTCCCCTACTGTGCTCCACAGCCTATCACCACGGCTCCACATTTAGTAGGTTCTTTATGAATATCGTTTGGCCTCAGAATGAATGAACCGGCAGAGATTCCAAACCAATGCTTCAGGAAAGCAACTTCTCGCTACAGCCTGTGGCCACACACTGCAGACACAACTTTATTGCATGTGGAGGATGACGATCAGATTAGGGCAGGTGGTGGGAAAAGATCGAGAGAAACTTAAAGGAGTTCAGAATTATGTCAGCACCTGTCCACAGACAGCCTCTCAGTAGGGCCATTTTATGAGACTTTTTTTTTTTTTTTTAAATCTCCTTTCTTCTAGATTACACAAAGCCATCCTAATTGCTGGCAAGTTTGCTGAAGAATTACCTGCTTCCCAATATTAATTTTGTGATCAGGCAAGAGCGCTAGAGATTTTCCCAGTCTCAGGGACATGAGCTCAGTTAAGTTGAAGGAAAGGAAACACTGCCAGTGCAAGGACTGTAGGCTGCCTCTGTCTCAGGCCTGTTTGAGTGGGACCTCTCCTTCCTCTCCTTCCCTCAGGGACTTCCTCTCGTCCTATTTAGAAAGCTGCTGTGGACACAAGTGCTTTTTGGCATTTTCTGCTGGGATATTTTTTGGCAGTTGAGTTGACCTGCACGTGCTTCTCAGTAAGGAGACAGAGAAGCTAATCCTGTGTGCCAGTCCTTGGTGTGGCACAGGCCTAGAAAATGACCTCTTTTCTTTCACTTTTTATTTATTTATTTTTTTGAGGAAGACTGGCCCTGAGCTAACATCTGTGCCCATCTTCCTCTACTTTATATGTGGGACGCCTACCACGGGCATGGCTTGCCAAGCGGTGCCATGTTCACACCGGGATGGGAACCAGCAAACCCCCGGCCGCCGAAGTGGAATGTGCGAACTTAACCGCTGTACCACCAGGCCGGCCCAGCTTTTTATTTTTGAAGGGCTTTCTGAGGACTTTGTCTGGCACATTCATTACGGTGATTCCGAGTCATATAAGAGACAAGCTGGCATTGTCCAAACCACCAGCTCTACATTTACAATGCCGTGGACTCTTCTTCTGACTTTCCTCAACTTCCTGTAAGAAATTAGTTGAAAACCCTCTCTCCTACTCAAGGGTAAGCAACTCTTTCCTCTCTCTCTCTCTCCTATATTATAAAAAAAAAGATTTCTCTATAGAGTCTTTCCCAACAACATTCAAAGATGTTTTTATTTCTTTCATCTGAAAGAAACATTCTCTTGCTCCCATTATCCTTTCAGCTGACATTACTGTCCTTCAGTTTATACCCATATTTCCCCAAAGTGTCATCAAACGTATATCTTCTTTCTTTCATCTCATTGCTTTTATTTAATATATTTCAACTTACCTTTGCTTCCAACACTCCACTTAAACTTATCTTTTAAATTTCACTAATTGAAATTGCTCTATCTAGTACATTGTTAGTCTTCATCTTATTTGAATTTGCAGCAGCATGTGACACAGCTGATCACTCCCTTCTCCTGGAAATATTTCTTCATGTTGATTATAAGACACCACTCTGCAGATTTTTCTTCCATTTCATTAGCCCCTACTTCTCAGTTTTGTTTGCTGGTTTCTTCTTACTTCCTCAAGTCCTCAAGGCTCAGTCCTTGTTCTCTGTCTTCTCTTGCTTCCTTGGTGATTACACCTGGTTGCACCCATACTCTGAGATTTCAGCCAAGACCTCTACCCCAGACTCCAAACATGATACTCAACTTCGCAGGTGATAGCTCCTTCAGATGTCTAATAGACATTTCAAATTTAATATGTCTGAAACTGAATTCTTGATCTTTTCCTCAAACCTAAACTTTCTACTCCTCTCCATTTGGTACAAAAGTTGGATGGGTAACAGAGAATGAGAGTAGATTACTGCAAACTTAATCATATATTGAAACCAAATGCTCACTGTACCATCATATGTGATTCATGGGGGTTGGGGAGCAGCTCATCATGACTTCTGGTACCTGGTAAGCACTAAGAAATATTTTTCCTAATCTCGATTAGTAAATAAAACTAGAAATTGTTTGCTTTTAATTTAATTTTTTTTAAAGATTGGCACCTGAGCTAACAACTGTTGCCAATCTTTTTTTTTTTTTTCCTGCTTTATCTCCCCATAGCCCCTGGGTACATAGTTGCATATTTTTAGTTGTGGGTCCTTCTAGTTGTGGCACGTGGGACGTTGCCTCAATGTGACCTGATGAGTGGTGCCATGTCCGCACCCAGGATCTGAACCAGTGAAACCCTCGGCCACTGCAGCCGAGTGCGCAAACTTAACCACTGGGCCACGGGGCTGGCCCCCGAAATTGTTTGCTTTTAGATGGGAAATATATATATATACTTTTACTATTTGCCAAAGGGATCTGAAAATTGTTTTATCATAATGCACTCCAGAGGAATGTTGTTATCTTAGTGCCCTACAGAATATGATGCTGACGCATTACAATGACAACACTGTGGAAGCTGGTCCTGGTGAGCAGAAAATAGCAAATATACTAGATGTCTTAGTAAGAGATGTGAATCCCAGAGTTTAGAGATAAAAAACATGAAAGTTCAAGAGACTGCTGCAGAGAAGCTTATAGGGGTCTGGTGATGTGAGATATTTCCGAATATTCTCGCAAGAGTGAGAAACAAGTTGCTGCTCCTCAGAACTCCCACCTTCAGAAACTCAATGCTTGATAGGCCTCTTTGGATTTTGGAAGCAACATGTGTACTATATCTGGGTGTGCTTCGGTCACCAGCTGCCAGATAATTTGTAAGCCTGATGCTTTTTATTAGGGCCCCCTTTGAAGTGTAAATATCTTACCGCTTGGGCTTTGTAACACAGAAGAGCCATTGGCCTGGAGTTATCCATGGCAGACAGAAATGCTCTAAGGAGACTCTTGCAAAGCTCATGAAGAGCATCACACCTGGGGATTTGGAATAAGGCCATATTTTATTCTGATGACAACTATTCTTTCTTTGAAAAATAACTTCTAGCTTCTACTGGACCATTTTAGTTACTGAATGCCTGACGATGGGACACAAAGTAAACATGTGTCCCAGAATATTCACCAGAAACTGAGTATTCTGTGATCTACTGAATTATAAAAATGGATATGCACTGTGGCATTTCATTTTGAAATGAAATTCTATAGACACGACCAGATCTGAGATAGTCTGGAGAGTATGTGTAATGCCCAGACTCCTATGGTATTTGTTCTTACTGCTTTGTTATGTCTTATTCAACCGCTTTTTATGACCTCACAGTAAACTTCCTATGACTAGTTACCAGAGGATTAACAATCACGGGTCTGTTTTGATTGGCTTTGCAGAGCATTCTATAACCAGGTAGAATTGGATGGCTGTGCCCTACAAGCTACAATTCCACTTAAGAATAGGAGGCTGAGAGAGAGAGTAGTGAAGAGAAATCCTCCCCGTCAGCAGAACATTGGGTAGTACATCCATTCTCACGGGAGGGAATCTGGCCTGATGTAGGAAAAGCAAATCTATATGTATCTTTACTAATTTATGGACAGTGACTAATGAGTTATCCAGCTAGTCAAGGACAGGGAAAACAAGACTAGAAAATTAACATCATGAATATCTTGTGGAGTGTAATGTGAATAGACACAGATAGTGAATATATTTGAGTCATACCAAAATGCTCACAAGAGGGCTTCCCTCATGAGAAAGGCTCTCCCCTCAGGTGGAAATGATGACCTATCCTGTGAGGATCAGTCAACCTCTTTCCCCAGCCAACCAGTGATTGCAAAATTGTCTATGTACAAAGGAGTTCATAGTGGTGGAGATGAAGCCTATTGATGGGTTCAAATTATGGGATTACTAACACCAAGCTGATTGGGCTACCACCACTGCTGACCACTACTTGCCAACAAGAGAGGCCACTGCTACACCCCTTGCAGTATCATCTCCAGGGAACTATCAGCTGGCCACTAGTCAGTGAGTTGATTATACTGGACCCTTCTTTCATGGAGGAAGCACTAATTTTTCCTTACAGGGATGGACACATATTTAGGGTCTGGATTTGCTTTTCTTGCTTGTATGTTTTAACTCCTACCACCATCCGAGGACTTAGAGAATACCTTTCCCATCATCATGGTATCTCAAAAAATGCCTCTAAGCATGGCACATATTTTGCAGCAATGGCCGTGCATCCACGGGATCCACTGGTTTTAACGTGCACCTCATTACCTAGAAGCTACTGGCTTGATAGAATTGTGAGCGGCCTTCTGGAAGCCCAGTTATGTCACCAACTGGAAGATAGAATCTTCACATTTTTGTCTTAACAGGATATGGTATATGCCTTAAAAGAGTGACCAATATATGAAGCCATCTCCCCTGTATCTAGAATACACAGATCTGGGAATCAAGAGGTAAGAGTGGGAATGATTCTTCTCGTTATTACACCCAGGGATCCATCTGAAGAATTTTGTATCCTGTCCCTATGACCTTGAGCTCTGAGGGATTAAGAGTCTTCATGCCCAATAGAGAAATGTTTCCCTAGGGAACAGTGTCAGCTTTCAAACTAATTGATTAATTAATTGATTTCAATTAATTTGAAAGCTGAGAACTGTCTTTGGACATCTCAGTCTTTTCATGCCACTGAAGCAATAGGCAGAGAAGAGGGTTCCTCTTCTTTCTGGGATGATTGGCCCCAATTGCTGGGAAGTAATTGGGTTTTTGCTGTCCAATGGAGGCTAAGAAGATACTACTATAACCCACGGAAGTCTCTGAGTGTTGTTTGCCCACAACCCCTGGTCAATAAAAATTTGTGGCAAACTGATAAAGAAAAGACAACCAATGATGCAGATCCCACAGGAATAAAGGCACAAATTATACTGCCATATAAAGAATCCAGCCAAGGTGCTGACAGAGGTCTGGGTAATAAGGAATGAGTCCTTAGAAAAAGGAAACTATGATTACTAATTTAAGCCTCATGACCAGCTGTAGACGCAGAGTCCATAGAAGCTTTGTATTAACTGAATTTTCTCAGTTTTTATCCTAGTACCTTCTAGCAAGGTGATGACTAACTATCATTTTAGGTTTAAGGTGGGACTATGAACAAAGTGAAATCACCTCATGAACTGGCTGTGATTTCATGCATTTCATGTTGGAAATGTAAATTTTTCACCTGGTAAAAGGATAAGAGAAAATGCCAAAGGACAAAAGGAGTGGACTGGGCCAGATACGTATTAACCTTTGCCGGTTCAGATTCGCTCTCCCTCTCCTTCATCCTGTCCCCAGGAGGCTGGCCTATGTAGGAATTCAGTCCTTGCCTTCTGGCTTCTGGTTGGATTTGGCCAGTGGAAAGTAAAAGTAGATCTGAGAGAGGAAGGAGCTCTTTCTGTCTCAGATTCCATTTCCTCCCATTGCCCTTTTGGGCCTAGGTATGGTAACTGCCTACATAGGCTAGCATCAGGGCTGTCAAATGACAAAACTCAAACAATTTAGTAAGGAGTTTGATGTCCTTTATTTCAGGGAAAACAATCTGTGGATTGGGGGAGGCAGTGCCTCACAGAAGTGGAGTGCTCTTCCACAGGGATTTCGGGCAAGAGTGTGGTTTATAAAGTGTTAGAAGAGGCAACACAGAAACAGGGTGTGATTGGCTAGAAAGTCGGGGATTTCCTTATAAGGCAAAACAGTCCTAATTTCTAGGATAAGGTGAGCTAGCTAAAGCTGAGGTGGAGGATTGTGATTGGTGTATGCTAGGTTTCCTAACAGTGAGGCATTTCCAGTAAGTGCAGCTGACCTAGATTTAGATTTGTGACATGGGCCGGGTCACTGGGGTAGCCTCTATTTTGTGGGTCCAAATATATCAATTAACTTTATCAGGGCACCACACTATCCCTCGTGGTTTCCTAACTCCTTGCTCACTTTACAAGTAGCCTATTGAACAATAATCAAAGTACTCAATTTGAGTGAATATCCTTTTCCTGATGGAACACTGGCTGACATACCGACCTCTTCTAGCTTATGTGCTAGTGGAGTTTACAGACCTTAAACAAAAATAGAAAAGTTATTTGTTCTTAAAATATAATAATTGGCAGGGAGTTAAGACCCTGGTCTAGTAAAAGTGAATTGCTGTCAGCAGGCATAATGTGGATTAGGATTCAGGGAATACCTCACTGAAGAGATGCACTACTAGGAAAACTGAAGAATGAATTGGAGTTAGTCAAGGAAAGACGAGTTCAACAAACACTCTTGGCCTTGAAAATAGCAAATGCAAAGCTACTGAGGCAGGAAGAAGCATCACATGTTCTAGAAACAATGGTCTCTTGTGATTGGAGCATAATGAAAGGAGCGTGACAAATAAAAATGGCAAGCAATGGGATATATTGGAGAATATGAGGAAGCCATTTGGTATAGACCTAATTCGGCCTGACCTTGTCTTTCCAAAAGGGCCTGACCATGGCTGTTGAGCATGCATTGTATATCTGCTTTAGATTTTCCCTATGGCAAGAGCAAAGGCCCTTGAGGTAAAGGTGCAACTTCCCTGCCCCTCCCAACCTTGGTGTCTCCTTAAGGATTAAGCATCTTTCCTTAGGCTAGAAACTGATTGCTGCGCTCACCTGTGACCACCCAGCTCCAGACAATAGACTTGCCTCCTGCTACGCCCACGAAGATAGCAGACCCACTACCTGCTGTGTCCATCAAGTGCTGTGCCAACAGGGCAATCTTGTGACTATTGTGGGAGGGACATTTCAATCATATGTGAAACACCCTGTTTGGGGGTATATAACCACTCTGTGCACCCCACTTCTTCGGTGCCCTTTCTTCCTTTGGGAAGAAAGACCTCTGGCCATGGTCCTCAGATTTCAGCTCAGAATAAACTCACCCAAATTTTCATTTACAGATTGGTTATGGATTATTTTCCTTGACAAGCGAAACAGAGAAGTCCTGGAAGTAAAGAAGGTCAGGTACATGGGAAACACTTTGCTTTTTTTATATGTCTGTTTTCTTTCCCAAATTCATGCTTTCCTTTGTATCCTGAAGCCTAGAAGACTATAAATTACATTTCCCTGGTTCCTTTGCCAGCCATGTTCTGGTTAGTTTCAGCCACTGGGAAGCAATGGAAGAGAAATGAGAAGCCAGGAGGAAAGGAGAATCTACTCGCTTCTGGCAATAATGGTGGTGAGTCCATGAAGGTGGAACAGGGAGAGTTGATCACTGTAAAATAGTAATCCTTCCCCCTGGGGAAGGGAAAAAACAACTCTAATATTATCTCTTTATATCATCTAATTTACTGAAAGGACATTTTGGAGACTTACAGGAGCTGGTATATTCAGGAGAGGCTTCTAACTTATTTACCAGGAGTACCAGATCAAATCAGACAGGTCAACCCCTAAATACACTTTCTAATTCTAGTCTGATAATTTTATTAATTCATAAAGTTTTCAAGCAAAGTATGGACTGCACTGATTTCTCCTTGAAAATATCAGTTAGTTTAGCAATTCTGCTGTGAATGTAATAAGGTTAGTTTTTGATAGGTCAAACAATTTTAATTTACACCAGCAATTTTACCTACAAAGTTTTTTGTTTTATATTATTCCAAATGCTATCTGGGATCTTAAGTTCATTTACTGATTGCCAATTGTGAGTCTAGATATCAGTCAGTCGGTGAGCCTTGTAAACAGAACTCTTATCAAGGCTCAAACTAGCACACACAGAATCTAGATTCCATGATATGTGAAGCCATGTCAACTAAGTCAGCTGGATATAAAATTACATTCTTTTGTCCTTAGTCAAGCATTCTCATTACCCATTACCATATATATGTCTGAGATTTTGTCATTATTAATTATCAAAAGCATGCAGTAATTTTGGAGCGTAAACCTTTACTCCTTCGATTTGGCTTTACAATCGTTCCCTACAAACAATGCATGACAACAACTCCATCTAGTAATAGGTATGAAGATGATGGGGTGAAGGGTGGAATGTGAGGAAAAGTATGTGTTTTTAAGTGTGATCCTCATTTTCAGGAATCTTTCGTTATTCACTTTAAACTATTGTAAACACTATTTGAATAATTAAATCTACCTAGTTTTATTCTTTTTCATTTGGCATCTGTTAATGCAAATCTGATCACGAAACTCTCCTACTAAAATCTTTCAACATCTCCCTTTAGCATTCTCATCCAAGTTTTTACACACCTTAGACCAAAGTATACAAGACCAGGTAGTTAAGAGAAGACAGTCACGTGTGGGTTCTGTGTTGACGTAAATAATATCCTGAGTTATAACTTTCTGTCCTACAAATTGAGAACCTGATTGGATAAATAACACTGTCTTTTCTTGTCCATTCAGTTTGCGATGCTATAACAAATACCATAGGCTGGGTGGCTTAAACAACCAACATTTGTTTCTCACAGTTCTGGAGTCCGGGAAGTCCATCGTCAAGGTGCTGGCAGATTCAGTGTCTGGTGAAGACCTGCTTCCTGGTTTGTAGGTGCTACCATGTCTCTGTGTGCTCATGTGACTTCTTCTTTGTGGGCTCAAGGAATGGGGGTGGCTCTGGTCTCTTCCTCTTGTAAGGGCACTAGTCCCATCATGAGGATTTTACCCTTATGACCTCACCTCAACCCTCTTACCTCCCATAGGCCCCACTTCCAAATACCATCACATTGGGAGCTATTAGGATTTCAACATATTAATTTGAGGTTGGGGGACACAGATATACAGTCCATAGCATTTCTTTTCTAAACTGAAACAATACCCACCTCAAAGGGTTGTAAGAATTAAATAAATATATCCATATGTATCCATATAGAGCCCATAAGTGATCAGTACTGAATATTCTTCCATGTTTTCTTGAAAAGCTCATTCTCCTCTCCTTTGGGCCTCAACTATTGATTTTGAAGCCTTCACATTATAGTGCAAAGCTGGATTATTTCCCAGTATTGGATGAGTGAAGCAATTTGCTAGATCTGGAGGAGGGAGAGAAGGCCAGTGGAGAATCCTCTCATATTCCTTACAATTGTTTTATATCACCTTCCATTTGCTATGATTGAGGCATCTAAAGCTCTTACAGGAATATATAAAATTAGAAAAGGTTTTTAGAAAGTTTGCATGTTTTTTCATTTCTCTAAAAAGAAAACATCCCCTTTGAATTCCAGGATGAAAGTAAAGAAGCAGTATCAGCTGCGTATGCTAAAGTCAGTCTTAGAAATACCATCACAGACAGTACTCAACGTTGATATGTATATTTATGTTAATATGTGTCATAGACGTGGAAATGCAGTGCCTGGACCCCCATCAAGGGAAGACTTGCTGCCCAGCTGCAGAGAGCAGTTAGCAGGTAGGCAGCCCCTGTCGGCTCCGTCAGTGTTGGATTGAGTTTACATTCAAGGTCACTCCCTTCCCCTGGGCAGTTCACATAGGTGCAGAGCAAAGTAGGGATATACAGGCTGGTCCAGGGGCATTTTGCCCAATGTGGGGCAACTCTGACAGACTATATAGGCTCCAGAGCTCTGCACATGTTTGGTCTGTATCACAGTTTGACATTCTCCTCCATCCAATCCTAGTTCTCTTTCCCTTCACAGATGTTGGTCCCTAATAAACATCTTGCACCCCAAACTCCATTTCAGGATCTCTGTCCAGGGAACCCAATCTGTATCATTTGGTGACCATAATTTTTTTCCTGGGTCTCTTGCATGTTATTGTCATTCTATTCAGCAGGACTCTGCAAACAAAAACTAGGAGTAGCAAATAAGCCTGTGTGTACTGTATTATAAACCATGTCTTCTTAAATCTTTGTAAACTATGTGATAAAGTTAATACGAGTTGTATGGTGCCTTTTTTTTTTTTTTTAAGTGGGTTGGATTCCATAGCTTTTTATATCTAACTAATTTGTATTATCAAATGTAGTATCTCAGAGATCTGGATTGCTATTTCTTTTGATTATTAGTGCGTATTAATTTACACATCCTACAGTCATAAATTAGGGGTCTGTCCTTCTTCCTCCCTATTACCTGCTTTTATTTCATAGCCTTACGGGCCTTCTGTCTGTTCCCAAGAAATATCAAGCTCATTGTGTCTTAAAGCCTCTACATTTTCAGTTACCTCTACTTGGAATACTCCTCCCCTAACATGTGCTTGTCTCATTTGTTTTTTTCAATTTATGTAGGCCTCTGATCAGGACACACCTCTAAAGAGGTCATCTCCACTTACCCACTATCTAAAATAGTAATTCCTATTATGCTCTATAGTTTATCTCCTCTACTCATAGAATACGTTATCTGACCTTACACCACGTTTACATGTTTGTGTCCCGTCCCACCCACCCCTGTCCAAGCAGTACTTTACATGGAGGCAGATTCTTTTAGACTGCATTCCCTGTTTACACCTTGAACTACCAGAAGAGTGCATTAAATGAATGTGTTCCAAAGAAATAGGATCAAGAATATATCAATGTGACTTCATAAATCCTGGATATTTTTAGTCAAATTGTAACTCCCATTACAATAAAATCTAACTTGAAGATGAAAATTCCACGAGTAGAATTTTAAGAATTTCATCATTTGGTGAAAATTACTCTCGAGTTAAACCACACTATATTTAGGCTTATTATTAGAGTTGCTCCACCTCCTCCCGAGAAAAGAACCACTTCACACTTTGTATGGTTATAACCAAAAGCAAAAATACAGTAAATTGCGTGTACCAGCCTTGTCTCTGACAGGGTGGGTGGCTCTGAAAAGAGCCTTTGTTTTCCAGTGTTTCTAGCGAAGCTTCCTCCCCTTTATTTGGCTTTGTGGTGGCTCTCGGTCTTCTTGGGCAGCAGCACGGCCTGGATGTTGGGCAGCACACCGCCCTGCGCGATGGTCACTTTGCCCAGCAGTTTGTTGAGCTCCTCGTCGTTGCGGATGGCCAGCTGCAGGTGGCGCGGGATGATGCGCGTCTTCTTGTTGTCGCGGGCCGCGTTGCCCGCCAGCTCCAGGATCTCGGCCGTCAGGTACTCCAGCACCGCCGCCAGGTACACCGGCGCGCCGGCCCCGACCCGCTCGGCGTAGTTGCCCTTGCGGAGCAGGCGGTGCACTCGGCCCACGGGGAACTGCAGCCCGGCCCGAGAAGAGCGGGTCTTGGCCTTAGCGCGAGCTTTGCCTCCTTGCTTGCCTCGTCCAGACATAACGACCTCACCAGCCTCGCCTCAAGCAACTAACAAAATGAAAGTACAGGGGCAGCAGTTTTTATAACCCCTATTGGGCGCGAAAAAGAAGGTTTGTCATTGGTTAGGAGTGCAGATTCATTTTAACCAATGGATACGCGAGTTTGGAATTCTTGCATTCTGATTGGGCAGAACTAACATGACGTTTCTCCAAATAGCCACCAATCAAACATAGGACTTTAACGCATCACTTTTTGCATAAGAGGTTCTATATACAAAGGCCATTTAACGCTCAGCCTACGTTATTTCTCTGCCTCTTTTCTAGTAAGTTGTGTTTTCTCTCGACTATGCCGGAACCAGCTAAATCCGCTCCGGCCCCGAAGAAGGGCTCCAAGAAGGCGGTGACCAAGGCGCAGAAGAAGGACGGCAAGAAGCGCAAGCGCAGCCGCAAGGAGAGCTACTCGGTCTACGTGTACAAGGTGCTGAAGCAGGTCCACCCCGACACCGGCATCTCGTCCAAGGCCATGGGCATCATGAACTCGTTCGTCAACGACATCTTCGAGCGCATCGCGGGCGAGGCGTCGCGCCTGGCGCATTACAACAAGCGCTCGACCATCACCTCCAGGGAGATCCAGACGGCCGTGCGCCTGCTGCTGCCTGGGGAGCTGGCCAAGCACGCCGTGTCGGAGGGCACCAAGGCCGTCACCAAGTACACCAGCGCCAAGTAACTTTGTCAAGTAAGCGTCTTCAATCCCATCCCCAAAGGCTCTTTTAAGAGCCACTAAGTTGTCAACATTAGAGCTGTAAATACATGTTCGGATCTGGGTTTACGTAAAGCCGATTATCATGGGGTGGTTGAGGATTACATTATGCTGAAGAAAGGATGTGTACTCCTAACAGTCTCTGGCTAGAAAGAAATCAGATACACTGACAAAGTGTCTCCCTTATATAATCAAGAAAAGGGCAAGGCCGGAGATGTTAAACAAGTTTTTTTTTTTTCTTTCCCTGTGTGTGTGTGTGTGTAACACAAAGATTTCTGGCTTTGGCGCGAAAATAGATCCTTGAATCGCGTGGAAGCCGAGTACTTTCCAGTTGAAATCCTATTGGCCTTTTGTGTCACGTTTCCTTTTTCTCTCCACCATCGGAGTTCTAATCTGCGTTTACATACTTAAATTTGGTCTCTGAGCTAAAAGTGCAGCGTCTTAGCTGAGCAGTTACTTCATGTTCTTTTAGGTGATACGGTGTGATTAAAAAGATGAAGAATGACAGGAGGGGCGTTAAATAGAACAATGCCTTTTGTTCAGTTTTATTTAAATTTTGGCCTCTCCCACCCATTTGGGTTTAGGAGAATGCCAGACCACCAGAAGTAATAAATAGTCTGTAAGGCAAAGATGAGAAGTATAGTTTTTCTCCTGAGTAAAGAAATGGAATGGAGGAAACACAAACCAGATCTTAAATGACCAATTTACTAGTTTTTAAGTCAAATATATATGGCTAGAGGGGAAATAAGTGACAAAGAGATGGCATAATGAGGAAAAACAAGGGTACATTAATAAGAATTGGGATCTTGTGCCTCTAATTTGAGCAAATTAAACTCTTGTGCATTTGTTTACCTATTCCTCAAAGAATATTGAGCTGAACTTTGTGATTCCTTTCAGCTGTTAAATTCGCTGCTCTCCGGAGAAACAATGAGATGGGTGTGAGGAGAGGGAGAGAATAAACAACTTTCTCAGGCCCACAATCAAACCAATTGTAGAAGAGATTGAATAATGAAATTACATTGGGATAGCCACAGGCAGATCTTGTACCTGGCCTGACACATTTTCCCAAATTCTCCATTGTAGGATTAGGACCAGTACCTACTCTTTGTGATGGCTTCTCTATCTACTGAGAGAATGATTAAGAATATTACAGCTTTAGGTTATAGAATATAATATATTTGTGACTTGGTTATTTGACTTGGCTGTCAGTGCCTCTATTTTGCCATTTTAAAATGAGGATAATAAAACCTATCTCACAAGAATGTTACATGAGATAATCCATGTAAAGCATTTGGCACAGATTTGAATAAACTTTCAATATAATTTAGGTATTATTTTCTCTTCTGTCTCACTCTTTGCCTCTCGCAACACCTTGCAAATTTTAGGCATTCAGTTAATCATTTTTTAAGAGAATAGAAAGGTCAGTCTGTTATCAACTCGTTCAGAAAAGCCTTACTCTCAATTCAAGCCAAATGAGATAAGTATCATAGATTATTTTTTTTGTCCAGTTGATGCCTGAAGCTCTGTGGGGAATTGAGGGAGAGGGAAATAACTCCTATATGAAAAGGCAGCATTCACAAAAGTTATCAAAAACATAAATTCAACATTATTAAAATTAATTTTTGCGCATATGGATAGGAATAATGTTTAAAAACAAACCAATCCACAAGGTGACAGCCTATATTTGCCACATGCATATTCACAAAAGATTAAAAGCCAAAAAACTCCCAAAGAATACCTACAAATAATAAATAAATTCCAGGAAATAAAAAAATGAGCAAAGAATGGAAGGCAGTTTCCAGAAAGGGAAGAAAACTTAAACAGCAAAAAATTCCATTAAAAAAGCAACTTTATTAGAATCAGAGAAGTAAAACTTAAGAACGCCAATGGGATACTATTTAGAAAATCCTTAGATTGGCCAAAAATTTAGCAAATGTTGAAGTATGCAGTAACAATAACTGTCAAAGACTCCTGGTGGAATATGGGAGTGTAAAGTGAACATAAAACCCCAGAAAGCAAATTGTTCATTTCTTTTCACGCTGAATACGCATATACCCTATTACCAAGCAATTCGACTCCTAGATATGTAACTAGAGAAAGTGCACAGCTGTTTACAATGCCCATTGCAACACTGTTTGTAATTGGGTGAAAAGATAAACTAGAATTACACGTTTTGACATGGATATATTTCAAAAGCAAATGTAGAAAAAAAGTTTTATAAAGATATGTACAAAAATATACCTTTTAAAGTTTTTAAAACTTGCAAAATAATGCTATATTGCTTAAGGGTATGCACATCTAAAGTTAAAAAATAAAAAACATGGGAACAAACACCAAAATCAGGATCCTGGTTAATTCCGGGCTGGGGAAACAGCCATAGTACTGAGAGAGGAAGGAGACGCGGAGGGATTCAACTGTATTTGAATTAACTTTAGGTGGTAACATTTACTTCAAGTGGTGTGGTATTCTTTAGCGTCTGTTGTATACCCCATGTATTTACCCCCAGTGGAGCTCTCTGACATAGCTTTCTTAACCAAATACTACAAAATTTTCCTCAACGTCCCTGCACTGAGTGCAAGTTACTGCTCTGCTCAGACTCCTCACCCTGACATTAATATATATAAAGGACTGGAGAGAGGTTGCTAACGGTGGGCGAGACCCTCTAGGTCTCAGGCCTCTTCACTAACTTTTGGTTAGGCTAACGACCCAGATTTTATGAGGCTCCAGGCAGCTCCAACCTGCAGCCAGAGTAGTTGGCTAGCAGACTCTGCCTCCGCCTCGGAGAACCTTGGCCTGTGATCAGTTAATAATCGCCCTCTACACGCAACCCCACTGAGTTGACCTTATACAACCGCTCTAAAAAACTCATTAATAATGGCTTTATTAAGAAACTTCTTTGCAGGTAATCACTTCAGCCCAGCTCTTTCGGTGAAAACTTGGGGGCCCTAAAAAGGGCCTTTTTAGTAAATGACGAGGTTGCAAGTGCTTTTTATCTTAGCCGCCGAAGCCGTAGAGGGTGCGCCCCTGGCGCTTGAGCGCGTAGACCACGTCCATGGCGGTGACCGTCTTGCGCTTGGCGTGCTCGGTGTAGGTGACCGCGTCCCGGATCACATTCTCCAGGAAGACCTTGAGCACCCCGCGGGTCTCCTCGTAGATGAGACCGGAGATGCGCTTGACACCCCCACGCCGGGCCAGACGCCGGATGGCAGGCTTGGTGATGCCCTGGATGTTGTCCCGCAGCACCTTACGGTGGCGCTTGGCACCACCTTTACCCAGACCCTTTCCACCTTTGCCACGTCCAGACATCCTCAGGAAGTCAAGGAAGCAAGAAAATGAAGTCAGTTTTCGCAGCTCCCTTTTATACGTAACGTCTGCGGACCAGAGTGAAAACCGAAAGAGCTGTGGCGGGAAGTCCCTCTGGGTTGGGGGAGGGGACCTAAAAGGGAACACGCTAGCTTATGCTGATTCCTTTTGTTCTGTTTCAGTTAATTCTTTTAAACCCTCAAGACCTAGGCTTTCTCCTTCTTTTCTCATTTAATGTTTTGTGCCCCATCATAAAACTTTAACATTGTAGAGGATACATAAAAAGTAAAGAGAATAAAATATTCTGTTTTTATCTCTACATATATACAAGTATTTTCTTTCTCCAACAGTATTTTCATAACACCGTACCACTTTGGAAAGTTTTTCTCCTTCGTATACAGGGGAAATATACTCCATATACTAACTTCCTAGAAACAGAACAAGATGGAGAAATAGAGAATTTCTATGGAAGGAGAATGGAGAATA
The DNA here is from genome assembly GCF_041296265.1 of Equus caballus. Classification (NCBI taxonomy): domain Eukaryota; kingdom Metazoa; phylum Chordata; class Mammalia; order Perissodactyla; family Equidae; genus Equus; species Equus caballus. The sequence continues at coordinate 27,842,991 of NC_091703.1, read as the reverse complement.
GAACAAGATGAACAAAATAGAGAATTTTAAGATCTTCCAGGTGTATTGCTAAATTCTCTTCCACCAAAAGTGTACCAATTTTCAGTATATCTTACTAATAAAGGACAGAACTATTTAAAAAAATTTAGCTCTATAATAATCCGGACTTGGCTTCTTGTATAGAGAATTAACTTTTAAAAAATTAACTAGCTGACTAATCAATATAACATAATAAATACTTTCTCCACTGATTTGAGGAGCTTAATTGATCATATATTGAATATTTCGCTTAAAATTGTTTCTTCAGTTTTTATTGTTCTGCTGATCAGTCTACGTGTAGTGCCGAAGCATTATAATTATTTGTAAGGTTGAAAAATAGTTTAGTATTTGGCAGTGAGTTCCTACCTCATAATTATTTTTTCAAAAAAGTTTTGCTATTATCACCATTATTCTTAAAATTACAAACCATTTTATCCAGTTGCAACAAAAAAATTCTTTTAGTACTCTCATCAAAACTGTGTTCAATCTATCACATTTATTAGGGTAAATTTATTATCTTTGAAATACTGTGTCCTCCTAATCTGAAAAATACTGGATCTCTCCGTCAATCCGGGTCTTTAGATCTATCTCAGTAGAGTTTTTTCTAGATAATATATAATTTAAAAAATTAAAATAATATTTTCATTAATTACAAGAGCAATTAATTTGTCATTAATGGGCAAGTGGAAAATTCAAATGCAGGGGAAAGAAAGTATACTTTTATCTTTCTAAGAAAATTTTCATTGAAAGAATGATTATATACAAACATTCTTGGTTGAATATACTTAATTTAAAAAATATATACAGACAATTTTACTATTGCTTAAATTCTGAGAAATTTTAATCACTTTTTCCAGCATTAGAATGTAATCCCCTTGTTGTTCAATTATTTTCTCACTATCCTTTATTTCAATGAGAGTTACTTTTAGCAATTTTGCATTACAGCATTTTCAAAGTATTTCACTTAAATTTCATAAAATAAAAATAATAAAATAAAGATATATTTTTATTAAAATATTTAAATTTTTTTCCTGTACTTCTGTTACAATAAAAGAAAACTTGTGAAACACCTTTGAAAAAAACAAAACTGATTCAACCAGCAAAAGCAGAATTCAGTGTATTTTATAGATGGATAGATAGCATAGGTTAATTCAACAAATTAGTTTAAGGTCAAAAACAAATTGAAAATAAGAGGCTTAATCCTCCCCGAGGGTCCCTCTCCTTTTCTTTTGCTCTTTCAGAATTTCCTTTTCTGCCCGTTTCAAATGTAGGTACATCATTTTAATGGCCAAATAGGCCCTTTGCCAGCCTCTTAACTCAGGAATGTTTCCTCAAGGACGTTAGAGCCCTTTCTTTGAAATGTAATCATCAAGGAAAATAGTGCTCTATTTTCCAGCTTCCTAAGGAGATAGACCTGACTTCAGCTGTTACCTGACTGCAAATTGCAAAACCTATGTAAAGTAATGAGTTGTATCCACTCAACTATATAAAAGAGTGAGATTTCTTTCTGTCTTTGCAATCTCTTAGAAGATTGCCTGTGATGAGCATGGTATACTGGCTTAACGCTTATTCCATATAAGCAAACTGACTTAATTATCAAGATAAACTTAGTTAAGATCAAAGTATTTTCCTTGAATCTTTATATTCTTTCACAGTTGAAGGCTAGCTGAATATGCCACCCCAAACTAGGCCTCTTTGTCATAAGGATTATTTTGAACTGATTGTTTTTGAGAAATGGCACACACATGAGAATCTCTGAAAACAGTAGAAGTTACCTGTTTCGAAGAGACATTTACATTTATAAAGGAAATCTCCATTTGTAAGTGTCTCTCTGTCCCAGGAAGAGAAGAATGACTCTAAATCACAAGAGGATCTTAATGGAGAAGGCACCTACTTTAATCTGCATAACAAACCTTATACTTATTTACTGTGCTTTTCCTGGTGACCTCTCATAACTGCCCTCCCCTGCCCTCCCCTGCAAGACACATACCTTCCTTTCTTTTGTCTTTAGCAGAAGATGGTGTATAAGGTGGTGGCCTGGGCCGTCTTGGGGAGTTTACTCATTTTTCCTGAGTCTCTCTCGTGTATACATGAGGTATACATGTCCATAAAATTTTGGTTGTTTTTCTATTGTTAATCTGTCTTTTATTACAGAGTCTCAGCCAAGAACTCAGAAGGGTAGAGGGAAAATTATTTTTTCCTCCCCTACACAGTGCACATCAAATCCAGCAGCAAACTTTATTAGTTACACTTGCAAAATACATCCTATCCCTATCTGTTGTCTACTGCCTCCAATTTAGGCCAAGCCACTATTCTCTCTCAAAAAGACTTCTGCAATATCTTCCTAACTTATATTCTTACTTCTAAACTTTGTAATCACTATACAGTTCCCTTAGTGAACTTTCAAAGAAATATAAATCAGGTTATGCCAGTCCTCTGTTCAAAACTCTTAGAGTGGACATTTAGAATGATTTGCAAAACTCATAGCATAGCATATAAAACTCTTCGTTATCTGACTTCTGCCTATCTCTGAACTCACTTTCTACCTTTGCTCCCTTCTTGATCTTCCTTAAACATTCTTGATCTTAAACTTTAACTTTCTTAAACTTTTTGATCTTGCTTAAACATTCCATACATACTATTGCCTCAAGTATTTGCATTATCTTCTTTGCTTAGAATCCTTTCCCTGAAAGAGCAACATGATTTACTACCTGCTTTTATACATGTCCTCTGCTCAATTGCCATCTGTTCAGAGTTCTTCTAGGGGAATTGTAGTGGGTTGAACAGTGTTTCCCCAAAATTTATATCTACCTGGATCCTCAGAATATCACTTTATTTAGAAATAGGGTCTTTGCAGATGTAATAAGAATCTTGAGATGAAATCATCCTGCTTTTAGAGTGGGCCCTAAATCTAATGCCTGTTCTCCTTATAAGAAGAGGAGAGGACACAGAGACACACAAGGAAGAAGGCTATGTGAAGATGGAGACAGAGATTGGAGATATGCTGCCACAAGCCAAGGATGGCCAAGAATTGCTGGCAACCGCCAGAAGCTGGAAGAGAGGTGTAGGGGAGGAAGACATTTTCTCTTCCCAAATGTGGGTTCGTCTAGCCGGAGAACGAATTAAATTCACATGAGACAGAATAGCAAGAGAAAATTAAACAAAGCTTTATGAGGAACCATGGCCTGGGGCCTTTCGCCCCGAAGGAAGAAAGGGCACCGAAGAAGTGGGGTGCACAGAGTGGTTATATACCCCCGAACAGGGTGTTTCACATGTGATTGAAATGTCCCTCCCACAATAGTCACAAGATTGCCCTGTCCGCACAGTGCTTGACGACACAGCAGGTAGTGGTCTGCTATCTCAGAGGGTGTGGCAGGAGGCAAGTCTATTGTCTTGAGCTGGGTGGTCACAGGTGAGCGCAGCAATCAGTTCCTAGCCTAAGGAAAGATGCTTAATCCTTAAAGAAATGCAACGTTGGGAGGGGGAGGGAAGTCAGTTGCAGAAGGTTACCAGACAAGCACAATAAAATGCAGATTTAAGTCCTTGCCTTTGGCATTGATTAAGAGTTTCTAGAGAGAAGGTCACCACCTTTCTTCTTCCTGGTACAAAGAGGGAGGCACGTTTACAGCAGAGCCTCCTTCCCTGTCCCACTTTATCAAAAGCAATCAACCTCAAATAATCCTGATGCCAAGGAGACATATCTTGGGGTGGCCGATTCCAGACAGCTACAGAGGCATGGAATGATTTCTCCCTCAAAGGCTCTAGAAGGAACCAACCCTGGTGATGTGGGGTCGGTGAGCCGAGGAGTCAAAAGAAAGATTTCTTGGACTCTCAAGATCTGGCAGTAGTGCTCTTTTATTTAGAGAATAGTGTGGAATAGCATGGAGATAGGACCCATGGGCAGTCAGGCTGCTGCGTGGGGTCAGGGCCCACAGGCAGGAGGAGGTGCTGCTGTCGCTGCTTCTGCTGCCATGGAGACAGGACCCATGGGCAGTCAGAGCTGCTGCTGGCATGGGGAGCTGTTGCTGCTGTGGGCATGAGGACACGACCCATGGGCAGGTAGAGCTGGTGCGTGGGGACAGGACCCACAGGCAGTCAGAGCTGCTGCTGCTGCTGCTGCTTCTGTTGCAAACGTGGGTGGAGAGTAAGGCTAAATTTAAGGCATAGGTATGTGAGCCATCTCTTTACAAGACAAAGAAAAGAACATGTAAAAAAGTTAAAATGGTATCAGTGCAGGTGGGGTCTGGTCATTGGGTGGTCCCGTGACCATGACTTTTAGATAAGAATCAAATCGGATTAAGTAAAGGTCAGAAGCCACCACCCTAAATCAGTTACATGAGGTTGCCAGACAGTAACCAACTTAAGTTCTTGCCTTCCCCACTAAGAGTTTCTGGAGACAAGGTTATCTCCCTTCCTCCTGGTGCGGAGGGGGAGGCATAGAGATTTCCTTCACAAATGCAAATCTCTCCATTAAAGGACAAGCAAACTCTGCTCCTCAGAGCCTGCTTCTCATCTGCAGTTTTAAAATTAACCATCCTAAAATAATGCACATCATAAACAATCCTCATCACCTGGTAGCATCTTCCTTTTGAATTTCTGGTCTCCAGAACTGAGAGAGAATAAATGTCTGTTGTTTAAAGCCATCCAGTTTGTGGTAAATTGTTACAAGCAGCCCCAGGAAATTAATACAGTCACCCAAAAGACAACACTCACAGCTGCTCCTGTCTCTCTATATCCTATGAACCTGATTTAGTTTTCCTTATAGCACTGATCACAACCTAAATTTTTTTTTTGAAGAGAAAGATTCACCCTGAGCTAACATCTGTTGCCAATCCTACTCTATTTTTTTCCTCCTCCCCAAAGCCCCAGTACATGGTTGTACATGCTAGTTGTAAGTTGTTCTAGTTCTTCTATGTGAGCTGCCACCACAGCATGGCTATCGACAGACAGGTGGTGTGGTTCCAAGAACTGGAAGGGAACTGGGCCGCCAAAGTGGTGAGTGCTGAACTTTAACCACTAAGCCATCAGGGCTGGCTCTAAAATTTAATATCTTTTATTTTTAAGCTTATTTTGTTTCTCGCTAGAATGTATATGCTATGAAGGCAAGGGAATTGTCTTGTTTACTGAAGGCAAGGAAATTGTCTTGTTTACTATGCATGCATAGTGTCTACTTCAGTATGTCCATTTGTTGAAGGAATGAATGACTCACCTTAAATAGGTAATATTTTTTCATTTTGTGTGGAATTTTGTAATTTGTTTATTAACCTCTTCATTGAAATTCATTTGTTTTCAAATTGATGCCACCATATTTTTTGAGTCTGAAATGCACATCTGTACACATTTCAGCATCTCTTAAGTACAAATATATCTTAAAATTGATGGCATGTTGAATATAGTCAGCATTTCTTTTTTTGTGTGTTTGTTTACTGATGCATAATGGTTTCTCTTACAATAGTAGGTGTTTTAGATGTGATGAATTCAGTTTTAAAACAATGTTGTAATCATCTTGAACACACGTCTTTGTGCATTTCCACCAAATAGTTATTTGGAGTAAATTCCTAGAGATGCATCTTAACCAAAGTTTCGATGGAGAATTTGGTCTCATTCTTTACCATCTGGTAAAGTTCAGCAGATTAGTGATTGCACTACTGGAGCAAAGTGGCAATATAAACTTTGAGTATTTATTTTGCATATTATTTCTAAAAACTGTCATTGTGGTCAGTGTCTTCCACATTTTGACCTCAGACATTGTTCCACATGAGAGAAATCCAAGCCTCATATTGATTTGGGTTGCAGCCCGCAAATGTTGATTAGGGACCAGAATCACTTTCTGCATGGGGCAAGTTTAGGCCCTCAGGGAGATAAACTGTCCCTGGGGGAGAAAAGGGAAAGGAGCAGAATCTAGCCAAGACATAGGAGAGGTAATCAGGCTAAAGGAAGGGCTGATAATTGTCCTGATAATTGACCTTCCCTTCTTATTCCTTCTCCCCTTTCCCTCCTAATCTCTACCACATCCGCCTGTTTTTCTTAATGCGTCTGCCCACCATCACGAAAGGTTCTCCTCTAGCCTGTCCATCTCAAAATGAATAGATGCCCAAACTGTCTGTAATGGATATATAAATGTCTACAAATATAAGAAAAAAGTTCAATTAAATTATTAACCTAGAACACTGGATTTAAAATGAAAAAAAAAAAACACCCTTAAAAGTATTGTAAAGACAGAGCTTTAATTTGCTTTAAAATTTTCCTTGGAAATATTCTCTGTGTATCATTTAAAAATATAATGTAGATTTCAGATTTCTAGTATTATAGACCTAATAGCATACATCAACAAAATATTAGTATTAGGTATTGAAGGGTAGCAGAATATACCAACCCAAAATATGCCGCTTTGGCATGAGGATTATTTTGAGCTGAAGGTATTTGAGATGAAGCAGATACAGGAAAAGCTCCTTGCCTTTCCCCTACAAAGATGTTCCTCTTCCCCTCCCTACCAGGAAGGACAAAAGTTAATCCCAGTAGACAACTTAGGACCTTTATCAGTGGAGAAGGCATCAACTTAAATCTGACTAACAGAATTTACCCCTGTTTTCCTGGTAACCTCCTCCTAACTGACTTCTCCACATCTTTTGTCTTTAGCTGAAGATGCTATTGAAGCTGGAGTTCTGAGGCACCTCCCAATTTACTCATTTTCCCCTGGGTATCTCCCATATATAAATAAGGTATATATATTAATAAACTTCTGCTTGTTTTTCTCTTGCAAATCTGTCTTTTATTACAGAGGTCTCAGCTAAAAACTCAGAAGAGGAAAAATTATTGGAAGAAAAACTAAAAAAAACTCAGAAGAGGAAAATTTTGGAAGAAAAATTATTTTTCTTTTTCTAATATCAGAAGACATATTTAAAGACAGAACAATTGAATAATGAATAAAATCATTTGGGTTTTTAAGCCTTTCCTTTTTTAAGGCCTACTATTTTAGAGGGGCCATTTCAGTGCCTATCAGTGTCAGATATTGTTGTCTGCATTTGTTTTTATTCTAAGAAGTCATATTTATACTGGGACTGGAAGTAGTTATATTTTAAGTACAAGAAATAGAAATAATAAAAGAATATAAATATTAATATGAGATATTAATAGACTATAAGTGCTTAAAAAATTCTGGACAGTAAGAGACAGTTTCAGGGAAAAATTTTAAGTTGAAAAGGAATGGGGTAAGTTGACCAAATTTTAGAGCAAGGGTTTTCAACCTCGGGTCCATATATTGCCACAATACCTCCAAGGATAAAAAACTGCCAGGGTGTGGATGGAGTGGGGTGGTGGTGGTGGTGGTAAGGGATATGTCCATGAATTTGGATGGAGAAAAATATATTTTAATTAACCTTTGACTGAACTTTGGCATTTTAGTTTATTATGAATTTAGGTCACAAACCTCAGTACCTGTTACTTTGTTACCCAACGGAAATCACAGATGTCTTATTTCTCATAACAATGAGTTATCCTGAACCATCATTTATACTCATTTAATTACTGATGGCATTTATTAAGCTCACCAAAAGACTGTATTCTGTAATGTGCTAACTATATAAGCACGTATGTCTTCTATCAAATTTATTTTAAAAAATACTTTGATAACTGTAATGTAATAATTTTCTTTTGCAATTTTTCCTTTTATACACTTAAAACATTCTGAGAAGGTTTTCCATAAATGTCACCACACAGTCAAAGGTGTCTATGATATTCAAGAAAAAAAAAGTACGCCTTTTTTTTCAGATGACATTGGTTAAAGGAGTTCAGTGAGCAGAGTAGGAGGCAAGATTGTGCAACCTAGGCAATAAACACCATTGGCAGGGGTATTCCTTATTTAGTTACAAAAACAACAGAAGTTACTTGTAATGTCACATTAAATAGCCCTTTTCCATAGATAACCATGTTAGATTTGCTGAGAGGCCTCAGTTTCTGTCAGGAGCCTCCAACACTTATAAACAGCCCCTTTGTGGAACCATACCCTAACCTCATTTATATTTTCCTTACCCCACACACATTTTTAAGTCTGTGAGGCAGAAGTTTAACAGCCTATGTGATTAGCAACTTTACATTTCAATGGCAATAGTTATGGTAAATATTTCCTCAAACGTCTTGATTGGTTCGGACTTTGTTAGAAATAACTACCTTGCCAAATTCTCCTTAGGCAACGGCTCTTCAGATTTTAGGCGCATCCCAAACACGAGAGATCTTTCCTGGGCTCCAGAATGGTGTCACACCTACAGATGTAATCCCAACATTTTACTCATTTCATTTAGCAAAACTAAAGGTGGCGGTGAGCGGAGTGGCTCACAGCATAAGTACTCTTTGGAAAAATGTATGTGGCTCTGACAGACAGCTTTGGGCGGGGTAGACTATGGTGTCATGAAGATCTCCGTTGATCTGTAGCGGGGCTGGATGCCCTTGAGCCCGATGGTGATGCGTTTGGCATCGATGATGCACAGATTGCTGTCTCTGCAGAGCCCCACTAGGTGGGCCTCGCACCCTTCCTCCACCGCTACCGAGACCGAGCTCTAGAAGTGCAGTTCGGTCTAAAGCCCTGCAGGATCTCGAGCACCAGTCGCTGAAATGGCGGCTTGCGGATCAGCAGGCTCGGTGGACTTGTGGTAGTCACGAATCTCGCGCAGGGCCACCGTGCTAGCCGGGTAGCAGGGGGGCTTTTTCACGCCGCCCGTGGCCGGCGCTCCCTTGCAGGCAGCCTTGGTGGTCAGCTGCTTGCTGCATCGTCTCCTAAATTCGAAGCAGGGCAGTACTTTTCTACCACATTTCAGAAACAGAGGAACATAACGGCTCCTTATGGACGCACGTCAACTAGATGTTTAAGCAAGAGATCTAATAGGTCTACTCACAATCACTTCAAATAACTTTTTAGGTGAGATACAAACCTTACTGTCCCTGCAGTTTTGCTTTTAATCAATGATGTTTTGCTTTCAAAAAGATAGTTGTGACTCAACTTTTCCCGGTAAATCTTACTTTCTCATCCAATGTAAAACAAGCGTTAAGTTCTTTTCCAGAAAAGATGGGTGGCTCTGAAAAGAGCCTTTGGTTTGGACTCGACTTATTCGACATACTGTAAACTAATCTAGGCCATTACTTGCCCTTGGCCTTGTGGTGGCTCTCGGTCTTCTTGGGCAGCAGCACGGCCTGGATGTTGGGCAGCACACCGCCCTGCGCGATGGTCACTTTGCCCAGCAGCTTGTTGAGCTCCTCGTCGTTGCGGATGGCCAGCTGCAGGTGGCGCGGGATGATGCGCGTCTTCTTGTTGTCGCGGGCCGCGTTGCCCGCCAGCTCCAGGATCTCGGCCGTCAGGTACTCCAGCACCGCCGCCAGATACACCGGCGCGCCGGCCCCGACCCGCTCGGCGTAGTTGCCCTTGCGGAGCAGGCGGTGCACTCGGCCCACGGGGAACTGCAGCCCGGCCCGAGAAGAGCGGGTCTTGGCCTTGGCACGAGCTTTGCCTCCCTGCTTGCCTCGTCCAGACATAATGATCTCTTCAACTTCACCTCAAACAACCAGCAAAGCAAAGGAACAAAGCAGCAGTTTTTATAAACCTTATTGGGCGCGAAAAAGAAGGTTTGTCATTGGTTAGGAGTGCAGATTCATTTTAACCAATGGATATGCGAGGTTGGAATTCTTGCATTCTGATTGGGCATAGCTAACTTCTGACGTTTTCCTGAATGGTCACCAATCACACACAAGACTTTATCACTTTATTTGCATAAGAGGTTCTATATAAAGAGGACACCTTGTGTTTACCTCACATTATTTTTCTTTTTTTCTGAGGCTTTTTGAGCTGTTCCTCATTATGCCTGAGCCAGCTAAGTCCGCTCCAGCCCCCAAAAAGGGCTCCAAAAAGGCTGTGACCAAGGCGCAGAAGAAGGACGGCAAGAAACGCAAGCGCAGCCGCAAGGAGAGCTACTCCATCTACGTGTACAAGGTGCTGAAGCAGGTCCACCCCGACACCGGCATCTCGTCCAAGGCCATGGGCATCATGAACTCGTTCGTCAACGACATCTTCGAGCGCATCGCGGGCGAGGCGTCGCGCCTGGCGCATTACAACAAGCGCTCGACCATCACCTCCAGGGAGATCCAGACGGCCGTGCGCCTGCTGCTGCCCGGGGAGCTGGCCAAGCACGCCGTGTCGGAGGGCACCAAGGCCGTCACCAAGTACACCAGCGCCAAGTAAACAGTGAGTTCGCTGTAAACTCAAACCTAACGGCTCTTTTAAGAGCCACCCATATGCTCAAAGACAGAGCTGGTGCTTGTTTTCCGTATATGCTGGGTATTTTTTGGTAGCTTATTACTGTATTTAGTCTGCGAACTAATTACTGAACAATATTTCAGGATCCTTCCTGTCGCGGTAAACTCGATATGCACTAGCAACAAAAATAACATTATGTGACCCTGGCAAAGCTCTAACTCTGTAAAGTAACATAACGCCCGGAGCTTACTGTCATTAGGAACTTCCTGCATTTCAGTAGGGCTGTGCCACCAGTTCTGGCAACTATTAGATTAAGTAACGATGGAAGAGAAAATTCTTCAGTTCGAAGCAAATTCAAATACTCCCCGGGCATCTGTCAGGGATAAGAGTTGGATTCGCGCCCCGGTGCAGAGGTTGCGCGGGCAGTTTGAATTTGCCCGCGGAGCGCCCGCCTTTCCTCTCCGCGTCCTGATTGGTTGCCGGGATCCGGGAAGCACTCGCAGGGCTGGGCGCGCGGAGGATTCCGCTTCCCGCCTTCCTCAGCCCAGCGCTCGTAGGCTCTTTCAGTAAACATTGTCGGGTAATCCATCCAGCTTTTCATTGTTTCCTTTTCTTTAGTGTTTTATCCCTTTCGGGAATGAGATTATTTCTTCTCGAAATTTTCGCTGGAGAGAAAGGAATTTGAAGGATGTAGTATTCAGTCTGAGAAATGCCAATGCTTTATTTCTAATTAGTATACTACTCTCCTTTTGCCGTACGTTCAGGTAATAGAAAATATTATAAGACGAAACGACTATTTCGGATCCAATGAAGTCACAGAAGCTTGAGGACATTTATCCCAGACTCTCTGAAACAAAATCACTTTCTATTTTAAAGTTCCTTTACTTAGTATTTTAAATCCTTTTTTTTTTTGGCTTTGCCTGGACCCAGTGAGGAGAAACAAATTCCGCGTCATTCAAGTTGTCATAAATGAGAACCAGTCATCCAACGAACAATGTTTCTGTAGATTGTAACTATTCAAAATTCTGTCTCTTTTAGGTAAAAAGCCATGACCTATAAAGCATTTGGAAGCTTCCACTATGGTTGTTTTGGGTTTAGGTAGTAATTTTAAATGAATTTAAATAGATAAATTACTACCTAATATAAGTAAAGCAGCTAATCTTAGCACAGTGATGTCTAAAACTGGATTTTGTTAAATGCAGTGTCGAATATACGCTTCTGCACTGACTCAGTTGACTCCATGACTGAAGTCCTGTCCACGTTTCCAGGCCCACTTCAATCTTACCTGCTTTCTGAAATTTCCTTTTTGGACCTTCTTCCGAGAGCTTGTCCAGCATTTGGAAGTGGCCTCCATATAGGTTCTCATATGTATCTACTTGAGTTGCTGCTGTTTGTTGTGCTTCCACATACAGAATGTACGCTCATTATGACATGAAAAATAAAGAAGTAAAGGAAGGAAGCTAAAAGTTCCTGTCCTTCACCGTCTCCATCCCACACTAATGATAACTGAGTCCCATAAATAAACAGAACATAAGGGATTTTTGTCATTTCTTATCTTATGTGTCACATGAGCCCCCTGATTCTCTCCATTAATCCACGTAATCAGATAATTTCTGAGCCAAATAGTTTTTTTTGTTGTTTCTTTGTCTTATAGGGTATAGGAATCAAATAAAACGCCAGAATTTGGGGGAAAATGAGAGAGATTGGGACAGAAGAGTCATAGGCAGTAGTCTATCCTCAGAAGACAATTCATAAAGACTAAAGTTTTGAAAACTACAAAGTTGAAAATGTCTCAGCCGATTCTCCTATTACTCAGAAAATTAAACTGCCTATGGGATAAACAAATCAGGTAAATAAATTAAATTTTCATCTTCTGGGTTATTTGCACCTTGATGGAGTACCCTTATGAATAAGACAAGGGTTTAATGATTTGCTTGAAAAACTAATTGCCATCAATTTAAAACATTGCTGATCAGCTTCTAAAGAATTGGTTCAAAGCTAAACTAACAGAGTATATCATTTTAAAAAATGTGCATTGTGATATATCTTATCACAAAATAAATACTCGTTGCTCAAAATACTTATAAGTAATTGCCAGGTCATCCCCAGAGATCACAAACCAAAATCATGCCTTGGGCATAGCCTTAGATGAGTGAGCTGTTTGTAAAGGACTTTTTTTCAAACTATGTCAAATGATTATATTTCCTTTTTCTACTGTACACATATATATTTTTTTAATCTACCATGGTTATTGCAATAAAGGCACTCATTCCTCTGGGAGTTAATAGAGACACACTGACGAAGTCTGTTGAAAGATTAGTGGTCCTATATGTAGAGGCCATGCAGATATCTATTCTTCAATTATAATATTATCTTTGATATGTTAAAGTTAATTTCATCATAACATACATTTTTGTTAATTTTGTTTTCAGTTTTTCATGATATATGGAAAATATCCAATTAGTAATAGCTATATTTGCAAACTCTCCATTGATTTGACTTATTTTAAGCTTTAATTTCAAACTGTCACTTCTCCTGATATTGTCCCCAAATTTTGGATATGCAGCTCTGTTTAGAGTTTGCATTGCATTAGGGCATATTTGCATGCTGCACATAAATGTAGAGGAGAATTTCTGAATTTTAATTAAAAACTATGGATTCCTGAGGAACTTATTTCACACATTGTTAATATTTTCTCTAGTCTTTGTAAATGTGTCTGTGCTCACTCACTGTTAAAACTGCACTATACACTTGACATTGGGAAACCAGATGAACATGTTTTTTGTGCTCCTTGCTGTTACTTGCACATTGTCAGATCTACAAAACTGTGAAGTATGAAGTACAAAACTATGAAGCACTTGATTATCAAGTGGAAGTGATATATACAAGACCCAGCCTGAGCAAGTGCTGAAGGAAGAAAATAATTGCTAGGGCAAGTAGCTCACACTCCAGTTATTTCTAGTTCTGAAACATAGTTATGCTTTTTATTTTTTAATACCATGTTATTTTTAATAGCATTTGTTTTTTAATGACATGTTATAAATAACATTTTTTAATAACATTTTTCCTATAAATTGTTCGCTGAGAAATACTTTCTAGGTTTGAAACCTGGCCCTGCCACTTAAAATTTGCATTGGCAAATTGCTTTAATTTCTCTGACTTTTTTTCTCTTTTTAAAAAGGGAATACAATAGCTTCTCATGAATTAACACTTTTAACATGCTTAGAACAATGTGCTGCATATAGTAAGCAATCAACATATGTGAGCTAATACTACTACTGACATCAATCATAACGGCAGTATTAGAAATAGTAATAATAATAACCACTCAGGAGTATCCATGAAAGATAGTTGGCAAGAGAGAAGAATTGCTGCCACTGGGAAGAATTGGGAGCATTGCATCTCATTGTTTACCTTTTCTGGAAGGAGAAATGATCTACGATATTGATCCAAACTGATTCATGTGCATGGTTAATGATTTGTCTAGATAGGCAAAGATTTGAAGGGGACAAAGCTGGAGGTTTGTTCGCAAGAAGTTTCGGGGGAGAGTGATGTGGATGAAATGCTCAGAAAGGTCCCAGAGTATAAGAAAAATATCCCATGTGAATGCTGACCAAAAGGCCCAGTCTCAGAGGAGACTGTCAATAATCAGGCATACAGCATCAACCATAGGGATGTCACTAACTCCCAACACCCTCGTTCCTGCACAAACAGTTTGTACACAAGGTGGCCAGGGTGGCAGTGGTAGAGGTCATGCATGGAGTCTACAGTACAGACCTAGCTCACCTAGGCTGACCTGGATGCTGAAACTGCTAAGTGTCCCATATGCTGGGACAAGTATTCTTGGATCCATTTTGTCATGGATGAGGCAGGGCTTTGTCTTCACTGAGATAGACACTTATTCTAGATTTGGATGTGCTTCACTTTCTCTCATGCTTTACTAGCAAGACTATCTATGGATTTATTGAATACTTTATACTCCATACCTCACAACACTATTTTTCACCCATTTCAACACTTTGTAGAGAAAAGGTAAGGCAATGCACAGATAACCATGGGGCTCCCTAGTCTTAATGTGTACCACATCCTTCATAAGCAGCAGGCTTATCCATAGGAAACTCAATTAAAGTGGCATCTAGGAGTTTGGCAAGTTATTGGAGTCCTCTTCAACTGGATGTTACATATGTGCTGAATAGTGACAAAAAATAGCCATAATTTTTCCCATTGCCAAAACACATTAGTTAAAGAACTAAGAGGTAGAAATGAAGTGATACCTCTATTACTCTTAATAACGAACTCAAAAAAGTTTCACTTTCCATCCTTGCATCTAAAGGTTCACTCTGCTGGGTTTATTTTTTATTTTTGGAAGTTTTAGTATCCAAACGAGTAATGCCTCTGTTAGTGGATACTGAGATGACTATTGAATCTGATTGATCTACCAAAAATGATTCCCTTTAACATAAAGTTAAAGCAATTTTAGTTAGATTCACTAGCTGGCTTAACAGAAGTGAGAAGTCCTGACTTAAGAGGTTTGGGCCTTTGAACTCCTCTGTTTCTCAGATTTTTATGTGTTTTTGTTTTCCTTCTCCCCTCTCACACTCTGCTTTTGAGGGAGATGAGCAGGCAGCTGGAACGGAGACAGTTCGAGTGTTCTTTAAAATGCTCCCATAAAAAATACACAATGAAAGCAGGTCAACTAAGTCTCAGACATATTCAAATACAAGTTAAACTATACTAATGTAAGTTACTGTGAAATTTATAAATACACAAAGTTTTTAATAATTTTTTAGGAATTGGTGAAATCATTCTTGGATAACTGAGTTGAGAAAAATTTTCAGCCTATCCATATTTCCTCTTTTGATAGTTCATGTATATATTTGACTAACCTAATCACTGTTTTTTCTTTCCTTCTCTGTTAGCATTTTATTTAGGGTGTCTTCGTGCTACATAACTCTTCCCAGTTACAGAATATATAGATGACCTCACAATAGAACTAGAAGAGAAATAGATCCTGGATTAGGAGCTATTTCCTGTAACTGAAAAGACTTTGCCTGCTCCTTAAGGTATGACTGAGACATGTATTGTATTAAGTGAGAAAATTATCATCATCTTCAGGGAGAAGCAATCTGTGGAAAAGAGTTTATTTTGGTTTTTGGCCATTGTTTATAGCCTTCAATGGCTATTTCTCAAATTACAAAAGTTAATTGAATTTTTTTTTTTTTGGTTCTCAAGTGACCCTTTATTGAAGTATTTTCCTTGGCTGTTCTTACCTAGCTGGGCATTGCACTGCACCACTGTTGATGTCATCTATGATGTCATGAGGGTGGTGGCCATCACCATTGCAGCCCACAGACTGGGCAGTCCACAGGATCTCTTTAATGGTTCCAGAGGGTTCTCTGGCCAACGACAGGTGCTGCATCAGTTGGGCAATGTTGACAATCCATCAAATGTGATATTTCCACTGCGCTTAATGGTTTTCTGCCTCTTCCCGTGTCTTACTGGTTCCTTGAGGGCTTTTTTTTTTTTATAAAGATTGGCACCTGAGTTAACAACTGTTGCCACTCTTTTTTTTTCTGCTTTTTCTCCCCAAATACCCCCAGTACATTGTTGTATATTTTAGTTGTGGGTCCTTCTGGTTGTGGCATGTGGGACGCTGCCTCAACGTGGCCTGAGAGCAGTGCCATGTCCGCACCCAGGATCCGACCAGGGAAACCCTGGGCTTCTGAAACAGAGTGTGGGAACTTAACCACTCGCCCATGGGGCCGGCCCCTCCTTGAGGGCTTTGGTGATAGGGCAGAGGCAGAAGGTACCACCTCAACCTGAGCCTGTTGGTTCTGAATCATCAGTTTCACTGTAATTCTCAGACCCTTCCAATCACCAGTTGCCTTGGTGATGTCATCACTAAGCTTTCTGGAGACAGACCCAGGGGGCCAATCTTGGGGGCCAGGGCAGACGGGCATCGACTTCCCCACCACCCCTGCACCTCAGGTACAGGACTTTGATCTTGTTGGCGTCGAACTTAGGCAGCGTGGTGGAGATGGCGGGTGTCGGATCACCCAGATTTGGGACGACAGAAGAAAGTTGCACCTTGACCTCCTCCAGCCAAAAGCTAATTAAATTTTTATATAACACAACAAACTTTTTCAAAAGTTATTAAATATATATAATATAGCCACATAATAGCTACAGTAAATATAATGGATCAAGAAGAAATCAAGTGACATAAGACTCATTTAAAGATATTAAATAGAGGCTGGCCTGGTGGTGTAGTGGTTAGGTTCATGTGCACCACTTCCTACACACTGCTCATCAAGCCATGCTGTGGCAGTGTCCCACATACAAAATAGAAGAAGATTGGCACAGATGTTATATTAGCAACAATTTTCGTCAAGCAAAAAGAGGAAAATTGGCAACAGATGCTGGCTCAGGGCCAATCTTCCTCACCAAAAAAATAAAGATATAATATGTTCATGGAAAGGAAATATTGAATAGTGTAAAAGTGTCAGATCTGCTACAATTGGTGTAATTATTCAAGGTGATTCCAGTCAACATCCTAACTTTAGTTTTGGAATTTGGAAGTTAATTCTAATATTTATTTGAAGATCAGGGTGGTAAAAATAAAAAATCCCAGGAACTCCTGATGAAGTAGATCATGATTTAGTGATAAAAAGACTCACGTAGCTATAATACTAGGTGGTGTTGCACAGAGATGGACACATTCACCAACTGAATTAAATAAAAAGCCAAGAATCACATCTAATTTTTTGTTGAACCACTAGAAATGAGAGAGGTGAGATATCAGATTAGGGAGAAAAGGTAGGCTGTTCAAAAATTTATCAGGGCAATTGTTTATCCACAGTGGGGAAAAACCCCTAAATGTAAAAGGAAAACCACTAAAATCTTTTAGAAGATAAGATAGGAATATATTATCTCACTGTAGGGAATGATTTATTAAACAAAAGTACAAATCATGATGAAAAAAGTGTTACACTTCATAAGAGGAACCATTTTCTTTTTAAGCTATTTCACAGCATGAATACTTCTCTGTTCTTTCTTCCTTAATTTAGGAAGGAGAAAATATTAGTGAATGTCAATTCAAAATGAGGAAAGGGTTAATAAATCTACTTTTACTGAAATCTGACCTTGACCTCACCTGAGGTCAGTTTCTAGTAGATTCAAACCTTCTTTTCTTCTCTCTTTCCTTCTGGTGCCTGATTCAGAATAATAAAAGTGTTAAGATGTCTTTTCCTATTTTGTCTCTAGATATGGGAAACAAGTTCTTTACTCATTTATTTTTGGGGGAAGATTGGCCCTGAGCTAACATCTGTTGCCAATCTTCCCCGCCCCCACTTGTTTTTTCCTCCCCAAAGCCCCAGTACATAGTTGTATATTGTAGCTGTAATTCATTCCACTTCCTCTATGTGGGATGCCTCCATGGCATGGCTTGATGAGTGGTGTGTAACTCTGCACCCAGGATCCGAACCCGCGAACCCCAGGCTGCGGAAGTGGAGCGTGCGAAGTTAACCACTTGGCAACAGGCCGGCCCCGAGTTATTATTTTTTTTATTGAACTAAGGAACTAAGATTTTCAGAATAAAAGAATTTCAATTATAAACTAAAGATGTTAAGGAAAACCCTTTTTGACTTAAATTTGAATGGAAAATATCAGTATTATCTTATTTTGTTTTTCTTTTTAGAAAACAGCTTTTCCCCCTTTAGCACTTTCCACAGAAAAAGTCTACAAGCAATGGCAATCCATAAGCAATTAGAATTTCCATCCTCCAGTTTATAGTTTCTCAAGTCCTTTTCCAAAGATCAAACTCAGCTATTTGGAGATTTGGTTAAATGTTACAAATTAAAATCAATTAAAGAGATAAAGCAACCAAATGCCATGTGTAGATCTAATGGAATCCCAGTTCCGGCAAAATCATTGTAAAAAAATATTTGAGACAATTGAGAATTTTTTTTTAAGTACTAGATATTGGATGATGTTACAAATCATTCTAAAATTTTCTTAGGTGTGCAAATCTTGTAGTTTGTTTGACTCTGTATCTGTTAGGATGTTTGTGAAGATATTCATAATTGAAATAACATGTTTGTGATTTCTTTCCACTGTCCTCGGCCCGCCCAAGGTAGACATGGGTAATGAAACAACATGCGCACGATGTCGGCAATTGTTGAAGCATGCGTGATGGACACTGGGAGGTATGTTATTCTACTCTGTGTACTTTTGCATATGCTTCAATAAGTCCATAATCCTTTCTCTGCCTCCCCCTCTCCCCATAAACCAAAACAGTTTTTTCAAAAGCCAGCCCAACTGACGAACATATTTCACTTTTGGTCAACAAAGGGTGGCACCGAGAGGAATCAAGCGTTGGCAGGGAGAAATTCCGGCGCTGAACTGAGGGAACAAGAAGAGAGGGCGTCTGCACGACGGAGGACTCAGCAGCAGTCCCTTCCTTCCATCCCACAGGCTGGAGTGGATTTAAGATGCACTATCGCCATCTTGTGGCCCATTAGGATAATGAACTAAAACTTTGTTTTGTGTTATGGTTTCTATCAGGCAGGCCATTGCTAGGGTTTAATAACTGCACATAAAGAATACAGTAAACAGTCCTGCTTCCAACCCGGTCCTCAACTGCCCAACTCCCCCGTCAATAACAAAGAACCATGTTTATTAGTTTCCTGTGTACGTTCTGGAATTTCTTTATACAAATGCAAATCTATAAATGTAGATTCTCTTTGCCCCACTTTAACTCAAATGGCCAATGGTTATGTTCCTTTCACGGTTCTTCCCTTTGCTTTTCTCGTTACCTAGCTTGAACCCTTTCCCGTTAGTAAGTAGAGTGGCTGGAACTTCTCAACAGGTGCACCTGAGCTAGTGACCTGAGGAGAGTAACCCAAGGCCAAATCTGCTCCTACACTGGGAACCCCAGAAAGGCAGCATCTTCCCTGAAAATAAGCCTGATGATCATCTTGGAGAAGAATGGTCTCAGTGGGCCTCTTCGAGGACCTGCCAGGGGCTGAGCCATGTCAGGACAACTGTGGGGTGGCTGATTTCCTGTTCCCTTCCTGGCATGGGAGCTCCATTCCTTGTAAGGAGAGACATTGAGGTCCTAACACCTAGTACTCATCCTGTCAGTGAGGCCTTCTTTGATTGTCATCTTTTTAATTGACCCACCCCATATGAATTTCCTGTTCCTACTTACTGCTCTATATTTCTTCATAATATGTATCAAGATATGACATGCTGTATATTTTACTTATTATTTTGCTTATTATCTTCATACCACTCTCCCCACTAGAATTGTAAATCCCTTGAGAGGAGTATTTTTCTGTTTTGGTCTATTTTGATCCCTACTGTATTTCCCAGCTTCTAGAACAGTGCTTGACACAGAATATATCTCTAAATAAATGAATGCAGTAATATTCCTTGGCTCCACTGTAGCCAAATGGGAGATCTCAAAGAATTTTCCTTATTTCCTTCATTGGATAAACCAGAAGATCAAAGACAAATTATCACCTCTTCCCACCATTCTCTGAGTGCTTCTTCTGGTTGAATTCCCAGTTTTCTCTCCCCCACAAAAAACCTTCGGTTTTGTTAAAACTCTTGATTGCTTCCTTTTCATAAATGTTTTTCATTAATGTTTATTGTTACATGCATCATTTTATTTTTATATAGCAAATAAGGCAATTGACATATTGTGCCACTTCAAGTTATTTTACTCTCTAAGTCAGGACCCTTTCATGAGGGAAGACACGCAGCCTAGTCAGCTTCAGGGGTTGTGGCTAACAAGAAATTGCAAATCCCCCTTCTCTGAGAGTGCTGCTTTCTGGATTTCTATTTCTCCCAGAAGAGCAACACTGGCATATAGGACTTTTCCACATGAGCCAACATGGCTTCTATTTCACCCCTGTGCTTTGAAGGACCAACACTGAAGAGGGGTGCTGTCGATGCCATTCCTTGCTCATCCAGCAGAAATAAGATAGGTGAGATATCAGGTTAGTAAGGAAAAGATAGGCTGTTCAAAAACTTATCAGAGGACTTGGTTAACCACGAGGAAAAAAAAATACCCCTAAATGTAAAAGGAAAACCACTAAGTTTGCTAGCAAGACTGAATCATATACAACTGGATAGAATCACAGAAACGATCCCATCATCTTTGCCATGTTCTATTGGCAAGTTAGAGGTCAAAATCACACTCAAGGGGAGAGTACAGACAAAGGCCTGAGGCACCAGCATGTGGGGCTCATGGGGGTCTGTCTACCACACACACAATATGGATAAATCTCAAAATAATTGTGCTGAATGAAATGAGTCAATCAAAATAGAGTACACACTGAATGCTATTTATACAAAACTTTGGAAAATGCAAATTAATATCTAGTGACAAAATGCAGATCAGTGGTCCTTTGGGGATGGTTACTGGATACAAAACAACATACAAATATCAATCTTATTTCTTTATATGAATATTTTGAAATGTAAATGAAATTCCTATCATCTGGAATAGATAGAAAATAATGATAATTAGGGAAATGTCTAATAACTACTTTCTCCTTTGATTGGATTTCCATTAAAAAGCCAATCAAAATAAGGCAGGAAATTCACCAGCCTATGTAAGACTCCAGGATTTGTGGGTGGTAATTTGCAGGTATAGTCCATCATCCAACATTTCGCTTGAGACTTATTTTTGTGTAAGAAGTACAAAAGGAGAAACAGTGTACTTAATGGTGAATACGAAAGACTTGATGTATGCAACAGTAGTTAGCATAATTTCATGAGGATGAAAAACATAGAAAACTATTTTTTGTGTTATGAAAGTGTAAGAAAACTTTCATTTGTGTTTATGAATTTCATTCTGAATCAAAAACACAAGAAAGAAATATTAATATGTATACATTTAAAATGTTTAACATAACAAGGATAGAAAACAAATGACAACTAGAAAATATTTGTATTATGTAAAACTGAAAAAGTCAATATTAATTATTTATAACAAATCTCCTAAAAAAATGCTAATACTATGTAGCCATAAAAATTTGTAGCTCCTTTTTTCCTAGCCCATACATCACTAGGTCAAAATAATTAATTTGCAATTTTGTAACCCCTGATAAAATGAAGGCTTCTTGAGTAGTGACGTAATTATTATCAGTCAGATGATGGTCAAAATGTGTTAAATACTCGTGTCTCCCTGTGGCTCTTCAGTTCATGGCTTTGATGCCACCTATTCTGGGATGTTTTTCCTGACTTCCTAGGATAAGGATCTCCTGTTTATGTACTCGTAGCCTCATCTGGATCTTCACTGCACACAGAAACATTATATTAAATAATTCTCTAATTACTTACCTAATATTTATCTTCCAGGAGAATATGTAACTCCCCTAAAGGCATGGACTCTATTCCCAACTCAGCAACAGGCCCCAGTGTCAGGGAAGCAGACACTTGGGAATATCATCCATTTCCTATACCCCATCACACTCAGGAACCAAATCAGGGGAGCTAAAGAAAGCAGTTCCCAATACTTTTTCTCTCATCATTTTCCTCTAGTCTGCTGGCTATAAGGATATGCTTCCTTTAGGGGTATAGATTTTTGTGGGTGTGTATGAAGGCAGTTGAATTCCAAAACCTGCTAGTCCTGGCAATACCTTCAAACTCTGTTCTACACTTGATGCCTTCTTGAGTGTCCATTTCTGAATGTTGAGAGTCACATATTAAACAATAGCAATTAGTACTATTCTCTAGTCTTTGAGAGTCTACAAATGATTTCATATCCATTATTGCACTTATTGCCTCAAAAATGGGTTGAGATAGGAACTCATATGACATGAGTGAGAGAGACTGAAGCTTCAGTATGAGGAGTATTAAGTTAAGCAAAGAGCATGGAGGGTCTTGAGAGTCAGCATAAGGAGTTGGATATTGATCTAAGTGACAGAGTAAAGTTGTGGCCAATGATGTACTTTTCTCTCTCTATTGTGTACATATACACACACATATAAATATATATAATAGGTGTGTACATTATAAGATAGTAATATCTATCACAATATATCAGGGTTTCACAATCTTAGCATTAATGACATTTTGTGCTGGAACATTATTTGTTGTTGGGGGCTGTCCTGTGCCTTGTAGGATGTTTGGCATCATGCCTGGTCTTTACCCACTAGATGGCTCCTCTCTGGTTGTGACAACCAAAGCTGTCTCCAGACATTGCCAAATATTCCCTGATGAGGTAAAATCACCCTCAAGTGAGAAACACTGCCACAGATCGTTTATTTATGAGACAGCCACACTAGTTGTGCAGGAGAAATCTCAGCCATAACTTGAAAGAACAGACATAAGGGCCAGAGGCCAGCAACCCCCTATATTTTTGTTCTGCTAAAGATCCAAGGAGTTTGGAGTGAACTTCGGGGAATGAGAATCTCTATGAGCAAGATCCAATGTGTTCATATTGTAGCAGCAGTACAATTCCGCTGATTAAAACATGTCCTATATCTACAGTGATTAAAGTGCATATGTCACAGAAAATTCTACCTGGAGTGACTAGATTATTGAGTCCTTGAGATGGAGAGATTGCTTCATAATGCTGTCAACAAATTCACTGAAAATAAAGCTTAGGTGTGTAGAGCAAAGGTGGTTCCTTCATTGTATACAGCAATTAATCTTCCCTTCTAGCACCCACCCACTCCATAATGCCAGAAATTAAAGATTCATTCTTGTCCAAAATGTTCAAAGTTACATTAACAGTGCGTTTCAGTGGAATATTTTCTCTTTCACATACAAACGTCTCATCTCAGTTTTACGTTCCTCTCACCACTATTTCTTTCCCTAAAATTGTGTGGAAGAATTTGGAGGTGAAGTGTTTGAGTTATGCTCCTCCTGGCACCCTTGGTATGAGAGATTGTCCTCACTGCAAACTGAACTTTCTGTATGGTCTAATGACCTGTACACACATGCAAATACTGCATCCCCTGATGTGAGGTCAACATTTCCTAATATGGCATTTCTGATGGCAGACCTGCTTCTCTTCAAATCAATATCCACATGATGAACTAACATCAGGCTTTCTATGACTGGTACATAAAAATAAATTGGTTTTAAATGTATTAGTAAGCAAAAGAATTTCAAAAATAACATCCTATATAATAGCATATTTAAATATACCATGTTTAATAACATAATTTAGATATTTAGATACAAATATCTACAACATATATAGTAAAATATGGGGTACATTTCTATAAGACAGTATTGAGATAAATTAGAGGAGATATAAGTAACCGAAGGGTATAATGTGCATGGTAAAATTCAATATTTTAAAGGTGTCTATTACGTTCAAATTGATTTGTAGATTGAAGCAATATTATCCAAAAGCACAGCAGCCTTCTTTTTGGTAGAAATTTACAAAATGACTCTAAAATGTATACGGAAATACAAAAAGGCAATATAGAACAGGCAAATCTTAAAGAGGAACAAGGGGTCAAGACTTATGACAAAGCAATGGTAAATAAGACAGTCGCATATTGTTGTAAAGTTAGATAATTGACAAATGGAGAGAATAGATAGCTGAAAAGCACCACACATATATGGGCATTTGATGTAGATGGTAAAGGTGATTTGACAGAGCAAAGGGGGAAAAGATGGTCTTTTCAACAAATGGTGTTTGGTCATTTGAATCCCAAAATGGCTATATTTATCTATAGATATACGATAGATCAACAAATAGATAGATATTTTGATTGATTTTTCTTTTCACTAAAAATAAATATTAGTTCTAGTGCATTGTAGATGGAAATATAAAAGGTAGAACAATATAACCTCCAAATGTTAATAAAGGAAAATATTTTTATGATTTCTAGGGAGAGATGATTTTGAAAACAAAACAAAAATACTAGTAAAACATTTGTACATATATAATACATAGGAAGCAAAAATGCATATATATGTATATATAATTTGGATTCATTAAAATTAAAATCTTTTGTTCATCAAGCTATCATTAGGGGGTTAAGAAGTTCAAAAAGAAAGTTATAGAGTAGGGGATGTGTTTGTAACACATGTAATAAGCAAAGAGCTTGTAGACAAAATATATAAAGGACTACTACAAATCAATAAGAAAAGGACAGGGAAGCAAAAAATGATCAAGCAATTTGAAGAGGCACTTCACAAAACGGAATGTCTAAGAGTGATGATGATCAATAAGAAAAGGACAGGGAAGCAAAAAATGATCAAGCAATTTGAAGAGGCACTTCACAAAACGGAATGTCTAAGAGTGATGATGATATGGAAAAAGCACTTAACTGAATTAGTAATCAGGTAATTACAGAATATACAGGCAATTTGAGCCCATTAACAGCCATGAAAATACTAAAATTATAACACCTGACCATATCAAATTTTGGAAAAAATGTGAAGCAACAGAAATTTATTTATGCTGCAGTTGCGCTGATACTATCTTTACAGAAATTCTTTTGAATTATCTAATTTAGTTGAGCATATGGATAACCTTGGAGTCAACATTTCACTTTTGCATATAGATTCAGTGCAGATGTGTACTACAAGATATGTAGAAAAAATCTCTAACAAAGTATTTTATAATAGCCAAGATTTGGAAAAAAGTCAATCAACAGTAGAATAGATAAATAAATTGTGGGTATCCAAACTATGGAACAGCATACCACAATGACAATGAATGTTAACAACATGGATCTATTTCACCAAGATAATACTGTACAAAAGCTAGGCACATGAAATACTTATTGTAAGAAATACTTCTGTAAAATTCAATTATAGAAAACACCAATATGATAGTAGACATCAGAATAAATGTTGCATTTGTGGAGGAGTGAGGTATTAATGATTGGAAGGGGATACACAGCAGCTTTTGGGATACAAGCAGTGATCTAATTTTTACAGGTTACACAGGTATAATGATACAATTTATTGAGCTGTACCCTTATAATTTATTCAAAACTTTGTATGTATGTTGTATCACAAAAAATAATAACTATGATATACTAAAATGTATAAAATTTTTAAAAAGTCATGTTTATAATGATACTAAAAAAACTCGTAAAGTTCTCCTTTTCTAGGACACCAAATTATTCCGAAAATTATCAAATAAATAGTAAGAATCAAGCATTCATCTTGCCTTTTCTATATAAAATGTATCTCAGAGTAACACGATATTTGATGAGGGAAAATTATTCTTCATAGAACATTTCCCAGTACAATATGCAAAAGAAATTTGAAATTCATCATGTTGCAATTTTTGATGACTAAATGATCTACATAAAGATTATGAAATTACCCATGGATGACATGACATGAACATGACAAGTTGCCCTAGAACTTTGTAATAGATAGATTAGATTATAAACGTGCACGGATGCACATGGAGGCACAAACTGGGGCATTAATTTGAACAAACTACCCTGTGAAAAGGATTTTAAGTGGAAATTTGAACAAGTCTGGGTATTGACAATATTGAAGAATTATTGCTAATCATGTTAGATGTAATCATATATAATATCTTTGTCCATTAGAGATACAGGGCAAATATTTTCCTTTTTTCTGGCGGGGAAATATGTTTGTGGTTTTTGGTGGGGTGGTTGTGGGGCGGTTTTGGGGTGTGTGGTGGAGGGGACAAATATTTTCAAGAACAATATGATGTCAGAATTTTCTTTCTTGGCAAAATACTGAAAACTATTTGAAAGTAGGTGATTGGCACATAGGACTCATGAGTTCTTTACATTATTCTTCCTCTCTTTGTATATATGTGAAATTTCCATCACAGAAAATTAAACACAATGGTATACCACTGTACAACCACCAAACAACTAACATTACAAAGAACAATATAATGTGGAGGTGAGGATGTGGGCTGCCAGTGGGATATAAACCAATGTAAACACTTTAGAGAAAAGTGTTATCATTTTATTAAGTTAGACATATCCATAATTTATGACTCAGAAATGTGTGCATGACAAGAAATGTACAAGAATAGTCCTAGGAGTAAAATTTATAATAGTGAAAGAGGGAAGCACAAATATTCATCAACACTGTCAACGGTGTGGTAGGCAGCTTCTAAGATGGCCCCCAGTGATTCCCAGTTGTCATTATTCATGCCCTTGGTAATCTCATCCCCTTGAGCATGACCTGGATCTACTGAATCACTTGCAGTGAACAGAATATAGCAAAAGTGATGGGATGTCGTTTCCAAAATTAGGTTATAAAAGATTGTGAGTTCTGTCTTGCTCACACTCTCCCTGGCTCTTCTCACTTGCTTGCTCTGATGAAGCAAGCCACTGTGTTGTGAGATGTCCTGTGGAGAATCCGAATGGCAAGAAACTGAGAGTGGCCTTCAGACAACAGCTTGCAAGGATTTAGGTCTTCAATCTAACAGCCTAGGGGAAAATGAATCCTGCCAACAACCATCACAGTGATCTTGCAAGACCATCTTTCCCCAGTCTAAACTTAAGATGGCTGAAGCCTCTGCCCGCACCTTTGACTATAGCCACGTGAAGGACCCTGAGCCAGAGGACCCAGATAAGCCGCACCTGGAATCCTAAGCCACAGAAATTGGAAGATAATAAATGTTGTTTTATGCAACTAAGTTTTGGGGTAATTCGCTACACAGCAATAGACAACGAATACAAACGATAAATAAGTTGAGTTATATTCATGCTCTGACATACTCTACAGAAATGGAAATAGATCGAATACATCTATGGCAACAATATGAAACTTACAGAATATTATTAATGGAAAAAGTGGAAAAAGAAGTACATTGGATTCTATTTACACAAAGTTCAGAGGTAGGTAAACAACAGTGTTTAAGAATGCAAAACCTGGTGATAAAATAATGACGAAAATGCGAGAAAGTCATAAAATAAAAATCAGGTTGGTAGTTACCCTTGGGAGACAGTGATTGGAAGAGGACACAAGCGGCACGTACTAGATGCTGGCCATGTTCTACTTCTTGATCTATGTCGCAGCGACACAGGTGCTTGCTTTAGAACTGTGTCAGTTGGCATGTATATTTTATGTATTTTTCTGCATGTGTGATGAATTTTACAGTAAAAAGTTTAAATATTAAAAAACATTATTTAAAAAATTTCAGAAATGTGATAGAAATGGAAACTCTAAGATGAGTACATGGCTATTTTTATACTACAATAAATTACTCTAACTTTTAGTGTATTTTAAAAATTTCTATGACTAAATTATTTAAAATATCTATTTAAAACATAACAGGAGAAATGTTTGCAGTAAGTAATTCTAGGGACTTATAGGTTTACATCAGATAAAAACCTAATTAGAGAACAAAATTTGGAAAAACTGACCATTTACTTACCGCATATTTTAAAACACATAAAATATTCTATTCTATGTAAACATAAAGTATATATATAATAATAATTCCAGTTTATCAAGTGTCTTCAGGGAAACTGGGTCTATCTTGTATTAGTGATTGCATTGTAAACAGAAACAAGACAAACAAACAGAATTGGCTAATTACTATACATAAAATGTTCACAGCCTTTGACAGTTGACCTATAAACAATTTTTGTACCACTAATTCTCTTAAAAAAAAGGTGAATAAATGAAACAAAGAAGAATGGCTAAAGTAGATTATAGTATGTATGTCAACTCCTTCGAGTATAATGCAGCTGTTAAAATTATCATAAAGAAGACCGAGTTTAAAAGAAAAATGTGTGTGATGTTCTTAATCAGAAAAAATGAATTTTTACTTCTATGTTGTTGTTAGAAGGCCATGTAAAGGACGTACAAATATACCCAAGATCGGGAAAAGAGGATCTGACCACTATAAGAGTAAATTTTTTGGTTTGTGTGGTTGTCACTTGAAACTAACTTACTTCGGAATTTCTTAATCTTTTAAAAACTCTGGTGGACATCTCTTCAATGCTATACATTTCACCAATTTCAGTAGGTAGATTTGTTCTTGAAAATCTAAGTAACCGAAATTCTGCCTTGGTGTATTTGTACTGTTGTTTTTTTTCTATTGACCTTATCTTTTTTGATGAATTTATTTTATTGCTTATAGGAGTAATAATTTCTAAAAGGACGGACTGGAATGACCAAACTCCAGTTTCTGCCCGCTTTTTGCCAGCTCCATTTGTCTTTCATTTTTTCCTTCCACCTCCTTTCGCAAGCACTTGGAAGGAAGCCTACCAGAAGGAACTTGATTAATCACATGAAGCACCCCACTTACACAATATTGACAATCAATACCCAATCGACCATAAAGAAGAAAACCCACGCAAACCGTAGTAATAGTTCGGGAGTAGGGAAGGGATGGCAGCAGTTTTCTCCTAGTGAGGGCGATTCAAAGTTAAACATCAATCTGGGTATATTGGCTGAAGTTGAAATATATCCCTCTTTCCTTTCGAGCCGCCCTCTTTACTAAAATGCCTCATCGACGAGGGTGGGATTCGAACCCACGCGTGCAGAGCACAATGGATTAGCAGTCCATCGCCTTAACCACTCGGCCACCTCGTCAGGACAAAGACTGACTTCTAAGTACTTTATTTTACAGTTCATACTTGGGAACTCACTGGACATCTCGGGTAGATATCCACACGGACACACAAGGAAGTGGAGTGGGAAAACAGCGATGGGGGAAAAAAACGGGTTTAGTTTTCACAGGAGTCATAAAAGTGGTTGAGACGTGATAGAAACACATTTGCCTGGGTCTTCGTTTCCTTTCTCGGGCTGCCTGGCTCTGGGCTGGAGGCGCATCATGGTGAAGTCCGGGCCGGCAGTGGGCGTGGCCCAGACGACCTGGGGAGACCAGGAGTTTGCAGTCATCCTCCAGGTTCGGGGTAGCCTCATCCCGCGCCTCTATAGGATCCTCGTGGCCCGACAGCGCGTCCCTGAGCCTGCAGGGGACTCAGGTTCCTAGAGCCGGCCCCAAGCGAGTCGACCTCAGAGAAGCTGGCGAATCCCAAATCCTACTTCATGGCTAGTAAAACAGTTTAGAAAATTAGATGATGGATCTGAATAGCGCAATGCTCCATTCCTACTTAGTGTTATTGCCGCTTCTTCAGTACTATAAGGGTGAAATTGCGTAGAGAAGAATCCTTAATTCATGGGGCTCTCATCCCAGGTCATCATCAGAAGAACCATGAATTCTGATTTCCCCTCAAGTAACCTGTGCATTTCTCGGGTGGCTTTCTAGCAGAGAGATTGCCTAACTTTCATTCGATTTTTCACTGGATACGGTGCCAAAAATGTTGAGACTCACCTCTAGGGAGAATATGATTTCGGAAAGGGTGAGAAAGCTGTTTCAGCTGCCTTTTTGGTTTTTGACTGGTTTGTTTCATGGAATGAATAAAAGACACATGAATGAACACGAGTAGGGATTAATTGTGACTAATCAGAATGAATCATAAACGCCTGGGAAAAGAAGGTAATACTGAAGGTGAGTCTTCAAGAGCAAGTTGTCTATGGGTAGCAAAGAGAGAGAGTATCCCAGAGTGAGGAAAGGGCCTGAGCAAAGGAGGAGGCCAGGAGTATCTAGAAAAGCGTTGAGAAATCATTGTGGCTGGAGCGCTGAAGCTTGTGAGTGGCTGATCAGGGAACATCCTTAAATCTGAAAATGGAAGACGGTCATGAAGATTTTTCTTCTGAAGCCAAAGCAAATCAATCATAGGATGAACAACAGGAAACATGGGGGAAATGCTGAAGGAACGAAATCCCTGCTGCATTCTCACACTCTTAATGTAAGGACACTTTCCCTTAGGCTGCACTAACTTCTTGAGTGAAGACCCTCTTTTGCTTGTCACAAAGCATCGTTTTCTCTTCTTACTTGGAAAAGTCCTTATATTTTAGTGTTTGCTATATTGACCTGCCTGGATCTTCAACCTCAGCTAATCCACTTCCTTCAACCTTGTTTTCCTTGCCCAGTCCAATTCGTGGTTTTGTATCAAGAAGAATCTATTTCCCCTATCTCCCAACAAGCCATCTCCCCTCATGGAATGCTCATGCCCTTTCTCATTTTAACTTGGATGAATTTTTATCCATACCTTGGCTCTCAGTTCAAAGCTTATTTTTCTAATTAAAATTTTTTTGATCAAAGTTAATGCATGTTATAAAATCTTAAGTACTTCAAAAATATATGTACGTAAAAAAGTGGTCCTCTTCCTCCTGTCTTATTCCCCCTTGGTAGAGGCAAAGATTTTCTGCCATTTGGCTTTTTTGTTTGTTTGTGCTGTTGTTTTTGTTTTTACTAGCATATCTCCAAATATCATGCTATGGCAGAGATGGCTAGTTGGCCACCAATATTTGTTCTTTTCTTCCAAGAAATGGAAATTTAGGGGCTGACCCCATGGCTGAGTGGTTAAGTTTGCACATGCTGCTTCAGCAGCCCAGGTTTCGCCAGTGAAAAAAAAAAAAGAAAGATTGGCAACAGATGTTAGCTCAGGTGCCAATCTTAAAAAAAAAAGAAATGGGAATTTAGTAGAGCTCATAGCCACTCATGAGAAGATTACAATGCACAACCTTCCTTGCTGCTAAGCATGGTCATGTGACCAATTTCTAAACTAGGGCATTAGAGAGAAAGTATATGTAAAGCTTCTAGTTATGCACAAAAGAGAAAAGAAATA
Organism: Equus caballus; assembly: GCF_041296265.1. Taxonomy (NCBI): domain Eukaryota; kingdom Metazoa; phylum Chordata; class Mammalia; order Perissodactyla; family Equidae; genus Equus; species Equus caballus. Next base: position 27,812,103 of record NC_091703.1, on the reverse strand, counting down.
CCTTCCACTTCTCTCTTTCTACTGGATCTGCTTGCTGGAAAAAGCAACACCATAGGAATAAAGGAGTCAGGAAATAGAAAGAGATTGGACCCAGCAACACCATAGGAAAAAGGGAGCCATGAGATAGAAGACTAGAACCAACACCATGGAGCCAAAGCATCAACCTGGGTTATATATACCTTCAAACCATTAGTGACAGGTCAGTAAATGTCTGCTTCCTTTTAGTTATAGTTTGTATATTTGTTAATAAACACAAAATTGTATTCTAACTAATACACATGCTTTTATTTCTACTTATTTTTTTTTGTTTAGTATTTTCTATTGATTACCCATTATACAAACATAAGATTCATCTTTGTTTCCTCACCTTAAACACCACCATATACAGACACCCTTCCCATCAATCTTACTTCCAAATATAGTTATATCATAATTTTTGTTGAATTAGTATTCACTGTTTATATGATTGGCAAATATTATTCAGTGATCTCTCATGATGTATTGCTTCCTGAACATTAGAATTGTTTTTTTTAAATTACCGCAAATAACCATTAAAGTTTGCCAAAAAAGAAATTGAGTGATTTCTGTACTTGCTATACAGTTTTCATCCTGATGTCTTCCTTCACCATCATCCTGTACATTTCCAAGTCCTTTTCTATCTGAATTTGTCTTCTCCTTTAGGCGGAGTACATTGTAGAGTAGCTTTCTGAGAAAGAATTCATTGGAGATAAGATTTTTGAGTAGTTGGGTGTTGGAGAACATTGTTTATGTTTCTCTAACACTTGCATGTTTGGTTGGGTATGCAATGCTAGGCTGGGTAATATTTTCTTTCAGAATTTTGAAAGAGTACTCCATTTTTTTCTAGCTTCCAGTATTGCTTTCAGGAATTACAAAGTCATTCTAATTACTAGGTTTCATGTGTAATTAGCTTTTCTCTCTTTCAGGGTGATTTCTTGGCCCTCAATATCCTAATATGTCTGAAAGATATGCCTTTGTGTGTTTCTATTTTCATTCCCTGTTCTGGGAGCTCTATTATATCATTAAATTTGGAAAATGACGTACTTCAGTTTGGGAAATTAGCTTGATTTTTTTGTTCTTGTTGATTTTCTCACTTACATATTCTCTCTTCTCTCTCCTTTCTTTTTTGTTTTCTGGAATTTCTTATACTTGGATTTTAAACCTCCAGGATGTTTCCTCTACTTTTCTTTTTTTAATTTACTACCCCCTATTTGCATTCTGTTTGTATTTTTAAATAGGCTTTATTTTTTTTGGCAGTTTTAGATTTACAGAAAAATTGATAGGAAAATACAGAGTTCCTGCATACCCTCTCCCCTCCCCCACAGCTTCTTCTATTATTTACATCTTATGTTATTGTGGTACATTTGTTACAACTGATTAAACAATATTAACATATTCTTATTAACTGAAATTCATAATTTATATTAGGGCTCACTCTTTGTGTTGTACATTCTATGGGTTTTGACAAATGTATAACGACTTGTGTCCATGATTACTGTATCACAGAGAATAGTTTTACTGCCCTGTACTCCACATCTTTGTTCCTAAATCCCTCTCACTCCCCAACTACTGACCTTTTTACTGTTCTTTAGTTTTACCTTTTCCAGAATGTTATATGGTTGGGATAATACAATATGCAGCCTTTTCAAATTGGCTCCTATTATTTAGCAATATGCTTTTAAGGTTCTTCATGTTTTTTTGTGGTTTGACAGCACATTTATTTTTATTACTGAATAATATTCCATTGTATGAATGTACCACATTTTGTTTATTTTTCGAAGGACATTTTGATTGCTTCCAAGTTTTGGCAATTATGAATAAAGCTGCTATAACATTCTTGTGCAGGTTTTTGTGTGGACATAGATTTTTCAGTTAATTTGGGTATATACCAAGGAGCATGACTGCTGGAATTTCCCTTTGTATTTTTACTCCATATTCTGGAATATGTCCTTCACATTTTATTCCAAATACTCCATTAAGTTTTTCATTTCTTCTCTCACAATTTCAATTTTAAGAGACTTCTGTATCTGAGTTACTCTTTTGTACAGCATTCTTTTTTTTTTTTAAAAAAAAAGAATAGATGTAATAACATCCTTGAGTTTTCTTCTCTCTGCATAATATTTTCTGCTATTTTTTTCTAGTTCACTTTTATCTTTGTCTTTGATATGAGACACTTTAGATGTCTAGTGACCTTTGGTTACTGGTCTATAGTTATAATTAGGCCACAAAAATATCTGGAAATTTAGATTGTGAGTCCAGTTTATTGACTGTGGGCTTTATTGTAAAGTGGTCTACCTGTGCCATTTGTTATCAGACAATATCTTTAACTCTTTCCTCTTAGGATAGTAAAATCCCTTGAAGAAGGATGATTCAATTTCCCGCTTAGATGGCATAAAACTGACTCCCTTACTTCTGAGAAAATTCTTAAAGGACAGAGGTTGGATGAAGCTCCTTTCGAATTTCAAACTTAATGAATGACTCCATCTACTCCAAATTATAAAAATATATTGAATTACAAATAAATCATACATTTATATTTCATGTATAAAAAGAGAATATATTGCATACCACGTTGGAATGAGGACCTGCATCTTCATAGTTAATGGGCCCCCCCAAATTGATCAGAACAAGGAAAGGTAAAACAAACTACACTCTTTTCAGAATACCAAGGTGAGCAGGGCCAGTGGCGCCTCAGTGGTGCCACAAACAAAAGAAGAAATGGCGGTGGTGGTGGTGAGTATGTCCACTTTCAGTCATGGCTAAAAACCAACATGATTATTCTGAGGAAATACCTTAATTTAGCTATCGTGTGCAAAGTAACTGGATTAATACTTTCCTCTCCATCTTTTTTTTGTCTTTCAAATTTCAGTATTAATCAATTCACCTGGGCATTTTGAACAATTCCGAAGTGAGAGCATTTCTGGGGGCAGAGGAGAAAGTACTGGTAAGTTTTCGAGCATGGAGTGGGGAAGACGTTGAAATTCCAGGGTTAACGATTGCTCCTTGTGATTTTTCTCTCCGGGTGGACAAACCTTGGCCGGCAATATTCCTTGGAGTCTACTTGTTTCTATGGGAATTCTGTACTTCCTCATAGGACGCATAATTGTAAATATTTAGTTACTTGTGAAATTAAATTCCGAAGAAACAAAACCTTTTTTATTCCCTGTCCACCACTGCACCCCTGGCATCCAGCAAAGGTTGACACTCAGCGCAGGAAAAGAAAGAGGCAGGAATCTGTAACCAACAGTCGACCAGAGCAGAAGCGGCCGCCGCAGCAGTTGGCGTCACTTTTACTTTAGTCAGTGTGTTACGAGCAGTAAATGCTGCCAGTCAGAGTACGATCACTGAAGTTGCAGGTACCAGTGGAAATTAAAATTCACTTCTCAACGAGAGTTAGGAAAATACTGGTAGACCGTAATTGAAGCTTCCCCACCCTCCGCTTGCAGCGCTTCCTCAACTATGCACACGCACATCCGCACGCACGTACGTACGCAAGCACATATTTGATGCCCAAGGAATGGCGTGGCGTTTGAGAAGGCATCCATAGGAGAACTGGAATTGGGGGCGCGCCCCGCGCCGGCATCAACACATGGGATGCGTCTCCACCTAGGAGATCCGGAATTAAGTACCCACCAGCTTCGAAGACATCCGGAATTAAGTACCCACCAGCTTCGAAGACAACCGCAATGTTAATGTGATGAAAACCCATGTTTTTGGCAAGAATATTTGAGAAAACACTTGCTTTAGATTCTCAAGTCCGATTGGTGGAAAAGTAAGCAAGTGGGCTCGTCCGGGATTTGAACCCGGGACCTCTCGCACCCGAAGCGAGAATCATACCCCTAGACCAACGAGCCACCTACGTATAAATGGCACCCGTGATCATGTAAGAAGAATTAGAATTAAATAATACTTTTTATTCTGTTTGATCTACAAATAATTTGTTCCCTGATAAGATTTAATTCTGCCTGAATCTTTTACCTAAAATAGTTGGAAGACTGATTTCTGTTCATGGTCTGTTGGTAGCTTAAATCAGCATGGAATCACATAGTTGTAAGACTCATCACCTGTAGGAAATTTTGACATTTTATTTCTCCTTTGTTCTACTTTTCTAAACTACTCTAAGTAATTTAACTCATTTTTCATTTAGCTTTTAGTTAAATCTGTTAGAAAAATTAGTGTCCTGGAATTTTCCTCTTCTCACTGCTATCCTTTTTGAAAGTTGGGTGTTACTATTACTGAGTTGGTCCAAGATTATTTGCTATAATAAGGAGTATTTTCTACCAGAGGTTCCTCAGAATGAATATTCCTAATCTCAGCAAAGTTCCATTGATTCAAATAAGATTTCTTAACATTCATTTTTCAGGGGCACTAAGAGATGAGTATTTGGTGGGTATACTGAGTTACCAAAACTTCTGGCTAAAGTCAAATGGGACATTTGCTGATATATCTAAACTACATTTTAAATCCGTGTAAACATGTATGCATTGAATTAATACATGTTTTCAGTTTCATTTTGCTGTACTGAATTTGATGGCTTCAAAATTACAAAGAGTTCCTCTCATTCAGTTTATTCCTTCTGTTAATCTATAGTTATTTATAGAATGCCTGCTTATTTTTATTTTTTACCAAAAAAGAAATTCTTTTACAAAGATAAGTAAAAATAGTGATTTTCTTGAATACATGAGAAATCACTCCTTTGTGAAAAGGGGAGTGGATTTAAACCAGCACTCAATTTAAGTTTTGACATGGATTTGCTGGGTGAATCCAAAGAATTATGAGGTTACTAGGCATTCCTCTTTTTATCTCCTGCCCACTTTGTACCTTGAAAGTTTAAAAAAGTTTTGACTGCTTTCTCTGAAACATCTGCCTAGGAGTAGTAACAATTCCTAACTGCCCTCAAATTCAAACCATGTGCCTATTGTTCAGACTCAGCATTCCACTTCCATGAAAACGTGTTCTCCTCTGTAAGAAATAGCATCTTCTGTTCACATACAGATGGGTCACTGACATAGGACTAATGAGACTTTAAATAAAAGATTAAATACTTTGTTGTGGAAAAGAATTATTCAATCTAAACTCAAAGATTTCCCAAAGAATAAATTCCTTGATACACAATTTAGAGCACTTCGCTTCATCTTGAAATCAACTGAATAGATTAGTTTACTAATTTCTGAACTCAACACAATGGTTTTGGGGTCACACACTTCACAGAGCAACCTACACTCTCATTTCCAAACTCTTGTTCTCTCTTCTTTTCTATAGTGTAATATACTTTTCCCTTTCTCAATCCAACTTCCTTGGGGATAATACATAATACTTTTACTTTTATACCAGTGAGAACTCAGACTCCAAGCAAGGTCGTTATTTAATGATTGCTAAAAAGCAGCATCATTACCCATAGTAGGGGAACCACATGTAATTTATATTCAAGTCATTTTGTGGAGATGTCTACTGCCCTTGTCTAGGCCATGTAGTTTGTGCGTAACAAGATGCTTAGGTATGTTGGTAAACATGATTATATTCATAATTAAACTCAAGTTTCTTGGAGAACAGGAGGCACGGCATAAAGATATAGTTACAGAAAACAACTTAGAACAACTGATATAAAACTTCCCAACTAATGTAAACAAGACTCATTCACCAAATTTCTATTTAGTAATTACTCAGTGCCAGATCTCTGTTAGCCCCTGGATTACCAAAGACAAATAAGAGTTCTTGTCCTTGGAGAGACTCACTCTAACTGGTTATCTGAGTAAGTATTATTGTCACTTTTCTAAATGTTCTCACTTGAGATTTCATTCCATGTTATCTCATATTTCTCATAAGAAAATCAACTTCCTCGTATGGCTTTATTATTTTTGGACTACTTAAGGTGGCAAGATTTGTGTTCAGTAGTCACAGAACTTCCTCAGGGATAGCTGACGGATGCTCTCTCATTTGTTGTAATGTTAACCCATTATAATCTTTAATCCATGACAATGCCATTATCTTTGGAAATATTGCTGAATCGCTAGGTTTATCATTTATGGATGGGAAAAAGAAGAAATTGTGGCACAAAGTAAATAAGGCTTAGAGGAATTTTTTTCTCTTTTTATAGTTTCTAAGTCAAAAAGATGAGCCACAACTTTCTTTCTAATTAATATAACTATATTTAAATTGCAATTACTATACATTTTGGGGCCTTATGGTGATTTCTTAACTTAGGTTCAAGTTACTAAATTTTTCATCCTTCTTCTCATCAGTTATATGATAACCACGCCTAAGTGAGCTCTATCTATAGACTAATCTGTGACTTGATAGACAAGATAAAAGTTATATTAGGACAGTACTCCATATTTTTATCTAAAAAAGTACGTTTCAAATCTCATAATATACATCATGGTATGACAAATGATTTGAGTGATATTCATATTAATTTTTTATGCTTTACTTTCACAGAGGTAATTGACATTTTTTTTGACAAGTCCCCTAAAAACTTGCCTTTATCATGAGTAGGCACTTCTGTCAAGATATTTATTTCAACATGTGGTCCCCTAAAACAGGACTGTGCCCCAAGTGTAGGTCGTTATTACTGCATCTGTTTTGTGAATTTGAAATCTCTATATTCTGCTGTAACTAAGCACAGAATCCTTTAAAGATTTGACACTTTAGAAAATGGACCCTGAAGGACTTCTCTTCAGTGCAGGCAGCTGTCTCCAAATTCTTTATAGACTGGCATCCCTGCTTGCTGAGTTTCTCATAAGACTTCTCCTCTGAAAAAAGGCAATGCGGGCAGATGGATGCTTAGTTTGGCTCCCTCTTGTGTATGTCTGTAGCTTTAGAAAAAGGTTTTGGTTTTCAATAATGATTGTGAGAGAGGAATTTGAAGTGCCAGGTGTTTTGAAAGATGGTTCATCGAGTCAATTTTTTAATGAAGTTTTTTAATCAATGTTTTCTAAAAATTTTTCTTCAATCAAAGATGAGACCCAGGAGAAGGCTAACATTTTGTCAGCTTTAACTTCTTTGTCTTCATCAGTTTTGCTGTCTTCTATCTCCTGAGGATTCCATCTGATTTTATAATCTCAAATTTTATCTCTGTTTGTCTGATACATTTCTTCCAAAGATCACTAAGAGGCAAGCTTTGGAAAGAATAACAGGGAACCAATTCACTCCACGACCCGATGCACACGTGGAGTCCTCATAGCCAGAACAGTGCACTGACCTTGGTTTCTCCTGGGAACACATTTCATCATTGTCCTTTGGTTTGTGTTTCTTTCTGCAGTGAACTGAAACATATCTGTGGCTTTAGCCCCCTAGATTGCTCAAAGCATTGGAGGGGAAGGGCATAGGATGTGTAATTCATGGCTGATTTGGACAGCCTTGAGATCAGATATTTCACACAGCACAGATTCCAAGATTACACCCAAGAAAGGAGTGAGGCTTCCTCCAGATCCAGGGCCATTAGCTACCATAAGCCCAAGGATTGGAGCACTGTTGTATTTCTTTAAATGTTTCCTCTCGATTTAATTTTTGCTCTCCTTCTGGGACTAGTTTATTGTTATGTTTTAGTTTCCACCTTTTGATACCTTTGTGATGGTTTCTAAGATTTTTCCTTGACTTAATGTTCAGTTCACTAATTTGATCTTTGAGTATAGTGCCCATTCTCTTATTTGATAATCTATTGATTTTTTAAAAAATTCATTCATTACTTATCCACATCCAGTGTCTCTGACTGGTTTTTCTTTATAACTTTATTCCAGTGTCAAGTTTCTATTTTCTTCCTTTATGGCTTTAAGAATTTATATGATATTTATTTTAAATCCTTATTCTAATATCATCCATAAATTCTTCCACCTCTACAATAGATTTGCTCGTTACTGTCTTTTTAAAATAGAGCTAGAACCTTTCATGTGTCTTCCCACCCACTCCCTCAACCCATGGTCTCCCTCGGTTGATAAGATGTATCTGATAGTAGGGACAAAACTGCTTCCTTGATTGTGCTTATCCTAATGATACCAAGTAAGAATCATCATGCCACATAGCAGAGCCCTCTGGTTTATCAGGTTGGTTGTACTACATTCCATTTGCCCCCTCCGCACAAGGAAACCATCCACCTCTGCCATGAAATCTTCCTGTACCATCTGCCATGACACTGCTATTTTTCTAAAATGTGTCTCTATCTTTCCTGGGATGTTTATAAGGAAGTATTGGTTGGGTTGAGGGCAGGGAGCTACTCTGCTCAGAGGTTACTCTGTCTGTGTTTGTTTCCAGTTGCAATCAAGGTAACCCTGTTATACCGAACAACTTATATTTCCTGGTTGCCTCAAACATATGTAAGCATAGGCTGTACTAGTTTACTAGAGCTGAAAATGCTCCAATCACATCAATTTGATTGAAAGAAAAAGAAATAATTAGAAAACATCTGTTTCCATTTCCTGCAGCAACAGTCCATCTTGACTCTCCTTTCCTGTGCTCCAAACACCGTCTATTCCAATAGGTTTCCCATATTTTCTTGGGTTCATCAACCTCCCTCTACACTTCTGGAGAATCTCCAAGGTTGGGAAAAATTTGTCTTAAGTATTCAAAAATATTTATTTTACTCTAGTTTCAAAGAGCTTTGTCTTAAGTGCAGGTGAGAGAGGAGTAAGGAAATTAACCAGTCCTATTATCTAAGTTGTGAGTCTGGCAACAAGCCTCCTAACAACTTATTGAAGATGTGGTTTGAACACTGTTGTTGGATGGAGAAATGATATTGATAAAGACAGTTGTTGGTGGTGAGATGGTCATGGTGGTGATGGTAGTGAGGAGGAGGAGGAGGAAGAGGAGGAGGACAACATGAAAAAAATTTCAGAATAAAAATACTAACTTGGCATGCATGGGTTTCACAAAAGTGCGGTGATTCTTCCAGATGGTCACCAACAGCAATGTGCCTGTCATAAAACTTTCATAAATTAATCAGGCACCCGAAAACAAATTCATTATGAACAAAAATAAGGCAGTGATTAGTAACCCAAAATTAAAGTATATGACATTACAATGTTCAGAAGCCAGATCTTAAAGAAGATCATTGTTTTAGGACACTTTCTCTTTGAGTATAGTCTATCCAAAGTATTAAGCAACATAGTGAATGTTTGCTAAGTGAAAACACAATTATAACGAACAAAAGATTTTTGTTGTTGTTGAGAGAACTAACACTTAGAGAATACCTATTATATATCATTTTAAAGGCCTCTTCTTATGTCTTCTCACAGTTACCCTAAAAGTAGATAAGGTAGTTATTTAGATCCCATTTTAGAGACGAAGATATTAAACCATAAATAGGTACAACACACTGACCAACCAAGACAGAGCCATAATTTAAAAAACCAAGAATGCAACAAGAGAATTTGGAGGATCTTTCAACACCCTTCTCTATATCTCCATCAGATTTTGAAGACTTATAAGTGAAACTATAATAGAAGTTAACCAGTAGGGTTGGTAGGCAGACACAGCTTCCAAGTAAGTTCTCTGGACCCTTTTGCAATAAGATTTTGCCAACCGTATTCTCTCATTTTTGGTGTGTGTGTGTGTGTGTGTGTGTGTGTTTTGTTTCTATAACTGCCTGGTGTCTTCTGTCACTAACTCTTTACTGCTATAAGAGGTTTCCAATGTCTTGAAATACTTTCATTAAGATATGATAGTCAAGGTCACAAGTTCTTACTCCTTGACACCATCTGTCAATCTGATATGAAAAAATGGCAAGTTATAGTTTGGCCACTGAATTGATAGGACTTTATTACACCCAATATATGTCTGGAAAAGGGTTGAAGAGGGCCCTTTTAATGAAGGCTGCTATTTTACCCATTATAAAATTCTCTGAACTCTGTCTCAATAGTGGAAAGAAGTGGGGGTGAGAGACTAAGAGACGGTGTTGGGATCACCAACATCTTTGGTATGGTTTGAGATCCTTGAACCTTGAGCATATTACATGTTCTCAAAATCACAACAAGATCTTGGACTCTATCTCCATAACACCATGCACCAGAAAACCTTTGATCAGCAAATATGGAATATGTATTTGAATGGTATAAAATTGGAATCCATACAATTTGCACATTAAAGGCAGGTGTTTTGTGTATGAGGAAAGAGTGTCAGAAATAATCCTCAAAGGGACGTAAAATAACTTAGATGGCAGATCTAAATTCTTTTAATTCCAAGATACTTTACAGTTTTCATACTTCAGTCAAGAGTGCATCAGCATTTTAAACTGAAGATACAGGGTCCAAGTCCTAACTTGAGTGATAGCTGGCACTTAAATTACAACTCTGAAATTTTTCTACCACTGAACATTCTGTGAATTCTTTGGGACAGGAAGGGACTACAACAGGATAAAACTCCAAGGAAGTGCTTTGTCTTGCTTTCCATCTCCCGTCTCACTCCGTATATCTTGATTTTTATTGTAGTTATCCTTCAAGAAATACACTCAATTTTCTCTTGTCTCCAGCCTACCGTGTTATCTTATAGCTTCAAAAACTGGGTGATAGAAAGTGAGAGGTAAAAAGAGTAAAATTCAAACCTCTCAAATGCATATTTTGAGGATATTTTTAGAACTTAAATACTTTGAAATAATGAATTGCTCATCCCATTAATGAACGTGGTGTGATAAAACTGTGCCCTTTACCTTAATCACAAGTCCTAGCCTCCTTATTCACACTGATTTCAGGTGTTCAGAGTTTCATATGCCTTTTACTTTCTGGCACACAGTTTTATCCAATTGTCCACAGGATGGCATGAATCAAGGGACATGGCTAGTCACTGCTAACACTGTGCTCAGTTTGCTGGTGCACTCAGATATGCAGGCACTTATGCTTGTTTCAGGGAAACAATAGTTTGTCTGGAAACAAACAAGAGTATTGGGAAGAATCCACTTCAGCAGAGACGTAGAGTAAGGTTCCACCTTTGTCATATATCTCATTGTGAGAACCAGGGTCCAGAGTTCTAATGAGTAAATCATGGAACGATCTTGGTAACACCTCTTTGATCCCATGTAATTCTCCGCTTCCCACATTGAAAGTACTATATGTTATCTGCCAGATTCTCCTTCCACTTAATTCTCTCAGAATAAGCATAACAAAAGCAGGAAAATTTACAACATACCTAAACACAAACCCCTTCAAAGCAGAATCTCTGGGCATCAACACTTGGAGTTCCACACAAGAGGCCATTCTTGACACACAGTTTGACATTTTGATGTTGTTGTTCTACTTTATTCATTTCTCTAAAATCAGGGAATGATTACTGGGTGCTAGGCAATAAACTACATGCTCTGGTATATTACTCCTATTCTCTTTTGTAAAGGTCATGATGCCATTATTTTCCCCATTTTTTAGATAAGGAACTTCTGAAACCTAGTGTATTTTACTGGCAACTTGACTAATTTTCATCTTTCAGGTTTTTGTAATAGCCTAATGTAGGTTATAATGCACTGAAGAAAAAGCAACGTTAAAGGAAAGGAAGGATTTTATTATTTTGATGAAAACATATTTACATGATATATAGTATTTTCAATCAACACCAAAAGTCTTCAGGCATATGAATGCTCAGAAAGGATTTCCACAGCCTGGGTATTTAAAGGATTATTTTCATTGAGGTAAAATATACATAAAGAAAACCACCTATATCTTACGTATACAGCTCAATGAATCTTCGCAAACTGTACATAACCCTAAAACTACCATGCAGATGAAGTAGTAAAATGTGACCAGATGTAAGCCAGAAATATCTCCCATGCTCCCATTCCAGTCATTATATCCAAGAGTAAGGACTCTCCTGACTTAACAGCACAGATTAGTTTTTCTGACTCCTGCCTAACCTTGCTCTTGCTCTTCTCCGCTTCCCACCATATTCCCATTTAACTTCTTCCAATGGGAAAATTTGCAGCCAGGCCCACTTCCATATCTCTTAGACTTCCAACATTGCCACCAAAATAAATTTTGTGATTTAGATTATTTGATTTGAAATGAGTAAACTAGTGTAAAAGGAAATATGGCAAGGGATATGGGCAGAATTCTAAGATGGCTCCCTAGATTCCTTCCTCACTGGTATACATACATGATATAATCTCCTCCCTTTGAATATGGGCAAGACCTGCGAATATGATGAATTTCACTATATGACTTGGTTACATTATATGACAGAATAGAAGGTTTTTTTTTCAGATGTAATTAATATCTCTAGTCAATTGGCCTAGAGTTAATAATAAAAAAAGAGAGATTATCTTGAGTGAGTCTGACCTAATCAGGTGAGTCCCATGAAAGAGGGTCCAGGCCTTCCCTCAAGAGACACATTCAAAGTTAGAGAGCTTTCCTGCTGACTGTAAAGAAGTGAACAGCTATGATATGAAGTGCTTATGAAGAGGGTCCCATTCTCATGCTGTCATTAAACATGCTTTAATCCCCCATATTTCTTGTCAATTCATAATTATATTTACAGTCTTGACTAAATTCAATATGATGTTTTAGTATTGGGCAAGTCTAGACATGAAGGGTCAGATTTTCCATTAGAGCCTTATGATATAGACAATCCAATTGTGGTGAACATGACTACGGCAGTTCAGGATCCTGTATGGAGAAGCGAAAATCCAGAATAGATTTTAGAGTAAGATAGGCTTTAGAGTAAAGCCATGTATATTTCAGAAAATATTTAATCTGTATTTCAGAAACGGCCTCTAGGTAGTTGTGATTTAAGCTAGAGATATGTGTGTAGGAATGGTTCTTAAGGGTGTAGGATCAAGCTGAAAAGAATATAAAGTTGGATAAGGCCAAAGGTATTGAGATGGACCCACTAAGCAGAGATTGTGAATTCAATATTCTGGCTTAAGTGGCTAAAAATGGCTCAAAAAATTTGAGAGGTTGGATGACTGAAATATGAACTCAAATGTGGCCTACACTAAATGAAGCTGAAATGTCAAAAACTCCTTAGTATATTGTAGAAGAAGTTATCTAAAACCTTAAGATTATTGGAATGCTAGAGACTGTTTATTGTGTAAGATCTGCTTATCCAAACCAGCAGGGTTGCAGAGGACATGCCTTTCATCATAGCTGTGACTAATAAATTCATGAGTATAGCCCAGCATCCTAGAAGAGCTTTGTCGAGGTTCTTGCCTACAAACCTAAAATTAAATTAGGAGCTACTACTATTGAACTGGAATCGCTAAACATAGTGAGAGTGATTTGATCCCAGAATGATATATGCAAAATGGTGGTACTCAATCACCAAAGACAAGGCAGGTATGGTACCTTAATGAATATTAATCAGAATGGTCTGACTCATGGAAATCTTTGGCATTGACTAGTTGATCATGGTCCTGTAGAACTGATGTATATGAGAAGTACTAAAGTCTTACTTATCTGGATAAGGAGAAAAACTCCAGGTCTCGTGGCTATAAATCCTGCTTGAATCACTAGAACATCATGGATAATCATGGATCCAAAATCATTCCCAGACTTGAGCCAGTTCAGTGATCCAGAGTACCTTGAAAAATGAGGAAGATAAGGTCCCCATGAAGGAACTCTGCTACATTATCAAAAACATACACTGATAATCTTCATCCCAACCATCCCCAAAGAGACCTGCAGTCATTTACTAGAGTGACTAGATAATGGATAAAGTGATATAATCAGACTTTTCAGAGGTTTGTAGACATCGGCTCTGAACTGACAGTAATTCCTAGAGATCCAAAGTGTCATGTTAGACCACCAGTCAGAGTAGGAACTTAATGGAGTTAGATGATCAATGAAGTTTTATCTCAGATCTATGGTTTCTTCTAAGAAATCCACTGTCCTTTAAGAATCATTGTTTCTCTGTGGGTAATGTATCATTTATCTCTGGCCACTTTCAAGACATTTTTTGTCTTACTTTTAGAAACCTGAGTATGACTTGTCAAGGTATAAACATTTTTGAGTCTATATGCTTAGAATTCTCTGAACTTTTTGAATCTACAAGCATATGCATTTCGCAAAATTTGAGACATTTTCAGTTATTATTACTTCAAAACTTATGTAAGATTTCACAGGCAAAATTGATGCAGAATTCATCTTCCTATTTCTATTTTACTGGTAACAGAAACTATTAATACACGAGAGGTGAGAGGTGATTGATGTGGCTATCTGCTACGTCCGTGTGTTCTAAAATTCAGTATTACCAATTTCTGCTTCCTACCTCCCACTCCTTTAGATGTGTAGTGATTTTAATAATGCGTTTCTCTATTTTAAATTATTTTCTGCTTAAGATTCTAGATTCAATTTAAATTTCTCAGCTCAATTCTGACTTTTCAGAGGGAAACACAGAACAGCACTTATTTGGAGAACCCAAATACCAGGGTACCTGTGATAGTTAATTTTATGTGTCAGCTTGACTGACTAAGGGATGCCCACACAGCTGGTAGAACTAAACATGTCTATGAGGGTGTTCCTGGAAGAGATTAGCATCTGATTCAGTAGACTGAGTAGGAAACTCCCCTCATCAATGTGAGCAGGCATTGTCCAATCTGTTGGGGCCTGAATGGAAAAAAAGGTGAAGAAAGGGCGAATTCTTTGTCTCTTCTTGAGCTGGGACATCCATCTTCTCCTGCCCTCCAACATGGGGGCTCCTGGTTCTTGGGCCTCCAGACTTGGGTACTTAAACCAGGAACGCTTTGGTTCTCAGGCCTTTGGACTCAGACTCAATTGTGTCACTGGCTTTCCTGCTTCTCCAGCTTGCAGATGGCAGATGTGGGGCTTCTTCACCTGCGTATTGGAATGAGCCAATTCCTATAATAAATCTCCTTTAAATGTACTATATATAGATATCCTATTTATTCTATTTCTCAGGAGAACCCTGACTAATACACTGTCCTAACCATTTTGTTCCACCAATCACACAATATCTCCTTATTTTTCTGGAGACTTTCTGCCTGTTTTTAGCACTCAATAATCTCTTCTTCATAATTAATTTTAAAATGCTATTCTTAATTTCATTTCCAGGCTCTTACATCTCTTCCTTTTGAGTCCATTATGAATGACCACTTTGGGGAGTGCTTTGTCTTGTTCTCTATGATAGAAAAGGCTGTCACAGAAAAGTTATGAAACTAAGATAAATTGTATAGTCCTGGCTTTCAAGTACTCTCAGTGATATGAGGAAGTTAAGCTCCTAAACATATTAGAATATAACATAATAACATAACTAAGTTATTTAAAAGCTGTGTGAACATGGTGCAACAAAACCAAAGAGAAATTTAGTAAAGAAATTAAAAGCCCAAATATTTACAAGGGGCACAAAAGAGACATTATAGAGGCATTCTTTAAAATGGAATGAAAGCTGTCCCTATCAATTCTAAGATTTTGTATTATAAATATGTGAAATCAGTACAATAGTATCAAATATTTTTCAAAACAGCTTGATGACATATCTCATTGCCAGAACTACGAATTATATCCAAATATCTATTTTGATTCCAGTTTAGAAAAGTAAAAATAAAATTCTTTATTTAAACTAATGTAGAACAAAATTATTTTATAGCTTTCTGTTGATTGAAAGATTGATATTATTATGGGAGTGTCAGGGCACTAAAAAATAACGTCTTGAAACAAGCCACAAATTATTTTCAAAATTAATTTTTTATTCATTTTTAAAAGATATAGTCAAAGCTTTAACATATCCAGAAATACAGAACAATGTAAAATGAAATTCTACCTACTGGCCTCCATTTACCTAGTTTCTCTTAAATCAAGTGACACTCTTTTAGTTTTTTTCTATTCTTGCCGAGATTCATGATGTAGATAACATCAAGTTAAAAATATTATTATATTCCATTTTTGAATATTATTATTCTTGCTTTGCTTTCTTTAATTAATTACAAACATACCTTGGATATCATTGCTCATCAGTACATTTTGAATTCACCCATTCTTTCATAAGTTCAATAAAATCCTTTTGTGTGGCTGGTTCCTCTAGAATATTTTCAAATAGCCAGAAAAATAGCCCTTTTTCTGGACATTTAGGCTATGTTTTTAAAATAATGCTGCAATGTGTAATAATTTTTGTACTGTAATTCTCACACACACAATGTATGTGTATGATCATCCTAGAAGTGGAACTCCTGAGTCAAAGGGTGAGTGCATTATTATTTTGATAGAATTTGCCAAATTGTTCTTTTTCTTCTTACTACTGAAAGCGTGGTAGTGAAAGAGACACCTTATAAGCAGGAGAATTAGAATGGCGTACACTTCCTGAAGGTGGCAGAATGGACAGTGAGAAGGTGACTGGGTCCCTGTAGCTCATTATGATCTCCTGTGTCAGCTCAAGGCTGCTTGTCACCAGGTTGGTTGTAGGACAATCTACTTTTATGTGTTTAAGCTACTCTTCATTTTTTTTTTACACACAGCATAACATAACTGTTATTTCAAACTTGCTACCTAAAGGATTGATGAAATAGACACTTTCTCAAGTCTTAATAAATGTTCCAGCATTCAATAAATCATCCATGTCTGTGAATTAGCACAAATGGGCTGAGAGATGCATAACCAAGGTTTAGAATTTCTAGAATATTTAATTCTATAAAGTTATTATCAAAAGAGGAATTAAAATATAAAGAAAAAATACAATCTGTCCAATAAAAGAAAAGAAAACAAAGCATCAGAAGGAGAACACTTTGAGCAGCTCTGATCTCAGGGGGAGTTCGGTAGAGAACCTTGGAGTTCTGAAGGTAGAGGACATGCTTGTGGTGCTTGTGGAGAAGAAATACCATGTAGACACTTGCCCAGCCCGTTAGACACTGACACAGGGCATCTCGTATGCCCATTAGAATGAGAAAAATCCTCGTCACTTTCTGGCTTTCTGGTATAAAATAACAATATCTGTTATTGTCACTATCTTGTGAGCTGTTTATGCTGCTGATGCTTTGGATGTAATAGAGTAAGTTCATGCTTAGCAAGGAATTGAATATCCAAAAGAAGAGAAAGAAGCAAAAGATATGCCATTTGGACCTTGACTTCAGCTTTGCCCACTCGGGGGCGCGGGGGATGATGGTGATGGCCTGGACCACAGTGAGGAAACTGGTCGTGCAGACTGTCAGTCCCCGAGCCACCCTTTCCAGATAAACAACAGTTTTACAGACTCCATCATTTAGGAAGCTTATCAAACCAAAAGTTGCTATTGTCTTTGGGATTCCCTTGAAAAAAAGCAGTATGGTATTTGCAAAAGCTAAGTGCATTAGAATTAGATGTATCGATTTTTTTTCAGTGCCCTGAAAGAAAATGCACATATAAGTGATGAAAACAAAAATGTTCCCCATAATACCAGGTCCAGTTATAAAGATGAATATTATTCCTTTAATTATTATCAAAGCCATTTCTTACTTCATGGGCAGAAGAATCTTTGGATCCAGTCAACACCTCTTGAAGAAAGCAATAGTAGTGATGATATGTATCTGCAAAGAATAATTCACATCATAGAGTTTTTCTGGTGTATCAGGAACACTTACTCAAAGGTCATGATATATGTAATGGAACAGATTTTTGTCCAAAGAACTCTATTCCTTTCCCTGTGGGCAGTTCTTGTGGATGATTCTATATGGCTTGAAATACCGTCTTGAAGATGAGTATTCAACAATTTAAAATTGCAACACAGACTTTTTTCTAAGTTCCACACCAGCAAAGCTAGCCTACTTTTTCAAATCTTTACATATCCCACATATGTTCAATCTCAGCAAGTGCTGAATTGAACTACAAATTACCTCAACCTGAATTTAACCCTGTGTTTCTGAATTCATTTTATGATATTCCCATCAGCCAATTCCAAAAACTGGGGGCTCATCCTTATCCCTTCCTCCTCCCCACACCCCACAACAGAAACTTCAAAAATCCTGTTGCTTCAATTTCTTTTATATCTCATAAATTTAACCTTGTTTCATCTTTCAAAGTGTCCCTTCTTATGTTTAATATCCATTGTATATCTCATTTTGATTAGTATAACAATTTCCTGGGTTGTCTCCCGATTCCAATATCTATATCTATAGTACATACTCCTTAATATTTCCATAATTGACTTTGAAAACCACAAAATTTTTCTGTGAGTTCACTGCTTATAAATTTTCAGCAAGTTTCCTGGTTTTCAGGAGCAAATTAAACAGCATGGTCCCAACTTTCAAAGCCAGTCAGCCAAAGATCTCGAGAAACAAGCTTGTGGGTTGAATCAAATCAGATCTACTGACTGGATGCAGCCTGGGCAAGTGTCTAGGGGAACCTTGGAATGCTGCCCTACAAGGGTGTTTATGAGAGGTCTGAGTCCCACTGAGGAATCTGCGGAGACCATAAGGGAAGCCTGGATCAGTTCAGGATGTGTTGATGTTTCCCAAGAGGAATTAGGAAAAGCTGATTGACTAGGACTTGGGTGCTGTCAGGAGACAAAGGTAGTTTATAAATTAGGGATCCCCAATAATCACTGGATATGGCAAAGTGGGTGGGGCGTCACTGGTAAGTAAAGAGTAATCACTCAATCAGAGAGTCACTAAGGCATTTTACAGCTGCTTGGGAGATGTTTTCAGGTAATTTAGCTGCAGGCTTTACCTGTGTCTGTTCTCCCAACCTAGTTAACAATAACGGATTTAACCTTTATCAGTCCAAGCTGATTTTCACTCTTTCAGGCTGGATAAGAATTTACTCTTTCACCATTACTCTTGAATATCATTTCTCAAATAGAAATTTATATCAAATTACTGAGAAGTTTTCCCAAACAAAAAACCTAAAATGTTTGATTTAACTCCCAAGACATGTATAGGTCTTATATACTTGGAAAACCTTTTCTACAAGCCGTCATCCCCCTCCCCCTCCATATCTTACCAATTATTAAGGGCTTGTCTTATATTTATCTTGTCTTGAAGGTCTCTGACAGCATGAACTGCATGAACCTAGGCTTGATCCAGGTTTGTTACCAGGTAGCCTCACTACTCGAGGAAAATTGGTTATTGGCTTCAGCCTCCATTTCCTCCCCCACAAATGGGGAGACAAACACCTGCACCACAATGTTACAGAAAGCATTACATGACCCTAAATGCCTAGCACTTAGTGACATAAACTACCAGCCTAATAGAAAGAGCATCAGTATTAACCAGTATTCTTGAATAAGAATTGATTAAATATTTACTCAAAGCCCTGGAGTCTGTTAAAAATGACTGCACTCAATACACCTCAATGCCCTGATGTGCCCTTATCAAAATGCCCTTATCAAATATATTCCCATTTATTTTTGTTTATCCCTGTCTAGGTTTCCTATTTGTCCAGCCTTCTCTTTCCCTTCCCCAAATTTCAAAGCTCTGGTCAGAATTGGCACCAGTTTCTGTGTCATCTAATAAATCACTTCTCTTTCTTTCTAACTGAACATTGTCAGAGGTGGGAGGGATGGTGACCCTCCCAGATTATCTTTTGGACATGTTAAAGTAAACTATTTAAAAAGACACGCTTTATATTCAGGTAGATGTGTAATGCCCAATCTGGATCTAACACTTACTAGCTTAGGCAAGTAAGTGCATCCATCTCAGCTTTTTTTCTCAACCACAAAATGAGATTAGTGCTTTCTGCTACATAAGAATATGGTAAAATTATAGCACCTCATAACCCGGCAATTAAAAAGTATGAATTCGCCAAAGAGCACCTACAATTTTAATCATAATTGTTGTTAGTAGCTGCCCCCATCAAGCTGGCATACAGTGAATGAAGTTGTCTTACACCATATGGTATAATATAGTGTATTAAGATAGGGAGACTTTAAGGATAGATGCAGGAAGGAAAGCTTTAAGTTAAACACAGGCTCTTGGGGAATTTGCAACATAATGGGAAACACAATGTTGGCTCATATGCAAAACAAAGAAATGCACCAAAATAACTTGTACAAACTCTATAAAAGCTAATAATGCTGAGAGGGTCCTAATGCAGGTGAAAATGTAGGCTGAAGAAAACCGAGTTGTTCTTAGAAACTTGAAATACTCTCTTATCTTCCCAATTGCTGGATAAGAGAAAGTAGCAACCTTATGTGAGAACTCACCGCAGCGCTCTCTTGTGGTACCAGATCCTGAACTCACAGACAAAACGCTCAAGCATTCCTGGAGTCACATATGCTGAAACTAGTCTCTATCATCTTTCTGGCTGCAGGGACGTACTTTTGACAGATCACGAGCCAAGGCTGTCAGGCTCGCAGACCCCTCTCATGAACTCTCTCTCTTAGTCAAAGAGAGAAGCAAGATTTATGCTTCTGAGGGAAATTTTATAAGGCACAAGGAGTAATAAAAGAATTGGTCAGGTGTACTCACTCTGGTACGTGCTGTGCAGTAAAGGTCTTTGTTAGTCCTTCTGGCAGGTGAGGTCCCGTAACCCATATTTGTACCTTCTGGATTTGTAGAGCTCTTAGCTAACATAAACTATAACCAAGACTTCAATTTTCATTGTTGTCACTTTGTCAAGGAGAAAGAAATCCTCTGCAGAATCTCAGTCCCTGAAGTACAACTTTTTTCCTCCCTCTACAATTACAGCAATTGTTTGGCTCAGAAATTATCTCAGTCTTAATTAAGGTTTAATTATACTAATAGGAAGGGTGTGCAGTGAGAAAATGAACAGCCAGTCAAGCTTCTGTATCCAGCATTTCCCATTTTTCCAGTCCTCTTTTCACCTTCCCAAAGTTCCAAAGCTGTGAATCAGAATTAGGGTCAGCTTCTGAGACACATAATAAGTCACTTGCCTTTCTTTCTCAAGGCCTTCTTTATGCATAGGGACATTATAAGTAATGACTGGAACTGGAGATTCTGTTTTCTGAACACATCCAAACCAAAGATCTGGAGAGGACAAGAGTCACTTTGCTCTTCCTCTGCACATTGGGGTTTAGGGGAGGAAAATGATTTTCCTTCTACCTTTCTGTGTTCTAAGTTGAGGTCCCTGTACTAAAAGACAGATTAATAACAGAAAAACAACCAGAAGTTTATTATCATGTATACCTCATGTATGCAAGGGAGAAACCCAGAGAAAAATGAGTAACTCCTGAGGTCGCTTAGAATTTGGGCTAAACACTATTTTAATAGGGAAAGGGAATGAAGGATATAGGCCTCTTTGGGGAGAGTAAATGATTTTTAGAAAAGATTAGTTGGGAGGTGTTATAATATTTGACAAAGTTTCTCTGGGTGTGATGTCTATTTCTAGCCTCCTCTCCTGTGATAAGAGTCAATCCTTCCTGGTTGATGCAACTGCCAGGGAAGGCATTTATGACAATTGAGTTCCTTTTGTAGGATCTGTCTCCAGGTGGATTAGAGGAGTTCAGAGAAAGCCTCTCCTTTCATTGGCTGTTTTCAAAGTTCTTACACCTTAAAATAATCAATATTTCAAAGAAGCATACTTTGGGGTGGCATGTCCTGACAGTCACATTTGGGTGGCATATTCTGTTACCTTTAGGGGGTTAGAGATCTTTTCTCTAAGTGGTTGTGTTATTCTTTGTCTATTCAAAAACAAATGGATTCAAAAACTAGAAGGAGCCCCCCCTTTTTTTTTACTAACTTCATTAAAACTAACTTCTATGGTCTATAGCAACTTTCTCCCCCCAAGAACGACCTTTCTAGTCCTTGCTGCAAAGGAATATAAATAAATGGGGGGCTTAGGGCTGAGATTAGAGGTGAAAATAGAATTACTTTTCACCAAATGAGAGCAGCACTGAGCTGGTCTGGGAGGCAGGCTTCTGGTCACAGGTCTTCCCCTCATTTTCTGGGGAACTGTATCCTAATCACCGACAAAGATTCTTTGATTGACCTAACTTTAATCAGGCTCCTGAACCTTCTTCTAGGTCCATCTATGCACTTCTTATAAAATTTAGTTTTAGCAAGAACTCTGCTATATCAGTTTAACCAGAAGCCCCCACCCTTAAAATCTGATCACTGGATATCTGATGAGGTCCCTCATCTACCACCATCCCCCGGGAGATGTCCACTCGCCCTGGCTTGTTTTCAGTAGGAATCCTGTTAGGTCAGTTAAGGCAGAACTCCTTACCCCTGAGGTTTCCTCTTAGTAATTTTTAATCCACTGCCCCACTTCCCACTCTGCCACTTGGCTATAATTTCCCACTTTCTTATCTTTACCCCCTACTGTAAAATCCCATCGCAGTGGGTCCTATATTTTTCACAATGGTTCTGAATAAAGTGTCATTGAATGTTTTTTTTCTTTAACATTACCTTCAGATGTACCTGAAACCTGCTGAAAATACTTGCATAATAAATAAAAACTAGCCCTTTGAGATAAAATACTATTTTCATCCCCGATTTTGAATGAGGTAATCCAGGCACAGTTAGGTTGCATCAGTTGCCCGATGACACTTGTAAAAGAAAAAGAAAAAAAATTGGTTTTCCCTGGTGCAAAAAGAGAGATATCTCTCCCTCACTTTTCTTAGAGGACTTTTTTTTAAACTTGTAATTGTAAATTTTTTTTTTCTGCCGGTTGAAATGTATGCAAATCTTTTTTTAACTAACAGCTTTATTGAGGATAATTTACATACCATAAAACTTATCCACTGAAAGTGTATGTACTCTTCAATGACGTTTTAGTAAATGTATACAATTGTGTAGTTATCACCGCAATCCAGTTATAGAACATTTCTATCACCTCCCAAAATCCTTTCAAGCGTAGCTGCATTCAAACCCAGCTCCTACACCTAGCCTTAGGTAACTGTGCTTTCTGTCTCGATAGGTTTGCTTAGTATACATATATCTTTTTCAATTATTTTGTTGAGATTATGACAGTTTGTAACACTATGTAATTTCAGGTGTACATTATTATTTATCAATTTCTGTATGGGCTGCATGGTGCTCACCACCATAGTCTAATTTTTAACCATCACCATACGTATGTGCCTCTTTACCCCTTTCACCCAACCCCCACCCCTTCCCGTCTGGTAACCTAGCAAGTCTTTTAAAAAGCTAAATAGGGCTCTTGCCAGTTTTCCAACCCAACAATGTTTTTCTCAAAGATCTGTGAACCATCTTTTGAAATGTAATCCTTAAAGAAGATAATGCCCCTATATCCTAGTTTCTCTGGGAAAGTAGGAGCCCAATTTCCATGGCAACCTTACTCCAAGTTACAAAACTATATCCTATCATCAAGATATGAGAAACATTGTTTCTTTGGATAAAACCAATTAATTTACATAGAAAGTCACCCAAATCACTAAGTGAATTTAAGACGAACTATGTGTGACAGGTGATACTGTCAAGTCCTCTTATTTGAGGCCTAGTTATCATTTACCTTGAGAACATGTATGTAGGGGGTTGTGTTTGATTGGTTATATAATGGTGAGATTTTGTTGTTGTTGTTGTTCTTTCAGTCTCTTTGGTGGCTTGGTTGTGATGCACATCACATTATGGTCTAATGCTTTTTCAATAGTAAAATTGTTTTCTTTCTCTTTTACTTTTATAGAGAGGTCTTGTGCATTGGCAGGAGATTTTGTTTCTAATTATCTTTCCTCAACACACATAAATAATAGATAGCTGAATCCAGAAAATCTAACACCAGAGCATAAGCTCCTAACTATCAATCATAGCTCCCTATGCCTATTGTTTCATATGTGTCCTTCTGGATCAGTCTCTCCTTCAGTCTGTCTCTTCTTCTCAGCATGACTAGCATCTCTTCTAGCCTCTGCCTCCATCATTCTCCCTGAATCTCTAGATATGTGTCCCTCAGCCTTTCCTTCTGTTGGGAGTAGCTGCCATTGGTGGCAGCTCTGGAGTTTAATGTGGATCTACTGATTCCCGACTAAGTCACAATGGATGAGTGACATTTGATGAGTCATTTGGCATCTTTATTGTTGCATTTTCTCTTATGTTATGTAAAATAACAATGAAAATAAGACCTATCTCAGTGATTATTTGTGAACACTCAGGATGTGGGGACCTGGAAATGGCCACCCCAAGATATGTCTCTTTGGCATGATGATTATTTGAGGCTGGTTCCTTTGCAGACAGGAAAGCAACTGAAAAGTAGAACTTGCTTACCCTTTGTAAGAGACATTTACATTGTAAAGGAACTCTCCATCTGTAAAGATATCTCCCTCTCTGTACCAGGAAGGGGAGAGGACCTTCTCTCTAGAAACTCTTAATCAATGCCAAAGGCAAGGACTTAAATCTGCATTTTGTTTACTGTACTTGTCTGGTAACCTCGGGTAACTGACTTTCCTCCCCCTCCCAAAGTTGGCATTTCTTTAAGGATTAAGCATCTTTCCTTAGGCTAGGAACTGATTGCTGCGCTCACCTGTGACCACCCAGCTTGAGTCAATAGAATTGCCTTCTGCTATGCTCTGAGATAGCAGACCACTACCTGCTGTGTCCATCAAGCACTGTGCTGACACGGCAATCTTGTGACTATTGTGGGAGGGACATTTCAATCATATGTGAAATATCCTGTTTGGGGATATATAACCACTCTGTGCACCCCACTCCTTCGGTGCCCTTTCTTCCTTCAGGAAGAAAGGCCCCAGGCCGTGGTCCTCATTAAGCTTTGTTTAATTTTCTCTTGCTATTCTGCCTCATGTGAATTTAATTTGTTCTCCGGCCAGAAGAACCCACATTAGGTAGAGGAAAAGTCTTCTTCCCCTACAAGGAAGAGGTTGTAGGTCAACAATCAAGAAATGATACCTATGTATGTTTACGGTAGAAAAAAGTTCTTTCTTAATCTTAAAGCAGAGCAGAGTGGCTTGGGCAGATGGCCCACATTTGCATTTCTTTCTTTCTTTCTCTCTTTCTTTCTTTCTTTTTGAGTGAGATTTTAGTCCTGAGCTAACATCTGCCACCAGTCTGCTTCTTTTTGCTGAGGAAAATTGGCCCTGAGCTAATATCTGTGCCCATCCTCCTCTATTTTACATGTAGGACACCTGCCATAGCATGGCTTGACAAGCAGTGTGCAGGTCTGTGCTGGGGGCAGCTGAAGTGGAGCACTAGAAGTTAACTGCTTGGCTAGGAGGTGGGCCCCCACACATTTGCATTTCTTGCGGATGAAAATGTATGACTCAGAATTTCTCACTCATCTCTAGAGCAGATCTAGGTCATCATGACTTGGGTGGGTTTCATTGTACAAGTGATAAACCTGTGAGGGCATTGTACCTCTGAGACATTAACCAATTCTGCAAGTAATTAACAAGTCAAATGTCTCCAATCTATACCTTCCTTTTCTTTGATTAAAGCATGTTCAACAAAGGTTGTTACTTGAACGATTTTCTCTAATGTGTGTTTCTTTGTTGCAAATTCAAGAAAAACCACACACTATTTAAAAGAGTGATGTATATGCTAAACCTTTCTCAGTTAATTTTTGTTTAAGAGTAAAGATAAAGAAGTTTGTGTTCAAACTCCTTCCTCCCCTCTCCACTCCCCATCATGTGGGGCTCTCAGGGCCGGGACAGCATGCTGTGACTTGCCTATGTCTTGTAATGCCAGGGAGAGATATTAGTCAGCACAGAACTCAGAGTTGTACTTCCAGAATTCTCTGTCCACAGGTAACGATACATCTCGATTCGGCATCACTTGTTGGTGATGCTCTGTATAAACCTCCTCTTCATTCTTCTTGTCATCTTTTCTCTTTATGGGAACAATTTTTTAAATCTACCCATGTCCAGTGACTCTTCCCAAATTCCATGTGTTAATGTAAGCAGCTATCAGTTCCCATATTTGAGGCCTGAGATTTCTTTATAACTATGGGTAGCTGAATACCCAGTAAGTAGCCCCCTGCCCCACCATACCTAGTGGGCTGCCCCAGCTGCCCTGGAACCCCTCCAAAGCCACCCCATTGCTCTACAACACCTAGTGGGTAGCCCTAGCTGGGACCAGCATCCCCTTAAAGCACTCCCACCTGGCGTGGGGCTAAGGGGGGCGGGGGGGTTGGCCCCACACACCAGAGCACCCACAATAGTTGTAGCTGGGCCTTGTAACCAGCTAAACCAAAGGCCCACCCCAACCATCTGTGCACTCACAGTTGTCCTGGCTGGGACTTGCAGCCAGCCACACCAGGGACCAACCCTGCACACCTGTGCACCCACAGTAATCATGGCCCAGCCACAACAGGAAGGCATGCACAGCCCACACAGGAGGCACTCCTGAAGCACTTGGCTCTGGAAACCAGGAAGGACCATGCTACTGGGCCTCACAGGACCCCTTCTACATAAGATCACTCCTTCAAGACTAGGAGATGTAGCTGATCTACCGAATACACAGAAACAAAGAGAGTTAGGCAAAATAGAGACAAAGAAATATGTTCCAAACAAGAGAACAAGACAAAATCTTGGAAAAAGAACTAAAAGAAATGGAGATAGACAATCTACCAGATAAAGAGTTCAAAGTAATGGTCATAAAGGTGCTCACCACACTTGAGAGAAGAATGGAGAAATACAGTGAAAACTCAATAAAAGAGATAGAAAATATAGAAAAGAACCAATCAGAGGTGAAGAATACAATAACTTAAATAAAAAATACACTAGAGGGAATCAATAGCAGATTAGATGATGCAGAAGAATGGATCGGCAATCTGGAACACAAGGTAGTGAAAATCACCCAATGTAAAGAGCAAAAAGAAAGAAGAATTTTTAAAAAATGAGGACAGTTTAAGGAACATCTGGGACAACATCAAGTGTACTAACATTTGCATTATAGAGATCCTTGAAGGAGAAGAGAGAGAAAGAGTCAGAAAACCTACTTGAAGAAATAATAGCTGAAAACTTCTCTAACCTAGTGAAAGAAACAGACATCCACATTCAGAGAACACAGAAATTCCCAAATAAGAAGAATCCAAAGAGACCCACATCAATACACATTATAATTAAAATGTCATAAGTTAAAGATAAAAAGAGAATCTTAAAAGCAGCAAGAGAAGAACAACTCGTTATGTACAAGGGAAACCCTATAAGACTATTAGCTGACTTATCAGTAGAAATATTGCAGGCCAGAAGTGAGTGGTAAAACATATTCAAAGTGCTGCAAAGAAAAAATTTACAATCAAGAATACTCTATCCGGCAAGGTTAGCATTCAGAATTGAAGGAGAGATATAGAATTCCCCAGACAAACAAAAGCTAAAGGAGTTCATCACCACCGAACCAGCTTTGCAATGTTAAAGGGACTTCTTTAAATGGAAAAGAAAAGACCATAACTAGAAATACAAAAATTATGAGAGAAAAAATTCCAGTGGTAAAGGCAAACATATAGTAAAGGTAGTGGAAAAACCAACTATATAGCTAGTCAGAAGGTTAAAAGACAGAAGTAGTACAATCATCTATAGCTACAATAAGCAGTTAAGGAATACACAAAATAAAAAGATGTAAAAATATGACGTAAAAAACATAAAATGTAGAGGGGGAGTAAAAATGTAGTGCTTTTAGGGCACGCTTAAACTTAAGCAAGCATTAACTTAAAAAAGACTGCTTAAAAAAGATATACATAGGTTATTATATAAGAACCTCATGGCAACCACAAGTCAAAAACTGATAATAGACACAGAAAAAATAAAGAGAAAGGAATACAAATATAACACTAAAGAAAGTCATCAAATTACAAGAGAAGAAAGCAAGAGAAAAAAGAAACAGAGAAGAATTACAAAAACAACCAAAAAACAATTTAAAAAATGGCAGCAAGTATGTATGTATCAATAATTACTTTAAATGTAAATGGACTAAATGTTCCAATCAAAAAACATATGGTGGCTGAATGGATAAAAACGTAAGACCCATATATATGCTGCCTACATGAGACTCACTTCAGATCTAAAGACACACACAGCCCGAAAGTGAAGGGATGGAAAAAGATGTTCCATGCAAATGGAAATAAAAAGAAAGCTGGGGTAATAATACACAGATCAGACAAAACAGACTGTAAAATAAATACTGTAACAAGAGACAAAGGAGAGCATTACATAAAGGTAAAGGGATCAATCCAACAAGAGGATACAACACTTGTAAACATATATGCACCCAACATAACAGCACCTAAATACATAGAGCAAATTTTAACAGAAATTAAGGGAGAAATTGACAGCAATACAATATTTGTAGGGGACTTTACCATTTCACTTACATCAATAGATAGATCATTCAGACAGAAAATCAGTAAGGAAACACTGACCTGAAATGACACATTCGACCAGATGTGCTTAATAGATAATATAGAACATTTCACCCAGAAACAGCAGAATATACATTCTTTTCAAGTGCACATGGGACATTCTCCAGGATAGATCACATATTAGGCCACAAAATAAGTCTCAATAAATTTAAGAAGACTGAAACCATACCAAGCATCTTTTCCAACCAAAAAGGTATGAGACGAAAAGTCAATTACAAGAATAAAACTGGAAAACACACAAACATGTGGAGTCTAAACAACCTGCTACCAAACAAACAACGAGTCATTGAAGAAATCAAAAAGGAAATAAAAAAAAAATACCTTAAACAAATGAAAATGGAAACACAACATTCCAAAATCTTTAGGATGCAGCAAAAGCAATCCTAAGAGGGAAGTTTATAGTGATACAGGCCTACCACAGGAAACAAGAAAAATCTCAAATAAACAATCTAACCTTACACCCTAAAGGAACTAGAAAAAGAACAAACAAATCCAACATTAGTAGAAGGAAGAAAATAATAATGATCAAAGTGGAAATAAATGAAATAAAGACTAAAAAAAATAGAAAAGATCAATGAAACTAAGAGCTGCTTCTTTGAAAAGATGAACAAAATTGATAAACCTGGGGTTGGCTCAGTGGCAAAGCGGTTAAGTGCGCAGGATCCGCTTCGGTGGCCCGGGGTTCGCCAGTTCGGATCCCGGGTGCGGACATGGCACTGCTTGGCAAGCCATGTTGTGGTAGGCGTCCCGCATATAAAGTAGAGGAAGATGGGCACGGATGTTAGCTCAGGGCCAGGGCCAGTCTTCCTCAGCAAAAAGAGGAGGATTGGCAGCAGTTAGCTCAGGGCTAATCTTCCTCTAAAAAATAAAAATTGATAAACCTTTAGCCAGACTCATCAAGAAAAAAAATAGAGGGCCCAAATAAATACAATCAAAAATGAAAGAGGAGAAGTTACAATGGACACCATAGAAATACAAAGGATCATAAGAGATTACTGTGAACAAGTATATGCCAAAAAATTGGACAACCTAGAAGAAATGAAAAAATTCCTAGAAATATATAATCATCCAAGACAGAATTAGGAAGAAACAGAAAATCTGAACAGATCGATAATTAGTAATGAAATTGAATCAATATTCAGAAAACCTCCCAACAAACAGAAGTCCAGGACCAGCAAGCTTCACAGGTGAATTCTACCAAACATTTAAAGAAGAGTTATTAGCTATCCTTTTCAAAATATTCCAAAAAATTAAAGAGGAGAGAACACTTCCAAACTCATTCTACAAGGCCAGCATTGCACTGATACCAAAAACAGACAAAGACACTACAAAAAAAAAAATTACAGATCAATATCCCTGATGAACATAGATGCAAAAATCCTCAACAAAATTTTAGCAAACCAAGTTCAACAATACGTTAAAAAGATTCTACACCATGATCAAGTGGGATTTATCCAAGGGATGCAAGAATGTTTCAATATCTGCAAATCAATCAACGCACTACACCACATTGACAAAATGAAGAATAACAATTATATAATCATCTCAATAAATGCAGAAAAAGCTTTTGACAAAATTCAACTATTTGTGAAAAAAACTCCCAGGAAAAAGGATATAGAGAGAATACCTCAATCTAATAAGTCTAGTAATGAAATGTCCATACTACCCAAGGCAATCTATAGATTCAATGCAATCCCTATCAAAACACCAATGATATTTTTCACAGAACTATAACAAAAAGTCTTAAAATTTATATGGAACCGCAAAAGACCCAGAATAGCCAAAGCAATCCTGAGAAAGAAGAACAAAGCTGGAGTTATTACACTTCCTGGTTTCAAACTATATTACAAAGCTATAGTAATCAAGACAGTATGATACTGGCACAAAAAAAGACACACACATTAATGGAACAGAATAGAGAGCCTAGAAATAAACTCATGCTTGTATGGTCAATTAATCTCTGATAAAAAAGAAAGGATAGTGGATGAAACTGTTGGACCATACACTCCCAATTTCCTCTGATATTACCAGATGTTTATAAAGCTGAGAACATTAT
Source organism: Equus caballus (assembly GCF_041296265.1). Classification (NCBI taxonomy): domain Eukaryota; kingdom Metazoa; phylum Chordata; class Mammalia; order Perissodactyla; family Equidae; genus Equus; species Equus caballus. Next base: position 27,781,911 of record NC_091703.1, on the reverse strand, counting down.
CCAAATTTATTTTTATGAAAAGGAAGCCTTAAGATAGAAATTGCAAAAATAAATCACCAATTATAAAACTTGACAATTCTAAGTAGTAGTCTTTGGTTGGCATGATGTTGACTCAGATACTAGAGGCCACCATTTAAAGACAGATTTTGATTCCTTCCCTTGCATCGTCCATAGAGCTATCATATTTACGAAGTGCTACTTCATGATATAACCCAGAATTTGTTGCTGAAGAGTTCTTGGATTGTGTGTTCTCAGGCTTAACCCCTGAGGTCTTGGTATCAATGATATCCTGTGTTCAGACCACAGGAAGAAGTGTATCATGGAGTAGGAGACACTCTGAGAGACACATTATGCAAGCAATAGGTAGGAGAGATGGAGGGAAAGTTATAGGAGTGATTTGTAACCCTTCATCTGAGATTTGTCCTGAAATCCCAGGCTGGTGAGAGTTACTCATTGTAGGATAATCAAAATCCATGTTGTATGCCGGGTGTTCCTTAAATCTCTCTTAGAAATGATAACCCAAGGCACAGAGGGGATGTACAAGTTGCTTATGGCAACTGATGTAGGAGAGGGTAGATTTGGAGCTTCTGTACATGAGACTCAGAGGTTGTGGTGTTGGTTTCCATTCTATCCTCCTTCTCCATCTTATTGTACGGAATTGCTATATCTCATGAGCACCATTGCATATCCATGTAGCTGTCTTGCATATTTTGAACAGTTAGCAGCACTTTTCAAGTTAATTCATATAAGGATGACAGGTCTGCTTTGATTTTTTTTATTGTCTAACAAATCAACTCCGAGGTTCTATATTTTTTGTTAAATAATATAAAAATGACTCATTTATTGGATTCTCGCCTCTCTTTGCACCTTCTTCTTGGTTTTCAGTGTTTTTATCTGCTTCAACAACTTACACAAACTGCAATGATTTCTTCCTTATTAGTAAGTTATGACTTTGGACAGCATGAGGGAAATGTGACGTATGTTTCAAAATGTATTTCAAATCATTTTATTTTTCTTGATATCTAAATGAAAAAAGTAATGATTACTCAGTGCTGATCAACATACAACATCAGTATTCAGAGAGTTATGAGAAAAAAGGAAGCCAGGTGGAGTTTTAGAGAGAAGACAGATAACAAACATTAATAAAGAACTCACAATTTGTCAAGCTGTATGACAAAAACACATGAAGTAATGAAGATGTGCTTTAGAGAAATGATAGTCCATTCCATCTCATTTGTAATGTTTCAAAGAAAAAATAATTTTTGTTTAAATAAGTCTTTATGAGAATGTGTATAATACAGTCTGAAGACAAGGTATTCAGTCTGCTTCCTGAGAATGTGCCTACTATCCTCAGCATCATTTCTTTCTATGAAGAGAATCAGCCATTTTTTCCACAGCCTCATGTATGATTAATACTGTAATCAGAATTAGCTACTGAGGGTCACCTGTAAGGGGGGGCCTAGTGATGCTATACAAAATCAGACTTTACTACAGATGAGAAGGTTTCACGTCTGATTATAGTGGCTTAAAGGTGCCCACGTCCTTACCTTGCACTTTCTACACACCAGGCCATAGGTAAGAATTGCTTGGATTTACTTGTTGAGGAAACATCCTTTGCCTTTGCATGGATCTGTTCTCTTAGAATCTGATATGTACAGGGACAAAGGGAGTGTGATGCTGGAGACCAAACACTGGGACACAGTCCTGGGAGGTCTCTTCTCTGGATGACTGTGGAACTTCTAAAGAGGTAACAAGGTGCCCACTGGGAACTTGGAAGGCTAGTCTGCTGTGATGACAGTTGGGTTGCAAATATCAGCATTGCCTTCTAATGATTAAAGTCACAAAGGCTTGAATTTATTCTTTGTAAAACACAGATCTCAAAGATGAGAAACTACACTATTAGGGGGAATGATATCTTGTTCTTACTGAATGATAAAGAACATTCAGTTGATAACACCCTGAATTAAATTAGATTAAATTAATCTCCACAATCACAGAACCTCCACTTTTCTCATATCCTCCTTAATATTATGACTCTCTACACCATCATTTCTCCATACAAAACTCTTTTCTTGCCTTGAGTCACACAAAAACAAGGGGAAAAATGTGTCCTCTCTTTAAGACATCAAGGGGAGGCATAATAATCCATCAACTTTAATCTTATAGTAATGTAGTATGTGCCTCCTTGATGCCAGGACAAGGTCTTGAGTCAGAACAGAGTCCGTGCCTTCAGGGAAGTTACATATTCTCCTGGGAGCTGATATTAGACATGCAATTAGAGGATTTATTTCATATAATTTTCCTGCGTGCTGAGAAGAATCATATCAGTCTATATGACATCCTTAATCTGGGAAATCAAAGTAGGTGGTAATAAAGCCATGAACTGACCACTCAGTGGATGTGAGCTGGAGAAGAGCAGAGGGGCATGTGGATTCAACATTTTTTCCTCATCATTTGATCCATATGGTTAAATTCCTACTTTTCTGATACTTTGTGTCAGAGAACACAAAACTGTCATTTAATTTGTTTGACTCAGGGATATACGGACTACAAAAAAGGAAATCACAAACATCTATGGCTACATATTACTGTCAAATTTTTTGAAGGGATGAATTATAACTAATTAATATGAACTTTTACAGTTTTATGTCATGAAAATTTTTCCTACTTTGATTTTTCCCAGTTTTATTCAGATATAATTGAAATATAACACTGTATAAGTTTAAGGTGTACTACACAATGCTTTGATATATGGAAATACTGTGAAATGATTATCACAGTAAGTTTAATTAACATCTATCACCTCACATTAGTTATATATATTTTTTCTTGTGATGAGAACTTTTAATATCTACTTTATTAGCAACTTTCAATTACACAATACAGCATTGTTAACTGTAGTCCTCATGTTGTACATTACATCCCCAGAATTTATTGATCTTATACCTGGAAGTTTGTGCCTTCTGACCACCATCATCCAATTCCACTCCCTCCCTCCTGCCATTGGCAACCATAAATCTTATCTCTGTCTATGAGTTTGTTTTTTTCTGGATTCCACATATAAGTGAGGGCATACAGTATTTGTCTTCCTCTGTCTGACTTATTTCACTTAGCATAATGTCTTCAAGGTCTATCCATGTTGTCGTGAATGGCAAGATTTCCTTCCTGTTTATGGCTGAATAGTATTCCATTGTATACATATACCACATTTTCTTTATCTATTCATCCATCAGTGGACACTTAGGTTGTTTCTGCATCTTGGCTATTGTGAAATAGGCTGCAATGCATATGTGGGTGCAGATATTTCTTCAGGATGGTGACTTTGTTTCCTTGAGATATAGATCCAGAACTGGAATAGCTGGGTCATATGGCATTTTTATTTATAATTTTTGAGGAACCTCCATCCTGTTTTCCTTAGTGGCTGTACCAACTTACATTCCCACCAACAGTGCACAAGGGTTCCCTTTTCTCCACATCTTAGCCAGCATTTGTTATCTTTTGGTTTTTATGGTAGCCATTCTAAAAGGTATGTGGTGATACCTCATTGTGGTTTTGATTTCATTTCCCTAATGATTTGTGATATTGAGCACCTTTTCATGCACCTGTTGGCCACTTGAATTCTTCTTTGGAAAAATATCTATAATTTTCACATCCTTTCCCTTTTTATGATTGGGTTATTATTATTTTTTGCTATTGAGTTGTATGAGTTCCTTATATATTTTAAATATTAACTTCTTATCAGAAACATGGTTTGCAAATATTTTCTCCCATTCCTTTAGTTTGATGTAGTCCCATGTGTTTACTTTTGTTTTTGTTACATGTGCTTTAGGTGTCACATCCAAAAAAATTTATTTCCAGACCCATGTCAAGAAACATTTTTCCTATGTTTTCTTCTAGGAGTATTTCTATTTTTGTTATTTTTATTTTACCCTTCTGTGTTGTATCTATATGTTCCTTTTTGATATTTTTGATCATGATGAAAAAATTAAATTCATAAGAAAGAATTACAGGATATATCTTCTCATATTTGTCATGACGAAAAACTTATGCAAACTACCATGGCATGCCTTGAGTGTTTTCTGTCACCAGTAAGTACACAGTTTCTCCTTGCATACTTCCTACGTAAAGCAGGTGCCAAGTAAAATTTTGGATGATGGTTGAGTCTCCACATAACCTGCATATGAACCTTTTAGAAATGTGAGAGACCTACCTAGGTTCATGAATTTGCTGCCTTAATTTTATTGGCTTTTTAATGCATATCCCATCAAAGGAGAGAGTAGTTGAGATGAGTGTGTCAGGATGTGAGCTAAAAGTGCAATCTCTCTATGTTAATAAAAGGCCAGGATTTGGTCCTGAGTGCTTCAGATGTGGCTGGGAATCTTCACAGTTGGATGCCTGAGAATAGGTTCCTGATTTCAGAAGTGAGCTTCAATTTCTAGTTTTTTATCTTGCTCAATAGAAGTCACTTCAAAGAGCAATGTGTGCTGGCCATGAGGAGGGAGATTACACAGCACAATAAGTAAATAGTCTAGATTCAAAGTGATCTTGGAATAATCTCACACAGATCTCGTTTATGGATTGCTTCCACCCCTTCACTGGACGTTTTCAGGGGAGAAAAAAAATGACAGATTTCAGGGGACTTCTGTGGGTTTTACAGTCAAGGCTATTTACCTGTAAGGATGTTTTATTATTAATAAGGCATTATTAGTGAGGACTCCAAAATATTCCTCCTAAAAAATTATAGGTATCTTTGCCACACCGCAGAACCCCTTAACTTTTATGTCAAATAATACTTGTTGAAAGTTAATTATGTGTCAGATCTGATGTAAGACATGGGCTATAATAGAAATCAATTTAAATAAAAACACAATTGGTCCTTTTCCCATATAATTTTCTTTGGTGGAAGTGTAATCCTGTGTTCACTTATTAGGTATGAATTGCATTTCACTTGAAGATTTTGATTTTCTTTTTACCTTTTAGTCCTTTGGTCTAAACACTAAGCTCCTGTCCTGCTACATATGGGCACCAAATCATCTGAATAGAGCTGTTCGTGGTATTTCCTCATTATCCCTATAATATCTATGGAACAGTAGTGATGTCCTCTCTTTCATTCCTGATATTAGTAAGTGATATTTTCCCCCCTCTTTTTTTTCTTGGTTAACCTGAATAGAGGCTTATTCATTTTATTTGATCTTTTCAAAGAACAAACTTTTAGTTTTATTGATTTTCTATTTGAAACTTTACTGATATCTGCTTATCTTTGTGACTTCTTTCCTTCTGCTTTTTTGGCTTAATTTCTTTTTCTTTCTCTAGTTTCTTTTGGGGGAAGCTTTGAGTCTTCCTTCTAGCTTTTCTTCTTTTTTAATGTATGCACTTAATGTTATACATCTTTATATTTCTAAGCAATCAAGAATCAAATGGGAAGTATCAAAGGAAATAAAAAATATATTGGGCTCAAAGAAAATGAATATACAATATACTAAGTTTATGGAACTCTGCTAAAGCAATACTGAGAGTAGAATTTACAGCAGTGAAAGCTTATGTTAAAATGGAGAAAAAATTCTTAAATTATTAATTACTACCTTATTAATCATATTAACCATATTAACAGGCTAATGAGAAAAAAATCATTTGTTTATAACAATTGTTGCCAAAAAAGCCTCTGACAACTCTCAACATGTTTATAATTTTTAAAAAATCAGAAAAATAGGAATAGAGAGAATTCCTCCACTTGGCAAAGGTCATTTAGAAAATCCTACAGCTAACACCACACTTAATTTTGAAGGACTGAATGCTTCCCCCTTAAGACTGGGAACAAGGCAAGACTGTGCACTTTCGCCACTTTTATTCAACATAGTATTGGAAGTTGTAGCCACTGAAATAAAGCAAGAAAGTAAAATAAGGGAATAAAATGAAATAAAGGGCATAGAGACAAAAAAGCAAGAACTGAAACTCTCCCTATTTGCAGATGACTTGATGGTCTATGTAGAAAATCCCAATGAATCAGTAAAAAAATAAAGGAAAAAACCCCTTCTGGAACTGTAACCACCCCTGATGCAGGAAGGGTTAATAATCACTGGAAAAGGCTTGCCAACAAACTGTGACCTGGAGGTGAGAAGGCTGGTTAGCCAAAGAAGGATAAGATCTCCAGTGGGAGGCAACCTAAGCCAGGCACGGTTGCCCAGGGGCACAGATGGAGACACGATATTGGGAGCAGGAGGGGCTGTTGCCTAGGAGGCCTTGCCTGCTCTGACATAAAAATATACGAGCATAGCAATAACATGATAATATCATAACAGAGGCGGAGGGAGGGCTCCTTGAGAAATCACTAAGAATTCTTGGCATTCGCTAATTACATTGTCCAGAACACCTGTGTATGTTTAACAGCTGTAAGCTATGTATATATTGAAACTCTGGTTATAATAAACTCAAAGTGGCCATCAGCCCTCTCCACATCTATCCTGGTGTGTACATTGGATCGCGACACCAAGAGGAACCAATAAGTGAGTTCAGCAAGATCATAATGTACAAGAAAAACATGAAAAATCAGTTGTACTTGTACTAGCAATGAGCACATGGACACCAAAATAAATAATGAATTACCATTGAAAAATAGGAAAACATACAAAAAAGAGAGAAATACTTAGGTGTAAATCAACAAAACAGGTACAGATCTTGTATGGTGAAAACTACAACATGCTGATGAAAGAAATCAAAGATCCAAATAAATTGAGAAACGTATGACTTCATGGATTGGAAAACTCAACATAATAAAGATGTCAATTCTATAGCAAATGATGTATAGGTTTAATGCAATTTCTATGAAAACCATAGCATATTTTTGTAGATACAGACAAGAGTACTCTAAAATTTATATGAAAAATCAAAGGACTCAGAATAGCTAAAACAAGTTTGAAAAAGAAGAACAAAGTGGGAGGAATCACTCTTCCCAGTTTTAAGACTCATTATATAGCTGCAGTAATCAAGACTATGTGGTGTTGGTGGAGGGATAAACAAATAGATCAGTGCAATAGAAGAGACAACCCAGAAATAAACCCACATAAATTCAGTCAAATGATTTTTGACAAAGTAGCAAAAGTAATTCAATAGAGGAATGATAGTCTTTTAAACAGATGGTATTGCAGCAATGGACTTCCATGAACAAAAAAACTGAACCTGGAGCTATGTTTCACATCTTATACAGCAATTAACCCAAGATGGATCATAGATCTAACAGTGTGATATTGTGATTTATAATAAGAAATATATATTTGGTTTTTGTCCCCTTTCCTGGCACAGAGCTTTGAAGACTATAGAAATTTCCTAAGTGATGGGAGGGATAAAGGTGTCTTTTGTAATTCATAACAAGCCCCTTTCAACCACACCTGAGTTTACATTAAGGAAGTGGTTTTGGGGATCCCCTTAAGCATGGGGACTGGTTGCCAGAGGAATCAACCGTGTGATAAGAGGGTTGGACTTTCAGTCTCCCCCACCCCTACCTCCTGACACCTAGGGAGGAGACAGGGGCTGAAGATTGAGTTAAATCACCAATGGCCAGTGATTTAATCAATCACGTCTGTGTAATGGCCAATGGTTGCATGTTCCTTGCATAGTTCTCACTATTTTGGAACCCTTCGTATTGATAAATAGAGTGGATGAAACTTCTCAGTAGGTGCATTGGCAAGCTGTTGACCCCAGAAATCCAAGGCCCAGTCTGCTCCTACACTAGGAACACTACAATGGATGCATCTTCCCTGAAGATGAGTCTGTCTTACCTTTTCCAGGCATGACACGCACGGATCTCTCCACAGAGTGATAGAGCCTCTGAGCCTGGCTAGCGCGGCCGTGGGGCAGCTGAATTCCAGTTCCTTTTCTGGGATAAGACCTCTACTCTTTCTGATGAGGGACATTTTTATGCTTATGCCAATGTCATATGGCCTCCGAACTGCCACATCTCTTGATTTGCTCCTGTTTTATGTTATTTCTTTTTTGTTATACAGTGTGGTCATGTGATTTCCTTTCTCAATGCCCCATTCCTTGAAGGGCAATGATCATCATATTCTACTAACAGAATGCCAACACCTGGCATATAAACATCGTCCTGTTGAAATGAGCTGGGTAGAGTGGGAAGACCTGGGTTATCTTTAATCTCAGAAGGTAGAACTTTGTTTTTTATAACTATGGAGATAAGAAAGACTGGGAGAAAGACAAAATAAAAAGAAAAATTAGAACAGGGACAATTTGTTTGATATTGGTAATTTCCCCAAGGGGCAGTCTCCTCTGTCTAGGCCTGGATGGTATCCTGTATCAAATAGCTCTGTCTGGTTTGGACCAGTAAGAAGTATTTCCTTTTCAAGTCAATGTAATTTCTCACAAAAATATATATAATTAATGCTATCAAATGTTTTCTACATTATATATTGCAAATAAATTAATATTAAGGACAGTGAGTATACTTGTAGCTTTGTGGTTCAACTTATCTGTTAAGTGAGAGGTCTCGAGTTCAAGTTCTTGGGGGATTTTCTTTTCTCCCCCCTGCCTCCCTCTTTCCTTCCCACCCCTTTCGCTTTGTGATAGTGCATTCCTTTTTCTTTTCTTCTTCTTCCTAAAGTCCCCCAGTACATTGTCGTATATTCTAGTTGTAGGTCCTTCTAGTTGTGCTGATAGTGCATTCCTAATGGGACATATTCTTAGGACAAAAAGAATCATAATGATGTCTTAAACTGGTAATGCTGGTGCTATTATTTTGATATATATGATAAAATAAGGAAGTAATTATGCTAATGTAATTAGGAATCTAGATTTTCAGTATAAGAGAAAATACACGCAAGTATAAAATAATGATGTTAGAGAAAATCTGTAGTCTTTCATTTGAATTGGAAATATTGATATGCACTGATGACATATTTTTATCTTCCTAAAATAGTGCATATAAATTCTACCTCTGTCTGCTATAAAGGTCTAGAAAACCTGACATCCCAATAGTGAGGATCACCCTAGTGCCTAGATTATGGTTCTTAACTACTGTTTTCCCTGAAATTAATTAGGTTTTATCTGGAGAAATGGCTAATTCCAGATGTGGGGGGGGAAGCCTACAAGATGAGCTGGGATACCTTACTGTACCTGAAAGCAAGGAAATTGTTAAAGACCGCTGGAGTCATGTTAAAATGTCAGAGGAGTCATCTAAATGGAATTACCACTGCCCAAAAATGAGATCACTTTATCATTGTTTTATGTACACTCTAAATTTCAGGTCAACTAAATATTTGATGATGATGTTTTTCTCTATGGAAGCTCTCCAGCTAACAAATAAATAAGGAGTGATAGCTTTAGACTATCACTATTTGCAAAATACTAAAAATAAATAGTAATTCACACATTGTAAGCACTCAGCAGGTTAATCCTTTACTTAAGGGGGTTGGGGATGGTGAGACTTTTTGTTCCATAAAGTCAATCCTTGTCCCTTAAAGCTGTTCGGTCATATCTGAGTTTATGCATGTTTTTCTCAAGTATGACATTCCAGTCAAAGCCTGGGTAATATAACCAGTGTTTCCAATTGTGTCCTGCTATGTGGAGAACGATTCTTGTTTAACTTAGGCAAACAACTATATCACAATGAAAATAATACTCACTCATCATGAGTTTTCAAATTCTGGAGGGATCAGATAGGGAGAAAAAGATAAATACTTTAATTCTGTTTACAAATTGCTATAAGTCATAGTTTCTTAAGAGAAAAGAGAAAAAGATTTTCTTAAATCTGAAAAAGCAAAACATTAAAAAATCAGCAATATTTCAAACAAAAAGTCATAAAAATTATAAACATCCTCAACAATTTATTCACTCTCGTATAATTAATTCTTGATCTTGATCTTCTATTAGTAGTTTTATGAGGACATCAGTTTCTCCATTAGAGTCCTGTAATTTCTTATCCAGCTCAGTTTTATAATCTGAAAGCTGATCAGAAATCTGCATTCTAGAGCAAGAGTCGGAGTCCTTTGCATGAATCTTTCTAAAGATGAAACAGATCTGTAAAAACATCAGAATAAAACAGCAACTGTCTGCAAATAGCAACATATTTAAAAATCGCAATTGACAAAGACACTTGACCATTTCTGTGGCATATAACACTTTCAGATAATAACCAAATTTATGACTGATAACCAATACAGATTAGAATTTTAGGAATTTTATATAATTTTTAAGGCACTTATATAATAACATTTACCAACACAAGATAACCTAGGAAGATTTATCATTTATTTGACAATATTTCCCATGTAATTTAGTATACTAAATAAGTTTAATTGGTTTAATACCCCTCTTTATAGAAAGAGAGAATAAATTCTTCAAGAAGTCCCAGGGCCCATTGGAAACTCTCAAAGTTCTTTTTTAAGTCAAAAGAAAGACTTAACCCAGGGTTTGAACCTTGGGAGAATTTGTCAAAAATATCAAAAAAGTTTAAAACACTTGGTCAAATAGGAAATAATGTTTAGTTGTTGATTCAATCAAGGTGACAACATAAGATGTCAAAGGCAAATAGAGAGTTTAAACAGTTTTTAAAAAGCCACTTTAATAGAGAGACCTCAGTCTTTTTGAATATAGGAAATTATTTTAACAAGCATAGACTTTCTGTACCCTAGGTGGACTTATTCAAAGTAAAATAAAAATGCTCTGTAATCTCTTTATCAAGAGCAGACCAAAAGTTCAAAAAGATCATCCTTTCAAGAGAGAGAGAAAGCCAAATTCTAATTTTGCAAAAAGATAATCCTTTCAAGAAAGAGAGAAAGCCAAATTCTAATTTTGCACCAGCTTTCCTTTGATATTGAAACTAATTCATTTAATTGAATTCATTTACATATCAGCCCACTTGACCATGCACAGAATTCCTCAGGGTTCTACTTCCACAAACTTTCTGTCACTTACTTTTTACGCTCAGAATTTGTCCCATGTTTTCTTTCCTTCCCCCCCTAGTACTTTAGGACAAATTTATTTTTCTTAACAAAACAAAAAAAAATCTCTATTTTTTGTACTTGCTTTACTGAAAACATATGTTTTACTTTCCTTGTATACAGAAATATGTACTTTCTCATAGAAAATTTCCCAGCATACACAAAACATCTTTATCAATAACCTAAGCATCTTTCAGTTTCTCTGAGATAGGAAACCAAAGGCAGATAAATCTATGCTTAGTAATCAATTTTTAATATTTTATCTTATGTGGAAATGACATAGACACTCAATAAACTTCTATCATTTAGCTTAATTTAGCACAACTCTAGTTTCAAGTTACCAAAAAGATTTTGGAAGATTTTTTTCAGGTATACAGACCATGAAACATAATTATTGCACTCAAAAACTTCAACTAATTTTCATCTATCTAAATCATTTATTCCCAACAATTAGGTTTAGATTACTCACAGAAACTTCATGTGACATTAAAAACAGTTAGCTATCACCTTAAGTTGTTTTACGTATACACACTGCAACACATAATTACTGTTAAAAAGTTCCCCCCAAAACTTTCATCCTTTTTACATCTATTTAGTTTATCTATTTGCAACAATTATATTTAGATTGCCTACAAAAACCTCATGAGACATCAAAAAAAATCAGCTATTATTCTTTTTTTTCTTTAAAGATTTAAAAACTTTTTTTCCTTTTTCTCCCCAAAGCCCCCCGGTACATAGTTGTATATTCTTAGTTGTGAGTCCTTCTAGTTGTGGCATGTGGGATGCTGCCTCAGCGTGGCTTGATGAGTGGTGCCACATCCCCACCCAGGATTCGAACCGATGAAACACTGGGCCGCCACAGCGGAGCATGAGAACTTAACCACTGGGCCACGGGGCTGGCCCCTCAGCTATTGTTCTAAGTTATTTTGTACTGACAAATTTTGTAACAGATAACATATTTGTATCATATCTAATGTTGATAACTCTGAAAACATGTTTATTTTGATTAAGCCAACAAACTTAAACAAGCTCTTATTTACCAAACATCATTTTATATCATGTTAACTTGAAAGACCTCTGGACTTGTTTTTATTACCTTTAGAAATAACTTACATAAGTGCTTATTTCAAGCCAATAGAGCTCCTTAACATTATAACATTATACATTGAGAGACTTACATACATAAATATAAAGACAAACAGAAAGCTTCAAGATTTTAGTCATGTCTCAGGTACAAAAATCAAATGAATGGTTGGATCCAAATTGTTCCTCTGGCCGATGAATCTGTTCAGATAGCCAAAGACCTTTACTAAAGATTCTTTTCTTTTGACTGTTAGGATCCTTTTTAGAGCTGTTTTGGAAGTCATTTTGGCTTTTAGAAGCTTCTGCATATTAATCAAAGAATGCATTCTATTGTGAGAGGTTTTGAATTCTCTCTCTTAAGGGTGACCCTTAAAGTGGATTTATCTGAAACAGAGGTTCCCCAGAATGGTCATTTTAGAGTTATATCTCCTTAGCATATTTAATTAACGTTGCCTGAAGAGTGCATTTCTATGTTCTAACAATATTAGGCAAGGGAAACTTTGCCCAGTGAGACAAAATGTTTATCCCCACAACATAATCTATAATAATACAATCAGGCAAATGAGATGCTGTCATTTCACATAAAGCCCATTTAGATATACCAATTTTCTTACAAAGCTTTATCTTCACTTTATCAAACATAGCTTTCATTAAGAGTAAAATAACAAGTCTCAGTTATAATACTACATAGGGGAAGCCTTCCCAGCTAAAAATAACATCCATTCCCAACAACACTCAGGCAAAGCTGACATAACCTCTTTATATAATATTAGCTCAAACATTTTAATCTTTATAGTCTTATCAACCTTAGCAGCCTAACTGTTGTCCCAAATGATTATTGGTCAGATTTCTCATTGTGATTTCTGCCTTCTGGCTTTTTTATTTTTTTTAAATAAGTGTATAATAGAAAACATCCCAATTTTGCAATATGCAACCCAGAGGGCTGACACTGGGGACCGAATCTGTTTCCCATTATGGCACCGTAAGCACACATACATGCGCACACACACATATCAAAATAAATGGGGCCAAAGAATTCCTCTGTGAGTGAAAATCTCTAGTCTGTTCAATAAATTTGGGGCTCCCCCTGAACAAACTTCAGTAACCTGGAATCAAACCCTTGAAACAGAGGCAAACAAATGAAAGGAAAAATAAGATTTCAGTCAGTTAATGAGAAAACTCAACAAAAGGATGTCCATTGCAAACCAAAACAAATGGAACCTAGAGGGTTGCCAGGTAACCATTATTTCTGGCCAGTCCTGTTGGAAAAGGTTAGCAAAAGACAAAAACAAAAATTGCCAGCTACTTACAAGAGACATCTTCTCAAATCCCAAACCTAGTTTCTTCCACCACCAAAAGCAAAAGTTCCATGGACCAATGACGTCTGGTCAGTATCCAGTCTCTTTGGGCTGTCCCTCACACAAAGGGATCAGGCAGCTGCAGGACAGCCTCCTAGAGAGGCTCTCAGCCAGAGGCCAGTGTGCCACAGGTGAAATGTCCATTTGGGACTATGTCCTTTCATGGTCACCAAATTTGATATCGAGCCTGAAGTGAGTTCATTCACCCATCATGCAGCAAGCCAACTCTGACACCAGGTGTAGTGGAAGAAAGTAGGAATTTATTGCCATGTGCTGAGCGAGGAGAACGGGGCAGCTAACGCTATAATCCTGAACTCCCTGAAAAGCTACAAGGAAGGGTTTTTATTTGGGGTTTTAGGTGGTGGAGGGGTAGCATGTGGTCTTGGGGACTGAAGTTCTAAGAATCCTCTGCACAGGTGTGACTATCTGTTCTATGTGTTGCACGTGGTGGATTTTTAGTCTTTGACATGTATTTTACAATCAGTCATTTTAGCTTCTCAATGTTCCTGCAAGGTGGTTAGTCAGCGGGGGGTCTGTCAGCAAGTTCCTCTCTTATCAGCGGTCCTCCTGCTGTTCTGCAAGGCAAGCTCAGAAACTTTGGTTATTTTGTTTCTCAAGTTACCTTCTGGGTATGAGGCACAGTTTCACTCTAATCCAGGGAAATTTTAACTCCTTCATCCTCGGTTTCAGTACTAGAAATATTATTGAACACGTATTTTGTTGACTATATATATTCATTTCTTTCGGTCATATAATCAGGTTGTGAAACTTCCAGTTTATAAATTAGACATATATTTAGCTTTAGTAGACATTGCCAAACAATTTTCCAAATTGATGAACAAATTTAAATTCCTGTGAGCAACAGAAGAGAATTCTAATTGCTGCATATTCTTGCCAACACTTTGTCCTGTTGGTTTTTCAGTTTTCTGTCTTCTGGTGTGTGTGTAGTAATAATTCATTGTGGTTTTAATTTTCAGTTCCTTGATGAGCGATGATGTTATGCAACCTTTCGTACGCTTACTTGACACTGAATATCATTTAGTGGAAGTGGCTCTTCAAATCTTTGCCCATTTTTATTGGGTTGTTTATTTTTCTTCATTGATGTGAAAGAATGTTTATGTATTCTAGATTTGAGTCCTTTGTCAGTTATATGTATTGTACATATCTTCTCCCAATCTGTGGTATCTCTATTCAGTTTCTTAATGATGACTATTGATGAATACAGATTCTTAGTTTTACCATTGTCCAAATTATATTCTTTTCCTTTATGGTTAGCATGTTTGGCCTTTTGTGTCCTTTAAAAACTATCTTTGTCTGCTCTGTAGTCATCAAGATATTCTCTTACATTTTCTTCTAAAAGCTTCATTATTTTACGTATGACTTAAAATATTCAATCCAATTCAAACTGATGTTTTGTATTGTGTGGGTTAGGTCAGGTGCATTTTTCCATGTGGATATTTCACAGATCCAACATAATTCGCTTAAAAACCGTCTTTTACCCACTGCACTGAAGTTTTGCCTTTGTCAAAAATCAGACGATTATACATATGTAGTCTGGACTTAGTCTTGTTTCATTATCAGTTAACCTATTCATGGAACAAAAGTATACTGCTTTATAATATAGATTTATAATAAGGATTGCTATGTAGTAGTGTGTCTGATATCTGCTTATAGTAGGTCCTTTGTATTTTCACATAAGTTTAGGATAAGCTTGCTAATTTACACATGCACACACACACAGACACACTTTGGGATATTAATCCAAATTACACTGTAACTTAAGAATAATTTGGGGAGAAGTGACATCTTAAATACATTGAGTTTCTCTTTCCATGAACATGGAATTCTTATCCATTTGTTTGGTTCTAATTGATCTATGCAGTGTTTCATAGTTTTCACTGGAGAAGTAGCATAAGTAATTTGTTTGTTGCTTTCTCATATATTTGATTTTTACATTTTTAGTAAACATTTTCAATTATTTATTACTAATAGGTACAAGGCAATTATTTTTGTATTGACCTTTGATCTGCTGCACTTGCTAAATTTTATTTATTTTTCACTCAATTTTTCCACACACACAATTATGTTAATTGTGACTAAAGAATATTTTCCTTCTTTCATTCCATTTTCTTTGTCTTACTTTTTCACAATAGCTAGAATCTCTAGAGCAATGCTGACTAGAAATAATGATAATAAATTTTTGTCTCATTTCTAACCTCAGAGATAACTGTCTAAAATTTCAGCACTGAATGTGATGTTAACTGTAGTTTTTCCATAGTTAACCTTTCAAATTAAGAAACTTCCCTTCTATTATAATTTCTTGAGAAGTTTTATTTATATTTTTGATGACTGGTCATTGATTTTTGTCAAGAGTGTTTATGACTCAATTGAAATAAATGCATGTATTTTTTTCCTTCGTTGTTTTTATGAGATTAATTATATTGCTTGATTTACTGAATATTAAGCCCTTCTTGCATTTCTGGAATAAGTCACACTGGAGCATGATATATTATCCTTTTTGTATATTATCGGAATCTATTCGCTAATATTTTGTTTACAATTATTGCATCTATGTTCATGAGTAACGTTAGTCTGTGATTTTCCTGTCTTGCAATGTCCTTTTTCAGATTTTTGTATCAAAGTTATATTAACCTCTTAAAATGAGTTTGGAGGTGCTCCTAGGACTCCACTGACAGCCAAATTTAGTTCCAGAACTCCTTTGCTTAACTCTGCTTAGACTGGAAGGTGATCTAGGATGCTTCCACCCCAACTTCTTTTCTCTGTCCTTCACTCAGGATCATACTTGCATCATGATCTGATGGTTCTCAGCCTCCGTGGCTCCTTCCCCATTTTCTCTCTGATAACTTCCCTGCACATTTAATTTTGTCTTGGTATTTGCTTCTTGGAAGACCCAGACTAGTATACTATGTTTTCATAGTACACTGCTAATTCATGCTGGATGGAATTTTTGCTGGGCAAAAAAATATCACTAAATTATCTACCTCAATTACTGGAGGAATCAATATGGAAGGCAGTTTTTCCAGTTTCTCAGTGAGTGCGCCAGTAGTTAGCCACATGGCCATTCCTGGTGATCAGCACAAAGGGGCTAAAACTAGCATAACCAGAAGCTAGAAATATTTCAATATTGAATATTATGTAATCACTTATCAAGAAGGAACCCATATAGAAGGAGAAAATTAAATCTGTCCAATAAAAGAAAAGGAAACAGCTCATGAGAATGAGAACACTTTGAGTAGCTCTGATTTCTGGGCTGGATTTTTTTTGAAACCTGGAGCTCTGAAGGTAGAGAACACACTTGTGATGCTTATACAGATGAAAAGCCAAGTATCCGCTGCTCCAGCCCATGAGACTCTGAAAGATGATATCCCGCAGAGCCATGAGAGTAACGAAAAACCACCTAACTATTTGCCTCGATGGTAGCATATAGCAATATCCAACATAGGGACTAATTTCAGATTTGCTCGTGCTATTGACTGTTGTGATGTAATAGAGCAAGTTAGAGCTTATCAGGAAATTAAAGATCCAGAGGAGGAGGAGATAGGGAAGAACTTGCCATGCAGTCTGTGGTTTGAGCTTCCTCCATGAGGTGGTCCTGGCACTGACGGTGATGGCCTGGACCACGCTGAGGAGACAGGTGGTGCAGATTGAAAGACCACGTGCCACCCTCCCCAGATAAAGCACAGTTTTACAACCAGCACTACCTAGAAAGTTATTGAAACGAAAAGCTGATATTATATCTGAGATTCCTTTGGCACAAAGCGTCATTTCATTAGTAAAAGCCAAGTGGATAAGAATAAGATCTATGGGTTTTTTCTCAACACCCATGACAAACTTGTACACACGCTCCACAAACAAAAAGAAATTCCCTCCAATGCCAGGTCCAGTAACAGAAAGGAAGAACATCCCCTGGATCAAGTTATTCCAAAGCATCTTCTAATTTCATAGACAGTACCAGGAAAAACCTATTGAGAAAGACAAATAAAGATGACATATTTCATGTCTGTGGCTTCTCTCTAGTTTATTAAAGTGAAAAGAACAGCTAGAATACTGCAGTGTAAATGTACTGGGTTCTGTTTATGCATTCTTCTCTTCTCAATCCATGCTTTCTGTTTGTCATTTTATTTTACTGTAACTTCAATTCATTTAAGGAAGATGATGACTCTAAAGTCTACATGTCCAGCCTATTATTTATCTCCTTCCTTACACACTGTCCACCTGATTCCCCTAATATTACTTTCTGAATGTTCCGCATGTCCACGTACACGTGACAGTGTCTCCCCTGACAATCTCGCTTTGCTTCATGTATTTCCTAATACATAGTCAATTCCTATTTTGCAATATTGCATTTCATCTTCCCTCATTTGCAACAAATAACCAGTTGCACATTGTCGGTGGGCATTGCAGTTTCCTCATCCAAATCCCCTTTAGTAGCCTATGCATTCAATTCTCAACTGCCATGAGTATTGGTCAGAAACAGTTCACAGCCAGCACCTTGTCTGGAGAATTGCCCTTGGTCAAAAGAGAGCAATCTCTGCCAGGAGGATAAGCACTCTCCCATCTTATTCAAAAAACCAACGCCAATTACTGACTGACATGGAAGAACAATCTGTGCCGTGTCTCAACAGGTGGGTTGCTCTGTTATGCAGATTTACCCCATGGTCTCATAGGCTGGAGGTGGCTGACACAATTTGTTAACTAAGACTACATTGTGGGCCTTTTTTCACTTGTTTATACCTGCTTTATCCTCTCCTCTTCCTCCAATTCCCCCAGTAAATCACGTGAGTAGAATTCAACTTTCAGAATCTGCTTCTAAGGAATCCAGTGAAGACCAATGTCCTATTGATTTTGTCTCCTGACTTTTGTCTAACATTACCATTTTCTCAATAAAACATGCTACCCTGATAACTCATATTATAATTAGTATAACATTTTTCTAACTCATCACTCTTCCTCTAGGTTTCTCCCAATTCATCTTGTACCAGACTGAGATTTCAAAACAGAAGTCTGTTTATTTGAATCCATCTCTTACAGTCCCTCCATGGCTTTATATTTAGTCCAAGCTCATTTGCCTTCTTTTTATCTGTGCAAAGCTTATCTCTTTGGCCTCCTTGCTTTTGTATCAAACTTATAGTAAATTGCTAAAGTACATTCAATTCCTCCAAACAAATTAAATCATGGTATTTATCTTAGCCACAGGAATATGCACAAAGTCCCTAAGCCAATCTCTCATCTGCTTCTGCCACCCTTCTCATAGCTAACTCTTGTCCATACATCAGAAACCAGCTGCTAAGGACTGACTATTTGTGCCACCCCAAAATTCATATGTTGAAACTCTAATCCCTAATGTGATGGTTTTAGGAGGTGGGGCCTTTGAGAAGTAATTAGGTTTTGATGAGATCATGAAGGAGAGTCTTCATGATGGGATTATTGCCCTTATAAGAAGAGGAAGAGACCAGAGCCCCTCATACTCTCCCATGCCCACAAAGAAGAAATCAAATGAGCACACAGCAAGATGACAGTGCCTACAAACCAGGAAGTGGGCCCTCACCAGACACTGAGTCTGCTGGTAGCTTGATCTTGGACTTCCCAGCCTCCAGAACTGTGATAAATAATTTTTTGTCGTTTAAACCATCCAGTCTATGGTATTTTGTTATAGCAGCCCGAATAGACGAAGACATCAGCTTAGACTTCCCTTACCTAATAAGTACTCATTAAACTCACCGAACTATGTTGCCATTGCCTGTCTCTTTTCTTTCTCCGCTTAACTGTGGAACCCATATATCTAAGTTACACAGGTAATTTACTCACTCTCCACCTAGTTTCCAAATTACCTGACTCTGTGCCTGAAAAATAATATTCAATAAACAGTTTGTAAATAAATAATCAAATGAAGCATGGAGTTATGGTTGTAAAAGTAGCTAGTAATGACACATGAAGTTAGGAGCCAATTAGGAGGGTATTTGAAGAGATTCTTCTCTATGAATCTAAAAACAGGGTCACCTGGAGAACTCAAGTTAACCCATGTTGGAGACACATTCATTAAGGACTTCCACGTCTCCTCAGATAAATCCGTAGGTTTGAACTTCAAGGCTGCTTTTGCAGCAACTTTGCTATCAGCTCCAATAAGATACATGTGCCATCTTCTAAGAGACACAATAAACTTTGACAAAATTGCATTCATATTTTCCCTGCATTGACCTTCTCCTGACTAAGTAGTTATTATTTGAGAGACACGACACTCTAAGACAACCATGGCATCTTTTAGAATGAGAATTTTGTCTTTAGTATCCACAAAAGGATGAAAAATGAACTGGGCAGGTGACACTTTTATACCTACTCTGGCTGCAGGGAGGGGATGAAAGTTCACATATTTCTAAGAAACCTTTGCAAAGCTTTTACAGCCAGCATTTAAGGATCAACTAAAGGCAGTCTGGGAACATGATGCACTCCTCCCAGAGTTTCTGGGCAGAGCCTTTCTGCATGAGGGCCAACACAACCCTGAAGTTCAGTGAGATAGCTGGCCAGAAGGTCCGGTGATGTTTAAATCTCTGCAGGCATGGGCTTCACCAGTGAGATTACTTTTCAACTCTATAAGTAAGGGATGTGAGTTCAGTATCAAGAAGGAGAATTGCCAGATTTAAACACTTAAGCATAGTATATATGAAGCCCAACTTAACTTTTGATTCTGACCTCAAGTCTTCGTTTATTACCCTAGTAAGCATTTTTCTAATTGATTTGAGACTTTCAGAATGGGTTAGATTCAAATACATCCTGAAGGACCTTAAGGACCAGAAGAGAAGATATGAAGTATACATAAAAACATATTTATCAAACAAACATTTAGGAATATTTCACCATGTGATATTTCACGTGTATTAGCTATTTGAAATTAAACAGAAAGTATGTATGGTCCTGATGTCAAGGGCTACTCACTGATAGGGGAAGATGGCATGTGGAAGAGCCATGAAAGATGCATGCAGCTAATATAATGGGAACACACAATGTTTGGGAGAGTGTGGTCATTCAGAGGAGAAAAATGAGAAAGGGCTTCAGAAAGTGTGGCATTATGGTAGCTCTAAAATGAAAGTTATGAATATCAAAAGTTTCAAATATCAAAAGTTATGGAGTATGGAGGGTAGAAACGGATGAGCAGGAGAAGCAAATGAAATTTAATAGGCAAAGGCAAAGAGTTGCCAAAAGGATGTACTAGGAAGGGAAACAGCAGGTGGGTCATTTTGATCCCACTGAACAGTGCTTAAATAGTGGATGGCAGCCAATATGTCGGGCTTTCCTGAACAAATCTCTAATTTCTTTTAATTTGTTGTTTACACTGTAGAACTAGTATATACACTGTAAATGATTCCATTGAATACATTAGCATTCTATACTCCAGACATAATGAGTTATTTGCAGTTCAAAACTGCATTATTCTGGTTCATCTATCTGTGCATGGTGTTGCCTCTACTTGGGAAACCAGCCTTCCCATATATTTCTTTATCAAGGTAACTTTTAAACATCTTTCAAATATCACCTATGTCATTTTCTGTGTGATGTTGCCCCTAGCATCTGCTAGATCTAGTTTTTCATCTTCTCTGTTCCCATAGCACCCTGGGCCAGTACCCACTCAACACTCAGCTGACCATACTACAGTGTCGACTTAGTTATCTCACAGCCTTATGTGATCGTCTCATGTAATAGAATCTCAAAATTGAAGTTTTGGTTGAGGCATCAGGGCACAGCAGATGCTTGTTAATCATCTCTGACTGCTCCTTGGGCAGGTATGGTTTTAAAATTCTTGGATCCTGGCAGGCTCTAATTGAGTTTTTCAGTGTTTAGGAGAGTGGAATTTGGAGAACGTTGTAGGGAAGATTTATTGGAAGAGAGCGATGCTGTGAACGCTATCAAGTGAGAGGAGTGAAAAGCAATGCCTTGTCCTAATCCCAAACCTGGGAGAGGACCTTCAATGAACCACTTAGGAAGTGCGATATGTCTGCTTTGTGGTTGTTGCACAGAGGGGATCAGTGTCTGACTCAGGCTTGTTAGAGCGGCAAAGCTCCTTCATAGCAGAGGAGAGTGGCTTAAATGGGAAATAAATGTGCTCAAGGTGATGGAAGATGAATGCTGGAGACATTTTGAGGACTAGATTCGGTAGTATGGTGGGAATGTCAGCTAGGTCTCAGTTTGAAAGAATTCTTGCCTGTAATGGTAGTCTAACATGCTGAGTGCAGCCACAGATAAGAGTCTGTGGTATATATCACAAGTTAGCAGAATCATGGGCGTTTTCAGAGGAGGTTTCCCTGAAGGAGAAGTCAGGCTTGCCTGGAAGGAGTTGCAGCTGGAATGTTTCCAAAGAACTTACAAAAATGTCTAAGAGGGAATTGACTTTAAGCATTTTTCAGGCTAAGAAGCCTAAATCAAATAACAAATGTCCTAGTCCCCTTGCTCCCCACTGATTATGATGAAAAGGAGATGTGAAAAAGAACAAAATCAGACACATCCCTAACTCAGCTAAAAGTTTCACAGTCATCACACCTCTACACATACAGAGGGGAGAAGATTGTGTTTCTGATTCGTGATTTGTGAAGAACTTGTGTGATCTGAATTGTCCTTACATCATTTTATTTCCTAATACTGAAAAGAAAAATTAAGAATCTGCCTGAGTTGATCTCAAATTATAAAGGACAATAGGAAACAAAAGTAAAGTTTCCTCCATAATTACAATCATTAGATTTGTGATTTCAAAGCACCAGTGTTCTTAAGATCTGTTTTTCTTTATAAGCCTGAAAACCAAGTGCCCTGCCAACTTCTGAGACAGTGAATAATAGAAGAAGCATCCTGGATGCTGCCGTTAGATGAACCTGGGTGTGCATCCCCAGTCCGGCATTTACTAGCTCCATGATTTAGGGAACATGTTTTCTTTCCTGGGACTCTGTTTCTTAATCTTTAAAATGGGTATAACATGGCCCATATCATGAACCACATTTGTGCATTGCATTTTTTATAATGTTTTCCCCTTATATAGTGTTTGATAAATTATTTAACAATTGGTAACCCATGACAACACCAAAATAGCACTAGTTAATAAATAATGTAAGATCATGGAGTTTTTGAACAATTTGGTCAGGATCTGGAACATGTTCATAAGAAATATCTTGATCCACTTTGGTGACTGGATTCTCTTCCCAAACTCTTTGCTCTCCATCTTTGTGATCAATCCTTCTATTAATTCTCTGATTTCTCCTTTCTGGGTTAACTTGTCCATTTCTACCTTCCACTCTGACTGATCTGCTTACTCTCTTGGAGATGAGCAGATGTTGATCAACAACCCAGATGTTGATTCAGGGTCATTGGGTTTGGGAAGCATAATAGTGAAAGGGCCTGCAGGCTGTAGGTCAGGAGAACCTGGATTCCAGTTCCTGCTTGGCCCTCAACAAGCTGTGTCCTACAGGAATTAGCTTTGAGATCAGCCACTCTGAACTTCAATCCTGGCTTCTCTAATTTCTACCCACATGTTGCTTGACCTCTCTAAAACCCATCATATTTATCTGTAAAATAGGGGTGACGCTTTGTACTGTGCTGTCCTGTAGTGAGGATTCAATGAGCTGATGTAAGTAGTGTTTATGTTGGTGCCTGGCAACTACTAAAGAAAAATTTTCTAAGACAATTATTAGTATTATTATTATGTATTCCTTCTACTGGTCCCTTCTTTCAATGTCGTAGCAATTCTCTATACTAGTGTACTGTGTTGCGTTCTGAAGCTACTGTGTTAGCTTAAAAGAAAAATGCAGAATATGTGTAATAATACTTAGAATCCTAAATCTCAATAAACAAGGTAAGAGTGCCCTGTCCTGGAAAGATGGAAGAACATCAGAAATAACATACACGGCTTAAACAAACATTCCCACTGCTGGGAGGGAAAAATGCACAAGTGCTGAGGGGAGACTACAGAAAATAAGTGCTTCCACACACCCAGGGTGAAATGTCCTCCACATCTGAGGTCTCCTATACCTCCCTCGCCTGTATAAAAAGGGGCAGCTTCAGGCACAGTGCATCAAACATGCTGCTGCACAACAGCTCCCTCGTGGACCAGAGAGAAGCTGACGTTTCTGGATGGCAGTTGGGAAATGATCAGCTGTCTTCTCCCTGGGTGCTGGCACCTTCCTTACCCACAAGTGACAGAGGAGCTCAGACTCTTCTCTCACACAGCCTGTCCCTGACCAGTCCTGCCCCAAATAGCCTCCCTTCCAAAGCCAAAGGCAGCCCCAATCCACGATTGTCAGGTTTACTCACTTTGGTAGCTCTGTGCAGCACTGGGTGGTGTTCTGGCACAGCAGCACCAGCCAGGCCCTGTTATGCTTCCCAGAGTCCAGTGTTCATGGCTAAGTCTCACTGCTGTCAAGATGTCAACATCATAAGTTTTGGCTTCGCCAGGGGTAAAAGGCCCCTTCTGCACAATGTTGATCCCTGGGGCACATGTCTCCCCTCTCCCTGAGGCTTCATAATTTGCTGAGTCCAGAAACATCCCTATCCCAATTATAGTAAATGTGAAGTAATGAGTAGGAGGTGTTGTAAGGATGAGAAGTTATCAAAGCACAGCTCGCCGAGAGGTCCATGTTTCCTAGACTTTATTACAGCCCCCTGACGTGCCCTCCCTTCACCACCAAAGCTCAGGAATAATACGGAAGAAGCATCTGAGAATCAGAATTGGTCACTTGCTGATTATTTTAAAACTACGCTCTACATTGATAATAAAAGATCATCCAGTTTTAGATTCAGGATACTAGCTACCCATAGTAGATTGTGTCTGGAAGACAGCAGAAGGAAGACTTCTGGGGTGCTGGTTTCTTGATCTGGGTACTGGTTATATGCATACGAATCAGTTCATACAACTCATTGAGATGTTCATTTATGATATCTGCACTTCTTTGTATGTTTACGTCTTTTAAAAGTTTCCTGCCACCGATTTCACTGGTTCTGGAAGCTCACGTCCTGTAGTCATGGCTCAGATTTAGCTTTGAGTAGGGTGTGTGTAGTCCTGACTATCAGAGTTTTTCTGGTTCCCTAATACCATTTACAGAAATGATTCTTTTCTCACTTGTCCATTAAACAAAAGGGGGTTCAAGCAGAGGAGGGAAGCTGATTTTGATATGCACTGCTGCTTGACAATGTGGGCTGACTTAAACAATACTTCTCTGGGCTCGGCCCATACCTTTCCCTTCTGAGTGGCCAGTTCAGTCCCTCAGGCACCAAAGTGAGTGGTAGTGACTGAAAGCTAAAGTTCGAATCATTTTATTTTTCTAGCTAGGAGAGCAGCTGTGCTTCTGTCAGCTGAGCTAGGCAAGTGCTAGAGGAAGGAGGAGGGAAGAGAGGAACACTTTTCATCACGCCCAGAGCAGCTGACCTGATAAAGCTTGTGGGGTTTTCCCACCTACTCCTGAATGACACAGCACCAATCTCCTCTGCTGTTGCATCTGTGTCTCATTGAAGACTTAGTCTCAACCCTCTCCTGCCTGAGGGCTGCTGAGGAGGCAATTTATCTTGTTTACATTATTTTCATTCAATTCTTAGAGTCCCTCAGTATAACATTTGCACTCCTTCCAAACTAAAGTGTGTGTGAGTGTCTGAGTAGAGTCACAACAACGTCTGCTGTTTGCAGAGCCTTTATATAGGCATAGAGAAGAAATAGGCATGAGAAATTCCAGGAAGAGAATGACAGATTGCTACAATTTCTGTTCAGTGCATGTGTGAAGGTGGACACAATAGTGAGTATTTCATGTAAATTATTTGATCTTCATGAAAATCCGAGAAATAAGTTACATGCTGAGGCCAGATGGGTTAAATGCCTTTCTCAAGGGCACATAAATAGGATTCTGACCCAGATCCCATGACTTATGTTCATCCAAAGCCCTCCTAAATAAGTCAAACCAGAAGCCACAAACTAGTGAATCATGTTAATGTCGACGAAAATAATCCATAACCAATCTATAAATGAAAATTTGGGTGAGTTTATTCTGAGCTGAAATCTGAGGACCATGTAATTACTTCCATCTCTTAAAATATTCTTATCCAGTGTTTTAGTTCTGAACTTTTCAATCCCCAAAAGTAGACATTATTTATCAATGACATCATCTTATAATGGCAATATTTCCTTACGTTTATCTCTTTACCAATTTATTTGCTTGCGTTTTTTTTTCTTACTGCTTAGCTCTTCTAGGGTAATTTTTTAATTCCTCAAATGTGAATTTAAAATTCCTCAGTAAAGCTTTGTTAGTGGCAATATTGATCTGCTTTTCTTCGTCTCAAATTATTTTCATTTTATCCTCATTCTTGAAAAATAAATTTACTTTGTATAATACTCTGGGTTGACAGTGTTTTCTCTCAGTTTCAAGATACATTTTCTCACTTTGGGCTTTCCGTTTTTGCCTTTGAGAAATCTATGTCAATCTGAATGTCATTCCTTCGGTAATCTTTTTTTTTTCTCTGGATGGTTAAAAAACCTTCTTTTAGTCTTTTATGTTTTTACTTGCATTACAATGTGCCTGATGAAGTTGCTTTCTATTTAATTTGCTAGGAATATGTTGTGCTTTCTGTATCTGTGGGGTCACGTCTTCCCATAGTTCTGGGAAATTATCAGCCATTATCTTTGTAAATGTTGCCTCTTTCTATCCTGCATGTTCTAAGTTTTTAAAAAAATGTTTTCCATCTTTTTAAATATCCACGCTACTCTCTGCATAGTATCTTCATGTTTATCTCCCCCCCACTTTTTTTTTAATGACTAGGCTTTATTTTCAGAGCAGTTTTAGGTTTACAATAAAGTTGATGAGAAATTACAGGGAATTGCTATATACTCCTCATGTTCCAACACCACTACAGTTTCCCTTCATATAACATTTTGCATTAGTATGGCACATTTGCTACAACTGATGAGTCAATATTCATATATTATTGTTAACTATAGTCCACAGTTTACATTAGGGTTTACTCCTTGTGTTTTACGTTCCATAAGTCTTAAGAAATGTATAATGACAGGTATCCATGATTACATTATCAAACAGAATAGTTTCACTGTCTTAAAAATCCTCTATACACCACCTATTCATCTTTCTTTTCTTCCTACCAGTCCAGCTCCTAGCGACCACTGATATTTTTACCATCTGCATAATTTTGCCTTTTCCAGAATGTCATTTTGTTGGACTTGTACATTATGAAGCATTTTCTTATTGGCTTCTTTCACTTAGCAATATGCATTTAATTTTCCTCTATGTCTTTTTGTAGCTTCATGCCTCAGTTCTTTTTTATTGCTGAATAATATTTCATTGTATGGATGTACTACAGTTTGCTTATTCATTTGACTATTGAAGAAGATCTTGATTCTTTCCAAGTTTTGGCAATTATGAATAAAGCTGCTATAAATATTGGTGTCCTTGCTTTTTTGTGGACTTACACTTTCAACTCATTTGAGTAAGTACCAAGGAATGCAATTGCTGGAGTATTCTTAGTTTTGTAAGAAACTGCCAAACTGTCTTGCAAAGTGGCTATACCATGTTGCATTTCCACCAGCAATGAATTATAGTTCCTGTTGCTCCACCTCGTTGCCAGCATTTGGTGTTGTCAGTGTTCTGGGTTTTCACCATTGGAATAGGTGTACAAGTGTATCTCATTGTTGTTTTAAATTTGTATTTCAATTTGACATATGATGTTGAGCTTCGTTTCATATGTTTATTTGCCATGTGTATATTTTCTTAGATGGGGTCTCTGTTCAGATCTTTCACTCATTTTTTAATGAGGTGGTTCATTTTCTTATTGGTGGTAATTTTTGATACTTGAATTTGTCCATATCATCTGTGTTGTCAATTTTATAGGTCATATACACATAGATAGATAGATAGATAGATAGATAGATAGATAGATAGATAGATACATTTATCAAATGTGTAGATTTGACTGCAGTCATTCATTATTGTCCCTTTGGTGACCAAAGGATCTGTAGGAATATCCCATTCATTCTTGCTATTGGTAATTTGTGTCTTTCCTTCTTTTCCTTTATCAGTTTTAGTAGAGTGTCAATTTTATTGAAAACCAGATTTTTGTTTCATTGGTTTTCTTTTTTCAGTTTCATTGATTCCTGCTCTTGTCTTTGTTACTTCTTTCCTTCTGTCCTCTTTGGATTTATTTTGCTTCTATTTTCTAGTTCATTTTTTTTCTAAATTGTGACTAAGATTTTTTCTTCTTTCAAATGGAAGCCTCTATTGCTATAAATTTCACTCTCAGCACTACTTTAGCTGTTTTCCATAAGCTTTCCTACGTTGTATTTTCATTTCCATTCAGCAAAATGTAATTTTTCATTGTCCTTGATACTTACCCCTTTGATTCACGGATTATTTAGAAATACAAAAATGTATAGCATTAAATGCATATATAAGAAAAGAAGAGAAGCTGGAAGAAATACTCAAAGCTTTCCTCAAAAGAAACTAAAGGAAAAGGAATAAATTAACCCCCCCCAAAAAAGGAGAAGGAAAGAAGTCACAAAAACAAGCAGATAGTGAAATTTCAAACAGAGAAAATCAATACAAGTAAAAGTTTGTTCTCTGAAAAGACAAATAAAATTAATAAGCCCTTAGTCAGGCTAACCAAAAAAAAAAAAAAAGGAGAAGATATCATTTACTAGTAACAGGAATGAGAGAGAGGACATCATTACTGTTCCCATAGATATTATAGGGATAATGAAGAAATACCATGAACGGCTCTATTCAGATGATTTGGTGCCCATTTGTGGAGGCACAGAAGTTTGGTGTTCAGACCAAAAGGTCAAAAGATAAAAAGAAAATCAGTCTTCAAGTGAAATGTAGTTTACACCTAATGAGTGAAGAAAAGGTTCCACTTTCATTAAAGAAAATTGTATGGAAAGGACCAATTGTGTTTATGTTTAAATTGATATTTATTGTAGCTCATGTTTTGCATCAGATCTGACACATAATGAGCTTTTAACAAGTATTATTTGACATAAAAAAAACTTTAAATGGTTCTGTGATGTGGTGAAGATTTCTACTTTTTTGCAGGGGGAGATTCCTTAGCAGTTCTCATTAGTAATGCCTATTATTAATAAAAAAGTATTCTCACAGTTGGACTGCACTGACTTTAATTCCAGCCACAGAAGTTCCCTGAAATCTCATTTTTTATCCCCTGAAAATGTCTAGCGAAGGGGGCAGAAGCATTCTATGAAAGAAATGTATGTGAGACAATTCTTAAATCACTTTGAACCTAGACTGTTGATTTACCGTGTTGTGCAATCTCCCTCCTCACAGCCAGCACACGTTACTCTTTGAAGTGACTTCTATTAAGCTAGGTAAAGAACTAGAAATCAAATATCACCTCTGAAATCAGGGACATATTCTCAGGCATCTAACTCTGAAGACTCCCAGTGACATCTGAAGGTCTCTGGACCAAATATTGCCCTTTTATTGGCATGGGCGAGATCACACTTTTAACTCACATTCTGACACACTCATCTTAACTACTCTCTCTTTCAATGGGCTATGCATTAAAAAACCAATCAACTTAAGACAGAAAATTCAAGAGCCTGTGTAGGTCTCTAAGATTTCTAGAAGTTACGTATGCAGGTTATATTGATACTCAATCATCATCTAAAATTTTACTTGGCAGCTACTTTATGTAGGAAGTATGAAAGAATAAAAAGTGTATTTAATGGTGACAGGAAACACTCAAGGCATGCCATGGTAGTTTGCATAATTTTTTCATCATGATAAATATGAGAAGATATGTCCTGTAATTCTTTCTTATGAATTTAATTTTTTCATCATGATCAAAAATATCAAAAAGGAATATACAGATGTGTATACATTTAAAATGTTTTATTTCACACCAACACAGAAGGGTAAAATAAAAATAACAAAACTAGAAATATTCCTGGAAGAAAACATAGGAAAAATGCTTCTTGACATGGGTCTGGCAATAATTTTTTGGATATGACACAAAAAGCAAAAATAAACAAGTGGGAGAGCATCAAACTAAAAAGCTTCTGCACAGCACAATGAACAATCAACAAAATGGAAAGGCAACCTAGAGAATGGGAGAAAATATTTGCAAACCATATTTCTGATAAAAAGTCAATATTTAAAATACACAAGGAACTCATACAATTCCATAGCAAAAAATAATAATAACAGTCCAATTACAAATGGGCAAAGGATCTGAATAGCATAGATATTTTTCCAAGGAAGATATTCAAATGACCAACATGTACACGGAAAGGTGCTCAACATCACTAATCATTAGGGAAATGCAAATCAAAACCACGATAAGATATCACCTTATACATTTTAGAATAGCTATCATCAAAAAGGCAAAAGATAACAATAGTGGCTAGGATGTGGAGAGAAGGGAACCCTTGTGCACTGTTGGTGGGAATGTAAGTTGGTACAGCCACTAAGGAAAACAGGATGGAGGTTCCTCAAAAATTATAAATAAAAATGCCATGTGATCCAGCTATTCCAGTTCTGGATCTGTATCTGAAGGAACAAAGTCACTGTCTTGAAGAAATATCTGCACCTCCATATTCACTGAAGCCTTATTCATAATAGCCAAGACACAGAAACATTCTAAGTGTCCACTAATGGATGAATGGATAAAGGAAATGTTGTACATGTATACAATGGAATACTATTCAGGCATAAAAAGAAGGAAATCCTGCCATTTGCAACAAAGTGGATGGAACTTGAGGGCATTATGCTAAGTGAAATGAGTCAGACAAAGAAAGACAAATACATCTAGAGCTTCCTTGGCACAGATCTTCATGGGTTGTATGTTCTCCACCTCTCTTGGAATCCCAGGGCAGAAGAGTAGACACAAAGGCTTCACAGTAGACACATTTGTGAAGGCTAATGGATAGAAACTGTCAGAGGCATTGAAAAGCAAAATGGCTTTCAGATTACAGTCCAGAACAATCCCCAATTTCTGCAAGTTTGGTTCACATAGAGAATAGTTACAATTTCTCTGCTGTCAGCAACTTCATACCTCCTCCTGCAAGGCTCAAAGTTTGGGATGAATGCATAAAGAAGATGTGGTATATATAGAGAGAGAATGGAATACTCCTCAGCCATAAGAAATATGAAATCTTGCCATTTGGGACAACATGGATGAACCTTGAGGGTATCATGCTAAGTGAAATAAGTTAGACATAGAAAAACAAATACCATATGATTTCACTCATATGTGGAAGATAAAACAGCAGTAGCAACAAATACATAGATACTGAGAACAGATTGATGATTACTATAGGGAAAGGGGGTAGGGGCAGGGTGAAAGGTTAAAGGGGCACATTTGTATGGTGACAGATGGAAACTAGACTTTGGTGGTAAACATGATGTAGTCTGTATATAGTAGTCAAAATATAATGATGTCCACCTGAAACTCATATAATGCTGTGACCCAATGCTACCTCAATTTAAAAAAAGTAAGAAATTTAGATCTGATGATACTAGGAAAGACCTTGATTATATGCAGACACATCGTAAACACACACAACTCGTTCTGTTGTTCCTCCCACTTCCACCTTCCTATAGAGGGAGCCAGAGGTGAAACAGGAAGATCTCAGGACACAGGCAGCAGGAGAAAAACTGAAAGCTATCCCTCTAAGAACAGGAACCAGACAAGCATGCCCACTGTCACCACTCTTATTTAACATAATATTGAAAGTCCTAGCCAGAGCAATCAAGCAAGAAAAAGAAATAAAAGGGATCCGCATTGGAAAAGAAGAAGTGAAACTGTCACTCTTTGCAGATGACATGGTTTTATATCTAGGGATAATGTCTCATTGTTCTCTGGTGGTCTCATCTGGATGTACCCACATTTGATGCTCGCAAGTCATTAGGGAATATAAGGAAATCATTGGCTATGGCCAAGTGCCAATTCATATTCACTGTGAAAAGATAATGATACGGGAGAAGGGTCATATAAGAATAAAACAGTATCATAATGACAGTAACAATAAGAGTAAAACAATATTAAACAATAATCATTAGTTCTAGCCACTAAAGTACTTCATAGGTAATAACATATTTGATTTGTAAAACACCCTTTTAAAGTAGGGACTCTAGTTATCCCAATTTACAGAAAAATGGCCTGAAGGATAGAGATTGTATTAAATTGCTCAAGGTAATACAGGGAGTAACTGATGCAGAGAAATTTAAAAGCCAAAGAGAGTATTTCAAAGTCTCATTTTAACATATACATCACGTGAATCTAGCCCAAATTTATGTTCACAAGCAACCAAAATTTTTTAGGGTCTGAGCTCAACTAAATATTTATTACATACTGAAGTATGCATATTTATAAGGAGCCATGTCAGACATTCAAGCAAACGATTTCTGGTTGAATTAATACTATTTGTGGAACATTTTCCAATTCTCCCATGTTATTCTGACTCAGCGAGCCAGAGTGAAACTTGTTAGCAAATAAAATAGTTAAAAGACCTAATTATTGTGGGAAAAGCACCCAAATCCTATTCTTTAGTTATAAGTTGTCAATGTTCCTAGTCTAAAATAAGGTTGACCTATGATGGATATGATGAATGTGAGTTTAAAGATCTTAGCTGCATCAAGATTAAGTTACAACTGGATTTCTAAAAATGAAAGGTGACTGATTTTCTCCTGTAGAGAAAAATGTAGTGAGGTTGAGCTGCATTTCAATGCTTCTGAGGAAGCAATATGTACAATGCAGCAGCCTTGTCCTCTACTCCTCTTACCTCTTCATTTACACTTCACCTAGCCCTTTTAAGTTGAAAAGGCCCAGTATCCAATGATTCCATCTCTCTCTTGACAAATGTAAGGGAAGTTGCAGCTTCACCCTCAAGGAGTTGGGATGGAGTAGTCACCATAGAGTCTCAGCATACAGTGGCACATGCCCAGCACAGTCATCATCACTTTGGTCTCAGCTTCCCCAGGGTCATGTTGTTCTATAATCTTTTAATCTGACAGATGTAAAGATACTGGAAATAAGTGAAAAGGCAATCTTGATCCTCCTTCTCCAAATGCCTGATGCAGGTGAAGCAGCAGTTGTGATTGCAGAATGTCAAACAGGGATCTTCAAAATAGTTTGGGCAGATGAGAAATGTCTATTCTTTTCTGAGTTTTCTACCATGGTCACGGTAGAGGGGGGAAGAAATACGTGCAGTTATGGTAAATCATGTAGATTTTTTATTACATAGGAGCTGACCTTTACACATTAATATTTATAAAGAACCCTTCTCATGTGGATAATTATATGACTGTTTTCCAAGAAGGAGAAGAAGTAGAGAGAGACAGAGACAGAAAAATCAGTACAAGTCAATGCAGCAGTGAGGACATTGAGTTTTACCCAGGAGGTCACTTATTCGACCAAAATACAGAATTAAGCTGGATTTGCATACCACGTGTTCTAGATCAACTGGAGCTGTCCAACACAGTAGTGCTGAGTCACACGTGTAAATTCAAAAATTGAAATTTGGCTGGTCAGAATCAACATTGCTGGAAGTTTAAAATACACATTGGATTTTAAAAACTGAGTACAAAAAAGGATATAAAACATCTCATTGATGATTTTATAGTAATTGCACATTATAGTGATAATATTTTGAATATATTGGAGTAACTATTTTTAAAATTAATATTTCACTCTTATTTTTGTAATTATTAATGTGGCTAATACAAAATCTAAAATTATATAGGTAGCTCACATTATCTTTCAACTGTGAGCACTACTCAGAGCACCCACAAGTAGGAGTTTGTGGGAAAGCGTTATGAAAAAAATTACCAAATTTATGACCTCAGATGTAGATTTATCTCACATATGATGAGATTCCCCCAAGCAATCAATAGGATATATGTTCTGGGCTTCTTGTCTCTCTCCTTGATGAATGAGATGGGTAGGGGAAGGCAGTTGGTCTTCTCACCATAGAAGTTCATCTTCTCAGGATGAAATCTCAGGCCCACGTTCAGTGCTGGCTCCAGTTCTCTGATGAGACTGACTAAATTGCCCAATGCAGTTTTTCCCAGATTTCCTTTTTTCTAGGATGTCTGAAAGTATTCAGGGAGGTGAAGAGCCTTATGTCAGTCTCTATCACCAAGAAGACAGGGTGCCTGAGACAGACCTGTGTCCACACATAGAGTAGGGCTCCTCAGAGTAGTCCTTGCAACAAGGACAAGTCAATGCTTTTCAGCATTCAGCCATGGATGCTGGGGCAGGAGAAACACACAGTGGTGAGGGTATGCCACTGCAAAAGAATCCCGTTGATGTCTGGGAATCTTTCATCCCTTTGTAGAGGGTTTGGTGCCAATTATGTGGCAGTACAACACCTTGGTGCTTAGACCAAAGGACCAAAGTAAGTACAGAAGAAGTTCAGTCTTCAAGTGAAGTGCATTTATAACTAGAGTGAACTCAGTATTTCACTTTCTTTAAAGAAAACTCTATAGAAAGGACCAATTGTGTTTATTTATTTAATTAATTTTTTAATTGAGGTATAATCAACACACAAGATTATGTTTGTTTCAAGTATACTACATAATGATTCAATATTTGTATATATTGCAAAATGATCATCACAATAAGTCTAGGTAACAACTATCATCATACATCGTAATGGAATCTTTTTCTTACTTGTGATGAGAACTTTTAACATTTATTCCCTTAGGAACTTTCAAATATGCAATACAGATTATTAACTATAGTCACCATGCAGTACATTACATCCCCATGATTTATTTATTGTCTCTCTTTACCCATTTTTCCCACCCTCTACCCACCACCTCTGGCAACCACCAATTTGTTTTCTGTATCTATGAGCTTGGTTTTTTGTTTTTTTCTTTTAGACTCCATATGGTATTTGTCTTTCTCTATCTGACTTATTTCACTTAACATAATGCCCTCAAGATCCATCCACGTTGTTGCAAATGGCAAGACTTCATTCTTTTTTATGGCTGAAAAATATTCCATTGCATATATATACACCACATCTTCTTTATCTATTCATCCATTGATGGACACTTAGGTTGTCTCCATATCTTGGCTATGACAAATATTTCTGCAATAAACATGGGGGTCTATATATCTTTTTGAGTTAGTGTTTTTGTTTTCTTCAGATCAATATCCAGAAGTGGAATTGTTGGATCATATGGTTGTCCTATTTTTAATTTTAATTTTTTGAGGAATTTCCATACCGTTTTCCATAGCAGCTGCACCAATTTACATTCCTGCCAATGATGCACAAGAGTTCCTTTTTTTCCACGTCCTTGCCAACACATGTTATTTCTTGCCCTTTTGATAAAGCCATTATAACAGGTGTGAAGTGATATCTTTTTGTGGTTTTGATTTATATTTCCCTGGTGATTAGTGTTGAGGACGTTTTCATGTGCTTTGTTGGCCATCTGTATGTCTTCTTTGGAAAAATATCTATTTAGATCCTCTGCCCATTTTTAAATCAGATTGTTTGCTTTTTGCTATTGAATTGTATGAATTCTTTATATGTTTTGGATACTAAGCTCTTATCAGATATATGATTTGAAAATATTTTCTCCCATTAAGTAGGTTATCTTTTCATTTTGTTGATGGTTTCCTTTGCTGTGCAGAAGCTTTTTGGTTTGATGTGGTCCCACTTGTTAAGTTTTGCTTTTGTTGCCTTTGCTTTTGGTGTCAAATCCAGACTCATGTCAAGGAGTTTACTGCCTGTGTTTTGTTCTAGAAGTTTTATAACTTCAAATCTTACATTCAAGTCTCTAATCCATTTTAAGTCAATCTTTGTGTATGATGTAAGATAGTGGTCCGGTTACATTCTTTTGCATGCTGCTGTCCACTTTTCCCAACACCATTTATTGAAGAGACTATCTTTTCCCCATTGTATATTCTTAAATCCCTCATCATAAATTAATTGATCATATATGCATGGGTCTATTTCTGGGCTCTCCATTCTGTTCCATTGATCTATATGTCTTTTTTTATGCCAATACCATACTGTTTTGATTACTATAGCTTTGTAATATAGTTTGAAATTAGGGAGCATGATGCCTACAGCTTTGCTCTTCTTCCTCAAGATTGCTTTGGCTATTTGGGGTCTTTGATGACCAATTGTGTCTTTATTTAAAGTGATTTCCACTGTAACTCCTGTCTCCTATCTTTCAACAGGTATAATTGGGCATAACAAAACTTCAATGGTTCTGGGATGTGGCACAAATATGTACACTTTTTAAGAGTATTTTCTTGGAGTCCTCATTAATTATGCCTCTAAAATATCCTCATGGTTGGACTCCCTTGAGTCCAACTCCAGACACATTGGCTCCCTGAAATCAGTGCCATTTTTTCCCAAAAATATCCAGTGAAGAGATGTGTGTGAAGCAAATCCAATTCCACCTTGAAGCAAGACTATTTACTATCCTGCTGTGTGCCTCCTTCCCCACAGTCCACACACTCCTCTTTGAATGATAAGCTATGCTCCATGGTAGCTATACAAAGAAAAAAGGGAAGTTTACTTCAAATTGGGGACCTCTTTTTAGGCATCCAACTCTGAAGATTCCCACTTGAATCTCAAGGGCTCTGGTCTGGATCTGTCCTTTTATTGGGACAAGTGGGATCACACCTTTTGCCCACATCCTGAAGCACTTATCTTAACTTCTCTCTCCTTGATTGAATTTCCATTAAAAAACAATGATAGTATGATGTCAGCAACATGGTGGAGGGAGTTGTTCCCTCTGTTTCTCCTCTCTAAATTACAAGCAGTAGGACATCCCTTAACCAGCAAAGAACTCTTAGCATAGCCCACTAGAATGCCTGAGAAATCCATACATCTATACATCTTAAGGTGGGTGGACTGGACCTCTAAGAGGCAGTGGAACTAGGGGACCAGCTTCCCTCCATCTCCTCCAGTGGTGGCAAGCCTAACACCAGCCCTCTCAGCACTGGGAGGCTGCATCCACAATATGGATAACCCTGGCAGTGGCAGTGGTGGCCTGACATGAGGTTTCAAAAAGTGCACTGGTGCTAGAGACCAGAGGTTGCAGGATCAACAATGGAACTTGCAACTCAGTCCCTATTCCTCCTTCAGCAGTGGTAGGTAGCACCTGCAACCTGAGGCTTCAGGAGTCATAGCAGTACCTATGACACAGCCACCACTGGCAGCATCCCTGTACCAGCTCTACCAGCAGTGGGAGTTGCATGCAAAACTCTGGGTCTCTGGCAGTGGCAGTGACACCCATGAATCCAGCACTCCAGCAGCAGTGCTGCCAGCACCCCCAGATAACCTGGGAGCAATAGTGCAGGTGGTGCACATGGCAGCAGCAACCAAACCTGTGGAGATCCTGCTGAGAGCCAGTGGGGAAACATGAGACCCAGGAAATCCTGGAACCAGCAGAGGTGTTCGCAGCCTAGTGACCCTGGTGGTGACACCCACAACTACAGTGACACCATAAGCAGCAAGGCACTAGCAACATTGGAGGCATATGCAATGCAGAGAGGGTACTGACAATGCCTCTGGCAGAGGCAATGGAGAGTGGAAAGGGTAGACTCTCAAATACAAGCAGAAGCAGCTCAGCATCAAGGTAACTAAAGTCTTACCAAAGTAAGAAAGGTGTTTACTACCACAAATTTACTGGCAGAGGGACAACTCATCAAGCAACATGAAAAACTACAATAACACAACAGCACAGAAAGAAAATGACAACTCTCCAGAAACCGAACTTGAAGTCACAGAAGATTGTGATCTAACTAACAGAGAATTCAAAAGTAGGTGTCATTGAAAAACTCAACAAGTTACAAGAAAACTCATAAAGAGTTCAATGAGCTCAATAATAAAATTAATGAACATAAGGAGTACTCCACCTAAGAGATTGAAATCTTTAAAAAAACCAGAAATTTTGGAGATGAAGAAAATAATTAATGAGATGAAAAAATAGAAAGCATTGGAATTAGGACAGACCTATGAAAGAGATAATTTGCAATCTTGAAGATAGAAATCTAGAAGTTATTCTTGTGGAAGAGGAAAGAGAACTAAGTTTGTTTTTTTTTTTTTTAAAAGAAATAAGAAATTCATGTGTCTGTTGGCCATCCATATATTTTCTTTGGAGAAATGTCTGTTCATGTCCCCTGCCCAGTTTTTGATCGGGTTGTTTGATTTTTTGTTGTTGAGCTGTGTGAGTTCTTTATATATTATGGACATTAACTCTTTGTCAGATAAATAACTTGTAAATATTTTTCCCAATTAGTTGGTTGTTTTTTTGTTTCAATCCTGTTTTCCCTTGCTTTGAAGAAGCTCTTTAGTCTGATGAAGTCACATGAAAAGATGCTCACCATCACTAATCATCAGGGAAATGCAAATCAAAACTACACTAAGATATCACCTTACACCTGTTAGAATGGCAAAACTATCCAAAACAAAAAGTAACAAATGTTGGAGAGGTTGTGGAGAAAAAGGAACCCTTATACACTGTTGGTGGGAATGCAAACTGGTGCAACCACTATGGAAAACTGTATGG
The DNA here is from genome assembly GCF_041296265.1 of Equus caballus. Classification (NCBI taxonomy): domain Eukaryota; kingdom Metazoa; phylum Chordata; class Mammalia; order Perissodactyla; family Equidae; genus Equus; species Equus caballus. The sequence goes on along the minus strand of NC_091703.1, from coordinate 27,743,985 downwards.
AGATTTCTCAAAAAATTAAAAATAGAAATACCTTTTGACCCAGCCATCCCACTACTGGGTATCTATCCAAAGAACTTGAAATCAGCAATTCCAAAACTCCCATGCACCCCTATGTTCATCGCAGCATTATTTACAATAGCCAAGATGTGGAAGCAACCTATTGGATAAAGAAGATATGGTATATATACACAATGGAAAAAAGATAAAATCATCCCATTCACAACAACGTGGATGGACCTTGAAGGTATTAAGTGAAATAAGCCAGATAGAGAAAGACGAACTCTGTATGACTCCACTCACAGGTGGAAGTTAAACATAGAGACAAAGAGAATTGATTGGTGGTTACCAGGGGAAAGGGGGGTGGGGGGAAGGCACAAAGGGTGAAGTGGTGCACCTACAACATGACTAACAATAATGTACAACTGAAATTTCACAAGGTTGTAAACTATCATAATCTTAATAAAAAGTTAAAAAAATAAGAAATTCTATGAGCAGTGGCCAACTCAATTAGGAAAAGCAACATAATGATAATGGGTATCCCAGAAGGAGAAGAGAGGGAGAAAGGAACAGAGAGTTTATTCAAAGAAATAATAGCTGAGAATTTCTCAAGCCTGGGGAAGAAACTAAATATATAAGTACATGAAGTTAATAGAACTTGTGATTATCTCAATTCAAAAAGACCTTCTCCAAGGCACATTATATTAAAACTGTCAAAAGTCAATGACAAAGAAAGAATATAAAGGGAAGCCAGAGAGAAAATAACTTAGAAAGGAACCCTTATCAGGCTATGAGTGAATTTCTCAGCAGGAACTCTATAGGGTAGGAGAGAGTGGAGTGATATAGTCAAAATATTGAAAGATAAAAACTACCAGCCAAGAATACACCATCCAGCAGTCATCCTTCAGATGTGGAGAAGAATTAAAGTCTTTCTGTGACAAACAAAAGCTGAAGGAGTTCGTTGCCACTAGACCTGCCTTACAAGAAATGTTGACAAGAGCCCTCCTACCTGAAACAAAAAGTCAGAGGTATACAAAGCTTTGCATAAGCTGATAAATAGACAGACAAAAGCAGAAAATTGCAACTCTATATACAAATAGGTTAGTAAACACTTAATTATAACCTAAAAGCTAAAGGGAAAGAAAGCATCAAAAATAATTATAACCATTTCAACTTGGTAACAAACTCACAATACAAAAAAAAGGATAATTTGTGATAACAAAAACATAAAAGGAAAAGAGAAAAAAGATGGAACCTGCATAAGCTATTGGAGATAAGATGCTATCAGTAGAAAAAAAGGACTATTTCATCTATGAGATCTTTTATACAAACCTCATGGTAACCACAAAACAAAAAATCAGAGCAGAGTCACACAATAAAAAGAAGGAAACTCAGAAAGATATCACAGAAAGCCACCAAACTGAAATGGAAATACAAGGAAAAAGAAACAATGGAACTATAGAACAATAAAAAAAACTAAAGATAAAATGGCAGTATTAAGCCCTCATATATCAATAATCACTCTAAATGTAAACGGATTGAATTCACCAATCAAAAGACACAGAGTGGCAGGATGGATTAAAAAACAAGACCCAACAATATGCTGCCTCCAGGAGACCCACCTCAGCTCTAAAGATAAGCATAGCTCAGAGTAAACAGATAGAAGATCATACTCCAAGAAAATGGCAACAAAAAGAAAGAGAGTGTAGCTATTCCTATATCAGACAAAATAGACTTCAAGCCAAAAATGATAACAAGGGACAAAGATGGACATTATATAATGATAAAAGGGACTTTCCGTCAAGAAGACATAACATGTATTAATATATATGCACCTAATACAGCAGCACCAAAGTATATAAAGCAACTATTAACAGACTTAACAGAAAATTTGACAGCAACACAATAGTAGTAGGGGACTTTAACACTCCACTTACATCAATGAATAGATCATCTAAACAGAAAGTCAACAAGGAAACACTGGCCTTAAATGAAACACTAGACCAGACAGACTTAATAGACATATATGGAACATTTCATCCCAAAGCGGCAGAATACACATTCTTCTGAGATGAACATGGAACATGCTTAAAGATAGACCATATATCTGGAAAGCAAACAAGCCTTAATAAACTTAAGATTGGAATCACATCAAACATCTTTTCTGACCATGATGGTATGAAACTAGAAATCAACTATAAGAAAAACGCTGGAAAAGTCACAATATGTGGAGACCAAACAATGCTACTGAATAACTACTGGAGCAGTGAAGAAATTAAAGGAGAAATTAAAAAATATGTGGAGACAAACAAAAATGAAAACACAACATACCAAAACTTATGGAATGCAGCAAAAGAGGGAAGTTTATAGCAATAGAGACCTACCTCAAAAAAGAAGAAAAATCTCAAATAAAAATCTAACACTGTACCTAAAAGAATCAGAATAATAAGAAGAAACAAAGCCCATAGTCAGTAGAAGGAAGGAAATATAAAACATCAGAGGAGAAATGTATGAAATAAAGGTAAAAAAAGAAAAGAACAATATAAAGGATCTATGAAACCACAAGCTGGTTATTTGAAAAGCTCAAAAAATTGAAAAACCCTTAGCTAGACTCACTAAGAAAAAAAGAGAGAAGGCTCAAATAAATAAAATCAGAAATTAAACAGGACAGGCCAGCCCAGTGGTTAAGTGCACACATTCTGCTTCGGCAGCCCAGCGTTTGCTGGTTTGGATCCAAGATGCAGGCATGGCACCACTTGGCAAGCCATGCTGTGGTAGGCATCTCACATATAAAATAGAGGAAGATGGGTACAGATGTTGGCTCAGGACCAGTCTTCCTCAGCAAAAAGAGGAGGATTGGCAGCAGACGTTAGCTCAGGACTAATATTCCTCAAAAAAAAAAAATTAAAGAAGAGAAATTACAGTAGATACCACAGAAATACAAAGCATTATAAGAGAATACTATAAAAAGTATTTGTATGCCAACAAATTGGATAACCTAGAAGAAATGGATAAATTCTTAGAATCATACAACCTCTCAAAATTGAATCAAGAAGAAATAGAACATCTGAATAGATCAATCATAAGTAAAGAGATTGAAAAAGTAATCAAAATTCTTCAAAAAACAAAAGTCCAAGACCAGACAGATTCACTGATGAATTCTACCAAACATTCAAAGAAGATTTAATAACTACCCTTCCCACTCTTCCAAAAAATTGAAGAGGATGGGAGACTTCCTAACTCATTTTATGAAGTCAACATTACCCTGAGATTACAACCAGACAAGACAACACAAAAAGGGAAAATTAGAGGCCAATATCTCTGATGAACATAGATGCAAATATCCTCAACAAAATGTTTGCAAAATGAATGCAACACTATGTTAAAAGGATCATATACCATCACCAAGTGGGATTTATTCCAGGGGTGCAGGGATGCTTCAACATTCACAAATCAATCAATGTGATACACCACATTAACAGAATGAAGAACAAAAATTGCATGATTATCTCAATAGATATAGAGAAAGCATTTGACAACATTCAACATCTATTTATGATTAAAACTCTGCATAAAATAAGTGTAGAAGGAAAGTCTTTCTTGTCTCAGCACACTCAAGGATGTATATGACAAACCCATAGCCAACATCATACTCAAAAGTGAAAAAATTAAAGCTATTCCTCTAAGACAAGAACAAGACAAAGATGATCACTATCATCACTCTTATTCAACATAGCATTGGAAGTATTAGCTAAAGCAATTGGACAAGAAAAAGAAATAAAGGAATTCAAATTGGAAAGGAAGATGTAAAACTGTCACTATTTATGAATGACATGATTCTGTATATAGAAATTTTAAAGAATCTGCGAAAAACTATTAGAAATAATTAACGAGTACAGTAAAGTTACAGGGAACAAAATAAACATACAAAAATCAGTTGCACTTCTATACACTAACAATGAAATAGCAAAAAAAGATACCAAGAATACAATCCCATTTACACTTGTAACAAAAAGAATAAAATACTTAGGAATAAATTTAACGGAGGTGAAAGACCTATACACTAAAAACTGTGAGACATTATTGAAAGAAATTGAAGAAGATATAAAGAAATGGAAAGATATTCCATGTTCATGGATTGGAAGAATTAACATAGCTAAAATGTCCATATTACTTAAAGCAATCTACAGATTCAGTGCAATCCCAATCAGAATCCCAATGACACTTTTCTAGTGCATAGTGCTGAAAGAATCCTTGTATGTGAAGTATTTGCTTCTCAGGAAACTGTTCACAAGATCTGATGAGAGAATCTAGTGCAGGTCTTTTGCCACATGCTGATTTGTTTTCTCATTTAGTTTGTTGTAGCAGGCTTCTTGAAACATAAAAAGAAAGGTGAAAGAATAAAATATATTCATTGCAAATAAGATATGATTGTCCAGGCAAAATGGCTTTGTTCAAGGATCCAAATACAGTATTTGTATCTGGATTCTTTTGTCATTGCTTTCAATATTTCTTAGGCTGTATTCCAAGTCCCAATTATTGTCATCATTCTCACACAAGCTCAGTGAGATGACAAATGGAAAGAGAGAATCTCCCAGGAACCACTATGGTGCTTTCTGCAGCCTGTAGATGCCTCCTTTCATCCAACCTTCAAGGGGAAGCAGTAGCACAGTCTGAGCTTCGGAGAGCAAGCTAACCTTCAGAAGTCTATTTCTGGGGGTCATTTTGGTAACATGTAAATAAGAAATGAAACAGCACACCATCTCCCTTCTACCACTAAAAGAAAATGAAGGAGGCAAAGTTGGAATCCTACAGCCCAGCATCAGATATGTCAACATTTTGTCACTGGTCCACAAAGAATGTAATGTTCTCAAAGATACTTTATCCAGAAAGAGTTAATGCACTGTCTGCACTATCACCATTCTGGATGTGATTACTGTCTACTCTTCCTTCCTCCAACTTCCAAGTCTCAGAATGTTAAAGAATTTTGGTTTACCTAGCCTAAGAATGCTCACAAGCCTCATTAGTCAAATCCTCTAAGCCTCTGCATTCTGATACTCTCTTGAAGAAGGAAAAAGTAGAGGGTCCCATGTTAGGGCTTCACTGTTTCAGAACAGAAAGAAACTGGAAATTAAGGATACATGTGGAGAAAATGGTTAAAAGAAAATATATGCAAAAGGAACCAGGCTTTGAATTATTTTCTAGTTTTTATCCAACATTCAAATGACTATCAGCTGTGACTGGCTTACAAGGGGATTCCAAAACATCTGTGGTCGTTATACCTTTTTTTGTTGTTCCCTAATTATAAATAGAAAATTCTGTTTGGGAAAAATAAAAATTATGTATTATAAATAAATTGCCATTCATCAGTAAAATTCAAAACACTGGTTAAGGTGCAAAGAAAGAGAAAAATTAATTGGCAGATGCAGAATTTAACATTTTGCAAGTGTGATAGGTCAGTTTATTGAATTATTAATTTGTATTTGATTATCTATTCCCTATCTTTATCTATTACCTGCATTTCAAGGTAGAACTCATATCTATGGCCTTACTCTACGCACTGAGGATACAGTAAGGTCAAAACAGTGATATGAGCCTCATGAAGCTTATCTTCTAGCGCAGAGAGAGAAAACTTGGAAAGAGAAACTTCATAAGACACTTTCTAAAACAAATAGTGATTATGAGGAAGATAAAATAAGTTGATGTGGTAGATACTGAGTTTATGGCTTTCACTAAGGAAGTAGTCTCTGTACCAAAGTGACATTTGATTTGGGGACTAAGTGAAAAGAAGTAGACACTTTACTAAGTGTGAGTCAAGATTAGAAGAGTTATTAGTCAGTAGTTGGCAGCCAAAGAAAGGGTCTCTCAAGACAGCTGGAAAACTAGCCCACACGGAGCCCAGTTACCAGATACCCAAAGCAGAGCGAAAATATAAGAAATTTCTCATCTCATTTCAAGATCATGAACCACTGGCCTAACGAAATGTTGATTTTCTGAAGGAACACCCATACACAGGGTCTCCAAGAGCATCATCCATAGGACTGATGTCTGAAAGAGCTTTAGCTCAGGGAATTCTTCAGTGAAGAGGAAAATGCAAGGACTGTTTCATAGCTCTGCATGGCAGAATCACGACTCTTTCTCTTCCCTTCATGTTTTTGGGCTTCATCATGTTCTGATCACTAATGGGAATCAAATACATTTCTAACATTGCTTGCTGGGATATTTTCCATATTTTAATCAGATTTCAGCTGCCTTTGCAAAGAGAGAATTTTCCTCGGGTTCTATCTGTGGAAATTAGACACCACCTAGTTGTTTCATAATTGTGCAGGCACCTCTGAAGGTTTTGATCTGCGCTGTCATTACAGATATGTGATGGGTGGGTCCCAGCACATAGATAAGGAATGTCCTTAAGGAAGGACTTCATAAATATCTTACTTTTATTCTTCTTTCATGAGTTTTCTCTAAGAATTCCCCTGGTTTCTCAATATTCTTTTTTCTGACCGTCTGGGACTTTATGATCTACTTCCAGACGCATGCATCCCTGAGTTGTCAGACCTACAAATTGTCTTGTACATCTTATCTTTCTAGGTGTTTGTCTTCAGCTTTCCTTGTTTATTACCAGGCTAAATGACTCCAGGAATCTCAATTACAAAGAGGCCTTTTTTTCACCAGAGTGTCTCTGTTCAGAAAATAGTGGTGGGTGGCCCACTTTCCCACCAGCCGAAAACTGTGAATCTTGAGATGAAAATGCCCAACACAGCCCAGCAGAGATGATGCTTACTGTCTCCACAGCATTTTTCAGGCCTTGTTTTCCTTGTCTATAGCCCATTGACTGTGGAGTATTTGTCAAAGAGTGAGCCTGAGCTGACTTGTGTATGAAATAAGAAAAGGATCAGAAATGTAAAAATTGCTATTTTTTAAAGAGGTCTAGTGTTTCCTAGAGTTGAGTTTTGGAGAGAAGACCTGATGATAGCAGGTGCCTCTCAAAAAAGAAATGAAGAAGCAAAGCTTGAGAAACCGGGTCTTTTCCACTAGCTCTGAGGGCAAAGAAGGTAGTGTAACATTTGACCTAATTCCCATGCTTAACCCACTTTTTGACCTGTGGTCATTCTAGACATGTGTCCAAACCAATTGCATGAGTCTAACCCTGTACCACAGGGTTACTTCACTGTCACTGAAGAGGATCTCACTGAGGGCAGAGCATCTTAAACAGGAACTCAACAAAAGCACAGTGAAAAACTATTGTTTCTGTCAGCAAGTGTGGGGAGAAGGAGACCTATAGTATGTGACCATGAGAAGGATCCAGGTCTGAAACAATTTCTCCATCTTGAATTGCCAGAAGGTAAGTGAAGGTCCCAGCTGAGTTGGGTTCCCAGTTGGAATTTTGGGACTGTTACACAGGTCATGTATCTCACCATAAAAATAAGGTTGCAATTGGTACTTGACTTTGGAAATATGGCCACTAGGAGGAGGAGGTGGGGCAGTCTCTTTGGGCCTCACATCTTTACCATTATTCCCTCCCAATGTGGCCTAGGTCACTGGGTAAGGCTTGGTACCTCCTCCTATCTTTCAGGAGAAAGGTGGCATTGGCATAGGAAGTCACTAGGCCCCTAGGAGAAGAATAAGGTAGGGTTAGCAGGAGAAAGAATTTTTCAGAGAACATTGGAAACTGGATACCAGGGGTTTTACTCAGCATTTCATTTTAAAAAAATTAAGGAATGATCAGGAAATATCAACAACAAAAACACTGATGCTCTAGGGATCAGAATCCCTTCTCATTCTGTCAGAAATTTTGAGGTTTTGAATCAGAAATAATGGGAAAAGACTTTTCTCCACCTTGAAAGACATGACAACTTTCTTTCCTTCCTTTCTTTTTTGAGTTCAACAGGCAACTCTGGTGCAAATGTGTTTCAAATCATGGATATGAAACCAAGTTATTTCTCTCTACCGTGGACATTCTGGTCAGATTCACTGCTTAACCCTTTTGATCTTCTGAGCACTCACCTGTGTACTGAGACTCTGCTGTATGCTCAGATTATGCTCTTCCACAGCAGGGGTTCCTGCTTTTCCCAGAGAACATTCAAGTTTTCAAGCTTGTTTTGAGTTCTTTTCTTACCCAGGTACGATGTAAAATCATAGAGGAAAGGCTACTTTTTCCTAGAAGAGAACTCTGGTGGATTATAACCTCAATCTGTAAATCCACTCTTCATGCTTCTGATGAACATCTATGACAGAAGCTCATTGGAAGGGGCCATTCCACAGGGAAAAGGCAACTAGAACAGTAGCTAACACTTGCTACTCAGTTCCTATTGCACAGGCTCAGCTCCACATGCAGAATCCCTTAGTTTTCATTTTCCATATGAAGAAACATGTGAAGGATTTATAAGGTACCACTATTCATTCAACTAAGCATACCTGCCTTATGTGCAAAAAGCTTTCAAAACCTCCAGTTGCCTTGATAGGTGAAAATTTCTCTAGTGACAGTGTTAGAAATTTTTTTTTTTCTTTGGGCATAAGGACCTCATCGAGTGAGCAGGAAGGAGAGACTACTAGGTATCTTCAAGGTGACAACTTTCCTGACTCTTCTCTTGAAAGCTGAACATGCCACCTCCACATTCCAGATCCCTTTCACTATTTAATGATTACCTGACAGTAGGCATTACCACCTAGCATATTATGCATTTTTCTTATTAGCTTCTTGTCTGTTTCTCCCACTCTTTTCAACTGGGATGTAGCTCCAGGCAGGAAGGAATTTTTGCATTTTAATCACTCTTGAATTACTTTACCTGGAATAGTCCAATAATAAGATATGTGCCCAAGAAATATTTGTTGCATGATTAAAAGAACCAATGATTTTATACTTCCTCCACCCCCTAACTGTGGTTGACAACCTTCAGAGAACAAAGTTGGAAGAGAAATTTCTCCTGATTCTTCCCTCTGATGGAGAGGAAGAGCGAAAATATAGTATAGCTGGTAGTTTCTGACTAATGTAAATTTCTTCACCACTCATTTTGCTGAAAGTAGGAGGCAGCCCAACAAGGTACAAAGCTGATTTCTCCATCCTCAGCAAATATTGGATGAGTCTTCAAATCTTTATCTGACACTTTTGATAATTTTACTTTGTGTTCCTTTTTTTAGTAATTTGAGCTATGCTTTCTTTTTACCAAGATAACATTATGCCAGGCCACTGTGAAAACACAGAAAAAAACTTCTGCCCTCTCTGAGGCTTGAACTCAGGACCTTCAGATTATGAGACTGATGCACTGCCAACTGTGCTAAGAGGGCAGCTTCCAAAGTTCTTTTTATATTTATAGGAAAATATGAAATATTGTTTTCCAAGTACCCATGCTTTGTCAATTCCCAACTTTTAGAGAATACAATCAATACTACTTGAAAATCGCTCAAACTCCGTGAACTTAGAGTATGAGAAATGGGGATTTCTGAAGAAGGTCATGGGGAAATGCCTCACTCCTGCTTCCCAATTTCACTTTCTTGATCTCCCAGAAGTAACGAATGCACGTTGCAGATGTGGAAGCCCCATCTGCAACTTCCTGGGTTGCTGGCACAGCTATTCTAACTTGCTCCAGAGTTGTGATCATCACCTGCTCATCGTAGGCATTGTTATCCAAGAGAAGCAGTGTGCTACCCTCTGCCAGCCAGGGCCTCAGGTTTCAGGCCATCCGTGCCACATCCTTGGGCCAGACATGTTCTCACCTCCTAGAAAAGCCCTGGAAAACCTAAGACCTAATTCTTCTCAACTTCCCAAAGGTGCAAACTTGAGGCCCAGTATGAAGATAACAGGAGAGGAGGGGAGAGAATTTTGAAGCCATTGGGTCTAAGTGAAAACACAGCTCTGCCTTAGTTGGACTGAATAATAGTTTTAAGGAAAGGTAGAGAAGGCAAATGCTGGTGTCAGTCAATTCCCAGTACTGAATATCCATTGGGATATTGAGTCTAAAGTAGCAGTTTACCTATAGCCTGAAAGAATGGCCAAGTTTTTCCCCCTCTTCTCCTTTCTAAGTGAAATAGGCACTCTTCCACATTCCCCTCCAATTGTGAATAAAGAATCAACGCATTTTGGCCTTAGTATTTTGTCTACCACAAGGCTTTAGCTCTGATCCAAGTCTCCCATTTAGAGATCTTGACCTTCATCTCATCTTTGATCTAAGCCTCAATGTGATCCCCAGATATGCTTGCCTGTAGTGGAGATTTCTTGGATTTTCCAGTGAACGCACAGTTCCTAAGGCTACACACAGCGCTTTTCTCCCATAGGGCTCAGAGAATGATGAAGAACCTTGGAGGAGAGCCAGTGTTGTGGAGGAAGAAAAAGCTTGAGAATTTTATTCTTAATGTGTAAATTCATTCCTGAAGCATTTACTGAGCACCAGGCACAGTAGATGAGGCCACTGACCTATCCAGAAACTGACAACAGCAGTTAATATTTACTGAGCAATTACTGTGGTCTAGGCTCTGTTCTAGATGCTGTGCACGTGTTAACGCAGGTAACACGCCTAGAGATAGCTTACAGTCTTCATTTTTGATATGAAAAAACTTACGAAAATTTCTTGCCACCGACCTCTAGAATCTCATTGCCAAAAGGGAAAACAGATGGAGGTTATACATTGTTCTTTGAAGTCTTCTGCCTCCATCCCCACACCCCATTTCTCTTGGTCCATTGGGCAACCACACTCACCCTGGCCTTTCTTATGCCTGTCTAGACCTTTAATTCCCCAGGCCAACAGAAGAGGGCTTTACCTTGTGATTTCAGTGAAGGCTATTTTAGCTCAGTTATCTCAGAGTTGTAGTGGTTACTAGGTCTGTTTTCCACTCAAGCATGATTATTCTTTAAGATAGGAATACAGTTATTTCCTCTGAATATAACTAATATCAAGTAGGGATTTTGCTTAATTAACATTTGCTGAATGGAGAAATGCTATATAGGTAATTGGAAGCTCAAAGTAGAGAGTAGTTCCAGAGTGGTAAAGACTGAACAGAAAATGAGAAGCTTGAGCCAGGCCCTGACAAATCCACAGGAATTCCTTTGTGTGAGAAGGAAATGTGGTTGGGGGAGTTCAAGAGGGTGTTATCTGCAGAGAGACTGGTGGGTACAGGCATTATCCAATGGCTTTTATGGAACTGCAGGTGGTTTGGGGCAGCTTCGGGATCCTCCTTCATGGTCCCAGTTTATGAGGAATGCACACCCGAAGAACTGGAATTCTCATATGGGACACAAATTCAACAAAATGCTTTATTATTTACAACATTTATTGTGTTAATTTCCAAATAAGGAAATGATATAGAAAAACAGATTTAACCAGTGTGTTTCTATCAATGTTTTTCTATTATGATCAATATAAGGCGATGCTGAGAGGAATCAAGTAGTGCCAGAGAGAGAGATTTGGGCAATGGAGAAGAAAGACAGATGAAAAGACAGGCAAATTCTGACAGTAGCCCGGGACCTATAGGATCTCTTAGAACCCAGTGCATACAAAGATCAAATGCCCCCTTCAGCATTTTAAGCTCTGCTCTGGGCAACTGATCTAAAAGCCATATGACCTGTGGTTAATAGAGAACCTCATACAGTTTCTCTGAAAAGGGGATAATATTGCAATTTCAAAAACACATTTTTTAATGTGGTTCTTCTGGGTAGTTAGAGAAAGATCTGATTCCCTATTTATTTTGAGCACATTTTTGTTAGAAAATGCAGGGAGATGAATAGAAGGAATGACTGTCACCTCCTTAGTGAGGGCGTATCTGACAGTGAAGTTAACATGCTAGCCCAAATCTTCCCCCACCATCCTTCCAAATCTCTCATCTCTGCTTTGTTTTTCTTCTTCATACCTGCAAACTCTCAGAGAATCTGATAGAAGGAAAATTTATATCCGCTACCTGACCATGGGTTGGCAATGTGAATAAAATTAAAAAGTTGGCACATCCAGACTCTCATGCTTCTGCCTCCTGACACAATTCCCAGGCTGTTCCTCATTCTTAGTACCCCAAAAAGGAAAGTTTGATTTTCCCACAAAAAATATTTTTATTAACTTCAAGTTGAGGCCCCAAGACCTGTGTTTGTAAAAGACATTTTTGACTAATCTGTTCCTTTTTTTGTTTTGGTATGTAATATTTCATTTCTTTTCTTTTTGGACATAGCATGGAGGCATGGAACAGGTGGCACAGAGGCAAAGAGAGGTAAATCTAGCGAATTTATCTCCTGAATACCATTGATATCCCAGGAATTGGGAGACAGAAGGGACAAGACTGGAGAATGCAGGCGTCAATCCCGCTACCTCTCACATGCTAAGCAGGTGCTCTACCACTTGAGCTAATTCCCCTTTACAGCCTTAACTTTTGGCCTATTTTTAGAACCTTGACACAAATCTCATTCCAGATTCCACCAGTTTCCAGGTTGCTCAAACTCTCCGGGAGCTTCACTACCAGGGCGGAGCCAGAACTGGAATTTCTGAGAATCAGCCTCAGACCTGGAACACATAGATGATCCCCTTGCTGGGGAAAAGGGAGACTAGAAAAGATGGCGCTAGGAAAGCTCTAGCTCTGTTTCAATTTTATTCTCCTGATTAGATGAAAGAGAAAGGAATATGATCACTAATTAGCATAGTTACTCAATGCTCTATTGAGTGCATCACGTTTTAATAACACCTTCTCCACACCATCCCACAAATCTGGAAATAAAACCAAGTATGTTTCCATTTATTGTTCCTTCAAGTAACTCATCTTTTATCCAGTATCTGTGCTATTAATTGTTTCTCTGTTAGGGGAGCTGAGACGTGTTATCTACTTCCTCCTTGAGTCTGCAGTGCAGTGCTTATCTATTGAATCTTACATCATTGAATTTAGCAATTCTGGTTTTTTTTTTTTAGAAATAACTAGACTGAGGAACTCATCTATGCTAATTTATTTTTCCACTGTTTGGTATTGTGATGCCTGTTGTTTAAACTGTCAACTTTATTGAAGCATAATTTATATACAATAAAATGCATACATTTTAAGTGAGTTAGTGCGTTTTGACAAATGTATACACACATGTAACCACTGCCACAATTAACATATAGAACAGTTGCATTGTATTCATTTCCTAGGGCTGCTATAACAAAATACCAAAAACCGGCTGGCTTAAAACAACAGAAATTTGTGGTCTTAGTTCTGGAGGCTAGAAGTCTGAAATCAAGGTTTTGGTAAGGCCATGCTCTCTCTAATGGCTGTTGGTAAGAATCTCTCCTTGCCTCTTCTAGCTTCTGGTGTTTGCCAGCAATCTTCAGAGTTGCTTCACTTGTAGATGTGTCACTCACTCACGTGGCCGTCTTCCCCCACATTGTCTTCCCTCTTGGCCCTGTCTCTCTCTGTGTCCAAATTTCCCCTTTTAATAAAGACACTAGTCATATTGTATTAGGGCTCATCTTAATGACTTCATTTTAACTTGATTACTTGTGTAAAGACTCTATTTCCAAATAAAATCACATTTTGAGATAATGGGGATTAGGATTTCAACATATCTTTTGGGGGGAATATGATTCAACCCAAAACATCCATTATCTCAAAGAGTTCCCTCAGGGCTTTTTGCAATTAACCTCCCACACACACCTCCACCACAGTTCCACGCAACCACTGAGCTGATTTCTATCAATACAGATGAGTTTTGCCTGTTCTTGAATTTCATATAGTTTGTAGTATTTAGTATCTGTTTTTTTTTCACTCTGCATGGTTTCGAGACTCACCCATGTTGTTGCATGTATCAGTTGTTTATTCTTTTATTGCAGACTATTCCATTGCATAAATATGCCAGAAAAGTTATTATGTACTTACCTGATGATACACATTTGACTGGTATGGATAAAGCTGCTATGAAAATTCACATAGAAAGACTTTGTGAGCATATGATTTTATTTCACTTGAGTAAATATGTAGGAGGAGAACTGCTAGATCATATATTAACCTTATGTTTAACTTTACAGTAAACTGCCAAATATTTTTCCAAACTGGATGATCAAATTTCCACCACCACCATCAATGTGTGAGAGTTCCAATTTCTCCACATCCTGCCTACACGTGATATTGTGAGTTATCTTAGTTTAAGTGTCGGGATTTTAATTTGGATTTGGATTTACTTTGCATTTCCCTGGTGATCAGTGTTGCTGAACATCATTTAATGTGCCTGTTGGCCACGCATGCATCTTATTTTGTGAAATGCATGCTTGAGTTTTTTGCCCTTAGCCTTACTGGGTGTTTGTCCTTGTATCACTGAGTTGTAAGAATATGTTTTATATTTTCAATGCAAATCTTTTGTTATATGTGTATATATAATAAATTTGCTTATAAAAATATGTTAAATATTTTCTTCAAGTCTTTGTCTTGTCTTTGTATTTTCTTAATGTGTTTCAGAAAGCAAACATTTAAAAATTTTGTGAAATCCAATTTATCTTCTTTTTAAATGTCTCATGCTTTTTGGGTCCCTCCTAAGAAAACTTTTTCTACATCCACTATATATGCAGATTTTTTCTTGTTTACATATGCAAATTGGATAGTTTTAGTGTTAACCTTTATCAATATGGAACATTTTGATTTAATTTTTGTAGAGAATGTGAGATAAGGATGGAGATTCATTTATTGCCATATGTATATTCAATTTCCAGAATCGTTTTTGAAAAGACTTTCCTTTTCCCCCATTAAATTACATTTGTACCTTTGTCATAAATCAATTGACCAGATGTGTTGGTCTATTTCTGAACTCTCTATTTTATTCTATTAATCTATGTAAGTATCCTTATGGCAATACCACATTATTTTGGTTTCTGTAGTTTTGTAATATAAAGTCTTAAAATCATGCGGTGTAAGCCCTCTAACTTTGCTTTACTTTTCCTAATTATTTTGGCTATTCTAGGTCCGTTAGAATCAGCTTGTCAATTTCTACAACAACTCCTGCTAGGATATTGATTAGGATTTCATTCAGACTATAGATCAACTCAGAAAAAGAACTGATGTCTTAATGATGTTGAATTTTTCAATCTTTGAATATGGTATACAACACCAATTATTTAGATTTTCTTTAGTTTTTCTCAGCAACCTTTTGTAGATTTTTGTGTACAGGCCTTTTGCACATTGGTAAATTTATTTCTAAGTATGTCATTTATTTTAATTGAAAATGGTAACAATGTTCCAATTCTTTGTTGCTTGTATATGGAAATACAATTGATTTGTGTGTATTATTGTTGTAACCCATGACCTAGCTAGACTTACTTTTAGATGTAATGCTTGTTTTGTAGATTTATTAGGATTTTCTATATACCTGATTATGTTGTTTGCATACAAATATGGTTTTATTTATTCTTTTAAAATGTATATGCTATTCATTCAGTCAGTCATTGCTTTTTTTTTTGTTTTTTTGCACTAGCCAGGACCAAAATGTAGAATAGAAGATGTGTGAACAGATATTTTTGCATTTTTTCTCTTATCTTATAGGGAACATTTAATCTTTTACTATTAAGTATGTTGTTAATCGTAAGTTTCTTTTCTTTTTTCTTTTTTTTTTTGAGGAAGATTAGCCCTGAACTAACTGCTGCGAATCCTCCTCTTTTTGTGGAGGAAGACTGGCCCTGAGCTAACATCTGTGCCCATCTTCCTGTACTTTATATGTGGGATGCCTACCACAGCATGGCTTGACAAGCGGTGCCTTGTCCACACCCGGGATTGGAACCAGCAAACCCTGAGCTGAGGAAGCAGAAAGTGGGCACTTAACCGCTGCACCACCAGGCCAGCCCCTAATTGTAAGTTTCTTAAATATCTTTTATTCATTTGAAGAAGTTTCCTACTATTCCAAGCTCACTGAGATTTTTAAAAAATCATATATAGTGAATTTAGTCAAATATTTTTTCTGTCTAATGAGATCATTATATATATATTTGTCTTGTTAATGTGATATGTTACATTTGATTGACTTTTCAATGCTGAATTAACCTTTCATTCCTGAGACAAATTTTCCTAATTCATGGTGTATCATCCATTTTATATATTGCTGGATTCAATTTGTTAATATTTTAAAACAATATTTGCCTCTACGTTCATGAGGAGTGTTAGCCTATAGTTTTCTTTCCTTGTAATGATTTTCTCTGCTTTTGACATCAGGGTTATGTTGGACTCATAAAACAAGATGGGAAGTATTTCCTCCTCTTTTATCTGACAAATGTTAAGATTTGATTGACGGATATTCCTTTTTATCAAAAATATTTAATTAAATATACCAGTGAATGAAAATATGCCAAGAATATTTAATGAAATATAACATCAGTGGCTTTGTGGAAAGTTTTTAAATTATAAGTCCAATGTCTTTAATAGGCTTTTCAATATTTCTATTTCTTCTTGTGCATGTTTAAGTAAGTTGTGTTTTAAAAGAATTTTTCTATTTTGTCTTTAGTGATGTCCTCTCTTGTTATTGATAAATTTTATCTTCTTTCTCTCTCTCTCTCTTTGTTTTTGACCAGCATATCTAGTTTATTAATTTTATGGATATTTTCAGAGAACCAGCTTTTGTTTTACTGATTTTCTTTATTGCCTGTCTGTTTCCTCTTTCATCGATTTCTTCTTTTTATTATTTCCCTTCTTTGGATTTAATTTACTCTTCTTTATTTAGCTTTTTAAGATAAAATCTTTTATCATTGATTTTAGACTTTTTTCTTTTCTAATATGAGAATTTTCTGCTATAAATTTTCTTTTATCATTGCTTTATCTGCATTACAAAAATTTCCCTAAGTTGTATTTTTACTAACATAAAGTTGCAAATATTTTCTAATTTGCCTTGTCATTTCTCCTTCGACCAATGGATTATTTAGAAGTATGTTATTTAATTCTAAATATTTGGGAACTTTCCACATACCTATTTGTTATTGAGTTCTAATTTAATTTTGTTGTGATTAGAGATTATATCTCTATAATATCAATCATTTTATGTTTATTAAGACGGAAGATTGTCTCTCTCAGTGAATGAACTATTCACGTATCTAATTTTCTTGCTTACCTGCCCCATCTTAGTTCAAATCATCTAGCTATATTATTAACAGTACTGTTATTAACGCTTATCTTAATACCTACAAGATTTCCCCTGTCACTTTTTTTTTCATAGTACACACTCCAGAGTGTTTCTTCAATTCCTAATCTAGTTATGTGGCTCACTTCTTATTAGTGTTGAATGACTGCTTACTGTTATAACCATAAAGTCAAAACTCTTTTGCCTTTATTATTTCAACATGGAATTTATATCCAGCATCATTTTTTCTACTAGAATTCACACATAACTATTTCCAGCTCCTCAAAACAAATGAAAATCATATACTAGATCTACTCCAGGCCTTGGTGTTATTTCTTTATGCCTGAAACATAGCCCCACCATCCCCTCTCCTTGCTTGCTCTCCTTTACCTTGCTCTGCATTCAATGACTGGGATAGATTTCTCTCAGGTGTCTATGAGCTCACAGTCAATATCCAGACTGTCTCAAAATTGTAGTTTGTCTATTTATCTCTCTTATTAGGTTTTAAGTTCCTAGAGGGCAAAAAATTATATTCTTATTCATATCTGCATACATAACACTAATGCAGTGTCTGGCCCTTAATGATTGTGTGGTGTGCTGGTAACTGGATCTCAAAGATACGTGTACACACGGATACACAGACACACACATAAACATACCAAAAACCTGGTTTGTAGCATTTGCCAGTTCCCTGGTATAAATGAACCCATCATGGTTGATTTCAAGCTACCCATGGTTTTTAACAAGCGTCTTGGAAATTTTTGAATATCTAACAATCAGCTCGAATGAGCCAGTATGACAATATGAGAACATTTTCGTCACCCCAAATGGAAACATTGTACCCTTTAGCTATCACCTTCTTCACCCCGTATTTTGCACCAGGCCTAAGAAACCACTAATCCACTTTCTGTTTCTACAGATTTCTCTATTCTGAGCAATTCATATAAATGGAATTATATATTGTGTGATCTTTTGTAACTGGTAGATGTTTTGAAGTTTCATCCATGTTTGTAGTATGTATCAGATCATTCCTTTTTATTGCCAAATAATATTCCATTGTATGGATGCATTACCTTTTGTTTATCCATTCTTCAGTTCGTGGACATTTGGGTTATTTCCATTTTTGGTTATTATGAATAATGATGCTTTGAACATTCATGGACAAGTTTTTGTGGGGACATATGTTTTTATTTCTCTTAGGTGTGTGCCTCAGGGTGGAATTGCTGAGTCATATAATAACTCTATGTTTAACCACTTGAAGAGCTGTCAGACTTTTCCAAAGTGGCTGCACCGTTTCACGTTCTTACTGGCAGTGTGTGAGGATTCTTGTTTCTGCATGTCCTCATCAACACTTGTTATTATCTGACATTTTTATTCTAGTCATCTTCGTGGATGTGAAGTGTTATTTGATGCTGGTTTTGATTTGCATGCTGACAGTTAATGATTTGGAGCACCTTTTCATGTGCTTATTGGCTATTTCTATGTCTTTCTTGGAGAAATGTCTGTTGAGATCCTTGCCCATTTTTAATTGGATGATTTATCTTTTTATTGCTGATTTGTAAGAATTTCTTATATACCCTGGGTGCAAGCCCCTTTTTAGGTATGTGATTTGCAAATATTTTCTCTCAATCAGTGAGTTGTCTTTTCACTTTCTTGATTGCATCCTATGAAGCACAAAAGTTTTAATTTTCATGAAGTTTAACTTTTTTTTGTCACTTGTACTTTTGGCACAATGTCTAGGAATCCTTTGCCCAATCCCAAATCATGAAGATTTACCCCTGTGATTCCTTCCAAGAGTTTTATATTTCTTAACTCTTATATTTAGATATATGATCCACTTTGGGTTAATTTTTCTATATGGCATGAGTTAAGGGTCCAACTTCATTCTTTCTCATGTGACTATCCAGTTGTCCCAGCACCATTTGTTGTAAAGACTATTCTTTTTCTATTGGATGGACTTGATATCCTTGTCAAAAAACCAATTGAGGGCCAGCCCGGTGGCGCAATGGTTAAGTTCACATGTTCTGCTTCTCAGCGGCCTGGGGTTCGCCAGTTCGGATCCCGGGTGCGGACATGGCACTGCTTGACACACCATGCTGAGGTAGGCGTCTCACATATAAAGTAGAGGAAGATGGGCACGGATGTTAGCTCAGGGCCAGTCTTCCTCAGCAAAAAGAGGAGGATTGGCAGATGTTAGCTCAGGGCTGATCTTCCTTTAAAAAAAAAAACCAATTGACCACAGAGCTATGGCTTTATTTCTGGACTCTCAATTCTATTATATGGATTTATATGTCTATCCTTGTGCCAGTGTACTACTGACTTAAATACCATTGCTTTGTAGTAAACATTGAAATCAGTAAATGTGAATCCTCCTACCTTGTTCTTCATTTTCAAGATTGTTTTGTCTACTTTGAGTCATTTGCAATGCTATATGAATTTTAGAATAGGCTCATCAATTTCTACAAAGAAGTCAGCTGGGATTCTGACAGGGATTGCACTGAATCTGTAGATCAATTTGAGACATATTGCTGTCTTCACAACAGTCAGTCTTCCAATCCGTGAACATGAGATCTTTTTCCATTTGTTTGGATCTTGTTCATTTCTTTAAACTAGCTTTTATAGTTTTGAGTACAAATTTTGAACTTCTTTTGTTAAACTTATTTCTAAGTATTTTATTCTTTTTGATTTTACTGTAAATTGAATTGTTTTCTTGATTTCATCTTGAAGGCATTCATTACAAATATATGGAAATATAATTGCTTTACATTGATCATTTATCTTGCAACCTTGCTAGACTTGTTTATTAATTCTAATAGTTTTTAGTGGATTCATTAGGATTTTCTACATATAAGGTCATGTCAGCTGTGAATAGCGATTATTTTACTTTGTCCTTTCCAATCCAGATACCTTTTATTTCTTTTTCTTGCCTAATTTCCCTGGTTAAAACATCTAGCACAATGTTGAATAGAAGTGATGAGAGTAGACACCCTTGTCTTGTTATTAGCGGTGTTTTTCACCATTAAGTGTGATGTTACTTGTGGGTTTTTCTTGGATGTCCTTTATCAAGTTGAGGAAGTTCCCTTTGACTCCTGATTTGTTGAGTGTTTTCATCACGAAGGGCTATTGGATTTTGTCAAATACTTTTTCTGTATCTTTTGAGATGATCATATGTCTCTGGTCCTTTATTCTAGTGATAGAAAGAAGTGAGAATCACCAGTCTGATTCCATGTCCCACCCTAAATTTACCTATCCTGACCACACTAGTCAACCCAATTTTTGAGTACTGATGTGACAGGAATTGTGTTCAGCATAGAGGTTCTGGTAGGGGGAAGGAGAACAAGAGACAGAAAGGAATGAAAAAATAAATGGGATGGTCCTTGCCCTCAAAATCATAAGTCTAGTAAGCTATATCATACAATTTGTCTGTTTTTGTCTCAGAGACTCAAAGCCCTCAGTGTAAAATAGCAAAATGGAAAACAGCAACATATCCAATACCCTCAAGTTTATGCTTGAGGTCTAAAATTTCATTAGTTCTACCTCATAATTGGCTCACTTAGAAAGAATCTCAAGTATAATTGGACATAACCATAAAGCTTATGAATAAGAGAAATTAATGTAATCTTATGACTAGCAAACACATTCAGTAAATAATTATTAAAATGTCCTTGTACCCAGGCAGCAAATGAGCACAAGAAGACTTAAAAGCAGCAGTTCAATTGGAATTTAAGGAAAATGTAAAAAACAAAACAAAAAACTGACATCTGATGTGGGAACTAAGAAGTCTCTCTCAAACCCTCCGATATCTGTCAGCAAAGATGTCGGAGAAGGAACCCCAAGTATGGAACATGCAGCCTGCACAACCCAAACAAACATAAGAGCATTGTGCTCTCTTCTAAGTGGTGGAAGTTTCAAAATGCAACGTGTCCTTTTCTTTGGAGGAAATGTCCCAGTAGAACACAGCCTACTGGGTGCCTAAAGACTTCATTCATAGGGCAGGTCTCTGAATTTTCGTTGGTTTTATCTCCCACCCTCTGGAGCATAGCGGTCTTAAGAAAATCTACAATTTACTTGTTACTTCTTGCTCACTCGGTTTTATTGAAGTGAGGTTGTCGATAGAGTGGGCCAGTGTTTTGCTGATAGTATAGATAATCCAGTTCTCTTTGGACTAGATTAGGAAAAACAGACAAATTGGCATAGCCCTGAAGTAAAAATATAAACGTTTACTTTTATCTTTTCCATGTGAGTACAAACTGCTTCTGTTCCTCCTTCTTGTTTATGATGGCAAAGAATGCATTCCCCAAATGAGCGACTGCATGCCAAAGACCACGTCATTCTGCTCTGGCAAATGCACCTCAGGTACATTCAAGGGAAAATGTGTTTTGTCAGAAGCTCTTACTACCTCAAATCTCTCTTTGTTATTTCATTTTTAGATATAAATTCTGTTTAGTCGTGATTCATGTTTAATTGTTAAATCTAAAAATTATTAACATTATATTAAAACAATGTATATATTATTGATTCATATTACAGTTTATAACCTGATTAATTTATTAATTTCACACTCTAATTACATTTTCTTATATGTTTAAATGGAAAAGTGTTCATTATGAGAAATTCTGCACTACAGAATTGTTTATATTGTGACCTATATTCCAGACTTCATTTTACCTGCAGAGGAAAGAATAGCTTCATCAATTTGTCACACAAAGAAGGGAGATGGGTTTATAGTGGGGTTAGTGACTTACTCTACCAGTCTATTAATTAATAGAAACGTGTTACACTCCTTTGGGCAGGCCCACTCTTAGAACAAAGGTGAACTGAGTGAAAAACATCATATTGTTTACCTTCCTGTTACCAAACTAATCATTCTTGAATCCACATTTCTGTCTTTTCTTGCTTTTCTCCTGGTACCTCCCAATGGAATCAACTGTGAGATGGCTAGTGTCACCTCAGACCCAAGAGGAGTAGAAGTGGCGCACCATATTCAGAATCTGATGGGAGGACTGTCAATAATCATTACCTTTGCTTAAAGATTCCAGAGGTGAGTTTGTTCAAATCTCCTTCCTCAAGTAATGGTACCATGTGGGTGTATTTAGGAGTAAGTTTAAATGTCCCCTCTCTTATTTTTGGATCACAGATGTCCTAGGGTAATTGTAGAGGCCCACTTTGATGAGATCATATTGAGACCAAGCGAATCTTTTGGAACAGCAGTGAGTGTCATATGCAAAAAATAAAATAAAATAAAATTGCAAATCCAACACTACTACATCCACTGGAACAGGAAGATCTGAGCACTGTTGTTAGATCAGTTTGCCTTTGGTTTTATCTTGGAATAGTGGGTCTGAACAAATTAGTGATAGTGAACAATGGGCTTGCTCTGCTCCCTGTGATCTGAGCCAATTACGAGTTAGAGATCAAGAAAGGAAGTTTAATTAGATTAGCTGGCTAATCGGAAGACGGGTGACTAATGTCTCAAAAGACCCATCTTCAAGGATTACCAAATCTTCAGGCAGTTATATAGGGAAAATGGGCAGTGAGGAAGGGGTCCAGGGATTCTGACAGGCTCCAAGCGTAACATTGTTCCATTCTTCTGTCAGCTGTGATGGATACCTTGTAAGTGTGTTTCCTACCTGCGGTCAGCCTGTTCCTGGAGAGAAACTTGTAGAACAAGTTTTAATTTATCAAGGCATTGGGGAGTATATACATAGGTGGTGGCCATAAACCAGGAGAGCATGTGAATTTTTTTCAAGTACATGCAGGGCAGTGAGTAGTCACACAAAGGAGGGGCTGGGGCCATTTAGTGGAACAAGATGGCCTCACTTTTGCTCACTTACATTAGTGTTAAGATAATTTGAGCTTAGTTTGGGTTGTACAGCATCCTTTGTAGACTTTTTCTGTGTTGTGAGTCATTGGGCTTTGGTAAGTTCTCATTTTATCCTCTTTCCTCACCAATGGGACCACTCAGGAGACCAAGTTACAATACAGTTACGAGACCTTAGCTCTGAAAGGGTCCTTAGAAAGTGTAGAACAACTGTCTCCTTTTACAAAAAAGACAGCTGAGGAATAAAACGACTTCCCTAACGGACACAAGCTAAAGAGAGATGGGATCTGCAACCAAGTCTGCTTCGTCAGTTACAGAACTAGGACGAATGAGGCCCTTTTTACAGCTTAGGGATTTGATGTGAGAAACGCGGGACTTAGCTGATCACGGTGTTAAGTTGTGCACGATTTTGCATTTGCGCCTTGACCTTGGGCACATGCAGAATCCCGCAGTTAACAAACGCCGGCCGCGTAACCCTTTTGCGTCAGAGGGCAAAATAAGGAGAGCTCAGAGCCCAAATATGAAAGGGTCCGTTATACTAGCGGGAAAAACAACGAATCAGGTATAAACCCGGGCGTTTTGGGAGCTGTGAGGCCTCCATCCTCGCTGCCCATCTGTTTCTCAGGCCAGGCCCCTGTCGCGTTAAAGACACAAACTCTCGCAACTTCGCAATTCCACAGACGGTGAGCGCCGCCCACCAACCCTCCCGGCATTCTCCAGGTTGTAAAAGGCTCAGGGTCTCTTCCCGGGTCCCTGAAACCGTCTCCTCCAAGGCCTCCATGGTGACGAGAGAGAACGTGGGTGTGTCCTCTGACCGAGCAAGAATTCCGAGGGCGCCCCAGGCGGGCAGCTTGAGAGAGGGGGCTCCCAGCAGCCGTTTAGTTTCTGCATTCGGCCTGGAGGTTCTTGCTTTTTTTGACGACTTAAAAATACTTGTTTCAGAATTTTCACGTTCTAAGGGGCTTGCCCGTGAGTGGGTGGGATAATCGCTGCGGTCGGTCACGAGGTTCAAAGTTCGGAGGCAAGGAGAGGAAGAGTTTTCCTCAGCGCCAAGTTCTTCCATGGAGGAAATTAAGGGGGAAACAGATGATGATGAGGAAACGCAGTAAAATGCAGGATTCTCTGGAGTTTTGGGAACAGCCGTGGGAATCTGCCACATCGAAAATATGCTCATTCCAATATGCTGAGTTTACATCCCTCATTATTAGGACTAAGGAATAAAGCAGAATGTCGCTCGCCGGTTTCTGGTGGCGCGGTGATCGCAGTGCTCTGCTTTATGGCCTGAACAACCTCAGAGATTTCCGGAGTTTTTTCTTTTCCGTCTTTTTCTTCTTTTCGGGCGCCGGCTTTCAGACCAGACAAAAAGGCATAAAGAGGATATGTGTTATCCTCAACCTATTTTTTAGCAGATTTCTTTCCTTTTTTTCTCTCCTCAAGGCTATGTCCTTGCAAGCTCTGAGGAGGAGGACTCCTCCCGCTGCCTCATCCAAGGGCATTTCCTGCCTGTGCAACGCGCGGGAGAGGACACCAACACTGCGCGAAGGAGGATTAACAAGGGTCAGGCTGTGGGGAGGGCCGGTGGATAGAATTTCAGGAGTGAAGCGGCAAGACAGGCCAGCCCCGTGAAAAATGGATTGGAGAGAGATGAGAGTCGAGTCCAAAAGCCAGGAGGAGAAACAGGACATTAGCAAAATGGCCCAGGCAGAGAAGCTGAACCTCTGTAATAAGGCAAGGCAGTGGGTTGAGACTCCTTTATTTAGTCAGTTATTCAGTATGTAGCTACCGTGGGTCTCCCTGGGGATTCACCCTCCCTGTGGACTCTGCGTGCTGCGAACCACGTTACCCGGGATCCCGGACAGTTCCAAAACTGAATCCTGAGGAACCGATGTTCGCGCTACGAGAGAATGGCTAGCCAGGCGGAAGCACGGCTCGCGGAGGGAAATTAGGTCTTCTCTTTAGAGCAGAATGTGTCAGCCTCGTCGGACGGCTGGATCCGCGGAGCTCCCAGCGAGTCTTTCAGTTTCAAGGTCATGAGTCAGAGCTTCAAAGTTGAGTCTTTCTGCGCTCAAGGTGTCAACCGCTTAACTTGTTTTAGGAAGAAGAAATGAAATGAAAAAAGACTGCAAATGGAACGTATTTATCTAAAGTGTCTTTTTCAAATAGGAATATGGGAATGGTTTCCAGAATTAGGTAAAAATGGAAAGGAGAGGGATGAAATTCTCGCTTTAGGGAAAAGTGGGTGGAGAACCCTGGGAATTGTGCTGGAAGCCAGTTGCAGGGAGGCCTGAGTAGATGACTTATATCTGCCTTGACAGCAGGCGGAGAGCTAGTGGGGCTAATTGTCTTCTTTCAGTTTCTCAGGGGGTGCCTAGGAGGCAATGGGATGGAAGTAGAAAAGAAGGAAAGAGACGCTCCAGAGGGCGGGTGAGGTTGCATTTTTAAGTAAGGTGGTCATGAAAACCCAACGTCACGAAACACCCAAGCAGGTGACATTTGAACTTTCTTCTTGCAGAATTTTATTTTAACTGAAATTTTGGGCTAAGAACAAATCAAGGATCTAACTTCTTCTAAGCTCTAAGATGAACCCCTCCAAAAAACTTCCTTTGGTGATTGGAATAATATTCACCGTTAAATAAGTGAGGAGAGAGAGAAAATAAGATGGTGCCTCTGGCCGGTTAGCTCAGTTGGTTAGAGCGTGGTGCTAATAACGCCAAGGTCGCGGGTTCGATCCCCGTACGGGCCACGTGTGACTTTTCGTGCCTACGTCTTTAAACGTGTCATGATAGGAAAACCCCTGAGAAAAGGAGAGTGTAAATGCATGTGTGCCCGTTGATGTTCTGATGGGATATAGAGCGGGTAACTGTGGTTTGTGTGCTTCTGTTGTTGTGTCCTGGGAGGATCATATGATGAAGGGAACATAATAGCTCTGAGATTCCAGAAGGAAACTGGAATCAGGGACCAACGTGCAAAATAGAAATGAAAACACGGGCATAAGGACCTGGGCTTTTCATCTTTTTACATTTACAAAGTGTCCAAATATTTCTCAGCCATGACTAGCTCCTGAGATGGACTTTTCTAGTTATGCATCTGCTTACTTCCTGCAGGGCTGTCCTTGGCATGGGCAGGGTGAGTAAAGCCCTTCAGAGCAACTCAGGCCCTTGCCTCTGCCCCATTCTTCATTCCTATTTCCTCCCTTTTCTGTTCTCGCACTTGACTCCAGAGATAGTGGACTTTAGGAAATATCCCATGCAGAACGTGCAAACTTCACTACACTTTGCTTGTCCAACTGTGTATTAGACCCAAAACCATCTTCTGGGAGACATTTGCTCCCTGACATTTCTCCCAGTTTTCTGAGGTTGGGTTCTGTCCCGCCCAGCACTCTCAGATATCCAGGAACGTATCTATTTTGTGACATTTACCAAGTCGTGAATGTCTGTTGCTCAGCCATCTTCCCCATTAGACTGTAAGCATCTTGGGGGCAGGATGCTTATTTCCTAGTGCTAAACATTTTTAAAAGTCTGCATGAATTATTGAAGAGTGAGAGAAATGTGTGCAGACATGAAAGAAAGAGTATACCTTGTGCTTCAAATGGATCTCACGGGTCAGTGGGATCCATGATATCTCAACACAGCATCGTTAGGTAAATGAAGGGTAGACTACACTATATGGTGATTGGTCCCATTTCTCTGAATGTATTTCCTAAGGCTCATTCAGAGTGGTTCTTTATGGCCCCAGGATCAGGATAGCGGTGCCAGGATCAGCAGAAAGCAAGGCAAATAAATACAATAGTCAGGGAAAGTCAGGAAGGTTGAACTGAGCTGAGGCTGCCAGATGGAAGAGAACAACTCCACTGATCTGTAGTGAATAAAACAGTGAGCCAAGTGTACCTGAAACCCATATTTTCTATAGCATTAAAGTGACTAGTTTTGAGATTTTAAAAATTCAAATGATCAGAACAATTTATAGTCAATGTTCACAAAACTAGTATTAATGAATTTTTAGTTTTAAGCAGACACACAAACACACAATAGTCATTTGCCTTTTACAATAAGTGAGATTTGTGGTTGCATACAACAATAATTACACAGGGAAGGAAAGCCACAGGGTTGGGTAATTCAATGACTCTATCCTCAATACATGGGCCTCATACTGCAGCTGCTTCCCCTGAAGGAACTCTTGGTCTCACAGTCACAAAGCGAAATCCAGAAAGAGAGATATGGAAATTGTGTGTGTATGAGACTTTATTGAAGAAAGCCTTTCTTAAATGTTCTCCCTAAGATTTATCCTTGCATCTCATTGGCCACATTTATGTTACATGCCTTGCCTAAAACAATCACTTGCAAGAGAATTAAGACAACTAGGTTAGACTTTTAACTCTGAGGTTGGGATCCACCTTCCCTAAAGAAGATGCTTGTGGAAAGAAATTCAAGTGCTGAATGAAATCTTTTTTGTTGTTGTTGGAAAAAAGAATGGAAATAAAGGTGATCAATCATTGTTGATTGCACGAAAAACAGTAGCTGCTATATCTTATTCTATCTCCATCTAGGAAATAAAGGGAAAATTATTTCATAAATTGCCTTACTCATTTCAGTAACGCACACGATGCCGTAGCCAGTATTCCAGATCCAGCTATAACGGAAATAACTTAAATTACAGCTCTAATTGGTTGATAGTGATAAAGATAACAATTACATTAGTTTGATATAATAATGTAATGCTTTTTAAATCAAAATGCCATGAATTTGTCTATTATTTAAAAAAAACACCCACTTTGCCTTCCCATAAGATTTACTCCTATGTTTTATTCTTATAGTTTTATCTCTTATTCTTGTCTTTGATACATTTTGAGTTAATTTTTGTATATGGTGTGAGGAAGGAGTGCAACTACATTCTTTTGCATGTGGATACACGTTTGTCTCAGGATCATGTGTTGAAAAGACTGTCCTTTCCCAGTTGAATTGTCTTGGTATTCTTTTCAAAGTCAATGGACTGTAAATGTAAGGGTTTATTTCTGGACTCTTAATTCTATTCCACTGATCTATATGTCTGTTCTGATGCCAGTACCATACTGCCTTCATTACTGTTACTTTATCATAAGTTTAAATTCAGACATTTGAGTTCTCCAGTTTTGGTCTTCCTTTTAAGGATTTTTGTTTACTTTTACTTTTACTTTTACTTTTGTTTACTGTGAGTACCTAGCTCTTCCATATGAATTTTAGGATCGGTTTGTCATTTTCTACCAAAAAAAAAGCAGCCAGTTGGGATTTTGATAGGGATTGCATTGAATATATTGATTAACTTAGGGAGTAGTGCCATCTTAACAACAGTAAGTCTTACTGTCAATGAACATGATGTGTTTTTCCAAATTTCTGGGTCTTCTTTAATTTCTTTCAACAATGATATGTAGCTGTAAGAGTATGAGCTCTTCACATGTTATTCTGAATGTATTCCAAAGTACCTTATTTTTTTTGAATAAAGAATATTGTAAACTAAATTACTTTCTTAATTTTATTTTCAGATAGCTCATTGCTAGTGTATAGAAATACAATCAATATTTGTATATGGTTCTTGTATCCTGAAATTTGCTGAACTCATGTATTAGGTCTAATTTTTTTTTAGTGGATTCTTTAGGATTTTTCTATATAAAAGATCATGTCATCTGCAAAATGAGAGTTTTACTTCTCCTATTCCAATCTGGATTTTTAAAATTTCATTTTATTGACTAATTGCCTTGACTAGAACCTTAGTACAATGTTGAATAGAAATGCTATTCATCTGTGTGAATCTGGAGTCTAAAATAACAGGAAAAGGCTTTTCTCTATCTTGAAAGGAACACATTTCCTTTCTTCTTTTCCTTCATAAGGTCACTAGGCAAAAGTTCTGGCCCATTCAAATTGGAGATTTAAAACCAACAAATTTGCATATTGTTTCTCTGTACTGTGGACTTTCCATTATGGTCAAATTCTATGCTTAACCATCCTTATCTCCTGAGCACTCTCCTGTGTACTGAGACCCTGCTATATGCTCAGATTAAGCCCTTCCACAGCAGGGCTCCCTGCTTTCCTCAGAAAACATTTAATTTTTCAAGCCCATTTTAGACTCTCTTCTCACCCAGGGACCATGGGGAAACTTAGACGAAAGTCTGTTCTTTCCAAGAAGAGAACCATGGTGGATTCTAATTTCAATCTGTAAATCCATTCTTTAAGCCCTTGATGAATATCTGTGATAAAAGCTCAGTGTGAGAAGCCTGCATTCCACAGAGAAAAGGCGACCAGAACAGTAGCTAATGCTTACTAAATGGTTCCCATTGCTCTGATCCTGCTCCAGGTACTGCAAATCCACCTAGAGAATTCTACTGTCCTCATTTTCCATGCAATGAAATTTGTGAAGGATTTATCACCCCAGTCCTCAGGTAACACCATTTATCCAACTAACTAAACCAGTCCTGTGTGCAAAAAGCTCTCATAACCCCCGGCTGCCTTGATAGTTACAAACTACTCTAGTGACAGTGTTAGAAAACCTTTGGGCACAAGGATCTCAGCAAGAAGGAAGGGTACTATGAGATATTATCAAGGTGAAAATTTCCTGGCTCTTCCCGAGAGCTGACCATGCCACTTCCACACTTGTGACCCCCTTTACTGCCTAATGATTACTCCACAGTAGACATGATCATCTGGCTCACTGACTGACTGACTGATGAACTGAATGAATGAATGAGCAAATAAATAGTCCTCAAATTTGTGTACAGCTCGTACTTCTCTGTCTTACTCTATATCTTACTTGCATCTACAGGACTGGAGGCAATTTTTCCTACAAAAACCACAAACTGAACTTAATAAAAGTTTCCCTGGATTTTTTTAGCCTGATGTGCCATTATATACTAAGAGACTTGTGGAGATTATCTCATATAGTCCAGTTGAATTTTGGAAACAAAACTATAGCATAATCTACACTTTCCAGTGTAATGGAGGGTCAGGTAAGTTACGTTCCTAAGGTCCCAGAGCTGTTAAGTGGCCAAGCCTGAACTGAGAAGCAAATTTTCAGATTCAAAACATGAGGTCCTTCTCTGTTCCAGCTCATAATCTCTCTGCCTGTTCTTTTCCACAGTAGCCCATCTATGTATACACCAGATATCAAATTCCTAACCTGCTCTCTGCCGGCCTTTTAGGTTTAGACTTCCAAGTCAACTTTGACTCATTCTCCTCCTTCAAACACCACATCCATGACTTGCCAAATACAGAACAGTCTTCCTGATAAATCTTTGAATCTATCACTTCCCTTCCATTCATTCAGTACATATTCATTGGAGAGCTGCTCTGTGCCAGGGACTGTAATAGGCTTAGGAGATTTAGAAGGAATCTGATAACCCCAGACCTCAAGAGATAGAAGGATAAATATGGACAAGGGACCATCCACTTCCAGTTCACCACGTCCAGTCTCTCTGGCATTGAATGCTAAATATCTGTTTCTAAAATATCAGTTTCATTAATGTCACTCATCTGCACTCTGATCATTTTTGATTTCTTAGTTTTGATACGATCTTTCTTTACTCTCAATCTCTGGCTCTTCTTTCTACCCACATTGTAATTTTGATCTATAAGGTCAATTAGATCCATGGGTGGATGATATTGTTTAGTTTCTCAACGTGTTTGCTGATTTCTCTACTAGATCTTTCAATTAATGAGAGAGGAGTGCAGATATCTGACTAGAATTGTGGATTATTCTATTTTTCTTTTCAGGTATATCAGCTTGTGTTTATGCATTTGAAGCTCTTACTTCCAAGTACTGACCAGCCTTCTACATGTTGTGGTTTCAAACTCCATTCCATTTTCAAAGCACTTATAATACTATTTGGAGATCTCTGGAGGGTGTGAAACTCAGTAGCCAGTGTGGACTTGGGCAGTGGGCTATCACTTCTTTGGTTCTCAAAGACTATGGTACGTTGTTTAGGTTCTGAGCCACTTCTTCACAATTAGCAAGTGTATCCAGGAGTTCACAAACAAATTTATGTGTTTGCTTCCACAGTGTATTTTCTGATATTTTCTGATTGCCTGGGGTTCCCCGTTTCACCACAAGAACAGGAACAATAAAGCTGAGGCATTGTTTACCCTTCTCTGCCCTGCACTTCTCAGGACTGTGCTGTATTTAGGGCCAAGCTGCAGAAGAAGAAGGGAGAAACAGCCCACCTGGTTATATTGCTGGAGATCATAGCTTCTCTGAAGGAACAGAAAACAGATTATAAATTGAGAGTAGAACTTCATCCTGAGGCCAGTAAGAGGCAGAGCAAGCCTGTTGTATTTGCCTACAGGTCTCAAAAGAGAGAGCGTCCAAACTCCTAATGCATTCAGAGGATCTAATATTTTATTATTTCTTTCAATAGGTTTGAAGATTTGAGGTTGTCTCCTGGAGATGTGAGGTGGAAATAGCAAAAGCTGGAGAATGTGGGCATCGATCCCACTACCTCTCACATGCTAAGCGAGCGCTCTACCACTTGAGCTAATCCCCCAGCACTGTGCCTTTTATTTTCCTTCCTCTCAATTTTCCAGTGTACCAGTCTCCACTTTATCTGCTCTTTTGGGCTGCCCAAAGTACATGAACTATCAGGGCCATTAATGGGAATCTGAGGCTCTGCTAAGGGAGCATCTTCTGAAGGTTGACCCCGGGCAAGAGTGCCTTGGCTATCTATTCCCCTTCGAGGGAAAGGAGGAGAAAGTCACCATGGGAAAACTCCAGCACCATCGCCACTTCCCATTTAGAATTTTTGGAGACAGAAGAAAACACATGCCGGTTGCAAGGACTCACCTAGAAAGTCTCGGCTAATGAAGCACAGCTATCTTGGGACTATTATCCGTTTCTTAAAAAGAAAACAAAACAAAAGAAAACAACATATAGTTCACGTTGCTTGGATCCTGCTCCAGGTGCTCTGAATCCACCCGGAGAATCCTAGAGCTATGATTTTCCATATAAAGAAATTTGTGAAGGATTTACTACCTCAGTCCTTAAGCAACATCGTTTATCCAACTAAGTCAACTAGTCCTATGTGTAAAAAGCTTTCATAACCCCCAATTGCCTTGATTGGTAAAAATTACTCTAGTGACAGTGTTAGAAAAACTTTGGGCACAAGAATCCCAGTAAGAGAGAAGGAAGGAGAGACTAAATAATATCTTCAAGGTGACAATTTTCCAGAATATTCCCTTGAAAGGTAACGTGCCACCTCCACACTCCCAAACTCCTTTACTGCCTAATGATTACGCCACAGTAAACATCATCACCTAGTTTATCGCGCATTTCTCTTACTTGCTTTTTGTCTCTTTCCTCCCAGTTCACCCAACTGGGATAGCCTATACTGCTACAAGGGAGGGATATTTTTTTTTTCATTCTTGAAACACTGCACTTAGAACAGTCCCAAACAGCATATGTGCTTACAAAAGATTTGTTAGATGAATAAGTGAATGAATGACTTTCACTTCCTTCACCCCACAACTGCAAATTTGGTGACAAAACATGATACTGGGAGAGAAATTTCCCCTACTTCCTTCATCAGATGGAGAGGAAGATCAACCATATAATATAGCTTGTAGTTTCCAGTGTAGTCTAAATTTCTTCACCACCCATTTTGTCAAACCCCTGGGAGGTGACTTAACCATTCTCAGTGGGGATAAAGCCAAACTACAAATGGTTTACTGATGGTGGCATTTTTGTTTGTTTGTTTTAATTTTTTTTTTTTTTGCTGCTTCTACTCTGTGTTCCATTTCACTCCTTTGTTTCTCAAGTACTACATAACCAATGTCATGTTAGATATGAACCCTCTCCAAATTTGGAGCTCCAGACCTTCAGGTTATGAGACTGACGTGCTGCTAACTGCACTAAGAGAGGAATCCCTTCTGACCTGATCATATGCAGAGTAAAATATCAAACTTTAGTCTCCAAGTGCAGCGGTCTTATCAGTTTTTGGCACTTGAAGAACACGATCAATGCTACTTGAAAATCACTCCATACAAGCCAATGCTGCACTGGAAGGATTTCATACCCAGGAAGGGTGGAGTCCACATCTCTCCAGTATTCACCCAGCAGTCCCACTCTGGCCTGCAGGACCAGGGACAATTATACCTGCCTTTTGCTGCCCTTTTCCCTCCCCTCTTGTGTTCCAATAATCTGGCTTTTCCCTCAGAGATCTCAGTCTCTCTTACACTTTCCATGATACCCTTTGTTCAAAAGAAACACAGGACGTACCCAGTTCACAGACTGACTGATAGTCTTTAAATTTGTCCCTAGTCCATACTTTTCTGCCTTACCCCATACCTCCACTTGCATCTACATGACTGGAGACATTTTCCCTACAAAAAACAAAACTGAACTTATGATAAAAGTCTCCTTTTTTTCAGCTTTATGTGCTATTAATTATGCAAGAGATTTATGGAGATTATTTCATATAGACCAATTGAACTTCAGAAACAAAACTATGTATCATAATCTAGATTTTCCAGTATAATGGAGGTTCAGACACATTAAGTAATGATCCTAAGGTCTTAGAGATGCTAAGTGGCAAAGCCTAAATAGAGACGCAGATTTTCAGATTTAAAACGTGACATCCTTCTCTGCTCCAGCTCACGATCTCTCTGCCTGTTCTTCTCCATAGTAGCACACCTATCTATATAGCAAATGTCTAATTCCCAACCTTCTCTCTGCTGGCCTTTTGGGCTTAGACTTCTAAGTCAACTTTGACTCATTCTCCTCCTTCAAACACCACATCCATGACTTGACAAATACTGAACAATGTTCTTGTCCAACTGTTTTGAATCTATCACTTCCCTTCCATTCATTCAGTACATACTTTTTGGAGAGCTGCTGTGTGCCAGGCACTGTAGTAGTCTCGTTTGACTGAGAAGGCCCCAGACCTCAAGAAATGGAAGGATAAATATGAACAAGGGACCACCCACTTCCGTTTTCACTACTCCCTGGCATTTGCCGTGAAATATTTATTTCTAAAATATCAGTTTAATTTGTATCACTCTTCCGCACTTTGACCATTCTTGATTTCTTAGTTGTGATATGATCTTGTTTTGCTCTCAACCTGTGGCCCTTCTTTCTACCTACATTGTGATTTTGCTCTATAAGGTCAACCAGATCCCTGGGTGGGTGATGATGTTTAGTTCCTCAATGTGTTTGCTAATTTGTTATCTACTAGGACTGTCAATTAATAAGGAGTGTTGATGTCTGCAACTACAGTTGTGAATTTTTCTATTTTAATTTTCAGGTTTATCAACTTGTGTTTATAAGTTTTGAAGCTCTAAATTCCAAGTTCCAAGGTCCAACCAGCCTTGTGTGTGTTGTAGTTTCAAAGCCATTCCATTTTCAAAGCCATTACTGTACTATTTGGAGATGTCTAGAGTGTGTGCAACTGAGTGTCGAGTGTGGACGTGGGCAGTGGGCTGTCACTTACTTCAGTTCTCAAAGTCTGTGGTATGTTGTTAGGATCAGAGCCACTTCTTCACAATTCACAGGTGTATCCAGAAGTACACAAACAACTTTCTGTGTTTGCTTTTCACAGTGTCTTTTCCAATATTTCCTGGTTACCTGGGGCTTCCAGTTTCAATCCGCTGACAAGAAAGCTAGAGTGTTATTTACCCCACTCTGCCCTGTACTGCTCAGGATGTACCACATGTAAGGCCAACCTGTAGGGGAAAAAGAGCAATTGAGCGTGTTGCTGGAGATCACAGCTCCTCTGAAGAAACAGAAAACAAATTATAAATTGAGAGTAGAGCAACATACTGAATGCCAGTAAGAATCAGAGCAACCATATGTCTTCCTCACCTATAGGTGGTTATAAGTGACAGAAGTGTCCAAATTCCCTAATATTTTGGAGATCAAAGGTTTAAATGATATAGCCTGGAGAATGTGGGCATCGATCCCACCACCTCTCACATGCTAAGCGAGTGCTCTACCACCTGAGCTAATTCCCCACTTGCCTGTTACACACTTTCCCCTACTCCCTCCTTAGCCATTTTTTGTTTCTTGCTTTCTCCTTCAGTTTTTCAGTGTACCAGTTTCCACTTTTTTATTCACTCTTCTGGGAGGCCCAAAATACAGGAAATGTCAAGTCTCTTAATACAAATCCAGCACTCCACTAAGGGCTCATCTTCTCAAAGATGACCCGGGGCAAGAACACGGTGGCTACCTATTCCTCTGCCAGGGAAAGGAGTAGAAAGTCGCCCTGGGAAAACTCTAGCTCCAACACTATTTCCCATTTCATATTTTCCCGAACAGAAGAGAACACATCCCACTCGGGAGGACTTATCCAGACGGGCCTTGATAATGTAGCACAGGAATCTCCTAATAGTTATCTGCTTTTTTTAAAAAAAAAAAAAAACAAAAATAGACATGAGTGAGACTATCACTAGTTCTTTTGATGTGCAGCATCCTGGAAGAAGGAAGTGGGGTGATTTTTCCAGGATGACAAGCAAGCACTGTCTGTTTCCGCTTGATTTTGAACCAAGGACCTCTCACGTATTAGGCAAGCGTGATAACCGCTATACTATGGAAACTCATGCCTTGAACTGTCTCTAGAGATACATGTTCCCTTCCTGGGAATGCATGTCATTTAGCAATTATATATCCATACCATATGAGAACGGCAAAAACTACAAAATATTGCAGACAAGAGCCATAGGAAATAAGAGGCGAGATCATATTAGACTGAAGGAATAAAAAATGGACATTGAGGGGTACAGATGAGAAGTGAACATGGGATGGAGTGAACATAGGATGTGAGAATTCCTGTTTTAATAAATATACCTGTTCAGTTGGAGTGGTGTGTGCATATGTGTGTGCCCGTGTGTGTGTGTGCGCGCATGGATGCCTATGTGTGTCTGTGTGTAAAATAGACATGAGGGAAATAGTAAGTGAAAAGCCTGGACACATGGAGATACGTTGGGGAGAATATTGTGGAGGCTTAAGAACCTTTGAAAAAGTTCCAGGTAAATGGTTTACATAATCAAAGTAAAATTTTAGGAAAGGGTTTTAGTTTTACATGCCAAGAGTTTGTAAATGAGTAAACTTGAAATGGAGAGAAAAGAAAAGAAATTATAAAGATATTAAAGGATTGAGTTGTATCCTGTTAGCTCCTGAGGTTAGTAGTAGCATGAGTCTTTCTGCATCTCCAGCGCCCAGTACACTGCCCGGTACAGAATACATCTTCCATAAACATCATGGACTGGATAAAGGAATAGATAAATGAGAAGAAAGAGAAAGGTTCTGGAGAGATTGTTCAGGAAAGATCTAAGGCATTTGTCTAGAGACTGAATGTAGAGATTTGAGGGAGAAAAAGAAGTCCACGGCACTTAGAAATCTTGAACCAGGGTGGCAGACACAGAAGAGATTTTTGAATTAATATCTGATGAAAGGAAGGATAAATCCACTCATTTATAAGTATTTGTTATATGAATGAATGAGCGAATGAAGGAATAAACTGGAATGGAGAAAAACAGATCATGAGACTATGAACCTCGTTAAAAGTAAAGCTCATATTGTTATTTTAGAAAAAAATCAGCCTCCTGTATCTGGTTTTATTCCTTACAGCCTTGTGTTTCAGTCCCTTTGAGCTTCAGTTTTATCTGTAAATGAGAAGAACGATATTTAAGTTAGCTGCAAGGCTAAATCAAACAACTTGCATAAAATTAATCTCTTAGACAATTTCTAGCACATGGTGCTCAGAGTCTTTTTGTGCAGAATATTATTTGCCTTTCAGGAAACTGCTCTCAAGATCTGATAGAAAATTTAGTGAAAGTCTTTTGTCACCTGCTGACTGGCTCATTTAGTTTGTAGTAGCAGGCTTCTGAAACACAAAAAGAAAAGTGGAGGAATAGAACATATTCATTGCAAACAAGATATGATTTTCCAGGCAAAATGGCTTGATCCAAGGATCCAAGTAGGGCATTTATGTCTGGATTCCTAGTTCATTCCTTTTTAATCTTTTTTAGGCTATACTCCAAGTCCCCAATTGCTGTCATCCTTCTCTCACAGGCTCAGAGAGATAGCAAATGAAAAGAAAGAATCTCCCATGAACCACTATAGTGCTTTCTTCAGCCTACAGATGGCTCCTTTCATCCAGCCTTTAAGGAGAACCAGTGGCAGAATCTGATCTTCAGGGAGCAAGCTCTGGACAAACTAATCTTCAGAAATCCATTTCTGGGGGTTATTTTGGAAACGTAAATAAGAAATGAAACAGTATAACGTAAATAAGAAATGAAACAGTATATCGTCTCCTTTCGACTCCCTAAGAGAAAATCAGGAGGCAAAGTTGGAATCCTACAACCCGGAATCAGATATGTCACCATTTTGTGGTCACTGGCACTACAAAGAATAGAGTGTTTTCAAGGATAATTTATCCTGAATGAGCTACTGCTCTGTCTACAGTGTCACCGTTCTGGATGTGTCTACTGTCTCTTCTTTCTCTCTCCATCTTCCAGCCTCACAGAATGTTAAAGATTTCTGCTCTATCCAATGTAAGGATCCTCACAAGCCCTTTAGTCAAATCCTCCAGCCCTCTGCATCCTGGTACTCTCCTGAAGAAGCAGAAGATAAGGGACCATTTTACGGCTTCACTGTTAGAGAGCAGAAAGAAACTGGAAATTAAGGATCCATGCAGAAGAAAATGGATAAAATAAAATGTATGCAAAAGCACCCCTGCTTTGAATTCTGTTCTACTTTTCACCCAACATTCAAATGACTATCAGCTGTGACTGGGTTATAAGAGAAGTCCTAAACATTCGTGGTTCTTACACCTTTATTTCTTATTCCCTAATTATAAAATAGAAAATTCTGTTTGGGAAAAAATAAAAATTATACATTATTGATAAATTGCAATTCATCAGTAAAATTCAAACATTGGGTAAAGCACAAAGAAAGAGAGGAATACATTAGCCGATGCAGTGATTAATATTTTGCAGGTATGATAGGATGGTTTATTTTTATTATTATCTTTTAATTGTAATTTAATTTAATTTTATTGATTTGCTGGAAAAGATTCGCTCTGGGCTCACATCTGTTGCCAATCTTCCTCTTTTTTTTTCCTCCTCAAAGCCCCCATACACACTTGTATATTTTAGTTGTAAGTTTTTCTCGTTCTTCTATGAGCTCTTACTACGTACGGCACGGCTACTGACAGACGAGTGATGTGATTCCAGGCCTGGGAGCTGAACCCAGACAGCTAAAGCGGAGTGCACTGATCTTTAACTGGTAGGGCATCAGGGCTGGCTCCATATGATAGTTTATTGAAATATTAATTTATATTTCATCTGCCTATCCCCTATCCTTACCTATTACCTGAATTTCAAGTTAAAACCCATATTTTATGGCTTAACTCTATGCAGTTAGGATATAATGAGGTCAAAACAGTGATTTCAGCATAAAGAATCTCATATTCTAGAGGAGAGTCAGAATATTTAAAAAGAGAACCTTCATAAGACACTTTCTGTTTCACAGTGTTTGTGAGGAGGATGGAATAAGTTGATGTGGTAGATACTGAGTATATGGCTTTAGCCAGGGAGGTGGTCTCTGTAGCACAGTGACATTTGATTTGGGGAACAAGTGCCAAGAATTAGACATCTTACTAAATCTAGGTCAAGATTAGAAGAGATGTTATTCAGGAGCTGGCATCTGAAAAAGGGCCTCTGTAGACAGCTGGCAAACTAACCCACACAGAGCCCAGTTGCCAGATACCCACAGTAGAACCAAAATGTAAGAAACTTTTTTATCTCATTTCCAGACCATGCACGAGTGGCCTAAGCATATGTTGGGGTTGCTGAAGGACCACCCATTCACAGACTCTCCAAGAGCATCATCCGTAGGACTCTTTGCATCTGAAAGAGTTTTAGCTCAGGTTGAAGAAAAGGAAATTCTTTGTGAAGAATGAAATGCAAGGACTGTTCCACAGCTCAGCATGGCAGAAGCATAACCCTCTGTCTCTTCCTTCCATGTTTTTGGGCTTTATCAGGTTCTGCTCACAAATGGGGATGAAATACATATTCAAAATTATCTGGTGGGATTTTTTCCCAATATTTAGTCAGATTTTATTGGCCTCTTCAAAGAGGAAAAATTCTATCTTGGGTTCTATGTGTGGAAATTATGCACCACATGGTTGTTGCATAATTTTGCAGGCACCTCTGAAGGTTTTGATCAGCATTGTCATTGCAGGCACTGTGAAAGTTGGGTCCCAGCAGATGGATAAAGAATATCCTGAAGGAAGAACTTCGCAGAGATCTTACTTTTCTTCTTCTTTCATGAGTTTTCTTGAAGAACTCCCCTTGTTTCACAATATTCTTTTTATGACAGTCTGGGTCTTTTTGATCTCCTTCTAGACTCCTGCTTCTCTGAGATGTCAGATTCACAAATTGTCTTGTACATCTTGTCTCTCTAGGTGTCTCCCACCAGCCTTCCTTGTTTATTCCCTGGCTCAATTACAAAGCAGTGGAGAGGGCTTTTTTTGCACCAAAGTCTCTCTGTCCAGAAAACAGGGTGGGTGGTCCACCCTCCCACTAGCCATTAACTGTGAATCTTGAGTGAAAATGCCCAGCACAGTCCCATAGAGATGATGCTTACTCTCTCCACAGCATTTTCCAGGTCTTCCTTCCTTATCCATAGCCCACAGCCAGAGAGTATTGGTCAAAGAGAGAGCCTGAGCTGACTTGTGTGTAAAATAAAAAAGAACCAGAAATATACAATTGCCATTTTTTAAAGAGGTCCAATATTTCCTCTGCTGAGTTCAGGAGAGAAGCTCTGAGAATTGCAGGTGCCTCTTAAGAAGAAATGAAGGAGCAAAACTGGAGAAAATAGATGTCTTTTCCACTAGTTCTGATCGCAAAGAAGGCATCCTAACATTTGACCTAATTCCTAAGCTCTAACCCTCTTTTTGACCTGTGGTCATTCTAGACATGTATCCTAACCAATTGTATGGGTCTAACCATGTGCCACAGGGTTACTTCACTGCTACGGAAGACAGCATCTTCTGATCTGACTGAGAGCAGGGTATCTTAAACATGAACTCAGCAAAATTACAGTGAAAACCTACTGTTTCCGTCAGGGTGTGGGGAAAGGTAGACGGATATGATATCATCCTGGGAAAGATCTAGCTCTGAGATGGTTTCACTATTTGAATTGCCAGGAGGCAAGTGAAAGTGCCAGCTGAGTAGGGTTCCAAGTTGGAATTTTGAGACTCTTCCACAGGTTGTGTATCTCACCATAAGAACAAGGTTGTGATTTTTACCTGACTTTGAAAATATGGGCACCTAGGATAACCTGGGTGGGCAGCTGTCTGGGCCTCACATCTGCACCATCATCCACTCCCAGTGTGGCCCAGGTGCCTGGGTACAACTTGGTCTCTCCTCTAATTTTCCAGAGAAAGGAAGCATTGGCGTAGGAAGGCACTAGGATCTTTGGACGAGAATAAGGTAGGGTTAGGAGGAGGAAGAATTTTTAAGAGAACATTGGAAAGTGGAAATCAGGGCTTTTACTCAGCATTTAATTTTAAAGAAATTAAGGAATGGTCAGGAAAGATCAACAACAAAAACACTGATGGTCTAGGGGTCAGAATCCCTTCTCAGTCTAACTATCTGACAAAAAATTTGAGATTCTGAGTCAGAAATAATGAGAGAAGGCTTTTGTCCATCATGAAAGACACAATAACTCTCTTTTCTTCCTTCTTTTTTGAGGTCAATAGACAACAACTCTGGTGCATTTGCCTTTCAAATCGTGGACATGAAACCAAGTTGTTTCTCTCTACAACGGACGTTCTGGTCAGATTCACTGCTTAACCGTTTTGACCTCTTGAGCACTCCCCTGTGTGCCGAGACTCTGCTGTGTGCTCAGATTATGCTCTTCCGCAGGAGGGGTTCCTGCTTTCCCCAGAGAACTTTCAGTTTTTCAAGCTTGCTTAGGGTTCTTTTCTTACCCAGGTACTAAGTGAAAGCTTAGAGGGAAGCCTACTTTTTCCTAGAAGAGAACCCTGGTGGATTCTCCCCTCAATCTGTAAATCCATTCTTCATGCTTCTAATAAGCATCTATGAGACAACCTGGGTGTGAGGGGCCAGCATTCCACATGGAAAAGACAGCCAGAGCAGTAGCTAATGCTTACTACTCTGTTCCCGCTACTCTGACTCTGCTCTAGGTGCTGAGAATCCACCTAGAGAGTCCCTCCATTCTCATTTTTCGCATGAAGATACATGTGAAGGATTTGTCAGGTATCACTGTTCATGCAGCTAAGCCCACTTGCCTTATGTGCAGTTTCCTTGATGGGTAACCTCCAGTTTCCACGATAGGAAAAAATTACTCTAGAGACAGTGTTAGAAATCCTCTGGGCACAAGGATCTCAGCAAGCGAAAAGGAAAGACTATTAGGTATCTTCAAGGCAACAACTTTCCTGAGTCCTCCCCTGAAAGCTGAACGTGCCACCTCCACAATCCAGATCCCCTTAACTGCCTAAGGATTACCCCACAGAAAACATTATCACCTACCTTATTATGCACTTTTTCTTATTTGCTTCTTATTTGTTTCTCTCACTCCTTTCAACTGGGATGTAACTGCATGAGGAAGGGAGTTTTGGTGTTTTCTTCATGCTTGAATTACTGCACCCAGAA